>NW_026126525.1:32251250-33697500 GCF_943737965.1 Phodopus roborovskii | reverse complement strand
GGCGGAATTCGGAGTGTTTGACAAACCGTGTGGCTAAGACGAACGTCCTCACACGTACCAAACCAATAAACCCGGAGAGGAAACACAGGTTGCAGTAAAAATAAAGTCCTGACGTTAGCCCAGGTTTCACATAACCCGGCCTTCACAAGGCTCTCCCTCCGTTGGAGGAGCTGTGCCCCTGCAAACAGCCCACAAGGGACACATCATTTAAATAAATGTGTTTCTTTGCCCGAACAGAAGTTCAGATAGGCTCGATTATCATTAATTCTGCTCTTTTATTTCCTTTGCGGGCGCGAACACCGAAATCCTGGCCTTTGAAGTGCGGCTGGCGGAGCTGACCCGGGTCCTCCCGGGCGCCGGCTCAGCGGTGCGGGAAGGAGGCGACTGAGAGTGAACTTGTGGAAGCTAGGAGGGGGTGGTGGTGTGGGGGAGTGAGGTGCAGATGTTGGAGAAATCAGGGACAAACTGAGTCTGTGCAAAAGTCTACAGCACATCTGACGGACACCAACCTCCTCTCTGGTTTTTCAAAAACAAAAACAAACAAACAAACAAACAAACAACAACAACAACAAAAAACCACTGAAACTCAAGCTGACCAGCGTGTCCCCTCCCGAGCTGGCGTTCGTGGACATTTTGCGGGTTTTCCCTGGCTATATAACAGCTATGTGGGGGGTGGGGACGGGCTCCCTGGGGGTCACCGTCAAGTCTCGGGGTAGCGCCGAAGGTGGGGGAAAGCTGGGAAACACGCGCGCGTGAACCTGCGGGCGTCGGGGACCGCACCGCCGTGCGTCCGCTGTGATTAGCTCGCGCGGCGACCCCGGAGGGCGGACTCTTCTCACCCGCGTGTCTCCTCCTCCCTCGGCCTTTTTAAGGGACGTCCAGCAGGCAGAGCTGTCAGCCACCCCAGGTCCTCTGCACTTGGCCGCTGCTAGGTTGTCCCCGCCCGCTTGACTGTCGGGGGCCAGAGCTGAGTTAACAGCCGGGCCCCGGGATCTGCACGTGAGGAGCAAAGCTGCGCTCTCGACTCTGCTGGATAGCCGGCGTCAGCCCACAACCGGGACGCTGTCCGGCCGTGCAGTTGGTGGTCCGGGGCCGAACGGCCCTCGAGGAAAGAGGGGAAAGAGGGGGCCCGGGACCGGGTGCTCCTAGAACGATGAGCCCGGCCAAAGGTGGCTGCTGTTTCAGCCGCAGCCTCCGCGGTGGCTTCCCGCGCGCCCTGGTCCTCTCGCCCCCGCGCACCATGCTGTCCCCCTGCCAGCGGAGCCCGCGGCGCAGCCCGAGCCTCCTGCCTAGCCGCTGCTAACCCACGAGAGCGTGTTCTCGACCGCGGGGTCAGCTGGACGCACAGGGTCGGGGGAGGCGGAACCGTGGTCCCCGGAGCCCCGGCTCCGCCCTCCGACTCTCCAACTGCCACCGGGCGCTGGGCGGCTATGGGGGCGCTGCTGGCGTTCTGTTTCCTCGTAGGCTTGCTGCGCTGGGGCCCGGCGGGCGCGCAGCAACCTGGGGAGTACTGCCACGGCTGGGTGGACGCGCAGGGCAACTATCACGAGGGTTTCCAGTGCCCCGAGGACTTCGACACGCAGGACGCCACCATCTGCTGCGGCTCGTGCGCACTGCGCTACTGCTGCGCAGCAGCCGACGCCAGGTTGGAGCAGGGCGGCTGCACCAACGACCGCGGAGAGCTGGAGCATCCCGGCATTACCGCGCGTAAGTGCGGCGCCCCTGGGCGGGCCCGGCTGTGTCCACCAGACGCAGGCACGCTTTACTACCTCGGGGCGCAAAGTGAACTCCTCTGAGTCTGGGGATGGAGGGGAGGGTGGGTGACCGCATTTTAGATCTGGGGATCCCATTGCTTTGCAATCTGGATCCCAGCTGCACGTGGTCTCTTCGGTTCGGCCCTAAGGAAAGTTTGCAAGGGATTGCGGGGGAATGTGGGGCTGTTGTGTACTTGGTGCTCCTAGGGAAGGCAGCTTGAGCTAGGCTGGGTTTTCATGGGCGCTCTGGTCACTTTGGGAGCTCTGGAAGTGCCAATGTCAGAAAACGCAGTTATGGTCAAGAGCCCAGATCCATTCCGCTGGCTGGCTTCCTTCCTTCTTTGCTTCCTTCCTCCTTCCTTCATATCTCTCTCTCTCTCTCTCTCTCTCTCTCTCTCTCTCTCTCTCTCTCTCTCTCTCTCTCTCCTCTCTCCTCCCTCTCCTCTCCTCTGTCTCCTTCTCCCTCTCTCCTTCTCCTTTTTGTTTTTCTTCTTCTTTCTTTCTTTCTTTTTTTTTTTTTTTTTTTTTTTTTTTTTTTGTTGGTAAAGTTGTAGCATTTCCTCACTCTCCCAAACTTCCTTTACTTCTCTACATTGTATTACCCTCTCTGGCCCAACCCCCATTGTCACACTTTTCAGAAACACCCAAGTCTTCAAGGTGGAGATTTAAAATTAAGGGTCACAGGGCTTCCTCAAGGCCTCCTATTCTCACATCGGAAAACGCTGCTCAAATTTCTGCTCACTTGCTCACTTAAGAGGTGAATAAATCACGACCCCAGCAGAGGAAATTTACACCTTGAAAAAAGTTTTCCACTTGAATAGGAACATTAGGGAAACCTTTTACAGCTCAAGGCGATGGTTTTATTGCCAGGAAACCCGAGAAGTGTGCAGAACTGAGAAAGGGCGACTCCCCTGGACTGTGAGGCTGCAGCCTGGAACCTGCACACTAAGATCCCTTAGCAGTCAGGGGGAGAAGGGCAGGAGAGACCATCTAGTCTCATCCTTCAATTGACAACCCAGAGGAAAGGGGGCCAGGAATATCCCTGGGTTCTCTTCTGGGATTAAATTTGGTGGTTGGGGTTGGGTGTCAACATTTCCAGTCCTGGGGATATGGAAAATAGTGGAAAGGAGGGAACCCTGGCCTATCCTGGCCTGTTGGAACTACACTTCTCTGCTAGTTCCCTGTCCTGTACTAACCACCCTGCTCCTCTAGGCAGGGTAAGCCAGCCTCCTCCAGGAGCGGTTGGGGAGGGGATCAAAAAAAGAGCAGAAGACAGGAGTACTCTCATCATTTAGTGAGTTTGAGATCAGGCCAAACCAGATGGATAGTGGCTTAGTCTTCTGCCAGCAATTTAACCTCTGGTGACTTAAGTACACTGGGCCACTTCTCAAATTTAAAATGGGCATATTGCCTTCAAAGAATCAGTTTATTGATGAAACCAGCATACAGCTGCTTAGTGAAGTACACTTTTGCCTGGCCTTATACACTTCTGGTACTCACGTAGGGGGGACATAAGGAATGCTGAAGGACTAACTTAGCAGCCCATAGACTGTTGCCTGTTGCTCACTGACCTAGTCTCTGCAAAAGTAAAAAGCTTTCTGATATCTAGAAAGGAGGGTGTTTCTATTTCTCATGGTGTCAGTGGTAAAACCTATCAGATACAGAAAAAAGGCACAAGTGCCTTGGTCAGCTCAGATGTTTTGTCTGCTGCCCAGAAGCTGGAGGCAGCTGCTTCTCATGATTCTTTGACATAGAGAAGCAACTATGACAGATGCCCCAGTGATGCCTGGGGGTGGTGGTGTCTTAATTCTACCTTCATTTTAGAGATGGAAGTAAACTAGGGTTTGTTGTTTGAGGGATGCCAATACCCTGAACTGCATATTATTCTATCTGTGGGTGGGAACATAGAGACAAGACATATGACATCTTAAGTCAGGACTGGTGATTTGTGAGGTGGTGGGAGATGCAGTAAATCGGGGCTTTCTGCAGATTGTTTTATTGTTCTAGAGTCCGGTAACACCTCAGGCTACATTCAACAAGTCTGGTTCTTTTATTAGACTGGAAACATTTGGGCAGGAGATGGGCTGTCAGTCTAGAAGTTGGGTTAGGCTCTTAAGTGTGACAGAACTCCTAAAACCTAGGAGTTAAATGCACATCCAGGGTAACCCTCAAACTCACCTTCTCCCTTCAGTGTACGAATAGGATGGCTGACTGTTCATTTCTGACTTCCAGATTCAATATGATGGCTAATTGCTACCAGAGCCTACAGCCTCAGTTTGCTTCCTCCCTGCTAGGGGCAGCAAGACCATTCCATCATCATAGTTTGTGATTTGGAGGTTGCCATATGCTCTGAAAAACTGAGCAGTAGCGATAATGAGCCTTCTTCCTCCCACACAGAAGACACTAAAGCAGAGACTAGGGAAAGCGTGACCTTTACCCATCATCTCTGTGTGTCTGTTTTTGCCTTTTAGAGCCTGTCTACGTCCCCTTCCTGATCGTCGGCTCCATCTTCATTGCCTTCATCATCTTGGGCTCTTTAGTGGCTATCTATTGTTGTACCTGTTTGAGACCCAAGGAGCCCTCCCAGCAACCAATCCGCTTCTCACTCCGCAGCTATCAGACAGAGACCTTGCCCATGATCCTCACCTCCACCAGCCTCAGAACACCATCCAGGCAGTCCAGCACAGCCACCAGCTCCAGCTCCACAGGAGGCTCTGTCCGAAGATTCTCCTTTGCCAGGGCCGAGCCAGGCTGCCTGGTACCCTCATCACCCCCACCTTACACCACTGGCCATGCCATACACCTAACACAACCATCTGGTTTCCTGGTGTCACCCCAATACTTTGCCTACCCTCTCCAGCAGGAGCCCCCACTGCCTGGGAAGAGCTGCCCAGATTTCAGTCCCAGTTGATGGGCTCAGACTGTGAATATGCTGGATGGTGAGATGGTAACCAGGTGGAATATTGCTATCCTGGCCAAGCCACACTCACTTTTGGAGGAAATCTGCAGTAACCCATCACGATCATGGAAGAATGATCCAGAATGATACAGCACTTTCTGGTCTTGAGGTTCCTGGCTACAGAGGCCTTGACTTCGCAAACATGGTGAACAGTACATCTTATTCATCTTTTGTTAAAATATTCAACAGCTTGATGTTCACTTTGCAAGTTGAAGGAAAATATTTTACTGGACAATTCAGCTATCCTTTGTAGAAAAGTGCCCTGTGTTCCTTCTCCTGTGTTGACTGAATTATAATACAGATACACACATAAATAAGGAAGGAATACACTTAACTGTAATTATAAAGGTTCACTTAAAATTTAACTGTTAAGTAAACTCAAGGGTCCAGTGAACCACATATTTATAATTTTTGGAGTGACCTAACCATAAGTAATATTAGTATGATGAGAATATTTACTTCTTAAATTAATAACAAATTTTGTTTAAAATATAAGAGTTTTCTTTTTTCCAAAATACAAGGTTTCAGTAACCACATGGGAAGATGAAAGTTTTAAATATATACTTAAACATTTGTTGTAGCACAGACTCTGTGTAAAATCACTTCCTCTGCCAACCTGAGGGAATATTTATTGCAGACTTTTTGTTCAGCAATATTAGCGTTCAAAATGAAAGTTGGACAATTGAGTCTTAAAACATTTATTTGTAAAAAGAGTTATATGTAAATGTGAAGATTTGTAATTTAATTTACTTACCACATAGACAGTACTAATTATGTAGAAGTCACACTGTAACTTTTGTGGAAGTCAGAGGCCATCTGTTAGTGGAACCATTGAGAAAGCCACATATTATGTGCCACTGTGTATAATGTCTGATGAGTACACATATAGGCAAGGGCTAGAAAAAAATAAACTTCTCTGGTTCCCTGAACCCTATTTAAGATTTTCAGATCAAAATTCTTCATTGTATATGCTTATAATTTTTTTTGCTGTCTAATAAGAGGAAATATCTTTATCCCATACTTCATCTTTTGAAATTAAGGGTAAAGCAACAGAGATTAGTTCTTACAGAGATCTTAGCAGTCTGTCTGTGATACACTACACACACACACACCATATACACACTCACCCACACCACATACACACACCATATACACACCCACACCATATACACACTCACCCACACACAGACATACATATACCACACACACACACACACACACACATCACACACCACATGCACACACACCCCATATGACCTGTAGAGTTTAAACATCCAGACATTTTTTTCTTATGAATCTGAAGTCTGGCTTTTTGTGGCACATAGATGTGACACTGCCCAGCATGGGGTCAGGCCAACCCTCCTAGGCAAGATACCTGACAGTTCCCAGTTCCTTGCCTACTCTTCCACATGCCCCCCACCATTCACTGTTACCTACCCCTGATGGTGCAGTTTGAAAGTCCAGCTTCGGAGAATTTGTTATGTCACACATCACCTTCGGTAGCTCTGTCCGGTGTCAACAGAGGTAGAATTCTGCTCTACAATGGTTAATTGGCTTCCTTGGTTTCCAGTTGATGATCAGAGGAAAGCAGTGTGAAGGCATGACTCCCCTGCCAGGAAGTTAGAGCAGTGCCAACTTCCAGCCTCTTCTTTCTCCCCCATATTTGAGGTTACACAAAACAAGCACAGAAGTAGCTGAATGTAAAGAACAAGTCTTCAAGACTGTCATCAAAACCACATTGCCTGCATCCTCAGGCCGGTTGTAGTCACATCTGCCTGGTACCACTTCTCTGGCATTTTTAAGTTAACTTCTGCCAAGTGCTGAGCAGTTGTGTATTAGCTTACCCCATGTTCCAAACAACTCAGATGACTCTGAGTATTACAATCATCACTAGACTTTGAAACAGAGGTTGAGAAGTGTAATAACTCAGTCAACTTTTTACAACTTGTTAATACTGGAGATGATGTATAGAAGTTGATTGAAACACCAGGGCAGCATCGGCTTTGAAATATATATATTTTTGAGATAGGGTGTCCCTACATGTCAAGGCTGGTGTAGAACTCATAATCCTGCCACTTGTCTACATACTGATGTGGGTGTGCTCTTATATACTGATTCTTGGCCCTGATGAGTGTAGTTTATTTTCTTATTTGTAATCTCTTTAATTGTCAAAAAATAAATTCCATGGGTAATATACATATAACTAAAACAAACCCATTCAGTGCTCTAACCAGAGACAGATAGACACAGAGATACACAGAGAGAAACTATTAGAAATTGTCAAAGCTTTGACAGATTACTAAGGACTTAGATGCCAATCCTTCATAGAGTCACAGCGCAGTGACGGAGCCAATTTCACCCTCCCATTCCCACTTCCAGTGTCTGCAAGAGGGTGGAAATGCCCCCTCCCATGCCGAGCACGATTCAGTGGCTGCACTTTCTGTTTCGTGCCACTAGAGAGAACAGGACACATTCTTTAGGAACACTGATGCTGAGGGATTCTTGGAGTGCTCACATCTAGACTTCCCTGCTCTGGTGGGATTCTCCAACCAATCAACTGGCCATATAGTGTTTAAAATTAGGATGATATTGTATATGTACCTTATTATAATGTGACATTTAGTGACATTGAATCAAATCACATCCTCATGTACTTGGTGTCACAAAATGTATCTTCATACAGGTCTTTGTTTGGAAGCGTAGCTGCTGCTAATATTACTTAAGATCTTACCATAGTAAAGCTGTCCCATGGTAAATTCTAGACATAGCTCATTCAATAAATCTTCCAATGATATTCTTCACCTTTGAGCCTAGCCATGTGTGAGGGAACACCAAAGGAAATTCAATGCAGGTCTGATTCCAGAAGTCACTATACTGCATTGCTGGCCAAGACACATAACTAATGCCTGAGAGGAGACATTGCAGGTGCTTTCTCGTAAGGGGCACTGTTGGGGCTAGGGGTGGGACTCAGTGGACATAGGACTTGTACAAGCTTGAGTGCTGGAATTTGGATCCTTAGCATCCACATAAATGCTGAATGAGCATGGCAACCACCTTGTACTGCCAGCTCCCTGTGAGGGTGAAGACAGGGGATCCCTGGCAAGCTGGCTGGATAGACTGGCTAAATCGGTGATTTTTAGGTTCAATTGAGGGTCCCTGTCTCAATGAATAAGGTAGAGGTCAATCAAGGAAGACTCCTGATAGCAGATTCTGGCTTCCACATGCACATGCCCACACAAATGTGACCCTCCCATCACCACAAACACATGCAAACATGTGCAAACATCACACATGCAAATGTAAAAAGAAAACAAATTGGTATTGTCCCTTCCTTATCCCTGGGAGCTCACAGTCAAGTAGGGGTAGATAAGTCCACAAGCTAGTGCTTAGGGCTCACCATAACCGTGGTCATGACAGGAATGCAGGATGCATGGAAGGAAACCATATACTCATGCTGAGGGCCTGTTGTAGGACTTGAAAAATGTGTGGAACTTTTTAGTGATGGAGGCTAGCAGGGGTCAGTAGAATTAAGAAGCAAGAAGATCTGTGAAGGTTAAAGAAACATCTAGGGATAGATTAGGACTTTTGAACATCAATGTGGCTGGATACATACCAAGTACAAGTGGCAGTCTTGAAAGATTTTATAAGAGACTGTGAATTCATCTTATTTTCATGAAGAATCAAGTTGTTTGATATCTCTGAGGACATGCTTACCATATCCTACTACTACAGAATTTTGTGGCAAGTTGTCTGGTTGAGGCTTTTGCTTTCATGAAGAATTTGCATTCTAGCATCCTCAAATTATGATTACTGTGAAAACTAGAATTCTAGGAAAGTAGAATTTTGAAATATAGTTGCTCCTATGATTAGATTTATTAAGTAACATATATTTTTCAAGAGCTTTCTACACTATGATATTAGGTTTTCAGGTGGTCTTTCATCTGAAATAGGACTGTTGATGCTTGTCTTGTGATGGAGAAATCAATGTAGATAGGTTGAACATCATGTCCCAGGGCAAGAGACAAGGATAGGAGAGTTAAGATCTGTGTCCCAGGAAGTCAGCTTTACAATTCTATGTTCTTTATGTTGTCAGTAGCCTAGAAGGCCCAAGATTCTTAGGAAAACAACTGAACAACCCAGAAAATTCACTGAGGAAAGTGACTAATTGTATAGTGTCATACATACCCTATAACATCAGAGGTCCTACTAGACAGGTAGCTTGTGTTACATTATGTGAACATGAAATAAAGCATGAAAAGAATTGTTTGATGATAAACATTTTCCCCTTTACATGAGAGAAATAGCAGACACCAGAATGTGGTTTGGCATGGCCTTTGAGCCTTATGTCTAGTTAGTTTTCTGGTTTTTGCTTAAAAGAGACTTTGGCCCATCTGTTTCACAGCTGGTTTTCTCATTTATAAAATGGAAGTGTTAATGGTACCTCATTGCTTTGGATTTTCTGGGTAAGAATAACAGTCTCAGAAAGCTTGCATTCTGGTTGGGAGTGAGCTGGGTGGTAAGTTAATGGTATGTATAGAGAGCAGGCAAAATACCATAGAATAAAAACAAGACCAATTTCTGTGGGACAGCAGGTACCATTGACTGGAGACAGAGAACAGAGATAATGTTTTGATAACTTAAGGCCCCTTGACAAGCAGCCAGATTTCTGTCTACCTATTATTGCTCCCGCAAGTGGGGTGCTATGGTTGCTGTTAGCTTTCCAGTACTGTAACAGAATAGTTGAGATTGAACTTTAGAATATAAAAAGTTTTATTTGGGCTCACAGATTTGGAAGCTGCCATTGTTTTGGGCTCATGACAAGATAGCACATAATTGCAGGAACATGTAGGAAGCAAAGCTTCATGAGTCAAGGGGAAAAGCAGGACTGAGGAAGAGCCAGAGTCACCCAACCCCCTTGAGGACCTTCCTCCAAACATCCTCCAGTAGGCCCCATCTCCCAGGATACCACTCTGTGGACCAACGCTGTAACACATGGGTCCAAATCATGTTATAGAAAGCATATCTAACAGAGAAAGTAGTTTATTTTAGATTTTATTATCCATTCCAAAGCCAACTTATTGTACTTTTAATTGTCCAAATTGATAGATTGTTTCCTTCATATTTTTTTCTATCTGGTTATTCTTTTTTTGGTGTTAGGAGCTGTATATCAAATTATCAGATTGATTTGAACTCACAGGAAAATTTTTCTTAAAATGAGATAAATAAAAGGCTTCCTGAAAATATATATGTACATTTACAATCAGGAATCTGATACATTACATGATGCTGGTATCAGTTTGCTTTTTAAATTTCATATATGTTTAGGAAAAATAATAATTTATAAGCATGTTAAGTTATTAAGGGGGTGAAGTGTTAACACATATTTACATACCTGCTATTTACAAATTGCAAGTAGGCATTCATTATTAGTGGAAATATTCTGACAGAATCTTTCTTTCAATTGCTACTCAGTTTGTACTTAGAGGCAATAAAGACCAAATGTTATTAAGTATTTCATATTTTCCAACATTATTTTTATGAGCTTACTTCTGAAATTATCCAGGTTCATAAGACCTTTCTTCATTAAAAGGTGCATATGTTGCAGCAATGGTAGCTTTAGGTTAAAGATGCTATAAGCATGGGGATGACGTATTGAATTTATGAGGTTATATTTCAAGTTTGCTGTTGCCTATGGTAACAGTAGAAGGCATCTTATGTCAAAGCATCAGTATCAACGCACACCTTTTTTTTTTTTTTTAAAGGGGAATGGTGACTAAGTGTGCAAATTATAAGAGGTTTCAAAGATAACTTCTCCACAAACTGCTTTACTGGTGCTCTGCATGAAGACCCACCATCAAGTGACTCAGAGGAAACCTGTGGGAGAGGACAGGGGCTTGAACAGCTAAATAGACATGACCCCAGTATAATCAAATTGGATATTTTCTATTTGTCATGTGCAGTACCTCTGTATCAAGAAATCTTCATCGGGTAGGCTTTAAACAATGTTTATTTCTAAAAAAAAAAAAAAAAAAAAAAAAAAAAAAAAAGTTAAAAAAAAAAAAAAAAAAAATCCTAATTTCTGGTGTTTCCCTGCACTTTTGGCCAATTTTGTTATTTTATGGTTACATCCTTTAAACCTTATTGTCTAAACTTGGCCAACTCTTCCCTTCTTTCTCCTCTTTTTCAGTGGGTTTAGAAAAAAACCTATGAGATTCTTTCAACACAAAAGGACAGAGAACAGAGTGAACTAACTATTGACTGGCAAACTAATTTAAAATGCAGAGGTACATGGGAAACATTTCCAAACAATAAAGTCAAAATACAGTAACTTTCCAGAAAGTACTTCTCTGTTAACAAAACAGACTACCTTCCTATCAAATTAGAGCTAGTTTTTGTTTCATTTAGGTGAATAAAATATAGCTGCAAACAAAATGTTAAAAAGCAATCAGGTGGCTGAGACTCTGTCTCAGACTGTAGTCATTGTGGCTTTGAACTGCTTTGTAAAGCGACATAACAGTAGCAATCAAAACTTTAGCCAGTGCCATTATGTAATGGTAAAGTTTATTTTATTTTTTAATAACAATTAGAGGACAAATGTTTAAAATTTGCAGTTTAAAACATGCACATCCACAAAAGGCCAATGACACGTAACAGTGCATAGAAATGGGTTTTACTCAACGGTAGTAACTATTTATAAAACACAGTGCGTTGAACATTAGGGTACACAAACCTGAGAGAACCACTATAAGCACAGATTCGACACTCCCCACTCATGCAGCGTCACAATCTCTACAGCAGTTTTGGCAAAATGGCTTTTCCATAGAGCTGAACATGGATGTTATCTTTAATGCAAAGTGCAGCTTTTCAGAGCTGCCTTCCAAGGCTGCCTTCTGACTTTAACTTAATACACTTGAAAAGGTGGAAAATGAGGCTTGAAGAGATAACAACAAACTGCACCCACTGCATTTATGGCTTCTAGTCTATGACTGGGAATTTTAAAAAAATGCTGTTCACATCTTTGCCATAACAAACTTACCCATGGAAAGTTACTCTTAATACAAAATGAGGACATATGCAATCCACCTTCCTTCCTGTTCAGGGAAGATTTATTTGCTAAGAAGTTTCAGGAACTTTCTAGAGAAAATTTCTTGGAGGCAAGCTAAACAGAAGATTTAGTTAAATAAAAAGATTCAGTTGAATTTGATGAAACTTGTAAAATAACCCACTTAGTAAAAAACAAGCAAACAAACAAACAAAAACTGTGTGGAGGACTAATTAACTTATCCACAAAATATTAAAGTATTAAATTCTAGTTAGGCCATGGTAATGTTTTATAAGACAGAAATAAATACCAAGATTTTTACACAAGCCATGCATTTGCCTGGATCACTTTAAATATTAATTCATGCAAACCATAAGCCTATCAAAAAACAAAACAAAACAAAACAAACACACACAAAACCAAGAAACCCAAACAGCTGTTTCCCTACAGTAAATAAACCAATATGAAACATGGAGAGTATTCACTTCCTTTTCTTCAAAATTTAACTTACATTCCATTTTAATAGCTGTTGCAGGGTAATTAAAACACAGCAAAGTATAACTAAGTTTCACAAGTGTTTTATTTTAAGGTGAGAAAAATCAGGCTATGCTATGTTTAAGAGGCCATCCAGAAATACTCATCATTAAAAAGCATTTATGAGGCACTGAGCCACATGGTGTTACTGTAAGCAATGGACAGAAGGAATTTCCACATACCTGGTCACCACAGTGTGAATGAGTGGGACATTTCCTTGATAAATTTTGTAGTTTACTTAATAGACCAAAGATTCATTTCATGAAACAAGTTTTAAGACTTGGAACCATCAAAATCCAACCATATGACCATGAATATAGGTAGCTTTGTAATAGCCACACACTGTTTTTAAGAGGACATTTCTGTGGCTCTCTGACTAGCACTCATTTTCTGAAAGGACATTTTTCAATGACAGCTTATGAGTGTGGCACTAAGTATAAGAACAAATTAACCTGTGGGTTTTATCCCAGCTATCTGGGATACCAAACTGAAAAATTACAATATATAAGTAAATGCTAAGACTACATGCTGATCATTCCTAGAATTCATTTTGCCTGTTGTGGAGGAAACGGACTCACTGTCATTGTCTCTATAATGACAATACAAATCATGGCTCCCTTGTTTGGCAGGATCCCTTCACCTGCCTGGGTGAGAGAGATTTCCAGTAAATTCTCTTTGCTGCTGAAGCCATCTCACACAGAGCGCTGAGGGAAGTGCCAGCCATGTAGCATACATTTCTTTCCTACTAATGCCTTCTACAACACAGCATCTTTCAAGATGTGGGACACCGATGCATTTTTGCATGTACAGCTAACACATAGAGAAAGTCCATGCTGTATACTACTGTGCATATTCCAACATGAATGAAGACATTCCCAGCTTTTCAGTGATAAAATAATGAGGCTTTTCTCTATAAATAGTATTTTCTGGATTGTAAACATTACAAAGCAGTCATGTCAGCATTTACTAGAGTCCCCAAAGGGGACTTTTAAATTGGAGTTATATATTGTTTATTTCAGAAAACATAGGTTTAAAGTCACTTTGACTGCAGTTATTCAAATCCTGGTGAAACCATGAACGTTTACCCCGGCTAACAAAGGCTAGAAGCTCAGGAGTAGTACATTTCTATAAACTCACTGCAATAGCAATTCTCTAAAACTTCAAGTTTTACCCAAGTGGCTCCCCCCATGTTCTCCCCAACAGGGAGGCTGACTTAATGTCCACCATTCAAACATGGGATCCAGGGATGAAAAGGCATCAAGAGTTTCATTTCATGGTATAATGTACACTGATTAACCATGAGTATTCACATGTGGAGGAATTTCATCAAAGTCCCTCATGATTCAAGATAAAAGAAGACTTAGGTTTTCATTCAGAGGTCAAAAGATTCCATTCTTATCCACAATGTATGAATGGAGGAACCTGGAGACAGATGCCTCTGATGGTGCGGCCAAAGGGAAGCCATCCCTGGGTAACTGTTCATTTCTGTGGTGTGACCTCAACTGTCACCACCAGCAGGCCCAGGAAAACCTACTTGACAGATTTAGTTGGTAGAAGGTCAAAGTCTACAGCTTCACAATTTAATACATCACCTTAGATTCTATGAGTGCGGTTCTGCTAAATGCTTTGCTCATGGGTTGCTTAATCTAAGCTCCAACAGGACGGGTTTGAGATGTGAAATATAGTCCACTCCACTCCCTTTAGAATTATGGGAATGTTTAGAACCTCTCATTTGTAGGGAATGCAGAGACACACTGGTAACTAGCTACAAATTTAGAGAAGGAAGAGACACAGTCTAATTTTAAATCCACACTGAGAAAAAGAAGGGGGGACCATGTAAATGATGAAATGGGGATAATTTCTCAAAGCTAGTCCTTGCACACGTTTAAAGGTCCCTATTTTGCTGGTAACCCACTTGAAGGCAAACAGGCTTTTGAATAAAAGGCAGAAGAGTTTGTTTCGTTCTCTGAAGTGTATCTGAAAACTAGAACTCCCTTTTTATCTAAGATGGCAAAAACATTGTAAAAATTGTAGAAAACTGGGTGTGGTTTTAAACAGCCCCTTCACCATTTATCATTGGTAGCAAAATAGGTATTTTCCAGATTTCATGGAAATGCCAAAACTAATGAGAATGGGCATATATTTGAAAGCGTATCAGTGAGCCCTAGATGAGACATATTCATTGATGGGAAGGTTTGCTGGAGTAAAATAGGTATTTCCTTAAAATGAGGGGAATGTACTACTTATCTGTCTAGTGTCAATAAGCAGTACATGACTCAGTTTGGGAACTGTTGGCTGAGTGAACTGTGAAATAATTTTCAGGCTTACGTGTGAAATAATTTCAGGCTTAAGCATATGGGTAGTCACCGTCACACCAACTGTACTACATATATCATCTCCAGTGGGAACACACAGCGAGACACAAATAGAACACAGGACAAAAGCTGAGCCTATGCACCCGACAAAAATCTCATGCATTATTTGATGGATTTTTACCAGAGGTCCCACATAAATACATAAGCATAATTTCTTAGGAGGGAAAAAAAGACAAAGTGACATCATTCACTACACAACAGAAGCCAGATTTCTAAGAGCATCTAAAGGAGTCTAAAGTTCATCAGAAATGACAGCGTTAAAAAAAAAAAATCAGTGTTGTAACAATGGTCACATGGACACAGGTCCCTCCCACTGAAGCAAATCAAGGGGACAATCAACAGAGAAGCAGTTGTAAGGCCGAAGGTGCGACATCACAGACTTTCGTAGCAAATGCCTGGAAATGTTCAATGTTTGCAAGTCATGTTTACATCTGAAAAGCATGCAGATTGCACAGCAGAACTGTGAGCAAACTCACTTTTAAATTTCCTGGCAGTTGGCTACTGAATGAGAAGCACACACACTGAACGTCTTTGGCAAACACTTTAGCAAGACACGTTTTGACACAAACACGTATTAATGCCTTGTTTAGAAGTGTTCAGTAGAGTGAATCAAGAATGCTGGTTTGCTTCAGCCTATCCTGAAACCTAAGTCTGGATATCAAGAGGCCTCTCCTTAACACCATTTTAAATGGTTGATTGACTGGTGGTGGAACCAATGAACTGATAGTTACAGCCCCAGAGGGATGGCTTGTGAACACTGACCTGTCCCCATTTTGAGAAAGCACTCAGGCAAGACACAAGGTCATTTCCAATATCAGTTTACAAAACCTTAGCAGGTACTTGAGAACATCTGAGGGCAATGGTGGTATAGTAGTCACATAATGTCCATCTGTGAGATGAGCTCAGACATACTTTTTCTCCCCATGAACCAGACTGGGATTGGTCATCAGATTGCAGTGGTGACCTTAAATTGTGACAGCTCTTCTCAGAGACTCAGCAGGGTCTGTTGCTTAGGCCTCCTTATCACCACTCATCTGGCCTCTGTTTCGTGGTATCATAGGCTCGAATGACTTCAGACTGTGAGACAATGCCGTTTTCATCTTGAGAGAAGGCATAGCCATCTGTAAGTAATGAAAGAACAGAAATCACTTAATGAACTCACTGTTCAGCAGTCAAAATGGCAGAGTTGGGAGGACCAGAGGTTGCCAGTGTGGAACCTGTAAATTCTGCTTCCCATTTAACTAGGCAGAAGCTGCCCAATGCCCCTCAGTCCTCTGACCCACACACCAACTCTACCCTCTTCATTTTTGCTTCCCCATGGCTGGAAGGGCTGAGTCTGATCATGGCATTGATACATTTTCAGAAAGGCACCAGGTGAGTGAGAAGGTTGGAGAGAGTGGAATTATGTAGCTGAATAGAGGAAATGTATCAACTAGCTTGACTAAATTATTCTACCATGGTTGAGTGCACAGATGAAAATACTACCCTATACTCTCTAAATACATAGATGATCACACAGAATTGCCAGTGGTGAAGGAGAGGCTTGCTTTCTTTAGGTAACATTCTTTTCGGCCAGCACACACACACACACACACACACACACACACACACACACACACACACACTACATGGTCAGATAGGAGATAACCCCTAGGGGGATCACATCTTTGGAAAAGGCCCTTGATATATAAAGACCAAAGGCACTGCACTTGAGCATATATAAAGGAAAATAAATTACATGTGAAAACACAAAATAAAAGATATATTACCAATACCAGTAAATTTACTACAGAGATGTATATATTATGTTCTCTTTCAGGTCCTTGAAATGTTAAGAGGGTGAGATACCCAATAACTCCTTCCAACTCTAAATATGCATAAATATTTTTGAAGGAGAAAATATATGTTTCCTTGCATTGCATGAAGGCTGGAAAGACCCTTGTGAAGTTATTCAAGTAGAAAAGATAACAACATAGAGGCAGCTTTTCAGAGTTAAGATTTATTTCACTGCTTCCTTTTAAGATTTGAGGCTGCAAGGAATGTGGAGACAGCAGCATTTTAAAATTCGCTATTAGCTGGAAGATGGTGTAGCCCACAGGTTTGTTAACCAACCACTTGTTTTTACACAGCATGTTTCAAAATTTTAAACCATTAATTTAAAATGTCTAAATATGGTAGAATTACAACACACTGCTCTGATAAATGCTGGGATGTACAGGGCACAGAGAATTTAATCAAAACTCCAATACTCACGGAGCAGGTTCTGTTGCAGAGACTCAGAGCGGTAGAGATTGACGTGGTTCTTCTTAAAGACATTCTTCAGCAACTGGGCCCTCTCGGTGAGGCTGTGGAGCAGGCACAAAAGTGTAAAACACATTGTCAACTCAGGGAGCTGGGCTCTCTGCAGAGCTAGCAGCGGAGGTAGACAGAACAAAAGCCTGAGAACCAGCAGTCAGATCTGATTCTTTTTTATTCCTTTTTCCCAGAGAGCAAATGAGATCTTAAGTATTTCTCCTCTAGCTAGGGATGAGTTTTTTCTTTAATGATAATCTAGGAAAACTAAGATTTCTTTGCCCAGTACCATTATACCTAAATCAAATGGGAATACAAAATCTGTTCAACACAAGTAGTGAAACGTTACCAAATCATCTAAAAACCTTGATTGCCCTGCTGTGTGTATTCTAAGTACAGAGCTTTTTGAGTCTAAATACATCTATTTTGACCATTTTGTGTCTAAGAACAGCTATCTTGCCCATACTGTATCTTGCTTACATTTTGACATATTCTGATAGAAAAGGATAGCTTTAATTATACTAAAAAAATGAAAAAAGAATACAAATGACAAAATATTATCTTTTTTAAATAGAAAAATTCCTACCACTCTAATCGGGTTTAAGTATGTCAATTTCATTCTAAAATATGAATTGTTTTTAGGAAGCAATTGTAGTTAAAGCAACAAAGAAACAAAAAAATCTGTTTCGCCTGAACTCCATAGGGAGGTTTCCAGGATTAATCACAGAACTTCTGCAAACCACACTGTGAGACATCACACGTCTTTCCCTCTACTGCATGCGGTGAGGTTCTTCACACAACAGGAATGTGAACATTTGTTGGGTAGAGGAATCTGAGCAATTTGGAGACATGCTTACACACCTCCTCCATCTCACCAATCGTGCTGTTTTATTGAATGTCCTTTGATGGCAAAGACCAGTCAGCGTGGAAGGATGTCAGCTAAAAAACATTCCCATCTTGTTTTTTCCTCACTAGGCAAGCTTTAGTTAAGTTGCTGTAAATTATGCTAGTTCTGTGTTTTGCCATTTTTTTGAAAGCCCGAAATGGAATTATCTTTATCATCTACACATACACACACACACAAAAGATCCTCCTCACTGTACAAATGAATTGCATAGACATTAGGCAAAAATCGAAGGAAAATGTTTAGAAATGTTGACATTTGTATTAATCTCTCACATAGTTTTTGAAGCCTAGGGATGTTAGCTAGGGTTTACTAGACATATTTTATTGTCACTGGGAATTAGCTGCATTACAAGAAGAGCACAAATTCATGGAAAACTCGAGTGGTGGTGCAGTTCGTTGTAAACCTTGTTTCTACCACACACAAGGGAGAAAGGGTCAGCTCTCTCAAATCACTTTGCCTGTCCCTCTCTTTCCATGATCTAACACTACAGACTCTGGGACCCTAAGGGCATACATGGGTAACTCCCCTGGGGATGTTGAGAGCATGAGCCTGACAATCCCATTTTGTTAGCAAGTGCTATAGATGCAGTGTCTGGCAGTCTCCAGTGTTTGGAGCGGAAGTGATTATAGAGGGTTGCAGGAGGGCAAAGGAGCTCTCTGCCACTTCCTCCCCAAATCCATTTTCTAAGTTTCATGCTGGCCTTCCAGAATGTATCACACTTGAGTACCACAACACCAAAATATGAAGACCTCCATATGAAATATGGGCTTTGTCTTCTATATTTTAGCAAGTGAAATATACAAGATAATGGGTTTCCCCTCCTGGTTTACTTATTGTTTATTTGATTTATTTAATTGATTTATCATTTATTTTATTTTTGAGCACCGAGACTTTCTTGAAAACATGGCACATCCATCAGAAAAAAGCATACACTCCAGAGACTCTCTGACTCGATTTTGAGTCTGTTTCTTGTTAGCTGCTGGCTCACTGTAGAAACCTTCGTTGGCCATTTCACTTATAATGGGAGGACAATACATAACCCTGTGGCAGACAGGCAGGGTTTAGCTGCTAGTCAGTTTAGTGATTGACACTTAGGAAGCACTCAACAAATGCTGGCCCCTCCCACTCCTATTCCCCAGATCCCCGGTATTCTATTAGAAAAGATACTTTGTAAGGATCTCTTTTGATGCTTTGGTTTGTACTTAACCTTGGCTCTGTGTGAGAAAACTACCGCTACACATGAGCCTGACGCCCCCACTCTACCTCACTGCTAAGAAAACAGCTACATTTTTGTTGCTGTGTTCTTTCCGTGACTGTTTTCCACCTCCTCCAGAATATAAATGCCATCTTATAGGAGGGTGCTTCGTAAATTAGAAGCAATGCCGAGTTGGATTTCTCTGGCCCTATTCTACCCATGGGAAACAACAGTTTATCATTTCAAAATTGACACAGTTTTAGGTCATCCATGTTTATTGGGACTAAGATTACTAACAAGTCCCATTGTAAAATATGTGGATAACATGTTAACATCAATAAGTACACTGAAAGCTTAGTTTTTTTTTTTTTTTTGTTGGATAGCTTAACTCAGTGTGACAGAAAAAGAGAGAGAGAAAAGGACTAAGATGTAGCTTTACTAAAACCACATCTACTACAATTCTTAGTAGTAGTTTCTCTTAATCTTGTAGGGTCTTTCATTTCATACCAAGATATGCAAATTCCAAGTTTGTTCAATGCAATCACGAAGTAACTACCATTTAAATACTGTTGCTTTATTTCCAACTCATCACAGTGTTGTTGCTTAGGTATTTAGTGGAGGTGAGTGAAAAGATACTGAGTTTAAATATAGTATTTTTCCTACAAACATGTTATTGGTATTCCTACAAATATGTTATTGGTAAAAACTCGTGTACAGTCAAAGGAATCCTGGCCATCTTTGAAGGGTGGTAAAGTGGCATGTATTGGTTTGGTGTACTGGTTGGTTTTTACCAACTTGATGTAAACTTAGACATACTCAAGAAGAACCAATCTCAACTGAGGAACGGCTTCCATTAGAGTGGCCTGTGGGCTAGTCTGTAGGGATATTTTCTTGATTGCCAATTAACATGGGAGGGCTCAGCCCACCATGGACTGGGCTGGTGTAAAGCCATCCTTGAGCTGGTGGACCTGGAATGTGTAAGAAAAGTAGCTGAGCAAGCCAGAGAAAGCAAACCAGAAAGCAGCATTCCCCCATGGTCTCTGTGTTAAGTTTTGGGCTGCCAGTGCCATCCGTGGCTTCCCTATGTGATGGATGGAACCTTTAAGTTTTTGGTCAGTGTCTTTATCACAGCAACAAAAAGTAAACTAGGACAACTGGCAAACTGAAATGAATGTCCGGAAAGTTAACAAGATTTAATCACGAAAGGGTTAATGCCACAGCACAGTGAGATAGTGGTGCTGCTGGGAGAATGAGACTAGGAGGAGACTACTCTATCCCTTTTCACCCTGGTGATGAGAGTAGGCTGAAGAAAGGCTTTTTCTAAACAAACAAACAAAAAAAAAAATTAGACTATTGAAAAAATTTACTGTGTACACGTGTACACATGTGTTGTGTTCTTGGTGAATATTATTTGTTAGTGTTGTAGTGTGAGGGATTGCTGGTGGGTTGTTTTTCCATCATCTTCTGCCTTTACTTTTTGAGAGAGGATCTGACAGTGCTCCAGAAACTCATTGCTTAGCAAGAGTCTGCCTCAACAGATCGGCTTCAGGAATCTGCCAGTCTCTGGCCTTCACAGTGCCGCGGTTACAGGCATGCTCTACCATCCTGGCTTTTCATGTGGGTTCTATAGATCTGAACTCAGGCCCTCAAGATCCCATAGCAGGGACTACATTGACAAGCCATCTCCCTACCCACAGAACAGCTTTTCTATGCGCTTCTTTCTTACCACAGAGCATGTGCTATCATACTGACATAAAGACTGGAGTGAAAACTGGGCCACATCATTTCATTTGTTAGTTCCAAGACAACACTGAATTAGGAAAACAATACTGACAGGCTGGGAGCAAACCTCATCATGGTCCTTCACGACCAAATCATCCGACATCCCATACTTCCTAGTCTCTCCTATATGCTGAGACCAAAGGACAAACAGTGGATGGACAAGTTGGTGAAGTCTGAAGCCTGACATGAAGATCCTAAACTCAGACCTGTTAAGAAACAGCTCTGTTGGCCAATATCCACAGTTGAATATCAAACTGTAAGTCTCATTATTTAACTGCACATAATATAGATGGCACATAATATACATGGCTCATACATACTCCAGCGATAACCAAGCATCTCTGTCTCCAATGAGGCCACAGCCTCCATAATTCCTTATCACACCCCCTTTTTTGGGTGTGTGCCTACTCAGGCACCTGTGAAGGACACGAGACCATCAGCCGCCCTGCTGTGTCACCATCCCCCACCTTAGTCTGTGCAGACAGGGTCTCTCATTGAATTTGGGAACAGACTGACTCTAACTCCAACAATCTTCAGCCTCCACCCCTCCACTCCAGTGCTGGGGTTACAGGCTCGGATGGCCAAACCCAGCTTTTTATATGGTGCTGGAGACTTGAGCTCAACTCCTAATGCTTGCATGGTCAACACTCTTCTCCATTAAATCCAGTGTTTGAGTTCACATTTTCTTGTAAGGTGTTTTGTAAGATGTTACCTGTAGATGTTTATTTTAGTGGGGCAGCATTCCTGTCCCCAGGATGTCCTCTTTATGGCTCCTTCGGCATTGCCCTGCCTTGAGCTGCTCTTTAGCAGGAAGCCACCAAGCTCTCCCTGACCACCAGCCTTCAGATCATCAGTGAGCAGCAAGAAGGCAGGTATGTGCTGGTCTGGGGACTGGTTGGCAGTATTTTGTCAATTTATCTAACTCATTCCTAAGGATCGCTGAATAGATATTTTAAAAGGCAAATGAGCTGGGTAAGTTGCAGTGGGAAATATCAGAAGTATTTTTGGCAGAGAAATCAGTGCTTTATAAGTGGGAATAATCCATTTCTTTGTGGCTTAGATTCACCCATTGTTTTTTAAAACTTTACTTATTTTGTATGTATTAGTTATATATATACATATATACATACATACATATATATATGTATATATATTGGTGTCCTTGGATCAGAGAGGGGGTTAGAGTCCCCCGAACTGGAATTACTGATGGTTGTAAGCCATCATGTGGGTGCTGGGAATCCAAACCAGGTTCCGTGCAAGAGCAACACATGTTCTTAACCTCAGCTCCCACTGATTTTCGGTTTATTTAATGGAAGGGGTTACACACAATGCAGACTCATGGGATGATTCATATACGGACACCATCACTTCAGTCCTAGCTGACCAGGAATTGTCAATCACTGGTGAACTACACAGGAAGGGGCTAATGCAGGCTTTCCCAACATACCTGCAAATGTGAGACATATAGCCAAGGACAGAAACAGTATCCCTAGTGGCCTTTTCCCTAGGAATTCTTTCTTACTATACGGCTTTATTTGGTTTTGTGAGCTAGGATGTTTCCTGATCCTTTTTATCACCAAAAGAGAGAGAAAACAAAGAGAGAGGGAATGCTGGTCCCAGGTCACAGGAAAGGTGCTTTCCTATGATGAATCCCATGATGCAGAATCACGATTTGGAGCAGGACGTCTTCGGTCATTTGGCCTGGGCTCACGGCTAACAACTGTAGGGACTCTGTCTCTCTGAACTCAGAGTTCCTACCTGGAGACAGTCTGTCTGCACTGGGCTGCTGTCTGGATTCAGTGAGCCAGTGTATTCCGATTACAAGTTGGGTGCCTGGATGACAGGGAGTGCTCTAGCAATACCAAGGCCACTATGTTCAAATCAGAGGCTCACACCAGTGTTTAAGGGCAGCCTAATGAGTGGTGGGAAGAACCATGGAGCAAGGCTTTGGCTTCAACTCTCACCCTGACATCTATTCCATTTGTTCAAACTGAATAAAAATGCTGAAGCAAGACAGGTGACATATTTCAAGCCAATGGACTTTAGACAAAACCTTTGGTTAGTAGATGAAAGAAAAAAATTAAATTTACTTCCCTGGGCTATTTACTAGATTGATTTAACCTTCTAGCCTGTGTGTTTGGAGGGGGTGGTGGTGAGGAAAAATGCTTTGGATTGGTTCCTAAGAAGACACTGAGCTAGAAATGTAAACCTTTAAGAATTATTGATATAATTTCAAAATAAAAATTATTATTTTTTTAAAAAATTTCAATACAACTACTTGTCATCCTGCTTCTGCTGTTTTATTCAATCTTGACAACCACTCTAAAGCAGCCATATAAGCCCCATTTTATTGATGAAAAAAAAAGGAGGCTCAGTTGCGTTAAGAAATTCGTCTAAGACAACTCACTATTTAGCAATGATAGATCTGTCTTGAATCCATACCTCTCTGATTCCAGAATCTGTCAGTAACACCACCAGTCAGGGGATAAATACAAGTTTAAGAGAGTATTTCAAGTCACTAGTAAGAGGAAAATGTAAAATTATCTTATGAAAGGCCATATACAATTTGCCCTTTACCTTTTCCCAAGTACGACTGCCCCTGGGTCTTGAGATTTTGCCTCAAGCTCCTGAACTTCATCCACTAATGTTTTGAAGGCTGTCCTCTTGATACTGCAGGGAGAAAAGGATTTGCAATGAGATTCTCCTGCCAAGACTTTACAGATGTGGACATGTGGCTTCCTGTCAAGCTGTTGGCAAGCACAGCAGTAACCAGGGACAAGCAGAGCTTCAACAGATCAGAAGAGGTAGGGTATTTTTATTTAGTAATATAGGAGCAGTAGTCATAACAAGTAAATGAGATAAAAAATACTAAAATAGTTACTAAATAAATATATCATTAACTTCAGTAACTATATTGTAGGATAAGACATCATTTTAAAACATTAAGAAAAACGAAATAAATCTTTAGAATCAGTGAAGCAAGGAGTTTCTTTTCATAGCTCCTAAAAAAGATGTCTGGAGATAAAAATCTCTTTTTCCTTTCTGTTTTGAGGTCTTGCAGGTGATTTCTAAACACATATTTTCTGATGTAATTTTCTCTAATCCAACAAATGCACATGTCTTTGATGTAACCCCTTTGTTTCTCATTTGGCCTTTTAAACTAATTTAGTTGTTTTCTCTCTAAATCACACCTTTCTTCTTTAAAGTTAACAGATATCACTGGTTCCTGTTTTGCAGATTTTACAAGTTTGAGGACTACAGAAACCCAAGGGGTGACATGCACATATAGTGTTGTGTATATAGCATATATCAAATACTTACACTTTGCACAGCACATCCAGAAGCAAGGATGCCACAGGGATGGAGAGCAAGCCCATCCAAAAGACTCCAGAGCTGAAGAGCATGGCTGCCTGTGGAAGTCACAAACAGTTGACACTTCTATATAGCCAAGAGGTACATCATTCACTCTCAGTTTCTCAAGATAATTTAAGTAAGGTAACTCAAATATGACTCTATAAGGGGAGGGAAAGACAATAGTCTGGACTCAAACACATACGACATTTGAAATTAAAAGTCATATTTATCATGCATTTACACCTTAGTATTTCCTCTCAGGTAGTCGATAGAGAAGTTTTAAATACACATCAAATCTTTTTATATATACACACATGGGTTTTGTAGAATTATTGTGCTCAATGATATGAAGTATAAATTTTGATCTTTTGTAACAGGACCTCACTGTCAATCTTCCTGAGGATATAAATATAATAATATGGCACATAAAATAATTCATATCTAGAAACAAAATCTAATAATTCTGGCACTGAAAATGAACTTTACTCTTATCATATTGAAGGGCATTAAAAAAAATCAACCAGATACATTATGACTGTGGTACAATCAAGTTAAGATATCTATGAAAGTAACAACTTGATTATTTTGGGCAACTGAATAGATGTAATCTTAATTTTGTTCAATGATTCACGTAAATTTTAGCAGTATACATTTATGATTGTTAAAGTCAAACCAAATATTTAGTACATGAAACTCAAATAAAGGTATATTAAACTAACTTGTTAAATTATTCCATTGTATTAAATTTTAAATTGGGTATCGGGGCTTCCAGACAGTAAACAAAACAGTTCTGTGATTTTAGAAAAGTAATGCATTCTATTAGTTGTTTGTGATTTAAATATCACTGTCATAGAATTAGATCATGAAGAGTTTAAGAAGAATAGTTTTGTACAATAACAGATACATTTTGGTTTCACTTCTTTGAGTTGCTTTGTTTCTACAGGGCAAGCCTGCAGTACCTGTTTAGTTTGTAAATATACTATTATAATTCCAATACACACTAACTCCTATACAGTTAAATCCTGCTGCAAATCATACAGGAAGTTGTCTTCTTTTTAATTCAGGAATCAGCTTGGGAATTAAAAAGGACATAGCGTGTAATTCTAGGTAGATTCACAATCACACATAGTTCTAGTCAGTCAACCTCGTCATATAGGAAGATCAATTTTAAAGCATGTATTGGACCCACTATTCATTTTGACTCTCAAAGGGACACCAGGAACTACTCTCATTTTTTTTCTCCCTACGTGAACATAGTGACACAGGCTGCCACTCAAGACCACTAAGGGTTTTTTTTTTTTTTTTTTTTTTTGTGGTCAGTACAGGAATATGGGACTTGACATTTAAAATAAAAACATGCCATCATTAAAAAAAAAAAAAAAAAAACCAGAAACTATAACCTGTCACATGGGCTCTGAGAAACAGCATCCATATTCCAGACACCAACAAGTGAAAAATGTCCCCATAAAAGTCACTTTATTTAATAAGCAAAACATGATCTGGGCTATGTTTGCTGACATCCTCAATAGTGAAAACCAACAGCAACTGTGTAACAGGAAATGTCTATCAACTCACTGGCCTTTGTTGCCATTCAAGGACGCTTTCTAGTAAGGTAACAGCTATTAGAAAACAAAAAACAAAACCCTTGCATATCTTTTTCATTCTGGGGAAAAGGGTAAGATGAGATGCTAAGTCATATAACTGAAAACATGTTTCCCTGGCTCACTTTTAATGTATTTTAATGTTGAGGGCAAGAGAAGAAAGACTTGTCTTGCCTTTGGCAAACCGTGCATTAACCTCGAGCTAAATGTCTCCGCTGACAAGAAACACTTGGATCCTGCAGGCTGCTAATTCTGACCATTGTTATGCTAATGACCAGGGGGCAACTACAGCCCACTATTCAGCTATGGGCCTTCCTCTTTACAAATCAACAACATGAATCGAGGGGAAAAAACTTTTTCTGAGTCATATCTGAAAGCCTGTCAGATTTTTTTTTTTCTTTTGCAGCGTTAATCCAAACCTAAAAGATTTAAAGCCGACGTTCTCATTTGAGACAGAGAGTCTCTTTGTATTTTTTTTTGGATGAAGAGGAGGGGAAAAAAAATGAAATCCCACAGAGGTATTTCCTTCCTTTCTGTACAAGAAAGCTCCCCTCCCTCAGTGGAAGCCAGATTGTCTCTAACTTTTCACATCTCTCCACTCTCAGGCAGGTCAGCTGGGAAAAGGCAAGCCCTGTGCAGACAATGGTGCTCATGGCAGCGTCTGTTAGGGGTTGGTCTGGGGTTCCCTCTGAGAGCAGTTTGCAAATGGTCCTGAACGTGGGAGATTGGGGGGCAGTGCCAAGTGTCCCTTGTCCTCTTCCAGGTCCTGTGAAACCAAATGGAATCTGCCACAAAAGCAGCTCCCAGAGGGGTTTGTGGAGGGAGTCTGATGTACACAGGGCAGTGTGGTTGGTACACTGGAGGCCTGCCTGTGCCCTGCCTGGGGAACAAGTAACTGCTTGTCACAGGCTCCAGATGGGACCACTAGGACTTCAAAATAAACCAGGCCTAATTCTAATGGAAAACACAATCCAGCTGGGAAGTGCTCTGAACTTTTCAAGCAAACCTGCAGAAGAATATTCGAGAAGACATCGGCTTATTGCACAGCTAGCCCACTGGAGATGCAGGACCAGGAGCAGTTAACTGCTTATCTCTGATCCACAGTGGGGACACCAATAGAAGAAGTTCTTCACAGCCAAGCTCGCCCAAGTTCAGCCTTAGAGAATGAAGAACTCACACTTGCTGCTCACCTTCCTGCAGCCTTTGGAAGCACAGTTCTTTCCTGTTTCTGATCTTGCCCCTAGAAGGGTGAAGGCATGCTAAGGCAGGCGTACTTTTCCATAGTCTCAAAAAGATGGTTTCAAAAGAAAAGCACTTTTGAGAATGCCTGTGCCCCAACCAGAGCAGGGCTGGTGCTACACAGCCTTTGACTTGGTCTGCCAGTGATCGTGGCAGCCACCAAGACTCCATGGAGAGTGATTCCTCAGCTATCATGTGGGTTTAAGAATTAAACCCCTCAGGGCAACATGGCTGCATTCATTATTATTGATGCATTCACCTGTCTTTATTATAATTTTTGGAGTTCTTTACAAGAGTCTCATCTCCTTTCTAGTGACCTGTCCCATGAGCTTTAAGGAAGGGAGGTTTTCTCTTACCACATTAAGTGAAAACCAATCTATAAATTTTGTTTTTGATCACGATAAATATAAATATACATATACATACATACATATATATATATATGCATACACATGGATGTGTTGTCTTATCCAGCATTTTCCAATGCCAACATATAGTATGGTTCAACACAAATTGATCATAAATAAAGTTCCAGCCTTAAAGATTTGCTAACAGGAGGGGGCTTGGTTAAGCACATCAGTCTCACATAAATTCGCTCACAGGAAATGGAGAAAATAGAAATCATTATATATTACCTTTACAGGGGGATTATTAAGAAAACAGTGCTACAAAACTTTTTTTTTTTAAATAAAGAAAAGGTTTTTACTATGAAGCCCAGCCTGGCTTTGAACTTGAAAAGGGTCTACCTGCTTTTGCCTCCTCAGTGCAAGGGTTACAGGCACATGACACCATGCCTGGTTTAAAACTTAGACAGACAGACTTTTCCTTTTTTTCTCCCTCCCTTTCTTTGTTCTTTTGTCTCATTCCCTTTTTTGTAAGAGAAAATAATATAAACCCAAAGGAGCTGCAAGTTAATGTCAGCAACAATTTAAAAAAACTCCTAAGAACTGGTCCTCAGTGGATGACCATCCATGTTCTCTATGGGAGGCCAGGGTTCAATCCACAACACTCCAACACAACAGCAAAAACCAAGAAGTGATACCGTCTAGATAAGGCCTTACATAGGCTTTCTATATTTAAAAATAGTGGGGGGAAAAGTCTCCAAAAGGAATAGATTCATAGGAACACAGAACTTCCACATGCTCAAGGGAATGTAAGTGAAAAGGTAAAAGCATGCTGGAGAGTGAATCTCTCTCAAATGCATACAGTTCTGTGCTAATATCTGGTCATAAGGAGAGCCCACTTATCTTCCTACGTATAGATTGCACTAGACAGGGGAGATCAGAAACAGTGTTCTCAAAAGCCATAGCAAGCCATCAGTGACGCAGCGATTCTCTGCAGTCATAAAAATGCACTAATTACATCAAATTGGTGTGGAGAGGTGCAGGTCAGCAGACACTTGTAATAATTCATATTTCCCCCTGAAATGTAATAGCCTGTGGGAAAGGATGGTTATACAAACACTCTTCTTAACTTGATGGTTCAGTTTCTGCACTATGTGTCAAATTTCACCCAACTTCTGTGTCTAGATTAGCATCTCATGAACCTACTTCATGATTACTAGTCTTACAAGGCCCAAGGATCCAGGTGTGATGAAGTGACCACAGCCTCTCAGAGTCAAGGGCATGGTAGTTTACCTAAGGCATGGGGAAGACGGAGTGAAGAGCCTACTGGGCCCCACTGAACACACTGAGCAGTTTGTTTTCACCAATGCACTGGCAGACCTTACAATGCCTTTCCAAGGCATTGGAACACAGGCATTTGCTGTGAATAGCAAAAGCTAACTGGCCACGCTGCAGCTGGTTGAGTAAATGTATGCCTATATGAGGGAATACGATGTAAGCTCTTCAAGATCCTCCCCACAGAATGTAGAGTAGAAAACGGATTGTTTGGAAGAGCCTTGAATAAAGAGAAAGCTAGGTGCCACTACTGCACCTTTGGGGACATCTTGTCATGCTGGTCATTGTTGTGCTTCATGGGTGTCACAGGTAGGCAGGGTACTGGCTGCTCTCCTTCCTTGGCAGTTTGTACAGCACCCTCTGGTATTAAGAAAGCTGGTCCTCAGAGAGGAGGCTATCAGGTCAGATCCAGTTTTGATCCTTCTGCATCCAAGGTGCAGGGTATCTACAGTAATAAGGACTCACCTTCAGTATCTGGGAGGAAACCAATGACAACCGCAATAGCGCAGAATGTTTTGGTAGCCTCTTAGACTCCCTTCATCAGTAACTCAAAATGGGGGCTTTTCATATACTGGTACTGGATATTTTGTTACATGGTATATAGTTCCTGGGCTGAGCATCTTCACCCAAGTGTAACTTCATTTAAACCACACACACAGACACACACACACTCTCTCTCTCTTTCTCTCTCTCACACACACATACACACAGACAACACACTGACACACACAACACACTGACACACACACACATTCATACACCGACACACACAAAGACACACATAGACACACACATTCACATAATCACACATACACACCGACACACATAAACACACATACTCACACATACACACTCACACACACTTATTGTAGGAGGCACAGAGGTCCTTGTGCTCACCAATAAACACTAGAGAACCTGGAATATTAACCACATCAGATTATTCCTTCAAAGGAAGGGACACATAACCTGTTATCCATCCAGAAGGTGACCATGGTGCTATCTGTGTGACTGACATCACACTGGATCTTCCCCACACCCTCACTATATGCTTGTTTTTCTTGGTCAGTCTTAGAGGCCATCTTCATGGAAAGGGTCACATGAGCTTTACAAAGAGTCTTGATGTTAGTCATGTCCCACATTTACTTAGTTATTTAGTGCTTTATTGTGTACATGGGATTGAGTTATCACCAGGAAAGTTTTTTAACTTTGCCTATAACAAACCACTCCAGACGTTTGAACTAATATAGGCTACTTAATTATGTTAAACTTCTTTTGCCTCCCTGGAAAGGCTACTCTGCCCACCTTAGTGGTCACAGAGATCCCTGCAACTTTGTAACAGGAGTTGGTTGGGTTCATACTCAGAGCTCTATCAGATTGGCACTGAGCATCCTGTAGCTAGCTTCGTCACCATCTTGCATTCTGTCCGTCTGTCTATGTCCCCCCCACACATGATAAGCTTCAGGGTAAACCCTTTCTTTTCAGAGCTATATTCCTGTGGTGATAGCTTGTACAGACCTCCAGACCTTTACAGTTAGCTAGTGGTAAGCTCCATCCTCTGATCTTTAGACATGCTTTATTTGTACCAGTAAGATATCACCACATCACCACAGCAACTAGAACAGTGAATCTGTTAAATGAATAAACTACTCAAAGTCCAGCATACAGGTTATGAACAGCAACTCAGTGGGACTGATATTAGCCGTGCATGTGGGCTGCTGTTTGCGCCACCCCTCGCCCATTTTTTTGATGCATATTCAATGATTTTTTAAGCTACTTAAGTTATTAAGAAGTTTCCACCAAGAATTTTATTTTTTTAAAGCAAAATATCATCAATTGTTTTAATATTTTGGTCAGGTCTTTTTGGTTTGCCCCTTTCTACACTGAGGGTTATTTTCTTAGGCCAGACAGCAATTTCAGAAGTCACATTTTTTTTCCTTTAAAAACAGGTTTACTTATTATTATTTTTTATTTATGTGTACATGTGTCTATGTGCACATATGCCATGTGTGTGCAGGTGCCTACAGAGGCCAGAAGAGGGCAACAGATCTCCTGAACTGCAGTTACAGCTGTTTGTGAACCATCACAAACATGGGTGCTGTGAATCGAGCCCAGGTTCTCTAGAAGAGTAACTACTGTTGCGTTTTCCAGCCCCTAGCTCATAACTTTAAAAAGTTATTTTAAATGTATTCATTCATAATTTCATCACACACACAGACACATACACACACACACACACACACACACACACACACACATACTCGTGTGGTGTGGTGAGTGGAGTTTTCTTGTCTTTCTTGTGTCTTTGAAGACTTGGGGCTTTTTTTGCAGGAAACTTTACCAGAAGCCTATTCTGTTTCTTAGGATTTGGTTAGAAAGCAGCTGATGCTGACTGAAGAAGTTGACTGCTTTCTGGCTGAGCTCGGCCTTCCACACTCAGAGGGGTTTGTGCTGTGAGGGGAAAACTCAAACCCTCAGCTCCCCACTCTCTTTTTAGGTTGTATGCTGTGAGTTTACTTTTCTTCTCTTCCCCATGCCTCTGCTAATCTCAGGAAACATCATCTTCATGAAATAGTCATTAAAACAACAACAAAACCCCCAAACTATTTCCATGGCTGGCTTCAAATTGCAGGTATTTCTTCTTTCTTTTCATAGGAGACCTTGGCTCTTCCCTCTGTGTGGCGTCTCCCTTTTCTGACTACAGTAGCAGTTGCACATTTCTTTGGGAAAAGTATACTGTGTGTGGCCATTTTTCAATTTCAATCCCATCCCACCCAATCTCAGACCCCCACAGGGGCTTTTCTGCTACAGATTTCCCTCTAAGACCCTCAACTCAACCTCAGTGGCTGAAAGGATCTGGTTCATCAAACCGGGGACCCAAAATATATTTGCTACCTTGGAAGCTGAGATATATGACTTAATATCCATACTTTTTAAAATAGTAAAGCATAAATTCTGTATGCACAGAATGCTAACATGCCCTTTTCTAGCATGACTGCCTTGATGCTAGGAATTTCCTATCAGCTTTCTACAGTCAACAGCTTAAGACATCAATGAGCTGTGCTCTGAACCTGTAGGTCCTCGAAGATACCTTTATGGTGCCAGCCTGTCATGCACCTGGGCAGTTCATGAGTCACAGAGGATGGCATTCAGTGGAGGGTCTGCCACCTTGCACTTTAACTAAAAATGAGTGCCAAGCTCTCAAGAACTTCCCCTTAGAGATGCGACTTCATGGATGCTCAGGTGGCTGATGGTTTGGGGAATCTGGCTGAGAGCTTCCTTCTGAGAAAATCTAAAGACAGGAAAGAATGCCAGCTCTGACACCCATCACCAAGAAACATCTTCTTATACCTCTTTATTTCAGCTGAAATGAATGCACACACATCTGCAACCATGTTACAGGATTTATAAAACAGGTTTTCCATGACTTAGGAACTACTAATATTTATTTCTCCATTTCCCTGATTCATTTTTTTTTTCTCTTTTTGGTACTCTCTGTAATACTGTGCAACCCATTGGCAAACTCTTTTTCTATGGTTTAAAGAAATGGTGCTAATGACATTCACGTAACCATCTGTGGTCTGGTTTATCCTTAACTGCAAATTCGAGCTTCTCTAGGTCTCTTTGCCTTGGGTTTGTGGAGGTGTTTACCCTGGAGAACCCTTTTCTCTCCCCCTGCCCTGGGGATGGATCCTCTGGACACTGAAGGTGACAAGGGAAACCCTCTGCAGCAATAGGGTTAAGAGCTCCCTCCCTTAGCAGCTTGCATGGGATTCTCTGTCCATTTACCCAACACATACTAAAACATACCTGTTTGTGAACGCGGGATCTATGATAGCTATTGTAGGACCTGACACACAGGCACTCCATAAATTCTGGTGGAGTTAAACTGGATTGGGCTCTTGTGTAAGATAAATTACTACATTCTCCATAAAAATAGACAGGGCAGAACATCCAGAAAATAGGAGAAGGGTGTTTTGGATAAGTCCCAATATGTTTGCAATTATTTCCAGCAGCTCTTGATGACTCAGAGACAATAAAACAAAACAAACAAACAAAATCACCCTTTGCTGCTAGGGTAACCTCAAACAAACAAACACATGATAGACAGACAGACAAAGATTTTAGAAAGTGTACAAAGTAGACACCAGCACACAGCATTTCCACTTCTCTGTGGAGAATTCTAGAGATGGTGAGGGGCTGGAGAGCAGTTAAGATCCCCAGTGTGGAAGCTAGAGTGCCATGCAAGAAACTGAGTCTCCAATGTCTCCTAGAGTAGATGACATGAAAAAAGAATCAGAAAGGAAGATGTTCGAAGGAAAAAGGAGGCATTAGCTGGCACTGGATCAATCAGAAGTTAATTTTATCCAAACAGTAAAGTCTGTCTATACAGCTATGCACACAGAAAGTGTAATGAAAGAGTAGGCTTCCTAAATGGAATAGAGAAGGCTAGGAACTGTGTGACTCTGACATGCTGTTTTCTAGGACTACAGTTCCCAGAAGAGGAAAACTAATTAGGAACAGAGCTGTTGTTTTATTTTGGTTTCCCTTATTGTGCTGTTTTAAAAATGTAAAAACAACATAGAATGAGGATGAAGTTAGTAACAAAATATTTTTATTATGAGAAATATTTATTGAAAGTGTTAATATTGTTATTGGGTAAACTGTGTAAGAAAGGGTACATTATCTCAATGTTCAACATTCTTACTCTCTAAATAGAAAAGGACTTTGTCTCAGGGTTTCTTTTGTTATGAAGAGACACCATGACCATGGCAACTCTTATGAAGGAAAACATTTAATTGTGGTGGCTTATTTAAAGTTCAGAGGTTTAGTTCATTGTTGTCATGGTGGGAAGCCAGGCAGCATGCAGGCAGACATGGTGCTAGAGAAGGAGCTGAAAGTTCCTTCATCTTGGACTCACAGGCAACAGGAAGTGGTCTGACACAACAGGCAGTGTCTTGAGCATAGGAGACCACAAAGCCCACCCCCACAGTGACACACTTCCTCCAACAAGGCCACACCTCCTAATAGTGCCACTCTCTTTGGGGGCCATTTTCCTTCAACTACCACAGCCTTAGACCACAGACACTTGCTTTTTTTTTAATCCTGATATATATATATATATATATGTATATATATATATATATATATATTTTTTTTTTTTTCAACCAACAGGCATCTAAGTTTCAGCCTAACTGTACCAGCTTCAAAAGCACTTCTTGAAGATCCATTCTATCCTGTTCCCTTACTCTTTTCTTCCCATTATGTTCTACTTTACAAAATGATTGCCACTAACTCATCACTTAGAGAACTGACACATTAAGCCCCTCACCCCACTTATATATAAAAGAATGCAGATAAACTGCTCTAAAGAATATCTAAAGCTCCGTCATCTGCCCTTGCTCAGTTGTCTAGGCACGCCACACCTGGCTCACAGCTATGGCGTCACTCCTGTGTCATCAGCAAGGAGACCACCTATGGGCAAGGACCAGTTCTTTTCTCTGCTTCCTAAGTCTGAGCCTGGACTAAGTTCCACACTTGCTCTGCATGGGAGGAAAAGATTTTGTGGTTACAAAGAGCAATGTCACATCTCTTCATGGCTCTAGCGAGAGTGTGTCCACTTTAAAAGTGTGTTGAGGTCTCAAATAAGAATGATGCTTGCTGTGTTCGCATTTCTTTTTCTGTGTTAGCATTTCTAGACATGCTTCTCTGAACAAGAAGGGCTTGGAAGAGGCAACCTACCAGTTGTTTCACTTACTGTCAAGGACATGGGGACTGTGGTCGATGGCATGTTTTACTGGATGGGTTGGCAATTGTCCTTGGCTTGCTGACGAACATCTGATAGAGTTTAGGCTAGTGGTTCCCTCCAGGCTACTTGGCTTAACACAGTAATCTCAGATTAAAAGCCCTGCCCCATTCCAGGAGCCCTAGTCCTACAACCAATACGTTATTATATTGCTGTCCAGTAATTAAGAGCTGATAGATGGATAAAGGCCATTTTTACCAGGAAATTCCTTATATGAGTATGATTTATGATGTTGGAAATAGGCAACAGCATCATTTAGGAAAATCTTATCAGTGCTGCAGCTCATGAATGTCTTTCCTACAGGGTGACACCAAAGGGCCCTACAAAAATTTTTACTGTTTTTCTGACGGACTTTACAAACCTCAATCAAGAGATCTGAAATTCTGTAAAACACATGCTCTTTCCTTAACTTCAATTTCCTTCAGTAGTTTTATAGGTCCCTGAGGCCAGGGAGAGCAGAAACAGATGGTGCTGGGGGCGGGGGCACTTTGCAGTGTGTGTCTGCAAAGCCATAATAAATTTAAAAAGTTTTTCTTTGTTTTTTCTTTCTTGTTCTTTTTTTTTTCCTTTTGCAACCTAGCTTCTGGTATTAATCCCAATGTTAAATGACCCTTGATAGAGTTTGATATAGCTACTTTTTATATCTTTATACATATTTTTTTATTAAATTTGGTTTACTAATCATTTTGGCTAAAACATTTTGTACTGAAAATTCCAAAAAATACCCAGTGCCATCATGTAGACAAGTCTGAAAAGCAGGCTGGTCTATGTTTATATGACACAGCGCTTTCCCCAGGGCCTGCCTTACCCCATAAACTGTTGTCCTGGTGTGAAAAAAACACAAGTCAGGTCTGAAGAAAAAAGTCGCCCTCTTAAATCACAACCATATTTGTGAGAGGCCAGGAAAACAGTAACATATTTAAAGGTGCAGCCAACCTTGTCACTGTTTTCTCTTTATTTTTAAAAATCTCCCTCTAATTGTCTAACCTCATAGAATCTTTCTCCCACCAATGTCAACATTCCTTTTTAAAGATAGTATTTTAGTAATTTTAATCATTATCATTTGATCATCATTATGGGAAGGATGCAGAAGGACTGTGTTGGAGACACAGTGTAAAACCGTGAAGGAATGTTTTCATATGGGAACACCCTACCCACTGCAAGAACCACCAATGAGGAGTCAGCGGAGGGGGAACAATGTTCTGACGTGTGCGGATGATCCTTCTGCAAGTCTGCAGGAAAAGAAGCTATGGTTTGCATGAAATAACTCTCCAAACAGTGACAAAGGTGGCCGAGGATAGCTGGTGATTGCAAGGCTACATGTAGACCCTGTTGGCCACCTGATCGAACACACAAAAATAAAGACAAATGGTTTGACCTATGACATTGGTACTACACGAGGGTTAAGCTTCTACAGTTGATAAGGCCAGCAGAAAAGCCATCATGGAGTGGGGAGAAAAGGTCAGTGAAGAAAGGTGAATGGAACAGATATTTGAGGGCATGGTGTTTATGGCAGAGGAAGAGGCTGGGTTCCAAGTACCTCTCATATGCTCAGGATCTTGGGTAGATGACTAGACCGCTCTGACTGTGAAGTGTATGCTAGGTCCCATCTCAAACTGTTGCTGTGCCTCCTCAGCGAGTGAACACCAAAAGTGTTTCTAAGAGTGTTTCAGCCAGATATATGGTCCCTACTAGATCAGTGACAACCATGCATTCTCTTACCATATGACATTTCATAGTTTTTTCTTTCAAAAAAGGAGATGGATATTATTAATAGCTAATTGTGCTATTAAAAATAGGTCAAAGGCTAGGATATAAAGGTAGGATCTCTCTCTCTCTCTCTCTCTCTCTCTCTCTCTCTCTCTCTCTCTCTCTCTCTGTGTGTGTGTGTGTGTTCCTTGGGTATCATCCACCTTGTTTTTTTGAGACAGTATCTCCCTTTGGCCTGCAGTTCATTAAGTAGTTAGGCTGACTGGTCAGTGAGCCTCGGAGATCTGCTTCTTCTTGTTGTTTTCTTTCCAGTGTTAGGTTAACAAGCATAGGATTACATTACACCACACTTGGCTTTTAAAAAACCCACCAGCCAACCAAACAAAACTCCTTGGGTCCTGGGGATGAACTCAGGTGCTCATGTACTTTTGGCAAGTACTTTACTGCTGAGCCATGTCCCCTCCTGCCACTGAGAAGGTGAAGGTACTTTATGGTTGAGCTACCTCCCCTGCCACGGAGATGAAGGTGGGATTTTTATAGATGAGCTGGAGAGCTGGGTGCTGGAACCACGTGATTAGGGCTCTTGGGCACTTTGAAAGAAATGGAACAGTTTTGTACTTGGTTAACCCAGGAAGCCGATCAGGGTTCTAGGTAAGCCATGAAATAACAAGGACATGGATGCAGGAAGATGACTACAGGATGAAAGGAAAGCTCTCATCTGCAAGTAAGAACAGCAGTGGGCACTGAAGAAAAGATAGAGGAACCCTCAGCATGTCAGAGGAAACCAGTGGGACTTGAAAAGAAATTTCTGGGGTTGCATTTTCTAGGTCACTAGCTGGTCCACTGGCTATTTCTCACCTTACAACAGCATGGCTCTAACTAACATAAGTCATGCCTGCCACGAAATGTACTGCCTGGAGAGCACTCTGGGTGCACGGTAAGTATGGCTCTCTTCCCTCCACTTTCAGTGAGCAAAGGTTACATGCTGTGGAAAACAGCTGTGTCTTCAGACAGAGCTGCAAAGATGAACCAAAAACAGAAGGAGACTGACTACAAATCCCAGAGCCATACGTGACTGGCTACTGAGCTGAATTTGGAAGCATGGTCCTGTATCTGTAAGTTACTTGATCTATATAACTCATACCCTGAGACCTGTGAGCTAGAGCAAGAGTCTGAGCCCTTGCAACTTGTTCCACTTGAGAGGCCACAGAAGCCATGGTGGGGGGCAGAGGGGACACATAAGAATGAGAAGGCACCATGGAGCTGTGGGATGGATAAGTTGTTGCCTGAGTGTTGCTAATGACTGAGTTGGTCACCATCATCCAAACATGGCTTTGCCAAGTCCAACATTCGGCTCTGTCTGCTTCAAATGGAAAGAGAGTTATCTGTGCTGAAATCTACCTCTCTGCGACATCTACCTACTGTTTTTCTTCTGTTTGCAGAAGACACAGCAGAAGTTTAAATTAATGTTCATTTAATGTTCATCATGGGGCCATCCTGCCCTGTGTAAGTGGATGAAAACAGAAACAAAGATGATGGCAACATTCAGACTCATTGCTGTGGCCTTGTAATGACCCTTTCGGCATCAATGCCTGGGAAAAGTAGCACTGTAGGACAACAGACAACAGGTTTCCTCTTCTGTGAGCATCCATGACCCACCCACCAGAGGGAGCATGCTTGCAGACTCAGTGAGTCCTAACTAAACATCTAGTGCCAGAGAAGTATCATAGCTGAAAGCCTTCCCTTTGCCACTTCCTATGGGAGGTCAGATTTAACTCCTCAGTTAATTCATCTTTAAATTCGCTACTAAAACAAGTTTGTGATGGGAAGCAGGGAGTTAATGTCTAATGTGTTCTTATTTTATTGACAGTAAACACTGGAATCAGCCTCGAAATTCCCTCAACATTCCACCCATCTGCAAATACCACCACTTAAAACTTCAGGTTCTCAGCATCTCCCCTCTTCGCCACACTGCTGCCCTTCTGGTCCAAGAGACCATTATTTTTCACCTGTCTCCCTGCAATGACCATGTGTGTGTTTGTGAATAGCAGTCAGAGCTCATAAGCTTTCGGCTCCTCCATCCGACTATGAGCAAAAGCCTCAGGGTTCCATGTCAAACCTGGTACATGGTACCCTTATCCACTGTACTTTCCTCTACTCATGTACATGCCACTTATTTATCTGTTGTTTTTCTCCTCCCACTAGGGAACACAGCAGGAGGGCATGGTTTCTGTCATTCCTGAATCCAGTGCCTAGAACGGCAGCTGGCACAGAAGAATCCCAGTGGATGTTTGTCACACTGACTGAATGCACACACTCATTGGAGAAGTACTTCAGTACTTCAGTGTCTTCCTGCTTCCTGACTACTGCAACTTTGAATATTTACTTAGCTGGGGCTTCCTTGAAGATAAAAGGGGCGGATTAGTTCAGCTGTATGCTTTACTAGCTTCACCAAAACAAGATTACAACCTTGTTTCAGCACCTCTGAGTGCCTGGTGCAATGGTTTTTCCCGGATCTTGGCTGCCTTTTGGAGTAGCTTCTCTTTTCAGCCAATGTCCCTTTAAGGCCACAGAGTACCTCGGCTTCCAAAGCCTGCCCATACAATTTTCTGTTCTGTCACCTACATTAAACTTCTCAGCAACTAAAAACACACCCACTGTGGTGGTTTGAAGGAAGGAAAGTGGCCCCCAAAGGGAGTGGTACTAATGGGAGGTGGTGGTTTTGTTGGAGGAAGTGTGTCAGTGTAGAGGAGGGCTTTGAGGTCTCATATATGTTCAAGCCATGCCCAGTGAGACAGACCACTACCTGTTGCCCGCAAGATGTAGAACTCTCAGCTACCTCTCCAGCACCATGTCTGCTGTGATGATGGACTAAACCTCTAAATCTGTAAGCTGCCCAGTTAAATGTTTTCCTTTATAAGAGTTGGCACGGGCATGATATTTCTTTACAGCCATAGGAACCCCAACTAAGACACCAATGTACAAAATTTAGTCTTGGAAGGAAGTGCTGTTGGGACAGAGAAGAACAGGATGGTAGGGCATGTCGAGTCCCTGAGTCCTTGCTATTGCTGGTGACAGAAAGTTACTACTTACTGTGTTGGTGTTCTGTGAACTATCCCTACATTCTGGGCATCCCTATGTGTGTTATGCAGCACAGTTAAGCCAGCCAGTGTTGACTGCTGCTACCTACAGTAATGTATTGTCCTATATATGCTGCGATGATTCTGTCATGGGAGTTAGGTGAATAAATAAGATGACCAGCCAATTCTGCACAGCTTTACAATAGATGTAAAACACTGGCACAAGAACAGAAGCTTTATATATCTATGTGTGTATATATATATATATATATATATATATATATATATATATAGTCTGTAGTCTTTATTGAAACATAAAATTTTAGGATTTGTAAAATTTCACATAGAAGAGAAATCACTTATTTGTGAAGTGAAATGAGTCTTAATACAGCCAGTGATTGTGCTTATCTTGAAGTGTTACAAACAGGATTTCCCATTATCCTACTGCTCAAGAAGCAAATGGACACCACTTATACTTGACAAGACAAATGACATTTCTGTCAAACCCTTAGCTGGTGATGAAGTTCACTTGAACACACATACGCTCATGTACACACTCATTAAAATATGTGACAAGCACTCAAGTACAACCTAATGTTAAAGAATTGATCTTTTCCTTTGGCTAAGTGAAGCTGACATGTTTTGGACAAGCTAGTAAAGCCAACAGCTGAACTAATCCAGTCCTTTTATTTTCAAGGAAGCGCCAGTTATGTAAATACTTTACTAGAAGTTGCAGTAGTCATGAAGCAGGAAGAAACAGAACTCCCATTAGCAGCCCCCACCATCCACAAAGGGAACAAAAACATGATGGAGTACTGACATTCATTTCACTTTGAATTAAACAGAGCACTGCCGGGCGTCTCAAGAGACAATATTAAGTTCTGTGTTTGGGTAATACCAGGAATTCTACAGGCAAGGGCAGAATTATGTGTGGTTGGCTAAAAGCCAACTGTACTTTACACTTGTCCTAGAAGTAGGTGGTCAAAAACTCAGTTCTTGTCATCAGACCCACTAGTCACAGTTGCTTAAAGGATTGGGGCCTCAAAATCTTCTGTGGTCCTCATTTTGAAGATAAAATAAACATGAAGAAATAAGGTAAATGAAGTAGACTTAATGGGCAGTGAAAGAGGTTCAGGTAGAGCTGTCCTTGGGGAAAAGCAGGTTCAGGCAGACATCGCAACACAGGGACACAGCAGAACTGGGTTCCCACACATCATCATCAGAGATTGGAGACACACATTTTCACATGCATGTGATATTTTTCTATTCAGAAAGAAAGGCTTAGAAGCCAAGGCAAAGAGGAGGCCCATTTGCAGCTTTCTCTCTACTCTCTTTAAACAGCCTGCAAACTTTCTAGGCTTTAGTGTGTATGTTTCAAAAGATGCCTTCACATGAGACAGAGGGACAAGCCAGCTTGTAGATTCATCTGGCTTTCCCATAATAGTATATAATGCCTCTCTCTAATAAATTTAACCACATTTTTTAAAAGTGTCTGCATTCTGTTAATTTATAAAAAGCAGGGTGCTGTCAGATCAAATTTCATGAAAATGATCTATAAACCAGACTGTCAAAAGTGAAGGGTACTCAGGCAGACTTACGGGCAGGGAATACATGCAAACCACTGGAGAGGGTCTCTGTGCATGAGGCGAAACAACAGCCCACAACAGGGCTCACGTTACCTCGATTTGCAAGTTACTGTGAGGTCACAGGAAATCTTGAAATGCTTTCCACATTTTCTTTTATACATTTTATGTCAAATTTCCTGCAATTGAAATCATAAACCCTCCTACTGCTGAACCCTCTTCTAAAGGAAAAGAGATCTTTTGACACTCCCCTATGAACACCTAATAACTCAATTCCTCCCAGTGTAACAAGAAATTGAAAGACAGGATTGAAAATGGAGCATGATAAGGTTGAGACGTCACGTGCCTCAATTCCTTTGAAACAAGAGTCAAACTGATGTCATTAAGACATCTTGGAAAGTGCATTTAAATCTAGTGATGGCTGACTCCTTTTTGGAATAAGACACAACAGAAGGAATGACAAATTGTCCCAAAGAAGGAGCCACACTATTTCACTAAGTCTCTTATTCTAAATGCACTTGTGGATTTATGGTCTAATTTTTAAAATGGCATCTTCTATATGGGTACTCGTGACAAGATTCAAGTTCCATGCAGCCATATTTTATTGGTTCAGTTGTGTTTATGAAAGGATAAGTCAGATTTAAGTTAAATGTTGAAGTTTAAAATACTGCTTGGAGATTTATCTCTCCCACCTGTGGCAACTGAGGGTGGTCAAATGTACTTGAGTAGAGACCCACAAAATGGAAAGGCATGCCGAGTAGGATGAAGATTCATTAATGGGTACCCATTTCTAAGGTTTTGCTGGGTCATGAGTCATTAGCATACATTACCTCTCCAGACATATCAGGGGCCATGGGGATGGCAGGCCACAGAGATGAGTAGATTCCAAAGAACACCACCCACAGCGCGATGCTGCCCCAGATGGCAATGTGACTGAACTGTGAGAAAGGAAATGTGTGTCAAGACACCCCCATCCAGTCAAGCACACAAATGTTACGGAAACAGTCATGGATTCTCTTCTAATCTGCGTTAATTCAGAAAACCACCACCTCCCGGTGCTATGGTTGTGTGCATTCACTCTGTAATCTCTGTCATTGCTCTCTGCTCTGACACTTATCTTTTTTTTTTTTTTTTAATCCACCACTATCTTCCACTCTCTTTTATCTTTGCTATGCATGTTTCTTCTTAAAGACATTAAGGACACATGAGGGAGAATTACACGGAGGTCAACGGGTGTCAAATCCAAATTTCTTGTTCCAATTTCCCTTCTTGGGCATCAAACTATAATTTTGTTTTCTTTAGTTAGTCTCTCTACCCAGAAGTGGAAATGGCTGCAAAACTAATGTATTAAACGTGGAATGCATTTTATACAGACTGTGCATTCACTTGTACGGGTCTGAGGACAGATCTCGCACTGTTGTGGGATAACCTTTTGGTACACTGTGAAGATGTGTTTTTGCCAAGGCACCTTCTGATTGGTTTAATTAAGAGCTGAATGGCCAATAGCTAGGTAGGACAGAATAGGCAGGATTTCAGGGAGAGAGAGGAAGAGGAGGAGGAATCCAGGCTGGATTCACCAGCAGACTTGGAGCAAGTAAGATGCACCATACTTAGGAGAGGTAACCAGGCCATGTGGCAGAACATAGATTAAAAAAAAAAAATATGGATTAATTAAGTCATAAAAGCTTGCTACATCTCACTAATTTTATTGTTCTTCAGAATTATTTTCTAACAAGTTTCCTAGGGAACACCAGTTCTATGACATTGCAAGCCTGAAAGTTTCCATCTATGTGAGGTGATAACAATGTGCAATACTGATGATTTAAAACTCATTTAACTCAATGTTTTCAATCCATAATCCCTAGTTCTCCCTCCACATCCAATGTTCCATAGTCAATAACTGCAGGCTTTGTAAGAAAGAGACATGTGATAAGGGATATTCTTACCCATGTCCAATATGAGGTTTCCAGCCCAGCTTTCAGACACACAGTTATCACTACAAACTGAAAACAGAAAGGGAAAATGTTACTTTGTCTTATATATTGTGTCATATATATATATAAGACTGTATAGAAATACTTAGATTGATAGAAATGAGTTAACAATTTAGACAGAGCTAGCCAATAAGAAACACTAGTAACTGGCCAACAGTTTCATAATTAATACAGTGTCACTGGGTGTTATTTGGGGCTGATGTGGCTGTGGCACCAGGCTGGTGGGAAAGTGCTCATGACATAAGTATAATCTATCAAGTGACAGAGAGACCTTCCAAAGAACAAACAGGTCCGAATTAAAGCAGCTATGTGCTCATTAAATTTGTAGATCAGGTGAACGGCACTCATTAGGACATGGCAATAGCTGCCCTCTCCTGCCTCTGCTCACATTCAGTCTCAGAGTCTGTCAAAGAGGTCACTGAAGGCCCTACTGTCTGTATTTTGTACAATTCATGAACAGCACGTGCTTATGCTAATTTGGTGTTTCAAGTTTCCTTTAACTGAATCTTTTGCACTAAAAGTTCACTTCCTGGATTTTAAACATAAATTACAAAAGTAAACAACTAGTTGTTTAGGAACCTAAGTCTTTACTCTGGAACTTTATGTAAGTATAGTTCTACAAATGTAGGCTATGAGAGTCAGCCACTTCTTGAAACACAAACCATTGGTGGTAATTATATGGGTGTCCTGGCTAGGGTTATATCAACTTGACATAGGCTGAAGTCATCTAAGAGGAGGGACCTCTATTGACAAGATGTCTCCATATGATCAGGCTGCATGCAAGCCTGTAGGACACTTTCTTAACAAATGTTTGATGGGGGAGTACCCAGGCCAATGTGGGTCAGTTCACCCTTGGGTTGGTAATCCTGGGTTCTATTAGAAAGCAGGCTGAGCAAGCCATAAAGAGCAAGGCAGTAAGCAGCATTCCTCCATGGCTTCTGCATTAGTTCCTCCCTCCAGGTTCCTGCCCTGTTGGAGTTCCTGCCCTGACTTTCTTTGATGATGAACAGATATATACTAGTAAGTGAAATAAGCTCTTCCTTCCCCAAGTTGCTTTAGGTCATGGTGTTTCATCACAGCAACAGAAACCCTGATTAAGACAATGGGTAATTCTGAAATGAGTAAACAAAAGCTACCTTGACTTCTCTGTATCTCACTACAAACCAGCAGTAGTTAGATACACCTGCCTTGGTGTCAGAGTACAAGCTGCTTTGGTTAATGAATGGGGCAAGTTCGTTCATCAGTATATTCAGCTCTTTCATCCTGGAACTGTTGAGGCTTGCCTCCCATGAAGGCTAATCTTGACTGTCAACATGAGTGGAGTGAGAAGCACCTAGGAGACAAGCAATCCACACTGGGGCTGTCTGGGAGGGCATTTCCAGAAAGCACTGTCTAAAGGAAAACTCTCTCTGAAAGTGGGAAGTGCCACCATGTGAGGTGAGGGCCAGATGGAACAGAGGGGAGGAAAGGGAGGAAGCCTGCAAGTGGATGCATTCACTCTCTCCTACTGCTTCCTGGCTGTCACAGTGTGATTGTCTCCACCCCACCATAACCCCCTGATCTAGTTTTTTTTTGTTTTTTTTTTTTTTTGTGGTGGTCATCTCAGAGTCCTGGCATCTCCGCTATCCTGGGTTTTTGACTGTGACTCGAGCTATACTTTCATCAATGGCCTTTCCCTGTGCCAAGCCTCAGCCACTCTCCATGACCCTTCAGGCCTTCAAAACCAGACCCATGTGAGAGACCCTTACCTGCTATTTGCCTAGTTCTACAGCCAGTAGATGTGCAGCACTGGCCCCGAACTGTGTACCAACCCAGAAGAAATACTTCCCCAAAGATTTCACCCCAATAATGCTGGCCTCTTGTTAATCACTGTTGTAATTTTCCAGCCCCTGCTGACCAGCATAAATTGTTCGATTGTGCCAGCAAAGCAAAGCAAAGCAAAGCAAAGGCTTTGCTTCTGTGGCGTTGGTCTTCTTGTTAATCACAGCTAATTCTTCAGCTCCAGCTGACCAGAAACTGCAGATTTTAAATTCAAAATATTATACTAATGGCCCTGAGAGTCTTTAAGGGACTCAAACTTCTCACAGAACGGCCCATCAAGCTTTACACATTTACTGTCATTTCCAACCTGAAGCTCTACAATACTCCCCACAAACAACATGGTAATGTTTGTGATCGCAAGGCCCCACTTCTGGTACCAATTTCTGTTCTAGTTTGTTTTCTGTTGCTGTGATAAACATCATGACAAAAAGCAATCTTGGGAGGAAAGAGTTTATTTTATCTTATAGGTTATAGTCTATCATGGAGTGAAGTTAGGGCAGGAACTTAAGTCAAGAACTTGTAGGCAGCCAGGTGGTGGTGGTGCACTCCTTTAATCCCAGCACTCAGGAGGCAGAGGCAGGAGGATCTCTGTGAGTTGGAGGCCAGTCTGGTCTACAGCGTGAGTTCTAGGACAGTCGGTTGTTACATAGAGAAACCCTGTCTTGAAAAACCAAACCAAACCAAACCAAACCAAACCAAACCAATCAACCAACCCACCAACCAAACAAAAAGAACCTGAAGGAAGGAACTGAAGCAGAGATTAGAGGTGTTTCTTTTAGGTTCACATTCAACATGTTTTATGTAGCCCAATCCCATGTGTCCAGAAATGGCACCACCCATATCAATTAGCAATCAAGAGACTGCCTCACAGCATGTCCACTGGCCAATCAGATGGAGGCAATTCATTCCTCACTTGAGATTTTCTCTTCCCAAGTGTGTTAAATTGACAACCGAGATTAACAGTCTATCTTCCCATCATGATGGATTGATACCTTTGACACTGTGAGCAAATGAACTTTTTCTCTTAAGTTGTTAAGTGCAGACATTTGTCTGCAGTAATGAAAAACTTAGCTGGTTTTCCTCACAAGGTTGTTTTTCATTAAAACACTGAACATGGAACACTCAGACCAACACTCATATTATTATGATCTATTTATAACTACGTGTAAAAACCCAAAACATTGTGAGTCAAGGAAACTCTGGGCACTAGGATTACCTTATAGAACTGAAAATGGATTTCTTGCCTAGTACTGGTGACTGCCAATGCCTCAGTGTCCAATCCTACTTTCAGGTTTTGGGGACAGTACATGTTCAGACATTTTTGAGCAGGGTTGAAAAGTTAAGATTTAGGTGGTACAGTTGGATTTCCTCAACAGTATATCTGTTGGTAAATTATGATGAATATCTGCATATATAAAATTCATATGAGTGAATATTAGTTAGCTTAACCTATGTAAAATTTCCAATAAGTGACAAAATCAAAGAAAAGCACTCTGAGACCTGAGACTTTATAACATGTCCCCAAGAGACAGCCAAAATATGAACCATGGCTTATTTCTAGCTACCTGGTTAAGCATAAACACAGTTCTGTTTTGGCATTCATGCTATAAGAGAAACCTCTTCTCAAATATGGTTGTGCTTTTCTTTTACTCCTTCAATGGGAGGGCATCAGTGGAAAGAAAGCCCAAGATTTCCCCAAACCTGAATTCCTGTGGCTGAGTATAACTTTGCTGTGGTGGGGAAAATAATCAATATAGAGGCATTTGATTTGACCTGGCTTACAATTCCAGGTTATTGTCATTATTATGGGGAAATCAAGGCAGGGCCTTGACGCATCATATCCACAGTTAAGCGGAGAGAGGGAATAAACGCATGTCTCTGTGTGTGCTTGGTTAATACTCAGCTGGAAGTCTCTATTTCTATACAATGCAAAGCCCAGACCATGACCTGGTACTACTTACATTCAAAGGAGGGTCTTACCAACTCAATTAACCATCCCCATAGATGATATGTTCATAGGTCAAGTGGATCTAGAAAATCTCTCATTAATTCTCTCTTTTACATTGTATGAAATTGAGAGTTCAAACAAATCAGCATGCAAATGAATTTCATTTCTTATCATTCAATTACTCCAGCATTTGAGAACTGTATATTTTAGTTTTCAGTGCTAGGAACTGAAATTCATTCTTCTCTGAGCTAAACTTTCAGGCTCAAAATGACATTTCAGCACCGTTATCACTGAGTCAGCCACACCAATGGCTGGTTGGCCATACTTTGTCTATGTGGAGGCTGAAGAGCGAGTGAGAGGGTGAGCGAGTGAGGCATATAAGCAATATACAGAGTGCTAGTCACAGAATGCAGAATTCAGGTTGAAACGACTGTGTATGGATTCAGCTGAGTAACCATGGGCATTAGCATTCCACAGTCCTCTTGAGTTTTTAGCAGAAAAAATGGTCTGATTGCTTTCTGGCATCTTAGAGGCAGTGGGAAGGGCTTGGTGGATCTTTGGCAGCAATGAGGAAAATGTTACATAAGCCTGCAGATCACTCTCATTAATGTGTTTGAACATGTGCTTGCATGTATGTATGTGTACCAATTGTGTGCCTGGTGTCTCCCAGGGTCAGAAGAGTGTAAATATCCTCTGGAACTGCAGTTACAGATGGCTGTGAGCCACCCCGTGGGTGCTGGGCACTGAACCCAGGTCCTCAGAAGCAGCCAGTGCTCCTAACCATTGAGTTATTTCTCCAGCTACAGTTCACGCTAATGTGAATTCTAGCACAAGTCTTGGAAGAAATCACTGGTTATACACCCAAGAATACCTTCGTGATGTTTGGTAACATTCAGGAAGGCAAATATATAATATAAGGCAATATAATATAGATAGCAACAGGACAAATCTGAGGAGAGAGTCAAAAATGGGGAAAAAAATGGGGAAATAGCTATTAAGAGTAAAGAGGAACAACTGAAAGTCAAAGTAACAGAAATCTTTTAAAGCCAGTGAATCCAAGTCATATTTAAAAGGAGCTGGTGTGGTGGGTGGCCCACAGGGCCTGATCATCGTTCTTAGCACTCGGGAGACTGAGGATGGAGGACTTTAAGTTGAAGGCCAGCCTAGCCTACACAGTGAGGTCCTATCTCAAAACAAAACAAATAACAACAACAGCAACACAAAAAACCCAAATACACAAAACAAACCCGAGAAAACCTTATATGGAAAGCTCTCAATACCTCAAATGCCTTATTTCATTTTATAAAGAGAACCCTAAATGACCCTTAAACTCACCCTGCACACATTTAAATCAGAAAGGAGAGGGGGCAGAGATAAGAGGCAGTGGCTCTAGACAAAAACATGCAAAGGGCTGAACTCACAGTGTAAACAAAGTTTCCCAGAAGCAGGTAATCTGAGGTTTTTCCATTTCCAAATACCGTACCTGCAAGAAAAGGAGGCTTGTTAGGAAGAAAATGAAGGAAGGTCCAAAAAACCAGAAAGCAACTTTGTCATTTTGAACACAACAAGAACCCAGAGGTGTGAAGTGGGGCCAGAAATGAAGTGTATCTTTGAGACCATGCTGCTGTTCCTCACAAAACTACTACAGAGGGGCCACAAATTAAGCACCAAGTGGGGAATCTGACTCACTAACCAATTCTTAGACTCCACTAAGTGAAAATAAATAAATACACAAAAATGTTGAACTCTTAATCATTTGGAAAGCTTAAAGTCCTGGGCACTGAAAGGACGTGACATTCTGAGTGCTGAGACAGAAGGTTGACCCTTCTCAATAAAGCTGTTAACATGGAACCCAGACGGACCCATGAAAAACTATGTTCAGACGATGGGGAGTACCAGCCTGATGCTACACACATGATGCTTCATGAGGCTTTGAGGGCCTGGCTGGATTTCTGGGTATATTCAAAGTCTTTTGTTATTCTAGGGATGAGTAAGAAAAAATAGCTATAGATGAAGGAATAGCAGCTAACCAAGAGATGCTATTACTTGCTGAAAATATTGACACTCAATTCCCAGGGAACTCAGCATGAGGCCCACTCGGGTGGTTTTCAGATTCACACAAGTTACATGTGCTGTCTGGGGAGACACAAAGACACTTGGACGGCTCTGTTAAATTACTGGCTTTCATTCCTGGTCTTTGGACTCAGAAATGATGGAACATCCTCAGAAGTTTCAGGGTACATGCTTTATAGCTATCAGTATTTACCAAATCAGAAATTAAAACAGAACATTAAAAAGTCTGTAATTTATCTAAAAATAACAGTAATAAACTCAGTGTAAACTCATATAAACACGTTTTATGAAAAACAACTATTTTCCTAAACAAAAATGAGTGAGAAAATTGGCATCATTTTATTTTAATCTCCTTAATGTTCAGAATCTAACAGAATACAGCTGGGCTCTCACATGTTGCTTTGGTTACAATATTTCAGAGAAATACGGATTTGTAGAGATATACATGGAGTTATGATGGGTGTGTCTGTGTTTATTTCGGTAATCTTTTCCAATAATTCTTTTATACTACATCAAAACTCAACAAGCTATTTTCTCCCCAACCCCCACCCCCCCCAGAGGTAGGGGTGTTCTTTGATTTTATTTTTTAAAGGGCAGTTGCCAGTATGGAATCAGAAACTCCACTAGTGAACTCCGCATACGAGGTCACATTAAAATCCACTGGTCATGTGGCGCCACACAAGACGGCAATGGTGTGTGTGTAAGCCTGTGGTTCGACTCATGAAGTGAACACTCAGTTCCATACACAGTGCAAGCCACTGAGCTCGGAACAGCAGCAGTGGTGCTTTCATGTCTGCCCAGCCTGTCTCCTGGAACTCTACCGAGACACACCAGCGTTCAAGGGTCAGTCAGAGCACTGGCCCACAGTTCCTTCAAGGGCAGCCTTGAGTGAAACTGGCTAGATATGTACGCAGTGGAGGATGAGAAGGCCAGCCTCACTGCCATTGTTCCCACCGAAGCCCCAAGTGTCTTATCCCACACTGTTTCTAACAGACAAAAACTGACTATTACAAAAATTGATCAAATACTCAAATTTTGACCCCACAGACTTCCAAAAGCTCTCGAGTTTTGTAAGACATTTATAGACGACTCTTGGAACTGTTTCACTAAAAGTGACTGTTGTGTTTTCTATACTTTTATGGACTCCATTTTTTCCATCCTTTCAAAGCAAAACAGGTCATCCAATCCTCAAGCACTCACTTAAAAGCAGGAAAAAGGGGAAACAATTAAAAGCCCCCAACAGCAAACTGGGAACTCAAAGTCTATGCTACCTATAACTCGCTCTTTAAGGAAAAAGCCAAGGGCCCTTGAGATTCATCTGGATTTAGTTTCCCCAGGCAGCGGCTGCTGGGGATAGCGGGGCTGACACCGGCTGACGTGGACTGTTTCCCAGGAAAACACAGTGAGAGATTTGGCATGTCTAAAGTATATTGTATGCTGTTTGGCTTGGCTTATTTTTGATATTAAATTTCCTTTTTCTAGTTTAGGATGTTGAAATAGTAGTTTCACGGATTGGCGATATCTTGCTTTTAATTCTTATGTTGATTTTACATTTTGAAAATTAACTTTACTTGGTGGATTTGACTGAGGTCAGGATATCCTGAATTGTACCCTGGACTTCAATATTTGATTGCTTCATAAAGCAGAAACAACATAATATACATCAACTGATTAGTGGGTAACTAAAGGGTGGTTCATTTATGCAGTGGAATATTATTTAATCAGAAAAGGGAATGAAGTACTGATTGGTATTGCAATGTGGAAAAGCCAAGCTTATGTACATAATTCCATTTAAATGACATGTTCAAATAGGCAAGTTCACAGAGATAGAAAAATCAGCGGTTTCCAAGGGCTATGAGGAGGCTACAGAAAATCAGGGAGTGACTGCTAATGGGCATATGAATTCTTTCTGGAGGGTGATAAAACATTATGGCATTGGCATTATATGATGGTGATATTTGCATAACTCAGTGACGATACTAAAAAAAAAAAAAAAAAAAAAAAAAAAAAACCACAGAACAGTGCATTTTGAAAACTGTAAATGTTGCATTAACTTAATTATACCTCAATAAGAACACAAACTATTTCCCATGATCTTGAAATTGAGCAGTGTTTACTGTTACAATTTCCTGAGTAATTGACAAAGGGGATTAAAAGGCTAGGGCAGAAGCCCAGCACTTTCCCTGGAATGCTTAGGCTTTCACACTGTGAGGCACAGTAATCCAGCCACAGCTGACTGGGTACCTATGAGAAGCCAGGCACTGTTGTGAGCACAGCAAATATCACCAACCTGACTCACTCCTCAGTCTGCTGAGGTTTAGAGGAGAAAGACATGCAGAGAGGGCAAAACATGAAACCAAGCAAGGCAAACGGTGTGCAGACCTAAGACTGGGTGCGGCAGTCTTGGGACAGGGGTGACCTAAGGGCACTTCTGTGCACAGCCTCTCTGGGGAAGAATACACAGGTCTTTGGAGGTGGCAAGTGTGGTAAGCCTTGAGGTACTTAGATTGCCTGATGTTTTATCATTCTGGAAACCCATGTTAAAGGAGTTGTACAGGGACAAGAACAGGCAGTGTGGTGTCATGCTAGCACTCATGAGTACTTAGGTGGTAGGATTTGCCTTTACTTTGAAAGGACTGACAGCTACTTGAATGGAGAAGGAGCCAACCTTTTTGAATCTTGCAGCCTTGGGGCACAGCACTGAAGAGCCAGCAACTTCTTTAGCACTCCAGGGAAGAGGTCTGCCCAGAACTCAAAGCAGCAGGCTAGGCACGACAGACACCCTTCCTCCCTGAGTGGTCACTTCATCATTTTTATGTACATAGGAAGTATGCCATGATTCTCTCTTTCAAAATTGATGGGATAAAATTACTCCCTTGAAACTAGCCAAGAGAAAAAAAAAAAAAAAAAGCCCACACTCCAGGATGAAGGGGAAAACATATTAAAAACGTCAGCTCAAGTTCACCTGAAAACACTAGCCCAGCCGATGAGGCTCAATTGAACGTGCTCTATATAAGCCTCGCGCTACCATAAAAAGATGACATGAGACACCGGCACTTACTATCGTCGCAGCATCTGCTTGCAAAGGACAGAAAAGTCCTCAAGTTTGCAAGTTTGGGAAGCATGAGAAGAAGTAAAGAAGGGCTTTGCATAGATTAAATCGCTTGACTCCTAAAGGAATAATAAAAATGTCTGCTGTGTGCATAACTTCTGGATGCACAACATTTTAGATTAAGGAAAATGCCATGGAAGGAAACAGTGCCATAACTTTGACCGTGCATAGACAATGAGTTACTTTCCTAAGATGGTGAGACACCACCTCTTTGCATTCATATCCTTTCTACTTACCATACTGAAGGGCTTTTAGTGGGAACCAAAACAGAATAACTGAGTGGAAGAGGCCATTCAAACAATGAACCCAGAAAACCTGAGGGAAAACAAGAATCCATGAGAACCGTTTGCGATAAACTCGTGCTGTGACCTCTGACCTTCCTTTTTATCTACGAGCTAGATGCACAAAATGTGTTTCTGCCGGGGCCACCACTGTGAATTAATAGAACTGACAGACACTCTCTGCCTTAGACGTTCATGGGTCATTTATTTATTTTTATGTTTCTCAAGATGTTTTTTCAGCTTCACTTGGAATTTTTTTTTCTACTTAAAAAAAGAAATCCACTATCAAAAGTTTAAATTTCTGCCCACTAGAAGGAAAAAAAAAATCTTATATCAAATGCAGATCCTGGAATTTCTTACACTGGGATTCTTTTCATAATTCTAGAAGAATAGAGCTTTACAAGGCTATGACTGGGAAGTTCACCCTCTTTCCTATCCCACTACTCTGCAAATGTTTCAGTGGTACAAGTATGTAATGCTGTTCCCTCTCTCTTGCAATAGACATGCACATTCATAGACTGCAAAAAAAAAAAAAAAAAAAAAAAAAAAAAGATAAAGTCTAACATTTAGATTATATATTCATTAAAATAAAGAATTGTGACCATGTCTGAACTTATCAAAGGCTTTTACAATTGTTTAACATCTGTCAATACCAAGTTTCAGACAATCACCACAGCCACTTAACAGCCATTACTTTTTATGTCTTGTGTATTACGGATAAGAGAGCAGGCATCATTGGGACCTGGAACAGAATGTGAAAGATTGAGTTATAGAAAACTGCTTAGAAGCTTTATGAGGCCCCAAACAGCTGTAGTTTCATCATTTGAAACGGCTTCCTGCAAACAAAGCTTAATGTTAAGTACAATTGGCATGTATTAATAGTTTTAAGCTGTTCAAACAACAGAAATTAAGTTGCCTGCCTCCCAAAATTTTCCACTGTGGTCTCAACCTCCTTTGTTAGTTCACCCAGCCACACTGGGTTGTATGATCCAATTTACGCTCCAATACTTTACACATTTGAACTTGTGTTACTCATTAACCTTTGCTGCTTCTCCTCACTGTGTCATTACCACAGGTTTTTATTTGACAGAAAGCACAGGTGGGTGCAAGAAAAATTAGTTCTACTTTTCCATTTTCCTGACTGATACTTATTGTCACATGCTAATCCTTTAACCCCTGTCACGACCTCAGAACCTCCGACCCCTTTTACCATAACAAACGTAAGCCTCATCATTCAAGGGAACAATGCTTCCACACTCGGGACCCTCGGCAACCGCTGTGTAGACAACTATGCATTTTGTAACCATTTGTTCCTGAATTTTAAAACATTTAGATGGAATGCAATCAAACAGTTTCGCTGAAATCATTTGCCAAAAATCTATAAGCCCTAGAAATATAGATGGCAAGCTTAATATATAAGCTAAATACATACTCATAGAGATATGGGACTTGTGTAGCCCAGCTGAGTTGATCTGGAGTTTTCTAAATGATTGGGCCCTATATATACTGAAGTATTTTTTCAACAAGAAAAGCTAGAAGGAAAAAGTTACTCTTCCATCAACACTGCATACTACCCGTTATGCCCTTTTCCTGACCAAAAACTGTGCCCGTAACTGTCATGTGTTGAGGGCCTGAGAGGGTAGAGCTTTTCAGGAATGACCGGGTAATCCTGGGAGGATCAATTCATGTTTTCATTCAAGAGGGAGTCGGTCACATTTGTGGCTGGAAGCTAACTTCTGAGATAGCATCACAGAGCCCAAACTATGGGAGACAAGGGCCTGTAGCTGACTTTGATAAAGCCCACTAGGCTGGTGAGAATTGTTGCCAATGTACCAGTCTGCACTTGGCTTCCAGATCACTTTTTTTTTCAGGAAAACAAGACCTCATGGCCATTGCATATGCCTTGACCATAGTCTTTCAGCATTTGAAAATGTTCACCGTAGATAATGAAAACCATGGCAGCAATGTGGGGAGAATCTGATACAAATTGTTAACAATAAATCAATAACCTAAAAAAATAAAACATTAAAATGTTAACTTAGACATTGTATACTATGAAGAGAAAGAGTTTTAAGAATATACCACTACAAATACAGTTCAGAACCAGTGATACAAATTAGGCAAGCTTAGAGATGTTTGGTGTTTTAAATTGACCAGTTTCAATTATTTAACCTGAAGCTATTAAGTTATATGCATGTGTGCCACTGGACATCCATGAAGTCTGTCCATGAAGACTGAGTCTCAGAAGAAAAAATAATTTCCTGGTTACACACTCAACACTATCATTTATAGTTCAGAGTACAAAGGCACCAAAACACCTGTTTCACTTTTTCTTGGTATACTGAGAATAAATAGCACAGGAGAGCTTTATGAGTTAATACATATTAAATGTTCCTATGCTACATGTCTCTAAATTAAAAAACTGAATTGCAACTATATCTAAATGTGAATAATTTACTACGAAAACATACACTATATTAAGTGGAAATGATTTAGTAAAAGGACATTATTCATTTGTTTCTAATACTAATCAAATACATGACTATTAGGGTTTCAAAATGGCATCTACCTTGGTTGTTGCCATTTTAAATTCATCCCCTCAATTACACTAAACAGAAACTCGAATCATTGCATAATACTAGTGTGGAAACATGTTAGAATACACACTTGCATAAAAGTGAACTATGTAGAAATGAAGTCTTCTGTTGCTGGAATAAATAAATATTCCAGATCACCGAAGATGTCAGTAGCCTATGATGTGTTAGGTTGAGTACGAGTCCAAGCTCAGACATCCATCAGCAGATGAATGGACAGTAAAAAATTGGAACATTTATGTGGTGGTAGGTTTTCCTTCAGCCATAAAAGAAAATGAGCCCATGAACCTTGAATAGAGTAGGATGGAACTGGGAAATATTATATTCAGTGAGATGGCCCAGGTATGCTCTTAGATTCTCATTTTTAAAAAAGCCTAATTATTGATTCTTTGTGGGTTTCACATAATGCATCTCCGACTCCGCCCTCTGTCTCGGGAACACTCACCGCCCATGGCTTCTCATTGTCATGCATGTATGTTTAGGTGAGAATGTGTACAGACTGAGGCTAGGAAACTAGGGGAGGCTCAGGAAAGGAGAAAGGCTTGAGGAAGGGCAAGGGAGATAGGAAAGTACAGGGGGGACACCTGGGGGAAGGCTGAAAGGGAGGTGGGGAAGGGGGACAAAGAGGGTCAATCAAAATAATCACATAGGAGAATGCCATAGGGAAACCTGTTACTTTTTATGGTAAAGACACTTCTTATGCTAATGAAGAGAAGAAAAGCAAAGAACAACTTTCTAGATAAAAACAAAACAACAACCCCGGCAAACTACAGTTTTAGGTGAAATGCTGGACCATTCATCTTGTGTGTTTAATTTTAAGCTTCAGAGCTACCAAGTAAACAAGAAGTTTCTTCCTGAAAGCTATAGTTTTAATGCCGGATTCAATCACTCTAAAATTTTAATGAGAACAACAGAGACTGGGAGTGAATCGCACAAGTACAGCCAAGCCCTGTCAGCCCTAGGTGACTAGCTGGTGAGAAGTGAGTGATTTCCAACACTGCCTAAAAGGACAGTGACATGGCCGGGCAGGGCACATCTACTCATTGCTGCCCCAAGAACCCGGTTGAAGAGTGGTTTCATTTTAATTTTGTAACCTTAAAAAAACAAATACAAAAACAAAAACAAAAAACAAACCCAAAAAACCCAAACAAACAAAAAAACCACACACACACACACACACACACACACACAAATCCCAACAAACAACAACAACAACAACAAAACCCCTAAACAATCCAATCCAACCAACAAAACTTCTTCACTCTCCATATTTAGAACCTTCACATATATGACTTGCCACACTTGGTACCCTGGAGTGCTTGGCTGAGGCAGGCTGGACGCCCCGAGCTTGCAGCAACAGAGAAAACCCCTCAGCACACATAAGAGGACACCAGCTCCTACCTTGGTGTTGAAGTCCAGAGCGTTCTGAGACGTTTTGTACAACTCAGGGTACTTCAGCATGTTCTCCTTTCTGCACGATCTCTCAAATATTCCCAATGTTAAGGGAGGCATCGCTGTAAACATCTAAAGTGACATACTGCTTGTTACATCACAGGGCCAGATGATGACTATCACAGTTATCTTTAGTAGTAAACAAAATAGGAATTATCAAATGTGCTCAACTCACCACATTATAAAGCCCTATGCACCATCTCTCAAAGAGGATCTGTCCAGAGAAGCCATTGACAAAGGCAAACCAGATCTAGGAAGAAAGCAAGCCCCAAGGCCCAGATTAGGACTCAGAATTTCAACACATCGAACCCTGAAAAGCAGCACCAATGGATTTGTTCCTGGGTCTCCGGACAATGACATTTCTTGTCTTTTGACTTAAAGGAGGACTTACACTATATTGCTGCCATTTGAGACAGAATTTGTTCTGTTTGCCAAATCTAAATATCTATGTGGGCAAGCGATCACAGATTAAAAAAAGATATGATCTTGTTTCTACACGTGAATATATTTACAAGGCATTAAACTTTCATTAATTCCCCTTTCAAAGTCCCTGGAAGGATTTAGTTAAAGTTTATTTTTTACTCTAGATGTTATACTTACTTATTTAGGATGCAATTTCCTATAGTAATAGAATTATCATTTTCTTCTGTGTCATGAGTGTAGTTTATATAAATAATACCACAGGTTTATTTTACTTGAGACCAACTGTATATAGCGTCACACCCTACTTCTTCCCCTTAACATTACAAAGGGCATTTGAGTTTCCACAATTCCTTAGCACACTGCTAATGGATTCAGAATTTCTGCAATGTGAAGATTTAGCTGGCTCAACAGCTCTTGCTATCAGAAATGATTCCTAATTGAAACAGTACACATCTTCCTTTTCCCTTTAATACATTAAATATGTTTCCTTTTGTTTTTCTACAGTTCTTGATAATTATTGACATTGGGATGTTAAATTTGAATTTACATATTGAAATCTTTTAAACTTAAAATTTAAATTTTTAATTATTTGTAGTTGTGTGAGTCTGCACATGGCTATGTGCATGACTGCAGGTACCCGAGGAGACCAGAGGCACAGGTTCCCCTGGAGGTATAGTGACAGATGGTTGTGAGTTGAACTTCAATTTTAATGCTTGTATAAAGTCAAATCTTTGATTACTAGAACATAATGTTTTCATATGTTTGTAATTTTCCTTGAAAGAGAAACCCTAACTTGGGAAACAAAATTTAATAGTAGTATAGTTTTATTCAGTGTATTTGAAACAAATATAAAATTAAAGTGATTACTGGCAATACCTTGAAAAAAGAATGCATTTGAAAAAGCCAACCTAAATATAATTAAAAATCAGGCAGACTTGGAAAAGAAAGAAGCCTGACCCAGCAAGAAGATTACACATGCACACAGTACAGTGAGAAGAATTTCTTGACTTACAGCTCAAGAGAGCACATAGAGTCACAGGAACCCGCTACACTTCATGTTTCGTTTAACCTCGTTGTGGAAGCATGAACTGCTACAAATTTGACATTCATCACTATGAACCCAGGACACCCCTGTCCCTGCCCCCACGCCACATGCACAGTTTCTGTACTGGCCTTCTTCGTTTTTATAGTGGAAGGGAATGGTTGAGCAAGTATTAATAGTGAATGTCTCCAAATCAGTCTAATGGACTCAATCAGGCTCACATGGAATAATTAATGCTAAATGCATTGTTAAAACATTGATACTGTGTAAGTTTGTTACTAAATTGTTTATGGCCAATAATTATAGAGGTGAGTGGCTCCCTTTAGCTTTATTTGCATGTAACATTCTATTGCTAATTTAAGCACCATGAAATTAGATTTTAAGACTCTCTTTCAAGTCAATGAACAGACAGAAAGTTTCAAACACAAAAGAACTCACAAACTAGCAAGTCTGCATTCAAAGTGTATTTAAAACATATATAAACATACTGTGTTATAATAGAAAACATTTAAATGGGAATTAACACATTTTTGCCACTGTACTTTCTGGATGAAAGGTGTGTGACATGTGCTTAGAAATTTATCCTTTGTTTTCCAAAAGGTCCAAGAAAATGGACTGGAATGTTTAGATAAAGGAAGAGTCTTTACATAAATAGTGTGGTATTCATAAGTTCACACTCTACATTTCTTTTAAGGAGAATGAGAAAGTCCTTGACAGGGAAGTAGTCTACCACTGTTAGGTTAGTCTGAGATTTGCAGTTTAAGCCATATCTTAGAAACACTCTCTAAGTAAGACAGAACCTGAATTACCATAAGCACATAGCGTCCTTCCTTTCATCCAACCAAAGCCTTGGATGCCAAAAGCAAGCATCAGGTCTCTGGGGGCAGTGCCCAGATGATTTAAATTCCCAGGGAATTTACTTCCCAGCATAGTGCACTGGGAACAACACCTTATTGGCTTTAATGACTTTCTGCAAAGGGGAACGGCTACATTGTTTTGGGGCCTAAGAAAACCTAGGTGCCACCAATTGTCTTAAAGGAAAGCTTCTTTTTGTTAGGGAGGGATCAGAGGATTCAGAAGGGGAAAGAAAAAGTTTTAGAATGAGCCAATAATTTAAGTGAACACCTACAGCCACTGCCATGCAGCGACCCCGAGCAAGTTTTCTATTGCCACCTGCTGAACCTGTCTCTGTCTCTGTCTCTGTCTTTGTCTCTCTCTCTCTCTCTGTGTGTGTGTGTGACTGAGAGAGAGAGACAGAGAGAGAGAGAGATCACAATTTACAGCAATGGAGGAGTGAGCTAGTGACGGCCCTGGCAGGACAACTACAAGAAAGCAGTTTTTGCTGATAATCTAGCACACACTTTGGGTTTAAGGCCCTTCTTTATGAATTCTTTTCCAAGCTCTCCCCCTCCCCCCGCAGAGGCGTGTCAGCTAAAGCCCCACAGACATTTTCCTGATGGAGCACTTCTGCATATTAAGCAGCAGCTTGCAGAGAGTCAGTGCAGTCCCTGCTCCCACGCTCGATCAGCACAAAAACAGAAAAGAGAGATCCGAGACTGGCAGTTGTCCTTGCTGGAGACATTCAATGATGTGTTTTCTGCCTATTCATTCTGAGTATTGACATGAGCCATTAACATCTGCAGAACTTGTTTTAGCTGGCAGAAGTTGGGTATGGGTGGGGTATGTGTGTAGGAGACATTTAAAAGTTCAATCCATGTCCAAGGCAGTGGAATTATATTCAAAATATGTTTTCAAAAGGTGCTACCAGAAAAATAAAAATGAAGTTTCTGGTAAAGTTTCTCTCTCGCTTCGTTTTTAACCTGTTAAGAATGTAATCGGTGTTAAATAGCTCATGTAGAGGCTTTCCATTCAATTCCAGGACCATTTAGGACTGGGTAATCACAAATCACACAGTTCTAGGTTTGAAACACAGTGTGAGACTTCATTTTCACTTGAGTTAAACAAATTTTAAGTTTCCTCATCAGTACCTAAGTTTTCACACTTCACTGTTGTTGATATACATAAAAAAAAAAGACTGTCAACTAGTGTATACTAAAATATGAGCTTATTTCATTAAATATATACTTCATACACAGCTACATGCTGACAGGCCTTAAATTCTTGGTTTAAAAGTTTTAAGTGACTAATAGATGACATAGCCTGTAAACCTCAAAATTATGTGTCAATATCCCAATCTAACTTGTAACAAGAATTCTGACAGAGGTAACTGAGCCAACTATCTAGTACTTTCCAAGGAACACAGCCGATGTGGAGTAAAGTATCTCTGGTGTAAAATATAGAGCTTATTTCCATAAAGAAGTGGGTAGGCCAAGTCCTTCTGACAGATGCATAGAAATGTCCATGGAATGGAGGGCAAGGTGGCACAGACCAACATCTGAAGGGAGCCTCAGCAAATCTGTGGGGATGTGGGCAGGCCCTCAGAAGAGTAGAGGAGGGAATTTCCCTACTTATCCATGTTCCTCACAGCTGTTCAGAGGGATGCAAAACTCAGACTATCTAGAGGACCATTATTATGATATGGTTTCTGAAGACCTAGGGGCCGGATATTAAAAACTGTAGGGAGCAGAGAAGTCCCAGTGAGTGAAGTATTGGTGATATGGGCATAGTCACATCAAGGACTCCTGGAGAAAATGGCAAAGCCTTTCCTCTGGGGTGAGGCTCCCCACTGTTTATTGGAAACATTGTCTGGGAGCTCCCTGAGCAGGAAAGTATGGCAGGTTAGCTTAGCAATCTGATTCTCCAGTGCCTTGATTACAGACACATGCTGCACCATACCCGCCCTTTCTACATGGGCTCTGGGATTCGAACTCAGGTCCTCATGCTGACAAGTAACTACTTTACGAAGTGAGGTCCCCAGTCTAAGACCTCATTTGTAAGATGATGCCATATTTGATATATGGAAAGAACCTAGAATAGAATATTTTAGGGAAATTCCTTATCCAAATCTTGTTATTTGCTAAGCTCTGAAACCAAAAAAGATGGATAACAAAGGGTAGCTGTGGGTAACAGAGAAGACCTAAGACAGTGGTTTTCAACCTGTGGGCCACAACCCTCTTTGGAGTTGACCTACCCTTTCACAGGGGTCACATAACAGATAGTCTGCATAGCAACAGTTTACATTACAATTCATAACACTAGCAAAATTATAGTTAAGAACTAGGAATGGAAATAATTTTATGGTTGGGGTCACCTCAACATGAGAAACTGTAGTAGAGAGCTGCAGCATTATGAAGGTTGAGAGCCACTGACAACAAGAATGCCAGACAGCTAAACTCAGTGACACTGTAGTGTACCTCCGATTGCACTCAGGTGCCTCCCCTGGACCAGAACTAACCATTATCTTCTTCTCCACTCTGCCATTCCTGACTTTAGCTGATTATTTCCCCCATCATCAGTATCGTTAGTTTTTAAATACAGTTTTCCATGTGTTCTACCCCTCAACAGTAGTCTGAAGAAATTCTGTACATGTTCAAGCTTTATAGTCTTCAGTTTTAAAAACCGAAGACACGACTCATTAGCAATTCTACCTCAACTTTCCACCAAAGTGACCTAAGACTTTTAGCTAGTGTCTAAAATTGATGACCATTGGCTGACATCTTATTTGCTTGAGCACATTTAGAAGTTAGAAAAAGTGAACAAGTGACTAAGCAGTTAAGAACACTGACTGTTCTTGAAGAGGACCAGGGTTTGAATCCCCATGGTGCCTAACAACCATCTGTAATTCCAGCTCCAGGAGACCCACCCTATTGGCACTGCACTCACATGGTGCTCAGACAGACAGACACACAGGCAAAATACCCATTCACATAAGACAAAAATAAATCTTAAAATTATGTTTTTTTTCCTCTTAAATTGTAAGGGAGAAGATGAAGCACTCATGAAAACAACGAGAAAGATCTCCATAAAGATAACAGTTAGAATTATGAGTGATGGGGCAGGACCAAGTTTAACAAGATGCTACCTACCTCAATGATGTAGAGCACAATGTTCTTGTAGAAGCAGTATAGGATGCACTTGGATACTCGGTTGTAATTCCAGGCACCATGAACCATCAACAAATTCTTCAAATACTTGAACTAGGAGAGGGATGAAAAGACATTAGTATTTTCCTCTTTGCTGGCAGCTGATGGATTAGCAGTACTGGTATGTTTCACAGCCTTGAGGCTTTACCTGAGCTATGGAGTAATCTGAAGAGTTGGCTGCCTGCAAACCTTCATTGCCACTTATCCCAACACCCACATGGGCCGTCTGTATCATGCTAACGTCATTTGCTCCATCTCCAATGGCAAGTGTGATGACTTTGACTTGTTTCTTAACCATCTCGACCACCTCAGATTTCTGAAGAGGAGAAACCCTTAAAAAACAAACACAAAAACAAATGATCAGTCACCTCTGTTTCCCAAAAAAGGAAAATTTGAAATGCTGTAATTTTTTGATCAATAAGTGAAGCAAAACATCTAGGTGGATGGTCCTCAGATGAAACATGATGGAAGGATTGCAGATGGTTGGTTCTCTGCTAACCTGTCTGCTGCTTCAAGGGAAATTCATAATGAAAAGATAACAAACGTCCCAGAAACAAATCTGTAGGTGATATCCAGGAGACATGTGATTTGTTTAGTGCCAGCAAGTGACAGCAGACATTTAATTCAAAGAGAAGGCATAAACAGCCATTGAGGGGCTAAAAGACAGCTCAGTGGTTAAGAGGACATGTTGTTCTTACAGAGGATCAGGATTCAGTTCCTATCACCTATTCCCAGCACCTATATCAGGTGGCTTACAACTAACTGCCTGTGACTCCAGCTCCAGGAGATCTGACACCCTCTTCTGGCCTCTGTGGGTACCTGCCTCTCACATGCACATTGTTCACTGCACTGTATACACATAATTAAAAAGTAAAATGTACCTCAAACAAACAAACAAACAAACACAAACAACCAGAGAATGGTAACCAGTCCAAATAATATCTAGGTTCTATTCAGTGTCTTGAAAGCAAAAGCTTTTAAGCTTCCAAGAGCTGCTCATATGTAATGTAAAACAACTGAAAACTACTGAAATTAATGGTAGAGAGTTGGCCAGCCTTTCAACCTGTTCTCAGACACCACTGTGAGTCTCAAAAAAAGTAAATATCAGATGCTAGAACACAGTCCACAGGCTCCATTTTCTTCCAGAGGCACAGACTAACAAGCATGCAGAAATCAAACAGCCTTTTCTGCAAACATGGACCAGGAACAGAAGGCATCAGCGTTTATGCTAACATCACATTTGGTATTAAATTTGAAGGTTTTTCCATGCATCTTAAAAAGCCATTTTAGAAGTAAATGCCAAGATAACGACAGAAATGTTCTAAGGCAGAGAGCTTCAGCGGCACAATTAACTTAATCTATTGTCCATACTGCGTTGGAAATAGGAAGACAGGGAGACTAAACAGTGAGTCAGTCCAGACAACTATTAAGATAGCAATTAGAGCCGGGTGTGGTGGTGCACACTGGTAATCCCAGCACTTAGAGGCTGATGCAGGAAGAGGGTCAGAAGTTCTAGGCCAGCATGGGCTACATAGCAAAGTCCTGACACCTACAGGGATAAGAAGTAACCAAGGTATAAAATGCTAGTGCACAGAAATGTCTTAGAGCTATATCATCATTATCATCATATTGCTGTCATCATCATCATCATCACCATCATCTGGAGACATCTGAGGCAGTGTCAGCCCAAGTTGGACTTGAATTAGCTTTGTAGCTGAGGCTCTGGCCTAGAACTCCTAACCTTTTGACTTTTCCTAATACGGTCAGGTGCCAGTCTGCCTCACTCAGATAAATCCTTTATTAAGGTAAGTACCACAGGTGTGTAACAAACACTTGCCGAAACATCTCACAAATTACTTGTTATCCTTTTTGAAAACAAAGGCCACTTCATGAATGGATATGTGTTCACATTTACACTTGATTATGCTGATAATTCCCAGCAGAGGGAACTCTGCACAAACACATGCCTCACTGTCCTGAGGGAGTAAGCTACCGTAGCTCTGACTCCTGTCTGAAGTTGGAGATTTGCAGCTTGAGCTGGAGTCACTGGTCCAGTTGACACCTCTGCATTCTTAGTGGCTGATCCAGAAAAGGGGCAGGTAAACAGCTGCTGTGTCAAAGCATTATTTTTAATTTGTGTCTTTGGATTTCCTTTTGGAGCCTGGCAACAGTACAAAATAGCACAGCTCTGAACTCAACCAGAGAGTGAGTATCAAGCTACTAATGGCTCATTTAAGCGTCTGCCTCCATTTTTCTTCAAAGCAATTTTCATTCCATTTTCACGTTTTATTTAATTTTTCTTAACAGGCTAATATCAATTGGTAAGTCCACTGGCACTAGGCCAAGGTTTTACACACAGACTATGGCTGACATTTACTAAATTTCAGAGAAGAATGCTCACCAGAAACACTATAGGAAGCAATGGAAATGGGCATGAATGAAGGGAAACATTTGAAAACATTTATCAAACTTCCTTTAACGGCTCCCAGTCTACACACATTATAAAATCACACTGTGGAGCTAGGACATTGTGGAGCCTTTTTATAAACTGGACCCACATAGTGAGCTAAAATGGTGACTTAAAGGAGCTTCAGAATAGAATTACACCAAACCTTTGGTCCCTTCTTCACCGTGATCACAAGCAGCGACTACTGTCTCTGCTTCACATGCTGGGTGATCTTCATTGTCACCTTAATGGACTTCAGAATCATCCAGGAGACACACACCTCTGGGAGGGCCCTGAGGGTGTTACCAGGAAGGCTTCACTAAGGAAAAAACTAGATGTACTGAGCTTCCAGATGGAATGAAAGGGGGAGGAAGCCGAAAGGCCACCCGAGGAACACCGGTACCATGCTTCCTGAAGGCAGATGTAGGTAGTGATGCTACTGGCCACCTCATGCTCCTGCCCTCATGTCACGTCCGCATGTCACCAGGCTTTCCTCACCATCATGTACTATATCCCTCGAACTGTGAAGCCCAACTCTCCTTTCCTTAAACATCCGTGTCAGGGGTTTTATCACAGAAATATAAAGTAATAGAACCTCCAGATGAAAATCAGGCAAGATGATGAAAATCCCCCTTGATGGGGATGACTAACTCAGGTATAAAGAAAAAAGAGTAGGAAGACCCTGAGTAAGAAAATGTTTGTTTAAGGAAAAAAAAAAAAAAAAAAAAAAAAAAAAAAAGAAAAAGAAAAAGAAATGGCACTAGAGTCAGGGGCACCCTCCAAAGCACATAGTAACTACAGCTAGCAAGGATACTCCAGGCTTAGAAGATTCAAGGAACAGTGAGAGTCACCATTTCTGCAGATTTTGGAAGCACAGCTGGTCAGTAAAATGATGTTGGATTTACAAAATGTAAAACACACATTCATCTAGTTCTGAATATGTATGTACACACTTGTGAGTTAGGGTCTGCAAACTTCTTTTGCCAGGGAAGCTACTGTTGAAATCCTGGATTTTCTATTGTTGCAGAAATCTCACCCATGAAGCACATGCTTTTTGTTTTGTAACATGAAGGATATGTTTTTTTTTCCTTCCTGGTTGATGATTATCTTACATGCATTTCTCTATATTCAAAAGTAAAATTGTCAAGCAACTTACACTCTTATTAAACCACCATACCTAGTTTTCTTAGCAACAACTTTCTTCAGGTTATTCCAGCGATCTGGCAAGTATTTAATTAATGGCAATTACTTTGGGATATACAACCTCAGTAAATACGTTACAGAATAAGCACGACTTGGAAGGCAGCAAGTCAGCTCACAGAGGCAGAAGAGCACGTGCACACCAGATCATGTCTAGGCGATGGCAAAGAGTACAGGGGCAGCTGGTGGCCATTCTAAGAGATGGGGGGGGGGGGGGGAGGGGTTCAGGCTAGTGAAACTGAAACTGAAGTCAGCTAAAATGATTTCCTACAGAGGTAGGTGTGTGTGTGTGTGTGTGTGTGTGTGCATGTGTAAATACAGCATGCATGGGAGATCAGAGGATAACTCTGAGTGTTGGGTCCTCCCGCTTCACTTAGTTTGAGCCAGGATCTCTTTGCTTTTGTTGCTCTCTGCTGGGTATGCCAGGCTAGCTGGCAGCAAGCTTCCAAGGGTTCCCCGTTCTCTGCCTCCCGTCTCACTCCAAGAGCATTAAGATCACACACACATGCTGGTGCTTCCAGATCTCAGACACACACACAGCAAATGCTTTACCCACTGAGCCCAGGTTGAGTATTCTTATTCCTCAAATCCAAACTCTGCAACTTTCTGGGTACCAATGTGATGTTAAAAATTCAACACCCAATCTCATGTGACAAGTCACAGTCAAAGCACATTGAGATGTATAAAATTATTTTCTGGCTCTGTGTTTCAGGCTTACGTTAAAATTTTTATACATGAAATATGAAGTAATGTTTATGAAATATGACTGAAAGTCATGTTTAGACTTGGGGCTCATCTCCAAAATACCTCATTATGTATAAACACATATTCCAAATTTCAGAACCCTACGTTCTGCACCATGAGGAACACAAGCATTTTGGAGGAGGAAACAATCATATGGGTGCTAATTTCAAGGTGTCTACTTGAAAAGCTGTTTCTTGCTATACAGGTTAGGGGTATGGGGGTATACAACTAAGCAAATGTATGTAACTCTCGGGCTTTGGCTGAGCTAATTCCTTGATAGGATGTACTGCAACCGGGAACTGTGAGTGAAACAAACATTTTCTCCCTTCAGTTGCTTTTGTTAGAATATTTTGTCAAAGAATCAGGAAAGGAAACTAAGACAAACGGGTATGGCATATAGCCTCTTGATAGTTTGCCTATACTTAGCAATTCCAGATGATGGAAGGTGCTTCCTTGACAAGGACAAGAGAGTTCATTTCAGATGAGGGAAAGCACACGAGGTAGATTTATTTCTTCACTTGAATTCCCCTGAGCATGGTCCTTCTACTGATTCGCTGCCAGCTCTCCAAAGGTTAGCACATTCCCCACCATAGATTCCTCTCTTGACTTCTGCACAAGCTTTTTGGAGTTGTACAGTTTCTATAATGGCCCAGAGCAAGCACACCAAGGAGCTAGTTAATTCTTCCTAGTGCTTATCACAAACTGAATGTCCAAGGCTGGGTGTATCTAAGTCTTCAGCTTTCTGCATACCAACAGTGACTAACTATAACCTGGAAGCATCATAACCATTTTTTCCCCAGATGTCTATAGTCTATACATTTTTATCTTTGTCCCACCTGTGGGTTTTCAGCAGACCTGAACTGATTCCCTACTGTCTTCCACAGCCGCCTCCATTGCGACTCCATTGAAAAGGATTACCGATGTTGTATGTGCTGCGAAGGTCTGCTTTTCTTCCTGTACACCACAAACAGAGGGTGGTCCCTTATGGCGCAACCCAGGAGTGAGCTGAATGCAGTATGCTTCTCAGATACTATTCTGGCTGCCCTTTCTCCACATGTTACTCATTATTGCTCTCATTTGTTATATAGTAACTTTCAGTGCCCTGTGAGCATTAGATCAGAGAGCACAGGGACGTTTTGTCATTCAAGCTAAGAAGTATATAGGTGGTCTATTTAAAAAAAAAAATGTTTTTATGTGTTTGAGTGTTTTGCCTGCATGTGTGTCTGGTGCCAGCAGGGACTAGAACAGGATATTGGAACCTGTGGAGTGGTGTTAGAGACTGTTGTGAGCCACCATGTGGGTGCTGGGAATCAAACTTGGGTCCTCTGGAGAGGAGTATCCAGTGCTCTTACTACTGGATCATCACTCCAGGCCTGGGCAGTCTATCTTTTATTTATTTATCTTATTTTTCATATCCATCCCAGTTCTCTCTCCATCCCTCCAACCCTCCCATCCCATTTCCCCACTCCACATGTAGGATAATGCCTTCCAGAAGGGGTCATCTAAATCTGTCAAGTCATTTGGAATGGGGACTAGGCCCTCCCTTCTTCCTCTAGGTTAAGGGAGTATCCCTCCATGGGGAATGTGCTCCCAAAGTCCTTTTGTGCACCTGGTTCCATTGTCAGAGGTCCCTTAGACTGCTGGGTGGTCTATCTTATACAGACTTGTACTCCTTTAGTGGGAATAACTGTCTTTCCGAATAGAACATGGATAATGATTATATGCACATGTATCTACACAGTTTAAAGAATTATGCAAGGACTTTTCATGGGTAGCCAAAAGACTTATACAATAAACTTAAAGTAAAGAACACTATATTATTGGTACAATTTTAAATGCTAGGTGGGATTATTTTGGGGGGGCTATCATCCTAAAATATAATTTAGTATGACAAATTATCATATTCCTTTTGGCCTCCCATAAAAGGTTAAAAAAAAAAACAAACAAACAAAAAAACACCCAACAGGAACATGGAAAGATATAGTGGCAGTTTCCATTGTGTTGCTGTGATAAAACACTCTTACCAAAAGCAACTTTGGGGAAGAAATGCTTCATTTCTATTTCTAACATCAAAGGAAGTCAGGGTAGCAACTCAAGATCTTGAAGCAGAAACCCTGGGGAATTCTGCTTGCTGGTTCACTTTCTGACTTACTCAACTACTCATACTTAGCTTTCTTATACAGTCCAGGATTCCTGCCTAGGAATGGTGACACCCACAGTGGGCTGGGTTCTCCTCCATCAATTAATAATCAAGGCAATTCCCCAAAGACAACACCCATAAGCCAGCCTGATCTAGGCAATCCTTCAATTGACATTCCCTTTTAGGCTGTATCAAGATGACAATTAAAGTTAACTAAGATAAACATATAAATTACCATAAAATGTTTTATACATGGAGTAACTGAACTTTGGTACTTATTAAGCTTGAGGTTCACTTCTGGCTGCTATTTAGAAGTCATCCAGGATGTGCTGTACTTTCCTTTCTTATTAACTTCCTAAGGCCTCGCTCTCCTGTGAATATCAGTCTATTCTCCAGTAAGCCATATTTGGTTGACTAATAACAGCATTACAAAAAGAGAGGAAAACCTAATTTAACCTTATTGGTTTCTTTGTTAACTAAAATTTGTTAGGTAGGTTCATTAATAATGTTTGGAGCTGAGAAGATGTTAATATGTGGCAAAATACATACCAAAGTTACATGTGTATGGGAACTGTGTGAGAGGCTCACAGAGGATTTATTACTGGAATGAAAACAGCAGCTTATGCAGCAAACCTTAAGGATATTTAGCATATAGAGCATAATGAAACATTCAACCAACTCTGTGGGAAAAAAAAAACTGTGCTATTCAAATAACCGATGAGTGAACACCCTCTAGCCTCCAAAACCAACATCTATTGATATTCTGTGCACTCAAAGGCACTGGAAAGACTTTACTATGTAGAGGCCAAGGCTACAGAAATAACATACAGATAGCTCTTCTCAGGGGAAAAAGAGAAACAGAATAGTAACTTCAAAAAATACTTTCTTTTCGAGGCACATTTAGACACACAGTTTCTCTTGCGGAGTGTACACATATATACAGGTAAAGCACCATGCCTTCAATTTCAATGGTTCAGATGGCACTGCAACAAGGGACTGTTCACATCGGCGGTGCATAGCTGAGTGCTGAGGTGTGCATACGGCACCGAAGCAAACTGAAACTGGCAAATATGTCTTACAAAAGGCACTCAAAAGAAAACTGCTCCTTGTGGGAAATTTTATTATGATGTTTCTAGCAAGAACATAGTTAGGCATAGCTGAAGGTCTGCATTGTAACTCAGTGGGAGAGTGTTTGTCTGGCATGCATGACTCCCTCGGTTCAATCTCAAGTACAGAGGAATTCTTCTCACGGCTACTCTCCAGGACACATCCTTCCTGTGGCAGAATGTTAGTTAAAGCTGACACAAACTCCTCTTGTACCCCAATCTGCAAGTTGTTCTTATGCCCTTTTCTCACCTCCCTGTGCTCTTGTTAACACATCTGTGTTTCAAAACCATCCTTCCTGTAGCATGCCTTTCCCTTTCTCTCCAATCTATGCCCTGTAGCTGCCAGAAAGTCTTGCCTACTGTTTGATCTGTTTTCTACACTTGGAGCTCCAGCTGAACTCAGAACTCAGACTTTCTTTAATCTTCCTTAAGTAACACTTATTAAAATGAAGATAACCACCCAAAACCCATCATGGGTTCATATGAATTCCTCCTCCCCTTTTCACACAGTAGGGTCCATAGGGTGAAAGATCATAGAAACATCATCCCACTTTATCATGTCCTTACCAAATCAGAGCTGAGAAAGCTGTAGGTAATGTAGGTGATTGCTATTTGGCTAAAGGCTATGAAAGAGTTCTGGTTTATCGCCTGGTGCCGAGCTTGGAGTAAACCTTAGTGGAGAGCTACAAGATTCAGTGTTCACAACTGATGAAAAGCAAATGACTCTTAAGAATCTGAATGTACTAAGATACACATGTACATTAAAAGTCAGCAAAAATACAAAACAGAAGGGATAAGTTGAGCAAGAGAAGATGTAATTTAAGAAGGATGGAGATGGAGTAGCTACTAGTAACGAACGACAGCATGAGGGGTTCCTTGGACACTGGCCATATTGGGGTGAGATGCATGTATATTTTGTGAAAATGTGCTAAGTATGCACATAGGTTTTACATACTTCCTAGTATAAGTAGCAGCAACTCTAGTGTGTAATGTGTGTCTGCACTGCTGAGGTGGTTTTTTTTTAGAGTAACCTGAAACTCTACCATACTGAATTACTTCAAGCAGCATTTGGTGGCTCTTAGGTTTCTTGTCTGTTCTTAGGCAGGTCACTGGAATGTGGACTTTTCTGGTGTAGCTCATCAGAAGTGGCTACCACAGACAACAAGCAACAAACAACTAGGGGTTGCTTCAACATCCCCTAGTAGAAATGGACCAGAAGAAGAAAGGAGCAAGGGCTGAGCTGAGGATTATGTTAAAGCCAAGTATGGGCATTTTATAAAGCTATAAATCCCACTTGGTGTGTCCTTTAGTCAGAGTTCTACCAAAGAAGCAGTCTCTCCTGAATTCCCAACATTTATTCAGATTTTCTTGGAAGTGAATATAGGGTTGACATTCATTAACGGTTTGTGTGTCTTCTCAAAGCAAACATCTGTTTGGCATCCACGGGTGTGTACAACTTCTTTTCTTTGAATGAGGAATGTCTGTTGACTATTACTGGCTTCATTTGTGTGTTGTAGCTACCTCTTAAGTAGAACATTTACTTGGAGGCGTCCTTGAGTTGAAGACAATCCCCAAAGACTCAGGAAGTGGATGTGCCTTGCCCTCCCCCCCTTTATTTAATACACTCCTGCTACAACAGAAAATATACAAAGCATCCCCTCAGGCCTCTTGTTGGCAGATGCCATTGAGCAGAGTAAGGTTTTGCCTGGGAATGTCACTCTAAGCAACAATATTCACTGAAGGCAAGTAGACTTCTTCTTTTTTTTTTTTTTTAAATCTACTTTGGGGGAAAATGGCCTAAAAGGGGGTTAAGCTTTGATTAGAGATGTTGCAAGTACAGAAAAATGCTTACTTCAATTTAACTTCTGCTTTCCAGGAGACATGAGTACATAAATTATGTGGCAGGACGGTGATTACTCGACAGTCTAAAAGCTGGAGGCTCTAAGCCAATTTTCAACCAACTGTCACAGAACATAAGTTTCAAAATATGTATAAACTAAACTGACAACTACAGAAAAAAAAAAGCAAGGCACTTTGAAAAGCTGGGTTATGTGAACTGATGAGGACCTCAGAGACCACAGTCCATTTAACACAGCGATGCTTCACTGTGGCCTCCCCACTCTTCTGAGGGATGGGTCAGAGGAAGAACAGCTGCATCCCCAGGCCAGGAACTAAGCAATGGGAGGTGCTGCCCAGCATAGACAAGCCAACAGAAGCAGAGTTCATCCAAAAACTGCAAGGGTGACAGGCAGGTCTCTGACCAGGAGCTCCCACACTGGGCGAGGTACCAGAGGAATGAACGCGTGTGAGCTTTCCTGGTTTCCACATCTCAGTAGCTCTTTTCTATCTGCTCTAGGCATCTGAGTATCCTGAAGGGTTTTATCCCTCCTACCTTCTTCTAGTCTCATCATTTTGCAGAGAGAATGATACTAGTTTCTAAGGTGTATCATTCCCTGAATCCCAGTCAAAACAGCATCATGTGCCAGGCAGTGATGTCACATGCCTTTGATCCCAGCACTCTGGAGGCAGAGGCAGGTGGATCTCTGTGAGTTAGAGGCCAGCCTGGTCTACAGAGAGAGTTCTAGGATAGCCAGGGCTACACAGAGAAACCCTGTCTTAAAAAAAACAAAAAGGAAAAACAAACAAACAAACAAACAAAACCCTCCCCCAAAACCAGCATTATGCTAATATACAGATGGTTAGGCTCAGGGTCAATGCATTAGCAACTGAAGTCAGGGATTGTTTATCTAGATTCTAGAACTCAGGCTGGCTCTCAGTTTCAGCTGTGTCCACAAATCTCCATGAATCCTAGAGCAAAGCTCGCTTTCCTGAGTTTCAAGTCAGTACCATCCTGCGTTAAGCATGTGTATTTCCATTGGAGGAGGTATACCAGAACTTTCTGTTGTTCTTCAAAAGCAGTTGAAAGGGCATGTCGACACATGTCTGTAATTCTACCACTTGGGATGGGGAGGACAGAGGGACAGGAATTAAAGGCTAGCCTAGGGTACATAGTGAGCTCCTGGAATACATGAGACCCTGTCTCAGACCAGCCAATTAAACAACCAAACGAATAACCAATGTATCTGTGATCATCCTAAGTAAGAAGCAGTGGGCAAGTGAGTAAAAGGGAAGACATATGGGAAGTGAGTGCATATGTTCCTATGCTGACAGCAAGAAACTTGTTATAGAGGTGGCTGCATGTTCTTTACTAGCTGATCTGGGTTATGGGGGTAAACTACCCAATAGTAAACACAAAAGCTGCATAGTGTCTGTGAACACATTGCTTGCTAGGCTGATAAAAACAAGACTACGTTCCACTGTTTTGACTTCAGACCATCTATCTATCTATCTATCTATCTATCTATCTATCTATCTATCTATCTATATCTCATGTATTTTTTTGAGGTACAACATGTAGCCCATACTCTGTAAACCAAAGCCCAGACTCAAATGCCTTGAATAATTCTGGGTTGGGGGGATTAGTTCTGTCTGCAACTAGTCCCCTCGGAAAACAGCGGTGGGTGAGGGATGAAATGACTACTGACAGAGGCCAGCAGCTTCTTTGAATTCAGTGGGAGGCTCTGGGGGCCAAGATCTCATCTTTGTAACTGTGGCAATTAGGCAAATGCTAAAAACTCTTTCTGCCCTGGGTGCTGATGTCAGAAGAAAGCTGATAGAGTCCTGAAGATGGAATGAATGGGGCACTCATTATCTGTTCTGGGAAGGCTTTCCTCGAGGCTCCAGGGGACTGCAGAGGACGGTTCTATTCTGAATTACCTTCATGTGTGTGGACCGACAAGCAGCAGGTTGGAAAGGAGTTTCAATTTGAAGGAAAACCTCAAAGGGGTTAGCATGGCATGAAGATACTTGGGAAACAGTATTATACAGCATTTTGAAATAATAGTCAATATTCATCTGAGCATTACTCTTAGTTTCCTGATGCTGGGCGATCATCATAAGAGAAATGAAGAGTGACCCTGGGGTTCATTCTCCAAGGGCCCTCCACAGGCTCAATCCACATTCCCAACCTGTGATAGGAACACCGTCATTACACTAGGGATTAGTACGAGGAATGAGAAAACATGATCTGTGCCAGCAGTTTAAATGTGAAGAGGCACTAGGCCAAGAAGGTGCACAGACATTAATCCAGCTGTGGCACGGACGTAATTATGGGTTTAAACCAGCCGCAGAGCCAGGCCAGAAGCTTCTCTTTAGGGAAATTCGTATGAAGGTAATTAGAATAATAATAATAATAAAGCCAAAGAAAGATATTTTATTAAAACAACAACAAAATCCTGACTAGAATCCAGTGTCTGCCATTCAAGGCCCCCAAACATTAATAAAATAGATGGGGCCAAGGAGGGAGGAAGCAGCCACACACATCTTTTAAACTCAGTGTCAGCACTAAGCTGCGTGGGGACAGCAGGCTGAGTCCCGCCCAGGATCTCTAGCCTGGAAGAGCTCTGGGTCCATATGACTTATGATCCTCTGGGACAAGGATCTTCAGAGAGAATTTCACAAGCACAGAACATATTTCGTCTCCCTTGACTCTGCTTTCTAGTGCTGAATTCTGTGGTAGGTCTTTTTGAGGAATGGTGGGAGGTACTGTGTTAAGTTCTGCCACCATGACTGCATCAGGGAAACTGGTCTCCTTCATCTTTCAGACCAACTGGTTCTGCTTAGTCTAGAGTGGATGGAGGCAGCAAGGAGAGCAGGCATCAAGTCATAGTTGTCCTGCCAAGGGTAATGCCCATGCCCAGCGCACAGTAGGCCTGTCTCTAGCTCAAGCTGCTTTATCTAACCATCACTGTTTTCTGGTCTGCAATCTGTTTCCGAGTAGCATCCAGAAGTTGTAACACTCACCAGCTTTTGAGCAATTGTCTGTTCATACTCACCATTCCATTAGTGAAAGTGACTGAATGGCTAAACATAGCACAAAATTATCCTGAAGGAAGATTGTGAGAGCTAAACATTGGTAAGCCCCTGTCAAGACATCAGCAAGAAACCAAGAAAAGTTACCATAGCCCCAGATTTTAAGATGCCCAAGCAAAAACAAGAGTAGAAGATAATCTCCATGTTTGTGATAAAGAACAGGTCTGTTATAAACACTAAGCATCTACATAATACATCACTCAAGAATCTCAGCCATATTGGTAATATCCCACAGAGAAGAAGAGATTCTATAGCTAAAATAACTAGATGCCCGAAGACATCAGGCAAGTCTTAATTCTCTGTGGATAATACCATTCTGTAGGTCAAAATGGCGCTTATATGTCCGTGATCCTTACAGGGTGTGGTTTGTATATACTCCAAGAAGTAAATTTCAGTGGAAATTCAAGACATACATATTAAGCAGCTAAGCTGAGATAAAAAATGGTTTAAAAGGAAGAACCTTCCTTTAGTAGTAAATAGAACTTTTAAAAGTAGTTAGAGCAAAGAAAAGAAAGTTAAGGGTGATGGCCAGAACACAAGCTGTGAAAAATTCCCAAGAAGCCCCACTCATGTTTTGTCTCCCTGGAAGAGAAAGTGAGTTAAGGAAGTACCAGCTGGCTCTGGATCCATAGTGACCGGCTGGTAAGATTCAGTCAGTGGATGACAGAGGAAAATCCCTAGCTGAGGTAACCTCCAAGAGAGGAGTCTGGGCAATGCTCCTGAGTACTTTAAATTTGGGGAGAACAGAATATTTCCTACAAGAAAGCCAGACAGGCTAGAACTAAGTGGTGTGCATAAAGGCACTTTTATGCATTAGGCTGTCATAACTCAAAGACAGATTTAAATCTAGAATATGAGCAATTTTATAAGTTAGTAGGCCAGAGGCTTAGAGTAAATAAACAGCCATCAGAAAAATATTCAGCTATTTGGAGAATGACTCAGTTTGTACCTCCCAACATGCTATCTCCATAAAATAAATTCTAGCAGTTGGAGCCATCTAAATAAAGACACAGGGTCTCTTCCATAAGTGAACCATGATGGAATACAGATAAATAATTCACACTCCCCTTTTGGTGCTGAAGATCAAAGCTACAGCTAAGACCTCACTCTGTCACTGAGCTACGGCTCTGGTTCTATGACTTTTTTTTTAGTACAGGGCTTTGAAGCCAGAGTGCTGCACTGTTATGCAAAACCCAGTAAACTACATTCATAGCCCTCTTGAGAGTTTGTTTGCATATGTATGTATGTAATATGTATGTATGTATGTATGTATGCTCGCTCCCTAAATTGCCCAAGCAGACCTTAAACTTGCTACATTTTGGCTTTTGCCTCTTAAGTAGCTGGGATTACTGGCCTGCAACACCTTCCTGGTTGCCATTGACTGACTTTATATACAGATAAATGGCAAAGAGCTGGTGGCTTCAAATTACGAAAAGCATTTAATACTCATTGTTAGGAGTCACTTTTAAAAACTCTGCTAATAAACCCATCTCAGTTTGTGAACCTTGGAACTCTGATGAATGAACTAGCCTAACTTGTAATTTCTAGATTAAAAAAAAACAAAACAGTTTGGAACTTCTAAAAATTAAAAGATGGGGCTCTCCCAGAGACCCAAGCTCTCTGTTCCTAGCACCCAGCTGCCTGTAATTCCAGCTTCAGGGGATACAGTACCCGTGGCCTCCCTGGGCCCTGAACACATGTGCACATACTTGCCCTTACATATACACATACTTAAAATAAAATCATTAAAGGATACTGTTAGGATAAAGTCACTTTTGTTGCAATTGGACAATGTTGGGGATGACTTACCTGCAGCAAATGACAGCTTTGCAGGACAAAGCTAAGTCCAGGAAATACTGCCGGACTCCGAAGGTTAAGGCATATTTGAGGGTCTTCCCATCGATTATAAGAGCAAAGTCATTTTCCTTCCGAAGGGCATCTCCAAGGGTGGTGCAGTGCCGACTAAGAGTTTCCCTGGTTCCCTGAAACACCAACCAAGGCCGTCAATGTTCATTCCATTTCTTCTACCAAAATGTCTTCAAGACGTTTAGTCACTAAGTTTAGTTATTTTTAGTGCTTAAAAAAAAAATCTTTCAAATTACTTTCACAAACCTTCATTCATTCAGTTCTCACCAGAGCCCCTCTAGAGGGGAACTGAAAAGTTATCAGTTTAACTCTATGGAAGTTATACACCTGTCCACAGCAGTGCAGGGATTGGATCACCGCCTGCTTAGTCCTCCATGACTGCCATTCATTACTCTAACCGCACAATCACAATACCGCAAACGCATTTCCAGTAAATTGTCTTCTTAAGAAAAAGAACAACACTGATCTAATTTATGGACTAGTCAAAATTGGTTTTCTGTGAACCAAGGGAAAATGATTTAAATAATTTATGAGTGTGTTCTTTCAAGAATACACAGTGCTATTGAAATTTAATGCCCAGGAACCTTGAGGAGGAAATGTAGGGCTTGTAATCTCCTATAACTTCATGAATTGGCTTCTGTGGCTTCAATCAGATTCACAAAGCTGTATTATAGTGGGGTTGCAGACACGCAGCTTGGTAATCGTGGTGGGTCCAATACCTTTCCACCATCCAAAAGTTTGCTCTTAGGCCGAATAAAAACCTTCAGTATCAGGGATACTCATTAAATTGCATCAGAACAGGTGTACATGTCCTTCATCAAGGACCACTTGCCTGGCTCCTCAAAGGGAAAAAGTAAGGAACAATAGCACCAACAAAAACTTCCCACATAAAATTATCATTTCCTGTACTCCACTTTCCTCCCCAAACACCAAAGACTCTTCTCACAATACAATGGATCTGTCCAGCTCTTGTTCAAAGAGCCCTGGCACCGAAGAAACACATCATTCATTCTACACAAGGAAACAGAAATTAAAGTTTTGGCATGAGTGCTAAATCTATAAATATTTATATAATAAAACACAGTCACACAATTAATATGCATATAGCATACTTTGTGTTCATTATATTCAAAACAGGGTTACTTGTGATGTTTTGATCGCCAACACCGTTACACAAAGCAGCAGTTGAGTGAAGCTGTGGCTGTGTTTCCAGAGACCATGGGATCATGAGCACCCTGAAGGAATAAACGGATTCACACCTTGACAGGTTCATTGTATGGTGGCGCAGCCGGGATGTGATGAAGGGAAAGAGGCAGCCCCAGGTGTGGGGCCTAGGTGCTGACTTTTCTGGGTCTGTTCCAGTATTTGCTTTTCTCTGCTTCCTGCCCACTGTGCTGGTCCTTTACACCCTGCCCACATAATGAAATGAACTCGGGAAACTGTGAGCAAAATGAGCCCTTTCTCATCCCAAGTTTTCTAATTGGGTATTTGGTCACAGGAATGAATAAAGTAATTGATAACGTTATTCCTCTAATTTAAGGGTGTGGCCCAGTTATTTCATAGTAATTTCATGGTGAGGGAAGCAATGAGCAGATTAAAATTTCACAGTAGAGGTATTTGAAGGTGTTTTTGTGTTTGTATTCAAATGCAGTTCACACTGTTTCCTAGTATTTTATATCTGTTTTTCCGGATGACAATCCATGTCATACTTTAGAGTAACACTGCTCCACATTCCCAGAAGTAAAATCTTCCAATTTGATGGTTAGACTTTACATCAAGGGGCAAGTATTTGGTCCAAGAGGACTTAAGAAAAGGAAGTATAAAAGTCTATTAAATTTTGCCAGTAAAGTGTACTAATGGCAGTCTAAATCATATTGCTCCAGAGTGTTTTCAAAGCAAATTCATAGAGATTAGGTGGATAAATAAACCAATGAATGTGTCAAAATTAAAAATAAGAATAAAATACCTGGCATGTGCCGTACTCTGGGCAGTTTTAAGGGCTATGTGCTCAGATGAGACATTAAAGTTAGCACTCTAAGTATAGATACTACTCTATGTCAGTGTTAAGACTGACTGTTCAAGCTCCTTGCTGAGGGATACATTTACAAAGTAGCATCAGCCCAGAAATAAGTTTCTGCTCTGGCTTGTATTTCTCCGCACACTCCATCAAAAAAGAAAGCAGATGCCAGAAGCACCTAGCAGTAAGAAGCTCAAGAAGCAAGCACAAGGCCACAGCATTCTTTCTTTGTTTCCCAGGAGCCTTCACTGCCCTTCATCTCACCTGTTTATAAAATAAAGAACAAACCAGGTCTCTTCTTACTCTCCCATCTTTCCAGAGCTTCCAGAGACTGATCCACTAAAGTCTAACCCTTATGTGGTATTGAACCTTCACACACTTGGAGCCTGAGGAGCTTTCTCCAGCGCTCCTTCCTTCCACAGGCTTGATTGACTCTTGCATGTCTCTCTCCCTACAGTGTCTCCCTACAGCTGCCAGAGCAAGCTGACCTACCAGGCTCCCAAGCTGCCCAGTGCAGGTATGTTAACAAAGCCCTCCCTCAACTCCTCCTGGGAAGTGTTCAGGGCTGAACCCCTGGCCACAACCTGTATACAGGCTACAAAATTACACACTCAGAAATATCTATCTTATTTAATGACAACAGTGATAAATAGATAATGACAGCATTCCATTGGCAACAGTCCATTTATTGCACGTGCATGTGAACACACACACACACACGATAGAGACAGACAATAGAATTTCAAATAAAGATAAACAGCACGTGTGTGTGTGTGTGTGTGTGTGTGTGTGTGTGTTGCTCAAGTGACACCTGAGATGAAAACCTGAAACAAAACCTACAAAGGACCCCGGGAAGACTTCAGATTTCTTTAATGATCAGCTGTGAATCAAGAAGAAATCATCCCTAGCATTGGGGAACACCCACACTTCCCAGGCTGTGGGAGTAGCCCCTGTGCCCTACTTTTCTTTTCTAAGGTCTTCTCTGACACCTTCAAATTGGTACCTCTGTGTTTCCTTGGTGACTTATCAAAGGCTGTCAGCAAATCAAGAGGTGTCAGGAGATGTAAGAGGCAAACTTTCAGGAGGGGTGAAAATCTCCACACAGTGAATTCTAAGCAGCCCCATAGGGTGCAAGGTGACACCAACACCAAACTGCTAAATCCCTTTTTAGTTCACAGTGTCCATGGACAAGGAGCTCTGATGCTGGCTGTGTGCCCTTAGTTATGACTTATAGCTTATCCTTATTTGCTGCTGGGACCGTCTTAAAATTCTCTTATTTGTGAAACATCATTGCATTTTCTCCAAGCCTGGGAGCTGTACTTTATGGCTACCTTGCATTGAAGTTTATCTCCTGTGGCTATAGATAAATTTATTACTGTATTAGCTGCCACTCTGTTTTCTCTTTGGCTACCGGAGGGGGAAATGCTTAAACATTTCAATTTAGTGAGTTATGAAAGTGAAAACATATAAAGGAGAAACTAAGAAGACAGGATCAAAGGCTATAAAGCGCTGAACAATAAAAGGTCTGTGCTATATTCTGCCTGTTGCTATTTGTAAGCTGGATATAAAGGGGCATCAGAGATGGTCTGAAGTAGTTTGTAGAGACAAACATTCGAACAGAAGAAAGGTCATAGAACTTGTTACCAGTCAACCAGGGAAAAGTGGGGTTGATAAGACTGTGGCATTCCCTAAGGCGATTCTCCTCCCAAGTCCCCTCTCCCTGGACCCAGAGTCTTCTACGCCCATGTATTCAAGGAAAGCATTCAGGGCCAGTGCTTACAGGAAGTCCTGCCTGGCCCTCTTGCCCCATGATCTCCTCTTTGCAACTTTACAACCTTGCTACAACAAACACCATTTCTCAGTGCTGGTTAGCTTTTGTCAACATGACACAAACTAGAGTCACCTGGGGAGAGGGACCCTCCAAAGAAAGAATGGCCTCCATCAGGTTGGCCTTTGAGCATGTCTGTGGGTTGGTGCCACTCCTGAGTGGCCCTGGGTTGTCTTTAAAAAAAAAAAAAAAGCAAGCTGTAGTGTAGAGAGCAAGCAGCATTCCTTTGTGGTTTCTGTGCTAGTTCCTGCCTCCAGGCTCCTGTCCCAGCTCCTGCCCCGGCTTCTCTTGATGATAGACTCTAACCTGTAAGATGTAATAAACACTGTCCACCTTAGGCTGGTTTGGGTCAGTGTTTTATCACAGCAATAGATTATAAAACAGCACAGCCAGAAAGATAGACAAGTCAATCGCTTTTCCCCAGAGATGATGCCCATCTTTTCTCCCCCACTCCCGGTTAAAACATGGCTCATAAACATCTGTGTGCTTCCTTCTTCTTCTCAGCAGTGTTCCCAGCGCCCATGGCCATTTAAGCCTAAATACAAGCAGGGTCAAGGTTTTCTTATTCTAAAAACAATGAAAAAATAATCTAAAAAAACATTCTCATGACCCCACTTTCCCCCCAGTCCTCTAGGTAACAAGAACACTTCCACCTTTCAGGCCCCCTAAATACTGTCTGTTTATGCAACACAGCATACTGTGACATAGCTTAATTTATATCTCAGTCTTCTTCTAGTGTCTGAAGTCTGTGATGAGGAGGCCACAGAGAAGATAATTGTTAGTGACAACAGAACTCCTTGTGGGAAGTTAAAATGGCTCACTCCAGTGACCCCCGGGGAGGTTTTTCTGCTGCATCTAAATGCTTCAAGAATCTCGAGTACTCCCAACCAGAAGGAAGGGAACATTACTGTTTTTCTTATGAGAAAAGAAATAAGGAACAAATAATTAATGACAACCCAACATCTGCTTCTGCATCAAATATCAGCGACTGACCAGTGAAAGTGATAAGATGAGCACCCAGGCTACCTCCCCAGTGATCAAGGCAAGGTGTGCAGCTGTAGGCCAATGTGGAGGAAACGGTACTTTCATTGGTTTATAAGAAATCTGGGGCTGAGGAGAGGGAAGGAGAGAGTAAGGAAGAGGAGAGAGAGGGAGGAGGCAAGCTGAGGAAGAAGGCAATTAGGGTAAGGAGAATTTTTCACAACAGAAATGGGACCAGGGGCCTTCCTAAAATCTCACTTAAACTTAAGAGTAGAAACTGGCCAAACAGCATGCTCACAGAACACACTCCGATGAAATAAAACAACAGCACAGCAATCTTTTACGAATGTAGAGACTGACAGCTTTATGGGAATCTTTTGCAATTATGTTTACATGACCTGTAGCAAGAAAACCCTTGATAAAGGTCATAGAAGGCACCCAAACAATGAAATTGGATACAATTTTAGAGGGAAATAAATGGAAAGCCGTGGTTTGCATGGCAAGTACTGCAGTACATACGTCAATTTTCTTTTTGGTGGAACTGCTGGGAACGGGCTAGGAACCCTAGGGCCAGATGTTCAGAGAACACATCAGGTCACCTAAGGAGTGGGTCTGTGATGGGCCCCAAATAAAGTGTCCCCATAGAGCTGCTGCATAAAAATGACTTCGATCAGCTTCTGGCCCTTCTATTTTTTCCAAGATTCCTCTCAGAGGTTTCGACAGGAGTTTTACTTAGGAACACATCCAAGGAACACCCTTCCTGAGAATGTGCAGATACCTCCCAGCAAAGGGAAGAAGTGACCATAGAAGAACAGGGATGAGAAGAAAATCCAAGACACAGTGCATGAGGCTCCTGGCTGCCACAGCTTGCCCTGGAGCTATGGTTTCTTACTTGTAGTGATCCTATATAATGTGGTTACCCAGGTATACTCCAGAGGGCATCATCACAAGTCTAACCTCCCTGAACGTTAAAGAAACATGCCTACCTATACTTATTCATCCAAAGCATATTTGGGCCTAAACTCATTTGGGTTTTCCACTCATTCTTGGGAAGCTATTAATGTGAGAAGAAAAAGTGGCAAACTATATTATGAAGAGGGTTTTATTCCCAGAAAGGAAAAAACTAATATATAGAACATTTTTGAAGAATACCAACTTCCAGACAGTATTTGGCAAGGTATTTTTATTCTGGGATGAATGCTTGTGTTTCTCCAAAATTACATCGAGCTGCTAACTTCTTATGTGATGGCGTCCCTAGGTGGCAGATCATTAGGATGTGGAATTGAGACCTTCTGTCTAGGATTCCTATGTGCCTTTATAACAGATTCTGGGAAGTGATCCTCCCTCCTGCGACATGAGGATACAGCAAAAGGCCACTGTGAACCACGACACAGGCCCCAGGAGACCCCTAACTGCTGGCACCTCGCTGGTAGACTTTCCTGTCTGTAGAATGTAAAGAAATGGATCTTTGTTGCTGAAGCCACCCCATCTGTGGTATTATTATTCTTAGAGCAGCCAGACTGAACTAAGGCAATTCTGTTATTCTTGGATTTGCCTTTTCTCTAATGAATTAAGGGAACGAACAACACATCAGTGGGAAGATGCAGCTTTCATTTTGGAGAGAATGAATTTCAGTTTAGGAAGACAGTAGTGTTTCCTGCTCTAGTATTAGTAACACAGGGTCGCTATACTCAGAAAGAGCAACGTCTAACAACAAGCCAAAGAAAGATGGAGACTGCTGAAATGAGATGACTGGCTGGAGGCAGGGCCGCTGTAAACAGCTCTTCAGAGCTTGTCCCCAGATTGCTCATCAACACAGAGAAACAGTTGCCTGCCCAGAGTGCAGACATGTCAAAGGTAGACGTGCGACATTCAGGCCATCTGTTGGGGCATATATTTCACTCCAGGTTTTTGACAGCATCAAACTGAGTGAAGATGTCATATTGTGTAGAACTAAATTCTGGAGCTAAACATACACCATGGTTCAAAATTCAAGGTTTTCCTCAAAGTCAGATGTATACAGAGTACATCTTAAGGCCATCAAACCTTTTACCTTCTATAAGAGGGAAAAAGCAGATGTTTTACTTTGAGGAAATTAATAATAAAAAAACTTAAAAAAAAAAAAAGAGGAATACTGAATAGCTTCAACCACTAACTCAACACCCTAGGACCTCTAAGTAAGTATGTGTGTGAGAGAGAGGGAAAAAGAGAGAGAGAGGGAGAAAGAGAGAGAGGGGGCAGAGGGAGAGAGAAAGAGAAAGAGAGGGAGGGAGATTAAGATTTGAGATCCATGCTAGTCCAGAACTCAATATGTAGCCCAGATTGGTCTCCAACTCATAAAACTCCTGGTCCAGCTTCTCTGATGCTGGGATTACAGGTGTGCACTACCATGCTTGGGGTAAGATGAGGCTAATACACAAGTTAGAGTTCTAGAAAAGATTTCCTGCCAGTCATAGAGCCGTTTTCCCATCCAACTCTTGCTGGCACCACACTCATTTGGCAAAGTCCCATGAGGTGCCCTGAGCTGGAGCCTGGCTCTGGCACGCACTTTCCTGAACCTGGCTTCTTCTTTGGGCAGGAGTCACTGGACTCCTCTGAGTCCAGTTTTTTTCCTGTTTATCAGATTGGATTAGTGTTAACTCTCCAGAGTGACTATCATGATGCTGTGTGCCGACTTCCTAATTGGAGAAATGTTCCTGCCCATTGCCCAGCACAAAGCTGACACCTAAGTTCTTTACCACACACTCTGGCATCTGGTTCAACACATGTACCTATGTGATGAATCAGAACTGTAGAGCTCTGCCGAGCGGTAGAAAATCCAGGAGGCGCAGTCAGTACTGGAATCACTTTAAGTGTTCTTATGAAGTCCCCTAATGACAATGTTCCTTCCCATCTACCTGCGGCTGCTAAAACTCAACTCTCTCAGCACGTCTTCTACTGCCCAAACATTATCTGGAAACCTGACTGCTCTCCGTTCTAGCAATGAGAACATCACCTCTTCTCAAATGGCATGTAGCTCCTAGTGCATGGTGGGAGGAGAAATATTTTTATAATTAATGTCTGTTTTCTCGTAACAATTTCTGCCTGAGGCAGAACAATCTGATACAGCTCATTTCAAAAAAATTACAAAGTAAAATAGAGTTTCTTTGTCAGGATTTGCATGTTCTTGTATGAGCGACTGAATTAATATGTGTTTGTTTAAAATAATTAATGATAAACGTAAGACTTGTTTGTCCGGCACATTCTTCAGCTATAGCACCATTAAGGTAATTGTCAGGCACTGAATATTTTATTAGCATGAGGATAAATGTCACCTGGGCAGTGGGGGCTTACTTTACTTCGGATTTACTTTAACTTACCATAATTTAAGGACAAATATTAAAAAGAAGACGTATAAGAACTTGACATCTAAACATTTTATTAGCTATTTTGGTGGCATATGGTCCTACCTCATCATCATCATTTAAGACATGAGTTTTATGACCAACTGTTTCATTCTTTCCTACTTTTATGCTCTCCAAATGTTCACACCCTAAAATTGCAAATTAACAGAACATTCCAGGAGCATTTTTAATAACATATCTGACAATTCAAGTATGGACAACGTTAGCACGTTCTTCAAGAGTGAGTTATGACTCCTGTAATAACAACTTGGATAAACCATTGGGTATTACTTATTTTTCTACAATGTGTTACTGATTCAGTGGAACACTGGACATTCCAAATACGCCTACGCAATACATATATCAACTGCTCTTTCAGCTACTGCAGGCAACAGTAAAAGGATATACACCCGAGAGTAGAGAGAAACTACATTTATATACAACTGGTCCATTTAGTATGCATCTCAGTCAGGAGAGCTAGTGCACTTTGACATAGTTTTTGATCGAAAACCTTTGGTGTTTCTAAATTCCTATGCTAAATTAGAATATAATATTTTAAAACATATGTGTATAAAACCAAACCAATATAAAGTAATTTTTCCAAAATGGGTAAGGGCAGACAGAAGGTGAAGTCATTAAAAACATATGGTCAGAAAGGTCCTCCAAAGTAGCTTAGTGGAAGGCAGCCAAACGAATGCATTTCATCAATATATATTGCTAAAGATAATGGAAATGGCTGAAGAGACAAAAAAAAAAAAAAAAAAAAAAAAAAAATCAAGCCTGTGCTTTGCCGATATACAAATACGGATTTTCCTGAAGGAGAGTAGATGTAAAACACTGTAGTTGAGAAAACAGTTCAACCTCCCAGAGGGGTCATGCCATCTGAGAAAGGTCAGGGGTCACAGAATGGAAACAGGGAAGAGGAGGAAGTTGGAGTGCTGGGTAAATTGCACTCAAACCTCAGTAGAGGTTTGAGATTCGGAGTTATGATAGGTTCCATAAGGAAAACAATTCCCTGTGAGCATCTCGTCTCACTTGGGGTACAGGAGAGAAGAAGGGAGAGGAGCGTGGAACTGATCACCAGCTTGTGTTTTGGTGTTGGGCTCGGGGTATGCAGTAAAGAAAGATCAATCCTGAAAAGGAAGGAAGAACGAGATGAGGATGCAATTATATAATTTAAATAGTTCTGTGGATAAAGGCTTTTACTAAAGCCTTCATGGTAATTATTTCAAACCACCACTGAGAGCCTCCTAAACACTTATTTTGAGGTTGGTATTAAATATTCTCCAGCGGTGGCTGAGATTCAAACTCGAAAGGAAGCATCTGGGAGGGACTGGGTCGGCAGACATCCAGACTCTCCTATTGCCTTCAATTCAGCAAGGAAGAGGTTGCATAGAGTATACCACTGGTTTTCTGAAAATAACCAATAAGCAATTACCAAATCAACGGTCTGGAGAAGGTAAGTGCCAAGGTCTCTGAGAAACTGTTTCCCAGACCTAGGGAAAGTGAATGCTGGACCCATTTGCTTAATAATTTCAATTAATGAATGGAGGAATATGGAAGAATCATTATCTGCAGAACTTTCTCAGGGCAGAGCCCAAATACATACTGTTCCTATTATTCTCTGTGTGTCTTAAATAACTTCTGTGTACAATCCTCATATGGGCAAACCTAAATTCCATGAATTTTACAGAAGGGCATCCTCTTTCAGCTGCTCTGTGCCCCTGGGGTTGAGTGAAATAATTAATGAAACAAGTTGACAATGATTCTCAGGATGCAGATTCCTGTGACCGAGTGATTTGTCACTAGAGAAGGTACAGTTATTTAAAGATAAATTCCAATTCAGATAAAAGCACACTCTAGAGTATTGGGAGTGCAAAATTGGGATGCTGTGATGGCTGGCACATGAGTGCAAAGGGTCCATCCTTAATGTGGACCAACAGTCCCAGCCCTACTAACGGGAGCAAAGAGCAATGCCTTCATGTACACCTGGCACTCCATCAGTCAGTTTCTCACAGACCATTGTGTTTTCATGTTGTTCTGTCCCGCCAAAGGTATAGGCAGGAGACGGAAAGAAAGCAAAAGGTGAGGAGTGTGCCCTCAGAAATGTCAACAGTTTGTGGGGAGAACGGCAAGGGAGCAGCATGGGTAGAGAGCACTTATCTGTAATTCTAGGTCTCAGGGAAGAGTGCAGATGTTTAGGCGGAATGAGGTAAAGAATATTCAGACTTGGGGGCGGGAGAGTTTCTTGAAACAGAGACACTATGAATCTGTGAACAATTTCACTCAGGGTTTGGTACACCAGCCGGTCTCGAGCTGCATCGTGTTTACGAAAGGGCCCTTGACACATCTGATTCCACGAGACCAAACAATACGCTGGATGAGACTTTTTTCAACCACATACTCTGGCTGCCAGCAGATATGGTCTTAAATTAGAGGCATGGAGAATAGACGATTTGTTCAAACATCATTTTCACTCTTTACTAAGGCTTACATTTCTTACTGGGGGGGGGGGGGAGGGCAGTGTGACTCACAGGATCCAAACAATCTTCCCACTGAGGGGCATTACAGGAAAGCTCTGAGCTTCATTCAGATAGGAGACACTAACACCTTTAACTACCATCCTCAGACTCTGTGACCTAATGCTGGATGAAGTTTGCTGACGGTGAAAGACATGCCAGCATTAAAGCATCAACACCGGCATTGGAAGGGAACTCCGTGTGGTTTCAAAGCCGTCTAAACTAGTTTTCAAAGCAATACAACATGTATTGAATTAGACTCAGGGGACATATCAAAACAAAACCTGAAGTAGCTTGCATTTTCCTCCTGACCCTTCCTTTCTCTTCTGGAGTCAAGTCAACCACTTGCTTATTCTGGGCTTCTTTCAGAAGCCATTTACTGGTGGCTGGAACCCAAAAGTGAGGTCTGCCTGCATAAAACATGCAAGTCAAGCTTAAAAGGGTGTAGATGACAACTTCTGTACTTATATCCTGAATGTCCTATATGTTATAGTAGACTTTTTCACAGTGTTAGAAAGTCAAATGTAGCTAGAAAAGAAGAAGAAGAAGAAGAAGAAGAAGAAGAAGAAGAAGAAGAAGAAGAAGAAGAAGAAGAAGAAGAAGAAGAAGAAGAAGAAGAAATTCTTGGAAGAGTTTTATCAAGGTGTTGGGGAAAAGTGATTTTTTTTTTATGCTTGTTAACTTAATCTCCAATGTGGCCAACAATTCATTTTCAGTAAAATATATCAGAGAGGGAATACTGGAATCCACAATCAAACTTATGGCTGGTTTGGGGTCACATTCTCCATTTACATAGAGGAGTGGAAGCAATTTCAGAGCATGGAAGCTGGTGATGAAGAGCTCCCCTCTCCCACAGACAACAATGCTGGAAGAAATCTTAACAGTGAAGACTGTGGTCATAGTATTTCTGGGATGCTTACCAAGGCAGGGTGCAAAACGAAGGGACAGTTAAGGAACATGGACTAGAAGATGCCCCTTACCTTTGAACCTGACTGAAGCCTCTCACCAGCTACCAATAAAACATTCAAATTCAATTACCATTTGCCATGAAAGCGGTCTATCTAGAGAGAATATTCTTTATGTCAACTTATTTCCAAGTGAGAATGTTAAAGTAGCAATGAACTAAGAGTCCACTAACTTCCTTCTTTCCCAACTATAAAGCTGCAATATACTTACTAAAAATCAAATAAAACCCCTTTTCTAGTAAAGAAGTCTTAATCCCTTTGTGGAATTCTTGTAACCCATGGAAGACCTTTCGCAGATTGCAATCCCTATCTATACAAAGCACCCCAGAAGAGCCATATAGTCTCATTTGCTGAAAAAGAAGGGGGCAAAACAGAAGAAAGTCTTAGCAGTTCTTGAGTTGTAACCCAAGAGCCAAAAAAAAAAAAAAAAAAAAAAAAATCCTCTCAGTTACAGCTAAGACACCGACAGGTGACTCTCTTGTGACACACACCCACACCAATGCTGGAGTGTGTCTTCTTTCCCTGGTATCACTCGCTGTCTGCTATTAACTCATGCTTAGATTTCTACTAAAATCTCCCCGTAACCCCCAACTCCATCTTTACTGTCTCCTCCTGAAGTTCTCTGTGGCAAGTTCAGGGTCTCCGTTGCACCTGGGTGGAAGTCTTAACGGAACTCCAGGCTGCTGCAGGTGGAGGTGGGCACAACTGCCTCTGGCTCCTACACCACTGAGGCCAGTACCTACTACATGCTAGCCACTGCATGTAGTATGTCACAGGCACTGTTTTGTTTAATCCTTATAATAGCATGTCTAGGAGACAGATATTTTTATGACTTCTGTTTCACAAATGGGGCAGTTGAAGGCAAGGGAAAAACTGTATCTGTTATGTTCTGGAGTCAAAGAACTAAGCCCTCAGTACCTGCCTGTGACTGGCCTAGAGTCTCTAGATTCCTCAGCTGTAGAGTATCTGCCTACTAGCATTTTCAGGTGAACATAGGGTTCTGTTGTTCAGTCCCTACTCTAGCACCTGATACAAAAGAGAAGGAATTTGGTGACTGTAAGCTATGGATCTTTTTCTGAATAGACTAGCAATGCATGGATTCCTTCAGAAGGGCCAAGGGTCCCCCTCGCACAGTATCATGGTTTGAATGTAAAATGTTCCTCACAGGCTCATGTTTGAGTACTTGGTCCCATTGTGTGGCACTAGGTGCCATTGCGGCAGGTTGTAGAACTTCTGGAACAAGGTAACTAGCTGGCAGATGTATGCCACTAGGGGCAGGCCTTTGAGTGATAAAGCATGGTACAGTTTCTAGTCCCACTTTTTGCCCTTGTTCTACCAAGGTATGAGGAGTAGCTGCATTGTCTTGCATACTTGAATTCTGCCATTCCTTCATACTGCGCCCTATGATAGACTGAGACCACCAGCCAAATGAATCTACCTCCCTTGGTTTTTCCATTTGGTATTTTGTCATGGCAATGAGAAAAGCAAGTAGTGATATGCATAGAAAGTCATCAAAATTACATTTTCTTAGGGGACAGACAATACAAAAACACCTGGTGGGGTATCCAGACTAGGCTGGATTTGAATGTCTGTAACAGCAGAGGTAGTCTAGAGAAACCACACCTAGATGAGCAAAGGTGGGTGGGGCTGGTTAGGAACTTGGGAATGGAGGGAACTTCTATCTCTGAATATTAACCTTGTTAACTGAGTCAATGAATAGAGATTACTTCTCAATCATTTCCCCAAGGAAAAGCCAGACAGTAGAAAGGAGGCTACACTAGAGTAGGGATGTATCTAAGATCTATGGCTTCCTCTTGGAGCGTCCACAAATTCTCACACACAAGAGATGCTTGACGCATGAAAGGCTAAGGATGGGTACAGGAGACTGAAGAATGATGAGCTTGGCAGTTACAAGTGGCTTCAGAAATAACAGCTCCACTCTGCCCTAGACTTGACAAGTGAAACTTGGGTGTTGTTTTGAGCCACTGTAATGAGACAAGTCTTTGAGATTTTTCTAAGCATGCAAAAACTCTGATCAAAGCTATCAGACAAGGGGCTAGAGAGATGGCTTGGCAGTAAAGAGCATGTGCTGCTCCTCCAGAGAATATGGATTTGATCTCTAGCAGCCGCATCAAGCAGGATATAAAACTGTTAACTCCAGCTCTAGGGGATCTGACCTCTGCAGGCCCCCATACCCACATGCATGTGCAGACTTACACACATAATTACAAATAATAAAACTAAATCTTAAAAATTAAAGAAAAAGCTACTAAACAACTACAAAAAGAACAACCACCTGGAAATATTTCTAGAGATCCACAGTGCCGCCATACCAAAAAGGACTTGAGTAACCTCACAATTGTGTTTCTTAATGTAACATAGACCTAGTCTTTCCACAACAATTTTCAGTAATTTTGAGAGGCTTTAATTAGAATTTGGGAAGTAAGACTAGGTCACAGTATAAGATTCCCTAGTTCTTGCCTTACAGTTTAAATGCTTCCAGTTTTAACATATTTTGAATACATTCTGAAGGATTTATAGGAAATGGAGAGAGGGCGCCCTGGATGAGTCAGTAAATGAGTGAGGTGCTTCTGAGAGGCCCGTGGGATCATTCCTGAGTCCTGGGTGGGGTCGGGGGAAAGCATATTTCCAGGAAGCCAGCACATTGAAATTCCCGACTCTGGAAAAAACTGCTATTCAGCAAGAGCATAACCAGGGTCCCTAAGAGAGTGGTCATGATAAAAGTCACATGAATTAGGGAAAGGATCTGTTTATTACATAATAGGTTTTGATCAACTTTACGTGTCTTTCAATGACACTTATCCATGAAATTCATTTCTTTCTTTGTATGCATGGCATATGCACATGTGCTCTCGTGTGTTGTGTGTGTGTGTCTGTGTGCTCGCGCTTGTGTGCGTGCGTGCGTGCGTGCGTGCGTGTATAAGCTGGAGATCATTGGGTGGCTTTTTCTGTCTCTCCTTATTACTTGTGACAGGGTCTCTCACTGAACCTGGTTCTTGCCATTTATGCTAGGTTACTTGGCCAGAAAGCTCCTTGAATCTGTATTTCTTTTCCTCTAGGGTTAAGAACTGTGCCACCATGATGATTTTTAGACAGATGTTGGAGATTTAAGCATAGGTCTATATGTGTGCGCAACAAGCGTATTACCCACAGAGGTATTTCCATACTCCAGAAATCTTATTTTTAAATTTAAAAGTTCAAAAAAGTCTTTCTGCCTAAGATACCAGCATTGTCACCTCGTGTATCTTGCTGTGCCATGAGTGGCATCCCCAAAGAAGATGGAGGTAGGTGAACCTGTCAGGTTCCCATTAAGGTCCTAAGAGTGAGACATTGGGTGTGTATGTCTTCAAATGGTTGTATGCATTTATTCAAAGGGTTTTAAAAAAATGGCCAGGAAGTAGGAGAGAGAGAGAGAGAGAGAGAGAGTGTGTGTGTGTGTGTGTGTTTCAAGGTTAGTGACACTGAAACTCAAGAGACAATGGGAAAACCCAGTGAAGGTTTTTGGACACTCTATTTTCTAGGAGACAAATGTTTTCTTTATCAGAATCACCAGAAGAAACTTTCCCTTCTTTTTAGAAATAGCATCTTCCTATGTAGCTCAGGTCAGTCTCAAGCTTGTTATCCTCCTGTCTCTGCTTCCTGAATGCTGAAATTATAGGCTGCGCCAACTATGGAAATGAGACATTTTCTATGTGAGTTTTTAGAACTTGAAAATATAATTCTTTATAACAACATGAGACCTATCTTTTCCACTTCAATATTAGTTTGGTAGAAGAAAACTCGAGCACTGTATTCAGCAATATGTATCATTCATATGAACGATGATGTACAGCTAGAACTTACTAACTTACGAAAAATATTAAGAATGGGAAAGGATACAGTTTTATAAAATGCGCATTAAGTGAAACAGAAAGCTACCAGAATAGTACTCTTTCTACCACATTTCATAACATCTCTTCGCATGTTTGCCACACCAATGCTCTGCCCAAGGTAGCAGTCTCATTATATACAGATAGCTAGACTATGGTTCTGAGAAGCTGATTTCTGTGTCTAAGGTCCCCACTGCGCTGTGTGAGAAGACGATTCCAATGCTCTTGACAAGTCACACATTCATAAACATTCCTGTGACAGTTATGTTCCTGGGTTTATTACTTGTTAATTGTTCTTTATGCTCATGGACCATCTTGTTATCTGTCAGTACAGTCTGAATAGAGACAGGCTGTTTTTCTTCCCCTCTGCAACAGGAAATACAGATAATGATTTACCTACAGGCATTCTAGCAGCTCTCAGGATTTTGCCTGAGCTTCGAGCCTCCCGATTTTAGAGGGATCAGAAGGCACTGTGCAAAGTGATGCTTCATCTCCTGGTGAGAAACAAATGAGTTCATCCCAGGAGGTCTGACCTCAGACAGCCAGATTTGTAAATTCACTACCCAGCTCCCAGGGAGAAAAACCTTCCCCAGACATTGCTAGGAAGACTGGCAGCCAGAGCACAGGCAAATGAGTGTTAATCCACTGAGCTCCAGTGTCTGGCTCCTGCCCGAAACTACTTGAATTCATAAGGAGGCTTCAGATATGATGAATTACCTTAAATTGAAAACTGATGCACATTTTTCTTTCTTTCTTTTTTTTTTTTTTAAAGGGAAGCCCTTAATTTAAAATTATGTGGTGACTCACCGCTCAGGTATCTATCCAGTACTTAACTATGTGTTAGGTAATTTGCTGGGCACTGGGAAGGATAAGTCAGAGCAGTCCCTGCTGTCAGTGAAACTGTTCCTGGAGTCTCTTCTCCCTTATTTCTTGGAAAAATAGGTAGTGAAAAATACATTTGAGGTGTTTCTCAATTTGAGTTACCACCTGAGAAATCTAAAAATGAAAACAATATAGTCTTAACAATATAGTGTGCGTGCTGGTTGGTTTTGTCCTCTTGATTCAAACCTAGACACACACCTGGGAAGAGGGACTCTTGGCTGGGAAATTGCCTACATCAGATTAGCCTGTGTCTATGGGAACAATTTCTTAATTGCTAATTGATGTAGGAGGGCCCAGTTCATTGTGGGTAGGTGCCGTCTCTAAACATATAGGCCTCAGCTGTGTAACAAAAGTGGCTGAGCAAGCCATGAGGAATGAGCTAGCAGGCAAGGCTCCTCCAGTTCCTGCTTTGAATCCCTACCCTGGCTTTCCTTGATGACGGACTGTAACTTATTAGCCAAATAAACTTTCACTGAAAGAAAAACAGAATCGGGACATTGCACATTGAATATTTTTGACATTTCACCTTTTCCCTTCAGCCTATTATATAGTGTACTTGATAACACTTAAAGCAATGCCTATCTAAGAAATTGATGAAAATGACAGAGCATAATAAAATAAAAGCAGGCATATGGCCTAACTCCAGATGCAGGCAATGACGTCGACTTGTTTTTTGCATTCAACCCCACAGGTTTTAGAATTCTGATCCTCCTGGTGTAAGAGAAAGTGTTCACCAGTGTGACCCATGGGACTGAAAAAGCACAGCCTCCAGCAGGCAGACGATGGAGCCTTCCTGCTGCACTTTCCACAATGCTATGAACACATGTAGCATGGTTTGGAGCCATTCTCCAGTGGTTCCTTTTCCAGGGATCATAGTGTCAAGTCTCTGAGCTGTTCCTACACCATATCCTTGGTGGCCCTAGGGGCCCACTTCCTCCCTCCCCTTATTTTGGTCTTTTATGTGAGGTCTATGCCTCCCTGCCCTTCCAGACAGGCCTATCCACCATTGCTCTGATATGGACCTCATATGCATGAAGCTGAGGAAGACGTTCCTCATTCTGTGCTGCTGTGCTCTCTAGCCTGACGCAGTATGCCCCAGTTGGCTGGAGATGACCTTCCCAGTTCTAACTCTGTCATTTCTTTCTAGGTTTCTTGCAAGGACCAAGTCACAGCTAGTAGAGAATTAAGTGGTTTCATATATGCATCACACAGACACATAAACATTGGCTAAGATAATAGCAAGCACAAAAAAGCAAGGCACAAATAGCAATGTGCAGAGTGTAATGTGATTTTTAAAATTTGTTTTAAATTTTATTTGTTTCATGTATATAAGTGTATGCCTCCATGTATGAAAGGCATTGGACCCTTTCGAACTGGAGTCAGGGTTGTAAACTGCCACATGGGTGCTGGAGCTGAACCTGGGTCCTCTGCAGGAATCCTTAACTGCATTGTTGGTTTCTAACAGTAAGGAGTATGGACTAGCCAGAAGGCTCAGTGAGTAAGAGCACTTGGCTGCCAAGCCTGCTGACCTGAGTTTGAGCCCTGAAATCCAGGTGGTAGAAGAACAGAACTGACTCCTGCAAGTTGCCCTCTGACCTCCACACACAGTGAGTAAATGAAGAAATGTAAAGGCAACAACAGCAACAAAAACCAAAACCCAGTTAGAGTATGTACATGGAGAAGCATCCATCAACTAAGGAAAGCTCTCTGGGCAAAGGCACAGTGGTAAGATAAAATTTAGCTCAAACATAGACAGCCCACTCTCTATGACCTGTACTGTTTCCTGGAACTGAAAATCTACACTACATGCTTCTACTTACTCCAACAACAGTCCTTAACAAGTTATAATCTTACGTTCAAGTGCAATGTTCCCTTTTCTACTCTCCAAGTATGGCTTGATCTTCACTGCAAGGACTTTCTGCTTCAAATATTCCCCCTCACCCAGTGACTGGCTATTATCTGCTTTATGAACATATCCTAACATGTCACAGAAGCCCTATGCATAGCAGACCTCTTCCTCACCTCCATATCTGTTTTGTGCTATTATTTGTGCATCTTCACTTCTTATGTGTCAGCTTTTGAAGGTCAGGCTGACTTGGTCATTGTTCCCAAGATAGCATCTTGGCTCTGGCAACCCAAAGCTAACATATATGAAGGCAGGAAGACTGCAGAAGAGCACAGGCTGCAGAGTCATGATGACACAGCTGCAAAACCACACCCCACTGCAGGTGATGGAAGACGTCACAAGAAAAGGAAAGGGTATCGGGTTCTGAAGTTAAGCAATGGAAACGTGTGTTTTAATATGTAAGTAAAATCTTACAGAGAATTTCTGTCCCATAGCCAACTTCTAAGCATTCTCCCCAATGACTTCTTCACCATCTCTCACCACAGACAGGTGGCCTTGCAGCTTCACCCAATCCTTAATTATCTATGCTCCTCTCTGCTTTTTGCATCATAATGACTATTTTAAGCAGGTGTAAAATCACCTCCTCCCCTGTTTTGTCTTCCACCTTAAATTACAAGTAGTCACCTTGACTTAAAGTATTTACAGGTCATTTGTCCTACATATTATTCTGCTGAATATTTCATCCTTGTAGTTAGGCATTAAAAAGAAAAAAAACAAAAAAAAAGAAAAAAGAAAAACACTCACAAAAACAAAAACAATAAGAACTCTTTGGAGCAGGCATGGTTATTTTGTCTCAACATTGGAAGCTAAAGAAGATATAAAAGGCTTAATACACAAAATGCAATATTCTACATGAAAGAGCCACAGGCCATTGGCAACCCACTGGCCTGGGTTTTTGTGTAGTAGCTTTTCTGTCTTCTAACATTAAGGAAACCAGATGGCAATTTCTTCTAGCTAACACATGTGTAAGGCATGAGTCAGTTTACATTAGTGTTGTTCAAAGCTGTACACACAGTTAAAGCAGAACTATGGTATTAAAAGTATACAAAGGTGTCTTAACCTCACACCAGATGTAGAAACAAAGGAAGGCGCTGACAAGGAAAGTCACTTACATCAAGAGAGGCTTCGTTTATAACAATCATCCCCATGTTCTTCTTCAGCAGTCTGCAGGAGTGTCCTAGGGACACACAATACATAGGCATCATTAGCTTTTCCGGAAAGAAGTGAAGCTGGCAAAGCAATGGCGTGATCAAACACCTACAGAGCATTTTCATGGAGAGGGAAGGGATAACAATTGCTTTGCAGACTCATAAGAAGGTAAAAATGAAATGTTATTGTTGGCCGTTAGGAAGGATATGAGGGAAGAACATCACTTGCAGCTGCCTGGAGAAACAACGTGGGACAATTGTGCCGAGTCTCTCCAAGCCCTGAAAGTGGCCATGCCCTTGCACTTGCATCCTTTGTGGTGGCCAATATGAAGAGTAAAGGCTGGACCAGTGATGTTTGCAGAGAAGGTTCAGGAGGGTGGGTGACTCTCTTGGACCTCCTGGCCCCACTATCTCCCTGTCCTGGAGGGTCATGGCATCATTTTCTTGTTGTTCTTTCTATTACATGCTGTGTTCCCTTCATTAAATCCATGCCTGCCTATTCTCTATCAGTTTGATACAGTTGATATAGCTGAAGAAACCCTACCTGACTCATCTCACAATAACAAAAATTATGACAGCATCATTTACACTCATTGCCTCTGTAATCTCAGTGCCTTGCTCAGCCATCATCAGAGAAGCTTCCCCCTGTAGCAGATGGGAACAAATGCTGAGACCACAGCCAGACCTGATGCAAGGAATGACAGACCTTGGAACATTCAGCACTAAATAGGATGTCTCCATCAGATCCCTTGCCTCAGGGCTCAGGGAACTCTGGGGAAGAGGAGGCAGAAGAGTGTAACAGCCAGAGGGGATGGAGGATACCAAGGAAACCAGGCCTTCTATATCAACAGGATCTGAGTGCATGCGAACTCACAGACACAAAGACAAATATGCACAGGGCCTATCCTGGTCTGCACCAGAAGGTATCCTAGAGCTGAAAGGAGAAGTGGACCCATGCCTCCACCCCTAATTCAGAAGCTAGCTCCAATTGGTAACTACCTGCAAATGAAAACTTAGTTTTCTCCAAGGGAGTCCCACTGGAGAAACAAAGTGTTTGTAAGGATAGCTGCATGTTCAGTATAGATAGCCAACAGAGAACAATTCAATAGCATCTTTGGAGGTTCCTTGTTCCATAATGCCATGCCAGGGGTTAAGAATTACTTTTAATGTTATTTATTTTTTTATTTATATATTTTCCTCTTTTTATTGTTCCTTTACATGTATTTGATAGCTTCCCGTTTAGTGTTTCTATGGGATTTCCAAGGGTGGGAGTGATTGGATTTCTGCATTTACATGCTTATTATATCTTTTTTTGGGCTCTTTTTTTTTTTCTGTTTTGTTCTATTCCAATGTATTCGTTTTTATTTTATCTTATTATTATTATTTCCCCAGAAGGTTGTTTGTTTTCTAATGAGGGACGGAGAGGGGCTGGGTCCAGATGGGAGGGAAGATGGGGAGAAACTGGGAGGAGTAGAGAGAAGGGAAACTATAATCAGTAGATGTTACATTAGAAAAATTCTATTTTTCAATTAAAAAAAATGTAAAAAAATTGGGATACCAGCCACCTCTGACAAATATCATTTGGTCAAACCCATCATACCCGCCCCCCCCCCCCCAATCAACATGGCAGTGTCTCCACTGACTACTCTGCTTCTATGCTGGCTTTCCAAGACTGATGTCACTCTGACATGCAGTCTGTGTCCACGGGAAACGCATCACGTCTTTGCCTGCAGAGTATCATCCTGTGTCTTCCCTGTCACTAAGAGGAAACCCAGAGGCTCTCTAAGGTCCCCATCCCCCCCCCCCCCCCCCCCCCCGCACGCTCTTATGTGTGCATCTCTGCAGGCACTCTCATTCTCTTTGCAACAGACAGCTGCTGCCTTGCAACCTACAGCAAACTCCTCCTCCTCCAGGTCTTTCCTCAAATGTCAGCTTTTGCATGAGATCTTCCTGATTTCCCTCTGTGCAATGGCCTATCTCCTCCCATGAAACTAGAAAGGGGTCCTGAGAAGGAGGAAATAGTCTTAAGAAGGGGAAACAGAGTAATGAACCCTTGTGATAGGAAAGCAGAAAGGGCATACTATTGGGGGTAGGAAGGGAACCAGTAGAGGGGGCAGGAGGCACAGGAGGGCAGTGGAACAAAGGAAGAAACGCTAGTATGAGAAGCCACAATCAAACCCACTGCCTGTATGCTAACCTAAAAATTCAATAAATACAAACTCTATTAATTACACAGATTTTGTGATGGCTACTCCCTGTCAACTTGACTACAACTGGAATTAACTAAAACCCAAGCAACTGGGCACACCTGTGATGGATTTTCTCTTCCTTCCTTCCTTCCTTCCTTCCTTTCTTCCTTTCTTTCTTTCTTTCTTTTTTATTTTTTATTTTTGTTTTTTTGAGGCTGGGTTTCTCTGTAGCTTTGGAGCCTGTCCTGGAACTAGCTCTTGTAGACCAGGCTGGTCTCGAACTCACAAAGATCTACTTGCCTCTGTCTCCCGAGTGCTGGGACTAAAGGTGTGCACCACCACCACTTGAAGTAAGAAGACCCACAGTTAATATGGATCTTTTGAGGTAGGAAGACCCACCTTTAATCTTGGTCACAATGTCTGCTGGCACTCTACATAAAAGATATGAAAGAAGAAAGCTTATTGCCCGTTTGCTCTCACCCTTGATAGCAAGTTTGCTTCTTTGCTGGAATTAGAGCCTGCTTCTTTGGGATTCTGACATATGTTGAAGACTAGCTGAAACATGCAGCCTTTTGGACTGAACAACTACTAGATTCTTGGACTCTCCATTGGTAGACAGCCATTGTTGGATTAGCTGGACCACAGCCTGTATGTCATTCTAATATATTCCCTATATATCTGTATCTGTATATCTAGGGGACAAAACTTGTAGAATGAATATACATAATATATATTTATTATATGTCATGTATATGATATATATAGATCAGATAAGTGGTGAATTTTACATAAATATATATATATATATATATATATATATATATATATATATATATTACAAGTTCTGTTCCTCTAGAAAACCCTAATACAAATACAAATTTACTATGTGTTTGTGGTATAGTTTTTCTATTCCAAGAACAATTTAGGCTGTGTGCTAAAACTTCTAAATGGACTATTAACTAAATGTACTAAAGATGAAGATACCTTAACAATGACCTTCTAAAAGTGTGGCTCCATGCTATGTATACCATGAATGTTCAACTTAGGGGGTTTTTGTATATAATGTGTATGAGCAGTACATAGACGTGAACCTCTGTCTTACAGTGCTTGGGCTATCCATCCGTGGTTACTGAGCCTGGAAAAATGATTCTCCCTTTTCCATAATACTAGTACTACAGGTTTTGAACAACACCAAATACTTTATTCTTTGTGAGACTTGTATTACAAATCACACTGTGTCTCCCCCATCCTCAAATGTATATGTTAAAGCCTTGACTCTATCCACTGTGGTCTGCATATGGATATGGAGCCTTTAAGGAGGTAATTAGGTTAAATAAAGTCATGGCCTACTATGGTCTGAATACTCATGTAATGCCTCAAATTTCACATTTCTACTTTCCAAATTTGTGAGAAATACATTTCTTTTGTTTAAGCCAGATAGCCTGTGATACTCTATTATAGCAGCTTGAGAGGACAAACACTTTGCAAAACAATTGGTAATTGACTATTAGATGGAAGTGAACAGTCATATGTTAGAAACAACTTCTGCCCATAGCAAGAAGATCTAGCACATAAACATTTCACTGGGACAATTTCTAGACCTTTAAGGACAACTGCAGAATTGTTACATTCATGTGCCACTGATGGGCAAGATGCAGGGTCTGAGAGCACATGTGTGGTTGTACGAGCTAGTCTGGCTGTACACAAAACCACTGCAACTTTAAAACTTGGGGCCACAAGTAAACAAATAGGTGAGCCTAATAACATTATACATTTAGAGTCTTGAAATATCAAGTCTTAAAATATCTTGTTATGGATGAGGAGAGGTTGCCTCCTCCCGTGTTCTCTCTGATCCCAACTACAGCAGCGATCTCAGCTTTTGTGTTCCAGAAGAATTCACACTAGGGGGCAGGTACAGCAAGCAAGGTGTCAAGGTTTATTTCAGCAGGTGAGAAAGCAGAAGTGGGAAGTAAGTTCCTTCCCTCAGAAGGAGGCTCACTAGAGTGGTGGAGGCACAGGGATGCCTTTGGTCCTCAGACTACATGTCTTAGTCTATGGTTTCTACTCCTCTTGCCATCTAAGATCCCAGTCCTGTGATGAACACCTTGACCAAAAGCAACTTGGGGAGAAAAGGGTTTATTTAACCTTTTAGTTCTATATTATAGTCCATCTTCTAAGAAAGTCAGGGCAGGAACTCAAGGAAGAAACCTGGAGGCAGAAGCTGTTGAGGAACACTAGCTTACAGGCTTGTTCCCCATGGTTTGTTCAGTCTGCTTTCTTGCATCATTTAGAACCATGAGCCAGGGGTGGCATTCGTCAAGAAAAGCCCTACAGCCTTGCCTATAGGCAAACTGACAGAGGCATCTTCTTCACCAACATTCCTCTGTAGTTAAAACTTTTTCTTTGGGCTGCCAACCAGCTCCCAAATAAAGACATGGGGACTAATTATTAGTTATGAATGCTTTGCCTTAGCTTAGGCTTTTAATTTAATTTAACCTGTCTCTCTATTCATCTATATTTTGCCTCAGGGCTTTTTACCTTTCAATCAGTATGCCCTACTTTCCTGCTTTCTCTATTATCTGTCTGCCTGGCCCCTGGTGTCTCCTTTGGCATTTCTTTGTCTTTCTTTTCTTTGAGCCTAAATTCCTCCCCCTGCTTACTCTCCCTGCTCAGAGTCCCATCTATACTTCTTCCCTCACTATTGGTCATTCAGCTTTTTTTATTAGACCAATCAGGTGCCTTAGGCAGGCAAGGAAAAACAGCAACACATCTATACATAGTTAAACTAATATTTCACAACATTCCTCTTTCCAAATACTCTAGCTTGTGTCAAGCTGACAAGAAACTAGCCAGGAGACCACCCTTGGGACAGTCAGAGATAACCTCCTTTCTGGAACAGGAAGAAGCTTTCTTAGAAGCTGCCATTTCTTACATTTCAGTCTGTTAGAATTAAGTACATTAGATATAAAAATACATAAAGCTGAGAAGTTCACTATGGGAAAGGGCAATAATGTCATGTACCTGCTCCGGTTGGAGGGTGGGGCTTCTTACAAGGGGGACATAGCCCACTGAGACTGGCTTTGTTGTTTTTCCTATAGTTCCATCCCTCCTCTTGAATCTGTTCAGATTAACTGTCTCATGCTTAGACAAAAGCCCTTGTCATCAATGTCCCCAGCCTCAAGTTTTGAATACCTCTTTAATTCATCTCACTAAAACACACTGGTCTGTTAGACAGTATTGAGATTTAAGATGTGAGTGGGGTGAATTACCAATATTAATGGCAGTTTCTTGCTTGTCCCCAGTAAGGATCCATATTTTGATGTCAGCTTTCATGAGAGTTTCTATGGTTTCAGGCACTTGGTCTTGCAATTTATCTTCAATGGCTGTAGCTCCAAGTAGCTGAAGATTCTGGAAGAAAAAAAAAAGTTAAAAATTTGAAGGGGAAAACTACTTACTGGGTAAGAACAGAGGATGAAATACGTTAAAATAAGAGACAAAGGTAACTCATGGACTTGGGCATACATGCCAACCATCCTGTTTTTCTTTCTTAAGGATCCCTGACTTTAATCCAGTAGTTTTGGTTGAGAATGAGACTCCCTGAAGCCGTTTTCCCTTAACCCTTTCAAAGTAAGGATCTGATTCATAAAACAATAACAAACCCTAAATCCACACCCCTACTCCAAACAAGGGGTTTTGAAAAGTCAGCTATAAAGGACTGACTACAATAGGTGGCTACTGAAAACAAGTCAGGGAGAAACAATCTTGACCTGTTTAAAACCAGATTAAATTTCACTTTGACGCAGTGTCAGGAAACACAGACATAATAGAACTCAATGTGATGAGGTGGGAACAATAAACTGGGCAACAGCATGAGTCTCTAAGAAAACACAGTCTGAGTGTTTCCCACATGGCCTTAGATTTGTGTGCTGGAAGGTGAGACCATCACAGGGCTCTAGTGTACAGGGCTCTGTCTTTCACATGAAACCTAACATAATGAATAGATTCATACCTCAGGGATGCTGCAATTGTGGTGGTTTGAAAGAAAATGGCCCTCAAAGGGAATGGCCCTATTAGGCTAGGTGTGGCCTTGGAGTAGGTGTGGTCTTGTTGGAGGAAGTGTGTCAGTGTGGAGGTGGGCTTTGATAGCTCTTATATGTTCAAGCCATGCCCAGTGAAACAGACCACATCCTGTTGCTTGCAAGACAAGATGTAGGACTTGGCCACTCCTCCAGCACCATGTCTGCCTGCATACTTCCATGCTGCACTATGATGATAATGGATTAAACCTCTGGAAATATAACCCCCATTAAACACTTTTCCTTTATAAGAGTTGCTGTGGTCATGGTGTCTCTTCACAGCAACAGAAACCCTAAGATAACAACACATCAAAAATCTTAATGAAGCAAGTTACATGAACTTTTTGTTTTTTTATTTCAGAAAATACATCTTATGCTTATACTACACTATAGCCCATTTAGTGGGTAATGCCAAAAAAACAAAACAAAACAAAAAAACCAAAAACAAAACAAAACAAAACAAAACAAAACAAAACAAAAAAAACTAAAAAACAATGCAAGTATTTTTATTCAAAATACTCTATTGCTAGAACATGTTAATGGTCACCTGAGCCTTCTGGAGTCAAAATGTTTTTTGCCAATGAAGCATCTTGCCTTGATGCTGATGGCTTCTGACATGTCTGCCGAAGAGGCTTGCCAATTAAAATAAGACAATGGAATCTGCCACGTGATTTATTCATTCCATGAACTGTTTTCTCGGCAGCATGCAATGCTGTTTGACTGTCTTTTATTCACAGCAGACCTTTTTTCAAAGTATTGGACTCAATCATCTCAAACCTTGCCACTACCTTCCCAACCAAGTGTCTGGAACATTCTAAATCTTCAGCTATCATTTCAACAATTTTCATAGCATCCTTATCAGTGATAGATCCCACTGCAAGAAATCAGTTTTGCTTTGTTTGGTTTTTGGCTCATCCATTAAAGTTTATCACATGACTATAGAAATTCATTTGCAGCCTCCAATTCTTTTGCTATGCCTGCCACATATGCAGTCACTCCCTTCCTGGAAGTCATGAATCTCTGAGATCTGGAATCATCCTTTCTCATGGTTCTTACATGTGCTGTGAACCACAATGAACCACACTGGCACGATGGTGAATTGTTTTCAAAAGCCTCTCAATTTACCCAGATGCATCGGTGAATCACTATGGCGCCTATATCCTTTATAGAAAGCATTTCTTAGGTAATAAGCCTTAAAAGTTGAGCTTGCTCCTTGATTTGTGGGCTTCTCAGTGAATGTCGTGTTGGCAAGCATGAAAACATTAATCTTCTTATGTTTATAAGTCTGTTAAAATCATTGCCTGGCCAGGTGCATTGTCAATGAGCAATAACATTTTAAATTATTTTTTCTCTGAGCTGCACGTCTCAGTAATGGGTATCAAATGTTCAGCATGCCATGTTATAAACAGATATGTCACCCAGGCTTGTTGCTTCACACAGGCAGAGTAGATTCACTATAGTATCACCCTTAAAGGGCCAAAGACTTTCAGAATGGCAAATGAGCACTGGTTTATCTTAGTCACCAGCTGCATTTGTCTTAATTTTGTCCCTTAGAAGCCAGGCATTGATTTCTCCTCTCTAACTATCAGTGTTTTGGATGGCTTCTTATTTTTTCAATAAAAGCTTGTTTGGACTTCACTGAAAATCTTTTTGATAATAATGTCAACTTCATCAACCATTCCCACTGGACCTTCTGGATGGATATCTTGTTAAAGCTTCTGCATCAGCATTGCTGGTTGACCTGGAACTTCCATGTATGGAGATGAACTCTCCATTTAAAGCACTTGGGCCAACCTGCTGGACTTGAACTCTTCTCTGCAGCTTCCTTATCTCTATTTGCCTTCACAGAACTGAAGAGGTTAAGAGCTTGCTCTGAGGGTGGAGAATTCTACCACTGAACCACCCATGCCAGGAGCTTGCTTTGAATTAGGCTTTGGCTCAGAGGAAAGCCTCAGTAGATCTAATTTCCTAACAAACTACGAAGACATTCTCCATATCAGCATCAGGATATTGTTTTGCTTTGTATCACTCATGTGTTCATTGGAACTAGACTTTAACTTCCTCTAAGAATGATAGTCACAACTGGGCTATTTGGTTGGGGGGGGGGAGACAAACTTTTAGTCTTTCTTGGCTTTACATATACTTTCCTTGCTTAGTTTAATTGTCTCCAGCTTTTGATTTGAAATGAGAGACACACAGCCCTCCCTTTTGCTTAAATACATGGAAGTGACAGTAGAGTGAATCTATTTTAAATATTGTAGCTCAGAGAACAAGTCCCTTGGAGAGGGAGGGAGATGGACGAATGATTGGCTGATGGAGCCACAAGAACACACACATATACTAAAGCTTATAGTGTTTCAAAACAAGTATAATAGCAAAGGTTACTGAACACAGATTATCATACCAAATGCAATAATCAAGACAGGTCTGATTATTATGCAATAATAAAGACAGGCATCTCAAGAACTACCGAGATTTAACAGTAAGACATGAAGTGAGCACATGCTACATGTGTACATCATTTATACTTGCATCAGCTGGGGGTGTGTCCAGCTGCAGTAGGAAACTCTAACAATGACTTAGGAGAAGGTTTTGTTTCCTTACATAAGTTGACTTGAGGTAGGTAGTGACTGGGAACTCAACCACATCTCCACATTCAACTCCACATTCAAGTCTCCTAATATCTCAGAGTGGTTGACCTGGGCACAACTAAAAGGGTTCTTTTGAAGCCAAGAACAAGGAGTCAATAGCAAGTATATCTGTTTCTCATTTGGAAGATAGAACTATTTCTACATATTTCTAAACAGGGCCAGTTGGCCAGGCTATGTTATAAGTTTGTCAATATTTATGTATTTAGTTTTCCTAGAATCCATGGTGCCTCTGTCAAGGCAGAAGGATGGGTGGGAATGAGTGCTAAATTAGCCTCTTCCACAAGGGACATACAGAGGGCAAAGTATATGAAAAGTATTTACATAGTATGTTTATACACATAGCCCCGCCTCCTTCCTCTGTCCCTTCTGTAGTGACACCTGACTTAATACAATGAAGCCAAATTCAAAGTTACTGCTTCCTTTACCTTTCTTCTCAGAATTCAGCTTTTACATGTTTTCACTTGCCATGCAGATTGAGCACTTTTAATGGAAAAATCTGCAATGGCACAAAATCTGTGGGCGTTTGAGTACCAACAAGATGCCACAAATGAGAAATTCTATACATGATCTCAGGTAACAGGTGGCAGTCAAAACGTAGGTACAACAAGATTTGGACAATTACAACATGAAATTACCTTCAGATATGTGAGTGAGGGGTATATGAAAAAAAAATGAATTCCATGTTTTGATTTGGGCCTCATTTCCAAAGACCCTCATTATATAGACAAAGTCCCAAATCTGGGAGGAAAAAACCCACACCAAAACAACAATAAACAGCAACTCTGAAACACTTTTGGTCCCAAGCATGTCAGATAGGACACTCAACCTGTGCTATGATCAGGAGTTTGAATGTGGGATACTGGTAGGCTTCCTGAAATGTGGCATTACGTTATTTATCTTTGCATCCCAATGGCATAAAGTATGAGCGCTGGGTATGCTCATTAAGTGACAAACAAGACAAAAATCCAAGCCCAAATGTTCCAAAGTATTGCTACCATTGAGACTACTTTCTTTTCAAAATGCTCTAAGTCCCCCGAATAGCTATCAGACATATCCATACAGACATATACTGTGTGACACAGTATATGACATGGAAAATGGGAAGGCACATGTCCGTTTTTTTTTTTTTAAAGAAGGTAATATTATTTATCTCTAGTAGGAAGCAGATTTGAAATCTCTCATACCCCAATGAGTAATTATCACCGAGATCAAGGAGAAGAGGCAGAAAGGCTCAATTCCGTTAAGCAGAGTCATAGCTGCTGTAACCCAATGTGCACACTGCGACTCGCTCCATCAGTTCCTGCATCTACTTAGGCTATTTTTAGTTACATCATTCCAGCTCACATCCCCTTGAGGATAAAAACGGAGCTGTGTTCAAATTTTAAACATTCTATGGGGGCTTGATGGAGATTGTTCAGATAAAGCCTTGAAAGTTTCTAAACTAGAAAAAGATTATCTTTTGTAACATGTTTCACAAAACACTGGGATAACTAGATAATTAGTGCGAGTTAAGGTATGAACAAAGTTATGGGAATTGTATAAACACATACACTCATGTTGTTCCCAGCTCTACCCTGGGGGGGGCGGTGAAGAGCTCAGAAATTATATAGGTACACATTACTGCACACAAAGCTATAAAAATAAAATTACTTCATTGAAGAGATCATGAAGAAATCCTATTTGAAAGAAGGAAGGAGACTGGTTTTATACAGGCAAAGGAAAACATTCTAACCCACACACAAATAATATAGAGAAACAAGGGTGTAGGGCCAGTCAGGGATGCTGAGAAAGGAGACAAGCAGGTCAGCATGGTGTGTGCTGGTGGCTGTTCTCACAGGAGTTGATACAAGTTTCGCGATTCAACAAAATGGTACTGGCCCTACTCTGGGTATGAATAAAGAAACATCGCACCCCGGATGCCATTTGTATCCCTTTACCGTGAGTGCCCCTAGAATGGCAGTTACCACCATTCGTGGAGGGCTCTGCAGATGCCTTTCCTTCCTCTTGGCATTTATTGTGAGATTAGCATCTTGACTGATAGGCTGTTTTACCTTTGGAAATTAATATCTTTAGCTACACAGCCATCATTAGAAAAAAGAAAAAAGATGTGAACTTTGCGTGCTTTTTCTGATCACAGAATTAAAGTGTTCAGACAGTAATCAATTTCACCCCAAATATGTATTACCTTACACAGATGGCCATTAATGGCCACTGTGGGAATTATATATTTAGAATGTGTTGAAACACCAGGAAATTCCCATGTTATTCATGGAATGAAAAAAAAAAAAAACCTTAAACACTAATTTTCCTTTCAAAATGTCACCATGCCAAAAGTTATAAAGGGTCAGGTTGATGACTCTTTGACTCTTTGACACAATATGCATTTAGTTATCACAGAAAAATCATGAAATAATACTTAATTACCCTCAGAAGCCCTCTTTAGATGTTTCTAAAGTTTGCAGTCTCTTTTTTTTTAAAAAGGGGAGATAAATGCAAAATTTCTATCCCAGTGAAGATAAAAACTTTCATACAGAATATTCAAAACTTCAAGTATATTCCAGTAACACATATTAAGATGGACATAGAAACTTTTTTTTTCTATCAATGCATGTGTACTTTGCTAAATAATTGGCCTTCAAAGTGACCTCTATTTTCCTATTAGCAAGTAGGTCAGTGGTATTTTAAAATGTTTTAAAATGAGAACACCATAGTAATCCCACTCATGCCAACTCAGACTTCTGAATGCAGCATGACCCTTTTGGCATCAGTTTCTCTAAAGATAAAGATACAACACTGACATGCAGAATTTTAGCTTTGAAGGAAATACAAACATAACCTAGCAAGACACAGCAACCCCGATGTCTGTGCCAAGTAAGATAATGGCTAGGAAGGTGAGGATGGAGAAGCCCCCACCATTTCCAAAACAGAAAGAAGGTTCCAGATGCTGGGAAATGTTCCACATTTGTGATCCGAGTTAATGGTTACAGCGGGGTCAAATACACTAGCTGGGGTCAAAGAGGAGCAGGTGAGCTATGATTGTACGAGGAAAGGCACAAAGCAACATGCCCAAAGGAACCAAGTGGGAAGGAATCTGATTCAAACATCTTTCTCTGACACTGAGCCTTTAGCAGTACTCTGCTCCTGAAAATGCTTTCATTCCCAGTTCTGAGCCATTGCAGTAGGGCTGCTTCATTCATTCATTCATTCATTCATTCATTCATTCATTCATTCATGCATGCATGCATGCATGCATGCATGCATAATACCAAGCAAGGAGATCAGGGCAAGACATTAGGGATAAAATTGTGAGTTCCTTCCATCATGGAATTATAATTTATCAAGCAAGCCAGCTTGGTGGCTCATGACTGTAATCTTGGCACTCAGGACACCGAGGCAGGAGGACTGCTGTGAATTTGAGACTAGGTGAGTTTGCAGTGAGTTTGAGAGTGAAATTCTATCTCTAAAAGAAAAGATAAATCACTGGAAATGCTTGTTTCTCTTAAATTCTTCCTGCCTTGTTCTCAGTCAGGGTACCTCACCTTAGCAGGCAGTAGAATCGCTCGGGGCTCAGTGACATACCATGGGGCTCCACACCTAGAATTTCTCATTGATCAGGGTTCATGGCAGGCCTGGGAATGTGCAGTTCCCTATGGTGTTGCTGGTTTGAGGGCCTCACTACAAGGAACTGCTGGTCTGGAGCCAGACTGCCAACCTGCTTTTCTCTAAACTATAATAAAGAGTTGAGGGTCACAATTCTCTGCAGCAACTCAATTTTATCATTATAAAGTAAAAACAGCCAAACACAGTATGTAAACAAAGGGAGGTAGCTGTGCTCCAACAAAAATAGGCAGGGAGTGGATGCGGCCGTTGAACTGTCATTAGCAGACCTGTGGCTGTAGAATGCTTGCAGTTGCCCTATCTCTCCCTGCACCCGAGGCTTCTCGACTGAATAATCTGGATATTTGCTTGTTTCACATCTGCCTTTCTTCTAGGCCTGGCTTCCCAGGCAGTGAGAGACCATGTGAGGAAAGACATCCTCTGCCCTCCACCCACACCCACACCCCCCCACACACACACTTTTAGCACTCTGTACTTATAAATGATCATAAATAATAATCATGGCTACCTCAAAAGCAAAATAATAAAACAAACTCTATATGATACAAGCTAGAATGACTCTTATCCTAAACACTGAAATAAGATTTAGGAAAACAGCCAGGAGAGGTGAAGAGAGATATGGGATGCTAGTTACACACAGGTTACAAATGCACAGCCACAGCCACAGCCTCAAGGAAGTCGATCCTGTTTGAGAAGCTGCCATTTACCCACTACAAGATCAATAACAGCAGCATAGTGTGGTGGGGAGGAGCATGAGACTAGAAGCCCCAGGGAAGGAAGGTTGAGGACCCATGTACTGTAGTAATTACAAAGCCAAAAGGATATGTGGGGAAGAATTTTCTGTAAGGGACACATGTGATCAGATCTGCATTCTAGAAAGTTCACTAGTGGCCAACCTGGCACAGATTAGGAAGCTGGTGACTCAGGGGTCAGCTAAAGAGGCCACTGTTTTTCAATTTTAACTGTAGTGACCCTGGGAGCTGGATGTGCCTGGAACTCTCAGAGCTACACCAAAGTGGTCCTCTGAGCCAGCCAGGCTCTTCTGTGTTCTGCACAATACAGAAGCAGGGGCCTTTGGGAATTTTCTTCTCAGCATCCTTCAGCACACCACACTGCAGTTTCATTTGCAAAGGAGCTCCTATGTCTTTACTTTTTAGCTCAAGCTGGGCTACAGTATTAAAACCCAGGACATGTGTTCATTGGAATGGCTTGTTGGCTGCTTCTGGAGACATCATGCAACTGGTTAATTCTTCCAAGGCCAAGAAAAAGACTTTAACTTGATGGTTTTTTGAACCACAGAACTCATATTTAAACTTATAAAGCTAAGGACTTAGCAAATAAGGCCAGAACTTCACACGCCCAGATGAAAAGAATCAGGCTTTGAGAGGCAATTGGGTGTAACTCTCAAAAACACTATCTGTCTTATCTGAGTCAGACGACAGCAATGTCCAGTGTGGAAAATCTACCACAGAGTGCTGGTAAGAAGGGAGCTATCACATCAGAAAAAGGGAGCATGTGACCAGAAATGGTAGAAAGTCACAAGTACTCTAAGTTCATAGTTGAAGGTAAATCATGAAAATTGTATGTTTTTTTTTTTTTTATTTTTTATTTAAAGCATGTACCAGAGTGTAGGGGCTGCCTCACTAAATGGAAAAGTCTCCAGTAGGTTGATGCCCAGTCCTAACCCAAATGCCGGGCTAATGATTACACAATGGCACACTTGATTATTTTTGATTTTTCAAGTCTCCAGTATTTTTACATGTTCTTGTTTTCTTCTAAACCGAGTTGGCAAGTCTAACACATGGACTCTTAACATATGACTGGAATTAAGATAGAACTTTGTTTTCAATCCTTGTTCTGCTGACTACTATGTATATAAGTCCTGGATCAAGTGAGTTAAATTACCTGGGCATATACTTTCATCAACAGCAAGACGGAAGTAAAATTATGGATTTAATAGGATTCTTCTGGGGATAAACTTAGACAGATAATCCAAACTAACTTTTTTGTGTAGTATATTAGGAAAAAACATTGAGCAACATGTATGACACACCTCCAGATAACATACTTGTCCATAATATTAAAAATTATATGTGTTGTGAAGTACAAAAAGGGTGAGAGGAATGTAGTAAGAAGTTCCAACATTTTCCTGATCATCCTAATGGACAACCGTCTTGCACATCCATTTTAGAGAGCCCTGAACTAAACACTCACAGTATCGGGGAGTTGAGGTTAGTGTGTTGTTGCCTGGTGTGAAGCCCCGAGTTCGATCTCTTGACCCTGACCATGAGGAAAAAAAGACCAGGCGGAGAGTAGAAGGCTTGAAGCTCAGTCACTGCTCCAAAGGGGCAGGCAGGTTTGACATGCAGACGTGCTGTCAAGCTGTAAATGTCCTCAAGCAAATAGTCAAACAGGAAACCATGGGGATTTTAACCCTCACAGTCACCAGTACATCATACAAACTTTCATCTAGCTTTCAGTACAAATGAAAGTGGCGTTTGCAGCTACTAAGAATAGATGTGGTAGCTTTATCTGAAAAGGCATTCCATTGTAATTCGGAAGCCTCTGTGAACCTGGCAGCCATCAGCGTTCAAGAAAAGTCCTGTTTTCCATTAAGTTTGCTGCTATTTCTTTAGGAATTCTCTAAGTCACTTCTTGCTACACACTGCAAAGGGCACAAGGCTGCTAGACTGCATAATGTGGATGTCACGCTTGGTCTACATTGCACCACATTAAGGCAATCGATAAATATCTTCAAAATATCAACTACATGTTAAGGAAAAAGTGAAGGAAATGAAGAAAAAAATATAAATAAAAGATCATGACTTGATGTCCTATACCTTGTTTCAGTGACAAGGTTCTAAACTCTGTCTAGAATTACATTTTTTTTTTTCCCCTCAGTGTGCTGTTCTTTTCCAGTTGCTAAAAGGAGAGTAGAGATTTTTTAATTCACTCCCATTGCTAGGCTTCTGAATTCATCACATAGCAGAGATCGAGTATTTGTTGTTGAGTTTCTTCAACCACCTTCTCCTTATAGTTATATATAAGTAACATGGAAGGACATTAAAAAAAAATGAATGGGCCTATATTTCTGAAGAATAAATGATGTAAAAGTTACGTGCTCCTTTTCTAATGCATTCCTCAATCCTTAGTGGCGTCCCCTTTGATGCCCAGGTTATCAATGCTTGGACAGCACACAAGAAATTAGAACTAGGGGGCAGGTTTTCATTAGGCAAGCACTTATTAGGCTCTAGTTTCTGAATAATTTACTTAACTGAATAATTCATTTATTCATCAAATATTTACTGAGTGATTAACACAGGCCAGACAGTCAAACACTGGGGACAGAGTGATGAATATGATAATGACAGCCACCGCCGGCATGAGAGCTTCATAGTAGTAGTGGATGATCTACATTAATCACAAAACACAAAGCAGGGCAAGATGATACCAAAACCACAGCATTCTGATTTCGCTACCAGCTCACAAAAGATCCTCTGGCTCAAAGGTTCACTCTGAAAAATGTGTTTTCTATACCCACAAGTTGAAATAAAAGGTAAAACTTTTTATCACCAGGGAAGTACTGTGTCCATCAATACATATGTACCTCGTTTTTTGTCTTTCACTTTCTCTAACTCTTAAGGTGCATCACCTGCATTTGAGAATAGACATGAGCAGGTCACCTATGCTGTGCTAAAGATGTAATTTTTTCCTATTAATGTAAATATTAAAAAAAAACCCTGTGTCTATTCTGAAAACACACAATCATATTTATTTGTGTGAAGGTAAAACCAGAGCCCCGTGTTCTGTTAATTTCAAAGAATAGCAAAAGTGATTTATATGTCTTAGAAATAACATAGAATTAAAGAGAGATTTCAGTAAGGTGAGAAACTTCATAGAGACAATCGCCAATGGAACGTCAAACCTTCTGTTCATTGTTACTTATCATTCTTTCTGAGCACATATAAATAAGTGGATTGAAAACTCAAGTTTGTTTTAAAAATAATATGATTTTTCAGAATGGACAGCACACCTGAAGTGGTTTCATAAGGTGAAATGTTGAGTCTGAATATAGTACCTGGCCTCCAAAAGAAGGAGGTGAAGGAAAACAAAACATGTCAAGTTTGCTGTCTGCAGAATGAGACAACTGTAAATTCTCTCAGGCGGTGAGGAAGAGAGGAGAGGAGGTGCTGCAGTCCACAAAGTGGGTCAAGAGCCACCTGCCAGGACTCTAGCCCCCACATCTTGATCCTTTCAACTCCTAACTGTTGAGGGACTCGGCCTTTCCTAGTAATAAGTGTCACCGTTCACCTTATATTCCATAACAAGCTACTAGTAACTGACTCCTGGAACAAATCCCAGGATTAGAATTATTATTCTGTGAAGAAGAATCAAATGCTGGCACCCAAAGTGTACTGTCTCTGAACAATCATGAATAAATTTTCCAGATAGACGATAAAATCCCAAATCTTCTCTAAGAATAACTGTCAACAGAGAGGCCAGTATCTGGGACATTTTTGAGCCTCCTGTGTTCTGTGCCCTGTAGTGTGGCCCTTGAGGGTAAAGCCGGTGTATACTAAGACATAGATGTCCTTGGAGAAAAAGTAACAAGGTCCCAGTAGAGGATGAATGAAAGTATTCTCTTGAATGTGACCTATTTGGATCTATCTACCATCCATCCATCTATCCACCCACCCATACAATCTATCATTCATCTATCCATTCATCCACCTATCTATCCTTCCACCCACCCACCCATCAATCCATCTTTTTGAGGAAGAGTCTTACCTTGTAGCCCCAGTTGGCCTGGAACTATCTATGTTGACCAGGCTGGCCTCAAACTCATGGTGATCCCTTGCCTCTGCCTCCTGAGTGCTGGGATTAAAGGCTTGTGCCTCCACGCCTAGCCACATATTTTCAAGCTTATGCTGTAGTTATAACCCCCCAAAGGGAGGAGGCTTTAATCCAGTTTTAAAAACCAAGTTAGTAGTTTGGACAAATACTGGAGGGATATGAGACTTTATAGAGTTTATAACTGCAACTTTAATTATGCTGTAAAAATTTCACTTACTCTGTCATATATTAAAACTATTGTTTTCTAGGAGAAGCTCTACATATCTTTCCAATTTAGAATGTTTTCAATGTAACATGATTACCATGTCCATGGCATCTTGTATCACTAATTCAAATATGCTCAGAAGCATCTTGCATGACAATGATGCTCTGAATTTTTTTTTTTAAATAAAAGCACATTTCTAAAACTTCCACAGAGATGTAACATGATATGGTTTTTATACTGCACGCAATGGAGCCCAGAGTCCTGTGAAGCCCTTCATGGACCACCACGAGGCAAGATGGAGGCAGAGGGGAGAGCCTCAGGGGCTTCTCTCCACCCTTCATGCTAACCAGAGCCCCTTGGCTATTATCAATTGTGTATCTTATAATTTAGCTGATGTTTTGTTTGGAAAATGGACTCTGCTCTAAAAAAAAAAAAAAGAAAAGAAAAGAAAAGCAAAAACCACTCTCACACTTTAAAAATGAACTGGCTTCCACTTTCAGTCTAGCACTACAGTCTAATGCTACTGGATTCCAACCACATAAGGAATACAGTGCACAATCAGCGTGTCTCAGCTGAAGAAGCCAAGATGGACGAACTATAAGGCCTTGGCAGCTATGTTTTAAGTCAGATGAAACACCGAAGGAACCGGTGGTCTCTCTTGTTCAGAGTGTCTCTCTAGGCTGTGTTCTAGGAGGGCAGTAACCACAGCTTCTGACTGCCAAACCCAGCTGATTTAACAGACAGACAGCAGAACCATCCTGCTCAGACTCACAATCCTGCTCAGACTCACACACATGAAAACCCCCGCAGTCCTCAAAGGAATGGGGCTGGCAGAGACACTTTCCAGAAAAAATTTAACTAAGGCACCTGGACTCTTGTGTTGTTTTGACCCAATTTTGCCTAGTCCCCCCCAAAGACAACTGTTCTCCTATAAGTGGCAAAATAATGTTTGGAGGGCCATTTCAACAGCTTCCTTCAGACTAAGAGAGTCCCTCCTCAAAGTCCCTCACTTGGGGAATCTGTGCAGGCTACAGTGATGTATTGGTCTCAGGGAGCTGTCCTCATTCGTGTAGCCACTCTGTGGTATAGTATACCCTAATCATTCAGTGAAAGTTGGTTAAGTGAATGCATGAAGGAGAACCTTATGTTAGGAGTAGGAAAGCATATAAAATCCTGTTTTTATTTGGAACAGCCTTGCTGAGGACGGGACTGTCTCCCTACACTTCTACATCTTAAGATTTCTCAACACTGGGCTTTCCCCCCCATTCTTTTACGAGGCAGTCTTTAGGAGGTTTCTGCATTTATATACTATTTAAGGAAAACAAAAACAAGTCCGCAGGGAACTTAAATTTTAATATAACTCACGATCGCCATCTGCTGGACAAAGATAGAATGTTAAAAGGTAGAAGTTTTAAATCAGAGATGTGTATCATCTAGGCATCATCCTCTTAAATAATATATAAGTATAAGGGGCATACAAGTGTGTAAAACAAGTTACCATCTCTAAAGTGATCACAGTGTCTTACGAAGACAGGAGACTGCCTTGAGTTTTACGTGGCATCTACAAGAGTCAGAGAAAAACCACTGCAGCTAGAACAAGATGTTCCTTAGTGTTACATAAAGGGAAGGGTGTGGGGAGTGTAGTGGTGTGTGTGGGTGAAGGGGAACTAGTCCTGGGAGGTCTTGGTACTAGCTGCCTCCCAACATAGGAAATACCTAGTTTCATGGCAGAGAGAAGAAAACATCAACCTCAACCACCTGCAGCCATGACCAGGGAGGTGGTCCACACCTCGGAGGCTCTCTGATCCCATGCTGCACCCCAGGAAAGACACTGGGGAAATCAGGTAACTGGGCAGTGAACTGAGTGGCAAGTCCAAGCTAGAGAGGGGACCTTGACTACACCAGAACATGGGGCTCTGGCTAATCCTCTCTTGAACTCTCTGACCTTGGTCTGGTGTCTTAGCCTCTCTGTCACCTGGATTTCTTCATCTGTAAGTAGGGACAATACTTAGTTTCTCAAAAGGATTAAACATGTTAGTAGACGAAAGAGCTACTATACTACGAGGCACAAAATAAGGGCTACACCAAATGCTTAATGTTGCTAATTAGGGACACACGAGTTCTTGCTAATGATATAGCAGCAATCACAGGATATCCGTCAGCCTGAACAGATTTCTCCTCCTCCTTCTTTCTTTCCTTCTTCTTCTTTTTTTTCTTTCTTTTTTTTAGACAGTTCTAGTTGTCCTGGAACTGGCTCTTCTGGCACCAGGCTGGCCTCTGCTTCCTAAGTGGTGGGATAGTGAGCAACACCCCTTCCTGGCTCAGACTTGATTTCTTTAGGTGTAAAATGAAACTATTTGACAGAAAGGGTGAAGGAACACAGTAAGTGGTTGCAGCCCAACAAGTGCAGGAGAACTGCCAGGATATTCACTATTGTGTTACGTGCGCACTGTTCATTATAAACCCACAAAGCTGTATTATTCCATATTACGTAAACATATTAATTATAAATGTACTAATTATGTCTGTCCTTGCATATTTATGTCTGTGTATTTCTCTCCGTGTGTATCTATGTGAAAATGTGTCTGTGCTGCATGTGTGTATGTTCCCATGTTTATGTTCGCATGTGTCTGTGTGTATGTCCCTATATGTGTGTCTGTGAGTGCACGTGTCCCAAGTCTTCAGAGATACAGAAGCACTGGCAGGGAGTGGCCAAATCATGGCACAAAACTGGGAAGACTGAAGCTCTATACACTACACCTAGCCCTTTGGCCCTTTCAGCAAGATTTTTAGACCATATTAAGATTCATCAATTTGTTGATCATGAGAATCAATAGTAAGTCTTATGAAAAAACAGCTGAATGGGAGTCAGAGTCACAGGTAGATAAGAAAAGAGAAAGCAGGCACCCTGGGATTGTGACTTCTCATTCCCAAAAAGCACTGTGAGGAGAATTTGAAGACACAAAGGACCACAAGGAGCAAGAAAGGACCCAGGAGCCCTATAGCACCCCCAAGCCAGCATCCATTTCAAGAATTTCAGCCTCAGGCCCTTCCCATACTGGAGGGTTAAGCTGCTTCTTTGCCTTTCTCTGTAGGTTTGCCTTCTGTCTTTCCTAGTGCATGACAGGAAATGAACTCAGCGACCCCCCCTAGACAACCATTAGTGACCTATCACACACATATCCTGCTCTGACTCTACTGGTCCCCTAACAAAGACTGAACACCTGCGGAAATGCGTTTTTCCTTAGGTGACAACTCGCCACGCACCTTTTCGATCAGCTCGTAGCTCTCCTCCAGCTTCAGCAGCCTGTTCTGCACCGAGGTGGATGCTCGTTGGTAGACAGCCCGCCACTCCTCGAAGTCACTCTCAGAGATCTCAGCCACAGCAAAACACAAAGTCCTCAGCCCTGTGAAAGGCAATGCGCCCCAGCACATTATAGAAGATTTAGTCACAAGTCTGATGTTTCCATTATTTAACAAAATCCAATTTTTGAGTGGTCTCACTGAATTCAGACAATTTGTTGACGTGTCAAGTTTATGACAAAAATCTCAATATCTAATGTCTGGAATGCTCTGCCAGCTTTTACATTTTATTCCTTGCTTACAGTTCCAAGACCTCTTTAACCCTTTCTCCCCATCTAGAGTGACTTTTCTAAAAGCCTCATCTTAGCAAGCTGTTCTTGTTTGAAATCCCCCAGCTGTTCCCCAGGATGAAGTACCAAACCTGGAGTATGGCTCACACTCTTCAACTGTCTCCCTGCATCCTCGCCACTCACTTCCTGTGACGTATGGGGTTCTCTATACTCAGTGCCCAGAACATCCATTGTACTTCCCTTACCCCAACACTGCTTCACTATCTGCAAGACAATTCTACCTCCTGAGAGAGGAGCAGAGTTACTGACCACTGGGCCACTTGGCAGAACTTAAACCTGTGAGCTGTATTAGAGCAGTTTTTCTTTCCCTCTTTCGGGAATGTTGGCTGGAAACTTACTGGGGGTGGGGGTAACATGGGAATAGAAGTATCCTTCAGCCCAAAGGCAGAAAGAATGGGGTCGTAGTGGGCGCCACGCCAATGCAAACGGGGGAACAAGAGCCTGTGTAACACTGTTACCAGACTGGATGTGTCCTAGACCCCAGATCTCCAACTCAAACCTGTCTGACCTGCAAGTTGGGCAGCTCAAACCTGGCACACCCAGCCGGGGGCTGTGTAGGTTTCTGAGCTCTTGCATTCTTGGGAACTTGGAGAACCTTTTGTCCTGATTCTTATTTTGGTCTAATGTTTTTAGAAAACATTCTTGTCTTTTCAGCCACCTGATTATGAAGAAACAAGGACTTGAGCAGGGGTGGGGCTAGCTGAGTGAGGGGTGAACATGGAGATGGGTGATTTAGACACTCCATGGATTCTGCAATCATCCCTCTTCCACTCATCTAATGCAGAACACCTCTTTAGATCCTACATTGCCTTGTACATCATTATGTATTTTAGAAGCACAGTTACGGGCTGATTTTATTTACCACAGACTCCTGGGCCTCACACACATGGTGGGGGTCAATAAAAAAAATATCAAGTTATAACAGTATAATAACTTTTTACATAATAATATAGGTATTTCTTTCTTTTTTATTATCCATATTACAGAAGCTGAGTTATTTTATTTTTCTTAACTAATTCCATGAGACACAAGCCAAATGGTATCCATTCTAAAAAGTAACAGATTTAAAGGTCTTACTACTTCATTTTAATAGTGTTTTGTGTTATTTTAAGGAAAAAATGTGTGGGGATAGTACATGGGAATATCCAAGCTTTCATCAATAATCAATGCCCCACCTAAGTACTCTGGAAGTAAAATTGTTAATGACCCTGCAAAATATCAAAAATCCATGATTTGTGTTTCTATATAATGCCCACCTTCCGTTGCAAACTGTTCTAAATGTTTTAGGGTGATTTCTTTGTACTTTGACGTCTCTGCGAGTCGTTCATAAATTACTGTGTCCTGGAAAATAAGCAGAAGGTACGGTGGATTAATTAAATATCCTGGATTTAATAAGACTTAGGTTAGTAACGTCGAGAATCTGAAAAACAGAAAACCTCCTGATGTTTTCTTTTAAGCACAGATTTTTTTTTTTGTCTATGAGTAACAATGACTCCCCAAAGACAGGAAAGAGTACAGCTGGACCTGTGGGTTTGCATCCATGGATTCAATCAATCACAGACAGAAAATGTAATCTGGCCTATGAGGTTGGATCTGCAGAGAACATGCACACACTTTTTCTTGGGATGATTCCATATAAACAGTATGGTAGTATTTTCCTCATAATGTTTGCAACACAGTAAGAATTGTAACTCATGGAAAATTTGTTGGAAACACAGAAAAGGAACTGGCCTGGTGGCCTCCATTTGTAGTCTTAGCATCCGGGAAGTGGGGGCACTGGGTGACTTGGAAACATACTGAAGAGAGCTATCTCTGCATTTAGCAGAGAATGTTCTCGAACTCAGGGAGTATTGGGAAGTGCTGGCCTGACAAAGAGCCTGTGCAATGCAGTTCCCCTGTGAGCTGAAGCCTGGGTGGCTACAGTGTGTACATAAAATGCATCCAGCCATAGAACCTTCCATGGACAAGAGCACTTTCATGGGCCTGTGCTCACAGAGTGACAAACTTGAGGCATCACTGGAATACCAAATGTCCTGAGATGTCTGGCGGGGACAGGATGAGGATCTACAATCCTGGAGCTGTCTCAAACAGCCAATGTCTCTGTGCCTGTCTAGCTTTAAAACTTGGTTGACTTAATTTGTAATTCCTGGATTAAAAACAATATCATCTCTTTGAAATTTTCATACAGCATGTTTTGATCCCATTTTAAAGTCCCGTTGGCTTTAGCTTTATGCACCATTTACCTTTTCTCTGCTCTTTTCTCCTTTATAAATTGCCTATTGTTCCCTCAGTTCTTTGCTGGCTTTGGTTTAATGTCTTAAAGAACTCCAGTATTCAGCCTTCATGACTTTTTATTAGACCAGGAAAAAATAAATCATTTACCTGCAATTACTCTCTCCATGGTAGTACCCACTGTGGGGTTTCTAGTCTCGGGCTGAGATCTGGAAGCTGACTAACAGAGTATGATTTACAGCCCTTGAGAGAAACACAACCAAGTGACCTCAGAGCAGATGGAATAGCCCAAGCCCCAATTACGGATTTCTTTTCATTTTCCAGTAGTGGGATGGGAAGGAAATGACAGTTGCCATCATGGCTCTTTCCTGGGAGGGACGAGAGTCATTTTGGAGTTCTTTTTTACAGTGGTTTCTGAAAATTTCCATGAGGTTAACGGAGGCCATTTTCAGAGGAAGAAATCTTTTTAAAAAACTTGAAAAATGCAAGTGGTAGGTGAAAGAGGAGGGAGGTTGAATTCTGCAGTGTATCTAAGCATACTGGTGCTTGGAAGAACCAATTAATTGTCTACGTTCTTTGTGGTATTGAGAAGAGCAAGGGAGGGAATGTGGCCTTCTGCAGCAAATGTAGGCTTTCAAATGACAGTCACAGTGATTGATCACATTTGCAAATGATGAGTAAAATACTTAGGAGATTCTTTTGGGGGCAAAAAGCCCTCACATAATTTAGAGGACTACACTAAGGGTCTGCCACATTTTTGGAGTGAAAAAAATTCTCCACAGACACTACAAGAGGTATATACCATCAGGTCAGACTCAGAATATATGGAAAGATCCTCAGGGGATTTGGTTATCTTGTACCCTGGCCCTCAGTAAGGAAAAGCTAGAAAACCAAGGTGACCAGATATTATTGGGGACGGACGGCATGGCACAGCCAAATTACTGTTTCTGTGGATGAGCCCAGCGCTTTAAGGAAAGTTAAACCCATGGTTGATCATTCCTTTTTTGGTGAATGTTCATTGAAAAAAAATGTTTTCCTTTTGCTTGTTGGAGACAGGGTCTCACATAGTTCAGGCAGGCTTTGAATTTAGGTATGGTCTGTTTTGGATATAACAGAATTTTAAGAGACATTCACTTTGAAATCTTCAGTCTCATTAAGATTCCTGTAGGATCAAGCGTGTCAGTCAAGTTTCTCAAGTCTTCCTGTGCTTTAGAGTAAACTTCTTGAATGACCTGAAGTTTTATTTGAGCAAATGGTACTTTTCTCTAAAAGGCTACGATTGCAGAAACAAACTGTAAACGAATATGCTTCCATTTTCAATTTAAAAATTAACAAAGCAAGGCATCTTCCTTACAGAAACTCTTAAAAAGCTGGAAATATAAATCACATGCCAACTCAAGCACTAATTCTTTTTATTGTATGTTACATGGAACTTTCAGTAGTTTTTCTAATTTATTAATTTTATTCTCACCCCAATTGTGTCTAATCCAGAGCTTACTTCATTTACTGTTTTTAAACTGTTTTAAAAACTGCATAGGATTTCTGATTCACCTGGCATGTCCACTAGACCCTCTTCTCTGTGTCTTCTTGAGTGCAAACAGCCGGAACTTCTTTATTTACCATGCTGAGCTTCCAAATACCCAGAGGCAGAGTGGTCTACACAGATGGTCTAATCTGGAGTGAATCCATGTTTCTCTGGTTATGGTGCTCTGGATCCTCTGGTATGAGATTTCCACACATATCCCTGGCTCCGTATTTTCTTGTATGCATGCCAACCTCATGGTTTTATAGCCTTAGCAGGGGTTGGCATGAGTTTTCCTCAGCCCCTTTACATGATTAGAAAGCTCTTGGCCTCAGAGCTGGCTTGCACCTGAATTCCCTAATTGGACTTAAGGCCAGCTCAATAGGAGGGAAATCATGCCTGGTACTAGAAACGCAGCCAACTCCCTGGCATTAGCAATGTTATAGATCTTAGAAGAGAACCTACTACTACCACAGTTCCTAACTACATTTTAAAACTCACATCTATACCAAGAGTTAAGTGTGGCTCTCACCTCACACTAAAGAAACTTCTTGTAGCAAACAGAGACCATTACATAAAACCACAACTAACTGATTGTGGGGAGCCCAGCCAGCCATAGTAGATACATTTACGACACAACATCTGTACCTAAGGTTCAGAGAATATCATTGACAAGATGGTTAGAAAGATAAGGAAGTCTGTTGTCAGACTGTGTCTCCCAGGAATGATGGGGACGATAGACATTGAGGGGTGAAACACTATGACCACAGCAACTCTTATAAAGGAAAAAATTTAATTGGGAATGCCTTATAGTTTGAGGTTTGGTCCATTAATGTCATGGCAGGAAGCATGGTGGCACGCAGGCAGACTTGGTGCTGGAGGGGAGCTGAGAGTTCTACATTTGGATCCTACATAGGAAATAGGAAAGCAGAGTGAACCCCTGGGCCTAGGTTGAGCTTCTGAAACCTCAAAGCTCATCCCCAATGAGACACTTCCTCCAACAAAGCCACACCTACTCCAACAAGGCCATATCTCCTAGTAGTGCCGCTCCCTATGAATCTATGTGGGCCATTTTCATTCCAACTACCACAGGCTCCACCCACAGGCAATGAACTACATGCAGCCAGGAATATGGAGAGAAGAACTGGTCCTTTTTTTTTTTTTTTCAGGGCATCTGTGTGAATGTATGTCACATGGTACAGGTGTCCCTAGAGGCTGGAAGAGCCTCTGGGTCCCCTGATGCTGTGTGAGTGCTAGGAACCAAACTCACATTCTCTGGAAGCTAAACAAGAACTTTTAACAGCTGGCTCATTCTTTCAGATTCTTTTACTCCAGCTTCTTTCCTGGGAAATCCAGGCTTCGGCACCTGATAGCCCTGTGTAACTCCCAGCTCTCTATCTTGGTAAAGTGGTTAGCCCACTTGGAAGCCAAGTAGAAATCCCCAAATGATCCCTGATAATCCTTTCCTTCAGCACCTGCAAACATCAATTACCAAGCCTTAAATCTTCCTTCTCAGTCATCTTCTCTGTGCCTATCTCCATCCATTCCTGGCAGTTCTTGCCTGGAAGACATGATAAGGCTCAACCGGAACCTCTGATTGCATCTGTCTGCAGCCCTCAAATCATCTCCCCCAATATCATGGAAATGATCAAGAAGAGAATACCTGCATAGCAATGGGGGCAAACCCAACCCAACTCCTCACCCAAACCTGAGCCATACAAACCCTTCTGCTTGGCCCATATTCAGCTATTCCATGTAGTTCTGCAAACTACAGTTCTCAAACAGTCCTTGCTGTTTTCCTACTTATCTCTGTTCTAGAGGGAAATGTTTCAATATGGATGATAATATGTGCAAACAATCTCTGTGGTTAAAAAAGGAAATCCAATGTTTCTATTTTCTATCCAATGCTTTAATACCTCCAATAAACATTTGTAGATAGAATGTTCAAAATTTTAAAAAAGAAAGATGTAGTTTGGGTGTTGTAAACCAGACGGATACCAACCAGTGAATTGGGGGGGGGGGAGGGTCTTAGTTTCCTTTTATTCTCTTACTGTGCATGTTGTCATGGGAACATGGATAGTCTATACCACGTGACTTAACACCACATTCTAATCATCTTTGTATGTGCTTCCCTGGCTAGACTTAAGCTCCTGACATGACTTAGTTCTTATCGTCACATCTCTAAAATCCAGTTCAAAGCCTGGTGATAAAACATTCATGATGAACACATTTGGCATTTTAATCAATGGGAACACAAGAACCAAATTCAGAAGACATCATGAAATAATTCTACCAAAGTGCCTTAAAAACAGCGGCATTCAAAAATTGTGTTTTGGTGCTTTAAAACCAAGGCATTTAACTTTCTCAACAGAAATTTAAACAAGAGGTTTGCCTTTCTTAAGTTTAGTTTCCCAGTTTCCCTGGAACAAAGAACACTCATTGAGTTAATTTAAAATTGTGCAGTTCCAAGCTGAAATGTACAAAGGGCTTATCAGGCAAAGGGCACCTCAGGAGGAAAATCCTGACTGACCATAGCAACGAATGGCCTGGTTTGTAGGGTTCTTATTTTTTTCCATGAGTATAAATATGCTTTAACTGGGAAAATTCAGTTGTAATACACAATACTGTATCTGCCAATATAATGCACTTACATACTATAGCCAACCAACAACGGGCAATCCTATAGTATTTAAAGCAAGACAAACAAGCAATACCAAATGAGAAACCACAGCAATAATTGTAAGCCAGCCCTCTCCCTATTTCTACGGTCTTTAGGCAAGTAAAATTGGAGTGTGCCATCAATTCTAATACAATTCAAAAATATTTTCTGTATTTAGTCATCTGCTAACATAGCTAATATAACACAAGCCTCAAATATCATGTATTAAAAATTGAATTACAAAAGAAACCCATGCCAGACTTTTTCAATGCGCCAATTTACTCAGAAAGAATTCCGCATCTCGCCAGAAGAGGCCGAATTCTGTTACTATAAAACACCAACAAAAGTGGATGTCATCAACTTCATGTTAAACATCTGTGTTCCATTTCCATAGCAGGATGCCTAACACGTACATTATAAACCGCCATAAATCAAAAATGTAAAAGGCAAAAAAAAAAAAACCAAACCCAAAACTTACAGCTCCTTTGCAGTAAAGCCGTAACTTCCCGGACGGAGTGCGAACCACCACCGACATTCTTTTCCTAGCGCTGAAATAGAGAGATTTTCCGTAATGGGTCATTATACTGAAGATCTATATAGACATGTTTCGTTGTGCTTCGGATATTTTAATGCTCACAGTGACAAAATTAACCTGACCAATTTACAAGCCATATTCTTTCATTTATACACATTGTCTCCTGATGGGGCCGCTGGGTGCCTCGGAGAGTTATGTTATATTTTTGAAGTCACTAGAGTACATCTACTATCCTAAAGGAATAAACAAAACACCTGTAATACCTACCAGAGTAGAATCATGTTTAATATGTTAATATTTGAAAACTATTTGAACTAGGATCCTGTTATATGGTATATTTAAAAATTAGACATGAAACTTAAACTTTTAAATATAAAATACAGATAAAGTACTTTTAAGAAGCAATATAAACATTTATTATTGCTTAAGTGATTACAGCAGGCTCCTTACTGAGAGGGGTACAGTCCAAGACCCCCAGCAGATGCCAAAGACTGGAACAGTATCAACCCAATAATGCATTTTCCTGTACATGACAATGTTTAATTGGTTAGAGTAAGCAATTAATGATAGCAACTAAAAGAACAATTATAACAATATACCTTAGCAAAAAGTACTTGAAACTTAGGAATTGTTTGCTTCTAGAATTTTCCATCAGATATTTTTAGAGTATGGTTGGCCATGGGGAAGTGAAACCTCAGCCAGTGTGGAAACACCATACTTTATGAACACAGTAAACTGGTTTCACCTACACACATTAACTCAGTCCTTCTTGAGTCTTGCCATTCTTAGTCTAGCTCTGATTTAATGGTCCCTGATTCATCAATTTACTTCTTCTGGCAAGATCTCTAAGTGTGACTGGAAACCCTCATCTGAGATCCATCAGAGTAAAATGGCCATTGCAGAGAAAAGTCACTGAGTCACAGATGAATGCTAAAGCACAAGGCAGAGGTGCTGCATACTGACCGGGTACATTTCATCCCTCTGCGAAGCTGGCTCCCTCACCCCTGCAGGGCCTCAACACACATCCTCCACTCTCCAAGTCCTTCCGGGCTTCCTTCCTGCTCTAGACTCTGAATTTTGGGGGCTCACCTTGAATCCTCCCCTTACATTTTGCAGCCTACATATCTGGCTCTGTGTGCTCCCTACTCCGTTGTATTTTCTTGACACGAGGGAGAAATACTTCTGCCTTTATAACTCAACTCTGGGTGAAGTGTGTCCATACACAGGCTCTGCCCACTTCCCTCCACTCCCACCTTTCCACCGTTCCAATGAATACTTCCCCTTAGCTATGTTGGCAGCTGCCTCTGAAAAGACACTCACTCTCCTGGAGATTTCTCTTAGCTCTGGACTATTTATCAGTCTACTTTTGTCCTCTGTCTCATTAACAATAAAGGCTTTGTTTTATTGAATCCCGCCCTCCCAACTCTCTTGCACTCTCACCAAGCACTCTCACTGACTTCAGTGAGTCCACACAGTCCATTTCTTATTTCAAGGCAAGTTCTAAGTATGTGGCCTGAGATGCCCTTAAACTTAGTCTGTAGCCCAGGGAAGCTTTGAACTTGTGATCCTCTTGTTTTTGTCTCCAATGTAGCCTGTACTACAAGATTTGGCTCATTCTTTTGTAACCAATCCTTAATAGTTAGAATTATTTATAACTAGTGGCTCAATCATCAGCCGTCCACTTTCCCCTTGATCTGTATTTTATCTTTAGAAGATTCAATTGACTTTTAAGCTCTAATGAATGGGCATTTCAGCCATAACTTTGACTCTATGTTTCTGGCTCTTATATCCAACTCCCTACTGGGCACTTCCATATGTACATCTCACAGACATCTAAAGGGTAACATTCCCAAACATCTTATCTACTACATCTGCTCCTATTCCTATGTCTGCTACCCACATACAGGGAATTTCTATATACTCAGCTGTTTGAGCTAAGATCCTAGCCCTTCCCTTCCTTCTCTTTGTTCCTGCCCCACCCATCCAATCTATAGCCATTTTCCACTGACGTTCCTCAAATAGGTATAGAAAGCCCATGGGCTTTTCTTCAGTCTCACCCCCGTTATCCTGACCCAAACTTCTAACACATGCACAGAGACTATTTGACAGCATCACATTCCTTTCCTTTTCCACTCTTAAGCCTACCCTCACTACAGAATCAAAGACCTGAAAGTCCTATTTTTGATTTATTTTTCTCCACAGTACTTTTCATAAGCATAGAGTGTCCAAAAAAGAGAAACACATCTATATGCTAATTTATATCCTGCTTATATTACCTACAACACAAACAGGGCTGGGAAAAAGCACTTTATCATGAAGACAGAGATGAGTGATGTATGTAGGAATATTCTATCCCACGCAGTTACTTAACTTCTTCCTTTGAGCAGACCCTGTTATTTGGTCATGTGGTCACTCCAGATCGAGAGAGCAACCAAAGTTAGCATACCAAAGGAAGTGTCTCTCCCAGGCACTGTGTAAATCTGCTTATGTAGGAGAAATCTCAGGAAAACAGGTGTGCATTTCTTTACTCTAACAAAGCGTTGTCTTCGATTTTGAAGTGTCCTTTGGGTTGTAGCACACTTCTTAAAGACACCGTAGTAAGACCAATTTGTCCCAAGAACATAGGGTGTCTGGACAACAATGCATAATGGAAGTACGACTAGAGTGGTATAGCTGAAGGCCTTTGCTCTAGCTGGAATGTAAAGACATCCCCATAAGCTCCCATATTTGATTCTTGGTCTCTCATTGGAAAACTATTTTATGAAGTTCTGAGAACTTTAGGAGATGAGGCCTATTTGTCTGAAAGGTGTTAATGGTGGAGAGGTCTTCAGGATTATGGCTTAGCCTTCTTGTAGAGATTTATCAAGACCTGCCACGAGCTCTTTCCACCATGCCTGGAGCTCCAGGCACTTTGCTCTCTGGCCATGATGGATTGTATCCTTTAAAAACATGAGCCAACATAATCTTTCTTTCTTTATGTTGCTTCTGGCAGAATCTTGTTCCAGTGATTAACACAGCCAACATCATTTCTCTTTAAGAAAGGAGTGAGTGGAACACTCATTTTGCTTTCTGTTCCTTCCTACTAGATGGTAACTCTTGCTCTACAAAGACAAGTGGACCTAAGGAACATACAGTTATAATGGAGGCTTCCTAACTCTTACTAATTTTATTCCACATAAATCTTGTTGCCTCTGAATATGTTTTTAGGTCTTTAGATGCTATAGTTTGGACCTGAAATCTACCCCCAAAGGCCCATGTGTGGAGGATAGATCCCAGAGAGATGCTATTAGGAGGTGGGAACCTTTAAAGGGCTGAGGGGTCTTTGGGCATTGTGGGTATGCCTTGAGGGGGACTGTGAAACCAGAGTCCACTTTCCTGTTCTCTTTTGAGGTTTTTAAGTGTCTCATGAGTGCTAATGCAACCTCTGAAGACTCCATGGTAGGCCCATCAGGCCACGAGGGGAGTAGATTTACTCTATGTTCCTGCCTCATGTGTGACCTCACCACAGGTCCAAAGTAGCCAGGCTCATTGACCATGGAGTGCAATCCCCAAAATGTGTCCAAATAAACTTATCATCAGAAGGTGATTATTTCAAGCACTCATTATTATGTCGAAAAGCTAGCTAACATGCCAGCCACGGGACTCTTAGTCCTATCTTGCAGGTGTGAATGAGGTGATTGCATTTCAAGAAGAACTTTCAAGCTGCCAGCAGAAGTCACAGAGTACCACCCCAAAGAAAACTGTGTTTTACTAACAGGACACCTAAACCACATGAAAGTTCTTAAGATTTTGCTTAAGTACATAAATAAAAGTAAAGAATATATTCCAGCTATATACAGGAAAAACAAACAAACAAAAATGGATGAAAATGTATTTTCCCCTTCACAAATTACAAAGCAGGCGTTTTTACCTGGTGAACTCCAGGACATTGAGCAACTCATATCTTTCTTCCTGCCCCAGCTGCAGAATAAAAGAATTAGAAATAGTTTAGATTTCTTGGAAATAATCACTGGGCATAAAATTTTATTGCAAAATGTCAATACAAACATAGTTTCCCTTCTTCCCTCTGAATGATGGAAGAGAATTTACTAAACTTTCAGGTTAATGAATAAATAGTGAGGGCTCAGAAGCATTCCAAGTGTCACAGAAGCAGGCCAGAGAACACCTGAGGCCCTGATGGAGGCTGTGTGACAACAGACACACTGTGCTGAGGTTACTAGCTAAGAAGTCAGAGAAAGAAAATGGAACAAGAAAAAAAAATTATTTTTAGGAGATAATGGAAAAATAAAATTTTAAGAAAAAACATTTGAGTTAAGAAAGAGTTTAATAAAAAGGTACTATGTACAAAGACACTTAGCTATGAATACATATACAGGTATAATAGAAACACTAATAATTTTTAAAAGTAGATATAATTTATATGAAATAAAACACGGAGCTCTTCAATGCAAACTGTATAGTTTGATAAAGGTGCCGCCTGTGTAAACACGACCCTGTTGGAGATGCAAAACATCTGACCCATAATGAATTCCCTTGATCCATTTCCAGTCAATCTTCACCCTGCCCCAAGGCAATGGCTGTTCAAGATTCTATCATTATAAATCACTTCTGCAGTTTCCAGCTGCATACAGATGGAGTTATAAGGATGCTTTCCCTCGTGCCTGGCATTTCTCCCTCCTCAATACAGAGTTTCTGTGATTTATCCACACTACTAAAGAATCAATAATTCACTATTTTTCATGTTTAGATTGTCGGATGGATCACAACCTGTTCTTCCTCTCCCGATGATATGCAATCTGTTGTTTCCAGTTTGCAGAACTCTGAACATAGCCACCATGAACACTCCATTATAAGTCTTTTGGTGGACACAAACTTCCTTTTCTCCTGAGTAACTGAGAACAGATTATAGATGCTGGATCAAGGCAGGCTTTCCTTTATTAGAACCCACTAACATTTGTTTCCATCAATATTTTTAAAAATTTTAGTCTTCACGATGGGTACATAATAGTATTTCACTATGGTTTTGCACCTTGATGACTAGCCATGGTCTGTCATGTAGCTATTCGAGTATCAACTGCTGTGACATATCTATTCAAAGCTTCCCACTTAAAAGCAGATCATGAAGAATTCCCTTTTTTATTGTTGTTAGCTGTTTTGAGACAGTCTCATGTAGTCCAGGCTGCCTTCAAACTCACTATGTAGCTCATGCTGGCTCTGAACTCCAGATCATCCCATCTCCTACCTCCCATACACTGTGATAACAGGCCTGTTATGCACTATGTCCAGCCTTCTGGATACTTACATAGCTAAATATTTAATAATGTCTGGAATCTAGAGAAGAAGCAAATGGGAAGATGATTCAAGGGAGATAAACCTCCATTTAGCAGAACAGAAAATCGGTAGATAGGTCTACTTTTGAAGAATCAATGTTGCCTATCAAGCATATTATCAGCCACAATTTTGTTAAAGTGTTGAAAGAACTAGACGAAAGGATGGACAGTGGTGCCCTTGTATGGGAAACTTTGGTCTCACTGTGATCTTTTCCTTACTGCCTTTATCTCTGAGGCTGCATCAATGCATTACTGTAGGCTTTAAAAAGCCCTTAACGTACAAGTGACTTACCGAATCTATGATGACTGAGTCAGGAGTTCTTCCAGTGAAGACAAAATTCAACTGCTTGGCCGCTCTGACCAGTGCTCCCTCATCTGTGGCAGGGGAACAGGTGAAAGAGATAGCGGGCAGGAAAATATAAGCAAATGTAAGGGAAAGACACTGGGGCACAATGCAGTTTTCTGCTCTACTAGAATTCTTTTCATTATGCTCTGAAATCAATTCCTTTTTGTGTATATGATGATGGTAGAGGAGTGAGAACAACTTTAGCATCACGTTCCTGAGCACCAAAAGGGCTCCTTAGTCCGCATATGCCTGAGAACACCTTCCTCCAGACACGTGGCAGAGAGTCCTTTAAATGGTTGAAGGTTCATTCCAGTGCCTGAGGATCTGAATCGCTTAAAGTGAACAGGCTTAGTTTATGCCTGTGGCTTTCCTCACCGTGTAACCAAGCCCTGTCACTGCTGAGAGGGGCAACATGCACACATGCACGCATGCACACATGCACGTGCTATCTGAAGAAGCAATATTTCTTACACTGATTTAGGAATTTGATGCATTTTACAAGTCATAACCACTAGTTTATAATATGGTTTCAAAATACAAAGTACATCATTTCCCTAAAAGTTTTGATTATTTACTTAATTTTATCTTGGAAATAAGTCTAAAATCAAGCCTAAATAGTAAGCATTGGTAACTAGTACATATTTCATGGAATATCCCAAAGTACAAGATACTTTCCTCACTTAAGTGAATACAGAAAAGGTAACCCACCATTTCCTAAAGAGAGGGACAGAATTATGTTCTAAAACCAAGCACATCAATTTTATTAGGCAAACAAATCTCATCTGTCTATGTGTAAAACCCATTATGCAAGAGTTTATGCTTATTTATAAGGGGGACAGTTACATGTCTACAAATACTTTTATTCCCTTAATTTTATACACACACACACAATCCTGAAGGCCAAATTTGTAATTAGGAATCAATTTTCTTTAAACTAAAATCATAAGTTGGTTATGTTCCATTTTTAAATTAAATTGAAAATTTAAGTTTCATAATACTAAATTTCAGAACAACTTTCTACAGAAAAGTACTCCACAGTTGCTTGCCCCGTACCTGGAGATGCTGCCTGGTAGAGGATCTTTTCACCTTCTCTCTCCGGTACAGCTGTGTGGCAGACTGCCATCATTGTGAGAAATTCACAAATGATAGGTGCGGTAGGCTGTGGGGAATAAACACATAATTCATCCCTTTCATTTAGACATTTGACACTAACTGCAGTAATGTTACTTCATGACCATTTATTAAGAGCACAGCTGGGAAGCATTGGGGATGTGGGATTACAGCCAACATTTATTATGAAGAAAACCTATTTAGAACTCAATTTATTCATTCTTGTACTTCCTCATTCATTCTGTAAACATTTATTTAACATGATTTTGTGCTCTTAAACAGAAATGGTAGAAAAAGATGATGAAGTGGACAGAAGAGATATTCTAAAATGTTCGTTTGTGATTTCTAGTCAGATTGAAATTCCATGCATCTAAACTTTGGGTGATAATGTGTGCATTTGTCTGTAATTCCGTCTTCTTCCCTTTCTCCAATTTATCATCTATATCTATCTATCCATCTATTCATCTACTTACCATCCATCCATGTACCTACTATCTACCTACAATCTATCTACTTATTATCTTCTATCTACCTACTATCTGTTATCTATCTATAATCTATCAATCTAAAACAAATAAGCAATTATTGAGCACTGTCAACTCTTGAAATTTGAGGGAGACTGAAGCATGAATCCTTTCTGTAATTATCTCAGATCTGATGAGAAAAGAGCCTAGATACAAAATAGCAAACATCTTCCTGTCTGACTTTTAGAGGGAAATGTTATTCAAATTAATAAAGAAAACTTAATGTATGTCATGTTCGTATAGCCTCCAAAATAAAGCAAACCAATTGAAAAGGTGAAATTGGGTTGTGGAAACAAAAACTGCTTATACTAAGAGAATGGACAAAACACATGTGACCAAGAAATGAAGCTTAGAGTTTTGAAGACAGAGCAAACCTAAGTGGCTGCACTGTTAATTTACAGCATATAAGGACTGTAAGGAGAACATGCAAATGTCTATGAGGTGACAGGAGATGGTGGTTGTTCATGAAATATGGAGGTAGATACATGGATGAACTCTGAACCTCATGAAGAACTGAGAACAGAGAATTCCACTGGGAAAGATGGCATGTAACTGAAAATGTCTAAGGCGGTGAGATTGAAATGTCTGAAAAAATAAACAAAAGACCATGGTGACCTCTGCAGGGAGAAAGAAAAAGTGGCTCAAGGTAGAGTGGTGATGTAGGTTGGGGCCAGATCAGGACAGGCTGTGAGGAAAGAGGAAAGCCAGGGTGGTGATGTGACTTGAGTCCAGGGTAGTATTCCATAGGTGAAGACACAAACCAGGAGCTGGGTGGGAAGCTGAAAAGCACTACACACAGGGCTATGGCTGTCTGGACAGGGGAAATGTAGGGGAGTTAATTGTCATAGATACTCTGGCTATGCCATAAGTCAGGATGGGTAGGTGATGCTCTTACCAACACAGTTAAAACTATGACACCAAAAGGAGAAGAGAGGCATCCTCTAACACTATAAGCAAGAAGAGATTCTGGCTGATGATACAGCACCTTGTGTTTCAGTTTAATTTCATTTTTGCTGTTTTTTTTTTTTAAAGAACGCCCACTGACATTTAGATATTTTATATTGCTCAACTAGGTTAGATTGTTCCATTTCTGCATCATTCTATTGTGTTCTACTTCTCATATCCACAACCCTCTCATTACTACTTCCATTTTTCTCCCCACTCTGTCCTCTATTTACTTTCCAATATCCCTCTGGCTTTAATAATATATAAATTCTATTTACTCTTAACAGTATCCTCATTCCCCTTCCTATTTAGGGAGAGCATATAAAATAGGCTCAATAAAACCATAGCAAAAAATTCTCCAAATCTACGGAAAGATATAAGCATCCTGACATAAGAGACATTTAGAACATTGGTACACATAAGATAAAATAAATCTAAAAAAAGGTCATGCAAATAAAAACAAACAAACAAACAAAAACCAAACAAACATGAAGGGCAGCTGAGAAACTCTCGAGTGCTCATCTATTGGGGACAGACAATGTCCTGATGACACTCACATGGTTATTCTGGAGATTTTCCAGCAATGATGGGTCACTAAATGTTTTTTCATCTCCAAACTGTGAGCTCTGCCTAAAGGGGGGAAAAAAAAATAAAGCAACGTTGGTTCGTTTATACAGACAGGCCAACTCATTTACTTCTAACTAATGATGAATGATTGCCCTCAATGAATTCAAATAATTAATTTTATGACTATCATGTTGTTGTTTTTTTAAAAGAAGATTCTGAGTATTAATGAGGTTCTAAAATTATGTTTTTACTTTATGTGCAATGACAATTACAAATGATCACATAAAATATATAAATGTGAACAATAAAATATTTACATAGTTTGTCAACATTTTATAAATACGTGTAAAAACATTTCTGAGTATATCATATGATGCTGTACAGACAGGGAAATAATCATGAATGTATCTGGGATTTGCACTGTGGCTGGCTCTTTACGTCATGTAACCTGTGTCAAACAAGTATGACCTGTGTCAACTTTCTAATCTATTATTAATCTTATGACCATGCATTTAAGAAAATCAAACCAAAAAAAGGAGCATGTAAGTACTTGAAATACTTGAAAGAATCAATCTTTGAAGTGCACCTTGAAAATATAGACATAAACTTTTTTTTTCTGTGCAAACATCTCAGAATTGACTGAGGAAAAACTCCAACAAAGAAGTAACCATAATCTTAGAAGTTTTTAATCACAATTTAATTTTAAGTTACAGAGTTTTGACAATGCTAATGTGTCAAGTTTTACATCTTTAAACCACAGTTTGAAAGGGCAGGATCACTGAAGAAAGAAGAACATAATATGACCAGTACCCTCCCCCAAATTGATGATGTAAAATCGATGAGCGCTTGTAATATTATACAGTTTCCTTTTTTTAAATACCAGTGTTTGGCTGGTTAATTATCAATATTATCAACGATATCTTTAATAGCAGGTTGTAGTTAAGGATTCTCAAAATTATCATTGGTATTACTGGTTTAGTATTAAGTATGGGAATCCAGTAACTTTTAAATGACTTATCAGTGGGTGGGTAGAAAAACAAACACTCTAATCGAGAATCACACCCCTAGACCCGCCTGAAACAGAGTACCAGGTGATCCTACATTCAAAACAGCTGGACAAAGCAGCCAGGATTTCTGCATCTTCTTAGAATCCCCCATGACAGCACCCCTTACCAGCAGGAAGTAGTTTGGAAAGAACAACGCCCAAATTCCCAAAGATTTTCTATAAATGTTTGTTTTCATTTAAATGGAATTGGTTATATAAAAATAAATAAATACATAAAAAACAAAGAAAAACAAACACATTTCTCCTATAAGCATTATCATTTATAAAGAATAGTTTTACTATTAGGCTGATAAGACAGCTCAGTGTGAAAAGGCACTTGATGGCAAACCTGATGACCTGAGTTTGGTCCCTGAAACTCTCAGGTGTAAGGCAAGAACTGATTTTACAGACTATCCTCTGACCTTCGTATGTACACAATGGCACACACACCTCTTTCCAAAGAATGAATAAATGCAGTAAAAATAAAAGTAAACATTTATTACTTGTGATTTTATAAAATATTATATGTTTTATATAATATATAAACTATACAATATGTAAAATATTATAAAATATTAAAATGTATCCATTGCTTCACAGCTCTATTTTTATTTGTTGGGGAGGCTAAAACATGAGGGAATGTTCATAGTCATGTCTCGAGATTTGAATACATTTTCTTTCCAAGGGTTACAAATAAAAGTCTTCTTAAATCTTATGTGTCTTATTACTCTTACCAAGAACTCATTCATTTAAAAAAAACTCAGTTGCTGTTAGTAATGCAACTTCTATAAAGTATTTAAATAACTTTTGATGTGTGACTGAAATACTTACACAGACAGACCCCATTCTGCGGTCCTTGACTAATTCTGTAACATTAAATAAGAACTCCCTTCTATCAAGTGGCTTCCATGGGAAACCACAGGCAACTCATTCTCTTGCAACATAGCTTGACTAGGATGATTCAGGCACAGAGTCATCACTACACCCCTTAATCTTACAAAATTTCTATTTTTGGTAAAAAGAAAAAATAAGCAAAAAATTATGAAGCTTACATTATTTAAAAATAAGAACTATGCCAAGCATATAAATATTCAAAACTATAGGAATTATACATTGCCTGCATATAAAAATGTAAGCCAACATCAACATATCACATCTTCTTTCCCCCCTTAGAAAATTTCAAGTGGTACTTTGCTCATAAAGAGACAAAAACATGGTGGCAAAGACAGACAAGCAGGGTGTGGACCAGCTAAGAGAAAGCATGGCTAGCTCCCGGCATCATAGGTAGCTTCTTGTAGCTTAAAGCCACACAACATTGTAAGTAATTATTTATTAATTAGACAAAAATGAAGAGAAAACTCAGAAGGTACCCAGCCTAATCAATAATGCTTCTGTTTTAATCATAGCATAGACTATGATCTGCTTATTTACTTACTATTATTTGTTTGCAGTACTGCAGCCTGCTATGCTAGGCAAGAGTGTACCAATGAGCTATAACATCACTACCTTGACTACAGATATTTTTAAAAATTTTAAAACTCAACTCAAACTGAAACAATCAGAAAATAAAAAAGAAAACAGAATAAGGTCAAGCTGCAGTCTCCATCTTAATCCTGCACAGTTTGTTAAAAAGCACTTATGGGAGATGCCTAGGTTTCCTGTGTCAGTCAGAAAACAAATCACACAGATATTAATAAATAGAGCTGATTGTGCAATGACAATTATTTCCTCAGAAAAAAAAAATGAAGGGAAATCAAAAGCTGCAGAACAAATTGGGAAAAAAAAATCTTATTTATCCGATCTGGAGATCAGATTTATTCCTCATGGAGAAAATAAAACAAGATCAACAGTGACACAGAACACCAGGCAAGAAGACGAAACCCACAACTCATGGAGAAGGAAACATCAGTGGCCCTGATCGGATATTCACTCTAGCCTCATAACAAGATAAACATCAATTTGACAAAAACAAAGTTTGTCAACTCTGTGCTGTTAGAATTGTGGAAAAAGAAAGAAATAGCAATTTTTAAATGGAAATTGGTCCATACAGTTTCTAAAAGGCAACCGGAGATAATGTGTGGTGACACCTTAGCTCTAGGGAGGCTGAGGCAGGAGGATTGTAACTTTGAGGCTAGCCAAAAAAGAGTAAACTATATGTCCTTTGATCTAGTAACTCCTGTTCTAGGAATAATTATTTACTTGCTATGAAATGTTGCATGTAGAAACATTTTTATTTTAATTATTTATTTTTTATTTTCCATGTCGATCCCAGTTCCCCCTCCCTCCCTCCCTCACTTTACCCTCTCTGCCCTCTCACACGCACCCTGACCACCCTCCCCTCCCCTCCCCCCACCCCAATTCCACATGTAGGGCAATGCCATCCAGATGGGGTCATGTAAATCTGTCAAGTCATTTGAAGTAGGGACTAGGACTTCTCTCCTGTCTACGAAGAAACATTTTTTTTTTTTTTTTTTTTTTTGTGCAGTACATTTTCAATGTTCAAATATTGTTACAGGGGAAAATGGGGTCTCTCCTCTGGAGTCTTATCCTTGTTAATAAAATAATTTAGGTCTAGACTCAGAAGAAACCTTGAGGAAATTTTATTAGTGTCAAACAAACAAACCCCAGGGCAGCGAGCTATATCTGTGTACACCCCCAGAAGAATAAGATGGAAAAGGGAAGAGAACAAGCCTTAGTTTCTAAAAGCCACGGCAAGAGTGTAGATTAGGGTTGAAACTTAGAAAAGAATAAAGGGGTGGGGGAGCCAGGCATGTGGATCTTTGTGAGTTGGAGGCTAGCCTGGTCTACATGTGAATTCTAAAACAGCCACAGCTAGATAGTGAGATCCTGTCTCAAAATAGCAAACAAACAAAAACCATCACTACCACCACCACCACGTCAATAACAAACAAACAAAAGAAAGAAAAGAAAAAAAGAGAAAAGAATAAGAAAGACCTGGGAAAACATGCCCTGCCCAAGACAAGTACAGATGAGGAGGAGTAGGGAGAGAGGGAGGGAGAGGAGAAAGAGAAAGGGAGAGAGAGAGAAAGGGAGAGAGAGAGAAAGAGAGAGAGAGAGAGAGAGAGAAGGGAAAGTTATGCTTTTATGAATAAGGCCTCAGAAAAGAGGGCCGGTGTCACAGCTACATGGCTGCAGCTTTACTTCTCCTGAATGTGTGGGAGAAAAAGTGTGCTGTCTCATTAAGTAATAATTATGCCTCTCATTTCTTTAGCAATACTGAAGGTGACTCACTCTTCAGGTGACTGACTGATCGGGTTAACTCTTGAGGGAAGAAGGGAGATTCCATTCTTTTGACCAGAAGGGAACTGCTGTCTCTTAGGTTCCCTCAAGAGCTTCAGCAAGAACATCAGAAGTAAACAGAGATACAGTGTAGAAAACTTGTGGCTGTTCTCAAATAAAAAGCTGATACAAAACAACGTATGCTTTCTTAAAAAACAAAAAACAAAAACACAAGAGAAATGAATGTTTACTGTAGAATAAAGCTATAACAGAATAAGTCTACAATAGAAAGATATGCCCAGAATTGGTCACTTTGGTTATTTTTAGAAATAGAAATGAAGATCTTTAAGACAGAAGAAGTAGGGGAAACTTGCTTTTCTGATTTCCTTTGAAGCTGCTACATGCTAATGAACACATACCGAAAATAGGAACAAATCCATGATAACCACTTGAAATATATGCATACAGTACACAAGATCAAAATGCACACACTATGAACGTGCACATAAAAAAAAGACACAAGCAGGGGTGTGACGATGAAGACTGTTTTTCCCTGTCTTACAAAAGTTACCACTTCAGTGAGAGTGGGGAGCAGGTTAGTGCAAGTAAGATGTCTGCTCAGAGCAGCAGGAAGGCCATGGCTGGCTTTACTGTTCAGAAGCAAGCAGGGCAAACTTCAAATGAATAGTGCAGATGTCCCGAGTACACAGGATAATGTTCACATGCCCTCAATGATATGGATGTGCTTGCGCGTGCGTGCGTCTCTCTCTCTCTCTCTCTCTCTCTCTCTCTCTCTCTCTCGGGAAATTTCTTATTTGGGGCTGATGGTCTGTGCCTAGCATTTGCTTTACTTTTTTTCCCCTTTGAGATAGTGTTTTGATGCCTCTGACTATCCTGGTACTGTATCCTGTGCTGGCCTTGAATTCCCAGCAATCTTTCTGCTTCAACCTCACAAGTACTAGGATCGTAAGTGTGGGTCATTATCTCTGGCTTAGAACTCAGTGTTATAGAGATAAAAATATCCAATTTTCAACACAAATCTAACTACACATAAAAAAAAAAAAATTAGAAATCTCCAGGCAAGCTTTAAGCAGACAGAATTCAGGTTGTGTTTTATGTGTACCTTTAACTTGTTTGAAGCTGTTTATATTCATAATCTGACTAGAAAACAAAGGGTCATCAAGACTGAGAAACAATGAAGAATCCGAACTTAAGTACAACTTAATAGAGGTTCTAAAGATCCTTTCTTCTTTTATTTTTTGAAATTTATTTATTCATTATGTATACAGTGTTCTGTCTGCATGTATCCCTGCAGGCCAGGAGAGGGCACAAGATCTCATTGCAGATGGTTGTGAGCCATCACGTGGTTGCTGGGAATTGAACTCAGGACCTCTGGAAGACCAGCTAGTGTCCCCTTACAGATCCTTTTCTTTCTTTCTTTTTTTTTCTTTTCTTTCTTAATGCAACCAAGTGTGAACAAAGAGACAGCAAGTTGCCCATTACATGACACATCTACTTTTGTATCCACCACCTGCAGGGCTGCTATTAAGGGGACCCTTATATTGGCCAGGTGTGTACCGGGACAAGTGTGTTTCTTAATTGAGGTCAGGCCGGAAGGGACCTATGTTATTTTCAGTTCCGTCTCCACACTCATCACATGATCCACAATCATCAACTTTCCTCAGGAAGCTGTTTGGCAAGACTCCTCTAGTCAAAGGTTGAAGGACACACAGTCCCCTAGATGCCCCTCTGGGAACAGGTCTGTGGCCAGCCAGTCACTCTTGGACCTTGCTTAACCTCAAGTTTCTACTGCTCCCTGGTTTTGTGACCAAAGTCAAGTTATTCTCCCATGACCACATATGGTCCTATCTCAGGTCTCTGGACAGTTGGGTCTTCTTCCTGTCTTCCAGAATTACTACTATTATTACTTAGTGAACAGCTTCAAGGATGGGGTAAGGACTGGATCCAAGACTTATGAGGCCCTTGGCTGGGTACTTTTGTTTCCCACATGCAGGAACCTCCATAGGGAATGCTATGTGGCCTCGAGCTCCAAGTTCCGTAGCTCCTCCCCCTAAGCAGCAGGCCTTTGTGGGAACCTCACACACTGTTCTTGGGCAGCTCCTACTCACTCCCAGTCACTCTTTGGCAAGCTATCCACAAGGCTCTGTGTCTTGCCTTTCTTTCTTTACATCTCTCAGTTTCCTACTGGCATTCCTCAGAGTGGCTTGTTTCTTTTGCCTTCCTTAGAGTTAAGAGTGTGTTTTAGATTTTGTACCACTAGGTGGCAGGTCTTCCCTTCATGCCTTCGCTCTTGTTCAACTTTCTGCTGCCCATAAAACTTTCCAAGCTTTGAAAGAAGACTTCTTGCATTTTTCCTTAAGCTGTTCCAAGAAAGCAACAAGGACCACCAGGCAAGAGTGCTCCAGCCATAGTGAGATTAGGTGATGCTGTCAGGATAAACTGTACAGAAACACTTGGTGAACACTGCTAATCATTGTTCCAAAGATCTGGACTGACTCTTGGCTATGCTTATATTCTAACACCTAAAGCCACATAATAATTACCCATGGAAATGATCACAGAGAAACAGAGTCCTAGCTGGGCAAGAACTCCTCTTTCTACCCAAATGATTCAATTTTGAAGACAAAATAATCTCAATCCCAGGAGAAAGGTGTAATTTTCTCTCGTCAACACTTCAGCGATATGTGTTGATTAATAGCGTCTTGGAATCTCTTCTGTTTTGGAAATCAGCCATGGACACATGCTCCATGAGATACTGTGTGATGGGCTAGATGTAAAAAGCTACTGGAATAGCACTTGCACAGTATGCCTGGACAAGCTCACAGCCCACCATACAACCACTGTGTGGAGGTTGGTTTCCTGATTAGTGCTATGTCTCCTGAGCAACACAGGGTAGCGCTCCTTTGGCAGCATGAAGCAGTTTTCTGAGGCAATGAACAGGGTGGAATAAAGTTTGTTAGACTGGCATCCTCTCTGACCCTTTCTCTAACCTAGTGGACCATTCCTCCACAGCTGAAGGACTTTCTGGCCCCAGCAGTCAGAGCACTGATTTCTTCTTCTTCTTCTTCTTCCTCCTCCTCCTCCTCCTCCTTCTCCTCCTCCTCCTCCCCCACCTGCTCCTCCTCCTCCTCTTTTTCTCTTCTTCCTTTCCCCCACCAAGGGTCTGTAGTTCCATGATTTTAAAGATCCTGTTGGTTTGGAATCAAAATGGCTTGCTGGGAGATTTAAATTGTAGCCATGAATTTGTAACCCAGAGTCAAGTCCAAGAATTTGAATGGGTGATTAAATTCACTGTTTTTGCTAGATAATGACTGGTTTGTATCAAAGTAATGAGACTCAGTTTCCTGGGTGACTACAGGTATTTCTGAAGGCAATAACAAAAGAGGAGTTATAGAACGCTGTGTGAAAGTCTGCACCATTGAATAAACAGCCTGCCAAGGGGATTACTTTGAAGACTGACGCTAATGTAGGTGTGCACTAGATCGCATTATTATAAGGGCATGCCTGGAAGAATGGCTCAGCGAGCCTACCTTTTACAGCAGAGTAAATAAATGCCACTCACTCCACACACAATTATAGGCTAGAATGAAATGAGGAAATAACCACGCAGAAAAGAGAAACTAGTGTAAACTGCAGATGCTGTAATAATATCTCAAACCCTGAAATGACTGCAGGCAGGGCCGACATTAAGAAATTGTCTCTGGACGTTTGCCCCATTGTCATCTACTAGAAAAACAAGGACTGTATCCAAGAGTTAAGAGAAAAGGAATGATAATTGTAGAATTGTAGAGGCACAGGTGGGATGAAACTGGCCTAGAGCACACATTTAAAATTATTGACGGGGACATCTGCTGATTCTGCTTACGGGTAAACTTCCCAAAGGTGTGTGTGTGTGTGTGTGTGTGTGTGTGTGTGTGTGTGTGTGTGTATGAAAATAGTTATGGGTATATACAGTTCTTGAAAATAGACAGACCTTATGATTACATGGGTGTTGAAAGTAAAAGGTGGTTTTCTCTCTAATTCTTTAAATATTTATCATATCAATTTAGATAATGGTTTTTAATAGAAAGGAATTAGTCTGCAAGGTTCCATGCAAGTTGATGTTTTGGGCAGTAACAGGAAAACAATGCCAATTTTGGAGTGAGTGACTACATGATGGGAAGCCATTTTCTCAGCAAACCACCTATATTAATATATTTTAGAGAATTTCAGCTATCATCCAATCTTTAATAGCAAGAGTGTATATTTGAAAGGGCCGATGTATTATAAGGTTGCTTTTTGAACCAAATATAAACACGTAGTCTACACATGTGGATTTTCTTGACATTTTTGTACTGGGTGCCATTTCAAGCAGGACGATTAAACAAACGTACACAGCTCCAAGTTTGTTATGCGTCATTCAGTTAACTTATTTCCAAATGAAGCTGCCAAGCAGCCACTGAGGGGATGACTTCCAGAGTTTCAGTGACAGAGTCTTCCAGACTCTGTCCTGTGGAAGAGAGGAGCAACATGGAGGCATTGTCAGATACCCAGAGCACGGGGCTCTGCCAAGACCACATCTGATCTCGGTTTTCTCAGCCACAGTTAGATGAGGCAGGACAAATGCCCAGCTTTTGAAAGAACGGAGTCACATGTGAAGCTCCAAGCTAACTTTCCTCCACTCAGCCAGATGGCAGCCCTTCTACTTGCCCTTCCTTTGAAACTTCAGCAACTTTTCTGAAATAGATTTCAGTTAGGAAAACATTAAGTGAAACAGGGAGGGGAGGGACTTGAAATGCAAAGCTAAATTGTGCTCCAAGAGAAACACAAGCTCTTAAAGTCTGTAGGTGTGTGCTGTAACGGACACCCTTTGTAATCAGGCTCAGCTGGGCTCAAGGCTGGCTCCCAGGTCTGCTGGTTGGATTCTTGGGCAGAGTGCTCACTGGCAGTCTAAATCCTATCAACTTGAAAATGATCATGTCAAATATATGATGAGGAGCGAGAGCCACCAGTGCTAGCCTTTTGGCTAGAGCTCAGTTAATTTTCAAAGTTTCCCACTGAGGTAAGCGTTAGTGGTGACCACAGTCTTCCAATGAGGCCACTTGGGCAAATAGCAACCCGTTTGAAGGTCCGGTCAGAATCTGAACTTTAGTGGTCAAAACCCAGAGTTCATATGCATGGCCATTCCACTCGACCCTACACAGAGCCTCACAAAACTGTACCCCCACCTTTACAAGCCTACAGGTAAATACTTTACAGATGGAGAACCCAAGTATACAAACAGAGCACCTTTGCCATAAAGGTGACAAGTGTCTTTCCTGGTGTTTTTGTTTGTTTGTTTAATTTTACATATGGATCCCAGTTCCCTATCCCTCCCTCCTTCCCTACCTCCCTCTTTCCCACCCTCTCATGCCCCCCAACCACCCTCCCCTCCAGTGCCCCCCCCCACTTCACATGTAGGGTGATGCCCTCCAGTTGGGGTCATCTACATCTGTCCCGTCATTTGGAGTAGGGACTAGAACTTCTCTCCTGTCTCTAGGCTAAGGGAGTATCCCTCCATGGGGGATGTGTTCGCAAGGTCCTTTTGTGCACCAGGAATACATCCAGGTTCCACTGTCTGAGGTCCCTTAGACTGCTCAGGCCTTCTAGTGTTTAACTACTTTTAGATTCAACGACAAGTGAAAATATACCATTTATGAAAAAAAAAAACTGGAATATTTCATTTGAACTCAGATTTCCCCCAAAAGATACTTTATTTTATTTATTTATTTTTTTAAAGTCACTTATGGGCAAGCTTTAAGCAGACAGAATTCAGGTTGTGTTTTATGTGTACCTTTAACTTGTTTGAAGCTGTTTATATTCATAATCTGACTAGAAAATAAAGGGTTTAAAATGAGTAGGATTACGGTGCTATAGGCACAGCAAGAGGAAAGACACACAGGTTCTAAAAAGCACAAGGACTTTATTCAGATGGTAACTGACCACAAGTCAAAGAGCACCCACAGTAAAAACCGTAACTACAGAGTCACAGGACCAAATAAGTAGGGGTGTATGCTCCGCTTAGCTTGAATGACCAACCAAAGATAATGTGCTCTGGCACCCTGAGCAATATTAAGAGCTGGTTAGCTGTGACAGGTGTCAGACTGTATGGGAGGGAGCTCTGTGTAATTGACCGTACCACTTTCACATGAATGGGAGACCTGCCTCCATCAGTAGCCGTGTGCACTGACTGGGGTTTTACTAAAAACTCTTATCAAAGCTCTACTGAGATAAAGTCTAAGTGGGTTGAAAGCTTATTTTGTGACTGGACTTCAATTAACAGCAGTAATATAACTTAGTCACATAAAATCCGATAAATAAAAGAAAGCCTCAATATTCTCAAAAATCAATATTCTCAAAAAACCTTTAAAGAAATCAGAATTTCTTAAATTTTATTTGCTACCAAATCATGACAACTCATACAAATAACAAAATACACTAAATTTCCCTAGATAAAAATGTAAATGCATGGATGAAAGGATTTTAAAGTAAAACAAAACAAAATCCTAGAAACTTCCCATAGTAGTGAAATTAAACTGATAATATGCTAGCATTAATAAATCTAAACCGTTGCTGACATCGTGATGCATGATGTGAAATTCACAAAGAAATAATAAAAAGTAAAAAAAAAACCCTAAAATGAATTAATCTGCATTTACTGTTAACTGCGGGCAGCATAGTTCTAGAGCACTTGTATCTTCATTTTACAGCCTCCAAATAATGAACAAGGTAGAAGAAAACTTGTACTGCACCTTCATGGCCCAGCATTATCTGTTCGATAGCTCGGGCAGAAGGGGGAAGTGCTGAGCTAAAAACATAAGCAAGCTTTAAGAGCTGTAGCTGAGAGTTCATGGAGTTTTCCCTGCCTGGGCACTTTGGAATGGATCCGTACAGATTATAGATAAATAATATAAGGCTCTAGCAACCTTTAAAGTTTTAGAATATGTTTATGAAGGTTTTTCTATAGAAAATCCAAAGATATTTAACAAAGTTTGAGAAATACATGCCACAGAGCATCATCACCCAACAGCTGTGAAGACAGTTTCCTGTGTGCCCAGGGAAGCCTGGTTAACACAGCGACAGATACAACAGAACCTTTCAAGGAGACCAAAGTACCACATAGCTTACCATTCTTCAGGCGAGCACCCATAATCCTCAGGTTCGGGGACATGGCTTCAGGAGGAAGGACAGAAAGAGAGGGTAAAATAATCACAGAAAGGCTGGAAACACAAAACCGTGAATGAGGGAAGTGCTGAGAGGCGGGTTTCTAGAAAGTTAAGAAAATGAGCTTTTAGTTGGATCTGGAAGAATGGTAGTTAGTACAGTGAGCAGAACATGAGGATTCATGGTAACCAGGTGGACTTAACAAAGGTACTCCGTTTCCCAGAACTGACTAAAGCACAGAAGCCAAAGTTTAGTAATAAATATGTTTGACTATAGCTGTTTAAACATATGCTATAAAGCTAGTAGGAAGTCAATCATTTATATTTATAACCATAACAGTGTTTTAATGATACAAACATGCTAGTCACCTAGGGCACAATCACAGGCCAAAAAAAAAAAAAAAAAAAAAAAAATCAGAACTTTGACTGCCTTGAGACAGTAACTTCCTATGTGGGCATACGAAAGTACATGGTAACTTTTAATTGGATTTGTTTGATTAAATGGTACCACTGACATTTAAAATGGTCCATTCATCAAGTAATTTTTAACCTTGAAAGATGTTTTCTTCAAAATTTTAATTTTACCCACAAGCCCACTGAAGCATGGGGAAGATCCCCTGATACAATTATTCCAACTTGCATACAACACCCAAATACACATCAGAGTAGTTTTTTTTTTTTTCTTTTTCTTTTGTTTTGTTTTGAGACAGGGTGTCTTTGTATTGCTTTGGGGCCTGTCCTGGAACTAGCTCTGTAGACCAGGCTGGTCTCAAACTCAGAGATTCACCTGCCTCTGTCTCCCGAGTGCTGGGATTAAAGGTGTGCATCACCAACGCCTGGCCAGAGTAGATTTTCTTATTCCCCAGTTGTTTCCTTACATATAATAATTCAGTATTTCCCCTTTAAATTAGACTTTCTATAAATAGGTAGAGTTTAAAGTACATACATGGTTTTTGATGAATATAATAAGCTGCTAGAGCTTAAAGAATTCATTAACTCCCTAAATGCCTAGCCACTTTTAACCTAGCCATGACAAGGTCTACTTCCAAAACATTGCATTTCCTCTAGGGGCATCATTCCCTCTAATCTAGCAGTCACAATGAAAGGGATCCCTTTAGCCCACTATTCTTTCCTGTCAAGGGCATGTGTGTGTTGTTTAGGAGGAAGCACTTGCCCTGCCCATCCTGGGATGGATTTCCAGGAAAGGTGCTGACCTGTGGCAATGCACCGTGGAAATGGGCTCTAGTACCAAGAACAACCACTTGTGATTAACCTCAAAGTTTGGGCTCCTGTCCCTGCACTGTTCAGGGGAGTGCTACTAACTGTCCAAGCAGAAAACAATGTAAAAAAAGTCCTGACAGCTTGCATTGGTATTATACCCAGAGAAGGTCCTGAAAGTTTGCATTGGTATTGTTCCTAGAGAAGTTCCTGATGGCTTGTATTGGTATTGTACCCTGCCCATGGAGAAGGTCCTGACAGCTTGCATTGGTATTGTGCCCTTCTCATGGCTGCTTTCACACCAGCTCTGGAACTAGTGCTTCCTAAGTCATGAGGCTTACCAGCCCCTGAACATGAGGGCTACAGTGCCTGCCCCTGAGTCTAGTGCAGCTCTGTCAGAAGCTGAGTGCTGTCTAGAGGGTGGTGGGTAGCCGGTGACTTGTTTGTATGAGTTGCCATGGATACTATTGTCTCATAATTAATTAATACCTATTAACTCTTGTTATTTAGGTTTCTATTACTTAACAAAGAACCACCTGCAGAAGGAGGCAGATCAACATCTGTTGTATGTAAACAAAAGTTCATGGATGGCCACCAGATACATGAACTGACTATAATCTAGTCCTTAGGGCTAGGTGTATGATAACTGCAGATGTTCCTAGTGAATCTCTCCTTAGAGTTGTAGAATTTCCTACCAAACATGCTTCTAAAAAAAGCTGCAATGTAAACTATTCCCATACTAAAGTCAGTACAGATAGTCTTTAAGAATCTTCATCTGTTTTACCCAAAGGAAAAGGGTAAATAATTTAACACTAATAAAATCTCTGGTCCCCCAAATAAAAATAAAACAAAACAAAAAAAAAAAAACTGTTCAGGTTACTTAATAGACTGTTGTTTGTTGTTGTTGTTGTTTTGTTTTGTTTTTAGCCCCAGGGAGAGTATAGACTAAATTGATGACAAGTATAGGATATAAGGAAAACTCTTCAAATCTTCACAGTCACAGTCAACTGGCTGTGATAACACAGGCATCCCCATATTGTAACCTGCACACTGACACTTTTCTAAGTGCTTAAAGGTATAACTTCTAGATTGTAGCAAGTTAAATTTATAAATGACAACAGTTTATGTATATTTAATTACAGCTTTCCCATAAGATAATCTAAGAAAAAAACCCAGTAAGTATAAACAGAGGCATCTTTACTACAAAGCTGATGGCTGTGAAATGTCATTGCTGGCAACTATGTATCAATCTTTGAATTTCATTGTCTGTCATAAATTCAAACAGACAAGGTTTGAGGCAAACCTTAAGTGAAACAAGAGGAACTTTATTAAAACTAAATTCTGAAACACTGGTGTTAAATACACTATCCATACAAAATTTCAGGATACAGGAGAACTAACTACAAACTCCACTGTTGGGAGATTCACAGCCCTTACCTTCTAGCTGATACAATGAGACAGCACAGGAATTTACTGAGAGCCCAAAGAAGGATGAGCTGTAAACTGCAAACTTACTTGTTGGCATCTAAAATGTGTTACTTTCTCTTGTTTTGTCATTTCCAGAGTGTCTGATGGGGATGAACACTGGGATATCTTCTGCACTAACTCCTCATGTTTAACAGAATTACAGTATAAATGGGAACTTGTGTAGGTTCCTGTAACCCAGGAGGATTCAGAGGAAAGCCCATAGTAAGGTGGCTGATTGTGACTCCTCTGTGTGTCAGCTGTGGGATCAGGTAGCAAGGCTACCCTGTTGATAGAAACATGTGGTCAGTAAAAGTCAGTTTCTCCAAATCCTTAGTATATCACCAGGCCTCTACAATGCTGACACTCCAGTAATCGATAAGGATAAATGAGGCTGGAACTTTATTCAATAAGGGGGAGGTGTGGCTCTGGGAGGAGCTGAAGTGGGAGTAGATATGATCAAAATACATTGCATGAAATTCTCAAGGAATTCATATATGAATTTATATGTACATAAAATCACACTGAGAGCTTTGGGCACTAACACAAATGTACAAGCCCTGTGTGATGCTGGGAAGTAGCTTAACTAGCTGAAGTGTGGCTTTCAGTATTCTGGAAAGCATGAAGAATGTCCTGCTCCAGGAAAAATTCTGGGGATCATGGGGGAGTGCTATTTTCTCTGAGAACTATCAGGCTTCAGATAAAGAGAAAAAAAAAATTTACAAATTTCTTCAGTGGAAAGCCATCCACAGGAAAAGCCTGTATCCACAGGTTGAAGTCGTTTTGAATAAAACTCTCTCCTTCCCTCAGAAACAAGCCTATCAGGCTCTGCTCTTGTTCGCAGAATAATACATTTAGTTTAAAATGTTTTCAAAATTGAACACCCCTTTTCCACTGACTTGCTGCTTAAAGGTAAAGTATGAATGAAAATAGAGTGTGCAAGCCAGCAACACCCAAAGCAAGTAATGTAATTAAGACATCAATATTTACTTGCTGCACTGAGGTAAGGATAGTTGCAAAATTTGCTAAGGCCACTCAACCAGAAGGAGTGTGTCTCTGAATAGTTTAGAGAAGCATAATTATAACAAGAAATAAATTAAATGGATGCCACACCCAATCTGAAGGACATTAACACTTCTGTTCTCCAGAGTGAAGATGCTCATTTTCCTACCTCCTTCCCATCATCAGAATTTTAAATTGCTCTGTGACTACAGAGGGGAGACATGACAAAAGGTAAAACAAGAGTAATTGTCAAAGCAATGCAGTATTACTTAGGACAGACCAAGGCCTCACTACAGCGTCTTCACACATCTCCATTGCACCTTGGCTTGGGGCCAGATGGAGACCTTAAAAACCCTAAACTCTAAGAACTGCCAGTTAGTCTCTACCCCATATCATCTTCCGAGGAAAGCAAGACCAGCTGTAAAATACACAATCGATCCACCCCAAAGTAAAAAGAACTGCTTTCTAGATAAAAACAAAAACAAAAAACTCGAACCCTCCTTGCACAAGAATTTCCAAATATTGCAAACGTATGGCATTAACTAAATGTGTATGTCATACACCAAGTAACGGGAACACACTCACCCATAAGCCACGCCTGCGATGGTACACTTCTTAAATTGCATCACATTGCATGTCAGGGTCCCAGTTTTGTCAGAAAATATGTATTTAACCTACAAACAAGTTTAAAATCCTAATTAATATTTCAGGGCTTTAAAATGTCCATCTTATGCATATCAGGCAAGCGCCTACACATGAGTTGTATCCATCCTGCTCAGAAATTTTTTAGAGAGGGCAGAAAATGTACTTATATAATACTTTCTTTAAATGTCAACTTTGTTATACTGTGGGGATAGAATGGCTGCTAGAATGGCATTCACTACACTCTTTAAGGAGAAATTCAGCTCTTTTAGTATTTCAGTGATCAATTCTTTTATATACAGGAATTAATATGTATTAGAAAAACTAGAGTCAGAGAGAAATCTGCTGCAGGAAAATCTGAATTTCTGCAGAAAGTTTCACTGCTGTTTTCAAACATACATAGCACGAATACCTAACCAGCATTTCTCAATATAACAGGAAATTCTAGGGTTGGCAATAGCTTGTGCAGTTAACTTCAGATGCTGTCTAATTTAGTAAGGAACAGTATAATCTGTTCTGAATGCAATTTGAATAGTATGAGTTGGAAAGTAGAGGAGGAAAAAAAAAAAAAACAACTCCCTTTTCAGCTAGTACCCATAAATGGATTGTGAATATATATTCACATAACAATGCTTTAGTTAATGAAGGATGCATGCATGATGTAGACATCACAAGACTATATTGCTTCCTGAGGCCATAGTTGTTAGCATGTGGAAGTTCATTTTAGGATGTTTACATAAAGATGACATCACCTGACAATGCACTGCTCAGAACACAACCCTGAGTGATGCAAAGCTGTATGTATTAATGAAGTGTGAGTTATAAATCTAATCCAAATTCCTATTTGACTAGATTCATACAACTTTCACTTTTCCTCCCATCTGGATGAAAGTTACGAACAATTCCTTTACTATTCTTATAAGTCAAAACCAGCCAATACCTTACATCTAATTTTTTAGGACTACCTCCTAAAAAATACACCTAGGTTTGCATATTATCTTGCCTTGAAAGAAAAATCTGCTTTAGTGTCTTAAGACTCTACTCTTAAATATGAACACTGTATTTTAGGCATCAACAAATGCATTTATGTGGATTATTCACACAATGGAAAATGAAGAGATGCTACTTCATCTGAAGTCAACACATAAGGCAGAAATTCTACCAAACTTCATTTCTGATTCAGCTGTGTCAGTAAGAGCTTACCTGGCCAAGTTCTTCATTCAGATTAGATGTCCGGGCCATTGCAGCAGTGTCTGTGGGCTCGTAGTGCATGTCTAGATCCTACAAATAAGTAAGTGACATCCTTGAATACAAAGTACTGGGGGACTGGATCAGTAAAAGAAATGACTTTGTTCTTTCGTGTTTCACAAGTCACCATTTGACAGCTGAGCTCTGTGTAATCACTCTAGTTCCTTGCTTTCAACATGACTCTATGTGGTATGTGTCCTGAAAAGCATTCAGCAGGCAATGGTTCACTTTCATTAGAACAGGAGAATATGGTGGTGAGATCTTGTTTGCAGAGACAGAGAGTTTACTCCCATTCTTCATTCTCAATAAACTTAGCCTCCAGTCAGGGTTAATTTAATACAATAAACACAAAGTGCTCCCTAGAGTAATGCGAGGTAGCTGTTAATGATATTTGCTAGAAAGGCAGTTAATGTTTTCATATAGTTAGCTCTTCAAGCAATAGGAAAAGTTAGCTAAGTGAGCACATCTGGTTGAACTTCTCATGCTAAATTTCTTTTATTTCAAGTACTTGACAGTCAATCAAAAGAGGTATAATTTTATATTTCTTTGAACTTGCATTGTACCTAGTGACCATGAAGTCTGACCCCGATGTCCAACCCCATTATCGAAGAGTTTTTACAGCAGAATACTGTATTAACAAGTCAAGGTTGTAGTTTGTTGGGTTTTACATCCTCCTGTCTCTGTTTCTAGACCAGGTTTTGAGTTTCCATGTCATGTTGGAAGACAGACAATTGCCAAGTGAGTCATGTTGAGAGAGGAGAAGAGACGGCTCTCACACAGATTATTCTCGAAGCCATATGAAATGAAGACAGGAGGAAAGGAGGGACAGTGTGACAAAAATAGGTGTGACAGGACAGCTGAGGTTAAATGTTTTCAAAGCTACCATTCAGAAATCCATACTGCATTGTTATATGAACATACAGTTGTTCTAGACAAAGGGCCAGAAGCAGAATCCAAGAGACAGTTATTGTTCTCATTTCCACCCAAGGAGGAAGCTGGCTTGTCAAGGCCATCACAAATCTCTGCTAGTTAAGAAGGTGCTTAAAAAAAGCAAGAGCCTGCCAGGCTTACTCAACACTACCATTATGTAACTATTCAAAACCAATAATAGCTTTTGAATCTTACACAAAAAAATAAGGGCTTCAGTAGCCATTTGATCTTCACAGTGCATTTGCCTTATTATTTATGTGAATGAGAGCCCTTCATTAACTTCATATTATCTGTATATATGTCTCAATTCTTCAGCACATACTTCCTGTGGAGAGTGAACTATGCCCACTGATCATTTCAAATTCCTGAATTACACTGATCTTTTACCAAAGACAAGAAAGAGGCAATATTACTCACCACAAGAAGACAATGAACAAATACAAACGTATCTTTGGTTATATTTTTAAACTCCCAATATTGTTCATATCAAAAGCTTTAAGATGAGTTTGGAACATAAAAAGTATAAATAAAATTTCTCAAAAAAAATCAACTTTTTGGCAAATTATGCCTGGAGATATAATGCACGCAAATTCATTAATGTTAACTAAGATAAAACTGAAAGAACAAAACAATATTTGATGAAAATATATAGAAGACAGGTGTTTAACACATATCACCAATATTAAAACATCAATGTAGTAAATAATTCAAATGGAAAAACCATGCTCACTGAAGTTATTTACATTGTCAAAAATGAACTAGATGGATGAAAAAATTCCTCAATCATGTTGGCATAAGCACAGTTATGTGCTTATAAAGCCCTTTGCCATGTAAACAGATTCCCGAGTTGTACAAATACTGTGAGATTCAGGTAAAACGCCTTGTCGTTGTCATGTAAGTGTCCAGAAACAGAGTTCCAGGAAGCCCAGTGACTAGACAAAGTTGCTTCTGTGGTAAATTATGAGACTGATTCTACAAGATAGATATTACCATTCCAAACACAGGGTATCTTTCCTCTACAGACACTGTGTGTTCCCAAACAGGTTTCCTGAACTAGACACCAGTTTTCCTCAGGATGTCTGGTGTAACCATTTTGCCTGATTCTGAGAACATGTTAAAATTATATTAGGCTTAAAAACAACAAAAACAACATATAACTGAGTCTTACAGTTTTTGTTTTTGTTTTTAACCTCCACGGATCAAAAGACCCTATCAGAGTAAATTTTTTAAAAAAGACAAAAATACATACTTAGGAAGTTGGCATATTATACAAATTCATACTTACCCAATTTATGAAATATGCCTGGGTAAACTTTACCACTTCTAATGTAACCAACAAGCTGATAGGAATGAGGTTGTTGAAAAGGATAATGAAAGTCAAGAAGTTCAGTCCGAAATTATTAGCGCCACCATCTGTTGGGAAGGAGGGAGAACATCCTTTACAGTTTTATATCTGCAGTAAGAAAACCTGAGCACAAGAATTTCCTATATTATATAGCAAGTCTAGACAAGCCGAGGGAGACTTTGCTAAGAACATATCCTGATTCTCAAACACCTCCTTCAGTGTTGAATCAAGTTTAGTCATCCTCTCGAGAGTCTCTCATCAGGGAATTCAACCAACTCTAGACTAAAAATTTCTGTCTGTACTTAATGTGTATAAACTAATTATTCCTTAAATAATACAGTATAATAAGCACCTATGCAGAATACACTTTGCATCATGCATATTAAGTAATCTGGATTTGGCTTACAGTATATGACAGAATACACACAGTGCAAACAATGGGTCATTTAAAATAAATGGCTTGGGCATCTGTCAGGTTATGAACCTTTCCTGATGTCCTAGCACCAAGTTCCAAAGACATAGAGCTACAGTTGTATTTGTATTCAACAGTTAACCCTATTAAGACCCCCACAGTGCTCTTTAAAAATGAAAGAAACCTGGCACCTTTAATCCCAGCACTAGGGAGGCAGAGGCCAGTGGGTCTCTGGAGTTCAGCCTGGTCTACAGAGTGAGTCCCAGGACAGCCAGGGCTTCACAGAGAAACCTTATTGGGGAAAACCAGGAGTGAAAGAGAAGTGCAGAGTGCTCTAGCTATTGGTATTGTAAATCGTGCTCTTATAAGGAAGTTCAGAGACATTAGGAGGATTGAAGGTTTGTAAATGCAAGTTTTCAATTGGATGGAACCACTTCTATGTTAATTCTTAAAAGCATTTTCAGACTAAAGCGTGGGTTGAAAGCAAACCCAATAGCAACTGGAATAATCTAGTTGTAAGAATACTTCTTATTTTTCCAGTTCAGGTCTCTGGGAGGCCTTGTGCATGGACTATAGGATATATACTGAGCTGTATCCTTAGCTGCAGGAACATTATTCATCTCTAGGTAAATTAGTCTCCGAAGTAAATTAACTTCTTCCTCTTCAATAAGGAAAATGAAACAGGGAAGACTTAAATATTGTAAGGAATATACACAAATTGATTACAGCAATAACATTTTTTAAGCTGAAATAATAAATCAACAACTGTAAATAATTTGGAATAGCTGCAAAGCTAACTAAATGTAATAAAAAGTTAGATAAATGTAATAAAAATAACTTTAAAATATTTTTTTGTTGTTATTGTTTTTCCTATAAGATTTTTACTGGAATTTGTTTTCACACTTTGGGGATATTAAGTATTTACTGACTAAGTATTCATCACAAGGAAATGCAAACTCACTTCCTAGAAATACCCAGAGGGGATACATTAATACCAGAACAGCAAGAGAATACACGTTCCAGACGGAAGCTATTAAAACTGCTTTCCCTGGAACAAGATGAACGATTTCATAAACCTTCTGCTATTGAGTTCAAAGAAAAGCACATTAAGAAAGAAAGAAAGAAAGAAAGAAAGAAAGAAAGTAAGAAAGAAAGAGAAAGGGGGAAGGGAGGGAGGGAGGCAGGGAGGGAGGAAGGACAGCGCGTTCAGTTCAAACATTTTTAAAGCATGTAAATCATGTTTTCATAATATAATCAATACGCATAATTTCTTCCACACATAATCTCTTTTCACAAGTTTAACTGCCACATTTAATATATTTTACAGGGCAGTTTTTATTTTGTGTATCATGTTAATGGTTATATTTATAGAGCATTTTATATTACTATGGAGTGGAGGCATGTTTTTAAGTATTTTGAAGTTTTGAGAACCTAAATTTTACTTGTTTTTTTTCTAGAAATCTAGTAAAAAATAAAGATAAAACCTCCAGCTATCTTAGCTACAAGTTGTCTTTTCAGAAACAAATGCAGATTTAACTTAAAGGGGAAAATAAGCAAGCCAGCACATCACTGCTCACAGTGTAGATGGAGGTACCAGTCTTTCCCAGAATGCCTTCGATTCCAAATGGCTGAGCCCACAGAACAGATAAGAGACATGGCAATTAAGATGCAAAATAAAATCAGAATTTGCACATTTGTAATCCGTTCCACATTGGAGAGTTTAAGTGGCGGACTTGTGGAATTCTGTAAAACAAAACAAAACAAATGGTAAAAATTGCACAATTTAGCATTGCTTACTTAGTATTTGATGAGGGTGACACAGTCACAACCAGTATTTGGATTTGAGCTGGAAACTGTTCCAAACACATGACAAGTATAATAAGGTGCCCATGGCTGTCACCTTTTTTTCTTATGATCACTATACCATGTACACATTTTTCTAGGTTGTAAAATAAGGAGAGAAAGAAGGGGTGGGGGTAAAACTCATTTTGCAGATTGTGTCAGGCAGGTTAAGATGTACTTGGCTACTTAAGCAAACAAGGTCTTTCCAAAGCATCTACTTCGTGCCTCTGCTTAGAAAAGAGGCAGGGGAAAAAGGCTCATGGCCCTGTAAAAACCTCAGCATCTAAAGGATCTCTAGTGCCATTTAGCAACTGTCTTACTGCATACAGCAGTAATTCAAGTCCTACCATCTATAATCAGTAACAGAGAACTGGGTGCAGCAGCAGGATGGCTTAGGAGGTAGAGACAGGAGGTCTGAGAAGCAAGCCTGACCTATGCAACAGAGGACAAGGGTGCTTCTCTGCTAGGTGAGGTGATTGGGTAGTTAAGGTAGACTGGTGCTAACCGAGCATCCTCAGGACAGGAAAGGAAATCCCTCATAACCAGTTTAAATGATAGAATATACAGTATGGCCAGGGTAGGTGCACTACCAACCATCTCACTTGTAATGACAGCATCTTCACAGCTATATGATGTACAGGGACACTTGGTCCTTGGAGTGGAACTCCAATTAGTATTTCAAAGTGAGTTTCCTATACTTGTCACACTACTGAATATAGAATGTATTACAATGTACAGATGAAGCTCCCATGGGTGTATAGAAACATCAGGATAGTAGATGGCAAAAACAGCCTTGTACAGAAATGCCATGAAAAAAAATGGCTGCTTATACTTTTCTTTAAATTTTATGAAAAAGATCCAAGTTTAAAACTTGATCAGTGCATTATAATAAAAACATGATACAGATATTTTAATGCAGACACTCTTATACAGGCAACTTGAAGTGACCACTAGTTGGAAAATGTCATAGATTAACACACACCACCATTCATTGGGTGTTGATGTATCAGGTGACCTTGGGCTAAGTTTCTCAGTGTTTCTATGTGCAGCGAGCCTTCTTACTGGGAAGGGATTTCAAGATATTGTCCATCTTGTTCCCAATATGGGTGTGTGGTGTAAGGGTAAGGATTATCCAATGGCAGATCTGTTCTGTTTGGTCCAAGTGCACCATGAGTAATGAATCATGAATTTCCAAAAGACTTAGTCTCAAAAAGATAAAAGTCCCACCTGCATCAGCTTGGTGTCATGTCCTGTGTAAACAACTATCCCATGGACCCACTGAGTATTTCTTAACTGAGCACCACGTAGAAGAATCTGGTCTGCTCCCAGGGGAACAGTGCTATGAAAGATTATGTCAGCATTAAAATTAACATTGTCCACAACGCTCAAGAAATACATGGTCAATACACAGCCATCAAAGTCTCCACTATTAAATCTTTATTTTTGGAAAGGAAGTATTTTTTTTTTCTACCAACAATGATAATTTTCAAATATAAGTATTGGGAAGAAGTAGGTTTTACCCTTAACACCATACTGGCCATTTCCTATAGCTTTACTCTCCCTGGGGAATATAAGTGTACCCCAAATATTCTAAAGCTGAAACTCCAACCCCCACAACTGTGATGACATCTGCAGCCACATCTTTATGAGGCTATTAGTTTTAGGTGAATCCATGGGGGTGAAGTGACTAGTGCCCTGATAAAATATCTGAGAGATGGCTCTGTCATATAAACATACACAGCAAAGACATTATTTTGCCAGATACAAAGATGGCCTTCATCAGAGTCCAGTCATGTTCCTTTATTTCCATTATCCAGATGGCAAGAAAAACAAATTTGTAATGATAAAACTGACTAAGTTCTATCATCATCGCAGTTTGAGCAAGCAAATATACTACCTCAAATAGCAAGCAATGTTTGACTTAAGTTTACACAAAGTTTGGAAGGGGTGGAGCTAAAATATCTGTTCCCCACTCTCTCAAGAAACACACACACACATACACACACAATTTAAGTTATAAACAACTTTGTATACAAACAGGGCTCAAAAACTACACAAGGTAAAATAAACCCAATACTCACTCTATATTCTGGTACTACCATCCCCATTCTGAAATAAGTGCCTAGACCTGGAGCCTTACAGTATTCATTTTACAGGGTTAGTATCTGTTTTCCCAGAATTGCTAACATTCCCAATACACAGTAATCATTTTGAAGCCATTTGCTTTTAGCCTTTTAGCCTCATTTCCACAAATGAGGCCAGGTTGGGTCTGTGTGTGTGTGTGTCCTCTAAGGCTTTGTGGTACCCTTTGTGGTACATTATTGGGTGCTCAAAACTTGAAAAAGACTCAAGAGTATGATGGCACTATTACAGATGTGTATTGATTGAGTCGGTTGACAGAAATGGAAGATCCAAAATCAAATGGCTCAAAGATTCCTAATAACCAAGGTTTTCATTTAACAAGAAATTAATGTTAAAAAAAAAAGCCCCAAACAAAGAAAATATACTTCAAACTTCTAGTAAAAGAAGGAAGTCATTTTCAGTGGACCTATAAAGAATATAGGTATTTCTGGTGGGCTTAGGTGGTTCAGTCAGCTTCTAAGGCTAGAGATAGCTTGGGCATTGGACCTCTTTTCAGGAAATATATTCTCCTGGCTCACTGAAATCAATCCAGATGTGTGGGTTAGAATGGCCCCTGCAGGAGTCCTCAGGAAACAGTAGATTTCAGCTCCCATCATTTACATCCAACAGCAGTCCTTAGGGCCCACTGGGATGGGAATGAAGTTTAGGCCATTTTGTGAACGCTTATGAAATGCCTGAGGACTGGTTATTTTGTATGAAAAAGAGGGTTATTTTTGAGTCAATCTGTAGTCACTACATTGGGGGTTGAGTTTCCAGTATGTGAACCCTTTAAGGGACAAAACCATATTGAAACCACAGAAGTCTCTTGTATATAAGTCAATTTCTGGAGTACATTTTGGGATTGGGGTGGGGTAGGGGCCTTGAGGCTAAAGCAGGTTCCACAAAGTACTTGAGAAGTTTCTGGATTTTGCTCAAGGGCACATGTATATCTACTGCTCCTCACCTATTTAATTGGGCTCAGTATCATATCTGACACACATTTATTGCTCCCCACTGTCCCCTATCCTTCCGGCCACCCTTGAAGTACCTGCCTCACTCATTCATTTCGACCTTTCTGATAAAATTAAGCATATTATAAAACTCCAGTTTCTTAAATCTTGGCACCATCATCTAAAGTTTTCTTCGTGGCATGGATTTGCTTGGCACCAATCAAAGAAAAGCTGGAAAGGAATGGAAGCTGGCCAGTTAAAAATGTCAGACTTAAGAAATGATACTTATACAAATGGCCAAATCTATCAGTAGTCTATAACCATATGTTCAAGGAAAGATTACTTTGAAAATTTTAGAATTAACAATTACCTCAAAGAGCATAAGAAAGTTTTGGTGGATTAGATCAGAGTGTTAGTCCATGGTATATGTCATATGTCATTTACTTAGTTCCTTATTTAATTCTTTAATCATTCATATCCCAATAGTGAGAACATGGACAACATTCCCCTAGGCTGGTTGAACCAGTATATCTAGCTGATGCTTACCTGGCCACCACACCTATCTGGTAGACAAGGCCTATTGTGTAGAGGAGGTAGGACTAGAAGGGGAGGAATGAAGACAGGGAACAGAAGTGGGGCAGAAAATACCCCACCCTTCTTGCTGGGTTCTACCTCAATTTTTTGCCTTAGATTGCAATAGAACTCCTTGATAAAAAAAAAGCCTACACTTGCTATAGCCAATTCTTCTCCATGATGTCAGGCTCAACCTGTTCTAATCAAGGGCCATGATTTCCATTCAATAGATCCAAATGTTAATGTTCAGCTACATTGTAGTTGGTTACTGGTGACAGCTGACCCAACTTTGTTCCTCCCTCTCTACTTGGAAGTTTCTTCACTTTTTCTTGGTTTTTATTCCACAAATTTGGTCTCTAGTCCCTGCTCTTCTCAACCTTCAAACGCTAGACGGTCCTTGGGTCTTTTAATTTTTCTGTCTACTTGTTCAATTTCAATGATTTTTTCCAGCCCCAGTGAGTTTAAATTTCTATGTGCACTACTCTCAAAGTTCAGACATTTATTCATAAACTTATTAAGTCCAAACATAAAGAGATGACGTTTCTCCTTTTTAACTTGCTCATGGATCTCAAGTTTGTTTAGAACACCTTATAATGGCCCACAAAGTCGGATGTGGTCTGGCCTATTATTATCTTTTGGCTTTCTCCTCAGTTTCTCTTCCTTCAATCACAGTGATTTGCACGATTTCTTCTGTCCAGAATTCTCTACTTCTGGATATTCAAGTGACTAAACTCTTAACCTCCTGATCAATATTGTTCAAATGTCACCTAAAGAAGTCTGACTTCAATTACCCTGAGAGATTTCTTCCTAAGAACACTTCCTTATCTAAGAGATTTCTTCACCTCTTGTCCTATGCTATAAAATTTTCTTATTTATTCCTTTATTTCTGCCCTTCACATATTTACCAAAAGAAAGTAAGTTCACAAAATCCTACAGCACAATGTTTACATACTGACATTCAACCTTTAATATTGTGGTATGTAGGATATTTGTTTCTTGGGAAGGAGGTGACTAACTCTTGAAATTTCTGCACACATGGGCTGGAGAGATAGCACAGTCAGTAAATTGCTTACTCTGTAATCATGAAGACAGAGCTGGATTCTCAGAATTCATAATAATGATGGTGATGCTAGATATTAGTGTGTGCTTGTAATTCCAGCACAGGAATGGGGAGACAGGAACATCCCTGAGGCTTTCCCAATTAGTGAGTTCACACCAGTGCAACACCCTGATGGAAGACAAGTTGGCTGGCTCCTGAGGAATAACACCTGAAGCAGACCTGTGGTCTCTACATGCACATTTTTTACACACACACACACACACACACACACACACACACGAGTTCTGCTTTTGTGACTGGGACTGAAACCTTAAAAAGGATGCCTGAGGGCTTCCACCATGCAAGGACACAGGGCACAATATTTTCTTACCAGACACCAAATTTGGTGACTTGATCTTCCAGACCTAGGAGGAGCAGTGGATTTCTGCAGCTCATCGATTTTTGAATTTGAGGTATTTTTGTTAGCATGAATGAATGAATGAATGAAAACACAAAGGCAAGATATCTGATTTGCTTACTGTGGCCTATGTAATATTTGTAAATGGTCTAGACTATCAGATATGTATTGAATTTTAACTGCATGAGTAAGAGAAATGATAACAAAGTGGTAGGAAAGCTGAAAATGAGGTAGCAATAATATTGACCACAGATAATAGCATGGCCTAGAAAAAAAAAAGCATATAGAATTATACACTAGAATTAGACAGAAGAGATTAAAAAAAATAACTGGCTGATGTGGTATAGTCTGAACTCTTTGAGATATCCCAAGATCATAGGAATGGATCATGGTCATGGGCATTGGTAAGAATCTCAGTGAAAGAACCAGCCACAGGCTATTTAACCACCAAAGAAAATCCCAGAACCCTGGAATATCACTGACAACATCTAACTGCCAGCCCGACAGGTATCTATGGGGAGAGTCAGGATTTAGCCTCCTACTAAAAACGTATGAGTTGGAAAACAGACAAGCTTAAAACAAAAGTTGCAAGTGAGCATTCACACTTAAGAGTAGAGGAAAATCATTTGGGGTCCAGGGTGACATGGTGAATCTGAATTTACCTACCCATGTCCATCAAGCCTTATATTCCCAACAAAATCGTAGAGATGCCGGTTTGGGCTTTCACACTCAATTCTGCCAGAAATTGTCATCAAACTGTCAATGTCCTTGATATCCGATGTTGCTGGTAAGCCCTGTTGGAATATTTCCAAATAAACAGAGTATTTTAAATAAGTACTGTGAGGGTGGGGCACTCTCCATGGTCTTAGAGGCAAGGGATCTCACTATTTTGCAAGTAATTCTCTTCCTTTACACAATACTGTCATGATAGGGGATGTCCTTCTATATCCTGTGAATATATGTTTCTCTTATTGGTTAATGAATAAAGCTGTTTCGGCCAATGAACAGGCAGGCTTTAGCCAGGCAGCAAGTATAGGCAGGGCTACTGGACAAAGAGAATTCTGGCAAGAGGAATGCAGACAGTGTGGAAGAGATGCCAGGCAGCCACTGAAGGTGAGTGTTACAGGGGACAGAAACTCTCTACACTGTTAAACTATACTGCAGAGGTACCTTCCTATCAATGTGAGCTTGGACTTTCAGTACAGAATAATATAACCTTTATGAAAGCTCTAAAGTACCCAGACCAAGTAAAAATTAGTATCTGCTGCTGTACAGTCTCTGATTCCTGAGTTTAAGGAAGGAGATGAAACATGGGCATGGTCTGTAATAAAGGAGAGCAGTTTGTCTGCCCTTCCTCTTTTTCTCCTTCACTTACTCCCTTCCTCGTTGGCAGGGAGAGCTTCCAAGCACTTCTTCACTCACCTGGAGGGGACAGGCACTGAGAGCATCCATATTGGCCACCTGACTTCAGTTTCCCCATGACATCCAGTTCTACCATAGCCCAAACACCACACTGACATTGTCGTCATCCAGCAAGAAGCCAGTGTTATGTATTTTAACCCTGCCCCTTAAAGCTTTTTTAAAAAAAGCCTATAGTTGTTTTGTGCAACTTTTCATAATATGAAAAGCAAATATAGAAATATAAAGTAATTCAAACCCCCAAGATAAATGTGTCTGAAGAGCACATTTATATACATTTGTATAATTTGGCTTTTAAGCATGGCAAACCCAATAGTAACTGGAGCTAAGAAAAATAAATTAACTTAACACACTAGCACTCACAGAGGCAGGTGGATCTCCATGAGTTTGAGTCCAGTCTGATCTATATAGTGAGTGCAGGCCAAATGGTACATTTGTATATTCTCTCTCTCTCTCTCTCTCTCTCTCTCTCTCTCTCTCTCTCTCACACACACACACACACACACACACACAAGCATTAAGAACTACTACTATTATTATTATCATCATTCAGCATTGACTATTATATAAAATAGTTAAAAGTATTATGAATAATATTTCATGATTGGTCATATTTAACCCACAATAATTAATTCTGTCAGTTTATGGAACATTTCTCACAATGGTTCAAAGAGAAAATAGTGATTAGACAGAATCACTTAGACATTCTTAAATATATATCATAAAGCATTGACAGTAGAACTTACTTGTCTAATTTTCAAGTTTGTTTCACCATCTAAGTTGGATGTCTCGATGTAGCACATGGCCTGGGGCTCACTGTTATTTGCAATTGAAAAATACAAAGATTCAGTTAGGGAAGGAAAGGAAGACACCAAGTACAATTGATGCAAGAGCTCTGATTCACCAAAGCCATTTGTTCTAGACAAAGCTACAGTCACCTAGCTTCTTCATGATTTTCATTGTAACAGCAAGATGGTGTGAGGCAGAACCACTCATCATGCATGACACTCATGGATCAGCCTTCCAGCCAGGAGAACCCAAAGCCATTTCCTAACAACACTCAGTGATGATCTTTAAGATGACATAATGAGGAGCCACATTGTTTTTAAACTGCTTGCTTATCCATAGAGATACAACACAGACCATTTTTGAAGTGTAAAGTAGGTTTGTGTCCAGATTTATCTCCAGCTCAGATGTCCAGTCAGGCTTCATGCTCATAGCCCACATGTAAATTGGTTAGGCAAAACAGCTGATTAAAAACTTCCAAATTGTTCCTTCTAAAGGCTTGTGCTAAGTACTTTAATCATTTTAGCTGTGATAAGATCACACTGATCACATGCTATTAAAAACTTAAGGCTACTTTTACAGGGTGAATTTTAAAATGAAAGTGACATACTTTATGTACTTTTTTGGTCTATTAAGAAAAAACTTGTTTGAGGTGTGTGTGTGTGTGTGTGTTCCTGTGTGGCCAGGGACATACGTGTATGGGAGGGCACACATGCACATGTGTGGAGGTCAGAGTACAAGTTCAACTATCAGTCTTAAGGTGCTGTCCATTTACTTTTGAAACAGGGTTTCTCACTGGCCTTGAACTTGCTGAGTAGAACAGAGTTAACTGGTCAGTGAGCTCAAGGGAGCTGCCTGTGCCTGTCTCCTTGGCAGTGGGCTTACAAGTGTATCATCACATCTGAGCTTTTTCATGCAGGATCCTCATATATACAAGCAAGCACTGACTGAGATGTTTGAAGCACAAAAAATACTAAAGCTAAAGTCAGCCCACCTGGCTGTATTGCTTCATGCGCCCCAGCTGCCACAGCTCAATATTTTAAGTGCATTCTGTATGTGGTGATCTGGGGACTATGTTCTCTGGTTTTATCATAGCATCTTACTTTATTTGTTTGACTGCTACAGATATATGAGTGCAGCTGGAGTGTAAATTTAATCCTCAGCTCACCAGAAGAACATTCTGAACATAACCAAAAGGTATTGTTAAGTTAAACTAACACTTGGCTACATAATAATAAGCCTATATCTGATAAATAACTATTAATATAAAAGAAACAAGTCACAAATATTGGAATTTTTTAATCAACTTCCAATTTGTACATGTGCAAAAAAGAAAAAAACTGCCCTAAGTGCTAGAAATGGATATTTAGCTTAATTTTGTCACCCTGAAATTAAAAAAAAATTACTTAGACATAGACATCAATCATATTTTATAGATCAAAAGTAACTTTGCATATTCTCCAATTATTTTTCCTATGAGCTTTCTTTCATATAGGCTTACATTTTCCAGACAGGGAAATCTTTCCATATTTATATTTTCATTTTCAATTATTACAAAAAATATTTTTAACTCATGGTCACAATAGTTATTCTCACTCTGGCAACTGTCCAACTTTCTAATTTCCTCATATTCATTTGAAACATAAATGGTTTCTAAAACTGTAAAACACATTTCTCCTCTAACAAAGAAAAAGGGTGACAAACAAAACACTAAATGAGACCGCCAATTCTTTTTTCTAGGCAGGAAAACTCATTAAAATGTTACTAACAAATGTACTTATCCAATCAAGTACACTCCAATTTGGGGCATTCTTAATGATGATTTAAGGCAGTTATGACTGCAGTAGTTCTGATAGAACTGTGAAGAAGCAGAAGCGTCAGGAGTCATGCTAGTTCATAAACACTTCAGCAAGTCATGACAACATCCAAGACACAAAACCACAGTCAGGGGCAAAGCAAGCATTTGGATTAGTAAGTGGCTAAACGAAACAAGATGCACACCACAGCACAGACACCAGGGGACAGCGGACATGGACCACAGCCCTGTGCACTTGTTCACAAGTTACAGGTGGGGTAAAGACTGACCCCAAGCATGCAGCACAAAAACGGACGACATCCAGCCTTGTGCAGGGGTCCTCTATAAACCCTATACAAGCCCAAATTTTAGTCGCAGTCACTGCAGAAATTCCACAGAACGTGTAGAAAATTTGAAATACGAGAATAAGAAAACATGCTTAAAATGTAACCGGTTTTCAACGACTGTTTCATGAAAAGGTTAACACCGTTCAAAACAATATGCTGGAGAGTTAATGGCTAAAGCCTTAAAGTTGAGGCATATTGTTAAAACATATGTGACTAGTGCACAGGAAATGAGAATCGCTTGGACTCCTATTGATAGCAATAGGAGTTCAGTCTGCCCAGCTGAAGGACAGACAGCGTTCAGCAGTGTTAATAAAGTGCCTTTAAAATATTTCCGATGCGCGGCAGTTAGCACGACACGCGCATGAGCTTTAAAGGAAGGGAGGGAGCTGAACCGCATTTGGGTGCCATTGTTCTTGGTTTAAGGTGAGGACCCTCGTACACGCGCCTGTGAGACCCTGTGGTTCTGACCTTGAGGACACACTGATGAGATCTGCTGGGAGGTGTTCCCCATTGGCCACTCTCACTATGTCCCCCACTGCCACCTACGCGTCCCAGTTTAAAATAATTAAAATGGGGGGGGGGACAAATAACAGAGAAAATAAAAACCAAACAAATGGACAAAAGAGACAGAAGGTTTGAAATTATTATACAAAAGATTTCATGTTAATAAAAATGTCTAATGCCGATTTTTTCAAAACTTATTTTGATCAGGCCTGAAGGGAAATGACAATATCTAATATTCAAAGGAATTTGGGGGAATCTTTTAAGCCCAATTTCAATTTCAAATGTGAAAACTTAATATTTTAAAGCTCACATATATTTCTTAACAAAGTAAATAAAAACATTTTAGTTATTTTATCTTACAGATTTCCTTTTTTAAAATTCAATTTGCTGCCAACTCGATGTTTACTCCTATTGAGTAAAGAAATAATTTTAAAATTATGTATTAGATATTTGAAAAACAAGTACACAACAGTAAGCCCCCTCTCTCACACAACCATGAAAGTAACTCTGTTCTGACTGCAAAATGATTTCAAAGTTGACTGCATCCCTACCGTATTTACTTTAATGGAAAACTGCTGTACAGATGTGCGTCTTAGGCAGTTAGGAGGCATGATTACACCATGTGGAGTTATTTAATAATTAATAAAGTATAAGTTACATACTGTGTTTTAGAGAGTATAGGGGGTAAGCCTTTGTAGCCAGAGAAAAGTCTTCAGGAAGGGTATAAAAAAGTCAGACCAAGAATCTGCTTGGACTTGAATTAAGGAAAGCCTTGGTTGCTCTATTTTATGTTTTTTTGTCACAGAAAGGTATTTCAGTTTGCTCATTTCAAGTCAGTGAACTTTCAATGATAGTCTAATTTAATTCCAAGCTACCTCAAGCTCACCCGTGAACTTGCTCTCACCTAGCCAGGCCAATAAACAGTTCCATTTTAGATATACTCCCTGACAAAATACAAACAAAAGTAACTTGAGAACAGAACATCTTAAAACAGTTCTTTGTCCTACACAAATCTTTGTGTTACAAAATGAGGAAATAAAAACACCCTGAGTTACTTCAAATCCCTAAACACCTGTGTCTATAAACAGCCAAGGAACTACTAGTTTCCTATTTATGATTCACTAACTTGTCAAAAATCCAATCATTCCAAACCATGACCTGATTAAATAGATTTTGAAAAAAGGACACTGTCCATATTTTTTATGTGGAAATTACAAATCAAACTGTCCAAGGAAATGATGATAAACAGCCTCAAGAATATTAAAAGACATTTCTTCTTGATTTATTTTAGGACTAGTTTTAAGGTTTTAAATCCTAAATTTATACATTATCCTAATGTGATAGTTTTTAATTCTAAGGACATATGTTCTGAATACTGATTCACAACTATCTTAAATGTGAATACAACAAAAAATATCTAAATTCAGTAACAGGAAAGTCTGAAAAGAAAGACTAAAGTACTAAATTTTTGGTTGGAAACTATCATTTAGAAAGGTACAATGACAAAAAAAATCACTCATCTATATTCTTGTACCATTTCACCATAACAAAAATAGGAAAGTTTGCAAGAGAGAGGATTATTGCACCAAAAAGGAATTTATGAATGAGGACTGAAAGAGAAAAATCAACAGAGCCCAATCCATGGAAGGCAGAAAGCAAATGACAGGGAATCTTAAACAGAGTTAGTGGCCCACACACACACCACAAGGATGTGGATGTAGCCAGAGGAAAAGAAACTCTCAAGTTTGGACTGTGCAGCAGCCAGTACTTAATCTGTATGGCAAACATGAAGCCAATCCTTTTTTAAATGCTTAATTAAAAATCATAAGAGGTTTGAAATTCTTCGTTTATTCTTTATTTCCTTGGAGAAATCACAAGGTCAATGCAGGGTAGAGAACCCATCCTCTACACTGTTTGAGCATCAGTAGGTGTCTCTACCTTGATGAGAGAAGGACAGTGTCAGCAGGTATATACTCTTTGCCTTTTATTATAACTATATCTCCAACATTTACCTGAAAGAAAACTGGGAATTGGTTAATTATCTGCATGGAAAGATAGTAAAAAAAAAAAAAAAAAAAAAAAAAGTACAACCCATTGTATTAATAATATACAGAATAAAAAAACCCCATAAAAACCCATTCTAATCTTCACAAAAATGGCATAAAATTATTTAGAGGTAAATAGGGGTAAATGTATAACTGTTTTTAATCTGTTACTTATCTTAATAAAATTTATTGAACAATTATACCCACTTGATTGACATCACAACTTCTTAAATGTTCTCTCTTTGACATAAAAATAAGGAGGAGGAATCCACTGGTGAAAACGTCTACCCTACTTAAGGAAGTCTCAGTACAATTGAAGAAATGGTCATATCTATGATGACCATTATGCAAAGACCCTCATGCAAAAAATGGTAACTCTAATTTATAGGGAGGGAGGGAACATCTAATATTCTATAAGTTTCTGAATCACATGTTCAGGGTGAGTTGAAAAGCTGAGACTCAAATCCACATCTACCCATCACATAGCCCGAGTTTTGCATAACATTATAATTCAAATAAAATAAACAGCCAAGTTATTTTTATTATATATTTACCCTCCCTGACTATGGTATGAAGATGAGTTAAAGTTCTGTTGTGGCCAGAAACTATAAGAAGTAATTTGTCAGTGTTCTTACTGCTTTTGGCAAACAACGAACGCATTTTCCACTCAGCAACAACCTCGCCCTGCTCCCTTCGTGGGAATCACTCTAGGGAATTACTGCTGATGGAGTCATTGTGTTCTGTTTTATATATTGGGAGAAACAGGTGAGTGAAAGTTGGAGAGGACCGTTTATAATCTATAGTATGTACACTAGTTGCTTAAGTAGGAAAGTGCTGGATGTCATGCTCTTAAAAACAAAAACAAAATTACTTTAGTTGAAACTTGCCATGTGGCTTAGCTGTAAGTGCCAAAATAGCAAGGATGCTGGAAGTGAACATCCATTACTTCAAAAGAGGGTGAAAATACCAAAAAAGAAAACAAAACAAAAAAGCAACTATAAAACTGGTAAGCATAAATACATGCTATCCCTTAAAAATGTGCAGTGACAGCTAACACAACTAAGGACAAGAAGATTATGAAAGGCAAAAGCTCTGCAATTAAGGCAGTTAAGAGGGAATGCCATCCTGATTACTACTTAATCATTCCCTAATCACCCTCTATGTTTTGTTAATGTTTCCCCTCCATTCGACTACATGCTTCATAAAACCAGGGCTGCATTACCTCCGTTAGAGTTAGGTTGAAGCATCTATTCATGAAGCATCTATTGGAGGCAGGGCATTCCAACTTCTTCATTCATTGCAAGACAACATAAGGCCTTGGGGTTATTAAGTTAGAAAACATAACATGGTGCACTGTGGTGACTCTAGCAGCCTGGGAAAGCCAAGAGCTTACTCATTACCCCAGGAGTCCTCACCATTTGAGGATATCAGTGGACTCCCTTAGTTGCCTATGTTTTAGATCAGTTTCTCAAAGGTACACAAGTAGCTTTGTCTCCCTCTGGTTCTGGCCTCTTACCATGGCATTTTTTCATAAGAAGGGGAGGCTGTGGTGGGAGATAGTCTTTGACCACAACCCAACTGGAGGACATTAAGGAAATATTTAGGGCTCTCCACCAACTTGAATTTCCTCAAGCCACTGACATGAGCAATTAGGATCAAGGATTAGGAAGGGGGGGTGTTAAAAATTATCAAACTATAAAGGACTTGTTTAAGAATCAAACTATTTCTAGTTCTAGGTAACAATATATGTACATTCTTATCCAAGAATTTTGGAAGATACGGGTTTTATCCAAAGAAATCTATCTCATGGTGGGAACGTATGCATTAAATAGTTTTGCAGAGTGACTTTGAGAGACCCATGCAGCTCACTGTGCTGTGTATCCAAACGAAGTACGTTTGGTTTCAAGATCATTCACCTAAATTCTTTATCTGTACCTGTACCTGTCCCAAGAACATGAGCAGCAATCTCTGCCTGGCAGAGTGAAGAACTGGCCTGTGTGTTGTGGTAAGAGCAATGAGGCCAGATGCTTATGTTTCAAGAGATACATATTCTTGGGGGGGGTTGCTTTGTCATTGTAACACTTTGTTTTAATATCAGATTCTTAAAACTTCACCTTTGTAATAGAGAAATCTCTTCACTGCAATCTGGAGGGCTGGGCTATTAACATCCAAGACCTGCTGTTGTTCTGTGATGACTAGATGTATGGAAACAAATCTATAGGACCTCTGAGGACCATTAAAAGCACCCACATGCTTAGAAACACAGTGAAAAAAACCCAGAAGCAAAGTCCATTTGCATGAGAGTTTCTCATTACATCTGCATGTGGATGACATTATTGGTTTGGGTATATTAAGTTTATTTTTCACTCTACAAAGTATCATGTGAACCAAGACAAGACCTGAACTAGCAACATGGCTAGGCCAACAAGGAAGTCTGCTTTTGTGTTTGCTATTTGCTCAATAACATTATTTTTTTACACGACTGGAAGCTCAGTATAGACAGGCCTATTCTTTTCACCTATAATTATATTTTATGATCTAGGAGACACTACATGTTCTGTTACCAGCTATGAGCTCACTCACTGCTTGGCACATACATTTAATAAATAGTTATTGAATGAATGTATAAAGTTTTCTGTGTCATCATATTATGTAAAATTAAAATTTTACTTGTCATAAAATATGAGCACAGGATGTTGTAACTTACTTGTCTTTTCTCCACTGCATGTATATATTAGTTTTAAATATTATGAAAACATTTTTGCATATGTAGACTTCCTCCCACTTCATTATTATTTATAGAAATGGACTATAAATTATCAGGATCTTTTCTATATGATTTTCATCATGAACAGCCAAAATACTAGTCTACAATGGCATATTAATGCAATGTAAATTAACATTTCTAGAATACAAGTTTATCATGAATAAAATATTAATTTTTTTGTTTGCAACTTTTGTTGGTTTGCCATCATACCAAATCTAGTTTTTTTCTTCTTGCTTATTACAGACTTTTGATTTTTCTGCTTGAAGAATAATGGCATGAATCTTTTGTTCTATTTGGTACAAATATTTAAAACATTCCGTATTTATCTGTGGCATCTTTTGCTATATGTAGATTTAAATTTATATAATCATGAAATATTGATCTTTTCCAAATACTTTCTCAAAGATCTTTGTTCTATTAGTTTGTATTTAAAAACAGTATTTTAGCAATTGATTCTTTTAGCCAGATGGAATTTAATTTTGCACAAATCACGATTTAGATGTAACCTAAATATTCAAGTATTATTTCTTAGTCTGCCAATCTGCAATTTTTGCTTCACTTACCAAATACTGAACATGCCTCATTTCAGGACACTATATTCTTTTCTATTTTATTCCTTAATATCTATTTTTGAAACAGACTTTTAAGGTAAGTGATAATTTCTTTGAGATTATGTTACACTAGTAATTTGAAATAAGTGATCTCTTATTTTTAATTTTGAAATAGCATATATTTGTGCATTTATCTGAATCTTTTTCTTGGGGGGGAGGAAGCAGCCTTCCTTTAGATGTTAAAGAGTCACATAAGCGAGGCTGGTGTGATAGCACCTGTCTGTGATCCCAGCGCTCAGGAAGCCGATTCAGGAAGATTGCCTCAGTTTGAGGTCAGTTACTTTCTTTCCACAGGTCATACAGGTTTTGTTTCCTAGCATCCCACATATCAGTAGAAATGAGATCTCTTTTTCCGTTTCCTAATGATACTGCAGACATCAAAATATTGTTAGTTTTATATGTTTATCTTGAATTCATCACTGAACCAGCTATGGGAATGTAATTGTCTTGTTATAACGACTAAATAACTTCAGCTCTTTTCATCTGAGTGGCTTTTAGGCAACAATCTAAATTCTATCTTTTCATAGCATAATATGGAATATGCATGTAAAGTTTGGCCCTGACTTCAAGAATAACTAACAATGTTATCATTATGAGTAAACACAGTGATTTATTACTGCCTTTGTTTATTAAAATTTTAAAAATTGATGGTTACAGTAATCCATGTAGAGTAGCATAGCCTCAAAATAATAGTTGTCATTAGGAACATTTGAAGGTTAATTTTACAGTGGAGCAGAAGAGAGTTACTACTTGACTGTATATTCCCAGAGCAAGAAGTCTAGGCAAGAGAAAAAAACTGATATAATAATTCTCAAAAATGTGCCTTTCTGTTAACTGTACTGACAATCCTGGTAATGTAAGACACCCAAATTCAATCCACTGTATCTGACTATACTCCATCTGTCTTCTCTATAAAATGTCTAAAGCCTCAAGTACCAGATGAGCCCATAAAGCCAATGACCCCTCAGAGTTGTTTTCAGCTGTCTCATTTTTCTCCTTTATTCTTCTGAAACAGAGCTGATCACCACAGAAACACAACACCATGAAGGTATTTTCCTCCTTATTACTTTAATGTCAAAGACCAGAAAACAGAAAGATATGAATTTCCATGTCTCTGGAAGAGATGTCAATTCCTAGTCTAGCCACTGATTTAAAAAAAAAAAAATCAACAAAAATGGATTTCTTATTGGGAAGAGATCCTATTCCTTCATGGGAAGAAGGTGACCATAAATTTCAGAAGGGAGAATCAAGTGCGTGGACTCCGATGAAGTGTAAATGAATGGGCAACACACAACAGTTTTGTTGTTCCAGCAAGATACTGTCCTGTGAGATACACATCCAGTGTCTGCTGCAGTGGCCTCCAAAAAGCCATCAAATGAGCCACCAAGGCTATTCACTATGGATGACTGGGGGATCCAAGTTCTGGAACTAAGTAAGAACTGACAGTCATCATTGCTTACCTTTTGCAAATAAGGACTTACAAGAATGGACGCCTGAGTAACTGTTGCCATAGTATGTTTCTACTCACTAAATGCTGAGATGGAGGCCAGCTAGCAGATCTACCTCTGGAGCATGTTCGTTAGAAAGTGACGTTTAGCTTGTATGATTAACTTTTCATAAAATAGTAGCAATAAGTAAATGGGGTGGTTCACCACATGAATTTGAAATAAACCATGCAAATATGAAATATCAGAACTCAATTTTGTTTTTACTTGGACAGTAGATGATTAAAACAAAGTTTACAAAACAAAATAAATAAATAAATAAATAAATAAATAAATAAATAAATAAAATCTATGAAAAGAATACTCAAAATGTATTGAGAAACAAAAAATGTTCTGGACAGTACTTCCCAAAAGAATGGCCTTGCTGGAAGAGTGCTGAAATGCTTAGTGCAGGCAACTAAGTGGAGACTTCACAAATCTTTATGTTAACTACTAAACGGTTCCACATTAGTGGAGTGGTTGACATTATGCCTGTAGAGTACACTTCTATGCATTTCTTATGGAACAAAATGAAAACTAATACATACCTTCTCCCAGTGAACAATTTCCCAAGCACCATTTCTCAGAACTGCAAAGAGAAAGGAAGACAGGTTAAAGAACACTTTGTTTGTTTGTTTGTTTGTTTGTTTGTTTTTAAACTACCAGTCGCAAGCCTCCATCCAATGAAATGATTATTTTAAAGGAATAGCTTCAAATGAAATGACTAGCAGCAGCATAACATCTTTTTAAACTGGCCGTAGCAACAAGGACCACACAATGAAATAAAAACTGTCAATTTCTATTTTGGCTCCCACAGTGATTTGCCTCTAACTCAGGGCAGCTTTACTGGAGTGGCTGGCCATTTACTTTCTCCAAGACACAGGGGAACCTCAGGGATAAGCAGGGGTGAATGTAGGGAGAAAACCACAAGAGGTCATATAAAAGGGAAACAACAGGCCTGCATCCATTTCCTAATGACAACCATTCTCCTCAGGTCTAAATGGGTTACTGTAACTACCCATTTTTAAACTTGAATAAACAAAGCAGAAGCATCACGGATTTCTAATTAGTAAGACTTTAATAGAAGGGAGCAACAGAAAAAAATGTTGTATTACTAGGTACATAACAATGTGAGAACATTTCATGTTTGGCTTACTACAAAGAGAGGAAAAGCTATTTTGAAATTATGAGAGAAGCAAGAGCATTGTGGAACGGACTTTCTGCTTCAACACACAGTACAGTTTCTCAGTATTCAGCCCCACCTACTAATGGTGTGTGATGGAATCCTGAGCACATTAATGCATACCAAATACTGAAAAGAGTACAAGACAATAACCTGAGGTAGATAACAGCGCACCAACGACATAAAGGAAAAGGTCCATTGATAAACAACACAGACATTAAACCCTTGAGGGCAAAGAAAAGGTTTGCTTTAATTAGAAACAGTACAGCACATACACAATGTGAAATTACAAAATAAGAAAGTTATAGTAATATATATATATATACTGATATATATATCAGTTTCTTTAAATGATAGATGGTACAGAGTTGGAATCCTCTAGAAAAGGTCATGGAAACAAGCCCAAAGTGTTCAGTAGCAAACCTAACATTAGTTCCACATCAGGCTTTAAAACCAGTATTGTAAGATACATTATTTTAATCTAGATATCTTTTTTTTCCCCGAGACAGGGTTTCTCTGTGGCTTTGCAGGCTGTTCTGGAACTCACTCTTGTAGACCAGGCTAGTCTTGAACTCACAGAGATCAGCCTGCCTCTGCCTCCCAAGTGCTGAGATTAAAGGCAAGCACCACCAATGCCCGGCTGTTGATATAATTCTTATAATTCCAAATTCTGTTGAATTAGGGCTCTTCTGAAGGAGGGCTCACAGCTTGCTGAGTTCCTTATTTCTAATGTCCTGCACCACTCCCATCACCTGACACAATCAGATGCTGACAGAAAAACAAATGCAATAATAAACACCTTGCAAGACATTTGGTAAGGTGATAACTTTATTAAATTCAAGTGGTAGGCTAAAACTAAAGTGTGTATGATATACTAGCCTAGTAACTACACACAAGTTAAAATTCTTATTTTTATACTACTCAAACAGATAAGGGCCAGCATCTGAACCATACATGCCCAGTATTGTACATAGTCTCTAAAAATCTAAATCTAGCAGAGTACACTCAAACTGATCCCACGAGCAAGGCTGTTCCTTGCCAATGTTCACACAGTCCCCAGGAGTCCAGAGGACACATTTCACAGTAAAAGCCCGGGCATAAGCTGTGTCTGCAGATACTTCCCAGTGTCTTCATCAGCATGGCTTGTCACTATGGATCAAGATTAAAGAAGCAAGCATGCTGCCTGTTGCTCATAACCTAGTAGCTAAAATATAAACAAGTATGCACAGGAGAGATAGCAAGCGCTGTCCACATCAACTCTAACTAAATTAACTGACAATGTTTGGACAAAAATACTTGAGCTCTTTATTGAAATTTATTTCCATCAGGGGCTATTTCTTATTAAGCACATGTTTACTTTCCAAGTTCAATAATTACCACCTCCTTTTTATTGGCATGTGTATGTACATGAATATGTGTGCATATTAGCATGTTTGCATGTGTGTGTGTGCACGCGTGCATGCGTGCATGTGCACAGGTGAGTGTGTGTTTCTAGGAATCCTAACTCTGGTCCTAGTGCTTGCACAGTGCCTTCACCTACTGAGCCATCGTCCCAGGCCTCAATTTTGTTCTTTTGTAGTTGTTTGTTTTAAACCACTATTTAATAGCTCTAAAACAATGCAATCTGATAAGAAAATAAAGGTGTCTGGCTATACAGAATGAATATTCTGAGGATCAACTAAACAGCATGGCAACTGTAGTTAACACATGCTATACTTGAAAATTGATGAGAGGATTGATCTTAATAATCTCACCAAAAAAGACCATGTGAGGGGATGGATGTGTTGATTAGTTCTTCACAATATACACATACAATCCTCTGTGGGTATTGTTATTTAGTAGCACTTCTATCAAGATACCAAAATATGCTGATACTAAAAGTCCTGTACAGAAAATGGCATAGTGCTTACATATAACCTGTGCAAATCTCCTTAAATAATTTAAATACCTAGATTATTTAGATTTCTCAGTGCAATACAAATACTATGCAAACAACTATTATATTGTACTGAGTAGAATATGATGGTAAAAGAAATGTCTGCACTCATTCAATACAAACATAATTCCTTTTCCTTTAACATTTTTGACCTGAGGGTTGAAAAAATCTGTAAATATAGAGCCTGTTGATACACAGGACTATTGCATGACAAAATGTAAAGTGCTATACTGTAAATGTATGAAATTTTGCCAAAATATTAGAGCAATGATTATGAGGTAATATATGATAATATATGAGGTAATAAAGAGAAGAGTCTGAGAAGAAAATTAAGCATTTTAGCTTATCTGGAAGCAGTCTCTGAAGGTGAGGCAAACACCGCGACTGAGTGGCCACCTCCATGTATGAGGCTCAACAGTCTGTCACTATATTCATGGTTTCTTGCTGTCTCACATCTGGCCTCTTCCCCCAATTATAGTATCTGCCTTGATCATCCTTGTGAGACTTTCCTTCTCAGCTGAAGTACAACTTAACAACAATGGACAGATCTTACATGTTCTAGTCAGTGAGCTTTGAAAATTGTGAACACCTATGTATCCACTACTAACAAGTCAGAGGACTCCACAGTGGTCCCTGTGCTCCGATGCCATCTATCCCTCGGTGCCCAGAAGTCAGTGTAAGTCATGTGCCATACAGAGGTCTTGTATTTCACACTCATCCCTCTGATTCGCAGGCTCTGATTTGTGGATTCAACTAATTGTAGACAGAAAATATTTTTTTAAAAAATCCCTATGTTTATGTAGAGCAAGCACACACATTTTTATCATCATTATTTGCTAACCAAGATAAATACTATAATTCTTTACATAGCATTTATATTGAATAAGGTATTGTTATAATTTTAATATGAAATATTCCGACAGGCTCTGTTTTGAATGAGTATAGAATACTACATTAGAAGATTGGAAAAATCAGGAGACAGAGTAACTGGAGGAAGTAGGTTACTGGGAATATGCTGTAGTGAGATATTCACTTTGTCCACACCTGTGGCACAGACCACGCCCATTGGGGTGGGGATAGGGGTGGACGTTACCTGGGGGAACTAAGTCTGAGGAGGGGGCTCCGGGAGCTCTCTTGCTTGTAGCACAAGGACAGGAGAACATCCAAAGGCATCCTTGGGACTAGGAACCTGCTGGTGTTCATCTATGTTGTAAGTTATTTCTCCCTGAATAAACATCTATTCGGCCTATTTGTTTCTCCTGATCCTTATTAAACATCAATATATGGTGTCCCGCACCATTTTGTTACGAGCAGGTTTTTCCATCAGCCTGGTCCCACAGCCGCGCCAGCCCCAAATAACACACAGAGATGCTGTATTAGATATAATGCTGTTGGCCAGTTACTAGTATTACTTATTGGCTAGCTCTGTCTTAAATATAACCCATTTCTATTATTCTAAGTATTTCCACGTGATATTCTTACAAGAGAGAGGGGCCCGCGTTCTGCTCTCCCCATCCTACATTTTCAATCTCCTACTACTTCTTCCGGAATCCTCCTTGTCTCCTAGTCTCACCTAGATTGCTTTCCTATTGGCCAACAGTGCTTTATTTATTAACCAACAAGAGTAACATATTTACAGAATGACATCTCCCATCAATATGCCTTTAAACGTTATACTGCATGCCTAGTCTCTTAATTACTCTCTATTTCCTGTCCGTCACAAGATGGTTAGTTTTGCACCATGCACTCCTACCACCACAATACCCAGGTCCTTGGAGCCAAGTGACATGGATTAAACCCTCTAAAACCATCAGCTCAAATAAGGCTTTTTAAAAAATGCTGTTTATATCATATAATGCATTGTAGTGATGGGAGGTAACCAATAAATGTATTATAAGTAATTCAGGAATGACAAGGTATCTGGATGATTGTTTATAGGTTATATATAAATATTTAGCCATTTTGTGTGAATGACTTGAACATCTGGGGAACTCCCTATCTTAGGAGAAGGATGCTGGAACTATTCCACAAATGGTAAGGTGTGGCTTTTGTGCCCCACACTGAATGCCAAAATGTAAGTGGAGTTCTTAATTGGTCTAAATAATAAAAGCCCAGAGTCAGACATACAGGAAAATGCTGAGAGATCAGAGAGAACAAGGAGCAAGCCATAGCCACACCTTACCTCCTTAGCATCTCAGCAGACGAGAGATGAGTTCCTGTTTCTTCCGGCTTATATCCTCTCTTCACCCAGCCATCTCACTTCCTGTTTCTGCCCAGCCACCTCACTTCTTGTCTGTCTGTACAGACCTCAATAGTTAGCTAATGGTAAGTTCCATTCTCTGACCTTCCAACTGGCTTTATTTGTATAAGCAAGATATAACCACAGGTGTCCCCTTGTCTTTGAGTCCATAAGAAGTCAGAATAGTAGTTTCACAGATGTATTGACAATGAACCTCACTCCCTAGTAGATATCACATTAAAAATAACACGAACAAAGCATTTAATATACAATTATAGAGGAAACTACTTTAGCTGTTTCTCAAAAAGTTTAACACATAATTGCCACAGGACCCTGAAATTCCACTCCCGAGTATAAGAGAAATGTTATTTCACATTTAGCTTGTGCATGAGAGTTCTCTGAAGCATTAGTTATATTAATTCCAAGGTGGAAACCACCTAGATGTGCATCAGGGTGAACTATCCATTTAATAGTATGCTACATGTCACAAAAAATGAAGTGTTAAGAAGATGGTGTGGATGAACCTTGAAGATATGCCAAGTGAAAGACAGCAGATAAACAAGGCCACAGATTGTATGGTCACACTTATATAAAGTACTCAGAATAGACAAATCCATGGAGACAGAATGCAGATTAGTAGTTGCCATGCTCAAAGGATGGGACAGCAGGGGCTGGCCACTCACATGTGTGGGTTTCTTTATGGAGTTCTGCAATATGATGGGACTGGGCGGTGTGGTGGGTGCACAATCTCCCTGAACCACCTGAGGGCCCAGGGTTGCCCACTTTAAGGTGGGGAATATTTTGGCAGGCAAGTAACAGCTGAATAAAAATAGCCACACAAATATGCAATGAGCTATTTAGACATTTGCTTAAAATAGATTTCTCAGTTTTGTAAGTTGCTAAAAAGATTCCCGTGGCGAGCATTTGCAAGTGTTATGTAACACAAGATGAAGTAATGCACTCCATCTTCTGATGTCAGCTCTGGGGCCACCCCTCCAGTTCTACTACCTGAACCAGTGTGCTTGAATGGGCGCCACTGTAGTAGATGTTTGCTGCTTCACATGTAAGAATGGCTCTGGCCCACGCTTCTTGTTCCAGTCGACATAACAAGTGTGCCCTCAGGCTTCTAGGGTGGTCTTCCAGGTCTGCTTCCTGTCTCCTGCTCTGAGCCTGCTCACTTCCTTTCAGCCTTGCTTTAGTCACCGCTTTCTTCAATTGATCTCTTGGGGAGCTCTGCCTCCACCCAATGGTGCCAATGGTATATTCTCTCTACACAAATGTTTCCTGCAGGTTTATTACTGAAGAGTAATTGGAAAAGATGGTATGGACTAGCTGAGAAAATTTACACACCTAAGAAAAGCTTTAAATACAGTGTTACTAGCCAATGGCATTTTTATCCTTACCTGTTTTTTTTTTATAATTATTACATTTAACTTTTATGTGCATGTACACCTGTGCCATGGCTACAATCCAAACACACAACAAAGTCAGTGGATCCTGTGAGTGTCATTCTGCCAAAATAAGTACGGAACTCTCAGTTTGGCCTAGGAAATGCAAACACAGGGAAAACATTAAGGCGAAAGCCAAGTTGAACTAAAGCACTTTCCACACGACCACTGATTGCACACTCCTAAAGCAGTCCTTTTAGTGGCCACAAAAGAGGATTCACAGGAGTGAGCCAACATGCAGCATCCTCCATAGCCTCTGCATCAACTCCTGCTTCCAGGTCCCTGCCCTGAGTCCCATATGAACTGTGACATAGAAGTGTAAGTGAAATACAAATTGCATAAGGTCATGGTGTTTTATCACAGCAATAGAAACCCTAGCAAAGACAATGATTTTATATTTACCTATGAAAATAAAAAACAAATGTACATTACACCATTTTCAAAGTTGGAAAACTAGATGATCTAAAAAATTGTCACTAGTTGCTAAAATAACATACAAATTTGAATAGATTTATAACAGTGTGGTCACAGCCTACTTTAATGCATATTTTAAATGTTGAGTGCGTGTATGTGTGTCTGTGTTTTGGATGCATGTAAGCATATTTCTGAGTGAAGGTATGGGTTGCCCTGTATAAATGCATTTAGAGGCCAAAGGAATTATCTTTAGGTATCACTTTCTACATTATTGCTTTGAAATGGGGTCCCTCGAAGAACTTAGAAACATGAAATCGGTGCATACTTTCCCTGGCCAACAACTTCCCAAGCACCATTTCTCAAGTTGCTCTTGGGTATAGGGAATAGGAGGATGAATGGTAACTAGCACATGCCAATCATTAGTCCATCCTACCCTGATCTAGGACAAGACTTTGACTCACACTGACGGGTGTTCCAGAGATATTACATTATCACAACAGCCAGCGACTCCCCTTAAATGAAATTCTGGCTTCCTCTTTGTCTATGCCATGGCCAAGCAACACTGAACTATATCTGCATGACTGGATGCTGCAGGAGCAAGCCCACACTGCTGACTCCAGTGCAGTCTGTTTCTACTTTTTGTCAGCTACAGTCAGACTTAGTCCTTGGTCATCCACAGCACTTCACACTCAAGTTTCACTGCACTGACCACAACCCGAGAAAGCACAAACCACTTCAACCATGTCAATATGGTGAGTAGTTGTTATTTATTCCAAAGTCAGTATTGGCTTGGATTAATCAAAGCATATATCACCATTATGTGTCAGTGCTATGTTAGCAGGTTAACCAAACAGTGTAATCTGAATCTGAAGCAGGACCCTGCTCTTCACTTGTTCCATGGGTCTACAGCACTAGGAGACCTGGAAGATGTGAGGATGATTCCGCCACCCTTTCCCCATTTCTTCTGCCCCTCAAATACAAGGGGCAGAAATAAAAGAAACATATAGCCTGATGCTACACAGATTAGGCTTTGAGAACAGTAAAGAATGTGGAGAAGTTTAAAAAAGAGTCAGCCACAACACATAAGTATTTGAGCAAATCAAGGCTTGAACACCATCCAGGGACACCTGTCAGTCATAGTTCACTGCTGTCTGATGGGAGATGCCATTATGTATATATGTTTCTCATACTGGTTAATGAATAAAGCACTGTTGGCCAATAGGAAAGCAAGATAGGCGGGACTAGGAGACAAGGAGAAAATGGGAAGGAGGAAGAGGAAAGATGGAGAGTCGGGAGAAAGCAGTATGCCGGCCGGCTCCCTGGTAAGAGAAATAAATAGATCAGCAGTAATGGGTTAATAATTAAGGGAGAGCTAGCCAATAAGAAAGTAGCACCTGGCCAACAGCATGATATCAAATACAGAGTCTCTGTGCGTTATTTGGGGCTGGCGCGGCGCCGGGACAAGACTCGGCAGCGGGCAGAAAAAACCCGTACTCCTTACAGCTGTCTTTCTTTTGGAACTGGTTCCTACCATCTAACCCTTACAACAATTACAACAAGTACTATCACATGCAGTGTGATGGCAAGGGAACCAGGAACCGAGCTATCTTTCTTCTGTAGCCTCCTTTGCCTCTGTTCCAACTTCTTCCAAGAAAGCAGGAAATACTGTGGAGTCCTTTACTGAGAGTCTGTCTACTTAGTTTTGTTGGTCCAAAGGTAACAGCATCCCACTCTGCTTCCTTTGGGGATGATTAATGCTGCTGGCAAGGAGCAGGAGCTTGAGGGAGGAAGGAATCTTGAATGGCCGCTAGCTAGGTGCACTGACAGCTCATTCAGAGATGTGAGACTCCTCCACCTCTCCCCCGGTGTCATGCAAACACACCTGCTACAGTTTCCACACAATCTAATTAGTATGACAGCATGCACGGGGAGGCTCAGATATTAAACAAACACCTCAGAGGGGCCTGCCTTTACCTAGCAGTATGCTGGCTAGCAGCTTTGCTACAGTGGATTTCTTCCGTGAAAGGCAAACATTCTGTTAGCATACCTGGGTCGTCCTTCCTCCCAAAAGGCCTGCAGGAGGCTCTGTGGGTCAAATAAAAAGCATTGCAGCCTGGATCATTTACAGACTCACAGCTTCCGAGAGATGTCATCTAGCTCCCCAGTTAAAGAGATGTGTCCCTAGGGATGTCTCTGAAAGTCACTGGCTATCCTTCCCTGGGCAGTCAGTCATATCCTGAGGTAGGCAGAAAGAGGAAGGTATTTCTAAACTATCACAGAGAACAGAGTGAAACACACACACACACATATTCACACACACATACACTCACACCCACATACACACCCATACACACACACACACACAGAGGAAAGCTAAGTGTGTTTTATTTCCTCTCTGGAAGTGAGCCTTTCAGAAAGATTTTAGGTTATGGTGAAGGTCATGTGTGAGCCAAGACTTTAGACCTATGCAAATAAAAGAATCCAATACATTCCTACTGAAGCACCATCCACTCACCTAACACTCTGCTTTAAAGACAGACCAGAGGCAGAAGCAACATCGCAGCCCAGAGTGACATTACACATAAGTACTTTGTGTAAACTTGCCTATAAAGGCCAAATTAAATCACTACAAGTATGGTCAAACAATTCTCTTCTACTGATGGACAAATGGAACTTTCCCAGTTGATGCATTTTGAGTAGATTGTTCATACTGGCATCAAAGTAGCTGAAAGTATCTCTGTAAACTCAACTATAAAATGTTAAAATGACCCCCAAATCATGCCCCCTTGCCAGTAGCCCCAGCAGCTCTGAGAGTGTACTGAAAGAGAAATTCTGGGGTCCCACACCAGGGTCCGGGAACTCTAGGGTGACTAGAAACCAGTGTTTAAGAAGCCCTCTGAGGGACTCAGAGCCATGATCAAATCTGAGACACCTTAAAAACAAATGTGCAGAGAAGTGAACGGACAAGGGCACAGGGCCAGCAAGCTCCTACTCCCAACACCCTGTTCACTTTTCCCTTCACTTCACTGAGAAATTTCATACCAGAAAAATCTCCTGGCCAGGCCTCACCAGTCAACCACATCTCAATTCCTGGACATCCGTTTTCAAAGATCCTCAACTGTTGTCCAGTTAAAACTGGAAGTAGATTTAGCTCAGAGCTGTGAAGCCCTGCTACTTCTGAAAGGCTGGGTGGGGTGGCTGCCTCAAGCCTGGTACTAGAAATCAGCAGTGTTTCCTCTCCCACCTCTAGCCTAAGGTGAATCCCACCATCACGGTTTCCTTATGTCTTCCTGGTTGCCACCCTAGCTCTAATCCCTAGTCAATAAAAAAATCATACCATTTTGGAGCTCACCCTGCCCTCTACAGCTGTCAACTTCTTTTAAAGCCATACTGGCAACCTAGTCACACTCTTCTACAATTTCTCCCAATCTTCTTACCAGGGTTCAAAAGCCGCTCCCCATCATGCATCTCTGCTATTGTCAAAATGGACCACTTGCTATTTCTAGGCCATTATTTCAGGTCTGCCCATGATGGGAGATGTCATTATGTAAATGTTTCTCTTATTGGTTAATGAATAAAGCACTGTTGGCCAATAGGAAAGCAAGATACAAGGGACTAGGAGACAAGGAGGAGAGAGGAAGTAGTAAGGAGGAGTCAGCATGGAGAGACTGGAGAGAGCAGAACGCCAGCCCCTCTCTTCAGTAAGATAAGACCATGTGGAAATACTTAGATTAATAGAAATGGATTAATACTTAAGACAGAGCTAGCCGATAAGAAACAAATAACTGGCCAACAGAATTATATCTAATACAGAGTCTCTATGTGTTATTTGGGGCTGGTGCGGCTCTGGGTCCAGGCCGGCAAGGGAAAACATACTCCTAACACTCATACATGCCCACATTCCACAGAGCTGCCCATAGCAGCTCTTCAGCCTCAGCCAGCACCCCAAGCTCCTGGCTTAGCATTCGAACCTCCCAAAAGCCATTTATGAATCCTGCTTCTCTCCTTTGGTCCTCAATGTTCTTTCTGGCTCGTATATCCATCCATCTTCATTTTATCTTTCCTCCCTTACCACAATGTCCTGTGCGGTGAGATGGAGACCATATTTGTTTGCATTTTTTGCTTAGGTCTTAGCACAGAGAAGGGTGCTCAATACAGACTGACTAGAGGGAAATAATAAATATCCGTTATTTGAACCATACCTGTTTTCCCCAGGAAATGTGAACACACAATAATTCATTTGGGTTTATCTAACACAAGTGGGAGGAAGTGCCTACCAGTGCAATACTGGTTAAAAAAAAAAAAAAAAAAAAAAAGAGGAAGAAAAAAGAAAAAAAACACAAGGGGAGAGAAGTCTACACATACATTTCCTAAGCCAAGAGCAAGGCAAACAGCAACTCTGAAATCAGACCTCTCACTAGTAAACTGTGCTCCCAAATTTCCTCAGTGGGTTTTGTTTCTCTAAGCACATTTTTGATTTGTGGGAGACATGAAATGCAAACCAGAAGGGTTTTCTCCACAAATAAATACCGCCTCCCTAACCAGAGTTATAGTGGAGGACTTCCAACGGCTCAATTTGCAGCACATTGCTAAGACAGCCAAAATGATTTGAAAATATTACCAATACTTGACATGTCTGAAGTTATTCAGGGTATCCACATGCATGGCTTTCAGCCATCTGACACAATACCATCTGAGAACTGTATACAGGTAAGCTGATGTCCACTTGGCAAGGTGCCTGCTCAAGCTCACTGGCTGGTTCATATGTGGGGAGCCTGCCCTGAGACAGAAGGCACTGTTCCGCGTTTCCGTAGGCCAGTGAACTGGTGCTATTTTAAGTCCTTTGTCAGCTCTGAAGTGAACTGAAGATGGTGGACTCTTCCCTGTTAGTGGGTCACTTCAGATTGAATTACCCAAACAACAACTCAATGCCTTTTCTACAGAGGACTTTAAAAGTCAAGTGGTTTCCAGCGGAAAGTCAGTAACTACCAAGTGCTGCACCACGGGGCCTTGCTAGTGCTCCTGACAATACTACCTCACTTTTAAGCTAGAAAAGACCATGTAGCATTGAGGAGGAAATTCTAGGTTGTGGGGGGGAGGGCAGTGTAGTGAATTTATGGTATTTACAGTGTGTCTACAATTAGAGGGGCTGGAGAGATGGCTCATTAGTTTAGAACACTTGTAGCTCTTGCAAAGGATCCAGTTAGTGATCAATAATCATCCCAACTTCAGTTTCATGGAATCAAATGCCCTCTTCTGACTTCCACAGGCACCAGTCACACACATAGCGCACATACATACCAAAAGGCAAAACATTCATATACATAAAATAAGTAAATCTTTAAGGATTTCCTATTGCCTTTTCTACAAAGTTAGATTGCAGAGAAAGTTCAATAAAGGAAGGCATATTTTTCACAGCATTCCTACTACCATAATAGTAAGAGAAGGTATTAGGAATTGGTAACATTGACTTTCACCCATCTCAGAAGCAAGCCAGGTGGTCAGCAGGTGGCTCTGTTTCCCACAGCTCACTTACTGGACATTCACACAGCATTATTTAGGGAGTATATGTCCAAACCCAGGTTTTTTTTTTTTTTTTTTTTTTTTTTTTTGGTTTTTCGAGACAGGGTTTCTCTGTATTGTTTTGGAGCATGTCCTGGAACTAGCTCTGTAGACCAGGCTGGCCTTGAACTCACAGAGATCCGCCTGCCTCTGCCTCCTGAGTGCTGGGATTAAAGGCGTGCACCACCAACGCCCCGGCTCAAACCCAGGGTTTTAAAATAGCACTTGTATTCATTAGGCTCTTATAAATTATCACAACTACCTTGGTAGGCACCCAAGCTCCATCTTCTCCTCCAAGTCCTCCATGCCATGATTTTTACATAAGACTGTCATTTTACTTGACATTCTTACAGCATTCCATAGAAAAAGAAAGAACAGCTTTACAATTTAGAGAGAATTAGTAGAATCACCACAATGAATTCACATAGGGATTGGATTCAGTGTACATATTACAGTAACTGAGTAATTCAAACTCAGTTTAGGGAAGACAGAGAGACTGCCAGGTAAGAGTGTGTGTGTGTGTGTGTGTGTGTGTGTGTGTGTGCGCGCGCGCGCTCCAGCGTGCACAGGGACATGGGTGTGTGTGTGTATTATGAATGTATATGTACACACATATTGCTTTTCATCTTGTTCTCACCTCAGATTACAAATTCCCAAGAAAGCTCCTTGCACTCCCAGTCTCTCTGTTCTCCCTTTGTTATCTAAAGTCAAGTATTCCTCAGGAGAACTGGTGCATGCGCTAAAACAGGACCGTGGGCTGGAAGCTACTGGAAATCTAGAGACAAGCAAGAAGAGATGGCCCTGTCCTCTGAAGGGTCCCTCTCTATTACTTGTAAACCACCCACACAGCAGCACACATATATAAAGAAAAGCAGCCACCTCTGTTTGGCAAGAATGAACCATATCACCCAGACTCATGTGCACCTGGACTTGTTACCATCAATGTATGCCCCACCCATTCTTTGCAACTAGGTTCTTGAAAAATAATATGTAACTTACTTTTGCCAGATCACTAAGCTATCTGCTTAACCAACATATGGATCTCTAAGGCAAAAAGTGGCATTTCTCAAAAAAATATTGAGGACAAGCTTAAATGTAAAGCCTAGTTGTAAAGTTCTGAGAAGGAGCCAAGCTCCATAATTTAGTTGGTAAAAATGAGGTTACAGACAGGTACCAATCTATAGCTAAGTGGCTAAAAATTTTGCAAATTAAACACACACACACACACACACACACACACACACACACACACACACACTTGCTTTTGAAGTCTCTAGGGATGCCTGGAGTGAGTGGGAGGCTTTTTCATGTCTTAACACAAAATATGAGAGAACATTCCTTTGAGTAGGAATACAGGGGTGAATCATGGTATTGGAGTAAAAGGTATCCTCTCATGCATTAATGTGATCTTGGAAAACATTTAGAAAATCTAAGCTTAATACTTTAAATCTCTGTCAAAATTAATTACCTGTCATAAATATCCTCCTACCCCTCCTACGCACCGACCACTGCCTCAGTTCAGAAAAGCAAATTGAATTTTACTCTGGTCTAATGACAACAGATGGCTCTCATATTAAGTAATTTGAGTTATCTGACAGCAGACAGCATCCTGTTCAAACATTTTTGTTATCTCCCATCATCAGCCAAACCAAGAGTATTAGTGCTCAAACCAGGCAGACACTAGCAGGAAAAGATGCCAATCATCCAGGAAACAACTTCAGGCATCAATTTTATTTCTTGGATACAGGATTTCCAAGTATTTTGCTGACTAACCCTGTTTCTGTAGCCAAGTCTTTATATTTCATTTTATAAGCAATTCTCATTTATACTTAGTAGGGAAACTTCCCTCACATGTGTCTGGTCTTCATTTCCAGATGCAAAGATAAGCCTGAAACCCCATGCAGAATATGGGGGAAAGGAAAAAAAGAAAAGAAAAGAAAAAAAAAAAAAAAACCAGGAAGAACCCAAAAGAAGAATGTTCCTCCCAAAAGGAACATTTTGGGAAATGGAGATATAAAAAATCTGCAACCCTCATACCACTATGACAGCTGTCCTTCAAAGCTTGCAAAAGACTACAGCTGGTCGCTGAAAACCAGAGCTCTCTGCCAGTGACAACTATGTTCTAGAAAAATGCTTCCATGGTTGTACCCCAAAAGCTTCCATTAAATGTTTAAAACAACATGACAAAAAATGCAAGAGCTTCAAATTGTCAGAAATACTAGCACCCCAAACATCTAGATGTGCCCCCCTTCCATCCTTATGATTGCTCTGTTGTATCAAAACTCCTGGAGCAGCTCTGAGTCCCCTTCCTGTGCTTTCCATCCTAACCCTGCATGTCCACTCCGCTTCTTTTTTGACTCGGTAGTCATAGCTACTGAGAACACACGAGGAAAGTTGGAATCTCCTTTGCCTGGCATTTAAGGGCTCATAAAAATTTGACTAGCCTATCATGTACATCACATGTCTGTTTCCCTCTGCTATGAATCTCCTTTGGACACTTGACACTCTAATAATAGCTCAATCCAGCAAGGCAGCAGCCATCTTCCTTCTCTCTTGGGCTGTCTTCTAGTCCCCTTTCCCACTCCACCCACAGGCAAACTGTCATTCATCCCCACATCTCTCTATTTATCCAGTCTTCCCCAAATTTAAGACCTAACCCATGGTATTCCAGGATTTTCTCTCTTTTGGCTCTTCTATGGCATCAGACATGGAAAACACTATTTGCTGAAAAAAAGTCTAATTAGTCATTGAGAGTGCACAGCCCAGCCCTTCATCTTTTACCCAAATCTCTAATATTGTATTGTGCATGTTCTTTCCCAACCCCCATGTACTTATCTTAACAAATAGGCTGCAAGCTCTTCAAAGCTAAAATTTTCATTTGATCTTTCTTATATCGCAAAAATAATATTTCAGTAGATAGTCTAAATATTTTAGGCTAATAAACACGCTCTCCTCAAATATATAAAATACCCAGCAGACGAGGCCTTTGGTAGGAAGTGATGAGAAGGAGGGAGTACATTTCCAAAGGCAGTGGTTCTCAACCTTCCAATGCTGTGACCCTTTAATAAAGTCCCTCATATTGTTGTGACTGCCCCCCTCCCGCCAACCATACATTTGCTTCAGTACAACTTCACAACTGCAATTGTGTTGCTGTTACAAATGGTAGTGCCATCTGATATGTAAGACAGCCGATATATAACCCCCAAAGGGGCTGCGACCCACAGGGACTCCACAAGGAGCAGCAGTAAATGCTGTGTTTAATGACTGGGTGATGCTAGAAGATACCTGATTCCCTTTACCACAGCACTGCAGGAGAAAGAAGTCTCTTGCAGAGCAAGCTCTGGGATGGCATAAGATGTGTGCTTTCAAGTTCTAGGGACTTTTTAAAAATATGAGAACATGGTTTTATTTGCCTGTGTTGAAGGTCATTTTGTTTAGGTCTCCACCAAAAAAGGCTGTGTGAAAACACTATTCACATTCAGAAGTGGGCCTGGTTTTAGCCATGGGCTTTATTTCGATGGCTAATTCCATCTGCCTGTGTGGAATAACTCAGAGTGGTTTTCAAATCAGTAATGAGATTTCAGATAATTTACTATTATTTCTTTGTACAGCCAACATTGTTCACAAATAAAGTAAAGTAAAGGCATTTTATAGTTTTTAACACAGTGGGGGAAAAAAAAACTGTAGGCCTTTTAAACAATATATTCAGAAGCATATACCTAGGAAGCACCTAAATATACTAAAATGTGACTTTTTAAAAAATATCACCTTTGTGTGATTTTCACATGCTAATAATTGCTAATAAAGTAAGAAGAAGGAATTGATCTAGAACAGATGGTATCTCAATACAATAGAGTACTCTCAACTGAACCATCTTTAAGTAAGGAGTTTGAGGATGTGATGGTGAGTGTACTTGGGAAACCCAAGAAAAAAGACATAAAGGTCCTACCTTGTGTCTGTTTCTTGTTCACAGCATTATCGGCTTTGTGTCGTTTCTAAAGTCAAAACAAAACAAAATACAAACCTCAGTGAAAAAGTGAAAGAGTTCCGTAAAGTCAAACAGTATTCACAACCCACAAAGGTCATCTAACTGATGTTCTCTGGATTTTTCTATTTCTACAATCATAGATGGGGCATTGGACCATTCACAGCTTTGCCGCACAGTACCCGGGAGACTCAGTTCTTAATAGCAAATAGGTAGAATAACATTTTAATGTTACTAGAAAAAAAGAAATGAAGCAAAAGTCTGAGTTAGTCTATTGCTTAAATAACTCATGTAGAAGATTGCCCAGGAGAGTTATCTATAATAACCACCAGTATTTTCAGCTTTTTCTGAAACTCATTATCCAATTAAGCTGAGTACATCCTTCAGAATTTGAAGATGCACTGCTGTCTGCCTACAACTAGAAAAAAACACATCCACCCCTTTTACTTAATACAGCCGCTTGTCTTCCCTGTTCCACAGTACTACCGTGACAAGCAGATGCCACTAAGATAAGAGATTCATTCTTCTTCCCCAAAACACCCACAAAGTTAAATGGTGGGGGTGGTTTTTAAGTTGAGGTGGGGAGGTTGAAGAGTTACACAAAGCAAGATTTTAGAGGAGTAAGAAAGAGAAACAAGAAAGTCAGAGGATAGGTGAGAAGCTCACGGCCAACAGCCACCATAGGGGAGGGACATGATCACCTCTGTAGTTCAATTGCAGGTTTTCTGCATCTTGTGTCTAAACTTACAGCACGGAGAAAGACACAGCACTCTGGCAACAAGGCAGAAAAGTGTTGAGTGTAACTAATCCTTTGCTCAAAGATCCTATCTTTGAAGGCCAAGGCTTGCACTTAGCTATGAGAACTGAGAACAAATACAAGGCGCTTACATTTTCCATTTGAGAAAAATATGGTATTGAAGAAGTTTAGTGAAAAAAAATTTCTAAGAGAAATGTGTGGAGTCAGCACTCCTGAGAGCTACAGTTGTATCAGAGACAGCAGAGTAAGAGCTGATAGTGTGGACTCAAGCCATCAAAGTACAAACTGAATTGTGAGACATATAAACAGCACTGAAGTCTCTGTGAGGAACTGTGGGACATGATTGTCACATAGCTACAGGGCAAATCTTTCTCAGTGCAAACTACTCATAATGTGTAGTGGAGAAAAAATCTCATGGGAATATTATTGTTTTCAAAAGAAAGTGTAGTTTGCTAGAAGACTATTTTAAATAAAAGATTTAAGTCTTATGAGGGGAGGGAGAAGAGAAGGGGAAGGAGAGGGAACTGGAATTGACAAGTAAAACAAGACTGTTTCTAATTTAAATTAAAAAATCATAAAAAAATGAATAAAAATTTAAGTCTTTTTGTATTTATATTAGCAACAGAAAAATACGATTTTAAAGTTCCAAATATTTTTCTGTGGCTGTTTCTTAATAAAAAATAAAAGAAAATTTGAATGGAATTCAAAATAAGTTTGCTTCCAGAATTTTTTTTTAAGTCCGAGGTAAATTTAGATAGTAAAAGAAGGTATAGTCATGTTTCCCCCCCCCCCCATACATCTATGAAGGGCAATGGTTAGACTCCTAACTGATGAAGATAAAAGCTAATTAATGACACATTTCATATCAATAAGAAGTGTAACTTTATGACACTAAAAGTGGCCTTGGACATTAGTTTCCACCTACAAAAAGTTCTTATATCAGGGCCTCTCTGTCACCAGCTCTCTCCAACTTCATACTTTCCAAATACAAACAATTTATGATTTGTATGATAAAAATATCAATTGCTCCCTATACAACTAAAAGTCCACAAAAATACAGTTATTTTTGTTTCCAAATGCTACTCCTCTTACATTCAGTATCACTGAGAGACGGTGAGATGTTTACTGTTTCCATTTTGGATAGGAAGTTCATCAATAAATGGTATCATGTGAACAGTATTATGAATTTTAGGGCAGTTAAGTGTTCGATGCTAATTTTTACGAACTTAATTGCCCCTGACAAGACTGAAAGCGGCATGTTAAATTGCATTTAGGGGAAAGAAAGTGGAATCTTTGAGAGGTCATGTAACTTGTCCAGGAAAGTGATGGGCTCAGACTCCTTGCTCAGGGAACCCTTTCGAAGTGCACTTGGTTCCTTCTTCAGAGATGATAATCAAGGTTTAGTCCCTGCCTTTTCTCACTTCTACCCTACATCCTTTACTTAGCTTAACTCTTTCACGCCAAGTCTATCACAGTGGCTGTCTTCAGTCCAATCCATCCCCCATATCCTCTATCCACCCTCTGCTCTCTCAGTCTCCCTCTCCTCCTCTCTGTTTGTGTTCATGCTGTAATCTATCCCCTTAGCCAGAACATGGAACCACAAACCCATGAATACCCGTTTTTACAAATCAGAAACTTAAAGCCACCTTGCTCTTTCTTGTTCTGTCACTTTATCTAGCACCCTTTCTTTGCTAATTAATTATTTACCAAACACCCATCTAGTTCATCTACTGAATGTTCAGCTCCATCCAGACTTCTTTTACTCAGTAACACATGTCCAGTAATTTGTATCTGCATCCCAAAGACTTTGAATAAGTATTCATTTTTCAACGAATGGAAAATGCTAATATTTCATAATAATAAAAGGTGTTTTTATGGTTCTGAATACCAACTTCATAGACAATTCTAATTCTGATTCTTGCCACAAGAATTATAATTTACTGTGATAAATTTTTGAAAAGAGATTTTCATAAATTTGGAATATTCCAGGTATATATATATATGTATATAAATAATTTTTATTTACACAGACAAAAATAAGACATCCATTATGTTAAGCTATGCAGCATCAGGAGTGGTAAGTCTTCAGCACCTCACATGTAGTCAAATCTTTATTCTAAAAAATTGTAAAAACAATGCTAATATAGGAAATATGTTTTCCTAGACCACTCACTGTGTTTTGTTTCTGAGGTATAAGTGGAAGACATAGTTAGTCCTCACAAACATCTAGTTCCATACTTCCAAGGATGTGAAGACAGCATCTCTTTAGCACGTCTTTAGTTCTAACACCTGCAAACAGATGTTGTAAATCGTGGATGACCCAAGCACTTGAGAAGTGCCATCGCTATTCCTTCCTTACTGCCTTGCTACAGTGAACCCTACTTGTCCACGCAGAAGATATTCAATTCAGTTTGAATCCCCAAGTCACTACCCTCTCCTCATCTCGAGCAACCACAGTGCTTTTCAGTAAGTAGATAACAGGCATATATTAGGCCACTGACATACTGAATATGATTAACATTATGACAAAGTTTAAATACATTTTAATCTGCACCCCAAGTGATGACAGGCACCTAATCAGTATCCTTATGTTTCTCTCTGTGAAAATATGATAAGTCATGATAGCTCTTTGTTCAGCCACTTAAACTATTACTTCTTCTGTTCTCTCCTCAGGAATATTATTTCAAACGTGCTATAATTGTATCATTGAATATATGCTACATGTTAAACAATTTCTGTAGCCTGTGTCTATGAACATCATGAAGTGATGGTTATATTTTCCTTGTTTCTATGATTTTTTTTTTTATTTAGCTGTACACTCTACTTCCCACCTCCCCCCTCTCCTTCCACCCTGACCCCTGACCCCATGCTCCCAATTTATTCAGGAGATCTTGTCTTTTTCCCCTTCTTAGGCAGATCCAGGCCCTCTTTGTTACTTAGGTTCTCTGCGGTTGTGGTCTGCAGGCTGGTTGTCATTTGCTTTATGTCTAATATCCACTAATGAGTGAGTACATATTATTTTTGTCTTTCTGGATCTGGGTTACCTCACGGAAGTTATAGATTTGCTATAAAAATCAAAGAGAAGATGGAAGAGGCAGCTTCGATGAGGGCTAACATGCAAGGCTCCATCCAAATCGCCATGATTGAACTCCGACACTCTGGATTCCAGTGGTTGACCTCAGGCAAGCGACTTTGCCCTTCTGACTATGCTTTCTCATTTATTTAAACTGGGAAGGTCAGCAGCAATACCTTAGAGGTGTGCTACACATGCTAACAAACATAAACAACAGGGAACAAGCACACAGAATCCAGAAGCACAGTAAACATCACTGCTATTTCTGCTGGTGATTCTCTGTATTGAGAACACAACCTAGGAAGGGATTTTGATTTCATTACTTTCTTGGACAATATCTGTGACCTCAGCTTCCTTGCCTTTTTTTTTTTAATTTTGTATTTTAATTAACTCTTTTGTAGAATATCTATATGTGATTCTTTAAAAAGACTCATTGATATTTTAGATTATGTGCATGACTGTGTATGTGTGTGAGTATGTGCAAATGAATGAATACAGGTGCCCACAAAGGTCAGAAGAGGTCACATGTAATTGTGAGCTTTCTGACACTGGGCTTGGAAACAGACTCAGGCCCTCTACAGGAGTAGTACTCATCCTCAAACATGGAGCTGCCTCTCCGGATCCAGTTTCCATGTTTTAAGTGGAGGACTCCTGAGATATTGAATGACAGATAAACAAGCCCAAACCAACAGCACAACACTTGATAAATCACATACGCTACACACACACACACACACACACACACACACACACAAAAATAAAATAAAAACAAAAATATCAGGTTAAACAAAGAAAGAAAGAAGAAAGGAGTGTTCAAAGAAACAGGCAGAAATTATAGTGAGGCCCAGTCTCCAGGGGCTGCCCAATCCAGCCATAACGTAAAGTATGGAAGTCAGTGGGAACAAACTAAGGAAAGAGAATTCTTTCATTTTCCCTGCTAGTGGGTCCAAGCAGGATCTTACCAATCAAGAGGACCAGGGTGTCTTACACACACACACACACACACACACACACACACACACACACACACACACACACACAGAGAGAGAGAGAGAGAGAGGTAGCCTCAGTGTCTACTGTTACATAAGTAGAGCTTCGAGGCCACCAATGCAGACCATATGATTCTTTTTAATAATGTTAATGAAGTAACACTGCAGAAGTAATACTACTATTTGTGAAATTTGGGGCTGTGCATTCATAAACACTTCCTCAGTCTCCCTCACCCAAATTTAACTCTTCTAAAGCCCAGCAGGAGGTCATTTTTAGACATTCAAAGAATGTCTAGAATCATCAAAAACCCACAATGTAAAGCACAACATCAGTTTCCTCAGATAAGACACTTAGAAGAGAATACAGAAAAGGTCTAAAGTTGTTTGGGGGCATTTATTTTGCAAGAGGAAACTGACTTCCTCTTTCTTACCATGGAGTGTTAAAAATAACAAAGTCACTGATACTTTCTTTCAATAAGACAAGATAAATGGAGAGGAAACTCAGAATACTAAAATACAATGAGAAGGAATCAAGGCATCCTAATAAGGTGAAAAACCACAGTATTTAACTTTAAAAAATAAAAAATACAATTAAAAAAATCTCCTTTATATTTAATTTGGAGATTATTTCAATTAATTGGAAACTGTTCTATCTTCATGCCAATTACTATATTTAGGTTCATTTCTTTTATTAATAAATTATAAACTTAAGAGAACACTGTACCGGTTTGATCAAGCCAGACCGCCTGAAACAGAGTACCAGGTGATCCTACATTCAAAACAGCTGGACAAAGCAGCCTTACAGACTACAGCCAGGATTTCTGCATCTTCTTCGAATCCCCCATGACAGCCCTCCTTACTAGCAGGAAGTAGTTTGGAAAGAATGACACCCAAATTCCCAAAGATTGTCTATAAATGTTTGTTTTCATTTAAATGGACTTGGTTATATAAAAAAGAGAGAGAGAGAGAGAGAGAACACTGTACCAAGATTCCTTGGCATTAATCTATTAGAAGCAACTTCAGGAAAAGAAATGCAATTCTATTCATCTTTAAGTTGCACAGGCATTTTAAAGGACCTATACTATAAATTACATAGCTAAAGAAAATAAAATTAATATACATTTGAGCCAGGTTATACATGAAAAGTTAAATACTTACAATGTCTTCTATTATCTCTTTGATAGCTGCCACAGCTAAAATAAATAAGAGAGGAACCAGTGTTGTATAACGACCTGTTGGTGACACATCAGGTATTTGCTGAATAAGAAAAAAGGCAAGATAATTCCAGTGAGAACCAGACATTAAAAAAGAAAAAAGAAAAAAAAAAAAAACAAAAACAAAAAACCTAAAAGTAGGGTCTTCTCAAACATTTCTCACTGATTTTACTAGTACTGGGTCAAGTACCTGCATAACAAGTTAATTTGCCTGTTTATAAATATATAGTACATAGAGCTAACACACAAGATTAAAAAAAGACAAAGTAGTGTATAAAAAAAACCATCAAAATGATGACTTAGAAATGCAATAAATACCTGCAGAAAAGTCTACACATATAATATGAATATATCAGATCATGAAATAATGTTCATTTCAGTATCCCTTTTCATTACATAAATCAGAAACTAATGCTTCAATCACCCTCTGGTGCTGGAATAATTGGTTTAACTTTTCTTTATGCTTTGCTGCATTTTCAACTCCTTTTGCTAACAGTGAACATTTACTATTTTTAATGTATATTATATTTTTTTTCTTAGAACATTCATAACAACTAACTTAAATGTTTGCTTCTGTAAGCAGTAATTTTTATAGTGAGCCATTTCATATTAATACTTTCACTGAAATAAAACTAGTTGGACAATTTGGGGGGAAAGTCTCTCCTCTCTTCAGCGCCTAACATGAACGAACACTTCTTGCCATCAAATTTATAGAACGCATCAGTATTTGAATAAGCATGAGCCCAAAGGCTCTGAAGGGTGGAGGATGCCTGATACTGTGGACAGGGAATACGAGCTCTGTCCAGCTAATCCCTCTGCCTTTCTATAAGCCTCAGGGTATTGGTGGAGGATTTAACAAGCCTTTCGTACTTCCTGCATACTGGCTTTGAACAGAGGTTTGAAGATAGACGGAACTTTACCTGGAGCAGGGCAATAAAGAGAAAGAACGAATTAGCTGCTCTTCTGAACTGAGAGTAGAGGAATCTTGGAAGGAATGTGATCACGTTGTATTTTGCAGTACTGGAAAGCAAAAATAAAAAGAAACATGTAGCTTAGCTCCTCCACAATTAACACCCATGTTTTCAGAGTTCTGCTCCCAGCACAGGAGTAATCAGATGACAACATTTGTTCACAGTTTCAAATCTGGAAACTATAGTAAGGGATCTCATTAATGTAACTGAAAAAGAGGGAAAGGACTGGCTAAATAAACAGTCAAGGCTGAATCTCTTTGGCTTTGTTTTTCTGTAACCTTTGTCTTCTCTGGTCAGTTATCATGCTGAACAGTACTAGGAGTAGCTTGCAAAGAAAGGAAATTTTAGATAAGATATTGAACTAACACACCAACATAGGGCCAGACAGTGTAAACAGCTTCTTAGAAAACCAGTCAAACAGCTTTTTCTGCTGTTCTACCTGTGTGCTGTCTGGCCATGCTAGGAACATGGTGAGGACTCCACGCTGTCCAGAAACAATAAGATATGAACACATAGGTCCTTTCTCTTGCTAATAAATAGAGAGGAGATGAAAGATCCATGCCATACTCTTCAACAGAGATACTACTGGAGGATCTGCAATTTTGTACATATTATTTGCAAATGGGTATATCTTAAATATGATAAACCTGCCCTGAAAGAAAAGCAGGTTAGCACTTGGGTTATTCATGTGGTCTAACACTATCTAGAACCTACTCCTTATGTGGAATCTGCTTCTGTAAGCAGTACTTTTTATAGTGAGCCATTTCATATTAATACTTTCACTGAAATAAAACTAATTGGACAATTTGGGGGGAAAGTCATAAATGAAAACTTATGGTTTGCAGTAAGGAAGACATTCTCAAAACACGCTGTATCATATGTGCTATACTACAACTATCCAAACCTATACTTCAAGATTCTAGCTAAAACAAACAAACCAAACCTCTAAAAATTCTTGGTATAGAATTGCAAGAATTGTTCCTAAGCTGTTAAAACTTGGCATGCAAAAATAATACACTGCTACATTAACAGGTTTAGAGAGATGACAACTGCCCAGGGGCAGCAGTTTTGATTATTCACAATTCTTGGAGTATAGGGGCTTATCCCTTCTGCTCCATCCTACATCCAGGGGCTTTTGATTTATCCTTTTCTTTTTGTTTGAGATGCTGGTGATTGAACCCAGAGCTTTATAAATGTTCGATAAAAGCATTCTATCATGAGTCATGCCATAGCCAGCCTTTCTTTCCTGGATAGAAAGCAGTAGAACAGCAGGTCCTCCTAACTGAACTGAGAGCTCCTGGTAACTCACCCCACCAAATCCCTTTGAAACAGGGTTCTTTCTCTGTATAATCCTGGCTGTCCTGGAACTCACTATGTAGACCAGGCTGGCTAAGAACAGACAGATCCATCTGCCTCTGCCTCCAGAATGCAGAAAGATATGTGCTACCATACCTGGCAGGCATTTGCTTCCCACCCACCCTGCTCTACCATCCAGTCCTCCCATGCCTTCTCCCAGCCTGTCCTACCTGACGTGATTGTTGCAGAATTTTGTCAGCTGAGGCTGATTGATGAATATGGTTCTTACTTCTTCCTGATCAGCTAGTGAGGTCTTCTCTGAAACATCATCTGTCTTCTCATAACCTGAAAGAAACATGCTTCTTAGTGGACAAGACATGTTTCAATAGCCGGACAGTAGTGCACATTCCTTTAACTCCAGCACCGGAGAGGCAGAGGCAGGCAGATCTCTGAATTCAAGGCCAGCCTGAACTACAGAGAGTGAGTTCCAGGAAAGACAGGACTACACAGAGAAACCCTGTCTGGAAAAACCGAAACAGAAATGTTTTATTTTATTATTGATATTTAGACTAGACCCATATTTCAAATTCACTCTACAATGTCAAATTTGACAAGGCTGCATGGATCCCTTACTGGTACTGTTCCTTTATAAGAAAAAGTAAAACTCACATAATATTTTTGTTAGGGATATCTCCTTAATATTTATGTAAAAATAATACACTTCAAAACCGGTAAGATTTATTCATCTTTCCTATATAGATGTCTGACTTAGACTCTTCCACTTCATGAAAAGATACCCAAAAGTCAGTAATTTTGGACTAGTTTATATAACAGCTTAAGGAAAATTCAAAAACAGTAATTTAAAATGCATTTCAAAATATAAACATCACATTGAATATTTTTATTTCTTTTGATGAAAATAGAAAAAAGTTTAATACTAAGGTTTAAGTAGGCAATCCTCAATGATCCAACCAACAACACTCATTTAATCCTCTAGTTAGAAGCAAGATCTCTAACTTCATTCTCAAGGCCATCACACAACTGTTAAGCTACCCATGGTCACTGCAATAGTACAATCAATGTCTCCGAAGGCGCTCCATGCTTCAAGACTCAAACCATCACAAAAAACAAACAAACAACAGGTCCCAGAACTGACAGAAGAAGAAGTTTAAAGGGCTCACTGTTATTTCCTAGTGAGGTGGGGTGGGGGATGGGGGTGGTGGTTATGGGAGCTATTGCCAAGACCTTGAGTAGGATCTCTGGCACCATAACAAAATTAAGCAAACAAACAAACAGGATTGAATTAAGTTAACCCCTTCCTCCTCTTCAGTGAAACAATCACATTCTTAAAAAAAAAAAAAAATCCATTTGTCTTCATTTTCCACCTTTCAGTGCCAACTCTTCCCATGAAACCTGCTGACACATGGCCTTTTGAAGTGTTCTGCATTGACGAAGGCAGAGAAGCTGCTCTGGGTCCACAACCACATAGGCCACCTCCTACCCAACAGCACACTTACCAGGATGTTTTCTGGCTCTCTGGTTATGAGTCAGTCTGCCCCTACTAGAAGAGGAGCTTTCTGGGGTAGATGGTGTATTATTCATCTTCTCCATCCCAGTCAACAGACAGCAGGTACTCAATAAATGTTTGCCCAATAAATACACCCCAAATGACAAAGAAGCAGTTGCCTCCACTGCCCCATTTGGAAGACAAGAGAAAACTTCTTCACCCACTGATAAAGATACTGATATCCAAGAGCCAGTGACGGACAACTGACACAGACAAGCTTGCCTGTGAGGCACAGATATGGTAGGAGACTCAGTGAGATGCTAAGAAGTGGATCAGGGAAGCAGCCCCTACTGAGGCCGGAAGTGCAGGCAGTGAGGGGGTGGACTGGATGTCATGCTGAGGAAGCACTTAGGCCAGCTCCAAGAGGGTTCTTAATGCTGAGAAAGCAGTCTCAAGTCTAGTCTTTGCTTGGCAGGGAGCCACTAAGAGCTTTCCAGGATCAGAGTTACAATTCATCCTCGTCGTCCTGAAGGTCACAGCTCCATTCTAGGCTCAATCATTCCCATTTTTCAGTTCTAGAAAGACCAGTTTTGCCCACAGTCATGGTCTGTTACTACTTCATATTTTAGATGCAACACAAGATTTGCCTTCCACTTTTGCATTATCCTAATTTCACATGGGGATTGGGACATGGATCATTTGGTAAAGCACTTGCTGTACAAGGTGAGTACCTGAGTTTAGATCTCCAGGAATCAAATAAATGCAGAGTGGGCATGAGGGAGGTAGAGACAGGCGATTCCAAGAGCCAGCTAACGAGCTAGACAGGATGAACTGTCAGACTTTGAGATCAGATGGGAGACCCTGCCTGCTTCAGTATAAAATAAGGTAAAGATTGCCTGAGGAAGACAAGCTATGCCACCTGAGCAATATCTTTAGATGAAACTTAAGAGGGTTGCATTTTTGACAGCCTAGCCCTTTGGTAATTTTATCCAAGGAGTAATGGATCAATCCCTCTAAGAAATTTGGACTAAGGTCTCAAATGTTACTAGGGTGAGCAGGATAATGCATGCTGACCTTCCATATTAATTTGTATTTAAGAATTCCTACAGTATCTTCCTGTGTCAAAGGGATTAGAATCTCTCTCTCTCTCTCCCTCCCTTTTACTTTTTTTTTCATTTTTCTTTATCTTTTTGTTCTGAGTAATTAAAACAATCCTAATGGATTAGCACAGGCTCAAGGAAGCTTTATTTGTGTTATTTTCAGGCAGTTTCATGCCATCTGCCCTTGAACTTGGTGTTTCTCAGAGCTTCTGATCCTTCAGCCTCATCTCCTGGACCCCGGGGTCACCAGTCTGCTCAGCTTTTAGTGTACAGTAGTAGTAAGGGCAATCCAAGAGGGGAATTTCCTCTTTCTCCACCCTAGAGGGGCCAAAATTAAGATGGCATTCCTTTTCACACACAGTTCCATCTCTGTTTTAAGGAGAGAATTGATGTCCCTGAGGAGTGGTTTGGTAACCCAGGGGACTTGCTTGGTATTTTAGTGATGTGTTCATTTAAGCCATTAAACTCACCAGTAGTTTTTAATTTACCTGTCCAGACTCCTACAGACTCCTGAGAGCTTGGCCATCTTTACAGGAAACAGGAAAAAGTTTGTGAAGCCACTGTTTTTGAATGAGTTCTCACTTAGTGGTCCTGGTCAGGCAGGCCCTCTCAAGCCACCTTTGTCATGAAGTGACACTGATGGTGAAACTGGCTTAGAGAGAGAAATGCATCATTATCACACTCTCTAGCATCCTTGGCAGCTTTCCCTACTATAAAATTGCACAGAGAGCACACAGCACTCGTGCAGTCAATGGAAATCGACCCTAAAACAATGATTTACTGTCTCTGAGATCGCCTCGGTGACCTATCTTCTCCAGGTTAAAAGAAGCTCTGGATTGACCTTGGAAACCAAAATCTCCTTGAATGTATATCTGGTAAATGCCAAGGCAAACAATTAGGTGGTTATTTTCATTAGTATCCTAATTTGCAAAACAGAAATGTTTTGTGTCCATCTCCTGGAATAATTGGTATAAGATGACAGAGTCTGTATATAAAGTACTTATAAAATGCTTGATATTCACTAAATATATGATAAAAGTAATTGATGGTGCTTGATGGGTGGGCGGCGTGGGTGAATTCAGATATTGGGTCTCTGAGAAGGGGAGGGGGCTGTCACAGTGTCTCAGAGTGGAAAGTCCTCCCTAGCAGTGCAAGTGTGAGCTCCTATGCTCCCTTGGTTACATGGAAAGCTTCCTGAATATTCCACCTGATTCACACAAGCCCTCGGTTGTCTGAGGAGTTCACAGTGGAGCAAAGCCAAATCAGCAAGATTCTGAGAACAGATCTCTTTCTCACAAGTGGATTCAAGCTCCTCAAACTTTTAAGATGTATAAATTTGTTAAACACTTTAGGATGCAAGACAATGTCATAGGAACCAGAGGAACTTATGTCCCAACAGAAGAAAGCTGACCGAGCAACATATCCCATAAAGTCACTTGCTTCCTGGAAAGGAGGCAAAATTCACAAATTCTTAGGAATCCAGGCAGGTGGTAAGGGATGCTGATATATTTTAACTGTGTAGAATCACTGAACCATGCTTCTTATGGTACTGTTTCCTGACTAATTAGAAACCTCCCCGCTGAGCTGATTCTTCTAAGTTGGCCTATCTGGAAAGTCAAGTGAGTCTCCATGTGTCTCATGAGAACCAAAGCAGCTCACTCACTGGTGACTGGATGAAACAGGAACCCAACAGCATTGAGCTCACATAACCTAATGCACTTAATTCCACAAAAGGTCAATACATCCACAGGACCAAACTCTTCAATCTGTTGAAGACCCTGGCAATGGGACCATGACACATCAGGTCTGTTGCTTACCATCTCTCCTCTATAGAGCTGCCAAAGTGTAACACTGTAACTTACCCCGACTCTGACCGGCCACCTTCTCCAAATTCTAACTGACATGAAATCTTTGACAGAATTCAAACTAAAGCCTAGGAACCAATATGTTTCTAGAGGATGACTTTTCTTATGTCATATGTTGAGGGGAAGTGGAGAGAACAAGAGAAACACACACACACACACACACACACACACACAGAGAGAGAGAGAGAGAGAGAGAGAGAGAGAGAGAGAGAGAGAGAGAGAGGAGAGAGAGAGAGAGAGAATATGCTCATATACTTCCTTTCCAAATTCTAAATGATCAGAAGTGTAACATTATGGCTGTCAAGTACAAACATAAAGATGAAGGGTAATAGTAACTCTAGGGGCATGCTACACTTTCCAATGTTTTTAAATGACCAATGCTTTATCCTTAGAAACCAAACTCATCAATACCATCATTGTTTTGAACTGCCTCAAGTAACCTCCTACACACACACACACACACACACACACACACAAAATCTCATTCTCAACAGTGAGTTCTGTTTGCAAAAAGGACTTAATTTTGCACCTATCATTCATTCATTCATTCATATCTTTGCTTACCAGTGTAACAGACTCACAGGGCTACAGATGCACATTTACTTCTTCAGCATATTTGGGAGTTTCCAGAATCACTCAGGCATTCATTCTTAGGTCCTAGGGGCTCATCTAGAAACTTGACAACTTCTAATATGATTCATTTTTTTAAAAATATATATATTCTTGAGAATTTCATATAGGCACATAATGAAATATGTTCATGTCTACCATATTTTGACTCTATATTCCTTCCAACGTAATTTCCCTCCACCTCACCCTGATCCTCATAACACAATAAGTCTAATTAGTGCTATATTCATATATATATATATATATATATATGAATATATGTGTATAGATATGTCTATATCTATAGAAATATATATGCATGAGTATGGAGCCATTCACTGGAGCATGGATACCTTCAAAACAAATTGCTTCTTCCTCCTTCCTCTGCCAGGTGTGGGGTCTGGAAAGCATCCCCCTACCTATCTGATTAAAAGAAAATTTTCTATAGAGCCAACAGGCAGGCAGTGTTCCTCTTTTACTACAGCATATGGCAGCTCCAGAAACAGCCTTGTGTAACGTTGTACTTGCCAAGGTTTGTGACTTCTTCAAGCCATCAGAGTCAAACTAGTCTTCCAGAATTCTGGTATAGCTGTCACTGAAATGAACAATGTGGTGGCTGAAATTTTCAATATCCTTCAAAGGCCTGTTGTCAACGCTTGGCTATTATCCCACTGGGAGGCAGTTCTTAGGAGGGAGGACCTGAGGCCTAAAAGGAGACAGCTAGGTAATTAAGGACACACTTTGAAGGGGACATTACCACCTGGCTCTCCCTTTCTCTCTGCCTCCTCCTCCCTGTCTCTTTCTCCCTGTCTCTTCTTCCTCTCTGCCTCCTCCTTTTCTCTCTTTTCTTCACTCTCAACCTGTCATGAGGTATGGATTCCTGATAGCATTTCTTGGCAAATCTACCAGCATTTCTTTGACCATGAACCCCATGCCAAAATGTGCTGCTTTGTTGCAGGCCCAAAGGGATGGATGCAACCAATCGTGGGATGAAAAATATGAAGCATAAGCCCAAATAACTTTATTCCTTATAAGTTCATTATCTCAAATATGTTGTTCCAGCAACAGAAAGCTGACTAATACACCTTTTATTTTTTCTAAATGATAAGGAGTATAATGATTCAGTAATTCAGAATTCTAGCTATATTGAAGATATAAAGTTACTAATACCCTACCTGATTTATATCTAATCTCACTGGAGAGAGTCTTGTTTTCTGAATGATACCATCATTTCAACTAATGATAAAATTACTGAGAAGGCCCTAAGCACACATGAAATCAAAGACTCATCAGGTCAACGACTTTATTTTTAGTTATATTATGACCAAAGGGTGTGTATAGAGTTCCGAAGAACCTAAAATAGCAGCAGAAGGAAATAAATAGTCACCTAATACTGCTTGGCATTTGCATACAAGAATATAAAAGTGTCATGCTGAAGACAACCATTTCACCCTTTCAGCAATAATTCCTATTATCAACAAATGAAGGCTGGAAGTGGGGCAGCATTTTAGTTTTCCCTGTGAACACCTCCTCCGCCCATTGACTAAACCCATGCACAGGCTGTGGGGCTAGACCTGGTTTCTCTACTGATTCCATACATCACTGCACAAAGTCTCCCTGGTTGTGTCTTGTTCTTGTTAAATGAGGAAGCAGGGATGATAACCTGCAGCACTCAGAAGTCAATGTCTTCTGGGCAAGAGTAGAAAGTCAATAGTATGTGCATTTTTAAGAAAAAGGAAACTAAAGGAACAAGCCTTTATGGAGATGTAACCTGCAGTCATCACTCAGCCAGAAGTTGATGCTGACTTGTGACTGTTGCCAAATCTCTGTATTTGAAGAGACAATGCAGCAACCATTAGCTCTTGCCAGCAGCCACCTGGTATCTTCTGAGCAGGTACTGCAGGGTTACGAAGTAGGTAGACTTTAGCTTTCCTCCTCCTGCCTGGACCCAGCATTGCGCTTTCATTCCACAAAGCATGAAGCAACTAAGGACACAAAGTCTCAAAGGTTATCCTTGTAAAAAGGCTTGAAGTTTTTCAATCCTCATCACAAATACCACAACCCAATCAGCAAACTTACTCCCATCATTTGCTTAGTCAACATACTTAATGTCTATGGGAAGGCATTTTAAAAACCATTACAGAAACAGCAAAAGGTAAGATTCTCACTTTGGAGTTTATTCTCTAGAGTAGAGGAAGATAATTACAGGTCATTCTAAGAGAGAGGAAGGAAATGGCTAGCAGGTAGTGAAAGCCCATTAAAGTCCACTATTCTCGCTGGGGTTATAGTTTTTGCAGACATCAGTGCTTTGCTCAGCATAGGTGATGCTTCATACAGGTCAGAGAAGCTGAACTGAGATCTTAGTGATAATAAGAAAAGATAAGGGATAACAGTGACTCAGCCAATCAGTGGAGGGCAGGAAGACCTGGGGGGGGCACAAATGGGCAAGAGAACCTGTGATTTTGAATCCTGAACCTGAATCAAAAGGAGAGAGAGGACCAGACCAAGCAAAACAATTTGAGTTTATGGTCTTAATGCAGCAGGCATCCAAGGAGAACGGCTGTTGGGAGACCATGTAATAAGACAAGTGAAGGGAGCCCATGTGCTAAGACACATGAAGGGAGAACATGTGGTAGATGAGTGAAGGGAGACCATGTGAGAAGACACATGAAAGACAATGGGGTCTGGATTCAGCTTGTGACAATTGATGGAGAAGGACACAGAAATAGTCCTTGTAGCCTATGTCTGTCATCATCTTTCCATCACTGAACAGTGTCAGACACATCTGCCACCTGATATTATGCTAAGCAAAAGCCTGGGATCTCAAAGAAAAGTAGGAGCTAAAAACTAAATGTTGCATCTATAAACTTTTACTATGATTATATGTTTAACTTAAAGTACTCTGGATATAGCAAGTGAAATAAAATACTATCCATAATTCTACTTTCTTATAAGGTCTGGGGGGGATTGTATGAGATGATGTGGTTGTGGTACACTTGGGGCAATACCCGACTCTTCATATACAGGGAAATATTTTAGCCATTCTTATCTGTTACAAAATCAGAAAGGCAGATTGGGAGGCCGGGAGCCTTTTAGTCCTGTCTATGTTCAGAATCTGCTTGGGGAGGGGAATATCTGTACAACACTAAACAGAGAAATTTATTGTCTAGGTCTTACTTCCTCACCCATAAGCCGTTACCATGAGTACCACACTGTATTATAATATAGACTGTATTTATCACTCAAACCGTTCCTGCATTCTAGTCTCTCTAGATATTATAAAAGGTAATTTCTCCTTCAAAATATATGATACAGGGAGAAAAATGGTAATGATACAAGTAAAAGGGAAAATAGTTAATTAGGGTTATGCCCAGTTGACAGCAAAATAATGAATTTTTTCATACAATTCTATAATTGATATTAAAATAAGTATGTTTTCTTCCAAACTCCCATCTGTGTAGGGGTTATGCAATGAAATTCAGGGGTGAGTAGGTAGGAGGGAGGATAGTACAAGGTACAAAATTTTTCTATTGCCTCACAATATGGTTAGAGAACCATTATGATTGTGCAGACTCAACTTGATTTCAATTAGAAGTAGACAGCAACTAGCCTGAGAATGTCTATTGTATTATCTCCTAAACATTCTAAGCAGAGTCCAATGACCTTTAACTCAATGTTTTTCGATATCAGACCTTAAAGAGGCCATATTGTTTGCTCAAGATTCTTGACCTAGATTGAGGTCATTAAACAATTGTGCTTGCAACAGTCAGAAGCTAATAAAAGAATACAAACTGGAAAACTACTTGGTGACTCTAGAGGTGCAATTAAAACTAGGTGCTTCTTAGGAGGAAATAGGAACACTGCCCACTGCCTTTCTCAAAGGCAATATACGTGTGTGTGTGTGTGTGTGTGTGTGTGTGTGTATTGTTCTTTGAGCAAATAATTATTAAATAATTATTGAATCTTTTCTTCATGCTGACTTTGGAAAAAAAAAACTGGGGAGAACAATTTGGATGTTTTCATTCTCTCTACACATACAGAGGCAGTTACTTCAACTACAAAGAAGAACTGAAACCTTGTATTCTGCATTGTTCTAGTGAAGGGTCAATTCAGGTGTTCTCTTGGAAGTGCAGTAGCCAGTCAGAGACTGAGGACAGAAGGAAAGCGTTAATTCCGGGACAATGAGTTGTGGGCACTTGGCAGCTTGGGCTCTTATATTATACTTTAAAGCAAGGCACTGGAGAAATGAAGCACTTGCCATCAAGCATAGAAATTAAACAGAAACCATCGATGGTGTACCTGCATAGCTGGGGGAAAGAAAATTTCAGTTACATTACTACATCATCAATGTCCTGTGCACAGCTCAGGCTCTGCACTGTGGACATCTGCTGCTCTCTCCGATTCAGTGTCTGCTTTTCCCGGAAAAGTCTCTCTCTTTCCTTTGGAGAAGTATTAGAGCACCACTCCCATCACCTCCCTGTGCCCCATTTAACTTAACTGCCATTTGGATATAAATGCTGAGTGCAGAAGGACTACATCTGTGGTACCTGGAAGTGATGGTCACTACTCATGCAACCTTGCCTCTTGCCTGGCTTGTCTGTAAAGCTTTTCTCTTGTGTCCAGGAGCAACTGCACCTGCTTTTCAGATGTATTCAAGAGTGCGCCTATGGAACAGAAGTGCTCCCTCACCTTCTCCCTGTACCTGGCCAAGCTTCTTTCAGATGCTGAGTCCTGTCCCTTGGCTTACAATCATGAATGGCATTTCTGCCTGGAATCATTGTGCACCTGCTCTCCTCATCAGATTGTTAAACTTCAGGAACCTTCCATAACAGGCTCTACAAGCTGGATCAGATCAACTGCTTGCTCTAATTAAGTTCTTCATCCAGCACACTCTGGAACACTGAGGGATGCCACCCGAAGGACTGGTGCAAGAGCTGAAAAGCTTTCCACACCCCCTACCTTCCTCTCACTACCTCCTTGTTCAAGCAGCTGGGGCCCTAACCCATGACCTTTAAACCTCTCTAAGTTATTGGAAAGAAAAAAGGAGTAATAAAGAGACACCTAACCCCACAAGAGAAAGCCTGGCTACTTTAAAAGAATTCTTCTGAAAATGACAGAAAGCCCTACTTCTCTCAGGGTCAGAGAGGGAACCAATGACGTCTGCCTTACCTGTAAAACACTAACACTAGTGGACACTCACTCACTCATCCAACAACCAAGCGTGACCCCATTCTTTCCTTCAATTCCAATTCTCACACAATGTTTCCAATTAAGGATCTCCATGGCCCTCGTAGCCCTGATAAATTTCACTTACACATCAGAGCATATCTTTACCAACCTTCTTTGAAGCATCACACAGGAAAGTTTACATATGAGGAATGCGTCTCTCATGTAAAAGACTGATAAATCTATGACACACTTATTGAGTAATGAACACACATGTGTGCACACACATTATGTATAAACTAGTGAGAACAACAGGTTTATAGATGCCCCTAACTTAGGCAGTGAGGCTAGATCAGGAGAAAAAGTGCACTGAAGTATTAATTGGATATGTTGCTCTAATATACATAAACTACTCTACAGAGCAGTCCTGTCTATACACTAAATGTTTACTAAATTTTCCACTTGGATATAAGGTATCCAGAAATTCTCATATTTTGTAATCTTGCCTCATTGATTATAGCCACTAGTATACTTTCCTATAAGGAACTGCTTTTTCCATACATAGTAAACAGTATTATTCTTTAAGAGCCTCTGTGAGAACAAATCTAAAAATAGACAAGTGTGAAAACACATTCATATCATTTGTCTACAACAGGAGGAAAATAATGCAGAACACCTCCTGAAGTCACGCTGTGCTGTGGCAAGTTCTTGAAGTAGTACTATGAATCCTAAGTGGAAAATACCAAGGGAAAAAATTCAGACATTCAGAACAAAACACTACCTATAAGCAGATCGGTACCTAGTGTTGGGCCTCACACAGACTAAGTCCTCAGTCTCTGTGGTAGCCAAATTTAGGGATCATCTTAGAAAAATAATCACTTTGGGCAGGTTGAGATATTAGAAGTGGCAATAAAGCATTTACTAATATTAACATCATGCTCAACTGAAAAAGCACAAAATACAATGAGAGATGAAGAGGGATTCAATAATGTCTCCTTTGCAGCACCCCTGGAAACACCCCAGAGACCACTTGGTCTGAGAGAAAAAAAATGAACTACATGCTACCAAGCAGACTGACTAGCACCAAGAAGGTTTCCAAGGCAAGACATCTATCAGACATCCAGGAAGTTGCAATCAGCTAAAAGCATTGGCAGCTTGCCTAAGTCTCAAAGTCTACTCTAAGAAGGCTTTGGAAACAAGATGCCCACTGAGTTGTGCCTATGGACTAGATGCTAACTGATAGAAAATGCTAAAGCAGGAAGGATACATTAAAAGTTATAAAGGGACAAGGAGCTTTGACAATCAAAGTGAGGAATGCCAGGCCAAGTCAGACACATTTTTCACACTTCAGGACACATTTTAAGTTACTACCAAGACCCCAAAAGGGAAGAATTCTGATTGGCTATGGCAACATGCTAACTGTGAGGGTCTCGGAAGAAAGAAGAAAATGGAGGCACATTCAGATTCCACTGATGTTGGACAGAAAGTCCTAGAACAAGTTAAAGGAGACCCAAAAAGGCAGGACACAGACTTCTATGTTCAAGAGTGAATGCATGCCCAGGCACCCAAGAATGAGCAAATATATTTTTACAAATGTTAAGAGGCCACCAAAATGGCTTCCCCTTTCATTTGGGATGCAAGATGAGACAGGCCCACTGCCCAAAATAGATGTGCAAAGTTAACAGATAACAAAAGCAGAACTTCACAACTCCTGTTTCCCTTCACTGTCTATCAAGCAGCAGCATCTAAAATCAAAAGGGCAGAAGAAACCAGAAGAACTAAAACAAAAGGAAAGCCGGGGGCTTTTCCTTGTTGTTTTAGGTAGCACCTACAAGAATTTGTATCTTATAGCTAACACACACACACACACACACACACACACACACACACACACACACTTTTCAAAATTGTGAAAGCCCATATGATGGTTGAGTGAAGTTTCATAGCACAGAGCCACGGTGAACAACAGAGGATCTAAAAGTGACAAAATAAGTAAAATAAACAATGAAAACAAAAATACCTCACCATCCCCACATAGTAAAGGGCCAGATTTCAAACCTCACAAGGTACTGTTTATATATTAGGAGATTAGGAATCAACATATATGTCCTCTAAGCTCCCAGACTTGTGCTCATGTGTTTAAAGGACTTGTAGAAATGTTTTGAACATGATTAATTGGAAACTTAAAAAGAACATCTATTCACACTGAGAATTTAGCAAAGACTGAGTAGGACTTAATTACTCTGAAAGAGCTATTCAATATATACATAAATACAGGATATGTGAAAAGGTGTGCCATTTTAAAAAGTGTTCTTTTTATTACCTAGCCCGAACAATAGTCCTATTGTGCCACGACTTAGAGGCCAATGTCAGTCAAAAATCTGATGCAAAGAAATAATTGAGAGGATGGTTTGATGACCAGAAACCAGTAAGCTTCCATAAATGAACTTCCTTCTTTTTCTTTTCTTCCTCTCTTCCTTCCTCCCTCCTCCCCACCTTCAGACAGGGTATCACTACACAACCTTTGCTGGCCTGGAACTCACTATGTAGACCAGGCTGGCATTGAGCTCATAGAAGTCTGCCTGCCTCTGCCTCCTGAATGCTGGGATTAAAGGTCACCCCATCCAGCCCTTCATTGCTCTATTAAAATTAGTAACATACAGGGACTATAGCTACAATGCAGCTCAGTGGTCGAGGGTTTGTCTGTCTTGTGTGAGGTTCTGGGGAGGGTAATGGGACAGACAAATTAGAGTCCTATTAAAATCCATGGCTGTGTAACTATACAGACCCACAAGCAGGTGAAACCTTCTGAAAAGTCCAAGCATGGCTGTTGTTGGTTCCTGCCTCTTTTCCTTCCCTGGTCTAGAACCTAATCCTAGGTCTCAGGAGCAACACATTTCAGACAGAGTCATGCCACTTGTGGGAACATGGACTTGTAATTCAGCAGCAAGGTCAGCTGACTCAGTACCATGGTGATATGGGCTTGAGGGTGCCATATGTATGCTGCCATGGTATGCTGCCATGGTTTGTATGTGGCTTAAAACTGTCCCACAGTGACTCATGTGTTGAAATCTAATTACCATTGTGAGGCATTAGAGAATGCAATTGAGAGGTAGAGGCCCTGGGGATTCTTTAGGAGTAGATAAGCTCAGGGTGCAATCCCTATGGCTGAATTAGGAATATGTGAGGTCAAGGAGCAATATATGTGAGTGAAGCAGGGATGCAAGTACTCTCTCTCTCTCTCTCTCTCTCTCTCTCTCTCTCTCTCTCTCTCTGTGTGTGTGTGTGTATCTAGTGCCATGTATCATCTCTATACCATCCTCACACTCTGTAACCAAGGCCACACCAGATGTGGTCTTGAACCTCAAAAACTGTGAGCCAAAAAAGATCATCTTTCTTCATAAAGTTACCCAGCTTCAGGTAGTTCATTAGAGCAAAGAAAATTGGTTCAATATACATGCCCCAGGCACAGTAGAGCAAATGGAGCAGACAGAGATAAAAGCCAAGGCAGAACTGGACATAGCAAGAGAGCTAGCTCATAACTCAGTCCTACAGGCCTCAGCTGTGTCTCAGAGGCTCTCTTGGACAGAGTACATAAATCAGTGAAAATTCTCAGCTAAACTCCTGAGTTCAAAAACATGGCATGAAATAATCAGAAGGCAAGACTATGAAAGATTCAATAAACTGAAGTCCTATACCAAGGCCCAAGAAAGTCAATTGTGCAACTACAACATGGGAAACACTTGGCCTAGCAAGATGTAAAGAGAACACATGGGTTGACTGTAACACATAATATAAATTCAATATCAGGCTTCAAGCTGAAGATCAGAGAAGCAAAGCAGCCGGCCACTAGCTCTTACTTCTACCTCGGGCTGAAAGGGCTGGAGAATAAATTTCTGAGACTGAATACTGAATGCAGTACTCCTTATATAAGCCTCTAGGGCTGGGATTAAAGGAGTGGGATCCCAAGTGCTGAGACCTCATTTGTGTGAGTGGGTTCTCTTTTAGACTGATTCACTTTAACATAACCCTGGGTGGCCTTGAACTCACAGAGATCCATCTGCCTGTCTCCTGAGTCCTGGAGTCCTGGGATCAAAGCTGTGTGTCACCACCGCCCAGCTCCTATAACTAACTTGTGTGGCTGGTGGAATTAAAGGTGTGTATCACCATTGTCTGGCTATATGGCTGTGGCTAGCTTTGCATTTTGATCTCTAATGGCTTTATTAAATCATAAACAATACATGGCCACAGCTGACAGGCTCTTTTCTTAGCTAGAAAGAAGTACATAAGAAAGAGGTAAGCTGTCTCAAGAGGTGTGATCCCTCCCCAGACAGGAAGGGATTCAAGTAGGAACAGAGTCCTCAAACCATTGCTAACATTCTGTATCAGATTTATGTTTCAAGAAATGTCTGTTCAGTTCTATCCCAACTGCAAAATAATTCATCTTACCATTTAAAAAACAACAACAAAAACATTATACCCATAGATAAGTGTAACATGTTATTCTATATCACAGAATCTGCTTTTAGGAGCTGATACCATTTCAGAAAGCTATGACTAGTCAAAATGCAGAAGACAGTTGACCAATAGGTGCCTATCCCCTGGTGATATAAGTCTACAACACAACCCCTGCACCTATGAAGCCTCAGCAATACATCTGCTTAAATAAGGCCTGAATAACAAACACCCCAGGAGACATGCCACTGTAGATGGGGAACTTGAACAGGGCTTCACCTCTACACGAAGACTTATAGGCAGTTAACTACTTCTGGGAGAGGGAGAACTAGTCTTTTCCAGGGGTAAGCCCACCCCCCCATGGTCATCCAGTACCAAGCAGCCAGCCTTAAAACACATACATACAAGCAGGAATAAATGGATTCAGCTGATTATATTTACACGATTATATATAATACACACACACACACACACACACATATATATATATATATATATAAATATACATATGTATCTATAAAACACTAATAGTTAAAGAAATCAGGCTATACATTTGAGAGGAGGTAGAGGGGCATGGGAGGGGTTGGAGGGAGGAGTGGGGATGAAGTAATTATATGTTTCCCTTTTTTTGTCTAATGTAATCATATTTTAATTAAAAGTATAAGAAAACCACAATTTACAAGGTCCTGGGAGAACCGGTCATACAGTGCTAGCCCAGCAAGCAAGTTCTCAACAATTGCAACACAGAAAAGTAAGCCCCTGAGTCACTGAATGCTTGTAGCATAGTTAACTCCAGAGACTGCAGAAGCAATGCACTAACAGGAAGACACCACTGATTTCCAGCTCTTGATGAGTTAGCTAGCTCCTGGAAGATTCTGGAAAAATATTAATAAGCAACCATGAGGCTCAGTAATTGCTTCTTCTTTAGAGGCACTTAAGTATTTTATAACACAAAAACAGGCAGATGAATAACTGGTTCTAGCCAACTTCACTCATTGGATACAAGCCACAGAAGAACCCAAAAAACACTACCCAAATAATATCACATTACTCTCAGGATGATTCACGGGCATTTGACTGGCACCTGCTTCTCATCTCCCTTGTGACTTTGCAACAAAGAATCAAAATCTACCTTGTTTTTTTTTTTTTTTTAAACAATGCTTCAATCATTAAAACAACAACAACAACAAACAGACAAACAAAAACCCCCACACAAACAGAACACTTAGTGAAGGAACTAAAGCCTAGCTGCCAATTATAACGTTAATTAATGGGGTGGGTCATCAGTAGGGCATGTATATTCTCTGTGGCAGAACAATAGCTTTTACCCCTAACACCCTACCAAGGAGAAAGCCTTAGCAGTCATGTAGCTGCCCCTGCTTGCATGCAAAGCACCCAAGTGCACTGAATGAGGCTAGAAAACAAGGAAAGCCATGAAGAAGCATTCTGCCCCAATTGTAACCACAAGGCTGGGTATGGTGTTGGGATGCCATGCCTGGTCTTTGTAAGCACGTGAGCAAGACTAAACAACCCAAGTCTGGTTAGGTGAGACAATGCAAAGATCTAAGGGTTATGTGCACAGATCCAAGTAGGGCAGAGCTGACATCCTTTATTTTGTCAGGATGTGCTAGAAAAGGCAAGAGAAACCTCCACTGAAGAGATTAAACTAGAAAGTGTGAATGACAGCTGGTGGGCTGCAAAACTTCAAAGACCCAGCACAGCTCTCAGTGACATTAAATCAATGACACCTACACACGTTTGAGACTACCAGCAGCCTAGAGCAAGGATGCTGAGGGGCTGGGTGGAACAAAAGCTTCAAGAACTTTTTCTGACACCACCAATACAAACTGCCCAGTGTAGAATGACCCTTCTCATGCCATGCATGCTGGAAGTTCCTCACCCTTTCTGAGGCCTAAGTAGGTTTAGCTCAGTAATGGTACCATCATTTGGCCACAGGCCCCAAGCTTGGACTCTCTTTCCAACACTTCTCATCTTTTCTATCAACAAATCTGCTGGACTCTCCTTCAACTTTTATCCTCAGTATGCCTCAGTACTGTGTAACCCAAGCTGTTTACATCTCCTGTTTCAACCATTCTTCCCTGGGTGAAATAAGACTCTTTGGGTTAGGGCTCCATGGACATTTCAGAAGCTCTCCCAAAAGTCCAGTGTGTAACCAGACTGTCTCTCTCCCTTGTCAAGGCAGATGTGTTATTAACAGTTATTAACTTTTTGTCAAAGGAAACCGGTATTCAAAAAGAGGATTAATGGTGACTTTCCCCAAGCCATACTGCTTTGTTTCCCCCCTTTACTCTCTCTTTTCCTTCCTCCTTTCCTCCCTCCCTCCCTCCCTTCCTTTGTTCCTTCCTCTCTAGACAGAGTTTCTGTGTAGCTTTGGAGCCTGTCCTGGAAATTACTCTGTATGTAGACCAGGCTGGCCTCGAACTCACAGAGATCCACCTACCTCTGCCTCCCCAGTGCTGGGATTAAAGGTGTTCGCCACCACTGCCCAATGGCAGCAGCCACATTGCTATTGAAAGGGACAGTACCAATATCACTGCAGTCTTACAGGGAATTCTAAGTGCCTCACTCATCTTCTCTTAAAGAAATTCTTTATAAGAAGACACTACTTCAAGATGTTAAACAGAACACCTGTTTTGGTTTGGACAACTATTCCTGGACATGGTGCCTACCCTGAAGTGGATGATAGCCTGCCCTGAAGTGGATGATAGACTCAGTAATTATTTGTTGTTGTTCTCTCTTTCTCTCTCTCTCTCTCTCCCTCCCTCCCTCCCTTCCTCCTCTCAAAAAAAGAACATGAAATTGGTAGGTAGGAAGGATCTGGGAGGAGTTAAGTAAGGAGAAAGAATATGATCAAATGTAGTGTAAGAAAATTTTTTTAAAAGATGACAAAGAGACATGGGTAAGCAACGAATGAAGGAAATCCTTAGGGGGTCTGTCACAAAGCAAATTGTCTATGGTTTCCATGATCAACAACTGCCAGAAAATTGACTAAAAACACAAAAGCAGTTTTAGCCAAAGCTGATCTTTAGGTAATGTTTTTCAGCTTAGTGGTGTTATCCTAGTCCTGGTGGAATCGTCCTTGTAGGATTCCATCTTCTTTCTGGAGACTTCAGAGATTGCATTAGGTCAGATTATTCCTTCTCTTGACAATTTTTTTTCCAAGTACTCCTCCCCTCTTCTTTGGATGCTTATTTGTCTAAAGGTCTTTAAATTCTTCAAGATGGTTATTTTTGTTTTCCTGAAAATACAAAACCAAAACCCTCCCCCAACCCTAACTTTTGGGAATGTGCCAAATCTAATCTTTATCAATCTTGATGCATGCTTTCTCCTGAAATTTTTGTTTTACTGCTTTATCTTCTAAAGCTCTTCTATCATCCAGAGCCATATGGGTTTTTTTTTTTTTTTTCTCCCCCCAATAGGCATCAGGTTCTTTAATTGCTCTGGAATGGAGTTTCCACAATGACAGATAACAACTGAACCGAATTTGGCATAAGGGCCTTCGAGAATCCCCTCAGGGAGTTTCCTGACAGCAGAGGGTTACTGTGAATGTCCCTTGTTGATCTACATTCATTATTCCAATGTCTGCCTTTTCCACACCTTCTGCATAATCCAGAAAAAAGGGGGGAAGGCTTTGAATTACACTTAGGAAAAAAACATAGTTTCTAGGACCTTCCTGTTTAAGTTTTTTTTTTTTTTTTTTTTTTTTTTTTAATGTGACCTTGTTTGCCATAATTAGAACACTTACCATTTCCATTTTTCTTCAAACCTCTGGAAATCACCTCTCTTATGTCAGCATCATCATGGTCATGAGATTCAATATTGATTGTACCTTGGATCCATTCCTTTGAGAGTGCTAATTTTGCTTTTAAAAGCCCAATTATGCTTTTGCATTGAGAATCAGCATTTTCAAAATCCAGATAGATTTAATTATTTGTCTAGCTTCTGTATTTGGTATCATTCTACTTATGGCTGAAGTCAGTCTTTGTAAGCAATCAGTGAAGGTTTCTTTCCAGCCCTGTATGACTTTAGCAATTCTGTCCCAAGCATTCAAAGCTGCTGTGCAATATAAATACATGAGTGGCAATCATATAGGAATTGACATTTTTTTTTTTTTTAAATTCCAGGGAAGGTTGTATTTGGGCCTTAAGCTTTTGAAAATAAAATTTAGAGCGATAACATATGAATACCATTGTAATACACAGGAATATTCTACCAGACCCTAAACTGTATTAGCATAATCTCCTTCTCCAAGAAGTTGATCTTGGGAAATTTCCATACTTTTAGCTATACTCCATTGTTCAATGGTCTTAGCCTCTTCTTTCCATCAAGTCCTCCACTTGGACCAGGCTCCAAGACTGCTATAACCAAGTCTCTCCAGTCTTGAGGTATAATTCTATTCCAAGGTGACCATGAGTTTAACATCTGCTTAACAAATAATGAATGCATGCTATATAACACTATTGCTTCTCTGAATCTTTTTAAATCTAACATTGCCACAGGAGTACAATCAGCTCTTATAGAGCCTCTATCATTTGTCAATTCCTGTACAATTACTGGATAAATTAAGGTTGGTTGTTTGAAAACCTTAGACTGTTCCTCTCTAACCTTATAAAGCAAGGCTGAAATTGATCTCCTTTAAATTCCTTTGTCTGGGTTTGAATATCTCTATGATCTGTTACAAAGTTTTTCTAAGGCTTGTATCTTGGTACTCGTACCAAACAACTTTTTAAGAGCTAAATCAAGAATTATCAAAATGACATCAAGGATTTTTAAAGTGGCAATTAAAATTAGGTCAATCCTGATTAAGTTGATTACCTCTTCATTTAATTGTTACATTCTTAAATCGTGCATTGCACAATCTACAGAGACCTAACTTTCTCTATCATAATTGTGTTTCCAATTTTTTAATGTGGGAAAAAACTTTCTTTTAATTAATTCCTCTCTTTAAGAATTCCCAATTTTCTCACCAAATCTGCCTACAGTGACGATGAAGATGTGAGGCTGACTGCTGCTGCATAGAAAAGTAAAAGACTGACAGGATTTCAAGGCAGCTACCTAGTTTGACAGCAGCCTGAGAAGGGGGTCCAGGGAAAGCCCACCAGGGAAAGAAAGGAAAACCTAGCTGGTAGGGTGGTGACATGTGCCTTTTCCATGAATTTGTACCCCAAAAGTTGGGTGCCAAATGTAGCACAAATTCTCTTTGATCTTAATAATAACAACTCGGAGTCAGATATCAAGATAAATGCTCAACAGTCAGAGAAGCAAAGGAGCCAGCAACTAGAGAGGCCTCTTGCCTCTACTTCATCCTCAGACCAAAGGGGTGATTCTGTCCCTACAAATCCTCAGACTGAATCTCAGACTGAATCTTCAAATTGCCCTGTCTCTATGAATCCTCAGACTGTCTGCTGCTCAGACTGACCTGAGCTTCTATCTCTTCCTCCCACCTTATATTCCTCTCTCCTGTCTCTGCCTCATTAGTGCTGGGATTAACAGCATGGCACTCCAAGTGCTGGGATCACCTTTGTATGAGCTGTTTCTCTTTTAGACTGGTTCAATTTCATGTAGCCCAGGTGACCTTGAACTAACAGAGATCCATCTGCCTCTGTCTCCCAGGTGCTGGGAGACACCCACCACTGCCTGGCCTCTCTGGCTAACCACTGTGGCTGCTTGGATGAAAGGTGTGTGCCATTCACTGCTTAGCCTCTAAACTAGTGTGGCCAGCTCTGCACTCTGATATTCAAGCAAGCTTTGTTTGTTAGATCATAAGCAAAATGTCACTACAATAAAAAATGCCATTCATTTGTTTCAGTGGATGTTTTTTAAAAGACAATTCCAGGGGAACATATGAAAAGATGCCTGCCATAAAGAGAACTGTTAAGCTTAGACTAAAAGCTTTGGTCTTTGGTATCAGCCAACATTAAAATGTATAGGAGATTGTTACACAAGTCCCAATAATAAGTTCCATGGGGACAGTGGCTTAATAGGACCAGGGGAAATTCAACATGGCATCTGGGGAAATTAAGAGAGCTTTAATTTTTTTTTCCTTTGCTAATTATATTCACTCTGTAGTTAATAAAAGCCAACCCTGTGCAGTGATTCTTTTCTGATTAAAAAAAGAGGGTGGAAAAAAAAAAAAAAAAAAAGACAGGATTAAGTAGCTATCTGGTGTTGAACCGAACTAATAACTTAAAACTTTCTCACTTATATTGGCTTAAAAAAAAAAAAAAAAAGTTAAGGAAGGTCTTGTCATTGAAGACACTTCTGATACATTTCTTAAAGGAATCAATATGGATCTGACACAGAAGCCTTCTCCCTGAGGACTAGTTCTCACAGCATTGGAAGGAATCACACATGCTGCCAAGAAGGGAAATCAATCAATAGTCCTATCTAGCTTTGATGCCTGAGAACCACAATGACCAGAATGGCAAGATACTCCTAAAAGTGCAATAATGGCACATATACCTTGGTGGTAACCAACAGCTACCTAATTAAACATAAGGCCTGTTCAGTAGGAGGGAATTCATCCCTGGCACTCCAAACTCAGCCAACTACTCATAGCTGGTGAGGTCATGGGACAATTTCATAAGCTAGTATTCTTTCTCACTGCATTCTATATTTACTTGAGTACTTACGGATAAGTATAGTTCTCACCCCTCATCAAAAAAATAAAACAAAACAAAATCTTCTTTTTTGCAGCAGAGAGAGCTCATTTCTGAAAACCACAATCTGTTGAAATGCTGAGATCAACTGATCTTGGAGTGCTTGTTTGCAGTTAACACATTTACAATATAGCCCCTACACTTAAGACTCAACATTCATCGGGTATTGTGCAAGATGAGGTTGAAAGACTGCAAGAACCAGAGGACCAGGACATCTGCCTTTAGAGAGAGAGGTGAGAGGAGAGTGTTAGGGAGAATAGAATAGATATGGGAGGAGTTAGGGGAGAAGTCGCAAATGGATGTAATCAAGACACATTGTGTGAAACTCTCAAAGAATTAATTAAAATAGTGTATTATTAAAAAGAAATAAGCAAACAACAACAAAAACCCAGAGCCAGCCAGAAGGCTCAGAAGATAAAGATATTTGCCCTGCTAGCCTGGTGTCCTGGATCCAATCCCCAGAATCTGTGTCAGCACACACAGGCTATCCTGACTTAAACACAAACACACACACACACACACACACACACACACACACACACACTTTCTTTTTGAAAGTTGAAGAAAACTCTACTGTAAATTAGAAATCATGTTATTATTAAAGGGACATTTTAAAATGCACAAACAAATAAAGACGGACATGACTACAGAAAAAAAAATTAAAACAAACAGTACCACAAAGTTTGGACATAACTTGGTATCTGTTTTCCAATCCTCAGAGCTTTGAAATGGGACCCTACAGCATCAGCCGTGGCTACTGCGCACATCCTGAAGCCAGAATCCATATTCGCCTGTGCAGCCACAGAGAAACCACACCCAAATTAAGAGTCTAAAGGGGGGTGAGGTGGGAATCGTATCGCGCAAAGCCCTAGAAGCAAGTGAACTGGGATTTGAGGTTCTTTCTCACACTGGGCTAACCTGTAGTAAAGACCGTGGTGGGATGAATCTATAACTGCACAGTACCCATGATTGTAAATATAGTCACCAAAGATGTTTCAGAGTTCTTTTTGCCAAATTGCTAAGCTTCCCTCTCTGGCCCTCAAATACAGGATGAATATAACAATTACCTCGACATAATATGACCAAGAGTACTGGAACCACTCTCACAATCAACAAGCTTGTAGAGTGGATAGAATACAGCTAAAAATAAGCCTTGTGTACTTTGCATTTGGTCATATTGAACTGAATAATCAATTCAGAATTTGAAAGCAAAGCTTCCAAATCTAATAGCTGAGTGTCATCACATGAACTTGACCATTCCCATGAAGGGTAATTAAAAGGAGTTAAATTAGACCCATCCAGTAACTGGGTGATGAGATAAAAATTTTTCCAGGCACATCCATATGCTCTTAGATTCTTGGCTAGTAACTTCTGTGGCCTTCCACACTCTATCCCTCATCTTTCTTGACATCATGTAAACTCAGGGACCTATGCCAGTGTTTTGGAAACTACTGCACATCACTGTACCTAAGACATGACACACAACATTTGATCCATATAGATTCGTCTGGGACTCAGAATGATTTAAAAGGCCCCAATATGAACATGGATATGAATATGAACTGAGCACCACTTAGGTCACAATGTGGCTGTTAAAAGAAAAAAACCCGCTGCCTTGCCCATATTGAGCAAATTTTGCACTAAAGATGGTAGGCTGTTTTCCCGTGTCACTTCTTTAATGTCAGCCCATAGAGGTGGAAATAAGCAAAATTAGCAAATGTACAGAGTTTACCTGGGAGCATTTATTATAATTCTGTCATAGATGGCAGAGTAAACTCAACTGTCATGAGCAGTTTTCCCGCCAGTCTGGTCCCACAGCCAGCTGTATTAGATATAAAGCTGTTGGCCAGTTACTAGTGTTTCTTATTGGCTAGCTCTATCTTAAATATTAACCCATTTCTACTAATCTAAGTGTTTTCTCATGGTCTTATCTTACCAGACAGAGGGTCTGAACCTCTTCCCTCAAGCCCCTACATCTTGACTGTCTCTACTCCATCTCCCAGAATTTTCCTTGTCTCTTAGTCCGGCCTATCTTGCTTTCCTATTGGCCAACAGGGCTTTATTCATTAACCATTAAGAGAAACATATTTACAGAATGACATCTCTCATCATCTAACATAACCTAATAAGGCATAATATACCAAATCTAGGTAAAATTTATGCAGGGAGATGTTTCATTTCTTTGAACAGAGATAGGACATGGTCTGATGAAAAGAAAAAGACTAAGATACACTAGAGAACTGGAAAGGGTCAACTGGTCTCAGCTACTGAACGGCATCATGGAAGCAAAAGAGATTTGGGAGCTGTAGTCATGGGTGATGGACGCCCTCAGAACCCAAGCTCTGCCACTCAAAGGCAGTGTGTTTAGATGTGCTGTCCAAGAGCAGCAGTGGAGAAAATGCAAGACACCTTATTCAGAAGCCTTGGTAGGTCTGACTGGCTCAGCTTCGGAATTGACCACATGTGCAAAGGCCTAGAGTCCATGTTGTGTTAGGTACCAGCATCCTGAATGGTGCTCTACCAGTCTCTGACAGGCACTGAGGGCTGAGGTAATGGTGGCAAGGTGTTTGCATTCTTGTGTGTGCATGCATGTGTAAATACTTTTATTTTTAAAACAATGGTTTTTATGTATAGCCATGCAATTTACATATTAAGTAGTGATTTGATAGTTTTAAACCAAAGGTAGTGGGAAAAACTTTGGGTTACAAACCCCTTCCCCCTGGAGCAAATTAAAAGCAGCAATAACATGTTCCATACAATCACAAAATTCTCAAAGTGTGCTTTGTGAGCTTCCTTCCCTTTTCTCACACTCCCTGCTACCTCTGGTTCCCCCTTGTGGCCTCCCTGCTCTAGTTTCTTTTCCTCTTTGTAATTCATGGATCCTTCCACACATGACCCCATCCTTCCTAGTCACATGTTATTACCTTCTCTGTTTCCTTTCTAAAACTTTATTCATACTTACATACTTACACTTGTTTACATACACATATGTATATTATAGCCAAGATCAGCATTTGAGAGAGCACATGTATTTGTGTTTGTGAATTCAACTGCTTCTCTCAGTATTTTACTCTCCAGATATATCCATGTTCTTGCAAATTTTGTGATTTCATATTTCTTTATAGCTGAATGATAATCCACTGCATATATGTGTCACATTAGTATTATCCATTCATTTGTTGGTGGACCTCTAGGCTGGTTCCATTTCCTTGACATCATGAATATTTTAGCAGAAACCATAAATATGTTGTATTGTAAGTTTCTGTGTGGTGGGATATGGAGTCCTTTGGGTATCTGGCCAGGAGTGGTGTATAGTTGAGGCATTTGACAGTTCTTTTCGGAGGAACCTCTATACCGATTTCTATAATGGCTGTACTAGTTTGCCCTTTTCAGTCAGAATGGCTATCAGAGACAACAAATATTGGAGAGGATGTAGGAAAAAGCAAAACAACAACAAACCAACCTTTTATTGTGTCCTGTTTTAAGAGTATCAAGTCAGACCTCTGTAGACCATCAAGACTGGAGTTAGACTAAATCTCCATGGGAGTGAGGAGTGCCAAGATGGCTACAGAGACTGAAAGGAAATGTCTTTTTACATCAATTTCACTTTACCTTGGCAACCAGAGTCTTGGCAGGACCTAAGCCAATTACAAGCCCAACTCTTGCAAATTGGAGTCAAAACAAAGCATCTTTTAGATCTACCCGTGCACACCTCAGTTTGCTTGCTTCATTAAAGCCAATCCTATATTCTGCCTTAGCAGTACTGACCAACTAACATAGCTCCCTGGCCTAGAACACAGGCTGGCTTTGGTTTTCTTAGCAGTGTCTGCCTGAACTTTTTGTCACCTGACTAACCTGATACCATTAAGCATGCTCCCAGAAGGCTCAAGATCGGCCATCTTCAAAGACAGTGTGCACAAAATAATGAATAAAGGTTTAACTTAACACCGACACCTGTCTTTGCCAAGGCAATTAGAAGCGTAAATAATCCATGAAGCCCAGTGCTACAGTCCTTCAGATCAACAAGGGTGAAGATGAAAAGGGACTTACATAAAAGCATGCCATGTGGTCAAACAGTTACATCTACTTCACACGCATGTTATCAATTAAATAAAAACAGAAGGGTAGGAAAGATGGCTTTTGTTTATTAAATTTATATTTAAAAACAAAACCAAAATGACAGGTTTTAAAAGACAGGATGCTACAGTGTAGGCGAATCAAGTCCCTGAACAGCACTAACATGATGTATGAGGTTTTAGAAGGACACGTGACTGCCTCCTGTCATAAAGCAGCATGAAAGCTTAGCCTCTACTCTACACATGCAGTTTTTAATAAGCTGAATGAGCCATTGTTCACAATAAAATCATATACACTGGGCCATTCTATCCAATCCTAATGTGTTAGCCCAGGCTAGAGGTGGCTGTAGTTCTGCTGTCCCATAGGGTAGCCACCTGTAGCAATGGAACATCCAAAACAGACTCAGTCCAAATTGAGACACATTATAAATACAACATGCCCATGATACCTGTAAAACTTAGCACAAATAATCAATGATGCTATCTCATAATTTTGTATAACTATTTATATAAAAATACAACATGGTGAAGTGGTAGTATTTTGGATATATTAGGTTAAATATATGGTTATATATAACTTACATTAATATTATGTGTTATTAAATATATTACATCATTTACATTATGACATTTAGTGTTTGAATAAAAGTAAATATATCACTAAAATTAATTTATCTATTTCATTTAAATTTTTTTGATTTATGAATGTTAAATTTTTATTCTGAATCAATTTCCCTTCACTACCAAATACTTGACTTGCACGTGAATTAGAATAAATAGATGGTCTAACCAAGAGCTGGTTTTTAAGTCAGTAGCTTCTACTTTATAAGCCCTAACAGTTACAAAGAAGAACATAGAGTTTTCTTTTTAAATTCCAATCACAACGTGTTCATACAATATAATACAAATATACTTGTTTAATTCATTAGAATAAGTGGGGTTTGCTGACAAAATGTTCTCCAGCACATGAAAGAAAAAAAAAATCCAATGAAATAGAAAATCTGGGCATACACAGCTTAGAATAATATAATAACTTTGTTAGTTTTCTCAGTTTAAAATTCCATCATTAATGCAATACCAATAAACACACTTCAGCATATTTTTTTAGCTTGACTACTGATACATTCAAAATTTCAGTGAATACAAAATCAACTAACCTGGTCACACAGAGACTGAACCAACAACCAGGGAGCCTGCATGGGACTGACCTAGGCCCTAAGCCCTCTGCATATATGTGACCTCTTGAGGGACTCCTAACAGTGCGAACAGGGGCTGTCTCTGACTCTGACTGGCTTTTGAGACCCTACTCCTCATATCAGGTTGCTTTGCCCAGCCTTAATACATGGGGAGGTGCATTGCCTTCCTGCAACTTGATATGCCATGCTTTGTTGATATCAATGGGAAGCCTGATCTTTCCTGAACAGAAATGGAGGAATGAATTGGGGAGTAGGGACAAAAGGTTAGGGGGAGAGGAAGCAGCAGCCAGGATGCAAAATTAATTAATTAGTTAATAAATTTTAAATATTTTAAGTGGGTAAATAAACCTGAAAAAAGTAAAAAAAAAAAAAAAAACTGTTAGAAGGAAGACCAGCAAGAGTAAGACAGAAGAAGGTGTTTCTAAGTTGCTGGGAAGGAATTTGTTATTAGGTAACAGGGGTCTAATATAGAATGGTGGGTGGGGATAACTCTAGCCTCCTATCTGTTGCTGTGATGAATACCATGACCAAAAGCAACTTGGAGAGGCAAGTGTTTATGTGGCTTATAGGTTAGAGTTCATCATCAAGAAAGGCCAGGGCAGGAGCTCAAGTAGGCAGCTGGGGACAGGGACTAAGGCATGGAGGAATGCTGTTTGCTGGCTTGCTCTTGATGCTTTTTTTACACCACACAGGATCGCTTCCCAGGGATGGCACCACCCACGGGGGACTTGTCCCTCCCACATCAATCATTAATCAAGAGAATATCCATGGAATTGTCTACTGGCAAGTCTGGTAGAGATGCTTTCGAAATTGAGGTTCTTGTTTTCCCAAAGCTGAAGAGGTAGACATAGGCAGATCCCTGGAACCCACCAGCCAGAGGGCCTCGCCTCCCTGGAGAGTTCCAGACCAGTGAGAGACCCTGCCTCAAAACAGAAAATCAAGGGTGGATGACACCTGAACAAAGACATCTGACACTGCACCCTGGCCTCCACATGTACCTGTACCCATACACAAATAGCTGGTATACACGCAAAAATACTACAAAGGTAGCAGATCAAGTACAATCAAGGAAGAGTTCAAATCTACAGGAACTTCTTAAAATGCAAGTGTCATGTTTTCTCTCACATGTGAAATCTGAAAAGAAAAATAGATGAAGAGGTAAAGGAAAGAGTGAGGGGGTAGAGGAGAGGCAGCAAGGGGTGGTGGATGTAATCAAAGTGTGATCTTTGCAGGGATGAAGATGCCATACAGAATGTGCTCATTATTTTGCATAGCTATTATACACTAATAAGAAAGTAAATATTAACCTAAAATAAACTTTGTATAGGAACACAAGTCAACAACTCAGAAACAAGTCAAATACTAAACTTATCCAAAATGTAAGTAGACTTACAGAGGTAACCTCTCGTGCTGTATATTATCAGAATTAAAAAAAAAAAAAATCCACTATGGATTGCCAAAAAGAGCAAGAGATTATTAAATAATCAGAAGAACAAGAACTTCTGGTTATTTCCAATGGAAGCCTAAAGTAAAATAATCCTCCCAGAAAATCCGAAATAGTATGAAAAGTCATTAAAACATACAGAGTTTTGACCTAGAAATCCCATTTCTAGAGACTTTGCCCAAGGAAATAATTCAAAAGGGACAGTAAGTGCATAATGATGCCTGTTCAAGAGTTATTTTAAAAACCAAAACACACACACACACACACACACACACACACACACACACACACACAAACTCAAATGACCTAAATATATACCCAGTGAAAACTTCTAAGTAACCTGAAGGCTAATTAAAATGCCAAACTTCAATAAAATTAATAGCAGTCTTTGCATTCAACAACTATTGACCCCAAATATGTGTCGGCTGTTGTTTCAGGAACTCATCTTCAAGTTTCTTTCACTCACTACCCTTCTTGTTCCAGCTCCCAACTAGCTGGCACACAGTGAGTACACAACACATGCTAGTCAAAGAATGCCCAATTATTCCTGGGCAAATTCTGCTCCAGCTGCATGTTGCTACAGAGTATATGCATGGGAGGAGGTAAACTCAAGGGGAAATTCCTATGCAGCTATAAGAAGACATCACCCATGACTCTGGGGAGACTTTTCTGAGATGTGACTGTTTTGTGTCACTTATAGTCCTATATGTAAGCCCAACAAACTGGCTGAGTGAATAAAACTGATGTTTTGGTTCATTAGTGCCCTCCCACCTGGGATGACATTTTACCAGTAAACAATACAGACAAAAATGCCTGCCCTTGGGGAGCTTACAAGTCAGAGGTAAAAACATGGAAATGTTCATTTGTTACGTCTTGCTGTGCATTGGTGACCCACGACTATAATCCCAGTGTTTGGGAGGCAGAGGCAGGTGGAACTCTATGAATTTGTGACCAGCCTGGTCTACAGAGCAAGTTCTAGAACTGGTTCCAAAGCAGTACAAAGAAAACCTGTCTCAAAAAATCAAAATAAATAAATAAATAAAAACCCAAAGTACCCATCCCCACACTGACATTCATTCATACATCCTCAGTAGAGATGCACACAGCAAACTCCTCAGAGCCTTCACAAACCTCCTCTGCCCGGGCAAGCTTCCCTCCGAGGTTAACCAGGCGCCAGCATCGAGTTTCGCTGTCAGTGAAATGACAGAATGCGGGGTGGATTCTCTATATGTTAGACAACCTAATTTAGTCTACTGCATTTAGTGTCTTCAGAATCTCATTAACTGAAATGACACATAGAGACTCCCAGTTAGAAACCCATAGTGATGATTCTTTCTTTCATTCATCCTTTTGGTCCTAGCTCCCAACTAGCTGGCACACAGCAGGTACACCACACATGCTAGCCAAAGAAACAAGGCAGCTTAGTTATGGTTGGTCTAGCCAAATGAAATGGCTTCCTAAAATTTGTCCTTTACACAAACTTACCTTGTTCCTTTTGTTATCTTTGATGTAAACTGAGCATAGTATTCTATAGCATCACAAACATTTCAAGGTAGTGATTTTCTAAGAGGAAGATGAAAGCTCAAAGGTTCTAAATGCATCACTTAGCATATTTAAAGAACCATGCCTAGTCCAACACTTCAGCATTTGTTAACACCCAACAGAAAATAACAGAAGCTAATGGGGAGGTCTGCTTTTTGTTGTTGTTTGAAAGTATATTTACTCGTTGTTTTGTAAAGTATGGGTTCTAAAATTGTTCCCACTTTCTTGAGGCCAGAGCCTTTGGAAGTCTGGGTACCTGATTATGACTGAGCCTGTTGTTTGCCTAATAGACATTCCCCCTTTCACGTTAATAACACAACACTGAGTAGTAGTGTGCTCAGCTGGAAAACTCCATTTCCCAGCGTCTTTGAAGCAGAAGGGAGTGAATGCAAATGAGGCATTTGTCACCTTGTGACACTTTCAACAAAATACTTTATTCCCCCCCCCCCCCCCCCCCCCCCCCGGTTGGTTTTCTTGTATGGAACTCCTCTAGGAGAGCTGATACCCAGCAAGCATGCTGCTGACTGTATGAAAGTCTTATGTTCAGGACTGTGAAGTAGAAAAGCCTTGGGAGGATTTCATGGGCTTGGCTACTTCTACACTAGCTTTTGAGAGAGGAAAATGGTATTCAACCATTTCAGACTGTGATTATGAAAACTGTGTTCAGACACCCATTTCATTTAGCTGGGATAGCAGTAAAGAAACCTAACAGTATTTAGCCTTCTGTTTTCCCTGGTCTTGCTTTTTGGAAAATATCTAACTTTGAGTATTTCAATATTATCTGTGAATGGAAGCTTCCCAAGTTTATTTCCTTGTACCTGACTTCACCATTTTTTAAGAATCTTTAAACACTCCAAGTCTATTTCTTTTTTTTAATACTGTAGCCCAGGCTTGTCTAGAGCTCACTATCTAGCCCAGACTGACCTTGAAATACAGTAGTCCTCTTGCCTCAGCCTTCCAAGAGTTTAGATTATAGATGTGAATACCCAGCAAACACGTTCAATGTGTGTGTTATAATTATAAAATTTGAATTATTCTCTTACTATGCTGAGCCTCTTTGGTTGGCTTGATAGATTCCTCTCTAGTATTCAGGTCCAAGACTGTAAGGAAGAACTCCCCAAAATGTACTTGTCCTGCACCAGAACCTCAGTAGGTGCATGGGCCCCAGCCTGGCCTCCCTTCTCCACAGTTTCTCCAGGACTCAGCTTCAGAAGCTGCATTTTCATGCAGCAAGATCTTATAAACATGAGAATTTAAAAACTATGAATTGACAACTCTCTGAAAAAAACAAATAAAATGTGTGTGTGTGTGTGTGTGTGTCTGTCTGTCTGTCTGTCTGTCTGTCGTCTGTCTGTCTCCTGCCCTTCACTCACTGTAGAGTTCAGCCTCTGTGTTCCTGTAACACCCCAGACTCTTCTGCCTTGAGGACTCTGCTCAGGCTGCCCCTCTACCTGCAACACACTGTAGCCAGGTCTATAGTAGCCACCTCCTATTCCTCCTTCGTGTCACCTGTTCAAGGAAGGCTAGCCCAGCAAACTTCTTGACTGAACGGACACGGTTCTTTTGGGGATAACCACTTTGACAAGAATCTGACTCCACACCGGGCCAGGTCGGTGACTGTGTATTAGTGTCATGCTGAAATGAGAAATTAGATTAGGCAAACTCTAAGATCTTGTCCAAATAGTCAGCTCTGTGTCCAAATGACTCACTTGGCACTCACAATGCTTTGACCCAGCAATACTCCACCTGTCCAGACTTATACCCTCCTCCTTCCCCCAAGCCTGTAAGCCATGTTCATTTATACCATTTTTTTCAAGCCATTGTTATTACCTTCACCACTTTCTAGTTCTCAAACAGATTTAGTGCCCTTTAGGAACTGCTATCTTCAGGCTAGCAGCATTCAGCAGGACCTTTGAGCTTGTCATAAATGTAATTGTCCCAGCACACCCCTGGACCTCCTATATCAGAATCTATATTTAACATGATCCCCTGTGGTTCTCCACACCCAAAGCTGGCACTACCAGAGGGCTCTGCAGTCATTCTAACTCACTCGCTCGTTAATAAGCACAAATTGAAGTCCTACATGTAAACAGGACCTATGCCACCCACAGCAAGCTCCATGTTCAAATAACAACCTGCCCACTAAGATGATTTTCTGCCTACTTTATTTAAGTCTTTTCTTTACAGTTTGGTCATAAACAACTTATAAGAGCACAGTAGTGTGTCTCGCCAACCTGGAGTCAGGGAGGAGAAATTCATTCAAGTCACTTCACAGGAAGTGAAATGGTTTAAGGCTACACTGGGAATTCAGAATAGAAAACTAAGGACAGAGGGCAAGGGTCTGGCCTTCCTGCTACATCTTGCTTCCATTCTCTGTTCTTTTCCTGGTTTCTGCTCCCTATGTGGGTATTATTTGCAGGATATACTATAGCCACCCATTTTCTCTCCAGCCCCCTTTTGTTTGGATTCTTATTCTGCCTAAGCTTAGTTTTCCTGGAAGTGATATAAAAGCATAGGGAATCCTCTCTAGAAACCACAGGGCTACAAGCTTGTGAATCACCCAGGGATTGGCTTGAGTTAGGAGCCCACCCTGTTCCAATCAGCAGAGCCCAAGAGGACTGTGGTTTATAATAAGGCCCTACCTAGTAGGCAGGAGCTGTCAAAGATTGTCCCCTAGGAGAGGAACCTGATGGAGACCAATCAACAAGCCACACTTCCAGCCCACAGTCCCAGGGACAGTGGCACTTAATAAGGCGACATCAACCAAGATGACCCTGACACTGTGCAGGATACACAGGACTACACAGACTCAATAAACAGCAGCACTTGTTTTCCCAGAGCTCCCAACACAAGTGTGCCACTGATCTAGCTGTTTGACTTTGGTCAACTCACTAAGCCATTCTAGGCCAGGTTTCCTCAACCATCATACTCCAGTTTCAACAGCCTCCAGAAGTGTTGCAAGATCCCATAAGGCAATTGTTGTGAAAGTGCTTTGAACAATACAGGTGCCAATCAAAAATACTGTAGCCTTTCAAATACTAATGCAATTCAAATACTAACGCAGGCTTTATATTGTTTTTAGATTTCTTCTTCCCTCCATTCCCCTTAATATACAACCATCCATCAGTTGCTATTATTTGAAAACACCAACTAGTATAATAATATCTTCAACACCAACTACAACACCAACTATCCTCACTTCATGGCTTCCAAGACTCAAATGGTGAGGGCATTCATTCATTTCATCCAAAATTGCAAATATATATATATACGTATATATATGTACATATATACACACACATACATACATACATACATATGTTTATGTACTAAATTCTCAAGTAAGATACAGGTCAATTTTGACTTTTGTGTCACCTTCTGACACAGCAGTTTAACATTTTCCTGCCTTTTCAAATCAGAAAACCCTACTTATTAGAGCCAGGAATCCCTATTTTTCACGAGAGTGGCACAGCTCTTACTGCCTCCCACCTCTGTCAGGAATCCCATTCCCCTCACCCCCTCACTTCTACCCCCCACCCATCAGAACCACTTTATCATGGACTCATGGTTAAGGATAAGGTTGGGGGCGGGGATGAGAATCAGTGACCAAACAAGATAGATTAGCTCTCAAAATCCTGCTATCTCAACCTCTTACAGCGTTCACGGGCAGGGTTATAGTAATAGAAAAACAAACGGAAGAAAATAAAAGTATAGCGTTTTAGCTATGCTCTAACAAATAACAAAACCAAGAGATATTTACTGGATGCCAAATGCCCTACAGGAGGAGAGGGAGGGCTCTTCAGTCAGGTTGCATGGCATTTTAGCCTTTCCCAAAGCGCCCTGGCCCATAACCTAGGGCATCTGTTGCACACTTCCTACAAGTGAAGCCACTCAACAGCTGGCCCTGGGTGGAGCAAAGAAAGCAGCATGCACCTTACTCAAAGCAGCTCAGCAGGCCAAAGTGCAGGTTTCAAGCAAAAAGAAAAACAAAAATGAAACCTCGAACTAGAGCCTGGTGAGCCGCAGGGGGCAGAACTGCCTAGACTGGAATGCCACCGTGTACCCAAGGAGCACCCAAACCCAATTAAGGTTCCTCCAGCCAAGAGAGGCAGGGAATTGTGGATCAAAGAATCGCGACGCCTGGGAATGGCAAACCGGCTCTTCGGGAAGCGGTGATGTGGGGGCAGCACAACAGTGGGTGCTGGAGGCCGGGGACAGTGGGTTGGGGGATCTATTCATGGGGATGGAGAAGCTGATTGGAAACAGGAAGATTGCAAAGATTGCGCGCTACTGGATGGGGGGGGGGGTAGGAAAGGAGAAGGGGAGCCAGGCTAGTGAGCTGAAAGGCAAGGACTGAACAGTCGCGTTGCGGTGTAAAGGAAGCCTTAGGGCTCCCGCCAGCGCACACATTCGTAGGTTCTGGATCCTGGAAAGCGTTTGCCGCTTCACAGAAGGCAAAGCTGGCAGAAGGGTCCACTGGGGATCGGGGGCGACAACCGGGGGAGGGGAAGACATGGGACGTGATGTCTCTTCCCGGATACACACACACACACACACACACACACACACACACACACACACACACACACACACACGTTGGACCCCAGGCTGTTCGTCGCAGCTGCCCCCACGCACGCGGGGCGCACAGCCTCCTGCTGCGGCAGTCACTCACCTTCCGCGCGAGAGCGGATCTCAGACACTGTTCTCCGCATGGTGGGCATCAAGACAGCCCCTGCAGGTGGGTCTTGGGAGGGAACCCTGCACCTGTCACGGCGCCACGAGGGCGGGAGAGCTGGCTGCGCCGCGCCGAGGGCTCAGCTCAGTTGCTGCGGGGCCGCGACTCCTACCCAGGGCAGCGTCGCCACCAGGAGCCGCCTGGGAACTCGAGCAGGAGGAGGAAGGCGACGGAGGAGCTCCGTCTGCAGAGCCTCCTAGATCTCCTGCAGCGGCGGAGGGGCGGGCTCGAGGGGCGGCGCCGGGGCCGGCGCCGGGGGCGGGGTCTGCGGGGCGCGCGCTCACTCGCTGGTCTCCTGGAGTGGGACGGGGACAGGCTCTCCGGGTCTTCGGGTCCCGCCCAGATCGGGCCGTACCATCTTCTGAGAGGGGAAGTGGATCTATTATTCTCAGCCTCTAGGCCCACCTCGACCTTCCTCAAGGCCAAAACTAGTGTCCCAAGTTATAATAAAAAAGGAAGAGCTACCCTAGTTTCTGAAAGCTCTGGTATCCCCTCTAGCCCCCACTCTGGCTCCGCAGTGCTATGGAACAGCTGGTCCTTAGCCCCAGGGGGTTGGGTTCCGTGTGGGCAGGCTGAGTCTTGGGATCTGAGATTGTCAGGGTGATGTCTCTGCTGGTGTGGGCGATCCTTCTTTCTCCCTCTGAGTGGAATCCTAGCCTAGATCACTCCCAGGCTGACGTCTGGCCTGAGCGGCACTTGAACCCTCGCTAGTAGCAGGCTGTGAGACCTGAAACCGTGAGAGCCACTCCTCTTTTTTGTCTGGGAGGTTTATAACCTCTCAAGCAGCATGGGTGTGAGCCCATACTTCCCACCAGTTCAGCCTCTACAACCTGTTAAGACTCTGAAATTGCAACCAAACCAACTATTGACCACGTGGGTAACCAAGCAATTCAGTTGTTTGTGGTTTCTACTCCAGAAAGTTCGATGCAGTAGTTTATCCTCAAAGCTTAGTGGGGCATTAGTATAAAATCCTTAAAGATGTTAATTTCTAGTCCTTGTATCCTAGAGACCAGTACAACATCAGAACTTTTTTATTTTGTGTAGTAAAATCCACTCTAACAGGTTAAAACACATGCAGTGTTTTTAATTTGCTCTGATTTTACTCTCAAGATTGGATGGGGGTGGCTTTGTGTCTCACAAGCTCCTGAGCTGGGAAGGAAGGAATGACCAGGTACAAGCAACTGGCTTCATCTCTCTTCCTGTATTGTTCTGGACACCCAGTAGAAAGGATTTCATACCAAGGCCTTTCGTTTATGTTCCATTCAGATCTGGGAGAGAGAAACAGGGAGAGGTTGAACTCGAGAGAGGCGATTACAACTCGAGCTTACAGAAAAAGATAAATAAAATCTGTTAAAAGCATCTTCTCTCCATTTGTGGTACTTCCTCTACTTCCTGTAGGCCACACTGGCTAATCAGAGCTCTATGTCACATTAATACCCAGGCGGTCAATACATATTTATGAGGAACTCACTCCACTTGTCTCATATTTAGAGGCTGGAATCAGAACAAAGAAAACATATTTCCGGTATTGTTGGAATCTCTCAGGTTAGGGCATACTCAAAACAAACGCAAATAACTCCATGCCAGCAATGGCCATAAATTAAAACTATAGTCTGCTGAAAGAAAGAAAATGAATACATCCTTATCAAGACTGTCATCGCTGGCCATTTTTACTCCTCTTAGGCTCTCCAATCTCCTGGAGGGGTGGGGGGGGAAGGAGGCTTCCTCTTGATTTCTATAAATGAGTCTGAAACAAAAAAAAAAAAAAATGACTCAGAACAAGGGGGATGGGGATCAGCTTCTAAAGTAAGCAAACAAATGGAAGGGGGTAATTTCTGATTAACATTTTGCATGAGATTTTTATGAACCCACTGCTTAGCAAAATGACCTGTTTGATTTTTGAGCACTCTCTTTGTACTTAACATATGAGCCCTTCAATGAGGTTCACTTCTGCTTTATTAACTGATAATAACTTTACAGAAGGATTTCTAGGGTTACCTGTTTTCTATAGAGCCGTCTGATATGTGTGCATTAGCCAAGTTGACAGGCTAGACCGTTCAGTTCATACAGGAAATGAAAACAGTTTCTCATCAGACTAGACTGCAAGATGCTTGCTGCCTGTGGCTTCCCTCTGGCTCTTTCCCACATGTTCCAATCACAGAATCCATATTGGCAGGAATATTCTAACTTGATCATTTCTGAAAATCTGTTCCTCATGATTGCTAGAAAGTCATCCATTTTCATGGTTCAGAATAGAGGTTGAGAATTGCCCAAATCTGCATCTGCTTGGTTTCAGAGCTCAGGGAGCATCTCACCTTCCATTGTGTGAGACAAGTATTCTGCCAGCCCCTGGCAGGAAACTCTGGTTCTAGAAACATGACCTTATGACAGCATCTGCAGTTGAATTCAGATGTCAGCAAGTCATTTAAGAAGGTTCAGTTCCTGTGACCACCTTGCCAGCTGAGAGACTTAGAAGGAAGCAGATTATTTAAGGACAGCTTCCCTAAGGGTCATTTTTTAAAATCATTATGCAGAAGATATACCATAAATGCAGTGCTAGGCTATGGAGGCACTTGGGGAAAGCCAGCTGGTGATACAACAAGATGGCTGACACCCCGTTCCAGCCAGACAAGAAACAACACAGACAGACTTTGAGAGAAGGAAAGATTCCATATTAAGGGGCAACCAACATTTTTGAGCTAGAGCTTGAGTAAAGCTTAAGTCTGTAGAAAATGATACGAGACCTGCCACCAAGTAAGATGCTAACTCTATAGTAAATACTCAAACGAAAAATATTGTCTAGAGAAAGAGATGGTTACAGTGATAGAATAGAATGTTTGGGTAACAAATTTGTCTATGACAACGCTTCTCATTGAGAATCCATCATAACAGAATAGCATCTTGAATGTCAGTCACAGGACACCCTTATTCCCTTCCCCATGAGCCTTCTAAATTAGTAGATTAGGAACCTCAACTGTGCCTACTCCTAGTTACCTTTATGTTTTTTGTCCCCTGAATTTCCTTTCATTTTGCCAACTAACTTGTTCTCTAAGGTAGTAAATGTTTACCACTATCCCAGTAACTGCCACAGAGGAGCTCAGGGAAAACTCATTCCTTAACTTTTCTTTAGATTAGGATGGTTTGTGTTATCAAATAACTACAGAGAACCAAATGATGCAAAAACACCTTCACTGTTCTGCTCTAGCAGGACCTGGACCCTGTAGAACTTGATTGGCACATGGAATGGGCTTTAGTCAGACAAATAAGGAGTGACTGTCAAGTAAGGAGACAGTTGCTGTGGTTAGTCAATGTCCCACAAAGTTTATGGATTGGAAACATAATGCCCAGTGTAGTTGTCTTTGGGAGTTCAAGCTTAATAAGAGGAAATTAGGAAAGAGGGCTGTGTCCTCCTAAGTGGATTAATAGCATAGTATTATTGTGGGAGTGGGAAGAGTGACTTGGTTCCCTTATTCTCTCATATGCTCTCTTGCCCGTCTATCTTCTGCAATGGAGTAACAGAGCAGAGAACTTTCATCAGATGTCATTACCCTGGTATTAGATTTCCCAACCATGAAGGATGTAAGAAACAAATCTCTGTCCTTTGTTCATCATTCAGTCTAGGATCTTCTGCTACAGCAGTGGATAATGAACTTTCAGAACAAGAAACATCATAAAAGAAGAAAACATAAAAAAAAGGACCAGGGGAATTTCATTACTGGAGTTAAGGACTCTCCATGCCTAAACAATTAGAGACAAAGAACCACTTAAACAGCAGATGATGTCATGAAACTGAGCCATTGCCTCATCCCATATGCCCAAACTCATTCAGAATGGATACAAGCCCAAGTGTAAAAGCGACTTTAAATATAAAACTCTTAGAAGAAAAACAGGAGTATGCTGGACACTTTTATGTCAATTTGATACAAACTAAAGTCATCTGAGAGGAGGGAACCTCAGTTTAGAAAATGCCTTCATAAAGTCAGGTTGTAGGCAGGTCTATAAATCCTTTTCTTTAGTGGTGGGGGAGGCTAGCCCACTGTGGCTGGTGCATTCCCTGGGCTGGTGATCTTGGATTCTATAGGAAAGCAGGCTAAGCAAACAAAACTGTGGGGAGCAAGCTAGTAAGCAGCATCCCTCCAATCCCTCCATGTCTCTGCATCAGCTCCTGCTTCCAGGTTCCTGCTCTGCATGAGTTCCTGTCCTGACTTCTTTTCATGATGAACAGAAGCTTAAGCAGAATAAACCCTTTCCTCCCCAATTGCTTTTTTTGTCATATTGTTTTATTGCAACCATCGAAACCCTGACTAAGACAGGGAGTTACTCCTTGTGAGCTTATTTCAGTAAATGAAGTTATTTGGTGCAAATTAGTTGTTTGCTTGCACAACAAAATAAAACACGATTCATCAGATGGCATCAAGACAAAAGCCTTCATGTGCTTCAGAGGAACACTTAAAGAAAGCAGAAAGAAAATAACCTAGAGAATGGTTTTGGTGAATCATATACCTGATAAGTGATACATGCCTCAAATATATATATATATATATATATATATATATATATATATATATATATATCCCCTTTCAATTGAATAAAAAAGAATAACCTATTTTAAAATGAGCCTGTTATGAGTAGGTTTCCCACCGGTCAGACCCCACTGCCATGCCAGCCCCAAATGACACACTGAGACACTGTATTAGATATAGAGCTATTGGACTGTTTCAAATGTTTCTTATTAGCTAGCTCTATCTTAAATATTAACCCATTTCTATTAATCTAAATATTCCCACGTGGTCTTATCTTACCAAAGAGAGAGGCTGGCATTCTGCTCTCTCCGTCTTCCATCTTGGATCTCCTCCCTACTCCTTCCTCTCCTTCTTATCTCCTAGCCCTGCTTATCTTGCTTTTCTATTGGCCAACAGTGCTTCATTCATTAACCAATAATAGAAACATATTTACAGAATGACATCTTCCATCATCTCCTCTTTTCTGTCTAAAATAAAAAGAATGGTTTTAACCTTAACATAGCAAAATATAAAACAAAACAGTTATCAAATAAGAACCATAGTTAACAATGTTCAGTGCATTAACATTTAGCAAGATTTAAAGAAAATATTCCATCATCTATCTTATCTTTGTGAGTCTAAAGTCTTATATGTAATTTATCTTTAATCCTAACTAAGGAAAATTATAACCATAACTATTTGTCTTCAACTCCTTCAATGACCACAAACAAATAATATATAAACTCTAGAAACGACAGAGACATCTCGATATCTGGTCAGGCACCTGAAGTTCTTCTGTAATGTTCCTTCTTCAAGCTAAAGGCCATAGTGTGTCTGGAAGACTCCTCAGAAAAGCAGGAAACTTTAAACAGTCACCTGTATTGGCAGTTAGTCAGTCACTTTTCTCTGTGTCCTGCAGAATGTCTGGCAGACTCTTCTTCCATGAAGCAGGAATCCTGTAGCAATGTCCATCTTGTATCAGCAGTCATTTTTCTATGGGTCCTGCATGTCCACTTTATACAGGATAAAGTCAAACAGTCCAGACAAGAACAGTATCTTGTCCAAATGGCTAGTCTTACCATATTGGAAGCAAACTCCATAATGAGTTTCTTCGATGTCCATCTTCCTTTCTGATGCAGGTGGTGTTGCCAGGAGAAGTTGTGCCACATTGTCAAGAAAAACCCTAAACTATTTTAAATGCCATATTCTGTAGGTCTTTGAAAGGTTTGAAGAATGCCTATATATCTCAAATACATCTCTGTATATCTGGAAAACCTAACTCACCTAACTAAAGTTTTGATTATTATAGGTAACTATCTATAATCTGTACTAAATTATACATTACATTTCTAATTGAGCTATATAAACACAATACCTAAACAAGAGGAGAAATATACAAATCACAAAATTGACCTTAAATTGTATCAATAAATGAAAATCCATTCCAAAACAAAGTATGCATTTCTATACCATAATCCCCCTTTTTACCTTTAAAAAGAATTGGTTGTGATCATTAGTCATTTATAACAAACTCCATTTAAATGAAAATAAACATTTATAAATAATATTTTGGAATTCGGGTGTCATTCTTTCCAAACTGCTTCCTGCTGGTAGGGGGCGCTGTCATGGGGATCCTAAGAAGACACAGAAATCTCGGCTGTAGTCTGCAAGGCTGCCTTGTCCCAACTTTTTTGAATGTTGGATCACCTGGGATGCTATTTCAGGGGGCCTGGCTTGATCAAACCATGTTAGTTTGGAAGGCATCCACAGCTTTTTCTTTTCTGTGGAAATAAAAATAGAAATCCTTTTCCCCAGTAACCTGTCCTTAGACTTAAATTTTAAATTCAAAGCATTTTTAAAATATATAAATTGAATTAATCCTAGTTCCACCTATCTTGCTTTCCTATTGGCCAACAGTGCTTTATTCATTAACCAATATGAGAAACATATTTACAGAATGACATCTCCCATCATCATCCAATAGTTATTTTGCTAAAGAAAATATCCAAACGGCAATAGGCTCCTGAGAAGAGATTCGACAACATTATTCCACTGGGGAAATGCTAATAAAAATCAGAAAACTTTGCACTTGCTGGAATGGGTATAATAAACAAAACAAGTAATAACAAGATGAGATACTCAAATGTGGGTAGCTGGAATTTAAATGGCACAGCTGTTTGGAAAGTAGTTGGGCAAATTCTTAAATGGTTAAACATGATGTCACATGTAGCTAGTGATTACACAGCATGTACCAAAAGTAAATAAAAACATAGGTTTTTGCATAATCTGAACCTGCATGTTAGGATTGATGGAACTCATTGTATCCAGAGGAAGTAACAACCCAAACTATCCATCAGGCAGTTAACAAATGAATAAGATATGGTCTGTCCTAGGATGGGATATCAGTGGAGTGATATATGGACACATGCTAAACACACAGGGCTTCAAGAACATCATGCTAAGTGACGGGACATGCCCAGAGGGTCACAAATCACACAATTCCAATTTCAGATGTCCAAACTACAGATACACGAACATTGTGTACTACAAATAATAATGTCAAAATTAATTGATCAAATTTTAAATATAAAATAATTTCAGCCAGAAGCTCTAAATCCTCTGTCACTGAATAATCCAGCCACTTATTATTCTCAGTGATAAAAATCAATACTTGTTTCCCAAACTCATGACACATTGCTTATGTCTGTATTACCATTCTCTTTGCATCAATGGAATTTTAATTCAACTTAATATCTTTGAATATTATCTTCTTCAAAAGTTGCGTTTTTTTAAAAGAACAATTTGTTTTTACTACACTGTAACTGAAAATACTTTTCTCTAGCTTAAATGAGAGTAGCTTTAAAATATAGATTTTCATTATACAGAAGGAATAGGGACTGCCAGTGTGTTCCAAGTAGGAGTCAATTCTCACATCTTCGGGGAAAAACATTTGTTGAATATTTAATGTTTTATGCAAAAGGAAGTACACATTCAAGGAAAACCATCTATTCTATCATCCATGCATTCTAAAAGTGCCTTCTTGCCTTGTGGCATGGTTCTTATATGCGTCACTAGAGACAGTGATTTTGTGGATTCCATATAATATATGACATGCCTAAGATATTTACCATGCTGACTGATCTAGGCTTTGGAGATCAAAAGGCCAACTGAAATTGACAGGGTACATATTTTTACAGACATTTTATCACACCAGGATGATAGATTAATACCAAATAATTGCATAAGTAAATACAAAGTCACTGTGTGTCATACTTTGCAGCAAAGGTAATCAGTTTCTAATATAATTATATCTAGAATATGTCTGAGCTCTCCCCCTTCTTTCTGGAGACCCTCAAAGTTAGTTATGTGATCTTGATGAATCAGTCTTCATAGTCCACTTGATTGGACTGAAAGGCTTCTAGGAGATTATCATAGCATACTTCTAGGTGTATCCATTGGGTGATTCTCGAGACTGTTGTCAAGTGGGACAACTGATGGGGGAAAGGTCTGCTCTGGATGAGGGTGGCACTGTCCAATAGGCTGGGGCTAAGACAGCATAGAGGCAGAAGGAGGCAACCAGCCAACATGGTTCTTTGTGATAGGTACATTACCACCACTTGATGGGGAAATGTTCTTCCATATATGTTTGTCTTATTGGTTGACGAATAAAACACTGATTGGCCAGGCAGGAAGTGACATAGCATGGCAGATAATGTCACTAGCTAACCATAGAGATCTAGAGGTCTGTACAGCTAAGCAGGAAGTGACATAGCTGGGCAGAATCAGAATATAAGCTGGGATAAACGGAAATCTCTCCTCTGCAGAAGCGTAGCAGGCAAAGGAGATGCAGGGGCCAGCATTCCTGGTAAGCCAAGACCACGTAGAAACACTTAGATTGATAAAATTGGGTTAATATTTAAGACAGAGCTAGCCAATAAGAAACACTAGTAACAGGCCAACAGTTTTATAATTAATACAGCATCTCTTAGTGTTATTTAGGGCTGACCCAACTCTGGGACAAGGCTGGCAGAAAAGTACTCGAAACAGCCACTGGAATAGTCCACAGCACCAGAATTCAGCTTCTTCACAGATTTGGCCATCATCTCTAGGAAATTTTGGTCCTTCATGTTAAGGCTAGTGTTGTATCTTTGGTCCTGGTCCTGAAACTTCCAGCCACCTAGCCTGAAGAACTATGGAGTTCTCCAGTGTAGGTGTCTGCTAAGAGGCTGACTAGCTTCTGATTGTATAAGTCAGTCTAACACACACACACACACACACACACACACACACACACACACACTTCTCTAGGGAACTGCCTAAGACAGTAGGCTTTTGTGTGTGTAAATGGACAGCATACACTTTGTTTCTGTTGCATGTTGTGGCTTTTATTTTGGAAAGAGAAAAAAATGTCTGATATGCATAAAGACTAACTAGCCAAGATAAGAAATACAATCATAATGTATTTCCTTAGTGTTGGCCAGAAAAAAAAAATGATATTGGAAGTGAAAAGGAAGACTCGAGAAAGCCTTTTCCCCTTGCTTAAGTACTGCTGCTTGGAGAAAAAGCCACAATGTCAAGGTCGAGAAGCATGAAGGGGCAGGACAGCCTCAGGGTTTTCATTAAAGATTAATTAAGCAGCACAGACAATGAGATAAGCACGATTATCAAGGTTAATTCTGTAATTCCACACCTTTCACTCCAGAAAGAATGGTAGATCTTAAGGCAGTGCTCTGATTAAGTGAAATAGGCCATAGCTTTCAAATCTGAAATCTTTGCCAGCTGTGTTTGAGCCTCCTGGATGACACATCCCTTTTCTCAGAGGTTCATAATTCATGGCAGTGTGTTTAATAGATTTATTGGGAAATCATAATGTTATTTCCCTCTAACCTTAAAAGTGCCCAAGAGTAATGCTTGCTGGAAAGAGGGATCATTCATCAATGTAGATTTCTGTCATCTCCAAACTCCAAGGAAATTCACCAAATTGAGACAAGTTGGTACTTGATCCAGAATTCAGTTTGTTCCAAAGAAAAGAAGCTAGAGGAAGCGGCAACAGCTTACAGAGATGGCATAAAGGGTTCACAAGAAGTCTATGGAAGCTAAAGGTGCTGAAGAAGATGCAATGTCACGTGGAAATAGAACCCACCCCTGTGTGTCCACTACCTAGGGCAGCTTTTTCCTGTGTTCTGTGTGGCTTATGTTTAGTTTAAACTCTGGGAGACTGACCTTGTTCAGTAACATTGGAACATTCTCCTTCTGTTTCTGAATCCACAGATCCCCACTGCAGCCTGTGCCTTGGCTGCAAAGTCACACATCATTTGATAGAAGTAGCTGGCTGGAAATAAAACAAACAAAACAAAACAAACCCTACAGTTTTCCGTGTTTTAGTTTAATTTTATGTTTAATCAGAACTTCTTCTGCTTTCTTATTGATCTGAAAGTGACTGTTCCAAAGGTTAAAGAGGGCTTGTAGGTTGGACAACACTGGAGATTTGACTCAGTGGCAGAGTGATTGTTGAACATAAGCCCCTGGACTTGAGTTTAATGCTGAGAAAGAGAGAAAGGAGGAAGGAGTGAGAGAGGGAGGGAGGAAGGGAAAGAGGGAGGGAAGGAGAGAAGAAGGAAGAAATGAAGGAAGGAAGGAACAAAGGAAGGAACGAAGGAACAACAGAAGGAAAATTGTTCTGATGCTAAAGATTGGAACCCAGGCTTCCTACACACTGCCCACACTAGGTGAGAGTAGTAACACTGCCACTCACACACCCATTTCCCCCACCCGTTCACAGACACTGAACTATGGAAGAGCTGCCATACAAAACAGCAGAAATGATGAGATTACGTACACAGAGTGTAAGGGACTCACCCCTGGTTCTGCAATGTAGAACAAAATTTTACTTCAAGCAATTAGTTGCCAGGTGGCTCACACTTAATGATCCCAGTCCTTGGAGCTTGAGGTAGGAGGACTGCCACAAGACTGACGCCAGTCGGGGCTTCAGTATGGAACCCTCTCTCAAAAACAAACAAACAAACAAACAAACACTTAATTTCTTAGTTTATTAATTGATTGTGGTGGCAACAGAATGTAGGACATGAGTCATAGGTAAAGAGACCAGAGTGGAGACAATAGGAGTGCTAACCCATCAGAAGAAATGGTAAAAACAAACAAACAAACAAACACTGAGCTTGAATGAACTGTGAGGCTCCTTTTATTATAAATTGTGTGGGACTGAGGAGCACGAGGACCAAGCTCTGTCTGTAGAGAAAACAGACAATCTTCTGTAGGCCCCTGCATGGACCCCCGAGGCTCCTTGAGCAAGCCTGAAGCTGTTGGCTGGAACTCCTTGCCCCAAGGCTGTTGTTGATACTCATCCTGTTTTGATAACACACACATTGTGACAACACAAAACCTCATGACAACACACACCTCATAGGGAGGAGCTAAGCCTAAAATTCCTGTAATTTTTCCACTGTGCTGTGAGTCAGTATTTAAGCCTGTTCTTTCCCCTCAATAAACGGCACTCGGCACTTGGCGTTTAGACATTGTCATTGAACGAATGACCCGCTGTCTTGTCTTTATTCCAATCTCTAGGCCTTCGCCCGATTCGTGGAACAGATGGTAGCTTGGGCGCTACAATCTTCCTCTTGTGGTTATAGATACAAAGCCGAGTACAGACAGAATTACAGTTACTTTTGAACAGTCTGATGTTGGCTTAGTCCTCACTGAAACAAGAATTCTGACATTGAAGGAAGCTTGCCTTTTTTATATCCTTTAAACTATAATACATGGTTGAGCGTGTGCTTAATTACTCAAAAACTGCCTTTATCTTTTAATGACATTTGTACTTTTAGTATTCCTTTAAAAAAGTATGGTTAATCTGGGAACCAGCAGCTGGATAGCCCAGAGCCATAGGATTAAAAAAAAAAAAATCAATAAAGTGATTCCTAATGGTCTTCTGCTATAATCATAGATCAGTGTCACCCCCAATTGTCATCATAGAGGCTTCATCCAGCAGCTGTTGGGGGCAGATACAGGGACCCATAGCCAAACATTAGGTGCAGAGAGCCTGCATTGGAAATCTCCATTGGGGCTCTCCCCTTATGGCATGCGGAAACCCACAGAAGGAGGGGAGGAAGGATTGTAGGAGCCAGAGGGGTCGAGGACACCAGCAAAACATGGCCCACAGAGTCAACTAAGCAGGGCTCCTAGGGGCTCATAGTGAGTCAAGGGGCAATAACGGAGCCTGCATGGGCTGTACTAGGTCTTTTGCATATATGTTATGGTTGTGTAGCTTGGGTTTTGTGGGGCTCCTAACAGTGGGAGTGGTTCTGCTCTTGGGACCTTTTCCTCCAGCTGTTTGGCTCACCCATCCATGATATGAGGGTTTGTGCATAGTCTTAGTGTATGTTGTCATGCCCCTCTCTGTTGATATCCTTGGGAGGCCTGCTTGTTTTTCAAGAAAAATGGAGGAGTGAATCTAGGGGGTGGGGACAGAAATGAGTGGAGGGAAGGGGCATTTCTAAATTTCTATAGGGATGTATTGTATGAAAGAACAACAGCAACAGCAACAACAGAGTGGTGCTTTTGTCAGCTTTCTGTTATGCTAACTAGATGCTAGAGACAATAACTTGAGGAAGTTATTTCTCTATTTGGGCTCACCATTTTGAAAATTTCAGTCCATGGCCAAGCGTTTCTCTTAACTTTGAGTGTGTGTCATAAGGTAAAACCATACGGGGCAGGGAGGGTGGAGAAAGCTCTCTCCTCTCTGTGGAATCGTGAAAATGAAAACTGTGCCAGGCCAGGTGGCTTGGTCCTGGAGGGACCTCCAGCCCTGACCAGGGATGGACAGGGAATGGGGACAGGACAGACACACAGACACACACACAGATGCTGGTACGAAAAAGCTGGGGTCAGATGGGTTGTGCATACTCTGATGATGGAGTTCCACCAACCACCAAAAGAACCTGGCAGCCCAGTATGTACAACATGGGCAGGTGCTTTTGGATCGCAAAAGACTATTTAAAGAAACCCTGTATTTAAAAAAATATTTTAATTAATTAAATTCACATATAAAATAGTTTTTCCTTAAGCTTTGATAGTCAACTAAGTCATAGACCTAAACATTTTAAGAATTAATTTTGAGGAGGTATCTGATTAATGTTTGGTTTCATTTATAAATTTACAGTCGAGTCAGTGCTTTAAATTACTCTTATAGAGTTGACAAATTCTTGTTTGGTTGTTTTTTGTTTTAGGTCAGTCCTAGGAAAAGTGCTTTTAAGTACTTCAATAACTATTATTATAGAATCAGTGCAAGTAGTAAAAGTAGGACTGAGGCTTCAACACTGTTACTAAGTTGGGCTTTGACAGAAAAATATTGAACATATTTAATACCATCAATTTAATTCTGAATCAAACAGATGATAGATTTCAGTAATAAATAAAATTCTCTTAAATAAAGTGATATCTAAAGATATCTAAAATATCTTAGCACTTTGTATTTTATTTACTTAATTGGGAATATTCTGTTCAGCAGGTTTAGGGTTACCAGTTCTCTTGGTAACAACTTCATCTCCCCAATTAAAAAATTACTGCTTTGCAAAGGATCACCAGCCTATAATTCACACAGCCACAGAAACTAGGATTCAAGGAGGAACCTAAGAGATTCATATAAGGTCCCTCACAGAAGGGGAAAGGGACAAGATCTCCTGAGCATATTGGAAGTGGTGGGGGGCAGTGAGTGGAGAGTGAGCTAGGAGAAAGAGAAGGGGAGGAGAGGAGAACATGTGGGACTAGGAAGATTGAGTTGGGGACAAATAGATGAGAGAGAGAAAAAAGGAGAGAGATACCATAATAGAGGGAGCCATTATAGATTTGAAGAGAAAACTGACTCTAGAAAAATGTTCAGAGACCTACAAGGAGGAAAGGTTACCTTAAATGCCCTTCCTTGATAATTAGAATGATAACTAACTTATATGCCATCATAGAGCCCTCATCTAGTAGCTGATGAAAACAGAAGCAGACACACACAGCTAAACATTAAACCGAATTTCTGGAATCCAGTTGCAGAGAGGGAGGACTGTTAAGAAAATGGGGACATGACCAGGCTACAGAAACCCACAGAGACAGCTGACATGAACAAGGGGGAGCTCATTGACCCCCAGACTTATAGCTGGGAAACCAGCATTGGACCGACTCAGACCCCCTGAATGTGAGTCTCATTTAGAAGGCCTGGGCAGTCTAAGGGACCTCTGACAGAGGAACCAGGATGTATCCCTAATGCATAAAAGGACTTTGGGAGCACTTTCCCCATGGAGGGATACTCCCTTAGCCTAGAGGCAGGAGGGAGGGCCTAGATAGACCCTACTCCAAATGACTTGACATATTTTGATGACCCCCCCTCCTGGAAGGCATCGCCCTCCCAGTGGAGTAGGGGTGAGTGGGATGGGAGGGGAGTGGGAAGGCACGGGAAGGAGGAAGGGAGGAAGGAAGGAAGGGAGGGAGGGAACTGGGATTGACATGTAAAATAAAAAATTATATATATATATATATATATATATATTAAAATACTGCTTTGATAATTTCATTCATGGGTACTGTATTTCTGTATATAATTTCTATCTCCTCTATCTCCCCAGTCCAATTCCTCTGTTTTCCCACATGCTGTCCAATTACTTTTCAAACTGAAGACCTTTTCTTTAATTATCATTGTTTCTCTGTCTCTGACTTGTGTGTGTGTGTGTGTGTGTGTGTGTGTGTGTGTGTGTGTGTGTATACTGAGTCCGTTTAGTGTTGTTCAGTGTACATGGGTTTAGGTCTGACCAACTGGGATTATATAATTTATTAGGGTTATTTCATTATGGATAGAGACTGATTCTCCCTCATTTATCAGCCATAGGTTGTCTGTAGCTCTTCATCTTGTGAAGATGTCTCAGTCACTCTGGCATGTCAACAGGTGTAGTGACAGTGCTGATCTTGTTTGGGCAATTGTATTGTTGGGATTTCCTGGCTATAACTTTTCTATCATGTCTAGAACACATTATCTTGCAGCAGGAATCCTGGTTCTTTGGCTTTTATAGTCTTTCCATGCCTTTTTTGTGATGGTCCCTGAGTCTTAGGTGTAATGATTGTGGTGTAGACATACTAATTGATATTGAGTAACCAGTGGTCACTTATTCTCTGCATTTTGACCATTTGTGAGATCAACCCAATTCTAAGCATTCTCAGTACTTTTGAAGGCTACACTCAGGAATATTTTTGAAGGGTTACATTATAGATGAATGTTAATGAGGAACTCTGAACTTGAGAAATACAGACATTTTGAATTTTTTTTTCTGTGTTTGCATCTCAGTGGACCTAAGATTCCAGCTAACGATTTTCTAATACAATTTGGAATGGTTCTTTGTGTAATAACTCCTTGTTACACAAAAGTCCATATGTAATCCATCTCACTGGCCTCCATTAGTCCACTAATGTGCCATTATTTTACTTGTTTCCATATTTTCCCTGTCAGAAGTAATATGTTTATAGTTGGTCTTCCATATTTGTGTTCTGTGTGTATACACTCAAATAATCACAGAAAACTTTTTAAACAATTATCTGTACTGAACATATGCTGAAGCTGTTCCCTAAACAGTCTAACAACTGTTTATATAGCATTTAATTGTAATAAGCACTACAAGTCACCTAGAGATGATTTAAAGTGTAGAGGTGTGTGTGTGTGTGTATGTGTGTATGTGTGTAAAGTGCAAACACTACACCATATTAAGTGAGAACCTTGAGCTCTTGCTTGTTTTTATATTTGTTGGGGATAGGTTGGCCCTGGAACCCTTCTCTTAAGATGCTAAAGGACAACTGCAGTATTTTAATGCCATTTGATTGGATCCTCTTTATCATACCTCTCAATGCTTTTCTTTATTGGTCTCTTTTAGCAGCTGGAATAGGAATCAACAGATACAGAAATTTAAAACCAGTAACTTGTGCTTCAGCAGAACACTCATCCCATCTAGCTCTTCTTCTTGTTTTTCTCACTTGTCCAGATCATGTTCTCCAGAGCATGCACTGCTTTGGGTTGCCATGAGTTCTTCATCTGGAGCAGTTCCTCGGACTTCTTTGGAAATCACTGCAGTGACATTTTTGAAGAAGACAGGCTACATATCACACAGAATACCATATCCATGGAAGGTGCTGTCTATTTTCTCTTCAAACTTGCTCACATAACTCCTTTAAAAGTAAGAGGGGAGCAATCTTGAGCTCCCTTGTGTGGTGACTGGAGATCTGATCTCAGCTTCCAGTGCCCCCAGAGCAGAAGACCATGGGACAACTCTTTACCTTATTGTTATTCATGAGTGTTCCCCAACAAATATGTGATATTCTTTTATTCGGGCTCTCATGGACTCCCTTAACAACACTTACAATTGTCGTGGCAGGAAGCATGGTGGCCAGCAGGCAAACATGGTGCTGGAGAAGTAGCTGAGAATTCTACATCTGGATCAGCAGCTGCAGGAAGAGAGAGACACTGGGCTTGTCTTGAGCATTTGAAGCCTCAAAGCCCACCCCCAGGGACTCAGTCTTCCAACAAGAGCATACCTACTCTAACAAGGACACACCTTCTAACAGTGCAGCTTCCTAATAACCAAGCATTCAAACATGTGAGCCCATGGGGGCCATTCCTATTCAAACCACCACACCTAGCAATTCCATTCTTCAGTTCTGGAAAAGAAGCCTGCTGTTGCTTCTCCCCTTCCTATCTGCCTCTACCCACCCTCAGTCTGTCTTCTTTTCTTTCTTTCTTTCTTTCTTTCTTCTTTCCTTCCTTTCTTTCTTTTTTTCTCCCAAATACACTCTTCACTTGTAAGCCTAGCTGTTATTCTCAGCCCTGCTGCTGGTACTCTCTTCACATTTCTGTTGGCCCAGTTTTTAAAAAGTCTCTGTATAATTTGTTTGTATTGAAAAGTCACACACTGTATTCTTATCATGATTTCCTCTCCCTCATCTCCTCCCATATTCTTCCCACATCCCCACCCATCCAACTCCATGCCTTCCTTCTCTCTTTTTTTAGAAAACAATTAAGCAAATAAAAACCAGAGTAGAAAAAAAAGAGCATGAGAAACACACACACACACACACACACACACACACACACACTCACGCACGCACGCACGTATGCACACGCACACACCATACAAACACAAAGTCAAAAATCACAATATGCAGGCAAATGACCAGTAAGATAATAATAATAAAAAATACTCAAACAAAGCAATATGAGACAACAAAAATCTACAAAAACAACATTTTCTTTTTTGTTTTGTATTGATTAATCCACTGCTGGACATGGTTTGTGGTTTATATAGTGAGACTCAATTGAAGAAACCTAGTTTTTACTTTGTAGGTTGGTGTCAATTGAAGATGGCTTCTTATTTAGGGTGGGGAGCTAACATCTACTTCCCTCCTCAGTGCTGGAAACCCCTTTGGTTTGAACCTGTGTAGGTCCTGTGCGTGCATACTGCCATAGTCACTTTGAGATCATATGTTTGTCATTTCTGTTGTCTCTGGAAGACATCGTTTCTTTGGTGTCTTCCATCCTTTCTGTCTCTTACAATCTTTGTACCTCCTCTTCTGGATAGCTCCCTGAACCCTGAGGTGAACAGGTACCATTTAGAACTGAGTGTTCCAAAGTCTCTCACATTCCCCACATTGTCCATTTGTGGCTCTCTGTATTAGTTTCTGCCTACTGCAAGAGGTAGCTTCTCTGATGATGGCAGAGTGAAGCACTGTACAACAAAGTATCTTTAGGAATCATTTTATTGCCATGTTCCTTTAGTACTACAGCAGTAGTTGGATTTTCTCTAGGCTCATTTCCTGTCTAGTCTCTTGTTCTTAACCACATGAGAAGTGTCAGTCATGGATTTCCTCTCATGGGGTAGTGGTACTTAAATTCAATCAGTTAGTGGTTGGTGACCCCCACAACATCTGTGTCACTATTACACTAGCGTATCATGTTGTAGTCACAGCAGCTGTGACTGTTGTAGATTGCAGGGTTTGTAGCTGGGTTGATGTTTATGTTTCTCCTCTGGTAGCATGCAGAGTATCTTTCAGAATCATCAACACTAGTCAGTAGGGGTGAAGTCTCTAATTAGGCACTGGTTTGATTTTCACATGTTCAATGAGATATGCAAGTGTTGTTATGAGCATTAGAGCCTTACCACAAGTTTGTGAAGAGAAACCAACAGCTTGGCAACAGTTTGAGTTGTTTGAGGTTTTCCTTGGGGTCCCTGTTATCCCAGTTTTGTAACCTTGTATGGTAGGGACAGGGAGGAAGCCACAATTCCCATTACTTCCTATCTCCTTAATTTCCCAAATACAGCTACTAAAAAATATAAATACAGGGAATTCAATTCAGTGAGAGTTTAAGAGGTTAGTAAAAGAAATTATATAGGGTGGAAAAAAGTAAGTAATTTCTTTTACATTTATAGCATTTAAGAAAACTTTTTCTGAAGACATAGATGTATCTGCTGTAGGCTTTATATACTCCTTCTTGACTACAATATGGAAAGATCAAAGCCATTAAACTTAGCAAAATTAATATTATTTTCTTAATATCGTTACATACCTAACTCCAGAAACTTTTGTAGATCAGCTAAATGTAAAATAGAGAAAAAAAATATTTTTGAGACAGGCTATCTATCACTTTGTAGCCCCAGGCTACCTTTGAACTAATGGCACTCTTCTTCTTCTTCTTCTTCTTCTTCTTTTTTTTAAATTTAAAATTATTGTATGTGTGCGTTTTGCCTGCATGTATGTATGTACACCATATGCATACCTGGTCCTCAAAGGTCAGAAGAGGGTGTCAGATCCCTCTGAACTGCAGTTACAGGCAGTAGTGAGCCTTTTTTCCAACCCCCTACAGTGCTTGTTTTAGAGAGAACAGAATTTCAGGGTAACAGTTTTCTTTCTGCTTTCCACTTCTAGTACTCACCACATAATGGCACTCTTCTTGCCTCAGAATTCCAAGTGCTGGGCTTATAGGCAAGAGCTACCTAGCCTGACTGGAAAAACTCTTAATAGTGGCATAAGTAGGTGAGAGGAAATATTTCACTTCTGCTTTGTTTCCTTTGTAGAGTACATGGTAGAAAAATCTACAAAGTTAGATTCTAGTACTTCCTTTTGAATGTCTATTTCCATAACATATTAGGTAATATGGTCAAGAAATGGGTATGAGGAATATGATGCAATTTTCAGTAGTAGCTAAGGGGAGGTACATTTACAGAATTCCTCATTCTGCCAAATTTCTCTTACAATAATATTTTATCCCCAAAATAAGAGAAAAGGACAAGCTTTAATTCTCTCCACTTTGCCTCAGATTGTTTAAACCACACACACACACACACACACACACACACACACACACACCCCACACACACACCACACACACATATATACTGGCAAGTGGGAGTTGATATATGAGTGATTCATTGCAGTGGTCACCTTGAAGAAACTTGAAGAATTTGGCAGGTATTCAAAAGCTGGAGATTGAATGAGTTAAGGATAAAATTGATCCATCTTGCAGCTCCAAATACCGCCTCCTTTTATTTCAGCTTTGCAGCCAGAACTCTCTTGTTTTGAAACTGAGAAGTTTTGAAAGTCCTGACAAATGCCCAATAAAATTCATCAGGCAAGGTCAAGGAGCCCTCCTTCTTCCTCACAGACACAGCCAGCCAGGAAGTTTGCTCAGGCACTCTGAGTACAGCTAAAAGTGAGGCAGGCTGCTCACTCCTTGAGCTCTCTTCTCTCATGTCCTCACAGTCCATTCAACTCTCTGAGCATCTGGCTCTAACAGCAGAGATACTGTGGCTGCCTGAGGGTGAGATTTTATTCTGTTTTCCTGGAATGGCCTTGCAGTGAGAAAATTACAGAATTCAATGAATTTTTCCCAATGTGAGTTTTGTTAGACTGGGATTGGCTGAAGTGACACAAAAATGAAAGGAAGACCAGACTGACCTCACAGGAGGAGATCATCCTTGATTTCCTTGATTACAACTATTAAGAGCAGCAGTCTCTCCGAGAGAATGAGGACTGTGCTCCCAGACACAAAGGTTTGAGAGTTTTATAGGGTAGAAATGGGATTTTATGAGGTGGGAGTGGAAATTTCCATCTGTAAATCTGTTTTCTGTGGTTTTTGAGATAGTAAATGCTAGCAGATGTTCTTATCCATATGGTGGCTTTTTTGTCAGGAATGTCTCAACTCAAAGGATATTTTTTGCTATAAGTCATTAAGCCTTCATTTCAAATCTTATGTGTTCCTAGACGCCACATCCTTGTATCCATTCCTGTTGGTTCTCTCCATAGTTACAAATACAGCCTAACCATCACCATCACCTTGGTTCCACAAGACTAGGTGCTGCCCTTCAGACACTATCTTCCTTTCTTAAGTTTCTACTTTCAGTCTTTCTGATTCTTCTGCTTCTCAATATTTCTGGGGGTAAGAGCCAACTTCCCTACACCAGGCAGACACTTAATGGCCCCCTTATGATAACTCTGCTGCTACCCTTCAGCTCCTAGAAAACCCTCACTGGTTTTTCCTTGACACCATAACTTTTTGTCTTGTTTTGAGACAGGGTTTCTCTGTATAACAGCTTGGCTGTCCTGGAACTCACTCTATAGACCAGGCTGGCCTTGAACTCACAGAAACATATCTGTCTTTGCTTCTTGGGTGTTGGGATTAAAGGCATGGACCATCACTGCCTGGTGACACCAATAACTTTTGCCTAGCTAATGGAGCATAGAACTCATCCCTCTTCTTGCCACTCTGGACATTGCTTCAGGACTGAGGACTGAAAGAGCTGAACTGAGGGCTACTCTGCCAGTTGACCTCATCAGCTTTCAGGAAACCTTGAAGAAATTTCCTATCAGCTTAACATCCTTCAGGGTCAGCTTTATTCTTTGTTTGCCATGGTACTCCAAAGCAGAAGAGGACTAGATCTTATGAGCCATGCTAGTAGTGTGGTTTGTGCCCTCCTCCAGGAACAAGGCTGCTTCCATATCAATAAATCCAAACTGGTTTGAGATGTGGCCCAGAGTCAGGATCAAGTCTAAACATTTTCTAACAAGGCTTAGAAAATCCTTGGAGGGTCACTGTGTGGATTCCAAGGGAAAGACTGAAGAAACTGGAATCTGATGTCCATGGGGACAGCAGCAGTAGACACCCTGGTTTAAGAAGAATGACGCTTACACTTGCTAGATGGCTTTCTCTTCTATTTATTGTTCTACGGGGTCTGGTCCCTGTCTTTCTGATGGTGCTGTCCACAATCAAGAAAGGTCTTTGCCTCTCAGTTGCTTTTCCTTTCACAGGTCAGTCTTCTCCTGAAGTGTGCTCACTGACTTACCCAGATAAATGTTTTTGCGAATCAAGACAGCCCTTTCTATGGTCAAATGGATAACTGACATTAGCCCTAACAAATCTATCCTAGTGTAAGTATTTTTTTTTTTTGTAGACACTGAAAGCTCCACCTTAAGCTTCAAGTTTTCTTTTTGACTTTGAGAAATAATGTAGCATAGTTCTTAGGCACAGAGATTCTGAAATAGATTTCTGCCTTTAAATACTGTCACTTTGTGGCTTGTGTAATGGGTAAATAGTTTAACCTCTCTTATTGCAGTTTGTTTCATATAGATGATAGTAGACTTTAGCCTACAGGATTATTGTGAGGAATAAGTAAATGACTTTACTCATATATACTATGTATATGTGTATGTATATATCAATTAGAATAATTTAAAATCCATAGTGTCGTAGAAGGGGATATTATTGTTACTACTATTAATTCAACCACTCACATACAATATTACTAATAACAGTGAAAGTCTTTGAAGAACACATCAAACATTGAATCCTTAGTTATTTAATTCAGTGCTATGGTATGGTTGTAAAATGTCTCTTGCAGGCTCATGTGATGGAATACTTGATGCCCAGTTGATGAGGTGCCGTTTGGGGCAGTTAGAAACCCTTTAGGAGGTGGGACTAAGAATTGGTTTTCTGGGGGAAAGCATTTAGGTTTAGAGCCTGTTATAACCCATTTCACCTTTGCTTTCTGGTCTGTGGAGATGAGGGCAAGCTACCTCAAACTGCTGCAGTTGCTGCCTGTAATCATCTTGCTGCCACGTCATCCCGTACTATAGATTGCACCCTCGAGCTGTTCTTATCTTATCATATCTTTTTTTTAATCAGATATGTCATCATATCTGTGATTAGAAGAACAACTGAGAATTTATGCCAAGAAGTGAGGTTTGAGGCTGGGGCTGCTACTATGAAAATTCTGACCATGTTTTGTTGTTGTTTTGAGGCAATGTATCTCTGTGTAGCCTTGGCTGTCCTGGAACTCGTTCTATAGATCAGGCTGGCCTTGAACTCACAGAGATCCACCTGCCTCTGCCTCCCCAGTGCTGGGATTATGTTGTTAGTAAGCGTTGTGAGCCACTTTTCAGGAGGGGTATGGAAGAGTTGGATCTATAGGCTGGAGAAGCCCGTGGATGCTAAAAGTATAGTGAATGGAACATTTCTGTGGGAGTTCATAAGAATGGAATGCCAATAGAAATGCAGACAATAAAGGCCGTGCATATGAGTTTTCAGAGGAAATAAGTGATTTGTCAGGTATCCAGCTAGATTTAGTGTTTGTTATAGCCTGACAAAAATCTGGTTGTATCCATTTCTGTGTAGAAAACTTGAGGGGGTTTGAATTAAAAAGTCAGGCACTAAGTTGCTTAGGTGAGGAAATTCAAAACAGCATTAACATGTAGGCTGTGGCACAGTTACTGTTTTCTGCTCTTTGAGTTGGAGAGAGGGAGAGAGACAGAGACAGAGGCAGACAGAAACAGAGAGGGGGAGGGCGAAGGAGGAAGAGGGTATGTGCGAGGGGGGAACCAGAGAATATTGTGACAAATAGCAGTTTGGTAAAATTGCAGACAGGGAGGACTAATTTGGTTTAAAATATAATTATTAGAGAAATTAGTATCATTAAGAAGACACAAGTATCACCGGTTTAATAAGAATCAGGATAAACAATTAGGCTGAACAGATGTTTATTCAGCGAGAAATAACTCACATCATAGACAGGTGAACACTAATAGGTTCCTGCTTCCAAGAACTCCTCTGGATCTCCCCCTGTCCCCACACGCTGGTAAGAGAGCGCTCTCCCACTCCTCCAACCTAGTACCTCAGGTCACTTCCGCCCCTGGCTCCACCCCCAATGGGTGTGGTTAGTGCCACAGAAGGAGACAAAATGAATATCCCACTACACACAAGGGCTTGGGGTCAAGGAAAATAGGACAAGTTCTTTGAGGGCAAGCCTCCACCCATCAAAAGATCCAGAGTGTAACAATTCAGACCCATTTGAAAGCTTTCATTGAAAAAACAAAACAAAACAAAAAAACAAAAACAAACCAAACAGCATTTCTGAACAGAGAGAACATCCATGACACCTTGCTGTAGCAGGACTACCTAGGACAGTTTCCCCCTCCCCCTCCACTAAATTCAGCCAGGCATGCATACAGAGGATGGATCAGCTATGGCTCAAGCAGGGCAGATTACATCTGCTGAAACAGACAGCAGGACTTGGTATCATTGTCTTTGTCGTATTTGTTTTGCAGACATTCAGGATGTGAAAGTACGGGAGTCCATACTAAGATTTCAGAGAGCCATGAATGGCCAGTCAAAATATAACAGTGTCCAGTTCTCTGCCCAGAACTCATGAGGTGTGAACTGTGAGGTTTTACCAGAGACCCCAGGATAGTGGAGATTTCAGAAACATAGAATGTTTACCAGGGAAGTCTGTGAGTAACAAATGGAGCCTGTCCAATCAATATAGAGACCACGATTACTGCAGACAACACAGGTGGAAGGCAGAGCAACTCAGATCTATCAGAGTCCAGATAATGCCATCATGAGCTCCAAGTTCTTTGGTCAGTTCTTTACTTGCTGTACCCCTTGGAGTGGAATTATTTCATCTTTGTGCCACTATATTGGAGGCATGAAATAGATTTCTGCTTTATAATTAAGAGAGTACCTTGAGTATCAGAAGAGATTTTGGACTTCAGATTTTTGTCTTTCCTCCTCCTCCTTCTTCTTTTTCCTGAGACAGGGTTTCTTTGTAGCTTTGAGGGCTGTCCTAAACTTTATCAGTAGACTAGGTTCACCTCAAACTCATAGAGATCTGCCTGACTCTGCCTCCAGATGTTGCTGTGAGAATTGCATCGCACTGTGAGAACCTCTGGCATAACCAAGGGACTCCAGGCTGTTTTAAACATTATTTTCTTTTTGTCTTTTTATTGTCTGTCTATTTGCCACCTGAAGCCACCTTGTGCACTTTAATACATGAAATTGCGAGATTATGGATTTTAGAGGAGCAAACTGCTAATTAGAAGATATTTTCAGATGTAGTTTAGTGCTCTGGTACGTTTAGTGTCCACTAACGCTACAAGGAGCATGGATCATTTGTTTTAATGTTGCATCTTTTTATTTGAATACAGAAAATATATTAACCAGGTGGAATGAATTTGAAATCCCTTTCACATACCATCTTTCTTTCCTTTGTAAAGTTGGGGGATCTAGCCACATAAAAACACCATTTTATAACACAACCTATCAGACCACGTTGACTTGTATTTTAGTCTTTTCAATTCATCAGTCTAATATCAATGGCCTGTTGTTTGGTAATGTACCTTCTTACTTATGTCAATATCAGGGCTAGTAATTTTATCAGGAGAGTACTAAATTCAGGTATGAGGCATGAAAATTCATAGGACTGAGTCTAGCAAGCTGTCTTGTTACAATACTTTTTCCTGAGTTTCAGAGTAGAGTTTTGATTGCAATGCTGTCCCTCCTTAATTCAACAGTGTACAGGACAGGTAGCTCATAATTGTGGACTCACAAGATAGGAGTGATTGCTTACTCTATCAAATTATAGATAGCTGAGGGGTGCACTTCTGTAGAAAATTGAGGTGGAATGTGGAGCTGGGCTGTCCCCTCTTCTTATGTTTACTTCTGATGCTCAATAAAAACATCAAGTAGGCATGACCTTAAATCACTCAAGTCTTCATACTTCATGCTTTGTAGCCTGTCTGCTTTGTAATCCTTAATATTTAGTTCCTATTACATATATTTCCTTTCTATACTGACTTATACCTTAACCTGGCCACCTTCTATATGACCCAATGGCAGTGAAATTCCAAGTCTGCTGTTTGTTTAACTTTAGACTCTATTTCAAGGTATGGGAAATTTTTGTTTAAACTCCTGCAAGCTGGATTTTCTATTATTTCTAACTAAGCCCATTTCTTATCACATCTCTTCACATAATCAGAATTCCAGCAGGTGAGAATGTTCTGTCAGCTGTAGTCATGTGTGAGGATGACTTAAAAAACTGTCTGAGATTCAGGAGAGCTTGGCTCAGAACACAAAGAGTGTCCTTGAAATTTTGTGATTAGAACAGAACAACTGCATTCCAGGAGTTCCGCTCAGTGTTTAGCTGTGGGTGTCTGCTTCTGTTTCCATCAGCTACTAGATCCAGATGCAGAAAGGGAGGAGTGATAAGAAAAGGGGTCAAGACCAGGATGCAGAAACCCACAGAGACAGCTGACCTGAACAAAGGGGAAACTCATGGACCCCCAGACTGATAGCACTGGACCGACTCAGACCCCCTGAACGTGAGTCTCAGTTAGAAGGCCTGGGCAGTCTAAGGGACCTCTGACAGAGGAACCAGGATGTATCCCTAGTGCACAAAAGGACTTCGGGAGCACATTCCCCGTAGAGGGATACTCCCTTAGCTTAGAGGCAGGAGGGAGGGCCTAGACCCTACTCCAAATGACTTGACAGATTTTGATGACCCCTCCTGGAAGGCATCACCTTCACTGTGGAGTGGGGGAGGGATGACATAGGAGGAGGGTCCAGGGCACATTGTAGGGAGGGAAGGAGAGGGAACTGGCATCAATATGTAAAATAAGAAAAGGAAAAAAAATAATAAATATAAAAAGTTATAATTTGATAAAAAAAGAATAGAACAATTTCAAACACATTTACAGTAGATAAAACTAAATGATAGAACAAAGCAATCAGGTAAGCTTGTCTGAGTGTGACATATCACCCCATAGAGTGCTGTAACCTAATAATGCACAGAAAGAGGGAGAAAGGTATTGTTAGAAAGGGCACTTTGTTGTGACCCCTTTTCTAAAATCCATATATGAGTGAGTACATACCATGTTCCTCTTTTTGTGACTGGGTTACCTCACTCAGGATGGTTTCTTCAAATTCCATCCATTTACCTGCAAATTTCAAAACCTGGGTCTCAGTTAAAGGCCAGGCCAGTCTATGAGACCTCTGGCAGTGGAACCAGGATATATCCTGGTGCAGGAAAGGACTTTGGGAGCACATTCCCCATGGAGGGATATTCCCTTAGCCTAGAGGCAAGAGGGAGGGCCTAGTTCCTACTCCAAATGACTTGACAGATTTTGATGATCTCTCCTGGAAGGCATCACACTCCCTGTTGGTTGTGTGTGTGGGGGGAATGGGATGGGAGGGCGGTTTGGGTAGTATGGGAGGAAGGGAGGGAGAGGGAACTGGGATCGATATGTAAAGTAAGAAAAAAATAATAAATATATAAAAAAAAGAAAAAGAAAGGGCATTTTGTAAACAATCATTAGCAACTATGATTCAGAAGAGTCCATACACAAGATTTGCTTTTATTAGTTATTGATCATCTCAAGAGTTATCAGAAATCCTGCCAGCTGTCTACTCCATGGTTGTGTGGTGTTTTCAGCAGGTTCAAGTGTTGCATTCTTTCTTATCGGTCAGGAGGAAAGGAAAAATCAAATATTTCTGTCTTCGATTTTTTTTTTCCTGAAAGAAAGAAAGCATTGCCCTCTTCAGCCTGCTTATATGTCTTATCAGACAGGACTAAATCACATGATCATTCAAATTCAAACAATTGTTGAAAGGGAGAAAAATAATTATGACTTGTTTTAGCCAATCAGGAGTCGCTTGCTGGGGATCAAGGCAGTTCCCTCCAATATCCCCCCTCACCATGCAATGACCACTTTGAGTGAGGATAGACCCAAGGTTTGATGGGGAGTGGAGGGTGGAAAAGTGGGCTGCAAGGGTAACAAGGGATAGCATTCACCTGCCATCCAAACACTACTGGCCTTTTCTGCCTGATTCATGTTCAGGAATTTCTGGACCACTTAGGACAGTGATTTTCAACTTTCCTAATGTTGTGGCCCCTTTATACAGTTCTTCATGTTGTGGTGACCCCAACCATAAAATTGTTTTTGTTGCTCCTTCATAACTGTAATTTTGCTGCTGTCATGAATCATAATGTAAATATTTTTGGAGATAGAGGGTTGCCAAAGGGGAGTCATGTGACCCACAAGTTGAGAAACATTGACTTAGGCTATAGTCAACCTCAAATAGATATTGGATGTTCTGGTTACCAGACATATGGAAGCAAAAAGTATTTTTATTTGTGTAAGTTAATTAAATTGAAAAATTAATGTTCTTATATAGCCTCATAGAGAGTTTCAAAGTCAGAATGTCATCTTGAAACTCAAAGTTTCAGCCAGAAAAGTATTGTGTTTTAAAAGTAGAAATTAAAATAACAAATATAGAAAATTTACTTTCACTTTATCTGCTAAATCACTATAGGGTTTTAGATAGTAATTCCAAATAACTAGGGTAAGTACATCAGTAAAACTATTTTTAAAAAATGAGAGACTTTGAGGGAGGGATGAGAAGAAAAATGGGGTGATATTGTTTCCTACCTAGTCAATTTGGGGACTGCTGTGGAAGAATAAGGATCCCACAGTAACTAAAACAAATAACAAATGTAGTTGGTTTTTCTTTTTTACTTGTTGAGAGTCCCTGCAACCCAGCTCCCAAATACACAGAAACTTACTCTTACCTATGCATGCCTGGCCTTAGCTTGGTTTGTTTCTAGCCACCTTTTCTAACCTAAATTAGATTAACTCATTTCTCTTCTTCTATGTTTTGCCTCTGGGATTTTTAACTTTTTGTTATTCTATATAGTCTTTCTTCCCTTTTTACTCTGTGGCTGGTTTTGTGGCTGGGTGGCTGTCCCTTGGCATCCCCTTCTCCTTTTCTTGCTCCTTCTCCTTTTTATTCTTCTTTTTCCTATTTATTCTCTCTGCCTGCCAGCCCTGCCTATTTCTCTCTCCTGCCTAGCTATTGGCTGTTTAGCTCTTTATTAGATCAATCAGGTGTTTTAGGTAGGCACAGCAATACAGCTCTACAGAGTTAAACAAATGCAACATAAAAGAATGCAACACATCTTTGCCTCAAATATTCCACCACATAAGTAAATATAACACATTTTAAATGAATATTCCACAAAAAAAAAAGGCTTGAAGAATTGCCTTCAGGCATCATTAGCCACTTTAAACTATTGGTCATAGTTGATATAAAAGGTCAATGAAGAGGAAAACAGAGCTTGAAAAGAAGATTACAGTGGAAGTAGACTTTTATTATGTAACATTAAAAACCTACAGATAAAGGGTACCAACCATTGGTGGACACATCTAGCTATCGATACTTTAAAGCTGTAATTTTTCTGTACTTAAAATATAAGAGTAAAGATGAAAAGGAGATCTAGTTATCAATGTATTTTAAGAAGTACTGAAAACTTTCAGCTCAAAGTCAGAATAGTCAGGGGAAAGAAGAGTGATTAATTCGGAGTTCGAGGTGAATGTCAATGAAAGTGGACTGTGGTCAATGCCAGACTCATGCATTTTTTAAGACTGAAACAATTGTGAAAAGTGGAAGAAGTATTGACTCCCAAGCTGCCACATAAACATATTATTTACATGCATTACTTAGTATATGCACATTTGTGTACACTGCATGCTCCTCCATGTGTCCATCTGAGGTTCAGATGACAGTGTGTGGAACTCCTGTTCTTTCCTTCACTATATGAGCTCTGGGGACTGAACTCAGATCATCAGTCTTGCAAGCAAGTTCCCTTACTAACTGAACTATCTCACTGGCACTTAGGTAACTTTTTGCTTTAAAAATTTCTGGAAAATGGGCCTGGCATTGTAGCACATAACTTTAATCCCAGCATGTAGGAGGCAGAGGGAGAACTCACAGAACTTTCTATGAATTCAAGACCGTACTGATCAGTATAGTACATTCTAGGCCAGATACGGCTACAAAATGAGAGTCTGTTTCAAAGTCATTCATGAAAAATGGAAATTTATAAATAGTAAAAAAAATATTCATGACTTATCATTGGTAGCATTTATATATCATTTTTAGGACTAAAGTTTTGAGGACTTTTACATAGAAATATATGAAGTGTCATGCTCCTGCCAACACATTTTAATCAGAAACGGCTAGAGCCTGATGGGCCTAAACCTAGACTGTGAGCAGGGGATCTGGGGGGAAACAAGATGGAAGCCCTGCTGAATCACTTGTGTCTGAGGCTTTCGTTGTTTGTCTTGCATAACAGATCCCCCAAAGTAGGCTGAGCAATAGACCCCTAAATATTTCACTCCTTATCCCTGAAATCTGTACATCTGGTTTCACTTGCAAATGCAATACTTGCAGATATAATCAGGCAAGGCCAAAATTATACTAGATTGGTGTGAACTCTAAATGTGATATGAATGTCATGTAACTAGTATCTGTCTAAGAAGAGAGACATTTGGATAGAAAATACCCTAAGACTTGGAAACTGAACATCACCCTTTAAACCACACACTTGTAAAAATTAAGGAGTGTATCTTAAGGTCAGCTGAAAAAATGCATCAAAGTGAATGAGAAATAAAACAGCATGTATCAAGATTTGTGGAATGCAGCTAAGACAGGATAGAACAAATTTATACCATTGGAGAGCAGGACATGTCTCAAACTAATAACCTAAATTATTCCCCATTAAAAGCTAAGGGAAAAAAAGTAAAGAAAAGACTGAATAATGATGACAAATGAAGCAGTTTGTGAAACCAGAAATGGAAAGGCAATGAAGAAAATCAATGGAATAGAAAGCTCTGTCTTTGAAATGATCAATAAGAGCCACAACCCTCTAGGAAAGCCATCAGAGCTGACCCAAGTTACCCAGAAGGAATGAAACTGAAGATGCCACTGGAGACCATTCAGAAATGACAGGAAGGGCGTATTCCAAATGACTCTATATGCACTCATCTGACAGTTAGATTAAATGTATCAATTCCCTTAGACCCACAAACTAACCGCAGCTCACTCCACAGGAAATAATTAATTTCAAATCCTCATGACTACTAAATAAATCAAATTTTGGAACTTTAAAATTTCTCAAGAAGAAATCTCCAGGCCTAGAGAATTTTTGTTGGAGAATTCCATAACACCAAGGCTACACTAGAAGGAGGGGGTGTTCCCCATTCATTTTATGATGGAGAAGGTACTGCTGTGCTGGTATGAAAGAGGACAAAGACAACAGAAAAAAAGTAAACCATGGTCTATATTCCTTGTAGACACAGATGGAAAAAGACCCTAAATGAAATTAATAGGCACAGTAAGTAGAATTCTCTTTTAATGTTCTTTTTTATTTATTCTTTGTGTATTTCACAGCATCTGTCTCCATCCCATTCATTTCCCTGTCCCTTCTTATGTGCCCTCTGCCCTTACAACCTTCTTCCCAATAAAATAAAATAAAACTTAAGAGAAAAAGGAACAAAAAAGGAAAGGAAAGAAAAAAAAACAGAGAGAAAGGAAGAACGAAAAGAAGGAAGAAAGAAACAAAGAGAAAGAAAAAAAAAAAAAAAACGAAAATCTTGTCATGGAAGCTGTAGTGTAACATAGTGAGTCACTCAGTAAACCCTTTACTCCATATATCCTTAGGTGCCAGTATTCATTTCAAAGAATCATTGGTTTGTTTGAGGCCTTTGGTTTCTGCTATACTATCAATGCTGGGCTCTTACTGGAATGCCTCTTGGATATTCTGTTGTTGCCTCGTGTCAAGGAGATACTGCAGCTTTGGGTCTGCAGAACTGGCCTCTTCATATGCTCCAGTAGATCACAGATGGGATGGATGCTGGGTGGGCTTACTCCTAAGCCTGGTTTTGGGCCTGGGTAATTGCAAGGTTGTTCAGCTGCAAGCTGTCCTGTCTTCACCATCAGGGTGAGCTTGCCAGCATTACCCAACTAGTTCAACCCTTGCAGTGATGAGCAAGGGGAGGGCAAGTTCCCTTGTTTTCACATCCTCAGGATGGATCCTCTCACACCTACACCTTCAGGGCCAGCCTTACTTGTGTTTCCCAGGTGTAGTTTAGGGACCACTCTCCCTAGTTCTGCATCTGGTGGAGGTCAGGGGCGGTTCTCCAGCTCTTATGACCTCAGACCCTGCTCTCCCACCTACCTGAGGGGTTGTGTGTGTGTGTATGTGTGTGTGTGTGTGTGTGTGTGTGTGTGTGTGTGTGTAGGGGGGGAAGGCACATCTTTCCCCTGCCCATGCCACCATGAGGGGTGGGGCCAGCTCTTCCATGTTAACATTCTTGGGCAGGGTCACTAATACCTGTCAACATGGTCAGCTCCACTGTGCAGCCCGGATGAGGTTTTCTCTAGCGTTGCAGCTGGTGAAAGGGAGGGTCAGCTCCTTTACCAGCTGCAGGCAGTAGGGGCAAGGGAAGAGGGCATCTTTCCCTCACCTTTACCATACCACTGACAAGGAAGGCAGTACCAGCTATGCCCCTCACACCCTCAAGGCACCTTCACCCCTCTCTACAGGGTCAACTCTACTGTGCTTCCCTGTAGGGAGCCGTCCCTGCATTCTCCTTTACAAGATGCATCTGGCTGGTGTTGAGAGTAAACAAATCAGTGCGCAGGTACAGGGTGATTTTCCCTCCCTTGGCCTCTGCCTCTCCCATGGTGTCATATGGGCTGATGGGCTGCAGCCAATCAGGAGGTGACACGTCCAAGGCAAAGGTTGTAAACCTATATAAGGGTTGGGTTTTGGATGTTTGGGGTCTCTGCTCTGTAAGCTTATGCTCTCCCTCTCAAGATGCATTAAAGCTTTACTGCAGAAGGATCCTGAGTGTGCCGCGTGGTTCTTGCTGGCGAGACGGTAGCGCGGGACACGTCCCAGGGTCTGTTCTGAGTGCTGCAGCTGGTGCAGGTTTGGGTCAGGCCCCCCACCTGCTGCAGGTGTTGAGGGGCAAGGAGAGGAGGGTAAGGAGAATTTTTCAGCATATGAATTGCATTCTATGATCAAGGTTTATTCCAGTTTTCCATAGTAATCAGAAGTACAATGAATGATGGCGGTGGTGGTGGTGGTGGTGGTGTGTGTGTGTGTGTGTGTGAAGATGTGGGCATAGAATCATTCCAAAGTAAAACATGCAGCCATGGAAATGTTTGCTTTCACTTCCTTATCTTCTTTCTTTATGCAGGGGATGTGTTCAATAGTGTATAGACTTCTTCATGCTTTCCTGTTAGTATATGAGCTCCATGAACTCAGAAGAATAATCTGTAGTGTTGATCTTATTTTCTCTTATTGACTGTACAATTTCATTTTAAACAAACTTGTAGCAATTTTGGGTAAGATTTTTTATGAAAAGAAATATAATTCCATGTTTAAAAGAATAAAACCCCAACTCAGTGCATTGCTTTATTTATAATATGGCTAATTTAGATTTTAATAATTAGCTCTTCACAAATTGAAACACTTAGAAATGTAACTTAGTTGAGTCACTGACTACTGAAAACCAAGTGACCAAGTGCCGATCATTTCAAAGAGTCCTTTAATCATTTGTGACTCTTCTTTTGGAACGTGAAAATGAAAGGATATGAAATATATTTTATCCAATGTGAAATTAATAAGTCTCTAGGAAATTATTTTTCTATCTTCAGAGAGTTCTATTGAGATCAAAAGCAGCATCTTGGCTGCCATTGGACAGGTATCAGATCTATCCTTTTTAATTCTTTTTTTTTTTTTTCTTTCGGAGTCTTGCAATGAAGTGTTGTCTGGCCTGGAATTTTCCATGCATACCAGGCTGGCCTTAAAATTACAATGGTCTGAGGGTGCCAATGCCTGTCGGCCACAGATTGAGCAGCACCATCAATAGTTAAAAAATTTAAAATACAAAGGACAAGAGAGAGGTGATTATGAGGAGACCCTGTAAACTCCCCACTTTTGGTTTTATGAAGATAGGCTTTAATTATGCGATGTGCACACTCCACCATGGCCTGACCCTGAGGATTATAAGGGATGCCCGTCTTATGTGAGATAAAGAAATTTTTGCAAAAAGAGTTGAAACCCTGACTAGTATAAGCAGGGTCATTATCAGTTTTTAATTGTCTGGGCATTCCCATATAAGCAAAGGCTTGTAAACAATGGCTCTTAACATCTGACTATGGCTCAGTTATGTGGAAGAATGTCACTACTGGACAATGGTGTAGCCCGACAAAGTTCTAGTATGGGTCAGAGGATCAGTTTGTGTCTTTACACAAGATGCAGATAACCCTGTTTGGGTGCCTGAGTGTCTGATTCACCATATGGGGAGGGGCCGTGATTGTAATAGCCAGAAAGGAAGTCTGATGGGTCTTCAAGAATCTACCCATTCTGATGCCTGTGGGTCTGAGTAGCCATATGTGGCCCTTTTTTCCGACCACTAATTATAGTTTGGACAAAATTAGTATAAATTTACACTTTGATCCAAAGGACAAGAATTTCACCTTTATCTCAGGCACTTGTATTCTGTTCCCTTCTTTTTGTTGTAACTAATGCTACTGATTTTGGAGAAAGTTTCAATTGTTCTCAGCAGGTCTGTCGACTGGCTAGCTTCTGGACATATGAAGTAACAGCTGTCGTGGGCCACGTACCCCAGGTCTGCAGCAGAGAGGAAAGGAGATTTCAGGATCATGGCTGCCAGTGGCACCTCTGCCTCTGAAGCAACAGTTTCTATGATAGCCCTCTCCCAATCTGTAAATACTGCAAGCACAATGGATCAACTATCAGGTGATTTGGCTGAAGCCTGAGCCACCCAAAACACACTTGATTATCTAGTACAAATTGGCATTTTTAAACTAAATCTACAAACTAGGCTCCTATATGAACACTTCAATTTTTTTGTGAGAGGCTCATATGTCTTCTTGATCTCTGTCTTTCACACATATCTGTGTTAATGCAGCATTTTTTCTCCAGGGATCCTGGAGTGATCAATTTATACACATGCTTTAGCCATGCAGATCATTAACATCAATGAAACCTGAGTGCCACTTGCCAGTGCAGAAGACCTTTTACAAGGACTTCAACTTGTGGGAAGATTATTTAGAGAGATTGGGCAATCTCTCTCATTGGGGTTCGTAGCCCTTGCTCTTGGTGCTACTTCGCCACAGCATTAGACAGGCCCAGACCAACTTTCAAACAAGACAGAGTCTACTGTCTTTGGCTCAAGAGAAAATGCCTCTGCCCATGTGTGGCCGACAAAACTATTCACCAGAGATGGGTAAAGCAGAGGGGACAAATATCCAACCTAAGACAGGACGGTTACGGGCCTGGGTGACCTTTCCAATGATGGGTAAGGAATTATGCTGACATCCTCTGCCACCTAAGACAGGTGTTAGTTTATATTAAAAGAAGGGGGACCTGTAGGGCCCTGCACGGAACCTCCGAGGCACCTTGAGCAAGCCTGAAGCTGTTGGATGGAACTCTTCCCGTTTTGATAACACACACCTCGTGACAACACACACCTCATAGGGAGGAGCTAAACCTAAAATTCCTGTAATTTTTCCACTGTTCTGTAAGTTAGTATTTAAGCCTGTTCCATCCCCTCAATAAACGGCATTTGGTATTCCAACATTGCCACTGAATGAAAAAAAAAAGTAAAATTAATTATATATATATTACAGTGGTCTTTATTTTTCTGCCTCTCAAGTGATTGGACAGGAAATTTCATTTCTTTCTTTCTTTTTTTTTTTTAGTTAGTATTCTAGAAGTTTCCACATTATAGTAAAGCTATCTAGATCACCTCAATGATTTAGGCCAGAGAAGAATATATAATATACAATTGACTACTACCAATTTCCTGTGGCAGGAAGTACAACCAAAAACAGAATAGCAACAACAACATAAATCATGGCAGAAGTAACAATGAAACACAATAAAAAATTAAACTTCTAAAGTTTAATTGATGAAAAATAAGTTATTTATAATTGGTTAGACATTGGTGAAATTCTATTATATAAGACAGTGCAATCACTTATTACTGTGGTTAATATGCCTTTCTATGAACAAATATTAGCATTCATAGTCTTAGACCTACTGATTTTTATTTTTATGGCACTCTAGTGTTGAGCTCATATATAATATGAAATATGGATTTGTTTTCCTTCACATGAAAACACTTTCTTATTAATTCACCCTCAACCAATGTATAAATTATTGAGCTAAATCTTATTTGAAATGAGAATATGAAGTACCTCAGCAGCCAATATTTGTTCATTCACATTAAGCCTTTATATATTTCTTTGCTATCTTGGAAAAGGTAAACAGATAAATCATTTCCGATTTATCAAAGGACAAATACAACCCAATTAACCTTATATTTGAACTTTAAGTCATTTAGTAATGATTCCCAAATGAAATAATGATTTAACTTTTTTTCACTGTATTTATTTTTGGCTTGTAAGCATTTGTATATTGTATAAAGTGTGCCATGGTGAGTGTATGGAGATCAAAGGGAGCTTGAAGGATTCTATTTTCTCACTGTTGCATCCTGGGGATTGAACACTTGTCTCCAGCCTTTGCAGCAAGCACATTACTCAGGCACATTGTTTGCCTGAGACCATGACTATTTTTATTCATATTTATGTTTTCAGATCCATCTCTATTCCTTGATATTAGGTTTCTAGTTAAGGAAATAAATATTTTTCATATAACATTGAATTCTTAAACTCATGTGCACATCTGTTTTTCTTATATTTACAATGACTTTTTTATGTAAAAGATAATATCAGAATTCTTTAAAGTTACTGAATTGGCAAACAATTTGGGCAGATGAGAAATTATATTAGAAACAAACTGGATTTGATGACATCAAGTCTTAGTGATGATATGGGTAATATAGAACCCTACACACACATATTAACTGCAGGGTAAATGGGTTTGAACACTTTGGACAGTAAGGGTATAGTTTGTAAACCTGAAGAACCACAATAGCATGTCACTATTGGCTTTCTCATTCCCAGGAAACCCAAGGTCTTCCCATACAGAGAATTTAAGGGAAATAATATGCATACCAGTCAAAAACCACAAATTATTTTTTATTCCATAAATATGAAAGATTTACTATGTTCACAAATACATGAGAAAACGTGTTTAAATATGCATAATGTTGAGCACATATATATGCATATATATCTCTATACATACATACATAAATATATATATATATATATATATATATATATATATATATATCTCATAGATACAACAACATTCATGGAAGGAAAATTGTAGTGGGAAATCACAGGTTGGGGTTATAGAAATACCTGGAACACTTCATGGTTTAGAAAGCTTTTCAATGGGAGCAGTCTTGTAGTTCTCTAGACCTTTCTTTGTGTTCAATTTTATCTTCAAACCAATATTGGCTCCCTCTTTTATGTTCTCTGTCTCTGTCTCTGTCTCTGTCTCTGTCTCTCTCTTTCCTATCTTCTATTCCTAACCAGGCTCAATCTTCCTGATCCCACATGTTTTCCTTTCCTCCCCCTGATTTTCTCCTACTTCTCTCTCCATTCGCTGCCCCCCCCCCCCACTTCACCTGAGCTCTGAGGGACTTGTCCCTTCCCAGTTCTGTAAGGGACTTTATATGAATCTCTTAGAATACACCTTGTATCCTAGTTCCTCTGGTGATGTGAATTATAGGCTGGTGATCCTTTGCTCTAGGTCTAAAATCCATATATGAGTGAGTACATACTGTGTTCCTCTTTTTGTGACTGGGTTACCTCATTCAGGATGGTTTCTTCAAGTGCCATCCACTTGCCTGCGAATTTCAAGATACCATTATTTTTTCCTGCAGAGTAGTATTTCATTGTGTAGATGTGCCACATCTTCATTAACCATTCTTCAATTGAGGGGCATCTAGGTTGCTTCCAGGTTCTTGCTATTACAAATTTGAGCTTCCGTGGAAAGGCTATCATAAATGCCCTTCCTGGAGAGTGAGATCAACAACTAACTTCTCCATGGAGCCCTCAACTAATGCTTGTTGAAAACAGGATCAAACACCCATACATAAACACTGAGTCGAACTAGAACCCAGATGCAGATGGAGAGGACAAGACCATGCAGCAGAAACACATACAGACATCTTACCTGAACAAGGAGGCGCTAACGGCCACTAGACTGATAGCTGGGAAGCCAGCATGGGACTGACTCAGGCCCCCCTGAATATGGGTCTCAGCCAGAAGGACTGATCAGTCTAAGAGACCTCAGACAGTGGAGCCAGGATGTATCCCTGGTGCACAAAAGGACTTTGCGAACATATCCCCCATGGAGGGATAACTGCCTTAATCTAGAGACAGGAGAGAAGCCCTAGTCCCTACTTCACATGACCTGTCAGATCTACATGACCCCAACTGGATGGCATTCCCCTACATGTGGAATTGGGGTGGGGGATGGGAGGGGAGGGTGGTTGGAGTGCATGTGAGAGGGCAGAGAGGGTAAAAGGGAGGGAAAGACGGAGGGATGGATGGATGGAGGGAGGGAGGGAGAGGGAACTGGGATCAACATGTAAAATAATAAATTAAATTAAAAAAAATGCTTTGACTCCAAAATTTAAGTTGAAGGACAAGTTACTGGGGAAAAGGATTTCTATTTTTGTTTCCACAGAAAATGAAAAGATTATGGATTCCTTCCAGACTAATGTGGTTTGATCACGCCAGACCGCCTGAAACAGAGTACAAGGTGATCCTACATTCAAAACAGCTGGACAAAGCAGCCCTACAGACTACAGCCAGGATTTCTGAATCTTCTTCGAATCCCCCATGACAGCACCCCTTACCAGCAGGAAGTAGTTTGGAAAGAACGACGCCCAAATTCCCAAATATTGTATATAAATGTTTGTTTTCATTTAATTGGACTTCGTTATATAAAATAAAATAATAAAAAAGAAAGCTTTTCAATGGTCTTATTTCTTAAATAGTACTGTATCAGGAAATAGTAAGGTAAGATAGTAAAGAAGGTCAAATTGGGAAGGAAGATAAGTAAAATATTTGGGGTAGGGTAGTTGGTGGGGTAGCACAGACCAACCGTAGGGTAGGTTGATTGATGGGGTAGCACAGATGACGGCTAATTTAAAAGCTTTGTTTGTAGAGGTCCCCCCCCGCTTGGCTTTAGTTTCCCCTTCTCTTGGGATACAGGGAGAACCTCTTCCAATGAGATTTCATTTCGACTTTTACCTCATGGAACTGTTAGAGTGATTTTCTTGCACCTGCTGCTCATTCTAAAGCCTCTAATTCAACGTCATTAGCTCACACAGCAGTGTATTACTCCTTCAACAAGCACTTTCTGCCAGGAATCACCTGGAGGAGCTTCCAGACCATACTACTTCTCCTTTTAGTTTTAGTTATGCTTCCTCCCCAGCTTATTGTGAAAAATTTCAAAGCTACAAAAGACGAATGCCAACACATGTTATCTCCTTGAACTGCTAGTTAACTTTTTGTCATGTTGTTCTATTGTTTTCTTTCTCTAAGTGCATTTGGTTATGGACCAGACACATTTCTTACACTAACCAAGGTGGCAGGAATAATAAGCACTCACCTCTAAGGAGGTCATCATGCATCTACAAAATAAGATCTTTGTCTTAAACAACCACATTGCCTTGGTGTGTCCAACAATCTTACCATTGATTCATAACATAAATATAGTCCTTATGGAAACTTCTCACATTACTCAATACAAAGTCTCACAATTATTTAAAATAATTATGATCAACAAAAGTCCTATAAATCATGATCCTGCTGTGTCTTTTAAATGTCCCCTAACAGAACTTGTTTGCTGTCCTACCCTTCACTTGAGGACTGTGGGCTGAACGTCTTATAGAACATCCCATTGCTCAGTAGTGTGCTTCTTTCTGCATCATGTTGGGAACCAGACACCTGTCTATGTCATCTGTAGTGAACAGCTTTGTGACAAAGGGAAGTGTTGCTGGATCCTTGTGAAAAGGGGGGAGCTCTTCCCTTGCAAAGAAAGAGTAATTTATGGATAGACACTTGGGTAGAATTAGCCTGTGCCTCAACAGCTAGCTCTTTCGTGTATGGCCTTAGCATCCGTGTAGGACTCTTATCATTATTATTTATATTTTTTCTATTTTTTTATTATTTTACATATCCCTCTGTCCCTTCCATGCCTACCTCCCCCCAACACTCCTCATGGAGAGTGATGCTTTCCAGGAGGAATCAACAAAATCTATCAAGTCATTTGGAGTAGGGACTAGGCCCTCCTTCCTGCCTCTAGGCTAAGGGAATATCTCTCCATGGGGAATGTGCTCCTAAAGTTTTTTTGTGTACTCGGGATTCATCCCGGTTCCACTGTCAGAAGTCCCTTAGACTGCCGAGGCCTTCTAACTGACACCCATGTTCAGTGGGCCTGAGTCGGTCCAATGTTGGCTTCCCAGCTATGAGTCTGGGGGTGGTCCATTAGCTCCCCTTTGTTCAGGTCAGCTGTCTCTGTGGGTTTCTGTAGCCTGGTCCTGTACTCCCTCTCTGCACCTGGATTCCAGTTCGGCTCAAAGTTTAGCTGTGGGTGTACTATTTATAATATAATGAATTACAAAATGGTGATTTTTTTTAAAAAAAAACCAAAATGGTGATTTTTATAGTTCAATTACTACTATATTTTTCATTAGTATTATTTTATGAACAAACAAACCCCCAATATTTTTCTCTTTTCTTCTTCTTTGTACAAATGCATGTGTGCATATATATATATGTATGTATATATATATATATATATGTGGTAGCCATTTGCTTTTATTAAATTATTTTTTAGGATATTATCATTTTGCTTTATGTCTCAGGCTAGGAAAACTATTGTTTATTTTTTAGTAATTGTTTTCTAGAGTTAGAACATAAAGACAACTTCCATTTCCTATCACACTGTCCACCAAGGCATTTTTTTTTTTCTGATTGCAAGGAAAAGTTAATTTCATTTCAACCTGAATACTGTTATCAGATTTGTTAAGCCATTATAAAACTTTATATGTGATTTTTTTTGGACATTGCTATATTGAAAATCTCTTCTCTTATAACATAGAAAGTTTCAGTAACTTTCTAAATTGTGCTGCAGAGCAACAAAAGTGATTTCATTGCCCTTTTATTGAGTCAGAGTGCTGTGACTGAGGAGCCATCAAGACTGAAAGAGCAGAGGAACAACCAAAGGCTGCTCTGAAGGTATAGAGAACACTGCTGAGTGTAATCCTGCTTCCTATCCTGAAGTCTTTTCATTACATGTTTATCCTTTGGCAGTATTGCATTCATATTGCCTAATGCCTAAATTGCTTTCTATGTCGTGTGGGAACATAGAACAGTGAGATATTTGGAGTGTAAGCAACGAAAGATCAAAAGCAGCAGGTATCCGTTTCCCTATCAATAAACAAGTGTGCACCCCTTAACTAATAAGGAAAAATCATGAGTGTGAGCAACTCAGGTCTCTTTAATCATGTCTGAGTGCCAGCCTTACCATGGCTTCTAATTTAGGGTCTAAGGTGGCTGCTCTGTATACAGGTTTCATATCTGCAACTCAGCCACCATGAATGTTTCTTGAAGCTTGTGTGTATCATTTGGGCTTATAACCGCTATATGTAATTTAGCCACATAGACAAATTTAGCTGAAAGGGGACTGGGATGTAAATTTCAATGTGAGGAACTATATTTCTAGATTATCACAGCACAGAAACATGAAATAAGGTACAGTTGGGAACTGTAATTTGCTCTAGGAGATTTGTTCATCAGTGCTGACAATACTTACCAGTATTGGCAATTACCAATAAGTTTTTGTTTTGTTTTGTTTTGTTTTTAAACAGCTGACAAAGTGTTCCTTAAGAACTCAATGTATTTTCTGGATTGGCCCAATTAATTTTGTTAGTAACATTATTTTAAAACAAAAGAAAGTGAGATATCTTTTTTAGTTGTTATGAGAACAGGACACAGATCTCTGTGTTGATGTTTCTTATATAAGTTCTCATGTGCTCTGGCATACAGAAGTACCACAGGCTTTCACAGGCATCTTGTCATATTTCAGTCAGTGGGAGGGATCTTGGCAGGCGATTTTGCATATTCCTGTACAATATCATCCTTTACAACATTGAGCTGTGGTGGTCAGAGTGAGTACAAACTACCTGAGATTGTTTCAAGGGCTGGTATGGAAGAAAGTGTCCCTTGGCTCTATTTTGTCCACTTTCTTCCATTAATATGAGTCTTATTATTTTTGAAGGTATATATGTTTGTGGTATGCATGTATGTGTATATGTTTGTGGACACATCTGTGTATGGGGGTGCACATGCACATACATGCATGTGTGGAGTTCAGAAGTTAACTTCAGGTGTCTCCTTGATTACCTTCTACTTTATTTACTGAGCAGGCTCTCTCACTGAATGCAGAGCTCCCTGCATTGTATAATCTACCTATCTAGAATGCTTGAAGGGTCCCAAGTCTCTGACCCCTAAGCACTGGGATTACAAGTAGACTACCACATCCTCCCAGCCCCCACATTGGCTATTAAGGTGGGTTTTGGGGATCTGAATTCATGCTTGTGTAGCAAGTTCTATACCCCTGAGTCATCTCCCTGCCCCCCCAACATGGGGCTTCTATCTTCTGCCACCACTGTTCACATTGTAGTCAATAGGAAGAGGAGGAAAAAGGGTATAGTATTTTCACAATGGAGTGATCTAGGAGTTGCTTAGGAATCATTTTAAATTGAACTGTCTTCTGCTGTCAGGTTTGTTTGCTGTTATTGTTTTAAGGATTATGAATAGTAGCATTATCTATCTATCTATCTATCTATCTATATCATCTATCTATCTATATCTATCCCTCTATCATCTATGTCTTCAAATATCTTTCTAATCCAGGGTATTGTTTATTGAAGACAAGAAATTGAAATGCTTCCTTGGACAAAACTATTGTGCTGGCTAGTCTTATGACAATTTGACACAAGCTAGAGTTATCTGAAAGGAGGGAACCTCAACTGAAAAGCACACCTCCATCAGATTTGTCTATAGGGCATTATCTTAATTAGTGATTGATGTGGGAGGACCAGCCCACTGTGGGTGGTCCATCCCTGGACTGGTGGCTCTGGGTTCTATAAGAAAGCAGGCTAAGCAAGGCATGAGGAGCAAGCTAGTAAGCAGCACCATCCAAGCCTTCTGTATCAACTCCTCTTGTCTCCAGGTCCCTGTCTAGCTTGAATTCTTGCCTTGACCTCCTTCAACAATGGACTATAATGTGGAGATGTAAGCCGAATAAACCCCTTCCTTTTCAACTTGTGTTTTGTTATGGTGTTCATTACAGCAATAAAACCCTAACTAAGACAATCATGAGCCACAAACATTTTCCTACAGTTTTAAGTATGTGATGTATTTCTCTTTCTGAGATTCAAGGGAGGATAAATTTCATGCCATCATCAGTAGGTGCAATCTAATGGCTCTTTTGGGGGAGGGGGTGAGAAGCACACTGACCTGACATTGGAAATCAGGTATGAAGGAAATTACAGACTCGTTTATTTAACAATGGGGAAAACCTTATATGTTGACATCGAGTGGTCACTGCTCATTGGCTAGGCAGGATCAGGACCTCTGATAGCTCCAAGAAGACTCCGGGTTGTCTAATCTCTTCCTATAATCATATTTCCTTTTTGTTTAACCTAATTTTGTACATGGCATGAGTCAACATTCTAAATACATACACCACCCATAATAGCCAACTGTGAATCACTATTTATTAAATAAGCCTTTTTCCCCCGTATTGATTTGCAGTGTCTTCTTCATTACATAAGTACAGAAACCAAAAAGCAACAAATATTTCCAGTCTATTTTTTTTTTTTATTTCTGATGGGAAAGTGCTTTGATAGAAGCTCTTTACAGTACTGTTGTTACAGTTTTGAGCCTCAAGACAGATGAGAACAATTTTCTTTTCTTTTAAAAAATGAGTTTAGAAAGTGCTTCTCTGTGTGGATGGCCTGCAGGCACTCCAAACTCAAAGCATCCAAAAGAAAACATTTACTGTTATCCTATCACAGCTCCTCTCCTCCAGCATACTCCACCACACTAATGGCCTAGCTTCCATCAGGCCCCGTAGCTACAGACCTCTCAACATCACATCTGATTTTCCCCTGTGCACAACTGTTTCAGGATGTTTTTTAACCTAGGCTACTAGATTCTCTTTTCTTCTCTGGTTGCTGTTGCCTCTACTCTCAGGGTTGAGCTGTGGCAGGTGATAGCAGTGTGAAGTTCTTGCCTCTAGAGCCCCAGCTTGCCTATCTACATTCTTCACAGGTATCAGTTGTCTCTAAATTACCGGTCTACACACACTGCCCCTGCTGCTCTTACTAATTCTGTGGCTGTTCATTGTCTTCAGAAGAGTCCAACCTCATTCATCATGTTCACAGCTGAATCCAAAGATGGGTCTCTTAGCCATCTTCTGTTCAGTCCCTTCGTTTCTTCCCTAGCTGCAAAAACCATTTCTGTCACCCATGTTCATGACCCACCAATCCAAATACTTTTATTTTTTGCTAATTGTCGTATGAATCTCTTCCTCTTCCTGGTACCATGGAGATATTCAGAGGCAGATCAAATAGTATTTACTCTGGAAGGCCTTCCTTACTCATTCTGGCAAACTTAACTGCCTTGTACACTGTTCTCTCTCTCTCTCTCTCTCTCTCTCTCTCTCTCTCTCTCTCTCTCTCTATATATATATATATATATATATATATATATATACACATATATACATACATACATACATAGCCCAATCTCCTTCTAAATTACTTAACAGACAGGATGGATGTCTGGTGAGACAATATATTCTACTAAAGGAAGCAAAGTGGCCTTTGAACACACAGACTATCACCTTATAACAGATTTTTTAAAAATTCTAGATGGTAACTTAAACAATTATTTAACAACACAACTGAAAGGTAGGCTTACACATGCAGCATGGACTCTACCCTTTCTATCTCGTGCCAGTCACCTGCTACCACTGGCAAAAGTCACTACTGAAAGTGGACCTTGCTTCTAACTGCTGAGTCATCCATGCTGAGTCAGCTTTCCCAGGCTGCAGAAACACAACAGACTTAGCTTCCCAAAGGCATCATCATCTCATTTAATTGACACATTAATCTATCAGAAAAATTGTGATATTTTTCTGATAGATTGGTGTGGCCACGATGAAGTTGGCTCCCTGTCACAAATCATATAAGGGACCAAAAGGGATGGGAGTTCATCACGAAGGAAGGTAGATAGGATGTGTGACATAGATTCCTTACTATTGTCCCTATTTGTGAGGGTCACTTCTTTATGACAGAGCTTAAATGTGGGATGGTCATTTCTTGGGCATGGCATATTGGCATTGTTGGCCTGTGTGTGCCAGTTAAAAGAGATGATGCCTTTGGAAAGGTAAGTCTGTTGTGTTTTTGTGGCCTGTGAAAGCTGACTCAGCACAGATGACTCAGTGGTTAAAAGCAAGGTCCACTTTCAATAGTGACACCTGTCAGTGGTAGCAAACGAAGGAGGAGAAAGTATAAATGGAGTTCACAGTGCCCTGAGTATGCATGTGTGCTCATCTGCCCTGAATGTTGTTAGGGTCACTTTCACAGACGGTCCTTCGAGAACAGACTCAACTCAGCTCCTGCTTCCTGAGGCTCCTCCTAGGGATTGACCTTAGTGGCTCTGAGATGGTGACACTGGGTTGTTAAAAATATGATCATGTTTGCCCACCATTCTGGTTTGCAGGTTTCTGAGGTTAGCCAAAATTGTACCTTCCTAGTGACACTATCATCATGAGTACCTTGGGGAATAATCTCTGTATTTCCCGGGTGCTGAGAACATTGAACTGAATTGAATTGTTTGTACTTCATATTTACTTTGATATTTATAGCTACAATATGATGCGGTGTTTTAAAATGTTATATGGATGTATTTTACATCTGAGAAGTTGCTCACAGAGGATATGGGGGATTGCAATATAGCAGAAGCAATGTATCCCAGCTCGTTGAGATCTTATACCACAGATGCTGCTATGTATTGCTCTTAGTTTGAAAAGAAACACAATCTCGTAATGTTTAATTAGAACATTATTTGTCTGTTTAGGATATTCCTAGAGGAAATTTCCTTACAAAATCAACCCCAAACTCTTCAGTTCACAGGTTTTCCAGAAGTTTGGAGTCTTGCCCTCTGACACAGAACTTGGTCACCCAGCAATTTAAAATGCCATTTTTCCTGTTTAGGGAAGAGGCCTCTAAGTGTACTCCACTGTCAGAGCATGTTTACACTTTCCACGGTGATTAGAGTACAGAAATGTGCTCTTTGGGGCTTGTGCTGGCTCAGTGTTTTTCTTCCAAGCCTTCAAAGAGCCTTTTGTTGTCAGTTCTACATGGTTCCTATTGTTAGTTCTCTTTCTCTATTATCTGTTCATATGAAAGGAGGCCCAGTGGATTGTTTGTGTCTTACTTTTCATGCCCTATATAAACCACCCTCTGTAATTCCAGTGGGAATCATATGTAACCTACAGGGATTTTATTAAAATTTATGAGGGCAAAAACTTCAAACATTTGATTATGTTGAGATGTCAATATTGGTGTGTTTGTCTGATACATGAAGTATACATGTGTTAGTATGTATGTGTGTATGTCCAGCATCAGCTTACAATGTACTACGAAATATTTTAACTACAGTCTCTTCATGAAGAAAGGAACCCTCTAAATGTTTAAACTTTTCTAATTTCTGTGGCATTAAATTTTCTGACCATGGGTCATTTCAAGTTACACTGTAATATTGCTGAACACACAGATACAATCAAGGTAAATGATTCTGAGAACATATATACTAATAACAGATAAATACTTGGAAATGATGCATTTTGAGTATTTATGACCTTTTCTAAAATTTTACCTTTTGATTTTTAAATGTTAAAATATAATTACATCATTTTCCTCTCCCCTTTCCTTCCTCTAACACCTCCCATGAATGCATACCTCTCTGCTCCCTCCTCAAAATTATGGCTTATTTTTCCTTAGTTGTTGTTCCATATACATGCATACAAACAGACAGAGATAGATGCCTAAATATGTGAATAGCCCCTGCTTGGTCTATTTAGTGTTACTTGTGTGCACAGGATTTCAGGGCTGACTACTTGGTGTTGGGTAACAGATTAAGAGACTCTTCCTTGAGGACGATGATTTCTTAAATGCTCAGTGTTCTTAGTTGCCTATAGTTTTTTGTCTATAGGTGGGGCTGTGTGAGATTTCTCCCTCCTATGTCAGCATACCTATTGGTCTTGTTTAGTCAGTCATGTTGCTGCACTATCATGGGTGAAGTTTCCTTGCCTTTTCTAGGAGACACAATCTTACAGCAGATGTAAAATCTGAATCCTCCTTTTCTGTCCCCGTTTCTTCTGTCTGCCTAAATGCTTTCTGATCTTTGACTGTCCCTATACATCTTTGTGTCTGTCCCTAGTAGAGGGCTTTGCTCTGTAGTGTTGTTTTGTTGTTGTTGTTTTTGTTTTTTTGAGACAGGGTTTCTCTGTAGCTTTGGAACCTGTCCTGAAACTCTCTCTGTAAACCAGGCTGGCCTTGAATTCACAGAGATCCACTTGTCTCTGTCTTCTGAGTGCTGGGATTAAAGGCATGCACCACCAATGCCCGACATGCTCTGTAGTTACTGAACAGCACAGAAAACATTGCAAGGGCAAAGGGTTGAGGGGTTCTTCGCATACATCTCTAACACTTTTTAAACAATTTTTTTTTTACAAGGGAAGAAACTTTACTGCATCCAATTGACATAGTATTAGCAAATGTGACTGAAAACAGACAATGCCTCCAGCATGGAAAATCTGAAGCAAGAAAGTGTGCTTGATTATATTGTTCTCTTAATGGCAGGTTAAACTTAAACTGACTAAGTGCACAGCAGGGCAGCCAGTTAAGTTCAACTTCTTAAATGATCTTAAGGTATAGCACTAACTTGGCCTGAGTCCAGTACAAGTTCAGTCTTTTTCAATTCAAGAAATGTTTTCATGAAATTATATCACTACATTCAGAGTACAGGAGACAGACTTTGCTTTTCTCTGTTGTAGAAATACGGGGGGGAAAAAAAAAAAACCAGTTCCCTATCTCTGCAATGAAATCCTGAGAAAAAAAGGTTTTTTAAAAATTTTTGTAAAGTTAAGATATTCAAGTTTGAAAAGGTAGACTATAGTAAATTAAAACCACATCTATTACACAAATTACTTTATTTAAATTTATTATCATTATTGTGGAGTTATTTTTCTCCTTTCATTTCTATATCAGTCCTGGAGAGCAAACTCAGGTCTCCAGGTTTGCCCAACAAACATATTTACCCTCTAAGCCATTCTACCTGTCCCCATATTAAATATTTTAGCACAAATTTAAAATTGCTATTGTGGGTCAATTATCTTAGTAGAATGATGAGTTTTCCAGGAAATATGCACTCCATAAAAGTATGGTATAAATCATTAGATGCTCGATGAGAATATGGCTTTACCTTTTATTTGAAAATGCTGGTAAAATCTATGTTGTTCAGTGACATCTTTATTGAGATGTGTTATGTCTAGAGAGGGAACCAATGTGAAGTTCTAGATCAAAGCTGAGGTGGAATGAAAACACTACATATGGGGCATAGAAGGGAGCAGAAAACAATACACCTGTGGTGTGAATGGGAATGGCCCCCCATATGCTCCCGTATTTGAAAACTTGGTTCCCAGTTAGTGGAACTGTTTGGGAAGGACTAGGAGGTGTGGCCTTGTTGGAAAAGGTATGTCACTTGGTGTTTGAGGTTTCAAAAGGCCATGCCAGGTCCAGTCTTTCTCTTTGCCTCTGCTAGTGAGTCAGGTTTAAGCTCTTGGATGCTACTTCCAGCCATGCATGCCTGCCTGGCACCATGCTCTCTGCTATGATGATCACGGACTGACCATCTGAAACTGTAAACCAGCCTCCAATTAAGTGTTCTCTTTTATAAGCTGCCTTGGTCATGGTGTCTCCTCACAGTAACAGAATAGTAACTAAGGCGATACCTAATATTTAATATGAAGTTCTGATAGAGTACAGATTCATTTGGTAATCTGAATGCAGGCTCACAGCCCATTGCACCACTGTTCTGTACACCAGTTGTTACAGTCTTGCTGCAAACTCTATTATTGACTATCTGTGTGATGTTGGGCTGGTTACATAACATCCTGTACTTAAGTTTTCTTGGCTAAAAGACAAGTGTTTTTTTTTTTTTTTTTAGCACAGATGGTCCCTGGCTTACAATAGTTCAATTTTGGATTTTTGTTTTAACTTTCTAAATAGTGCAAAAGTGACACATGATCAGGAGGACTTACCCTTTGAGTTCTGGGTTTTGATTCTTTGCTGAGTTTGATGTAGGTGCCCATAAAGATGGCTGCACTCCATCTCGGCACTAGGACAGAGAGTTCAAAGCTGTGCTCAGCAAGTCATAAGACCTAAAGGTCAAAGGTGTGGCTACAGTTTGGCTATCTTAGTCTAAATAACAACAGAACCAAGTCTGAAGTGTGGCTACTCCTGACCTTAAGGCTAGGGAACAAGAGCCCTTAGAATAAGTGAAGAAGAAAAGTCTGTTTGTTCTGTATACATGATACTGTGTTCCCCTTTTTGCATAAGGTATATAAGAGTGGTGAAAAATAAACTCATGGCATTTCAGTATTGACTGATCTGCCCGCCTGACCTTTATTCTGTCTCTCTGTCTATAACTAGGCTTTCCCTCATCCACACACCCCCACTCAGGTGCCAACTTGGGGCTGCTTGGCTGGCTCCGATGGCAATCTCACAAAGAACGTTCCTGACAGTTTGAGTTATACACTATGATGTGACGTTGTCATGTTTGGCAATGCTAGTGACCTTGAGTGCTAGACCACAGTCAGCCAAATAATCACATGGAAAAAACCTCCTCTATTCTGCTAAGTTATGATGCATAGTAGGTTATGATCTATATTAGTTTGTTTTCCATTACTATAAAAATACCACAGAATGGGTAATTTAGAAAGAAAGAACATTTATATATCTTACTGTCTTGGAGGTTGTAGTGTATCACTGTCTTCATTCTGGCTGCAGTGAGGGAGGGCCTCATGGTGGATATTGTCACATCTGGAAGAAGCACATGCAGAAGTGATCACATGAGATCACAAGGGGAGCAGAAGCCAGAAAGAGATTCAGGGGCCAGCCTTGAATGTTTTCTTTTTATAACAACCTCCTCTTGTGGGACTAACACTCTACCAATACCAGTGTTAATCCCATCCAAGGGCAGCTCTTCTAGTAACCTGGTTATTTCCCAGTAGCCCTTATCTCTTAAAGATTCCTCTATCTATCATATTGTCACCATGGAGACTATGCTTCGAACACAAGAATTTTTAGGGGGCAAATGGTATCCACACCACAGCATGCATATTATATATATTTGTTGTATTTTCAACTTGTGATAGATTTATCATATGTATCTCTATTATAAGTCAAAGTGCTTCTGATATATATATATATATATATATATATATATCAGACTTAATGTGCTTATGTAAAACATTTGGATAATTTTTGGAATGCCATAAATTCTGTCATTTTTAATCAATGTAATCACCTAGGAATGAAATCCAATAGAATACAAAATACATGATTCATATGTATTTTTGGTGTCTTGTCTGGAGGGATTCCCTAAGGACCATCTTTTTTTGAGCTCTGGACAGACTGACGCATAAGAAAGAACAATGAAACAGATGGAGAAAGCTGAGTATTCCCCTCAGGGCTGATAAGGAGGCACAGCACAGTGTGTTCAAGTCTAGACAATTGGCGTGCAAGTCCAGAAAGTTAAGGTTCGGTAGACCTGTCCTTCTGCAGGCGGCCCTGGAAACCTAAAGCACTTCTTTCAGGATAAATCTTGTCCTCATAGGGTTCAGAATAGAGTGGAAGCATGGCAGCTGAAGGAGGGCTGACTCAAAGGTATGGAAAGAAAAAGGTGGGGCTAGTACACTTATATTCTATTCTTTCATTTAGCAATCAAATCCATTTGTTGTTTGTAAGTGGGTCAGTACGTCCAGGGCAGTGGTTCCAGAATCATCTTCCAGTGGAACTCGTTCCCTGAGGTGGACAACAGTAGAAAGAAACAAAGGATTTATTTATGTTATAATTGTTTCTTTTATTGAAAATAGATTATTTTCACATACAACATATCCTTGATTATAGTTTTCCCCTCTCTCTACTCCTCTCAGTTTCTCTCTACCTCCTCTCCCCTCTGAATCCACTCCCTTTTCCATCTCTCATTAGACAAAAACAAGCTTCTAAGAGGTAACAGAGTCAGAGACCCACCAAGCCCCAAAATAGGGAATCTCATAAAAATACTAATCTAAAATTATAATATATACACAGAGGACCTGGTGTAGACCCACATATGCCCCGTGCTTGTTGCTTTAGTCTCTGTGAGCTCATATGCTCCTTTCTTAGTTGATTTAGGGGGCCTTGTTCTCCTGGTGTCCTCTATCCCATTTCTTACAAGCTTTCTGCCTCCACCTCTGAGGTGTTTCCAGAGCTCTGAGGGGAGAGATTTGATGGAGAGCTCTCATTTAGATTATCTCTCCATGTAATGTCTGGCTGTGAGTCTTTACATCTCTTCCTATCTGCTGCTGGAGGAAGCTTCTCTAATCATGTTGGATAAGATAGTGATCTATGAATATACTGGAATATTGTTAAGAGTCATTTTATTAATACTTTTTTTTAAAGACCAGCAGTCTCTGGACTAGCTGGTCTCCTGTTCTTGGTTACCCAAGTGGTGTCAGGTATGGGTTTCTTCTCAAGGAAAGGTCCTTAAGTCAAATCAGACATGGGTTGGCTACTTTTACAAGTTCCGTGCCACCATTGCTCCAGCACATTTTTCAGGCAGGACAGATTGTAGGTCAAAAGTCTTGTGGCTGGGTTTGAGAATTGCTGAGATACAATCTTTGTTGAAGGAAGATGAAAATCAATATGCATTAATATGCATCTTGCCCGTGCTAAGCATTCTGGCCTCACTCTCTGTAATCCTTCTGGGAAATGCCTGTTTAGATTGCTCCACAACTGTGTCAGATTGTTGCCTAAGTTCCTTCTGTTCTGCTATCCTTTGGGAGACAGATTAAGAAAACATTTAGAGTGAGAGGCAATATAGCACAAGGTGATAAAGACTCTCTCCTGTGTGTCAGCAAATGGGCAACTTCCCATCTTGGCTTCTCTAAAGGACTCTGTTACTCAACCCATCACATCTATTTTTTGTTATTACTTTGTGCTATTACTTATTCTGTCTAATGCTTTCATAGTTCTTAAGCACCAGCATTGTGTCTTAAGTTTGGCTTAAAGCCACATCCTATGCACTTACATGAACATCCATCACTAAGTTGTTGCTCAACAAGGTTTTCTCCAGGAGGCTTCACCTTCAGGTTTGTTCAGGACTAACAGATTGTATCTGGATATTTTGATAAAAAAACTAAAGAAATGGAAACTTCAGGTTCCATTTGCTCTCTAGAGAACTGCAAGGCCAACAGATGGGCACCATTTGCTGTCAAGGTCTGGTGTGAGAGCTAGTTTTATATTAGGGAGACAAAGAGCTGTGTGGCAGGCATGAGACCATGGCTCAAAGTAAACACATTTTTTAACCTCATAATGCTATGGTGACCAGGAAACTGAACTCTTAGTAGGAGTAGAATATCATTGGGCTGTACTGACAGGGGAAGGCACGTGATTAGTGGGCTTCTTTAGTAGAGCATTGCATTTAGACAGAGAAGAAGAAGCCCAGCTCAAAGGTACAGAAAACATATTAAACAAAATCATTGAAGAAAACTTTTCCAATCTGAATAAGGACATGCCTATAAAAGTACAAGCAGCATACCAAACACCGAATAGACTGGACTCCCCCCCCTCCAAAAAAAGTCTCCTCACCACATAATAATCAAAACAACAGAATATACAGAATAAAGAAAGAATATTAAGGGCAGCAAAGGAAACAGGTCAAGTAACATAAAAAGGCAGACCTATCAAGATTATACCTGACTTCTTCATGGAAACTCTCAAGGCCAGAAAGTCCTGGATAGATGTTTTACAAATACTGAGAGTCCATGGATGCCAGCCTAGGTTACTATACCCAGCAAAACTCTCAATCACTATAGATGGAGAAAAAAAGATATTTAATGATAAAGTCAAATTTTCACAATACATATCCAGAAATCCAGCCATACAGAAAGTTTTGGAAGGAAAATGCCAACCCAAGGAAGTTAACAAAACCCACAAACACATGGGCAATAGATAATCCCACTTCATCAAAACCCAAAAGAAAAATAAGGGAAATGTACTCACAATACCATCACCAACACCAGATCTAAAACAAACAAGAATTAACAATCAATGGTCCTTACTTTCCCTCAACATTAACGGTCTTAACTCACCTATAAAAAGACACAGTCTAACAGAATGGATACGAAGACAGAATCCATCCTTCTGTTGCATACAAGAAACTACATCTAAGCTTTAAAGACAGACATTACCTCAGGGTAAAGGGTTGGGAAAAGATCTTCCACTGAAATGGACCCAAGAAGCAAGCAGGTGTAGATATCCTAATATCTAACAAGTTAGATTTCAAACCAAAATCAATCAAACAAGATGAAGAAGGTCATTTCATATTCATCACAGGAGAAATCCATCAGTACAAAGTCTCAATTCTGAACATCTATGTGGCAAGTACAAAGGCACCCACATTCGTAAAAGAAACGCTAGTAAAACTCAAAGCTCAAATAAAACCTCACAGTGGGAGACTTCAACACCTCACTCTCATCACTAGACAGGACCCCTAGACAGAAACTTACCAAAGAAATAAAAGAACTAACAGAACTTATGTCCAGTTGGGTTTAACAGACATCTGTATAACATTCCATCCAAACAGGAAAGAATTTACCTTCTTCTCAGCTCCACATGGAACCTTCTCTAAAATTGACCACATACTAGACAACATAACATACCTCAACAGATTAAAAAAAAATCGATTAGCCCTTTGTATCTTATCAGACCACCATGCTTTAAAGTTGGAATTCAACAACAACACAAATTGCAGAAACCCTACAAACTCATGGAAACTGAACAATGTGCAATTGTACCATTCCTGGGTCAAGAAAGAAGTAAAGAAAGAAACTGAAGATTTCCTAGAAGTCAACGAGAATGAAGACACAACATATGTGAAATTATGGGACATTGAAAGCAGTGCTATGAGGAAAGTTCATTGCACTAAGTGCCCATATGCAGAAAATGGAGGATAGTCACATTAGAGAATTAACAGCACAACTGAAAACCTTAGAACAAAAAAGAAGCAATCTCACCCCAGAGGAGTAGATGCCAGGTAATAATCAATTTGAGGGCTGAAATCAATGAAGCAGAAACTAGGAAAACAATACAAAGAAACAATGTAACAAAGAGTTTGTTTTTCGAGAAAATCAACAAGGTAGACAAACCTTTATCCAAACTAACCAAAAATCAGAGAGAGAACATGCAAATTAACAAAATCAGAAATGAAAAGGGTGACATAACAATGGACACTGAGGAAATCCAGAGAATTTTCAGGTCATACTTTGAAAACCTATACTCCACAAAATTCAAAAATTCAAAGGAAATGGACAAATTTCTGGTTAGTTATCACTTACCAAAATTAAATCAAGACCAGATAAGCAATTTAAGTAGACCTATAACCCCTAATGAAATAGAAGAATCATCAAATATTTCCCAACCAAGAAAAGCCCAGGGCCAGATGGCTTTAGTGCAGAATTCTACCAGAAATTCAAAGAAGAGCTGATACCAATACTCCTCAAGGTGTTCCATAAAATAAAAGGAGAAGGGACATTGCCAAATTCTATATATGAGTCTACAAGTACCCAATCCACAAAGACACAACTAAGAAAGAGACTACAGACCAATATCCCTCATGAACATTGATGCAGAAATACTCAATAAAATACTGGCAAATTGAATCCAAGCAAACATCAGAGAAATCATTCACCATGACCAAGTAGGCTTCATCCCAGTGAAGCAGGGATGGTTCAACATACTAAACTGTATCAATGTCATCCATCATACAAACAAACTGAAAAGGAAAAACCATGTGACCATCCCATTAGATGCTGAAAAGGTCTATGACAAAATTCAACACCCTTTCATGATAAAGGTTTTGGAGAGATCGGGGATAACAGGAACATACCTAAACATAATGAAACCAATATACAGTAAACCAATAGCCAACATCAAACTGAATGGATAGAAGCTTAAGGCAATTCCTCTAAAGTAAGGAACATGACAAGGCTGCCCATTCTCTCTATATCTCTTCAATATTGTTTTTGAAGTTCTAGCTAGAGCAATAAGACAACAACAGGAGATCAAGGGGATACAAACTGGGAAGGAAGAAGCAAAACTCTCACTATTTGCAAATTATATGAGTGACCAGAAAACTCTACCAGGGTACTCCTACAGCTGATAACCACATTAAGCAAATTTGCAGGATACAAGATTTACTCAAAAAAAAAAAATCTGTATCCCTACTATGTACAGAAGATAAAGGGTCTGAGAATGAAATCAGAGAAACATCACCCTTTACAATAGCCATAAACAACATAAAGTATCTTGGGGTAATTTTTACCAAACAAGTGAAAGACCTATATAGCAAGAACTTTGTGTCTTTAAAGAAAGAAATTTAAAAAGATACCAGAAAATAGAAAGATCTCCCATGCTCTTGGATAGGTAGGATAAACATAGTAAAAAAAAGCAATCTTGCCAAAAGCAATCTACAGATTCAATGCAATTTCCAATAAAATCCCAGCACAATTCTTCACTGACCTTGAAAGGATAAATAATCAACTTTATATGGAAAAACCAAAGACCCAGGACAGCCAAAACAATCCTGTACAATAAAGGAACTTCAGCAGGCATCATCATCCCTGACTTCAATCTCTGTTATAGAGCTATAGTCCTGAAAACAGCTTGGTATTGGCACAAAAATAGACAGGAAGACCAATGGAATTGAATCAAAAATCCCGATATTAACCCACACACCTATGAATACCTGAATTTTGACAAAACAGTTAAAAGTATACAATGGAAGGAGGAAAGCATCTTCAACAAATGGTGCTGGCACAACTGGATGTTGCTGTGTAGAAAACTGCAGATAGAGCCATGTTTATGGCCATGCACCAAACTTAAGTTCCAAATGAATCAAAGACATCAACATAAATCTAGCCACACTGAACCTCTTAGAAGAGAAAGTGGGAGGTACCCTTGAATGAATCAGTACAGGAGATTGCTTCCTGAACATAACATGAGTAACACAGACACTGAGACAGACAATTAATAAATGGGACTTCCTCAAACTGGGAAGCATCAGTAAGGCAAAGGACACAGTCAACAAGACCAAATGGCAGCTCACAACTTGGAAAAGATCTCCACCAACCCCTCATCCGACACAGGCTAATCTCCAAAATATACAAAGAACTCAAGAAACTAGTCAACAAAACACCAAATAACCCTATGAAAAATGGGGTGCAGAACTGAATAGAGAATTCTCAATAGAGGAATCCAAAATGGCTGAATGACACTTCCTTAGCCATCAGGGAAATGCCAATCAAAACAACTCTGAGATACCATCTTCTGTCAGAATGGCTAAAATTAGAAACACCAATGGCAGCTTATGCTGGAGAAGATGTAGACAAAGGGGAATACTCCTCCACTGCTGATGGGAGTGTAAACTTGTACAGCTATTTTGGAGGTCAGTATGGCAGTTCCTCAGGAAAATGGGAATCAGTCTACCACAGGGCTCAGAAATTTCACTCTTAGGCATATACCCAAATGATCCACATCCATGCAACACAGACATCTGTTCAACTACATTCATAACAGCATCATTTGTAATAGCAAGAACCTGGAAGCAACCTAGATGCCCCTCAACTGAAGAATGGATAAAGAGGATGTGGCACATTTACACAATGGAATACTACTCATCGGAAATAAACAATGGCATCTTGAAATTTGCAGGCAAATGTATGGAACTTGAGAAAACCATCCTGAATGAGGTAACCCAGTCATAAAAAGAGGAACATGGTATGTACTCACTCATATATGGATTTTAGACATAGAGCACATGATGACCAGCCTATAATTTACACCACCAGAGAAACTAGGATACAAGGAGGAACCTAAGAGATTCATACAAGGTCCCTCACAGAAGAGGAAAGGAACAAAAGCTCCTGAGCATAATGGGGGTGGGGGTAGTGACAGTGAGTAGAGAGGGTGTTAGGAGAAAGAAAAGGGGAGGATAGGAGAACATGTGGGACCAGGAAGTATGAGTCAGGGGGCAAATGGATCAGAGGAAAAAAAAAAAGAGGAGAGAGATACCACAATAGAGGCAGCCATTATAGGTTTGAAGAGAAACTGACTCTAGAGAAATTTCCAGAGTCCTACAAGGATGACCTTAACTAAAAATCTGAGCAACATTGGAAAGGCTACCTTATATTCCCTTCCCTGATAATGAGATTGATAACTAACTTTTATGCCGTCATAGAGCCCTCATCTTGTAGCTGATTGAAACAGAAGCAGACACCCACAGCTAAACACTAAGCTGAACTCCTGGAATCCGGTTGAAGAAAGGGAGGAGTGTTGAGTAAATGGGTCAAGACCAGGATATAGAAACCCACAGAATCAGTTGATCTGAACAAGGGGGAGCTCATGGACTCTGAATCTGATTTCTGGAAACCAGCATTGGACCGACTCAGACCCCCTGAATATGGGTCTCAGTTAGAAACCCTGGCCAGTCTAAGGGATCTCTGACAGTGGAACCAGGATGTATTCCTGGTGCACAAAAGGACTTTGAGAGCACATCCCCCATGTAGGGATACTCCCTTAGCCTAGAGGCAGGGGAGAGGGCCTAGACCCTACTCCAAATGACTCCACAGATTTTGGTGATCCCTCCTGGAAGGCATCACTCTCCCTATTGAGTGAGGAGGGGAATGTGATAGGAGAGAGGACCAGAGGCATGGCAGGGGAGGAGGGAGGAAGAGGGAACTGGAATCTATATGTAAAAGAAGTAAAAATAATAAATAAAAACATGAAAAATAAAAGATTTTGAAGTAACAGTATTTCTAAGGATTGATTCCATATATTTGCCCTTCTGAAGTCATTCTTTCCATGTATACGTATTCCGTTAAACAAGATTTGAAAATATTTACATCCATTTTGAATATGCACAGATTTTTCATTATCATTGTTGTGCTAATGATACATGATACCTTTTTACATAGCTTTTATATTGCATTTGGTATTGTAATTACCCTAGAGATGACTAGGAGTTTGGGAAGATGTGTTTGAGATATATGCAGATGCTGTGCTATTTGATGTGAGATTTCAACACCAGCAAAATCTAGCATTTGTTGTGACACTTGGAATCAGTCCTCTGTGGGCAACAAAGGATGGCTATGGAAAATCCCAAATATTTCTTATACATAGGCACATCATTAGGAAGAGTTATGACCAAATGTATTGAGGTTTTTAAATATTAATTTCAGCACAAGCATCCCACTTCTAAGCATTGATCCCAAATAAATAATCCTTAATTTAGAAAATTCATTTTGTATAGAGCTGTTTGTTGCAGATTTGTTTATAAATAATGAACAGTTTGAAGCCAGCTAATTATTTAACACTGGGAAAAGTGTGAATATATTTTGGAACCTGCATACAAAAGATGAAAATCAGGAAAATAATGCAATATAAACTATGGCTGTATAATTTTACATTTACATGAAATGCTGTTTTAACATTAATAGAATCAAGACAGAAATTGTAATGCTACATATTATTCTAGCTTTATTATGCAAGAAGCCTATAAAATGGAGCTAAATAAATGAAAGTTTAGCAATGGCTTCCTTTAAATGTAAACATTATTTTCTTCTATTACTTTTTTACATTTTGTAACTTCCTTTTTTTACATTGAACTAGCAACTATCATTTTCTTTGTAATCAGGAGAGAAATTGGCAATTCCAGGGAAAGCTTACCATATACTTTCTTAGTAAGTTTATTCCCCCTTTTAAGGAGACTCAACTGCTTTTATTTTTTATTTAAAATAAGTCAAGTCGCAGTTTAGAAAGGTTTTTCTCCTTTAGTCCAAGTATTAAATGTACAATGGAAAACAAAGGAACTCTGTGCAATTGTTTTTGTCCTTTCCGTGATTGCCATTGGGACAATGCATTTCTAGCAGGCAATTTTCTGTCCTTAGGAAATCTAGATATATCACATTAGAAATGGATTTTTGTCCAGTGTCTCAGAACATTCTTAGTGTTCAGACAACAGTTGTATTGGCACAAAGCTTTCTTACATGTATCTTCCTTTTAGACTTTTCTTATTTCTTGTAAAGCATATATTTCTGCTGAAGACTAGGTAAGGACTTAATGAATTACTTTCTGTGGAGTAGGAAGTGAGGGACTAGAGAAAGAATAACATGAAAAAACATTAGTATCACGAGTGTGGGGGCACATGCTCACCTAATGCATTCTGGATGTTGCTTGGATGATGTCTTAGTTATTTTTGAGATTCAGTGATTAAAGATTGTGACTAAGGCAATTTAGGGGCCTATGGTTCCTGAAGGCTAGAATCCATGACATCATGGTAGGGAGCATGGCGGCAGGCAGATAGGCATGATGCTAGAGCAATAGCTAAGAGTTTACATCTCAATTCACAAGCAAAAGGCAGAGAGCTAACTTTGGAATGGTGCGAGCCTTTTGAAACCTCAAAGCCTGGCAACCACACCTCCCACAACAAGGCCACAACTCCTAAACTTTTCCAAATAGTCCTAGTAACTGGGGACCAAGCATTCAAATGTAAGAGCCTAAAGGGGCCAGTCTCATTCAAACCATTATATTTCATTCACTGGTCCCCATAGCCTGTGGCCATATCATAATTTAAAATGTACGTAGGCCAAACTTCAAAAGTTCCCATAATCTTTCAAAACTCAACAAAGTTTTGAAGTCCAAAGTCTCTTCTGAGACAAAAGGCAGTCTCTTAGCTGTAACCCTATGAAAAATCAAATGGTAAATTAAATACTTATATAATGGCACAGGATATACATTACCATATAAAATGGGAAGTATGGGGGCAATGGTTCTCAACTTTCCTTATGCTGTGATGTTTTAATATAGTTCTTCATGTGGTGACCCTAACCATAAAATTATTTTTATTGCTTCCTAATAACTGTAATTTTTGCTATTGTTATAGAGCACAATATAAATATCTGATATGCAGATGATCTTAGGTGGCTCCTGTGAAAGGGTCATTCGACCTCCCAAAGGGGATCACAACCCATATGCTGAGAACTGCTGCTTTAAAGTGAACTTCAAAATGTTGGGTTTGGGGAATTGTACATCTGATACTCTTGGTTGAATGTCTATGGATCTTTCTCCAAAGTTCTCCAGCCCTTTTCTCCCTTTCTGGTAACCACAATAGAACTGCCAAAGCAGGAACTTGCTTTAAAAGCCTCCACAGATTTAGGAATCACCCTTGTGCTCACTGCTGTCCAGAGATGAGGAAGATTCCTGAATGACTTGTAGGAAGGCTAACTCCTTCTTGATGATAAGATCAAGACAAATTAGGAAACTTCCTCCACTCTTCTATTTGTTCCCTTCCCTCACTGTGGACATTGGCTTGAGGACATGGTATGAGGAGCTTGGATAGATGCCTTGTAACCAGGCAGAAAAGGCTACGACACTAAAGGTGTTAACACATTATTTCACATAAAGTAGCCAAATCAGGTTCAACATCTTTCTTGTCGAGGGAAACATTAGTTTCTGCCCTGATAGGCATGTTTCTATTAGTTGAAGTGAAATGCAGCGCGCTTAACATAAAGCTGAATACTGTTATCAAAAACAGCTAAATATGCAAGAAACTGTAGTTCTGTACTTTTCTGAGAGAATATCCTACATACAAGGGGTCCAAAAACAAAAAACAAAAACAAAAGCAAAAACAACAAACAAACAAAAAACCCAACAACAATTTTATACAGAAAACACAAGAAGTTATCCTGGACAGTATGATAGAGGGCAATGTTATAATGTGTTATGGAAACGATCTCTCTAATAGATGGAAAACATGGCCATACTCCTTCTCACCCCCATTTAAACTTTACTGCTCAATGTAGCATTTTATTCATCCTAGTTAGTGGTGACACATTCCTTGAGTCATTGCTTGGTCATCTGCATTAGTTTCCTTGGCTTGCTGTAATGAATTACCATGAGTTGGATAGATTATCACATCAGAGATTTATTCCTTCATAGTCTCATAGCTAGATGTCCTAAGTCAAAGTATTGGGAAGGCCATGCTCCATTTGAAGCCACCAGTGGAGACTTTGTTCCATGCTTTTCTCATAGCTTCTGGGATTGTCATCAACCCTTAGTATTCCTTGACTTACAGATACATCCTTCTAAACTCTGCCTCACTTTTTACATGACCTTCTCCCTGTGTATTTCTGTATATATTATTTTAGTGAAGATACTAGTCATATTAGATTAAAGGGATACTGTTACTCCAGTGTGGCCTCACTTTAACTTAATCCTGTACAGATCAACTGTGTTTCAAAATGCAGTCACATTCTGAGGATCTGGGAAGAACATTTGAGATTAGGGGTCAACAGATTACTCAGAAGAGGCTATGTGTGCTTCAGGGAGGACACCAGAAAACAAACCCATCAGAGGTGTGAGAAATGCTGTTTATTGAAATGAGAGACAGCCGCACTGGAGGATGAGACACCTGAAGAGCAAAGACATACTGTTGTAGGTGAGATCATCTCCAGAACAGATGCGAGGCACACGTGTAGGTCATTCTAGAAACTGTACATCCAGACAGGAAGGTACTGTCTAAGTGAATTATGGGAAATGATAAGTGGTTGTTGTTTAGGGATGGGTTTTCAGTTTATCTTTCACAGGCTCAAACATTATGATTTGAGAATTGGTTTCCCGGCAGTACGCAGACATTAGTCAGAGGTGCACTCAACTGAATACACCTAAGGACATTTCTTAACTGGATCACAAGTGACATAGTTGGCTTCCACCTAAGGCAGTGTTTTAAAGTTATGTATTATTTGAGATGCTGAATTAGAGCTGGAGACACCAATTCAAAATCAATGATTTAACAGGAAAGTGTTTAGATACTAAGAGTTTTAGAAATGGAAAAAAGTCATTGATGATTTAATATTTTTTTTAAGAATTTATTTACTTGCATTTAAAAGGAACTGTTGACAATCACTCACTCAAATAATCCAAGTGAGGAAACACAGCCAAGCCTGCTGAAACATATTTTTATTCCACTGAACAGAACTTCTTAGATGGTCACTGATACAAAACTGAGTGCTTCACACTGTTCTAAATATATGGTGTTGTAATTAACAATATTCAATCATATCTTTCTTTCCTGAATATATAAAAATTGAAATACCAATTAAAAGCTAATATATCTCCTCTTTAAATGCTTCTTACAGATACAATCTCAGCAGTTTTAATAGTGGTAATTTAAGAGATTTATTTTGCTCACAAGGTAAGCGACAATCTATAGTTGACCTATAGGCTCATAGTGTAAATTAAAAAGTTCAAGAATGCAGCAGCTGATATTTCTAAAAATAAAAAAAAAACATAAAATTCTTAATAGGTTCATGCAAAAAGCTGTACTATGATGCAGATGGCTGAACAAGTAGAATGCTTGCTAATTTTACTAGCAACATCAATGGGACTCATGTTTGCAGATTCAACTCTCCTCTTTGTATTAGTCTTTTCCAGTTTTACTAATGTCACAAACATGATTCAAATCCTTGAAGTATTCATTATAGTCAAGGGCATATCCAACAACACACTCATCCGTAATTTCAAATCCAACAAAGTCTGGCCTATATCCAACACTTTAAGAGGTCCTTTTCACCAGCAAGTTTGCAACCTTAACCATTTTGGGGCTGTACTGCTTGACCAAGGAAAGCAAAGTTTGCATTGTTTTACCAGTGTCAATTATATCTTCAACAATCAAGACATTCTTCCCAGTTAAAGTTGAGAGATCATCCCCACCAAGAACTTTCATATCCCCTGTTGACTGATTACATTACAGTATTTTCAGCCTGATAAAATCTACCGTCATAGGAATGGGTCTATCACTATTTCTATTCAGTGCTTTAATGTAATCCAGCAGGTCAGCAAAGAATTTATAGCCCCCCTTCAGCACACAGAGGTCCATAATGTTATGGCCTCCCATCTCTTTCATGACATCTCGAGCAAGTCTTTCAGTCCTGTCCATAGTCAGTCCATGAGGAATAAACACCTTTTCCAAATCCTCAGCATAATGATTAGATATACAAAATAAATCTAGGTCATAGCCTGGTTCATCATTACTAATCAAGACACTGGGACTGCGGGTCTCCATGACAGAAACCTTTGGCTCTCTGGAAAGAAAGGCGGTCTGAGGAGGAAGCCGGCAGAGGAGGCACTCAGTCAGCATTTTTTGTTGTTGTTGTTTTTGTTTTTTCGAGACGGGGTTTCTCTTTAGCTTTGGAGGCTGTCCTGGAATTTTCTCTGTAGACAAGGCTGGCCTTGAACTCACAGAGATCCCTTAATATCTTTTTAATGCATTGTTATGCCAGAAATTGTGGAAAGACCAAACACGACTCGATGATTTTTGAACTTCATAGTATCTATTGGCATAATTGCTGAGATTCTCTGTAAACTGAGACATAGACTTCTACTTGGAAGGAGCCTTTGATCTGGGGCCGTTCACCACTGTCTTCATTGTGTTAAAGTCTCAGTGTCTTGGAGAAGACATTGTTAGGCTCTCTCCAAACTTCCCTGTAAGAGGAAAATCTTACCACAGCCTGGATGCAGAAATATCAGACATCAAATCAAAGCCTTAAATGTCTTTACTTCATATATGTTTTATTTAGATGTTAGAACTATAATTGATTGAATTAACTTTGATTGAATACCCAGCTCTGAGGAAAGATTTTTAGATCTGTTGTCATAGGTGATTGTCACAGTGGCCATGGAAGATCTGACACTCGAAATGGTTGAACTGCCAAGGCCACAAATCCATCTCTGTGCATTGATTTTTCTCATGTTCAAGGTGGACATCTACCTATCCAGTTAAGCAATAATAGTGTATTATTTTTGTATAAGTTAACAACTGTTGACAGAACACACATTTTTTTATTATTTGCTTGAAGAATTCTTCAGTGTAGAGTTATTTGAGTGCATGATAGACTCCAGTCTGTACCGCAGTAAGAGTTACATCAATCTGAAATATTCAAAGAAGAATTAACAAGAACCTGGTGTCATTACTCAGAGCTTTGATTGTCATTATAGAAATGGACACTAGTGAGTTTTCAAAATATTTTTATTTTGAAATTTATTTTATTTATTTATTTATTCCTTTTCTTTATGAATAACTAGTCTTTAGCAGTTATATATTAGCTTCAACCCACTACTTTTATCCTAAATTCACTGTGTAACAGATGTATAGCAGCAGGCACAATCCTGGTCCCTTGGTTATTCTGTTATTACTCCAGTCTATGAAGAATTCTGCCATCTCAGTTAGCTACAGTGCTGGTATATCCTGCTTTCAGAAAGTCGTTATATTTGGTGCAGAGTAAAGCTTCCATCAAAGGGACTGGTCAGTATGCCAGAGAGCAGACAGCAACATTATCTATGGATACACACACACACACACACACACACACACAGAGAGAGAGAGAGACACACACACACAGACACACACACTATACATTTGGTATGTTTGTGCTAAGCCTTGCTTTATAGCCTCTTGAAACTTTACAGTAATCTGTGGCTTCTACCTATTACTAACTGCTGAAATTGTATGCCAAAGATGTCTTCATCCATTTGGTACTGCCATAACAACCTAGCTGAGACTGAGAAATTATATATAGAGAACGGAAATTTATTCTCTTACAGTTCTGTAGGATGGGAAATATAAGATCAATGTGCTGTCATGTAGTGTAGACTTTCTGCTGTGTCATCCCATAGGGAAGGAGCAGAGAGATAACAGAGGGAAAAGGGGGCATAGAGCTGCTCTTTTCATGAAGAAACCTCTCCCACCATAGGGAAATAAGTCAATTCATAATAATTTCAATAATCTTGTAAAATACTCTTAGTTACAATATGATACTGCTACCATGGCAAATGAATTTTTATGTGAGATTTGGAGGGGGAAAACATTCAACATCCAGATTGTATATGCAATATGCGTATATATATTTATATATGTATATATGATGAACAGAGACAACAAGGAATTTGTAACTTTACACCAACTTCATTCCTGCCATTATACCTTTATTGAGATTCTCTTTGCTTTCACTAACTTTGGATCAATTCAATTTTCAGCATAATATCATACCCAGTGACATTGTCTTACTGTATAACTTGGGATTCCAGTTATATCATCATATCATAAAGTATATATCAGCAGTGGGGAGCTGTGGTGATACATTGTTTATGATCTAAAAAGCTTATCTGGAGATCAGAATGCAAAGCTAACTACAGACTTAGAGGCCAGGCAGTGGTGGTACACATCTTTAATCCCAGGACTCAGGAGACAGAGGCAGATTATTTCTGTGAATTCAAGGCCACCCTGGCCTACACAAGAGTGAATCAGTCTAAAAAGAGAAATGGAGCTCACACACACAAAAAAAATGGAGCTCTCAGTACTTGGAATCCCAGCACTAGAGAGGTATATAAGAAAGGAGCAACATCTCAGAGATGGTAATTAAACTCCAGCCATACTGAGGAACAGTGAAGTTTGGAGGTGCAATCAGAGCTCATGATTGCTTCTTCTGAGTATTGATAGAAGTGAGAACTCCCTAGTGGCTTGGCTGCTTTGCTTCTCTGGTCTTCAGCTTTAACCCCAATATCTGTCTCTGGGTTTCTACTATTCATGCCACAGGGAATATTTTATATTCAAGAGACATCCAATAAGGCAAGGTTGTTAATATGCTCCATCAATGTCAGTGCTGAGAAATGTCACATTTATTCTTCTAAACCAGTTTGTTTGCTTTCCTCCAACAGGTTTTGTATAGAAAATTATCTTTAATCCCTCAAGGAACCCTCCCTATTGCAAGAACCCAGGAAATCTAAAGATTGACTATGGTCTGATTTTTCCTGGGTACCACCAACAAGTCCATGGAGTGTTGGGAGATCCATCACTAACAATCCTATGGGCCCTTCTTGCCCTCTGTCTGATATATACCAGGCTCTTCTGATGCACCACAGTAACTCTGCATGCCCAACTTGATAAGGTCCTGCCACACACACCTTGGGGCATGGGTGAAAATACTGAAAATGGGTGCAGGGTCTTTATTTACTGTTGAGATTCTCTGACTTATGTGGCCATTTCCTTTATTAACTTGCAAAAGGGGGTTAGATTAAGTCAAAGAGATTACTGGGAACCCAATTAATAAGGCGATGAAATCTCATGTGATATTTATCAAGACATAGTTGGATATATAATTCCCAGCTCTACTAGAAAAATGATAGTGTTTACTTGCTGTTTACCTCTGACTACATGAGGCCAACAAATGGACATTTTACAAAGTTCCTCTTAGTGTCCCTTAATCTACCTACCTACCTATCTATCTATCTATCTATCTATCTATCTATCTATCTATCTATCTATCTATCTTCTTTCTTCCTCTCTTTTTTCCTTCTTTCCTTCCTTCCTTCCTTTCTTTTTTCTTATTTTACATATAGATACCAGTTCCCTCTCCCTCCCTCCTTCTCTCTTTTCCTCCCTCCCTCCTTATCTTCCTCCCTCTCATGCCCCCTGACCACCCTCCCATCCCATTCCCCCCCCACTCCACAGGGGTGTGATGCCTTCCAGGAAGGGTCAGCAAAATCTGTCAAGTCATTTGGAATAGGGTGTCCCTTAATCTTTACCCACATAATGTGAATAAAATATGACTTAATGGCATATTTAATACACACTTGCATTTCTGATTGAGTTTTACATTGTTGGTATCATTTTTAAATTTCTAAAATGCATGTGAAAATGAATTATTAAAATTACAGAGATCTATAAATTTCAATATGTTAAATTCCCTTATCACATTTGATAGCTGTTTTTTTGTTCTTTTTAGATGATTTGTTATACACACATTACTGAAGCTAATTCTTCTAATATCTATTATGCATTGAGTTATTTATCTCCAAAGTCCCTACTTTGAAGCCCTAACCTACTGTATCAAGAGTTATGACCTTACTTGGAGGTGGGACCCTTGCAGATGTAACTAAGGTGGGGCCACATTGGAATTGGTGGGTCTCTAATTAAGTACCAGTGGTGTTCTTACAAAGAGAAAATTGGGAGAAAATCACATGCACAAAGCAAACACCTAGTGCCAATGAAGGCAGAGGTAAGGGTGATCTTCAAATCAATGAATTCCACATATGGCCAATAAACCACCAGAGATCAGAGCATGAGCCCCTTTGGCTTTCCCAGTCTTGAGAATCTTGAGGTAATATTTTCTTTTGTATAAGGCACTCGATTTAAGGTACAGTGCTATGACAGCTTCAAAAAGCTAACACACTTATTACTACTTAATCAAAAAGAGACAGATTCACTTGGTTAACATAAAGGTCTCTATAGTTTATCTTTGCTTCATCTGGGACATTTGATTACAGGGCCTTTTCAAACTGCTGTGGGTTTTAGGAGATTAAAGCCAAATATGGCACATGCCCCCAAAGGACTGGGGACTAAATATTGATAACTCTTAATGCTAAGTGTTTAAAGAGCTTTTTAAAATTCTGTGTAAAATAAAAACAGTTCTAGCATTGCGTCTTTTTTTTTTTTTGATGGAAGTGTGCATGTTGCTCAGGTCTTTGAAATTCCTAGGACCTTCCTTCCTGGAAATCTAGCCCTTGAATTCTTTCTTTCTATCTCTATGAATGCTTCTGTAGATTCTAAAGTTTAAGAGTGCAAATAATTTGTACTTGAGATGTATTTGTGGTATGTGGGGTTATGGGTCTCTGATGCTTGAATATCAAATGGAAAGTCACAAACCACTCTTTTCAAAGTGCACTGAGAACACTTTGTTTCCCAGGTGTTGTGGCTATTATGCATAGCTTTCAAGAGTTGCCAGGATTTTAATTGCTGAAAATATAGAGTTCATCTTTCCAGTTATACTTTGCAAAAAATATGGAAAGCTATGCAAATTAGAAGACTTTGGTAATTCTGACAATGTTTTGTCTGCAATGGAAATAGATAACACTTTTTAACTGATGCATATTTAAAGTCTCAGAGACCAATTCTAAAATTAAACATGTCCATTGGTGAGTTTTGAGTTCTGAGTTTGTGATAGTATTAATTATACACATGATATGAAACACTCAAAATTTTATAAATAATGGATGTTCTTGATTATATATGCTGGTTATAATTTTTAAGTTTTTTATTGTCTGAGTACATTTAACAGGAGAGAACATATAATACTGTATATACATGACCTAACATTTTGAGATGCTAGAGATTTTCATATATTTAAATCAGGAATTAAAAGTGTTATCTTTGTTCATTGTCCTGCTATTCTTTAAGCTTCACACACCCATGGAATATTTGATTATCTTCAAGCTATAACCTGTATTGTAAGATGCTCTGGGTAAAGCAGGGCACAAAAAAGAGTATGGTAGGCTGTTCTTGAAGAATTTATTGGGGGGTCTCAGATGGAAGCATATGGAAAGATCCATGCTGTGATTTGAATTTGAGATGCCCTTCCATTTTGTATCAATAGCTTGGTGGACACTGTGATTGGATGGTGATGACACTAGCTTGATTATAACATGGATAAATAAGAATCTATGCAAATGATAGGCTGATGGATATGTATTTGGGAACAAATCACTTACACCAGAAACAGATGACTGCCAGCAGTTTCCTTTCCCAAGGATGCCTCTGGATACTTTCTGCCTCCAACCAGGAAGCAAGAGAGAGAGAACTGGGGTCCAGGACCCCAGACTTAGTCTCCCAGGTCATGCCCGCACCTATCCCCATGTCCCAATGGGCGTGGTCAGTGCAACAGGTGTGTGTGGATATCTCACTACAATTTCTTTAGACTTTTAGTCTAAAAGAATATTTAGGCTTGAAACAAAACTATATACAAAGATAATAAATATCAAGTATGCTCTAGGAAAAGAAAAATTAAGAACATACAAATTTAAGACCTGCATATCCAGTCCTAGGATGACTGCATAACAAAGATCACTATAGAGTTGTCCTAAGCTGGAAAGCTTTAAGGCTTGTGCCTAATATTTCTATCTACGAAGAGAGACAATAATTGTGACAGTGTAGTCTTTAACCTCATCAAAGACCTGAGAAGGAAGATAACAATACTAGGTAGGCAGGAAGTGCAGACGAGTAGCTTCCAAAAGGTGCGGTGAAGACAGAAATAGCAGGCTACCTGGACAGTCACCTAAAGTCTCACAGCAACATCAGGGCAATCAGCTTTGGCTAAGGCCTAGAGTATTTGACTGACCAACACAGAAGCAGGGAGGCAGAAATGCTGTCTTACCCTGACTTGGCAAGGTTCAGCAGTTTTCTATGTTTGTCTCCTGCAAGCACAGTGGGCCAGCATGTCCAAAGTCAGTGGTTGAGGTGGAGCAGTTCTTTGCCCAAGAGGAAAAGATGGACTTCAGAAGGTGTGACATCAGTGCCCAATGTATTCTCAGAAAATTCTTGGTGCTGCCAGGAGCAATTCCTTGTGTCAACAGAGTACTAATATTAAAACATTTAAATGCTGTGTTCTGCAGGTTTATGAAGTTTTTGAAGATTGAATATCTATGTCTGACTAATCTCACAGGTATAAGAAATATGGGTGAAGATAATCTCTATATCTCTATCTCTATCTATCTATCTATCTATCTATCTATCTATCTATCTATCCATCTATATATCAGAGGTAGAATTGAAATATCTTGACCCAAGGTAGACCTGTATAGTGCAACATGATAAAAATATCCTAAATTTTATCAATATAATACAAAATGTCTTGAACATATGTAAAGGTATATATACATACATAAAGTATGAAAAGATATGGTGCACAAAACATCATACATAGAAAGAAGATCTTATACAATATGACAAAATGTAATATACAAACCATTCAAGAAAGGTATACAAACTTAATTTTACATAAGTTACAACATATAAGAATCTATAACAACGTAAGTTGTATATATCTAATAATTACTAAGATAATTCACAAAAAGATAAGTTAATCTACCTATATCCCATCTAAGCCATACCCTTCCCAACCATACCTTATTTTTATCTAAAAGAGATACCCAAGTCTGAGCATCACCTTCCATACCCAACCCTAAGTAACTAAAACCAACCTTATGCAGATGAATATTATCCCTTAATGCCAACAGTAGGGAAAGGAGACATCATTATCTTAAGACTACTTCCTGCTGAAATGAGACGGTGATGACTCCATGGTATCCTGTAGAAAAAAATTTAGACAATAAAATTTCTTGAGGGGACTAGCTGTAACATTTGTAGCTAGTCTCTGCTTGGCAGGAAATGCTTGACTGAAGTTATATCTGAAACTAAGGCAGGGTGTAATAAGAAGGTGCACCATTTCAGCTATCTAGTCTGGAATTGTCTGGAGCATTACAGTCCTAAACCGGTTTTAGGGTGGTGTTTGTAGTCCAGATGCATCAGGTTGAAGCATGTGGAAATGATGAAGTGGGGCCCCACCTTCTTTCCGGAGATTCAAAGATTGCTGTTAGGAATTGTTACTGTTCCTTGTGGAATCCTTAAACATTAATATCAACATAAAAATTTCAACTTTTATAGGTATGCATATTGTGAAAGGCAGGAGCTAATGGGCCCCCAGACTTATAGCTGGGAATCTATCATGGGACTGTCTCAGACCCCCCTGAACATGGGTCTCAGCTAGAAGGCCTGAACAGTCTAAGGGACCTCAGATAGTATCCTCTTTTCTACCCATTCTAATTCCTTTTTTAGCTTCAGCTGATAGTATTCCTGGAATATTTAAGTCCTTGTCTCCTTTTAGTGCTATTTTCAAGTTTTTCAAATTATTCCCTTCTACTCCAATAATGGTCTATATTTGAGAAATCATTCCTAGTAATTTTTGAAGATGATTAAGAGTCTGGTAATGATATCTCCTGATCTGTACTTTTTGTGGTCTAATTTTCTGTAGACCTATTTTATATCCTAAGTAATTGATAGAATTTCCTCTTTGTATTTTTTTGAGGGGGTGCAATTTGTAATGTCCAGCGAGCTAAAACTTCCTTTACTTCCTCAAACATTTTTTCTATTATTTCTACTTTGGAATCAGCCAACAATATGTCGTCCATATAATAGTAAATTATGGACTGTGGAAACAGTTCATGAATTATTTCCAAAGTATGTTGCACAAAATTTAGCATTCCTTGTGGCAAAACCATCCATTGATATCTTTTGACTGGCTGAGAATTAGGTACCGTGAAGGCAATATTTTCTTTATTTTTTTCTTATAAAGGTCTAGTGAAAAAACAATCCTTTAAAACAATAACTATAATAGGCCATTCTTTAGGTATTAGAGAAGGCAAGGGCATTCCACGCTGTAGAGAGCCCATTGGCTGGTTTACTTTATTTATTTATTTATTACTTTTATTTTTGTTTTTTTCCAAACAGGGTTTCTCTGTGTAGCTTTGGAGGCTGTTCTGGAACTCACTCTGTAGACCAGGCCGGCCTTGAACTCATAGAGATAAGCCTGCCTCTGCCTCCCCAGTCCTGGGATTAAGGACTGCACCACCGACGCTCAGTGGCTGGTTTACTTTATTGATGGCTCTCAGATCTGTAAGAATTCTCCATTTTCCAGATTTCTTTTTGATAACAAATACAGGAGAATTGAAAGGGGTGATAGATTCTTCAATATGTCCAGCATTTAGCTGTTCCTGAACTAGGTTTTCTAAAGCCTCTAGCTTTTTAGAGGTCAGGTTAATCTATTAGCTATTTTAAGGGTAGGGCTTTTGTTTCCTCTGTTTAGGACTTGCATTTTGTTTTTGTACAGCCTGGCTATTTGGTGTCTGTCTTGTATAGTACTTTACAATATTTTTTTCTACAACCATGAGTTCATTTATGGTTCATATCTGATACCGAAGGAATGTTAACCTGTGTATTTCATTGCTGCAATAGATCACCACCCCATAAATTTATTACTATATCAACCACGTCATTCATCATAACTCTCAATTTAGGTCTTTGAATGTGTATAGAAGTTTTCCAAAATGTACATTTTTTTTGTTTTCTCCATTTATGTTTGATTCGTCTTCCATAAGTAATCTGTCATCCATAGTGGTATGATTTTTTACAACAGGCACTGGATTTTCTAATCATCCTGGGGAAGATTGTCCTCTGCAGTGCCTGGGAATGCCCGAACCACCTTTGACATGGGGGCCTTCGAGAAGCCCCTCAAGGAGTTTCCCTATTATAAAGGGTTTTCTTGCTTGTGTCTGGTCAATCTACATTTATTGGTCCAGTGTTGGCCTTTTCCACATCTTCTACATGATCCAGAAGGTTGAGGATTTCTTTTTGATTCATTCCTAGGAGTGTTATTTCTAGGAATGCTTTGCCTACAAATTCTTCTTAGATGTCTTATCCTACCACAATTAAAATATCTGGAATTTTGATGTCTTTTCAAACCTTTGGAGATTGCTTCTCCTACCCAAGCTTCAGTGTTATGATTGTTATACTCATGTTGGCTCCATACAGGACCCATTCATCCAATGGTGCTGAGCTCATTTTTAAAGGCCAAAGCACAGCACTTGTTTGCATTGTGGATTTGCATTCTCATAAGCTAATAATTCTATGAGTATTCGTCTAGAATCTGGGTCTGCTATCTCTAATTGTATTGCTGTAGACAATCTTGTTAGAAATACCCTAAATCATTCTCTTGGTCCCTGCCTCATCTTGGTATAGGATTCTATTCTCTCCCCTGGTTCACGAACCTTATCCCAAGCATTAAAAGCTGCTGTACTGTACAGAGACAAGATGTGTTCATCATATACAGCTTGAGTTTCTTGATAAGCATAAGGAATCTCACCAAGAATTTTATCTTGGGGAGCTTTATAACCTTTCCTTAAACTCTGACTTTCAAGATCTTTTGCTTCTATTCATGAAGCCCTCCATTTTAATTGAGAGGAATTTTCAATGACAGTTGATACTAATTGATCCCAAACCTTAGGAGTTACCTTATTATTGCTTGCCTATGATTCACCAACTGCTTCCCATATGGTGAGTGCATGCCATAAGAGACTACTGCTTCCCTTTATACCTTTTAAATATTTCACACTTATTGGTTCCCACTGACATGCAACAAAACCTTTCAGGTGGTTTTTCTTTGCTGATTTTTCAGTAAGAGATAAAGGGAAAGCCATTGGTGATGGCATAATGACCTTAGGTAGGTCCCCTCTGACCTTGGAGTGTTTAGGAAATTTTAAATCTCTTTCATGCCCTATTACCTGCACCTCTTCTTCTGATGTATCAGATTGAAGGTCTTCTAAGGCCTCATATAACTTTCCAGAGATTTCATTGAATCGGTTCGTTTCTTGTTTTTTGCCAACTACGAATGATTTTATGCTTTTAATAATCTCATCCTTAGATATTATCTGAATGGCATATAAACTCCCTTCCAGAAACAATGTTTTTTTCTATCTGCTAGCTTGCCATTACCCTCAGACATGGAACAAATTCTATCTGCCAGGTTTTCCATCTTATGTTCCAGTTTTTTAATCTTATTCGATTCATCAGACAAGGAATGAGCTGTTTCTGCTAGAGTGTTAATGCCAGCAGGTTCCTGTCCCAAGAATGCTTGCTTCTGGATGCTCTCTGTCTCCAACCAGGAAGCAAGAGAGAGAGAGAGCTGGAGTCCAGGACCCCAAGAGAGCTTGTCCCCCAAGGTCACACCTGCATCTGTCCTCACACCTCAATGGGCATGGTCATTGCAACAGGTGTGGGTGGGGTGGATATCTCACTACACTTGATCAGCTTTTCTTTTTATTTTAAAAAATTTATTCATGTACTTTTTAAGGTATAGGTGCTTCATCTGCATGTATACCTGCACACCAGAAGATGGCATCAGATGCCATTATGGATGGTTGTGAGCCACCATGTGGTTGTTGGGAATTGAAAGTTTATTTATTTGTATTTGTTTAAAGGTATAAGTGCCCCATTTGCATGTATCCTTGCATGCCTGGAGAGGGCATCAGATGCAATTATAGATGGTTGTAAGCCATCTATAATTGTGGTTGCTGGGAATGGAACTCAGGTCTTCTAGAAGAACCGTCAGTGCTCTTAACCACTGAGCCATCTCTCCAGCCCTTGCTTAACAACTGTATCTCTCTATGACATTTTGTGGTGAATTTGAGGAGCATCTGAGGATTATATGGATTGGGAACAGTACATATCCCAGTAACCATTTCTTAAATTGTGTTAGAGTACTTGAATTTTGTAATTTTTGAGTTGTGGACTGGAGATAAGTGCTTGTCTAACACACATGTTTCTTAAATGCATTTGTCAACAGGTGAACCTGTTATTTTAACTGAAATGCTTTTACAAAATCATATTTACCTTAACCTGAAATGTTTTTCAAAATCAGAGTACTGAAGACAACTCAGTAGCTTTCAGAGCATTGCTTTGCATTCTAGTATGGCAGCGGCCTTGTGGATAATGACCTTGTCATCTCCATAAAGCTTGTTTGAAGTAATGTATGTCTTTCAAATGTTTAGAGAAGAAAGGGCCCTGGGAATACATGTAATAAGCATGTAATATATGTGAAATTTTCTTTGCCTTCATGCTGCATATGGACCACTTTTAGTATGAATTTACTCATTGTAAGGCCATGAACTGTTTTCTATACCATGACCTGATTTTAAAGGACCCTCATTGTTTTTGAAGTTTATGCTTATGTTATAGTGACAGTGTGTGGATAATTGATTTGGCTATAAACTATACATCAAAGTAAACCCTAGCTATAATGTTTTATATTATTACTGAAAATATTTAAATTGCTAGCACATTTCTTATTTTTAACACTTGAAATGCAGTATAATACCCCTCTCTCTTTGTCCCTGTAAAATTTTATAATTTATTTATGTATTTGTGTTTGTGCATTCATATGCCTGCCCTCCCTTCCATAGGTCACTTGTGGGAATAAGAGGACAATTTTTAGGGTCAGTTCTCTCTTTGTATCATGTGGATCTTGGGGATTGAATTGAATTGGCAGCAGTTATCGTCACCTGCTGAACCATCTCTTTGGCCTTCACTCAAGACCTTTAAAAGTGAAGACTCATTTTGGCTTTCCCCTATGCAAACATCACTGATGTTAAGGACAGTTTAGGGGACATGTACTGGCTGGTTTTGTGTGTCAACTTGGCACAACCTAGAGTCATCAGAAGAAAGAGTCTCAGTTCAGGAAATGCCTCCATGAGATCCAGCTGTAAGATATTTTCTCATTTAGTGATCAATGGGGGAGGGCCCATCCCATGGTGGTCCTGGGTTCTATAAGAAGGTGGGTGAAGCAAGCCATGAGAAACAAGGCAGTATGCAGCTCCCCTCTATTCCTTCTCCATCAGCTCCTGCCTCCTGGATCCTGCTCTGTTTGTGTATTGCTATTTCATGTTCAGTTGATATCACTGGGAGGCCTGCTCTTTTCTGAAGGGAAATGGAGAAGGAGTGTATCTAGTGGAGAAGGGATGTTACTATGAGAGAAGAATAAAAAGGAAATAAATGAATGCCCTATTTTTCTAATATGGTAACTTTTTCTGTTGTTAATCTGTATTTCTCCCGAGAAGTTCAAATGAGATAATGCCCATATCAAAATCTGATTGCCCTGAAGTGCAGGTTCATATTATACTTAATCTGAATTTGAAATAGGAAATTAAGAAATGAAATCAAAATATATAAACAAACATACCAATCTTAGTAGCTATGAAAATTTGTTTTATCTTTAATAAATAGTAAAAATGCATATACATAAACTAATAAATAGTAAAAATACATGTGTTGTTTTTGTCATATGGTCTATTATCAGCAGATTTTGATTTGTATACCTATTTCATATACACATAAGTTCAAGGTCACATAAAAAATTCTATTGTTGGAGTTTCTTGTCTCACCAGGTCCCACCACTCTTCACAGCTCCAAATAAACATGGACACTACATTAATTGTAAAATTGTTGGCCGATGGCTAGGGTTTCTTATTGGCTATCTCTATCTTAATTATTAACCCATTTCTATTAATCTATGAATTTCCACATGCTCTTGACTTACCAGAGAATGCCCTGATCTGTTACTCCTTTGTCAGCTACATGGCAGTCTCTCTGGTCCCACTCTGCCTACCTTTCTCAGAATTCTCATCTCCTAGTCCCACCTATCTTCCTGCCTTTATTGGTCAAACAGTGTTTTATTCATCAACCAATAAGAGAAACATATATACAGAAGGACATCCCCCATCAATTCTCAGGCAATGTAGAATAACTTTAAGAAATCCTTGTTTGGACTGCTGTGGTCTGCCCCAACATCATTTTCCTGTAAGACTCTCCTGCCCATCTTTACCCTGTGTCTGCTGTGACCATGTTGGGGTATCTATAAATCCGTGCTCTATAATTTCTGCCCCTTTGCATTTATTCATGGCATACTCTCCAGGAGACACCCTTTCTGTTTCATGTGTGTCATCCCAACATTTCTTCAGCCCTTGTTCATCCTCTTAATGACCAGCTAAAAAATCACATTCTCAAAGAGAAATTTTCTGATCCTAGAAGCTCTTCTCAAACAATTGCATATCTAGTGGGTACTGTATGAGTCACATTTTGTAATATCAAGAATCAGAACTCATGCTAAGTAGAAAGGAATTTAGTGAAGGATATTAAAGAAAAACCTGGGGTGGGGGAAAAAGGCCTCGCAGATGGTTAGGTACCAAGAATATCACTCACCTGTATTGTGAATAAGGGTCGTTGCTATCTGGATGATGCTGTCAACTATGTAGCCCAGTCAGGTAAAAAATATAGCTGCAAAGGTATGAATGCAACACACATACACGCACGCGCGCGCACACACACACACACACAGACACACACACACACACACACACACACACACACACACACACATTTGTTCTTTGTTTTAGAGGAAAACGCTGTGCAAAGTAAGAAATTATCAACAAGGAAAATAATGATGTTGTGGTTATAGTCATTTAAATAATTATTTACCACTTACAGTTTATAGTAATTTTCAAATATATATAAATAGGGAGCAGGGTAAGCCACAGCCCCATCCCAGACATTCTACACTTGCCCATCTGTATCATTCTTGTTTGGATTCATCTACTTCTACACAGACACTTCTTACTTATGGTTGTTTCTGTCTACTTCTACATAGACACTTCTCACACACCTCCTCGTTATTTTGAAGAGAATCCTAGACATTGGGGAATTTCACCTGTGACTAATTCTATTTGTATCTTTAAAAGACAACAAAATTTGCTGGGTGATGGTGGCACACACCTTTAATGCCAGCACTTGGGAGGCAGAGGCAGTAGGATATCTGTGAGTTCAAGACTAGACTGGTCTACAAGACTTAGTTCCAGGACAGGCTCCAAAGCCACAGAGAAACCCTGTCTCGAAAAACCAACCAACCAACCAAACAAAAAGACATTTTTTTTTAAAACACGTAGCCCTTACTCAGCTCTTATCCTCTCTACAAAACAATTTAAAAACCTGACAGCAATTATTTAATATCAATTAATATCCAATCTGTGCCTTCATTTCCTTGGTCTCCATGACAAATTTCAATCTTGATTAATTTGAATCAACTTCTAAGCAAGCTTCTCCTAGATTTTTTTCCCCACATGGGAAATAATCTATAGGTTTTCTACACCTCCTTTTCTTTTCTTTTTTTTTTATGCATATAGAGTATTTTTTATTTAATTTTATATAACAAAGTCCAATTAAATGAAAACAAACATTTATACACAATATTTGGGAATTTGGGCGTCGTTCTTTCCAAACTACTTCCTGCTGGTAAGGGGCGCTGTCTTGGGGGATTCGAAGAAGATTCAGATATCCTAGCTGTAGTCTGTAGGGCTGTTTTGTCCAGCTGTTTGGAATGTAGGATCAGCTTGTACTCTGTTTCAGGCGGTCTGGTGTGATCAAACCACATTAGTCTGGAAGGAATCCACATCTTTTCATTTTCTGTGGAAACAAAAATAGAAATACTTTTCCCCAGTAACTTGTTCTTCAACTTAAATTTTGGAGTCAAAGCGTTTTTTTTTTTTTTTTTTTTTTTTTATTATTTTACATTTTACATGTCGATCCCAGTTCCCTCTCCCTCCCTCCCTCCCTCCCCCCAAGCCCTCCCTCCTTCCCTCCCTTTTGCCCTCTCTACCCTCTCCCATGCACTCTAAACACCCTCCCCTCCCAACCCCCACCACAATACAATATGTAGGGGAATGCCATCCAGTTGGGGTCATGTAGATCTGACAGGTCCTGTGAAGTAGGGACTAGGACTTCTCTCCTATCTCTAGAATAAGGCAGTTATCCCTCCATGGGGGATATGTTTGCAAAGTCCTTTTGTGCACCAGGGATACATCCTGGCTCCACTGTCTGAGGTCTCTTAGACTGCTCAGACCTTCTGGCTGAGACCCATATTCAGGGGGGTCCGAGTCAGACCCCTGTTGGCTTCCCAGCTATCAGTCTAGTGGCCCTTAGCTCCTCCTTGTTCAGGTAAGCTGTCTCTATGTACTTCTACCGCATGGTCTTGTCCTCTCCATCTGCTTCTGGGTTCTAGTTAGACTCAGTGTTTATGTATGGGTGTTTGCTCCTGTTTTCAACAGGCATTAGTTGAGGACTCCATGGAGAAGTTAGTTGTTGATCTCACTCTCCGGGAAGGGCATTTATGATAGCCTTTCCACAGAAGCTGAGATTGTTAGTTGGGAGCAGTCTTGTAGTTCCCTCGACCTTTCTTTGTGTTCAACTTTATCTTCAAACCAATATTGGCTCCCTCTTTTATGTTCTCTCTCTCTGTCTCTGTCTCTCTCTCTCTTTCCTATTTTCCATTCCTAACCAGGCTCAATCCTCCTGGTCGCACATGCCTTCCTCTCCTCCCTCTCATTTTCTCCTACTTCTCTCTCCATTAGCTGTCCTCCCCCACTATACCTGAGGTCTGGGGGACTTGTCCCTTCCCAGTTCTGTGAGGGACTTTATATGAATCTCTTAGAATACAACTTGTATCCTAGTTCCTCTGGTGATGTGAATTATAGGCTGGTGATCATTTGATCTAGGTCTAAAATCCATATATGAGTGAGTACATACTGTGTTCCTCTTTTTGTGACTGGGTTACCTCATTCAGGATGGTTTCTTCAAGTGCCATCCACTTGCCTGCGAATTTCAAGATACCATTATTTTTTTCTGCAGAGTAGTATTCCATTGTGTAGATGTGCCACATCTTCATTAACCATTCTTCAATTGAAGGGCATCTAGGTTGCTTCCAGGTTCTTGCTATTACAAATAGTGCTGCTATGAACATAGTTGAACAGATGTCTTTGTTGCTACACCTCCTTTTCTGTTTGCAGTTTATTTATTGAAGAAACCACAACATTTATCTTGTAGAGTTTCCTGAATTTTGGAATTTTCTAACTGCCTCATTGCAGTATATTTTAATATGGATTTTCTTTTACTGAAAAGTGGTAAATAGGTCTAGAAGCTTTGGACTATTTGGTTCAGCATCTTTTATTAACTCTTGGAAGTCTCATTATTTTGTCCTGTGCATGTATGTGGAGTTAGGAAAACTCACTATATTGGTTTAGAGTGATCTACCATTAAACAATATATACTTTATAAGACAAAAATATCTAAGATTTGTTTAAACTGTTATAGGTTTGGTTCAGTAGGTCAAACTGCTTAGAGAAAAACTTTATAGGCATCAATTCATATTTTTCTCTCAAAAACTCTTTTTTTCAATGAACAATTTTAAAATTTCTCTTGACATTGAACTTTTTTTTCCCACTAGAGTTTTTTTCCTAGTAATGTTTGTTTCTTACTGATCCTTATAGATATGTTGACACTTTAAAAGTGGCTTGAATATAGTATAGTAATACTAAAAACAAGAGAGTTGAAAGAATAAACAATATTTACACACGCAGGAGCCTAGTGGCCTGGAATGGTGGTTTATGCTTTAGAACTTAGGTTCTCAAACTGTGGGTCATATATCAGATATTTACATTACAATTTACAACAGCAGTAAAATTATAGTTAGAAGTAGCAATGAAATAATTTTATGGTTGGAGGTCACCATAATTAAGGAACTGTATTAAAGGTTTGCAGCACTAGGAAGGTTGAGAACCAGTGCCTTAGGAGAAGTTGGTTCAAAATATTTCTCCTCATATCAACTGAAGTTATTTATAAAGTTATAATAACCAACAATGTAAGCTCAGTGACAACCTGAAGACGTTAACTTAATGAAAACCAAATGCACACAGAACTATTTTAAATGTAATTAATTGTAAACTCATTGGGTCCAGTTTTTTGGGCATGTTTAATTACCTGGCCATACTATCACCAATAAAGTGCTGTACACCTAGACATATAACCCTGTTTCTTCCCATGCCATACAACCACACTGGCCATCACTCTCATATTTCCAAATAGCCTCAATTTTCAGTGTTGGTTTAAGGGATATAGTAGAAAAAAAGTTAACATCATGGGCCTCTCACAAGGATGATTGACTTATTCTGCCATGTTAAATATGAGTAATCCACAGCAGAAAATGGTTTGTTATTTATGGAATGTTTGCCCAACTATTATACCAGTGTATTATACCCTCAGGTTTCTATTTGCCTGTAAGGCATGGAGTCAAATAGATGGGAAGGTGAGGAGGAAGTCATTCTGTAAATATGTTTCTCATACTAGTTAATGAATAAAGCACTGTTGGCCAATAGGAAAGGAAGATAGGTGGGACTAGGAGACAAGGAGAATTAGAGGAAGTACTAAGGAGGAGTCAGCATGGAGAGACTGGAGAGAGCAGGACGTCAGCCTCACTCTCTGGTAAGATGAGACCACATGGAAATACTTAGATTAATAGAAATGTGTTAATATTTAAGACAGAGCTAGCCGATAAGAAACTAGTAACAGGCCAAAAGCGTTATATCAAATACAGAGTCTCTGTGTGTTAATTGGGGCTGCTGCTGCGGTGGGGTCCAGACTGGCGGTGGGGAAAAACTACTTGTAACAAGGAGTAGATAAGGGAAGTGAACCTGTGATCAGAATATATTGTTTGAGGAACAATTCTTTTCATTAAAGAAAAAAATCTACAGAAGAAAGAGGAAGCTTTTTCTAAGGAGATTTTTTTAAAGGAGATATGAAGAGCTTGCCTGCCAGTAATGAGACAGTAGAAACAGACGGTGGAGGAGTGGTCTCTGGACAGCATTATTTATTTATTTTTTCTTTGAGATCATTTCTATTTTTTTTAATTTATTATTTTACATGTCGATCCCAGTTCCCTCTCCCTCCCTCCCTTCTTCCCTCCCTTTTACCCTCTCTGTTCCCTCACATGCACCCTGACCACCCTCTCCTCCCATCCCCCCACCCCAATTCCACATGTAGGGCAATGCCATCCAGGTGGGGTCATGTAGATCTGTCAGGTCATTTGAAGTAGGGACTAGGACTTCTCTCCTGTCTCTAGGTTAAGGCAGTATCCCTCCATGGGAGATGTGTTCACACATACATTCTGGTTCCACTGTCTCAGGTCCCTTAGCCTGCTCAGTCCTTTGGCTGAGACCCATATTCAGGGGGGCCTGAGTCAGTCTGGACAGCATTATTGACACAGAAATTTGTAGGAACAACTTGGAACCTCTTGGAGTGACTGATTGCCATCAGCAAGTACTAGGAGGACTTACTCAAGCACATATGGACTCCCCAATGAGCCTTGGGCTTTCATTTTCCTGCATTTCCCCTCAATCCACAGGACAAAAGCCTGGGATCACAACCATAAACTCTCTTTTCAGTATTGTTTTAAGTTCACATCCTGGAACAGGAGAACTTCCTGGAGGAGAGCTGTGCAGTGAGTCTATGACCCTGACTCTCCCACTGCGAGTGAGTGCCCTTGCCCACTTTAAAACTCAAACAGGTGTTACACAGATGTGGGGAGTCCACTCCCTTTCTTCTTCAGCATACATTGCTGGGCATGTCAGCCAACAGGCCCAGAAAAACCCAAGCTCATAAGCAGTGCTAATTATTTCAGGAAAGAGTTCACACAGCGTAGGCAGTAGTGCATTGTACACATCATGGTTTGAAATATGGGAATACCTGAGTCTGGAATTTAAAAGATGTGTCACTGAGATCCATGAGGTGATAAATAAGGGAGTTAGCGTGTTTCTCATGGCTATACACTTAGGGCCTGTACTTACCTTACAATGTTGGAAGCCAGAGGTGAGATGTGAATCCTTTCAGCACAAAACACAGGTATTGGTATCAATTTCCTTCTGGAGTCTTTTGGGAGAAGCTCCCTTCTTTGCTAGTGTCTGGTGACTCCCAACAGACATGGCATACCACTCATTTCTTCCATCAAAGCCAGAGGTCTAATGTTTTCTCCATCTGACCTTATCCCCCCTTCCTTTGAGCCCTTGGATAATCCAAGATACTATCCCCATGTTGATATCCCTAAATTAATCATATATACAAATTCCTTTTCCCCATGTGTGTGTGGGGTGGTATTGTATCCTCTAAAGGATATGTAGAAACATACAGCTACAGAAATATGCTTGCTAACACAGTACTAAAACAACTTAGCTTTCATATTCTTACGAATTGTTTATTATCTCATGTGAAAACTTACTAGACCATAAAGGAAGCCTCAATAATCCCAAGGAACCAATGACATATTGATATGTTCTGTGACCATAATCCATTCATGCTATATATACATTTTTAAAAGTTTATGACACCCTAACAGTTGTGTCTTATGCAGTAATCCTTCAGTTTATAGAGCTGATCATAAAGGGAATTGTTGAATTTTAGGGTTTATAAATCATCACATGGCATTTGAGGCCTGAAAAAAGCTCTCAATTGAAATGTAAAATTAATTCATCAGGAAGTAGAGGATTCAAAAAGGAAAACATACATGTTAAGTTCAAGAAATTGAAGATGTAACAGAGCAAATCCAAAGAAACAGCATGAGAAAAAAATGAGTCATTAATAATAATGAAAGAGAAACAAATAAAATGTGGAAATGTAAAACCACAAGAAACTGTTTCTAACAAAATGAGGCAAACAAAAGAGAAAATATCTTATGAGAAAAACCACACTGTGAAAAAAGAAAATAAAGACTGTAGATAAGATAAACTGTAAGTAAAAATACCACAAATATATATGCATATATGTATACACATATACTAGTTTGTTTCTCAATGTTTCTTTGAATTATACTTAACATTATATTTTCCAATCAACACTGTGTGTTCTTAAACATTAGATGAGGGAAACTTTTAAAGCAACTTGATATGGTGGTGTACTTTCTGGCTCCACCAGATAATTAAAGACAGTTTTTTTTTTTTAAAGCAAAGTTTTCAAACATTCCATCCCATACTAAGAGTGTCTTTCTTTGTAGGTTTCATGTTATAAAAGATGCATTCTCTTTCAGTTTCACAATGAGTCTTTTCCTCAAGTACTAGGAATCTGTCTGTCTGTGTATTTTGTATCCTAGTGAGTTCTATTGGATCTGGCAGGGTGTACCACCCCCCCAGGTTCTGTTTCATGCATGATTCACTGGAACCCTTTATATATATGCTGACCTTATGAACTCTAGAATAGAGGTTGAGTTTACAACCCTCTGACTTTCTCATCAACAGCTGGTCACCCTTCCTCTAGTTCTTGATTTTGTCAAGAACGAGTCAAATTTCAGTTCTCTGGAATCTTCCAACTTCTGTGTTCACACATTTAGCTCTCCATGTGGAGCCACTGACTACTTTTCCATTGTTGAACAGTCATTAGCAGAATTATTCTAAAAACTTATTCTAAAACTTTATCTTGCAAACTTTTCTTTTCATTGAAAGAAACAAGCACACAACCAATCTTTTTTTTTCTCTACTTGAATCATGTATCGGAATCACTAAGTAGTTAATAAAGGGAAATTTCTCTATATGAAAATACTACAGGTAATGAAATATGGATATTATCACTCTATTAACCCTTAATGATACAGCTGAGACGAGGTGGTTTTAGTTGTTAGCATCATAAAAGGAGAAAGCTCTGGACATCACGTACATCAATGTATTACCACCTTTAAAGGGTCCTTTCTCATAGGTTTTTGTTTTTGTTTTGTTTCTTGAATCAGCTCTGGCCCCTAGATTCAATTACCAGCTTATAGGAAACATAGAGAACAGAACATATTAAGAGACACCAGGAAGTAATCATTGAAATAAATGTCTCTGGACAACAATTGAGTCCTTTGTAAGCAAAACTGCAAAGGAGGATCTTAGGTATGGGCAACATTTAAGTTCCAAGAAATACAAAATCAATTACAAGGCATAGTTCTTGTTTTAAATCAAATTAAACAGGTCAAATGACATGTAGATAATTACTGTCATTTGAACATAGTTTAATGGATTTCAAGAATTATTGCTAATATTTTCCATGTGATAATGACTATGTTAGAAGAAAGTAAGACATACAATGATACATTTATGGATAAAATGACAAATTGGTGTGGAAGTCTGAGGTATGATTCAAAACAATGCCGAAGAATGTGAAGCCAAACAGTTTCTTCCAGAGAGTGGTGTTGCAATTACTTGTTGCGATAAAGAAACAGAGAAGTGATAAAGAAACAGAGAAACATGTGCTGCCTGATGTTGGCTGGGTTTTCTGTCCCATCAGCCAGCTCCTTAATAACCATACAGAGACTTATTAACTATAAATTCTCAGCCAATAGCTTAGGCTTGTTGCTAACTAGCTCTTACAACTTGAATTAACCCATATCTCTTATCTACATTCTACCATAACTCATATCTCTTATCTACATTCTACCACGTGGCGGTACCTATTTTCAACATAGCATGTTTCCTCTTCATCTAGCTAGAGACCCCACATTTTTTCTTCCCAGCTTCCTTTCAGTCTGGCTCTTTTGCCTGACCTCTTCCTGTCTATCTATTGGTCAGTTTGTTCTTTATTAAACCAATGAGAGTAATACATATTCACATAGTTCAAAAGGATTATTCCACAGCAGCCCAATTTCAATGGGTTGTGAGGACCTTAGAGAACCAACTGTACTTAGTGGGTTACATAAACAAACAAACAAAAAACAGAATAGTGGACATGAAGTTAGGAGGGGGCATGTTGGGGGAAGCAGATGGGGTATTTGAGAGGTGGGTGGGGTAGATACGTTCATATTCAACCTTATCATATGTGAAGTTCTTAAAGAATACATTTAAAAAATAATTATACACAAAACCAGGAAGGTAAGGCCAAAGCCTTAAGGGTCTGGGAGAACAGCCTAAGCAATTTGAACAGAGGTCACTGTTTCAAAATTTAGTGCACTCAGATGTTCTGTTTCAAAGCTCTGTGCTAAAATCCAGTGCTAATTTAGTGCCTAATTGTGATTATTTGTGAAAATATTTGAAATTATTAGACCTGTGGAAGAAGAATAGTTCATTTTAGTAACAGTAGCTTTTTAATCATTATTGAAGCTTTTTTTCCTCATGATAATTAGAAGTTTATGTTTTTACATGTTTTTTGTGGTGCTGGGGACCGGACTCAAACTTTTGTGTATGGTAAACAAGCATTTTACCACGTAAGCTACACATCTCCCCAGTCCCACCCTCTTATTTGGATTACATAGATGAATTTCTATTTTCACAACCTTAGGGGATCAGAATTAAAGGAAAATACATGTGTTCTGTGACCTGCCTAGAAGACTCAAGGCTGCCAGTTTCCCTAGTGTCACTGATTGTAAGTTAAGATGTAAAAGTTTCCCCCTATGTTTTGGTATGTTAGAATCTATTTCTAGAACAGTTGTGATCTAGTACAGTCCTGGGCTAGTGCAATAGTGTATGTTTTGAGGAAAAGTATCGGAACAATGATTACTAACAAGCAGAATAAATTTCATAGTACAGAAAAAATGTTTCAAAAGTCAGTTCTCTTACTTGCAGGCATTTTATGTTGCAATGTTTGAGGGACATAGAAAACATAGAAGGCTTTCTGTGTGATTGCACATTTTCTGCCTAAGAGTAATGATTTTGTAAAGACGTTGCAACGCAGTATAGAGCTGAGTATAAAATATAAAGTGGCATATAGTTCGCATTAATTGCAAACTTAAGTTTAACAATTTTCTTTCAAGCTGTGGATCTAAAATTTTATTAACATATCTTAATAATCCCAAATAAGGGGTTTTATTATGACATCCCTGTGTATGTACACAATGGAGTTTGATCAAATCCACTCCTCTGTTTAGATTTCAGATTGGATAGAAATCCATGAAATTTTACAAGCCATGTGTATTATCAGGGAAATTAAAATACCCTTTTGGGTATCTGTACTAGATGGTTTTGTCAACTTGACACAAGCTAGAGTCATCAGAGAGGAAGGGGCCTCAGTTGAGGAAATGCCTCCATGAGATCCAGCTGTAAGGCATTTTCTCATTTAGTGAAGGGCCCAGCACGTAATGGGTGGTGCCATCCTGGGCTGATGGTCCTGGGTGCTATAAAAAAGCAGCCTGAACAAGCAGTAAGCAGCACTCCTCAATGGTTTCTACATCAGCTTCTGTTTTCAAGATCCTGCCCTGATTTCCTTCAGAGATGAACATCAATAAAGTATAAGCCAAATAAACTCTTTCCTCTCCAGATTCCTCTTGGTGTTTAAGCACAGAAATGGAAACCTTCACCAAGAGAGTATCTTAGTCTTATTAATAGAACAAGTTAGAAATGGACTCAAAGGAAGCTTGTGGACATTTTTTAAATTAGCATTTAAGGAAAAACTGTAGTACAGCTTATGGGAAAGTCCCAGCAGCGAACAGAAGAGATGCAGTAAAAGTCATGACTTCTAAGTTAGGCCTAAAATAGAAATAGATTATCATGAAAGGAAAAGGCACTACCAAAAATGGATGTGGGCTACTGGGCAGAGGAAAGAACCCATAGGTATCCTGCCATGGTCTTCTTTAGTTCGTTCTTCCAGTTTGTATTTCCTGGGTTTTGTTTAGTGCTTGCTCTGGGCTTCCAGACTTCCTCTGCAAGTTGGCTTCTTTCATGTTACTCTTGATTCAGCTTTTTTAAGTTCCTACCCTCCTGTTACCACAGGTAGCTGAGCATAGTTTTGAGGTCACATGTACTTGATCAAGGTCCTCAAAGTTAAGGGTGCCATAGAAGTTCTTAATTTAATTGGTTAGCCATGCATTTCAGAGGAAAAGGAAGCTGAAGAAGAAATGGGATGGGAGGGTGGTTGGGGGGCATGGGAGGGTGGGAGAGAGGGAGGAAGGAAGGGAGAGGGAACTGAGATTGATATGTAAAATAAGAAAAAAGACAGGAGATGGAAGAAGGCAGGGCTTGAGAGAGGGAGAGAGGGAGGGAGGAAGAGGGAGAGGGAAAGAGAGAGGAAGAGAATGGGCACACAATCAATAGGTGGTTTTGCCTTTAGTTTGATCTCAGAGAGATGCTATAGAGAACAGCTGGACAGCATCACTTCCAGCCCAAGTAGTGAGAGAAGGAGTTATCAGCAGTGTCTCCCTTGAGGAAGGTTTGATGGTAGCATCACAGTCTCCCAGGGGACATTGCTCTGTTTGCTGCTGTTCTTATGAGTGTGGTTCTCCAGAGATAAAAGGAGCCGGGAGTTGTTATCAACTGATATAGTCTACGAAAAGGGTTGCCCTCTACCACGTTTGCAGTGTGGGCAGTGATGGTGCTCTCTATGATGTACCCTTTGAGCTTAGACACATGTGATCTTGGTACATCTTGTCCAGGATTCTGAGTGATCACAGAAGGGTTTCTGGGATGAAGTCTAGCAGCTGCCACTTCATGCTTCACTATCCATTCTAACTTCCTGTCCCCATTGGTAAGCACTTAGACTAGGCCGAGTGGGTTGCTTAGCATGGTGACTCAGGCCTCACATTATTTCTAAGGGGTGTCAGTCTTCTTCAAGCGCTGGGTTGCTTTATTCCTGGTTAGACTGGCATCTGAATTCTCATCTTGTTCTTCCCTGTTCCTTATCTATTCCGGCCACCATTCTTCCCTGTGGGAGTATCATGCTCCGTTATCTCTGCTAATATAGTAGTCCTTTAATTTTCTTGACACCTACATGTGCAAGGATCCCAAAATGAATAGGCATCAGCATTATCATTGAGGACATTCTAGTTTCTCCAAGTATGTCTTTGGGTGAAATGGAGAGGGGGCTGATTTTTACCTCTCTCCTCTGCCTGGTGATCTGCTTCATCTCTATGTCATGGATACAGGATTGGTGCATTGGATTAGGCTCAGTTCTCTTTACTGAAAGATAGCTTCTGTTAAAGGGGTCAGTTCTATGTCTGTGGGCCCAGAGCTCAGATGGCATAATGTGTGGTAGGAACAGTAGATGGTGTGGTCACATGGCCACTATTTTCACTTCTCTGCTCTGTCTAAGTGACATGTGAGATTCATAATTTTCTGTGATCTGTCTGGGTTACAATATAGACTGAGAAGTTTAGGTGTGTGAATGGCAAAATTATCTCTGGAATCTGTCCATAGTCAAATGGAGCATTAGTCTTTCCAAAAGCAGTCTGTAGCCCTAGGTGTTGAAACTAGGGCCTTCTGAGTGGTAGGTTAGCACTCTACCTATGAAACATTTTTTTTAAAGTTTTTAATTGCATACATTGTCTAACCAAATTACCTTCTCTTTCCTATCACTTGTGGACGTTCTGCCTTAGTTTAACCTGCTTAGTTGGGATTATAGATTGCAGTAATAGGCCCACCTCTTTTAGATATTGCAGGTATGTTTGTTAAACTTCATAAGATTTTTTTTTTTGCCATATATGGAATTTGGGTTTGACAGTGTTTTGTCTTATTCTTCATTTAGCAGTTGAACAATATAGTAAGTTTTATATAATAGAAAAAAATACTCCTGAATATACTAAGAAATTTAAACTCCCTAGGAAAATGTTTAATTGTATGACTGTAGCCTAATACGCTAGTTTAGTTTGAAAAGGGAAAAAGGCAAGGTTCAGCTTCATTGCTTTTATGACAGAAAACATTTCTTTTGGATTGAGGAGAAATCCACATGAAAAGCTGTTTTTCTTTTGTGTGTCCTCAGTGGGAGTTGAGTACTAGGTATCTGTTTCTTGCTTTTTTCTCTGCAGAGGCAAGCTGAGGAAAGGAGAAGTTGAGAGCAGACAGGACAAAAGCATCAGCTGAGAACCATGCAGGGCAGCACACTGTGGGAAGTACATGGAGTCTGGGTTCAGGCCACCTGGCTTTGAACCCCGTCTTTGCCAGTTCCCAGGGATGTTAGCTTTGATAAGTTATTACTCTCTGAATGTCTCAGATATTCCACTGGTACAATTGGAATGATGGACTTTTGGATTTTTCTCTTATGGTTCTCATGAAAATTGAACTAAAATGAGAAACATACTACCCAGCATGGGATAGGCACTCAGGAAAGGTACCCATTGAAGCAGGTAGCAGTGGTATTGTTACTTTCTTTAAAGTTGTGATGTTTTCTTTGTATTTTGTAGACAGTTACTATTACTTACATTTAACTTATTAGTTTAATTGTTTTCATGAAGGTAAGTGCAAACAAACTTGATTAGACTGGGTCAAATTAGAAAAAAGGAATAACAAAGTAATTAGAAAAAGGAAGTTAAGATAAAAAAATTGTAAGGCTATACAAATGGCTCAGTGGTTATGAGCACTGTCTGCTCTTGAGGACTTAGGTTCAGTTCCCAGCACATTCATGGTATCTTGCAACTGTAACTCCAGATCCAAGGGGCTGGATGCCATCTTCTGGCCTCTGTGAGAACTGCATGCACATGGCAAACAGACATACCTATAAACACACACACACACACACACACACACACACACACACACACATTTACACATTAGTATGATGGTTAATCTTCTTTTCCCATTTCCCAAGATTGGGAATTACCCAGGACACACGCCTCTGGATGTGGTTATGAGAAGATTTTTAGAGAGTTTTAAATTGATGGATGGAAGGAAGACTCACTGTGAACATGGGCTGTGTGTCCATACTAAAGAGAGGGAGAGGTGGGCAGATAGGCTTCATAGGCACCAACATGCTTCTCTCTGCTTTCTGAATACAGACATATTATGACCAGCCAAGTTTTGTTCTCTCTGCTTCCAGAATACAGACACATTGTAACCAGTTCTGCTTTGTTCTCTCTGCTTCCAGAATACAGACACATTGTAACCAGCTCTGCTTTGTTCTCTCTGCTTCCTGAATACAATGTGAACACACAATGTGACTAGCCACTTCAGTCTCTTATCACTGTCACTTTCAATCATTGTGGACTATATCACATCTTAAACAGAAAAGCAAAATAAACGTTCCCGGAATATATTTACCTTCCTTCTGTTCACTCTGAGACAGGATCTCTTTATAGTAGGAAACCTGATTTTGAATTCACAGTCCTCCTGCTTCAGCCTCAAACAATAACTTTCTTTTGGACTTTGTTTTCTTTTTGATCTTGCATGATCGTGTTTGTTTTCCCCTCTAGACTCTTTTCTCTCAGAGCACTTTCCTAAGTGTCAGTATTCCATTCGCGACTCTTTTTCTCATTCATCATATCCTTCCAGGGTGGCAGGATAATCAGGTACCAAAAAACAAACAAACAAAATAAAAACAAAACAAAACAAAAAACAAAACAAAACAAAAAAAAAAAAACCAACCAAACAAACAAAACCCTGCAAGTTCATGAAATACTGAATATTGTGAATATTGTCCCTCACTTCTTATTGAAGGCATTGGCCACCTTAGTGTCTGTAGTCTCAGTTTTCTTACCTGTATTGAAAATAAGATAAGAATGATTTCAAGAAACTAATGGAAGCAAAGCAGTTTTAAATATACAGTTGTGCAGAGTGAGAAGCCAGCCTAGAGAAAAGGCAACAGTGGCTGACTGGTGACTTAACACAGGTACTGTTCTTTAAAATTACCTCATCTTGAGACCAGTGTGTCTTGTTATGTCCCTTTCTGATCCTGGGCCCAGTCACTTGGCAGTCCTGTAATATTCTAACTCCTACAGTTCTGAGACAAACGGACAAAGAGTCTCCTGCCACCTCTGGCTTATCTGTAATTCTGTGAACCTTAAGCACACCTCATTCTAAAAATGGACTATAACAATATATTTCTTACGCTTGTAAAATAAAATGTGCTATCCTTTTCAACTCCCAGGATGACTGTGTTGAAATGAAATATCACACAAGTCTTTATTACAGCAATTGGCACACAGAATGTTCTTTAAACAGTACTTGGGGCTTTTCACTTCCTTACTTTCAAATATCTGACTATGGGTCTATGTATGCAGCTAATCCTTCCCAGATCCTCCCACATCTGACTGTCCGTTCATTTCAGTGGTATCCAAAAATTCTAATTTGTGGTTTTTATGTTTTCATTCTTTGATGGCATTAATGCTCGGGCAGGAGGAGGAAGGGAAGCAGACTGAGGAATCAGCTGAGTTTCAATAAGAAGGCAAATTTATCCAACCTAACAAATTGCCTTTTATATTAAGAATCACATTTTAAGTTTTTGGTGCTGAAACATCTTTATATAAAAGTAAAGTGTTTTTGGTAATAGATGACAAAAACAAAACAAAACAAACAAAAAAATCCCCCACCATGTTCTCGACTTAGCTGAATGAAAAGTTTTCAGTTTCAAATTGATTCATTGATTTTTGTCTGAAATCTTGTTGACACATGAAGCCTGAAAAGTTGGGAATTGTAGCTGTTTTGGACAGCTTTGCTTGAATAAACCATGAGCACCTACCCTTGCTACTGTGAAAAGCATCTGCTGTCTTGTTCTCTGACACACAAAACTCAACTTCTTTCCACTTCTGTCCTAAGAAAATGTAGTTGTTCGTTCCACTTGATCATTTTCAAGGTTCCTCAGGTGCCATTAGCCTCATATTCAACAGATTGCTAAACTGTTCAGTACTAGCTTTTTGTATTTCTATTATTGACACCATAATATATATGTACATATATATATATACACATATATAACATTATGTACAATTATAACATATCATATGCATATATAAAGTTTATTGTAGATGTTTATTGTTAAGCTTTCACCACCTCATCAAGCCCCCATCATAAACTTCCCCAAGAATCTTTTGCTTCTTTGCTTGAGATCTTTCATCATCTGCTGGATTCGCTTAGATGTTAAATTTCCCAGTGCAGCCCTAAAATCTCACCCTTCCCACGTGCTGCTTTTCCTCTCCTGGCTCCCTCACACCCACCTCAATCAATCAGCTGCATCTCTGTTTTCTTAGAATGCGCACTGCCATTGTCTCCTGTTGCTTAGAATCCCTACATTCATCATTTACAAAATCCCAATTAGTCCTTCAAGATCCAATTGAAATCTTCCAAACACAGCCCAAAGCCCTTGCAGATATGCCTGAATTTTGAAGTCGCTTTGTCCCCAAGTCACTGTTGTGATACTCACCCACTCTATGATGAAGTTTGCTAGGTATTTTGCAAGATTTCTGTCTCTACCTCTAAGTTTAGTGCATAATACAATCTCTGACACATTTTATGCTAGCTTCAGATGTGACTATTAATAATATTACATTAAATATTCTCTTTCATCACACTCCTATTATAGAGAAACCTACTTATCAAATAGGTAAAAATAAATGATAGGAGGGAGGCCATAGTAATTGAATTTACTAGATAAGCATTATGTTTATGTAGGAAATGTAAGTATGAAAAGAGCAAACACTGTATGGTATTTACTTTCATTGTTGAATAAAATGTGTAGCAGAAGCTGTGCTGTAGGCTAGGTGGAGGGAATAGGATGCTGCCTTAGTGTGGCTACATATTCTTTAAGCAGTATTTGTTTTTGAAATGTGAAAGATTTCAAATCCTTTTAAGAGATGTAAGGACATCTCTTATGTGTCGTAACAATAAAAATATGTGTATAGTAACACATTGCTTAAGAGCAAGGATATAGCATGAGAAATGTGTCAGTAGGGAGTTCCATAATTATGTGAACATTGTAAAATATTAAAAAAAATCCAGATAGTGTAGGCTACTACCCACTTAGGCCATGCAGTTCATATACAGTATATGGCACAGCCTATTGCTTGTAGCTTCCTAGTGAACAAAACATCAGAGGTTACATAAAGAATGAGTGACAATGGTAAAATCATAAGACGAGGTAAACCTGAACTGCATGTGGTTGTTGCTAGCACAGCAGCAAGCTTTTCTATCAAATAAATACAACCATTATCCAAGATAAAAATATAACATAGGACAACAGCAGCATGGTTTTTCATTATTAAGGACTGCATAAAAGTGTATTATATGGTTTTATGTAGCTGGTAGCACAGTTTGTATGTGCCAATATCGTTACTGATCTGATCATGTTCTCTGATGTGGTGTTGCAATGGTTACGACTTCACAGGGCAACAGGAGCGGAGCTGTCATTGTTCAGCTACAAATGCAGTAAAATCAGCAAGTCAAGTATGAAGGGAAGTTGGCACGAATTTCTCACATGACAACTTACAACTATCTGTAACTCCCATCCCAGAGGAAACAACATTGTTCTAATGGTCCATCTTCTTGAGATACAACCCCTTGCATTTTTCTAAAGGGTGTTTCTTGTAAATTATGTCTAAAGATCAGAGGACCCACACTGATACCCACATCTGCTCTGGTAATAGTATGTTTCACTCCAGCCATTGTTATCTTGTTTAGGGGGTTGTTGAGGAGGGAATATGTGTCTTCATCAGTCCGTTACAGAGTCTGATGAAAAGCCCATCTAATTATCTAATTTGTCAAGGCAAAAATTGCTTTGCAATTGATAATGTCATACATGTTTTTGATGGTAAGAAAATGCTTTGACAATGTCTTAGTTATAATGAGGTAAGAAAGGTCTGAGGTAAACTCTAAACTGAAAAGCAATTTAATTGCAGCTAATTACAACTAATTTTATAGTATAAAGTACTGGGAGGAAGCAGTTAGTTTGTTTCACTCAGTAATGTCATCAAAAACCCAAGTCTGTGTTACCTTAACATCTCTTAGCACATTCAAGGTTTAGTGCATTGGGGTAGCAAGATGACTGCTGATAGTCTAAGCACATTTCAACACACTGTCACTTCAAGTGGAATGGGATCAAAAGGTACACCAATTAGTTATTCACTACCAAATGGTCAGCCCTGAAAAAATGCAAGCGAGTAGAATTGTACAGACCTAGCAGGTTGCACTTATTTATGAATATGTATGTATGAATGTATCTGTCTAGTTCTGTGTGTGTGTGTTTACATCTATATATGTATGTAACAACAATTAACGGAAGAAGTGGCCATGAATTAAAAAGAGAGCAGAAGTGGTGTATAGCAGGGTTTGGGAGTGGGTGGGAGGGGGAATGAGAATTATATTATCAAAAATAAAAGAAATGTAAAAAAGTAATGTTAAACATGACTGCTGTGGCTAATCAGGATTCAGGCATTGGGACTGGTCACAGAACCAAAGTGGTCTTCTGATGGCAAAAGAAAGGCAGTGAATGAATGGCTGAGGGGTTGGAGACTAATGTCTGCTACCTGAGATCCTTCCCTGTTAAATAGTGTGTGAAATGAAGTATGAGAGAAGCTCTGCCTCCGAGTTCTGTATATGATGTCTGTGCCCTGGAGAACCAACCCTCTTGCTTCCCCCCTTCTTTTTCCTGTCTCTTCTTAATTAACTTTTGCTTCTTCTGATAACTCTCCATCACCGCCCAGTGAGTTTGGGCAAGCCCTGCTATGAAACTAGCTACTGCTTCATATCAGCCTAATGACACGAGCTTACTATTATTCATAGTTTTCTTACAAAAGTTTCAAATTTATCCAAATCAATTTGAATAAAATTGGAGTTTAGGAAAAATTAATAACTCTAGATAGAAAGTAAATAAATCCCCTTTAAGTCATGAAAGCATGTTTTTAGCAGTGGTATGAAGGTATCTCTAATTTCCAAATTCAACTGATGAAAACAGCCATTTCACATCTTCATCTGGAAAGAACCAGGAACATTTCATCCTGTTCATAGAGGCTGGCCATAAGGAAATGTTCATATTTGTTCCTAAAATAGGAGCAAGTTAACATACTCTTGTTATGTGGAGAGAGAACATATATTGCCTTCAGACTTCCTTTAATAATGGCCAATCACCTTATACCCTCTACCTTAGTTGGAAACATCTCAATGTTTACACATAGTTTTCTAAAGACATAAAACTCAAAGGAGATAATTTCTCTTCCTACAAAAAGAAACTTAAAAAAAAAAAAAAAAGAATGGAAAATCCATCAGAGGGGAAGACAAGTTTCTCAAACATTGAATATGGAGAAGCTTCAGCACTTCTCAGGGAGTCAGAGCCAGAATCTGTAACTGGAAAGTCATCTCAAAAATGGCATTTCTCACACACTGGCTGTAAGTCAACCTCTCAGGTAGGAGAAGATCACACTGGCTTCTCCTTTCTGCAACTTTCGGTAGAGTCCTATAATAGAATCAAGCTATTGTTCCCTGGCTTCCCACCAGCTGCTCTCACACTGCTAAAGTCATCTTTCTCCTAAATTCTTGCTGACCACACTTCACAGAGTGTCTTACTATATGATAGATGGGTGGATAGAATAGATCAACAGAAACCACTGCAGTACAGTGAAATATGAAATAGAGCTGAGTTGTGAACATTAAATGTAGGCCATTTAACAAACAGCTGGATATGGACAGCATGGGCTCCACAGAGGCAGGGGGATGACAGGGGTAAAAGAGAACTAAATAAAAACTAAATAAAAAAACTCAATTGCAGAATAAAATTTGTTCATAAAATAGGGGGGTTGAAAAGTCAACAACAACAGAGGAGATAGAAACTATTCCAGTTCTGGCTTCACCAACTACTTGCATAGTGTAAAAAATAAAATCATGTTACACTTAAAATGTAGCTTTGCTGTAACTTCATCTATTCTTCACAATGTTCAACTATTTATGATATAATTAAAATTGTAGTATATTAATTGAGTTGCACAAAACTACCATCATTTAATTTTGTGTGTCTCATCTTTCTGATAGGAAACTCATTCCCTATCTCTTCAACCTCTGAAATAGGGACATACTGTTTCTATAGATTTCTATATTCTGGACAGTTCTTTAAAAATGGATCTGCACATTAAATGGTTTTTTTGTGATTGCTCCTTTTACCTACTACCATGGTTTTTACATATCATTCATCTTGTGGCATTTATAGATATTTATTTTTACTACCAAATAATATTCCACTCTATTCTATTTCCCAGTGTGTTGGTTGGTAGTGTGTATAGTGCTGTTATCAGGATGCTTGTAGAAAGTTTATAAGCCAATTGATTGCTGTATCTTCATCCACAAAAATCCTAAGAGTGTACATTGTCATATTTGATGGTTACCATTTACATTTTGACATATGTATCTTTTCCATCTGATATTTCTGATAACACAGTTAGCAAAAGCATATTTCAGTTCTGGCTTTCAATTGGTAAATAGATGATTTTTTAAAAAATATTATTTAATAGATCCTTTAATTTTATTTTGTATTCCATCCATTTACGCATCCATCCATACATTAATTAAAAAATACTTCTGGGTGCCAGTCCTATGGCGTTTTCTAAGGATATTTAATTGTGAGCAAGATAAAACCAGTACATAAAGAATTTACATCTGAGGAGTGGAAAAATGGTCATGAATGCATGTATTTATTAGAAAAAAAAACTACATTCAGTGAGATGCAGAGTGGTCCCAGTGATTTCCAAATTCTATCTGCACATAGTGACTTTATAGCAAATGGTGTTCCTTATCAGTCTTAACAGATTCTTGTTGGTAATTCAGTATTAATTTAAGTAAAATGAAGGGGATGTATTCAAGTTTGGAAAATATAGGGAATTCAAATAAGAGGCATCTGCTGTTGAGATGCTGTAAGAACAGTCTTGCAGTGGGTAGATACACAAAAATTGTCAAGGAGATCCAGAGTATTGGCAGTACCTAGTTACAGAAGTGGCCCAGAGTGGGCTATATAATTTCACTTGGGCACAGAAAAAGCATTTAAAGTCTTTCCCAGTATGCCTGAATGTGCTATGTGAACCCCCATCTCTTTGAGATTTTGATTATCTTTCTTTTTCCGTTCTTCTGCAAAAAAAAAAAAAAAAAGTGCTAGTATTCAGCTAAACAAGAATTGTAGACCCTTGGTCCTGCTGAGACCAATGCTTGGGGGTGAGCACTGGGTCAGAGTGCGGGTCCAACACCCAGTCCACCTCCGTGGAACTTCCTGGGGTCTGCTCTGAAAACATTCAACCCACGTATTCCATACTGGACCACCTTGAAGCTGCACTGGCCTGATCTTTGGGCCCCATTGCCAGTCCTATGCAGGAGGTGAGTCTGGTACCAGTTCAGGCTGAATCCCCCCCACCACACCCTTCTCCGGGTTAGCTCTGCATCTGTCTCCCCCTATAACCTTGCCCTGGATGGTACAGTCCTGGTACTCTGGTCCATACACCACCCAGACCCTGGCTTCCCCTCACTCTTTGTCCTCATTCCAGACCCTGACTTCTCCTCACTTTTTGTCCTGCTGGAACCACTGCTCAGCTGATAAATACATTCAGCAAATTAGCATGATACAAGATTAACTAAAAAAAATCTGTAGCCCTACTATATACAAAGAAGGGGCTGAGAAAGACAGCAGAGAGACATCATTCTTTATAATAGTCACAAACAACATGAAGTATCTTGGGGTAACACTTATCAAACATGTGAAAGACCTATATAGCAAGAACTTTGTATCTTTAAAGAAAGAAATTAAAGAAGATATCATAATTTGGAAAGATCTATGCTCTTGGATAGGTAGGATACACATAGTAAAAATTGCAATCTTGCCAAAAGCAATCTACAGATTCAATGTAATTCCCATCAAAATCCCAACACAATTCTTCACTGTCATTGAAAAGATAATATTCAACTTTATATGGAAAAACAAAAGACCCAGGATGGCCAAATCAACCCTGTATAATAAAGGAACTTCAGGAGGCATCACCATCCCCGACTTCAAGCTCTACTATAGAGCTATCATCCTGAATACAGCCTGGTACTGGTGCAAAAATAGACAGGAAGACCAATGGAATTGAATCAAAAATCCTGATATTAACCCACACATCTATGAACACCTGATTTTTTACAAAACAGCTAAACTTATACAATGAAAGGAGGAAAGTATCTTCAACAAATAGTGATGATGGTGTGTGGAAGACTGCAGATAGACCCATATCTAATGCCACACACAAAACTTAAGTCCAAATGTACCCAAGACCTCAACATAAATCTAGCCACACTGAACCTCTTAGAAGAGAATGTGGGAGGTACCCTTTAATAAGTTGGTATAGGAGACCACTTCCTGAACATAACTCCAATAACACAGACACTGAGATCGACAAATAATAAGTGGGACCTCCTGAAAGTGAGAAGCTTCTGTAAGGCAAAGGACAGTCAATAAGACAAAACAGCAGCCCACAGAATGGGAAAAGATCTTCACCAATCCCACATCTGACAGAGGCCTGATCTCCAAAATATACAAAGAACTCAAGAAAGTAGTCACCGAAACAACAAATAACCCTATTAAAAAGTGGGGTTCAGAACTGAAGAGAGAATTCTCAATAGAGGAATCCAAACTGGCTGAAAGACACTTAAGAAGGTACTCAACATCCTTAGCCATCAGGAAAATACAAAGCAAAATAACTCTGAGATAACATCTTACTCTTGTCAGAATGGCTAAAATTAAAAAAAAAAACATCAATGACAGTTTATGCTGGAGAGAATGTGGAGAAAGGGGAACACTCCTTAATTGCAGGTGGGAGTGCAAACTTGTACACCATTTAGGAGATCAGTATGGCGGTTCCTCAGGAAAATTGGAATTAGTCTACCACAGGATCCAGCAATTTCACCCTTAGGATGTACCACATCCATGCAAAAAAGGTATCTGTTCAACTATATTCGTAGCAGCATTATTTGTAATAGTAAGAACCTGAAAGCAATCTAGAAGCCCCTCAACTGAAGAATGTATGAAGGAGATGTGGTACATTTATACAATGTCATACTACTCAGCTGGAGGGGGGCGGGAGATAACAATGGGATTTTGAAATTCGCAGGCAAATGGATATAACTTGAAGAAATCATCCTGAGTTAGGTAACCTAGTCATAAAAAGAGGAACATGGTATGTACTCACTCATATATGGATTTTAGACATAGAGCAAAGGATCACCAGCCTATAATTCACAGTGCCAGAGAAACTAGGATACAAGGAGGATTCCAAGAGATTCATACAAGGTCCCTCACAGAAGGGGAAAGGAACAAGATCCCTTGAGCATGTTGTGAGTAGTGGGGGGTAGTGAGTGGAGAGGGAGTTAGTAGAAAAAGAAGGGGAGGAGAGCAGAACATATGGGACCAGGAAGATTGAGTTGGGACTAATAGATGAGAGAGAGAGAGAGAGAGAGAGAGAGAGAGAGAGAGAGAGCACAATAGAGGGAGCCATTATAGATTTGAAGAGAAAACTGTCTCTAGAGAAATATCCAGAGACCTACAAGGATGACCCCAACTAACAATCTGAGCAACAGAGGAAAGGCTACCATAAATGCCCTTCCTTGATAATGAGATTGATGACTAACATATGCTATCATAGAGCCCTCATCTAATAGCTGATGGAAACAGAGGCAGACACCCACAGCTGAACACTGAGGCGAAATCCTGGAATCCAGTTGCAGAGAGGGAGGAATGATAAGAAAATGGGTCAAGACCATGCTACAGAAACTCACAGATACAGCTGACCTGAATAAGAGGGAGCTCATGGACCCCCAGACTTGATAGCTGGGAATCCAGCATTGAACCGACTCAGACCCCCTGGACATGGGTCTCAGTTAGAAGGCCTGGGCAGTCTAAGGGACCTCTGACCATGAAACCAGGATGTATCCCTGATGCACGAAAGGACTTTGGGAGCACATTCCAATGGAGGGATATACTTTCAGCCTAGAGGCAGGAGGGAGGGTCTAGACCCTGCTCCAAAAGACTTGACAGATTTTGATGATCCTTCATGGAGGGCATCACCCTCCCTGTGGAGTGCTGGCAGATGGGGAGAAATGGGGGGCATTGGAGGGAGGGAGAGTGAACTTGGATGGATATGTAAAATAAGAAATATATATATATATATAATGAAAAACCCAAGAATTGTAAAGCATTCAACATCTAAAATGATAAAGTATTCGAAAAACTATTTTGGAGTTTATTATGTATTACAAGCCAGTTGATATTGTAAGCATTCTCAAACAGCTTCTGTCCTGGGATATGGCTTGACCTGGGTCTTCTTTTTCTAAGAGAAGTGACATTTTAAGAGAGTGACAAAGTTTTGCTAGTTTTTGAAATTTGTGAAAAATTACATAGATACAGCTATCCAAATTGATATATCTTAACCACACATTGACTTGGAGCATCTTGGACACCATAGCCTATAGTACTGAGTCTAGTCCAATTCAAGTATTCATAAGGAGCAGTGACTAAAATGCCTTCACTGTAACAAGAGTACCTTGAGACAACACATCCATGCAAACTTGACTCTGACAAATGTATCCTTTTAGAATAGTATCAATTAACTGCTACAGGTAATTGATATATGTCCTAGAGAGATCAGGGAAGATGCCTCAAAGGAAGTAAGATGATGGCTGAGCCTTGAGGAGACATTGGCTTAGCTAAGAAGAGGGAAAGCATCTCTACTAGAGAAACAATGTGACTACATGGTGTAGAAGAAACCAAATGAAAGTTGTATGATGTGTGTTACTGGGCAAGTTTCTACATTGTGACTCAGGAATTTGGAGGTCATTGTTAAGGAAGTCACTTCTCCAAGTGTACCTTGTGATTTCCTGATCTGTAAAAATAGCCTTGTTTGTATACAACCATGCTCAGGAAGTGACATAGATAAAACAGGGAAGCAACATGTATTTTATCAAAATATGCAGAGGAAGAGTCCAAATAACCTTGACGATGGCTTCCACATGGAACTGTGGTCTTTCCACTCCAGTTTTGTCCATTCCTACTGCCAAATATGCTCATATTTATTGACTTATTGGTAACTAGTAACTAAACTTTTGCTCTTTTTTTTTTTCAAGACACCAATCCACAAACTTCATTTTTGCCCACTCTTCATTTCTACCAAATGTTATTCAATGAATACTTGAAAGATAATAGAGAAATCTTATTTCATTTAATAGGGAATCCCAGAAGTTCTTTCCAACATAAAAACTAATCTATGGTTGACTCACAATTCTTGTCTCCTTGAGTTACAACAAAAAACCTCTCTTTCTTCTCTAAGGCATATCCTTTGTTCTCTCACCTTTTGTGGGCTGGGTGATTGTTACTTGTCCTCCTGGTACCCATTTACTCTGCTATGATTAGATGAATCTTTGATTTCTGAATTCAGGTTGGATTTAGCCAACAGCAGTCACCATGCTTTGGTAAGAGAGTGGGAGATGACACCATGATATTTATTCTCCATCATTTTTTTTTTACTCAGTTAGGGAGGGGTCATGTTCTTTCATAAAAGGACATAAGAGTTCCATTGAGAAGTTAGCTTCTCTAGCTATATATCTCAAAAGGGACTTGGCCACCATTCCCTCCCTTATCAGGCCACTGGCTGCTGATCTCAAGAGAAGTTTCCATCTTTGTTCTTGTTTTGTTAATTATTTTTTTTTACCTGTTTGAGACAGGGTTTCACTATATAGCTGACTCCAAACTCATGGCGATCTTCCTTCTGAGGGCTGGGATTACATTTGACCAGACCATGATAGTAAATTTTTTTCCCTACTTTTTACCAAATACTCTATTTAAAAATATGTTCAAAGCTTGGCAATAAGGCCAAAGGTTAACAGAATTTTCCTTTTATTGTTATAGGGGCTCTTGCATTACTTCCCTATGCAAGGATTGTCAGAAAGGACGTACTTTGCTCAGCTCACAGTTATTACAGAAATCTAAGGCTACATGAAATTGTATGGTAATTTAAGCATTTTTTTTTGTATTTTAGTGATGAATGTCTTTCATTAAGGATTTTTTCCACAGAAAAAGAACTACAGAGGTTTGTTTTGTGAGTTGCAGAGTAGAAATTTTATATAACATTTCAATCTTATTTTCATGTTTGTCTATTAAATCACTGTAAGTAAATCAGCTACTGTGAACATTTTCATGTTTACCTCATTAACTACTGAATAAAATAATACCTTTTAATGCATGTTCATTCAACATTTGCCTGAGAACCACGATTTTTACCTCTTTGAAACTTCTGCTCAGTATCTTTTAGAATTATCTTTCCTGTTTCATTCCCTTGGTTTAATATTTCCTTATCCACTGGTATCTTTGCTTATTTATTTGAACACGAAGACCTTCCATAATTAAAAAAAATACTCCTAAATCGCAATAAAGATGCATTCTCTTTTGTTTATTCCTTGAACTTCCAGGAAGAGTAACCCGCGTAAATTTCCTGCTAATGTCCTGCTTGCCTCCTTGCTGCCAAAGAAACTGCTTATGCAGAAGGAATAAGGCCTCCCATATTCAGTGTAATAAAAACCTTAAGTGACCTTAAGTTCTGAAACCATTTTGTTTAACCTCAGCATTTGCCTCTGCTGCCTCTTTTCTTATAATGTTCTTTTTCTTTTGACTGTCTTGGTATCCTATATTCTCGATTTTCTTCCTGCGACTGTAAATTTTTTAGCTGTCTTTAATCATGTTGGACTGAAAGTGGTTCTCACCTGAGCCCTTTTCCCCTTTCTTATTCTTCACACACTCTACTTATTGTGCTCTCTTGCATGACTTCAGTTACCATTTAGTCATGTGCAACATGCACAGTCCTACTTCCAAAACACCAGAGATGCATATTCAACAGCTGTTTGATGTCTTGGATGTTCAACTGCAGTTTGGACACTGGGCAGCCATGGAAGAACCAGGCCCTTTTTCACTTGGGGAATTTCCTTTGCTTTCTAGGTTAGTGCCACTCATTTGCTAAAGCCAGAGCCTGCTATTCATAAATACTTTTACCTCATCTCGTATATTCAACTGAACTCTAACTTTGGCAATTCTAACTTAAATGTTTCTCTCATTGTCTGTACCCTAACTCCTACTTTTCAGGTTGTCCGTCAGTTAGTTTGCCCCCTCATTAGCCTACTTGGCTTTACGTTCCCTGACCCACCCACCTACTTTTCTAAAATAAAAATCTAATTATCTCACCTTTAACCTATTAATCCCCCTGCTTTTCTTTTTCTAAGTCTTGAATCCATAACAGGGTAAATGAAGCCCTTTGTCTACCAGCCTTGCCTTCAGCTATAGCTGTATCTCTTGCTAATTCATTCTCCAGTCTCTTTACTCCCTTGGGACTGATTTTCAGGACTGCTTATGGAGTTGGAGTTGATAACCTTGAAAGATGTTAGAATGTCTCTTCTTAGCCCAAACAAACGGCAAGCTTTATCTTCTACATATAGTGGAGGGTTGTCCACTCTGTGTGCCAGCTGAGATGAAAATCCTCAACACATGTAGCACCCATCTTAACCCCTCTATGTCTTTCCTACAGAGGATCTGCTGTAAATTTGCTGATGCTTCAGCTGCTTATTGTACCATGAGTCATAAATTCTTTGCTTATGGCTCAGGACTTTTCTCTTTGGCTAGCTTTCAGGGAAGAACAACAAGGGGAATTCATTAGCTTGTAACTCAAATGAAGACCTTATAAGTTTTATGTTTCTTAAGTACTTCTTATGATTCTTTATGACTGTTAGAAATGTTGATAAAATGCCACTGTACCCTGGACGGGAAATTAAAATAATGGTGTCTGACAACGTTACTTTGAAGTTCACTTTGGTGGAATTCCCCAACAATGATGGTTCAGCATTCAGTGTTGATATTTCTTCTTCATAAATCTTAGTATTTCTAACATAGGGTCCTGTTAGAGATGCAAAATCATTTTATCATCAGGTCCGTCCTACTGAGTTTTAGTTCTCTTATTCAAAAATACATTAACACACATATTACATTGTTGCAAACACAGAATCATGTATGGATTATCCCCTCTTGACTAAAGCATCTGAAGAATGGTTGGGCATTGGTGTGAGTGATAAAGTCTAACCATACCTATCTTTTCATTAATCCATTTTATATAATAAACACTCAGGGATTCCCAAGCATTAGTCTATATTGATGTATAGAAATTAAAAACAAGATACTTGTACAACATATGATTGGTGCCAGAGACACATGAAAACATTTTAAGTAAAATATTATGATAATTTTGAGAAAATGAAAATATAGCCAAAGTGCCCAGTGTATATAAATGTTCATACTAATCTACATATAAATATCATTTTACTCTCCAGAAAATATTTCTATTAAGACTTTACTACATTTTGTACATATCTCTTTAGACTTATATTCCTATACATGTACAACATATACACATATGTGTATAACATATATATTAAAATACATGCTATGCTGTATGCTCATTAATATTTTGTCTCTCATGATCCTTCCTCCATTATAATTTATAGATATTATAAATAAAACTAATTATCAAGAATTCTAAATTGACTCACACTTTATCTGTTAAGAGAATCCATAATTTGCTTAAAAAACCATCTGTGTTTCTCTGGATCTTCATAATATAAAAGGAATATTCATGTTCACTCACAATAACTAAATATAAACCCAGGCAAACTCTTCTATTTTATCTCTGTTGTGAGCCTCAAATGACAGATTCTTGAGGAAACAATTTCACTTAGTGCTAGCAATTTATTTTCTCAAACTTTAAACTGATTTTAAGATATGGGCAAATCTTCACTTATTGCATTTGTGTTTGGAATTCTAAAGTTTTACAATAAGCACCTCATGTAAATTGGAATGTAAACTTGAATGAATGAGGATTGTAGTAAGACTAAGTTCATTTGCATAGGAAAGTTTCTCTTTTGCTCATTAACCATCTAGGAACATGATTGTCAATGGAGAAACAGTTGCTATCTTCCTCATGATATTGTGAGTCCAGGTGAACCCTGGACCCCACTGTCTTCAAAATATTAGTTCTTATGGGTTTCTAAGAGGAAAGGCTAGAGTCTCTGCTGTTTTGGAAGTCTTTGGGACATCTTTGACCAGTTGCTTTTAAGGAAGCAACTGACTTCTGAGACTGGTCTATTAAGCTCAGCAGCAAGCTATCCATGCAGGCTATTACCCTCCTAATCCCTGGTTTACGTAGTAGTAGGTTTCTGTATGATATTTTCCTGCACCCTTCCTTTTGATTTTTCTCTTGCTTTCCCTTCCTACCTCCTCCATGTCTCTACCCCATCCATACTTAATCCTTTTCTCCCATGGTTTTCCCACTCTGCCCATGAACAGTCCCTTCTCTGATATGTATTGGTGGTGTTGGCCAATAAGTTGCAAGCACAAGGTTGCTGAATGAGGCTTCCAAGAACTCCCTGGCTTTCCTGGTCTGAAAAGACAGGTCTGCCTAGATGTCCCCTCATGTGTATCTTGCCTGCCTTGAGTCCCATTCCCCTGTCTACGCACTGCAAGTTGAGGGAGTATTTAGAGATCATGAAACAACAGGAGTGAAGAGATGAAAATCTGCATGGCAGGGATAGCTTTATAAAAAAATGTGGGTCATGTTTTTTTTTTTTTTTTTTTTTTTTTACTCTTAAATTCATAAATGACAGAGCAAGAAACATAAAGTGCACTTCCTAAATGCATATAACATTTCTATCTAGGCCTCTAAATTATGAGAAACACTTAGCATATAGTTTGCTTTTGACTTTAAAAAATTAACTTACTCATACATAAACATTACCTTTAATTTCTCAGGACAATACCAGAAAACAAGTTTGAATGTCTGCAGCAGTAATTACTTAAAATCCTTTCAAATAAGGGACTCTGTAATCTTTTAATTGATTGCTGCACATTTTTTTCTTTTGTTTCTGATGTTTCTTTCCTTCTTTATGCCCATACTAGTATTTCTTCTTATTTCTAACCTAGAAAAAGACTATACTTATTGTAGTCACTGAGCTCTCTCTCTCTCACACACACGTATATATAGTTTCTTAATATAATTGGAAAGGATGAGTAAAATATTTTGATTTATAGGTTTTAATCCTACCTTATTCCAACATTGCTGTGCTTTATAGTTTTCCAACAGAACAGGCTCTTCACTGGTATTTCAGGTTACCTCTGTGACCTCCCATCCATCCCTACCTCTTCCCTCCCCTTCCTTTTTTCTTTCCTTGGTGAATCTCAAAGGAAAAATATGGTAACTCTTTACTGGGCATTATAATTTATTTTCTTGAAAAATTAAAAGGAAAGAAATAGACACAGTTCTTTATTTTGTGGAATATAGTGGAAACTTACTTCTTTCCACTCAGTGATTCCACGAACTTGGACTTTTCATTTCTTCATTCATTCAATATACTCATTAAGAAATTTTCATGTGAAAAGAACCATGTGTTTCATTATTACTCCCAAAGAAGAAATATGTAGTCAATTAGTACTTAAGAAATTCTGATTATTTTTATCAGAATCACCAGCCTTGGGAACAAAATGTCTTCTGCTACCAGAACCAAAGAGATAGGGCTCAGTAGTTAAGACTGCGTATTGCTCGTTCCTGTATCCAGGTTAGGTGACTCCAAAACTTCTTGTAACTCCACCTCCAGAGGGTCTAGTGCCCTCTTCTGGCTTTCTCAGACATCTGTATACATGTGGCACACACTCATGTAGATAGACACACATAACAGATACACAAAAACACAAATAAAAATATAAGTAATAGTTAAAAAATAAAAATAATAGTTATGCTCCATAGGCATAGAACAAAAAATAATTGTAAATATACTTCAATAGGTGAGAAATTTAATATTTATGTATGGATTACCAAAAGTATTTCTATCTCTTGGCAGATTGATGAGCATTAGCAAAAATAGCTTACACAGTGAAAGAAAGTTAAAAATACAGTGAATTATTTCTATGAAGAGTTGTATTGGAATTATGATGGGGGCTGCATTGAATGTATAGACTGTGTTTGGTATAGTGACCATTTTTACAATAGTAATTCTACCAATCCATTGAACCTGGGAAGTCTTTCTTTCTTTCTTCTGATGTCTTTCTCAACTTGTTTTTCTGTATTTTATTTTCCAGCTCCTTACTCCCTTGCTTAGGTTTATTCGGAAATATTATTTTTGAGGCTATTGTGAATGTGATTGGTTCCCTGATTTCCTTCTCAGTCTATTGTTGGTATGTAAGAAGGTTACTGACTTTTTCCATGTTAGTTTTTGTTATGAGCACTTTCCTGACAGCCTGGTCCCAAAGCCTTGTCAGTCCCAAAATAATACACAGAGACACTGTATGAATATGAAACTGTTGGCCTGTTACTAGTATTTCTTATTGGGTAGCACTGTCTTAAATATTAACTCATAATCACTAATAAATGTATTTCTACATGGTCTTGTCATACCTAGAACACAAGACTGGCATCCTTTCTTCTTGAGATTACATTGCCACTCCTATGTTTCCCAGAATCCTCCTTCTCTCCTAGTCCCACCTATCTTGCTTTCCCATTGTCCAAGAGGGCTTTATTCATTAACTAATAAGAGAACCATATTTACAGAGTTACATCTCCCATCATCTCCTCTTTTCTGTCTAAAACAAAAAGGTTTTTAAATTTATCATAGTAAAATATATAACAAAATAGTTATAAAATAAGAACTATAGTTAACAATATTTAGTTCATTAACATTTAGCAAGATTTAAAGAAAATATTTTATCTTCTATCCAATCTTTTTGAGTCTGAAGTCTTATATGTAAATTATCTTTAATCCTAACTAAGGAAAACTATTACCATAACTATCTGTCTTCAACTCCATCAAGGACCACAGAAGGAAAATATTATAAACTCTAGAATTAACAGAGACAACTTGCCTGGTCAGTTACCCAAAGTTCTTCTGTAATGTTCCATCTTCAGTCTATAGGCCATAGTGTGTCTGGCCAATTCCCAAGCAAAGCAGGAAACCTTAAACTGTCCACCTGTATTGGCAGTTTGTCAGTAACTTTTCTCTGTGTCCTGCACAATGTCTGGCAGACTCTTCCATGAAGCAGAAACCCTGAAGCACTGTCCATCTTGTTTCAGCAGTCACTTTCCCGTGAATCCTGTGTGTCCAGTTTATACAGCATAAAGTCAAAAAGTCCAGACAAGAGCAATTTCTTGCCCAAATGGCTAGTCTTTCCATACTTGGAGTAAACTCAATAATGAGTTTCTTTGATGTCCATCTTCCTTTGTGACACAGGTGGTGTTGCCAGGAGCAGTTACATCTCACTGTGAAGAAAAACCCTAAACCATTTTAAAGGCCATATTTGGTAGGCCTTTGAAAGGTTTGGAGACTGTTTATGCATTTGAAATATATCTCTATATATCTACAAAACCTAACAAGCCTAATTATAAGTTTTGACTATTATAGGTAATTATCTATAATCTGTACTTAATTATACATTACATTTTCAATGAGCTATGCAAACACAATACCTAAACAAAAGGAGGAATATACTTATCACAAAATTGACATTAAGTTTGTATCAATAAATGAAAATCCATTCCAAGACAAAGTATTCATTTCTATACCATAATCCCCTTTTGCCTTTAAAAAGAGATTGGTTGTGGTCATTAACCATTTATAACCAACCCCATTTAAATGAAAACAAACATTTATAGACAATATTTGGGAATTTGGGCATCATTCTTTCAAACTGTTTCCTGCTGGTTGGGGATGCTGTTATACCATGGGAATCATAAAAAGACGCAGAAATTCTGACTGCAAGGCTGCCTTGTTCCAGCTGGTTTGAATGTGGATCACCTGGGACACTGTTTTAGTGGGTCTTGCTTGATCAAATCATGTTAGTCTGGAAGGATTCCATAGCCTTTCATTTTCTGTGGAAACAAAAATAGAAATCCTTTTCCCCAGTAACCTGTCCTTAGACTTAAATTTTGAAGTCAACACATTTAAAATAAATAAGTTGGATTAATTTAGCAGCGTTGATAATCAAGTGTGTTTCAGCAATTGCTCCTTCCTTAGCAATTGTTGTTCCTTCCTTAGCAATTGAGTATTTAAAGACAACACAGTGCCATACAGTATCCAGACTCTCTGTTTGCTTTTCATCTTTACGTGGCTTTTCATTATTCTATTACTTTTCCTTTCATTTTTTTTTTATTTCTGAGACAGGGTTTCTCTGTGAACTTTTGTCTGTCCTGAAATTTACGCTCTACATCAAAATCACAGAGATTTGTTTGCCTCTCCCTCCTGAGTGCTGGGATTAAAGGCATGCACCATCACTGCCCTGTCACCTTTTTTATTTTTTTCACCAAATATCCCTTTTATTTTCTCTGCCAAGCCTATGTATATTTCTTACATAATTTTTTTAAGAAACACATTTGTTTTACATATCAATCCCAGTTCCTGAACAGTCCTGTCTTCCCCTGTTCCCTCCACCAACCCCTTTCCAATCCTCATTCTGCTCCTCAGGGAGGGTGAGGCCTTCCATGGGGAGACTTCTAAGTCTGTCATATCACTTGGAGCAGGGCCCAGGTCCTCCCCCATGTGTCTAGGATGAGGGAGTATCCCTCTATGGGGAATGAGCTCCCAAAGTCTATAAATAATGATCCAATACCAGAGGCCTTATAGACTGCCCAGACCTCCCAACTAACCCCACATTCAGGGAACCTGGGTCAATCCTATGCTGGTTTCCCAGCTATCAGAATGGAGTCCATGAACTCCCCCTTGTTCAGGTCAGCACTTTCTATGAGCTTCTCCACCCCTTTGCTCATCACTTCTCCTTGTCTGCAACTGGATTCCAAGAGTTCTGCTCAATGGTTAGCTGTGGGTATCTGCTTCTGTTTTCACCAGCTACTAGATCAAAGCTCTAGGATGGCATATAAGGTAGTCATCAATCTCATTATCAGGGAAGGGCATTTAAGATAGCCTCTCCACTGTTGCTTAGATTGTTAGTTGGGGGTCATCCTTGTAGACCTCTGGACATTTCCCAGGTGCCAGATTTCTCTTTAAAACTATAATGGCTCCTTCTATTATGGTATCTCTTTTCTTGCTCACCTCTATTCTTTCCTTGGCTCAATCTTCCTGCTCTGTCATGCCCACCTCTGCCCTCTTCTTCTTGCTAACCCTCTCTCTCCTCCCCACATGATCTTAATTTGCTTGGGAGATCTTGTCCCTTTCCTTTTTTTCAAGGGACCATGTATGTCTCTCTTAGGTTCTTCCTTGTTTCCTAGCTTTTCTGGCTGTATGGATTGTAGGCTGGTATCCTTTGCTCTATGTCTAAAAGCCATATATGAGTGAATACTTAACTATGTTTGTCCTTTTGTGACTGGGTTACCTCACTAAGGATGGTTCTTCTAGTACCATCCATTTGCCTGTGAATTTCAAGATTCCATTATTATTTTTTCTTTTTTACACTGAATAGTACTCTGTTGTGTAAATGTCCCACATTTTCTCCATCCATTCTTCAGTTGAGGGGCATTTAGGTTGCTTCCAGGTTCTGGCTGTAACAAATAATGCTGCTATGAACATAGTCGAACAGATGCCCTTTTTGTATGAGTGTGGATCTTTTGAGTATATGCCTAAGAGTGGAATTACTGGATCTTGAGATAGACTGATTCTCATTTTCCTGAAGAACTGCCATACTGATTTCCAAAGTGGCTGTATGAGTTTGCACTCCTAGCTTTTTGAGTTCTTTGTATAGTTTGGAAATCAGCCCTCTGTCAGATGTGGGACTGGTGAAGATCTTTTCCCATTCTGTGGGTTGCAAATTTACTTGTTGATTTTGTCCTTTGCCTTACAAAAGCTTTTCAATTTCAGGAGGTCCCATTTATTAATTGTTGATCTCAGTGTCTGTGCTACTGGTGTTATGTTCAGGAAGCTGTCTCCTGTACAAATTTGTTCAAGGGTACCTCCCAATTTCTCTTCTAAGAGGTTCAGTGTAGCTGGATTTATGTAGAAGTCTTTGATACATTTGGAATTAAGTTTTGTTTATAGCATTAGACATGGGTCTATCTGCAATCTTCTATAGGTCAGCATCCAGTTATGCCAGCACCCATTTGTTGAAGATGCTTTCTTTTTTCATTGTATAATTTTAGCTTCTTTGTCAAAAATCAGGTGTGTGAGTTAATATAAGGGTTTTCATTTCAATTCCGTTGGTCTTCCTGTCTAGTTTTGCACCAGTACCAGGCTGTTTTCAGGACTATAGCTCTATAGTAGAGCTTGAAGTCAGGGATGGTGATGCCTCCTGAAGTTCCTTTATTGTACAGTGTGTTTTGGCCATCCTGGGTCTTTTGTTTTTCCATATAAAGTTGAGTATTGTTCTTTCAAGATCAGTGAAGAATTATGCTGGGATTTTGATGGGGATTACATTGAATCTGTAGATTGCTTTTGGCAAGATTGCATTTTTTACTATGTTGATCCTGTCTATCCAAGAGCATGGGAGATCTTTCCATTTTCTGCTGTCTTCTTTAATTTCTTTCTTTAAAGACACAAAATTCTTATATAAGTCTTTCACTTGTTTGATTAGCATTACCCCAAGATATGTTATGTTGTTTGTGGCTATTATAAAAGGTGATATTTCTCTGATTTCTTTCTCAGTTTGTATATAGTAAGGCTATTTTTTTTTTGAGTTAATCTTGTATCCAGCCACTTTGCTGAAAGTGTTTATCCATAGGAGTTTCCTGGTAGAGTTTTTTTCAGGTCACTTATGTAAACTATCATATCATCTGCAAATAAATAGTGAGTATTTGACTTCCTCCTTTCCAATTTGTATCTCCTTGATCACTTTTGTTTTCTTATTGCTCTAGCTAGACATTCAAGTACAATACTGAAGACATATGGAGAGAGTGGACAGCCTTGCCTTGTTCCTGATTTTAGAGGAATTGCATTGAGTTTCTCTCTATTTAGTTTTATTTTTCAGTTTGTTTATATCGTGGATAACATTGATAAATTTTCATATGTTGAACCATCTCTGCATCCTCTGCTTGGTTATGTGCATAAGTTTTCTGATGTGTTTTTGGATTCAATTTTCTAGTATTGTACTGAGTATTTTTGCATCAAAGTTCATGAGGGATATTGATCTGTAGTTCTCTTTCTTAGTTGTGTCGTTGTGTGGTTTGTTTACAAAGGTAATCATAGCCTTGTAAAAGGAGATGACAATGACCCTTCTGATTCTATTGTGTGAAACACTTTGAGGAGTATTGGTATTAGCTGGTAGAATTCTGGTAGAATCTGGCCCTGGGCTTTTTTTGGTTATAAGAGTTTTGATGACTGCTTCTTTTTCATTAGGACTTGTAGGTGTATTTAAATTTCTTATCTGTACTTGATAAGTGATATCTATCAAGAAAATTGTTCGTTTCCCTTGAGTTTTCAAATTTTGTAGAATAGAGATTTTCAAAGTATGACCTGAATAGTCTCCAGGTTTCCTCTGTTCTGTTGTTATGTCTGCCTTTATCATTTCTGATTTTGTTGATTTGCATGTTCTCTCTCTGCCTCTTGGTTACTTTGGACAAAGGTTTGTCTATCTTGTTGATTATCTTGAAAAACCAACTCTTTGTTACATTGATTCATTGTATTGTTTTCCTAGTTTCTACTTTATTGATTTGAGCCCTCAATTTGATTTTTTTCTCATGTCTATTCCTTCAGGGTGAGTTTGCTTCTTTTTGTTCTAGAAATTTCAGTTTGCGTTAATTCTCTAGTGTGACTATTCTCCAGTTTCTTCACATGGGCACTTAGTGCTATGAACCTTCCTCTTAGTACTGCTTTCAAAGTGTGCCGTAAGTTTGGGTATGTTCTGCCTTCATCTTCATTGAATCTAGGAAGTCTTTAATTTCTTTGTTTATTTCTTTCTTGACCTAGTATTGGAACAATTGTGCATTGTTCAATTTCTGTGAGTTTGTAGGGTTTCTTCAATTTGTGTTGTTGTTGAAATCTAACTTTAGGGCATGGTGGTCTGATAAGATACAGGGGATTATTCCTATTGTAAACCTATTATTCCTATAGTAAACCTATTGAGGTTTACTATATTGCTGAGTATGTGGTCGATTTTAGAGAAAGATTCATGTGGAACCAAGAAGAAGGAATATTCTTTTACGTTTGGATGGAATGTTCTATAAATATCTGTTAAACCCAATTGGGTCATAACTTCTGTTAGTTCCTTTGTTTCTTTGTTAAGTTTCTGTCTGTTGGACCTGTCTAGTGTTGAGAGTTGGGTGTTGAAACCTCCCACTCTAAGTGTGTGAGGTTTCATGTGTGATTTGAGTTTTACTAATGTTTCTTTTATGAATGTAGGTGCCTTCGTATTTGGGGCATAGATGCTTAGAATTGAGACTTCATCTTGATGGATTTCTCCTGTGATGAATAAGAAATGCCTTTCTTCATCTCTTTTTTATTGATTTTAGTGTAAAGTCTAATTTGTTAGATATTAAGATTGTACACCACTTGTTTCTTGGGACCATTTGATTGGAAAATCTTTTTCCAGCCCTTAACTTGAGGTGAGTCTGTCTTTGAAGTTTAGGTATGTCTCTTCTATGCAGCAGGATGGGTTCTGTCTTCATATTCATCCTGTTAACCTGTGTCTTTTTATAGGTGAGTTAAGACCATTAATATTGAGGAATATTATGACCATTGATTGTTAATTCTTTTTTGTTTTGGATTTGTTGTTGGTGGTGGTATTATGTGTGGATTTCCTAACATTTTTCTTTTGGCTGTTGGTAAAGAGGGATTATCTATTGCCTACGTTTTTGTGGGTGTAGTTGACTTCCTTCTGTTAGAGTTTTTCTTCCAGAACTTTCTGTAGTACTGGATTAGTTGGGATGTATTGTTTAAATCTGGTTTTGTCATGAAATATCTTGGTTACCTCATCTATAGTGATTGAAAGCTTTGCTTGGTATAGTAGACTGGGCTGGCATTCGTGGTCTCTTAATGTTGGCAGAATATCTACCCAGGACCTTTTGGCCTTCAGAGTTTCCATGGAAAAGTCAGGCTTAATTCTGATAGATTTGCCTTTTATGTTTTTTTTTTTTTTGTGGACCACTCTATTTGGTGTTCTGTAAGCTTCTTGTACTTTCATTGGCATGTTTTTCTTTAGGTTGATAAAGTTTTCTTCTATGATTTTGTTTAATATATTTTCTGCACCTTTGAGTTGGATTTTTTCACCTTCTTCTATATCTATTATTCTTAGGTTTGGTCTTTTCACACTATCCCATATTTCCTGGATATTTTGTGTTAGGGATTTGTTGGACTTAAATTTTTCTTTGGTCGATGATCTATTTCTTCTAGTGTATCTTCAATGCCTGAGAGTCTCTCTTCCATCTCTTGTATTCGGTATCTTACAGTTGCATCTGTAATTCCTGATTGTTTACCCAGCTTTTCTATTTCAGCATTCCCTCAGTTTGTGTTTTCTTTATTGTCTTTATTTCAGTTTTCAGGTCAGGGACTATCTTAATTGTTTCCTTCATCTGTTTAATTGTTTCTTTTTTTTTCTTGGCTTTCCTTGCTTTCTTTAAGAGATTTGTTGATTTCTTACATTTTTTTGGTTTGTTTTTTTTCTTCCATTTCTTTATAGGATTTTTTTCATTTCCTCTTTTAGGGTCTTTATTATCTTCATGAAGTTGTTTTTAATGGTCATTCTCTTCTTCATCTGTGTTGGAATGTTTAAGTCTTGGTGGTGTGGTGTGTGTAGACTCTGGGGGTATCATATTGATCTTTCTGTTGTTGACTGTGTTCTTATACTGTCATCTACCATATCTTCTTCCTGTGTATACCAGTGGGATCTCTCTATCTCTTGTTGAGTACAGGACCAAGGTTCTCTTCTGATGTGTGCAAGCAGGTGCAATACTCTGATGGCTCTCCTAGTCCAGTGGGAGGAGGTGGGACTAGGGTATTGGCACACTGTGGATGGGCTGTTTCACTGGGATGGGTTACCTTGTGCACAGTCCCAAGTCCTTAGGAGGCTCTGAGCAGGGCACCAGAAAGTGGGCTCCTTCAGTGAGTGAAGGCAGAAGCAAGATGATGGTAGACTCTGGGAAGGCCAGACCTCAGAGATGGATGACTGACTCTTCAAGCAGTCTCCAGTTCTTAGTTGGCTTGCCTATGTATATTTTTAAACACAGTGTAAAAACCTTTTAGGTTTTACTTTATCTGAATCTGTCTTTATTGTATATCTTGCTAAAATTAAAGCAGCATCTGTTTTGGTGGCTGGCTTTCCAATATGGTAGGGTTACATTTACCACCAGCACTGAGAGCTGTGCGCACTGCTTTGGTTTATGCTGCCATCAAGCAGCATTCTGTTGACTTGGAGATGTGGTCACTGTCACTGCCAGCTGTTCGTACACAATTCTTGTTTGGTAGTGGGTCTCCTTAAAAGAGCCCTGCAGTTTTTTGCTGCTTATGCTGAGTCAGAAAGACTCCCTTAAATGAGCCACAGAAATCTCTGCTTTTCTCTAGCAAAACAGAGCCCACCTGAGAAAAATGCTGCTACCAAGAAGCCTTGCTTGTCTCTGTTCTTTTGTTTTAAACATCTCTTTTTAAGCTTTTGTCAAGTTTTAAGTGGAAGTTCTTAGTACCCTGGTTGCAGGCGCCATTTTGTTAGGAGCAGTTTCCTGCTACCCTAGTCCCAAAGCTGAGTCAGCTCCAAAGTAACACACAGAGACACTGTATTAATTATGAATCTGTTGGCTGGCTACTAGCATTCTTATTGGATAGCTCTTTATTAAATATTAACCCATAATTACTAATATATGTATTTCTACATGGTCTTCTCTTACACAGAACGCCAGACTCGCATCCTCTCTTCTTGAGATCACATCATGACTCCTACGTTTCCCAGAATCCTCCTTCTCTCCTAGTCTCATCAGGAGATGTCATTCTGTAAATATGTTTCTCTTATTGGTTAATGAATAAAGCTTTCTTGTCCAATAGGAAAGCAAGATAGGTGGGACTAGAAGACAAGGAGGATTCGGGAAGTTTTAAAATGTAGGACCAAGAGAACAGAACACCAGGACCTCTCTCCAGTAAGATGAGACCATGTGGAAATACTTAGATTAATAGAAATGGGTTAATATTTAAGACAGAGCTAGCCAGTAAGAAACTAGTAACTGGCCAACAGCTTTATATCTAATACAGTGTCTCTGTGTGTTATTTGGGGCTGGCACAGCTGTGGGACCAGGCAGGTGGAAAAACTGCTCATAACAATCTCCCATTTAATTTTTATATGTACAATTTAATGTAAGTGTTTATCAGTCATATAAGTTTTTTGATGGAGTCTTTAGAGTCTTTAATGAAAACCTAGACAGACTAACACCAGGAAATTCCACCCGATGTTCTCCTGTCCGAGTCACACCAGCAAGAGAGCTTTTCCTGGCTCTTCCTCTGACCTCCTTCCATAGGTCACTTCCGCCCCTGGCTCCACCCCCCAATGGGCATGGTCAGTGCCACAGAAGGACTATCTCACTACAATTCCCCTTTTAGTCTAAAGAAAAGATTTAGGCTTAATACAAAACTATAAACAAAACAGTGAATAACAAATGTGCTCCAAGAAAAGGAAAATCGAGAACAAAATGACCTACATATCTAGTCCTAGGGTGAAGGCATAATGGAGTTTACAATAGAGTTGTCCTAAGCTGGAAAACGTAAGGTACTAGTACCTAATATATCTAACTAGGAAGAGAGAATAATAGTTGTGATAGTTTAATTTTCAACCTCATCAAGACCTGAGAAGGAAAATAATGATACTAGAGTAGACAGGAAGTGTGGATGGACAAGTTCCAAAAGGTGCAGCAAGGACAGAAACAGCAAGCCACCTGGACAGTCACCCTAGGTCTCATAGCAACGTTGGTACACCCAGTTTTGGCTAAGGCCAAGAGAACTTGACAGGCCACAACAACAGCAGGGAGGTAGAATGGTTTTCTTACCCTGACTTAGCAAAGTCCAGCAGTCTTCTATATTTGTCTCCTGCAAGCACATAGGACTGCATGTCCAATCAGTGGTCAAGGTGGGGCAATTCTTTGCCCAACAGGCCATTAGCTGAGGCAAGAATGAACTCCAGCAGGAGCAAGAACAGTGTCCAACATATTTTTGGGATAGTGCACGGTGCTGTCAGGAGCAACAGTGTCTCATGTCAACGGAGTACTAATATTAAAACATTTAAATGCCATGTTCTGCATGTCTATGAAGTGACTGAAGATTAAGCATCTATATCTGACTAATCTCATAGGTACAGGAAACATGAGTGAAGATACTCTGTAATACTCAAGAACTTAGCTAAAAAACTGATTAAAACTTCCCTGAGTAAAGCAGGAACAAATACTTAAACAATATAACTATATACATATACATACATATAAATCCCTAAAATAGAGGTAGAGTAGAAATGTCAAGACAAGAGGTAGAACTATAAAGGGCAGCATGATAAATATCACAAATTGTATTAATATACAAAATGTCTTGAATACAAGAAAAGTATACATACATAGAATATGGTAAAAAATAATGTGCATAAAACATCGTAAGTGGAAAGATTTCACACAATATAACAAAATATAAACTTAATTTACATAGCTTACCACATATAAGAATATATAACAATGTAAGCTGTAAAATACTATCTCATTCTTACTCAAATTCACAAGAAAATAGGCTAATCTACCTATATCCCATCTAAACCATACCTTTTCCAACCATTCCCTATTACTGTCTAAAAGATAAACCCGAGTGTAAGCATCACCTTCCATACCCAACCCTAAATAACTAAAACCAACCCAAAGACGATGACTATTATCCCAAAATTCCAAGGGTAGGGAAAGGGGGCATCATTATCTTAAGGTTACTTCCTGCTGAAATGGGACAATGATTGCTCCAATGGATCCTATAGGAAGAAAATTTTTAGCAACCAAAATTCTCAACAGAACTGGCTGTGACATATGTAGCTAGTCACTGTGTGGCAGAAAATACTTGACTGTAGTTCTATTTGAAACTCTGGCCAGGGTGTAATAAGAAGGTGCACCATTACAGCTAGCTAGTCATGAGTTGTCTCGAGCAAAACAGTCTCAAACTGTTTTTAGGGTGATGTTTGAAGTTCAGATGCATCAGGTTGAGTCAAGTGGAAACGATGATGTGGGGCCCCATCTTCTTTCCAGAAAGTTCAAAGACTGCTGTTAGGAATCGTTATTATTCCTTGTGGAAAAATTACACATCAATATTAAAGTAAAATTTTCAAGTTTTAAGGTATGCATTAGGGAAAGACAACAATAAGCATTAAAAAAGTATGTGAGAAAATTAGGATTTCAGAGAGACAATTGCGTAAGAAATGAGTCCCCAGATTTTGTTTTCTTCTGCCTTACACCAATTGGCTTCTTGATTTAAGGCAGAAACCATGAATTTAATCTTAACAACATGCTTGAATTTAGAGAAGGAAAGCCAAATCCAACTCCAAAGCCAGCAATGGTTTACATAAATTGGGACTTCAGGAATACTAGATAGTAGAGAGAAATAGGTTTCTGTATAGAAATAGTTCATTACAATTAAATATATATATATATATATATATATTACCATATATCAGATTCTGCTTCATTAAGTGATTGTTTCTGAAGAGCTGCCTTCTCTTCTGTAGGTACCTACATGTTCAGTGTCTTTTGGCTGTTTGATGATAGGTTTTCTCTGTTTTCCTGTAAGAACAAGAACAGAACACTTCCCCTACCTTTGAGAGGCCTCCATACACCTCATGGGACCTAATTTGTTGGATGACTTGTCATTTCTCTTCATTAAGATGTTTCTCTTGTTCAACTCGGATCTTGATTAACTTAGATGGTATCCATAGTTTTTCTTCTCCTGTAGATACAAATGCAAAACCCCTACCCCAACATAACACATATCCTGCTTTCCATTCTGAGGTCAGTACATCCTTGAAGTACAATGGCTGATTTAGTTCAGAAGTTTTTTCTATTGTCCAGTGTCTTTCTGCAGCTGTTTTTCCCTTTCCATCAGCATTAAGAAATTTTAATGTTAATAAAGCATTATGTAATCTGTGTTTGGGTGTCTTGGTTCCTCCTGCCTGTTTATAGAGCATTTCTTTTAAAGTTCGATTGGATCTCTCAACCACTGCTTGTCCTGTAGGATTGTGCGGTATACCAGTTATGTGCTTTATGTTATAATACTCAAAAAACTGTTTCAATTTGCTGGAGACATATGCTGGAGCACTGTCAGTTTTTATTTGTGCAGGTATGCCCATAATGGCCATTACCTCTAATTGGTGTGTAATAACAGAATTAGCCTTTTCAGAGCTCAGAGCAGTGGCCCATTGAAACCCTGAAAATGTATCTATAGTGTGATGTACATATTTTAATTTTCCAAATTCTGCAAAATGAAACACATCCATTTGCCATATTTCATTCCTATTTATACCTTTAGGGTTACTGCCTGGTGGTAAAGGAGTTTGGTTATAGAATGAGCAAGTAGGACATTTCCTTACTATTTCCTTGGCTTGTTCCCAAGTGATAGAAAAATCCTTTTTTTAAACCTTTGCTGTTCACGTGGTGTTTCTTATGAAACTCTGAGGCTTCTAGCACACTTCCTATCAATAAACGATCAATTTTATCACTGCCTTGTGCTAGAGGACCTGGCAGACCCGTATGTGATCTGATGTGTGTTATATATATAGGATGAGTCCTCTTTCTGATAGTATCTTGTAACTGTATAAACAATGAAGTTAATTCTGTATTGTCAGGAATAAATTCTGCAGTCTCAATGTGTAAAACGACTCTCTCTGTATATTGCGAGTCAGTAACTATATTGAGAGGTTCTTTAAAGTCCGTAAGTACCATGAGAATGGCATACAATTCTGCCTTTTGTACAGAATTGTAAGGGCTTTGAACCACTTTGCTAATTTTTCCTGATTTATATCCTGCCTTACCTGATTTGTTTGTACCAGTGTAGAATGTATGCACTCCAGAAATAGGTGTTTTTCTTACAATGCATGGAAGGATACAAATTGCTTTCTTTATGAATTTGATTCTCTCAGTTTTGGGATAATTGTTGCTAATCATTCCCAAAAAGTTACTACAAGCTCTCTGCCAATATTCGTTATCTTTCCATAAGGAGGAAATTTCCTCATTAGTTAAAGGTACTATAATTTCTGCTGGGTCCCTTCCTATTAGCTGACGAAGTCTTAATTTACCTTTTATAATCAAGTCAGAGATCTTTTCTATATATGTTTTTAGTTTTTTTATTCTGTTTATGTGGTAGGAATATCCATTCTAATATGATATCTTCTCTCTGCATCAAAATCCCTGAAGGATATTCTCTAGATGGTAATATAACCAGAATACAGTCTAGGTTTGGATCCACACGGTCCACATGTGCTTCTAGTATCCTCTTTTCTACCCATTTTAATTCCTTCTCAGCTTCAGCTGATAGTATTAGTGGACTATTCAAGTTCATATCTCCTTTTAAAGCCATTTTCAGGGTTTTCAAATCATGCCCTTCTACTCCAATAATGGTTTGCAGTTGAGAAATCTCTCCTAGTAATTTTTGAAGATCATTAAGAGTCTGGTAGCGATCTCTTCTGATCTGTACTTTTTGTGGTCTAATTTTATGTAGACCTATTTTATATCCTAAGTAGTTGATAGACTCTCCTTTTTGTATATTTTCAGGTGAAATTTGTAATCCCCAGCGAGGTAAAACTTCCTTTACTTTCTCAAACATTTTTTCTAATATTTCTCCTTTAGAGTCAGCTAACAATATATCATCCATGTAATGCTAGATTATGGATTGTGGAAACTGTTTACGAATTATTTCTAACGGTTTTTGTACAAAATATTGGCACAGGGTGGGGCTATTTAGCATTCTCTGTGGCAAAACCTTCCATTGATATCTCTCTTCACCGGTTGAGAATTATTGTAATTAGGTACCGTGAAGGCAAATTTCTCTTTATCCTGTTCTTGTAAAGGTATAGTGAAGAAGCAATCCTTTAAATCAATAACTATAATAGGCCATTCTTTGGGTATCAAAGAAGGCAAGGGCATTCCAGGCTGTAGAGAGCCCATTGGCTGGATAACTTTATTGATGGCTCTCAGGTCTGTAAGCATTCTCCATTTACCAGATTTCTTTTTGATAACAAATACAGGAGAATTCTAAGGGCTGGTTGATTCCTCGATATGTCCAGCATTTAGCTGTTCCTGAACCACCAGGCTTTCTAAAGCTTCTAACTTCTCAGAGGTCATAGGCCATTGTCCTACCCAGACAGGTTCCTCTGTTAGCCATTTTAAAGGTAGGGCTTTTGGTTCCTCTGTTTGTTCAGCACTTGTATTCTCTTTTTGTACAGCCTGGATATTTGGTATCTGTCTTGTATAGTACTTTACAATATTTTTTCCACAATCATGAGGTTGTTTATGGTTCCTATCTAATACTGGAGGAATGTTAATCTGTGTATTGATTGCTGTAATAGATCACGACCCCATAAATTTATCACTACATCAGCCACATATGGTCTCAACCTTCCTCTCTATCCTTCTGGTCCTATACATTCAATCCATCTTGTGCTTTGTTTTACCTGAGACAGGGTTCCAATCCCTAAGAATTGAACATTTACCTCATGCAGGGGCCATCTTCGAGGCCAAGATTTATTAGATATGATAGTTACATCCGCCCCTGTGTCCAGTAGACCGTCAAACAGTCTATTATTCATCTTAACTATCAATCTAGGCCTATGACTATAGTGGTTTGTCAAAATATACGTTTTTTATTTCCTTCTGTCATGTTTGATTCAACTTCTGTCACTAGTTTGTCATCCAGAGCGGTATGAGTTTTTATAATAGGCACAGAATTTTCTAATTGTCCTGTGGGAGATTGTCTTCCCCTGTGGGACTGGGAATGTTTGGACCACCTGTGACGTGGGGGCCTTCGAGAGGACCCCCAAGGAGTTTCCTGATGGTAAAGGGTTTCCTTGCTTGTCTCTGGTCGATCTACACCAATTCGTCCAGTGTCTGCCTTTGCCACACCTTCTACATAACCCAGGAGGCTGAGGCCTTCTATTTGATTCATTCCTGGGAGTGTTATTTCTAGGGAAGTTTTGCCTACAATTTCTTTTTAGGTGTCCTATCTTACCACAGTTATAACATATGACATGTTGATATCTCTTCAAACCTTTGGAGATGGCTTCTCCTACCCAAGCTTCTAAGTCACCATAATAAGGAACTCTGTTATCTTGATGTCTTCTCTGACCTTTAGATATGGCTTCTCCTACCCATGCTTCAGTCTTATTGTCATTATACTCAATGTTGCGTGTATATAGGACCCATTCATCCAAGGGTGCTGATTGCATTTTTAAAGGCCAAAACACCTGTTTGCATTGAGGATTCACATTCTCATAAGCTAAGGATTCTATGAGTATTCGCCTAGCATCTATGTCTGCTACCTCTAATTGTACTGCCCTTGATAATCTTTCTAGAAAGACACTAAAGCATTCTCTAGGTCCTTGCCTTATCTTGGTATAGGGTTCTATCCTCTCTCCTAATTCATGAACCTTATCCCAAACATTCAAAGCTGCTGTACTGCATAGAGACAAGATATGTTCATCATAGGCAGCTTGGGTTTCTGGGTCAGCATAAAGGCCCTCACCAAGAATTTTATCTTGGGGAGCTTTATAACCTTTCTTTAAGCCCTGAAGTTCAATAGCTTTTGCTTCCTCTCTCCATAAAGCCCTCCATTCTAATTGAGAGGAGTTTTCAAGGACAGCTGATATTAATTGATCCCAATCCTTAGGGGTTACCTTGTTATTCCTTGCCCATGATTCTACTAATTGCTTCACATAAGGTGAGTGCATGCCATAAGAGACTACTGATTCCTTTATACCTTTTAAATCTTTCATACGTATTGGTTCCCACTGATATGCAAAGACACCTTTTGGGTGTTTTTTCATTGCTGGTTTTTCATGAATAGATACAGGGAAAGCTCCCCTGACTCTAAATGGTGTGGAAAATTTTAAGTCTTTTTCATGCCCTGTTACCTGTAGTTCTTCTTCTGATGTATCAGACTGAAGGTCTTCTAAAGCATGAAATCTATTCACCATTGTTTCTTTGAGTGTCTGAACTTCTTGAATCAAATAACTTTCTAGAGACTTCATTGCATCAGTCAGTTTCTTACTTTCTCCAACTACAAATGATTCCATGTTTTTAATCTTCCCATCCTTAGATATTATCTAAATGACATGTAAACTGCCTTCCAGAAACAGTGTTCTATCTGCTAGCTTGCCATTATCCTCAGACATGGAAGAGATTCTATCATCTAGTCTTTCTATCTGATGTTCCAGTATTTTTAAACTTATTAGTAGCTTCCTCCGACCAGGAACGAGCTGTTTCTGCTAGCGTGTTAATGCATTGCATTGTTTCTGTTCTGGTTATTGAGGTATCTGACATGAAACAAATTCTGTTTTTTACTTGGTCATTTTCATGTTCCACGGTTGGTATTCTACCTGTCAGCTCTCCAACGCCACCTTCAATATTCTGAACCTTTCTTTCTATACTTTCTATGCTTTGAATTCTATAATTTTCAATGTTTTGAATCATTTTTTCTAAGTCTCCTATGGTTTGTAGAAGTTCCTTATCTCGAACCATTTCTTTAAGAATATCATGTTAATGATGAAACCCATTGCTATTACAAAATATAAGTACATATTGGTCCAGTCATAAGTTTCTTCTACTAAAATCCCTTCTATATATGAAGTAAAATAATTCCTAAAGTCCTGAATTGGAAAATTATCTGCCATAGTTATGGAACAATTGATCTCAGATATTATATCAGCTTAAATTGCAAAGGATGTTACAATTACCTTAGGTGTAATTCTGCTGTCCTGGAACTTTGATGCTTTTAGTTGTAGATCTCAGCTCGTGGTAGTTATGCCTGGAGGTGTACCACCAAATAGTGCCTAGCTGCCAAGGCCCATCTGATCCCAGTTCTGCCCGGAAGTGTACCACCAAATATCGTCCGGCAGCAGATGATCCTTCTGATTCCGGTCCCTGTAGAATAGCTCTTAACAAACTATGGCAAGCAAAATTTTGTTAAAAGGAGACTTGTGGAATTACTGGGACCTCAGGACTACGGCGGGAAAATGCACAGGCAGGGTGGGTGCCGAGCGGCTCTGCGCGAATGCAAGGTGCAGTGCGGAAGTAGGCAAAAAATGAGAAGCCATGAGTGCCTTCTCAGGTCCACTTTGGCGGCAAAGATCTCCTTTGCCATAAGGAAGAGGCAAATGTCCCAAAGTTGTGGTGAGTCCTCCTGGTTAGGCAAGGGACCCTGCCCATTGGGGAAGGTCGGGGAGGGGAGCAGCATCTGCCGCCTGGGTGAAACCCAGTTCCCCTGAAAATTCTAATCCCGCTTCTGACACCAGATATTGCGGTTAAATAAAGATCAGGATAAACAAATAGGCTGAATATATGTTTATTCAGGGAGAAATAACTTACAACCTAGACAGATGAATACCAGGAAATTCCACCGGATGCTCTCCTATCCGAGTCACGCCAGAAAGAGAGCTTTTCCGGGCTCTTCCTCCGACCTCCTTCCACAGGTCACTTCTGCCCATGGCTCCACCCCCAATGGGCGTGGTCAGTGCCACAGAAGGACTATCTCACTACATTATTGGATAGCTCTTTCTTAAATATTAACTCATAATTACTAATATATGTATTTCTACATGGTCTTCTCTTACACAGAACGCCAGACTCGCATCCTCTCTTCTTGAGATCACATCACGACTCCTACGTTTCCCAGAATTCTCCTTCTCTCCTAGTCTCATCAGGAGATGTCATTCTGTAAATATGTTTCTCTTATTGGTTAATGAATAAAGCCTTCTTGTCCAATAGGAAAGCAAGATAGGTGGGACTAGAAGACAAGGAGGATTCGGGAAGTTTCAAAATGTAGGACCGAGAGAATAGAACACCGGGACCTCTCTCCAGTAAGATGAGACCATGTGGAAATACTTAGATTAATAGAAATGGGTTAATATTTAAGACAGAGCTAGCCAGTAAGAAACTAGTAACTGGCCAACAGCTTTATATCTAATACAGTGTCTCTGTGTGTTATTTGGGGCTGGCACAGCTGTGGGACCAGGCAGGTGGAAAAACTGCTCATAACAATCTCCCATTTAATTTTTATATGTACAATTTAATGTAAGTGTTTATCAGTCATATAAGTTTTTTGATGGAGTCTTTAGAGTCTTTAATGAAAGACTCACATCTTGAAAATTGGGATACTTTTACCTCTTCCATTTTTATTTGTGTCCATTTTATCTCCTCTTGTCTTACTGCTCTAGCTTAGATATCAAGAATACTTTTTAAATAGATTTCATTTCTTTACTGAGTTTCCCTAGGATCATAAACACAGGAGCCAGCAGCAATAGTTTGGGACAAATTATTATTTCCTAATTAGACAAAACCAAATGGTGAGAAGTCTTTTATTATTATAAGTGCAGCTTAGGTTTGGCAAAACTAAATACAGGCTGTAATCTTTCACCTATCTGGAAGCATGTGTCTGTACATATCACTGATATTGGTTCCAGCCAGAGAGAAACCTACTTCTTTGGGAAAGTCTTTTGCTTAGATGGCTTGGGTATTGAGTTTCATGAGTCACATAACACGGTCTTAAATGGTAGAGATCCCCTTTGCACAATTAACTTGAGATTTTCTGGCAAGATAATCAGTATAATTTTCTTTAACAATTGGGTGCTTCTAATTGAATATTGCTATTGCATCTATAGAGGACCTTTCTCTTATGTGTGAGCAGTCATAAAACTGAAAGTACTACTTTCAATTAACCTAGCTCCATAGGATTCCATTAGTCATATTGTCAAAGAGATAAGGATTCTTCTTTTATGAGGGCATAGGTTCTGAACTTAAATGAAGATTTTTTTTCTTTCTTTCCTTGTTTCTTTTTTCTTTTCTTTCTTTCTTTCTTTCTTTTTGCCTATACGAAAGGCTTGGTTTTTTAGAAAAAAAAATTAAAAATATTTCCAGATGTATTTACTCACTGTCTTACTATCTGTTTTTAATACAATCTCATTATGTTATCCAGTAGAGCCTCAAACTCATGACTCCTGCTTCAGTCTCTTGAGTTGTGGAGTTACGGGTACATAGTACCTCATCTAGCTGCTTTACAATTTAAGTGGTTTTATTATTTACATACATATTATTATTTAATTTTTTAAAATTAACTAAAAAAGGCTGACATTTTTATCCATACACATAGAGGGATAAAGCATATTTCTTAGAATTTGCCAAGTAGCTGTAAATATTTTTATCTTACTTTAAATGAATAGCAATTATAAAATTGATTAAAGATAAGAGCACATCCTAGGAATACAGACTTATTAAAAACTAGGCTGGTTCTGAGGCTTCTTGGGAATAGTTAGAAACCATGATCTCAAGGTTGGGGAAAATGTGCATAAAATTAGACAGAGTAAAAATATCATAAATCAATCAGCATATTCTATCATTTATACACATTTTAATGTATGAAAAATTTAAAAATCAAATGATCATGAAAATAAATAGGTTTAATTATTATTTTGTGAAAGACTATAGTTTCAATAGAAAGATCATAAGTAAACAGTAAAATCTAGCTAAAAATGTAAGCACTTTTAAAACAGCTTTGTTCTCTGTCTTGGGGAAAAGATATTTCAAGATCTGGGTAGAAACTTTTGCTGCCAAAAAACAAGTACAGTTTGAAATATTCTGATGTGGTGATGACAGGTCTCAGGAGCCAACTTAAAAAGAGCTCCCTCTGGCCAAGCTATGGCAATCTGAGCATCAGGAAGAAAGTCAAAATTGTATTTGATTAAAACAGCAGAACTCAGAAGAAACCATTATATGTAAGGAAATGGGGCTTGTTTTTATTCTCATAAATGACAATAGACTCAGGCTAACTTCTTCAGTTCCCAAGTTTCATTCTCTCTCTCTCTCTCTCTCTCTCTCTCTCTCTGTCTCTCACACACACACACACACACTCACTATAGAAGTATTTTGTTATCGCAAACATACAGACTCTAAACTTCTCTCTGAATACTTCCAAGAACTAAGATTACAGTGGACTTTTCTTTTTAACATTTAAAGAATGCTTTTAGATACTACCTTATTTGTGTTAAGATATGGAGTTTTATGGTTTTGTTTAAGCACATTAGCAAGGTTAGAGAACTAATATCACTCACAGAGCCCTGTGATGGTTTATAACGAGTTCTTCCAGCTTAGAACAAAAAACTGATTTAAACTCAGTATGTGTTTAAGGTACTCTGCCAAAATGTTTATGAGAAACAGATTAACAAATTAGCAATGAAACAACAAACCTAGCCAAAACAAAACAAAACAACAAAAACCTAAATCAACATAACAAACAACAATAAAATTTGGAAATAAAGTAAGTCCAAGCTTCAAACTGCAAACCGATGGAATGAAGGATTGCTTCAGTTCTGGGAGTGTTCTTCAGATACACAGTTGGTCTTATTAGCTAAGAGCTTGACTACTGCACCACATCTCTAGACCATTTTTGTTTACATGCACAGGGAAATCAAATAAAATATCCTTAGCCCTAAGTATATTTTCTTTGTGTGATGTATTTGTACTGTATTGTGTCTGCTTTGCCTAGCCATACCTAGGGTAAATAACATTAGCTTTAACAAAAGCCTAGCCAACACTGGCTTCCCTCCCTTCCTCACATATGGATTATGTGCCTATCCTTGCAACTTCTTTTCCTTAAGGCTTGGATTTCAGTACTCAGAGCACTTTGTTCCTTCTCATTTTCATTCGCATAAACAGAAAGATGTCAAGAGGATGTGAGAAAGTCACATTCTCAAGTAGCAGATGAGCACTTCTTTTTCTTTTTTTTGGAAATGAGAAGAAATGAAAACTGCTGCAAAGCCATTTCCTCCTAGAGGGCTTTTTATTCCTCCTAGAGGGCTTTTTATTCCTTGATGTTCATGATGAACACAAACAAGCCCATGAGCTCCAAGACCACCATGCCTCTCCAGCAGAGTATTGGTGGTTTTTGTTTTCGTTTTTTTGTTTTTTAACTTTGAAACAAGCAAAGTTCAAAAATATAAATTTTGTCTCTAGTGCCTTATTTGCAGTTTATATTTGGTAGGAATTAACCACAATGCACTGCATCTCCACAGTGTTGTTTCATGTATCAAAGGAAGAATAAAGTGTAAGTCTTGTAGATGAAAGTTTCTTCAAATATTTATGACATTCTTATTTATGCAAAATTAGGTGAAAGTGATTTCCTAGATACCAATGAGTTCTGTAATTTAATGTCCCAGGTGCCTAGTTTACTTTAAATCCACGACTTGTAGGGATTTAAATTATCACTTGAAAAATAATTTTTACATTTAGTTTTAGAAGGCAGAAGTCATAGGAACTCAACAGGCATCATGGATTAATATAATTGCGTGTTGGTGAAGAGATACAGTGTACATCTTAATCCTTACAGTGTATTACATCTTAGGAGCCAATGGGATTTATTGATTTGGAGCAAGAGCTTTGGATTGGGGGTTATGTCTTTAATTACAGAGGCATAAGTATTGGATAAAAAGCAGAAAGGACACTTATGAACAATTTGTGAATATTTAACAAGTTGAAGGTTGGGAAAACCATGTCTTGAAACAGGAAGTGATATATGAGACAAGAAAACAGAAATGGAACAAAATATCTCAAGGGAGGAATGATCACATGAGATTGAGACTCCCAGACAAATGTGGAGTGATTTCTTTTTAAAGAGTTACAGTATTTCCTCCAACTCTAGTAATTATGAGCCTCCCTTTCAATGTCAGCCTAGTGGAATGCAGAGTCTTGTCTTTGAAGTTTTATAAATGCTGTCTGTCTATCTGTTCATTTATTCATTTCTTGTTCCAGTGTTGGGTTTTGAGGCCAGAACTCTGAAGATACTCTGACATTGAGTTACACATACAGCATAATACTCTAGTATTATTATTCTTAATGAGATATGACTCCTTAAGAGGAAATTGGAGAGTTTTAGGGATAGACTTTTCAATACATGATGTGGCAAAATTAGGTGTTCACATGTGATTATAGGAGCCAAGTCACTGTCTCTCACCTGTTACAATTCAAAAAGAATTAAGGTAAGGCTGAAACTATAAACTTATTAGAAGAAAATGCAGACCAGGTGCTTCATACCCTAAAATGGGCAAAAATGGACTAACAGATTAAGATAATCAACCAAGTGTCTGCACAGCAAAGGAAACTATTGACACAGCAAAGAACTTAGAGGATGAGGGAAATATTTTCAAATTATAGATCTAACAAGGAGCTAATGTTTATAATGTGCAATGATATACATAATATAAAAGAGAACTCCAAAACACAATTGCAGAACAAATAACAAACACAAATATATTGAAAGATGAGCAACATATATGTATGGATATTTCTTACGAGACACTCAGGTGGCCTAGTGAGATGGGAAAAACTCCTCAGTCCCACTAATCTGAGAAAAGCAAATCAAAACCACAATCCAATCTCACCACACTTGAATGAAAACAGCTTTTATCAAAAATGCAGAAGACAAACTCTGGAAAGGGCATGGGAACAAAGAAACCCCTAAACACTGTGATTATAGAAAACTTTATGGAATTTCCTAAAACAAAACAAAACAAAAAACCGAAGCCATTATATGCCATTATATGATCTAGCAACTCCACTTCCATGTAAGTTGTATCAAAAGGAAATGAAATTGGTCTGCTGATGTGATGTCTATATGTCCATAGTCAGTGAAGCACTACTGACAATAGCCATGAATTGGAACCTCCTAAATGTCCATCAGCAGATAAACTGATAAAGAAAATGTGGCTTATGTACATAGAGGAATATTGCTTAGACACAAAAGGAGGAAATCCTGCCCTCTGTGATAGCAAGGATGTCAACAAAGATCATTATACTAAGTAAAAGAAGCCAGACACAGAAAGATGAGCATTGTATAGACTGTCACTCACATGTTGACCCTAAAGAAGTTTATTTAATAGAAACTGAGAATAAAAGAGTAATTACTAGAGCCTGGGAATTGCTGGTGGTGTTAGAAATGGGCAGGAGGTGTTGGATATTAAGTTGTAGTTAGAGTCAAAAGTTCTAGAGTGCATAGGAGGGCTGCTATAGACATTGATCACGTTCATTATGTTTCAGAGCTGAAAGAAAGGAATTAGAATGTTTATTTTATGTAAAAGTGATAAATAATTGAGGAGACAGGTATATCTGGCTTAAGTATGTAATGTGTGTATGTTAAAGCATCATATAAATGAACTGAGTGAACTCTTAACCCTAAATCTAACCCATAATCATATAGATGTGGCAATAAAATGTAAAATTTTGAGGGTTTTTTTTTATGTCAGTTGAAATGAATTTTATCTTAAAGATGGATTTTTATTAAGGAAATGGGCAGTGGATGTTGAAACTCGAAAATTAACAGTAGGACTTTTGAGATGGCTCAGAAGGTAGAGAAACTACTAAATATGCCTGATGACATGAGCTTGACCCCTGAATCCTACAAGATGGCAGGAGAGAACCAACTTTCCAGAGAGGTGTCCTCTGACCTAACACGTGTCATGGCACACGTGCATGCACACACACACACACACACACACACACACACACACAAAGACACAAAATAAATATTAGGTTGGCTTGTTAATTGCAGTATGGTCATTGGCAAGGTACTCAACCTCTCTAGTTCAAGTTTTTTTAATTATACTATAATGATCCCATTCACTGAATTCTTTTGAGTGCTGGATTAGTAGTGGAAAATTCCAGATACATAAGATTGTTCCATAAATATTGCTTGTTACCATTATCATTTTGCAGCCATCATATGTCTTTTATATACGTTTGCTTCTTTAAATCATTATGATATCCTAGAAGATAAGTGTAACCCTTTTTGATTATCTGTAACTAATGGGTAAAAAAAATGTATTCAGAAAGTTACCTGAAATCTTGAGCTTGCTATCTTTCTGGCACCTCACCTACATTCTTTCTGTGGAGCAGACTGCAACTCTAACAGATTTGAGAGGCAGACAAGGGATGAGACTGGGAATTTTCTTTCTGATAACCAGCTAGTTCTAAGCAAAATCCAGAGATGTCTTCATTAACAGGTCGAGAACATCTGTAAGTGCAAATGTCCTGTATGTAAGGACACATAGGAGCTATCAACCTTGCAGGCTAGTTCTGTGACCTCATGTTTTGTTGCAATGAGTTTCAAGTTCCTAAACTGATACTTTGAGAGTGTAACATTGGCATTGTGAATCTATTAAGAGTCCAGAAAAACAACCTGTCCCACGTCCAGAAAATTTCCAAAGCAATTTACTCCTGAGTGTGTAGGCAGACCTGCATTTGTCTTTCGTGACACCCAAACACCTACACATGCGGGTGGCCCAGGCTGAGTGATAACAGCACTGGTATTCTGACTTGATAGTTTTACTAATTTCTGCGAGGAGACATGTCTGCCAAGGTGAAAAGATACCCAGTATAAGAATATGTTTGTGGAAATCAGGAGGAGCTACTAGGATTGTCTGGCTTATCTATGAAGCACATGTTTCTTTACTTTTCTCCCTGCTACCAGGAAGCAGATGTCTGCTTGTTACCAATATCTCCCAACTGTGTGGTAAAAACAGGCAAAAAAAAAAAAAAAAAAAAAAAAGCCAGAGTCTTGAGAGTGCACATTTAATTTGTTTTGGGACCTATTGATTGGTACCTTGCCCAGGCTCCTGATATCCTTCTCCTTCTTAAAGTGTCTGGAGTGAGATGCTGGAAATGGCTCACGTGACTAATCATCTGTTGTGACCTCAGGGCAGCATGTGTCTCCAGCTTCCTCTTCTGTAATCACTTTCTACTGCCTTGACTATGAACCATTGGCATCTAAGTCTGTGTCTCCTGCAAGCCTGTGGATTCCAGAGAAGCTAGAAATAGAATCTGCTTTGTTTAGATTCTTCAGTGTTTCTCAAAGTGATTTCTGTGACCAGCAACACTGATATTACCAGGCAGTCTTCGAGGCATGAAACAGAGCATCAGCCTCCACTCCCTATGAGCTCACTGAATGGACCATTCATCTCAAGAAGATCCTCCTCTTTCATTAAGCAGGATGTATGCATATGTAGCAAGTGATGCTGCATTCTATGGTAACAGTAAATAATGCATAAAAATGAATATTAGATAGGCAATTATCACTTAGGGAATACTCTTCATTGGCCCTTCTTCCTGTCTGTAAGAGACTTTGTATTCCCAGAGATGTATGAAGTTGGTAGTCCCAGTATCTACTTGCTGAACTCAGAAAATTGAAACAAGAGATGGTTAGTGAGGAGGAAGGGGGTCACCTCACATCAAGCTCAGGTTTTTTTTTTTTTTTGATTATCGCAATCAGCTTCATAATTAATAAGGCATGAAGCTAGGTCCTCATACCTCACCATCTCCACCTCATCTAGTTCATTCACTTTCAACACCATCACATTAGCCACAGAAATAGGAAGCAAATTGCAGCAATGTGCACGCAGGCACATGCGCGCGTGCGCGCACACACACACACACACACACACACACACACACCATACACATCATACAAAACCATCCCATATAAACTGTGAAATTAAAAAACCCTTCCCTAAACTCATGTATTGTGATAATTACAAAGGAACAACTCTCTCATCCTCTCCCTATTAATTCCTTCCCTCTACTCTTGCCACTTTACCCTCCTGACTTCATGCCCTTAAAAGAGAAAATCCATTGAGTCCCCTTAGTGCTACCTGAATGCACATGGGTGCAGAACCATCTACTAGAATGTGGATAATCTCTCAGGGGCCAAATCCCTGATGAAAATTGGCTTTTCTTTCCATAGCAGCCATTGATTAATTAAATTACATTTATTTATTTTGTTTACGTGTGTGCACAAACACATGATATCACATGTTGTGGTATTCATATAGAAGAGAGATGATAACCTGAGGGAGTAAGCTTTCACCTTCTACTTATGTGGGTTCCAGAGGTCAAACTCTGGTCATTGGACTTGGGCCAATTTTCAATTTTAAGTTAAATGATAGGGCTGGATAGAGTTGGAGTTTGTGAAAGCCTGTCCTCTTCTTGGGCAAGCAGGCTAAATAGTTAGGTACAGAGTTCATTCTTCTGTGGTTATGATCATTAAAACTCAACATTCAAGTTCAAGAAGTTCTTTTGGTTGGATTGATTTTTGCTCATTATTTATGGGCTGCACGCTCTTAGGCAAACAGTGTGGTGGGCATGCTACTGATTGGTAAGGGGAACTCATTCTCTGGCAGGAAAAACAAGAGGGGCAGTGTATAACATTTAAATTAAATATAAAATATAAAATGTTATTGAAGATTCTGAAACAATTTTTCAGTGGTGTTTGGAAAATGATATAAATATAAGTGGATATAATCTTATTGCTAAGTTCAAGAGCTCTAACATGGTCATAAACATGGTATGACTCTGCTGATGTACAAGTACAGATCAATAAGCCAGAGAACCAAGTAGTGGGCCCAGGTAGGATTCATGTGTATATGAGCCAGCAATGAGTTTACTGGGAAGTAAAGAAAACTAGGGATCTTCTCTTGTTTGGTGCACAGCTCTCCAAGGCTATTCCCATTATTACCCATTTTGTAGAATGTTCCAAGGGTAAGCAATATTTGATGTAATCATCTAAGACCATTAGCTCTGATGACTTTAGCTCCACCTACTGGGGCTCACTAACATTCTGGTATTGGAGCAACCATGAACAAATTCAGAGTCTAATTAAGAGAAAGTTGAATTGGGGAATGTTCCATTTTCACTGAAATTTGGGAAAAAGTTAAAAGAGTTTGAAGGTATAATTTAGAGAGGAAAAAGCTCTAAAAGGTAACTAGTCATGTGTCAGAATATTCCAACAACTGATAATTAGAGGCTCAAAGAGAAATGAGACTACTCTGTAATAATTATCACTCTAAGCTATCTGGATAATAATTGTGCATGGGATTATGGGGGAGTAGGGATCCTCAGGGCCTGGTGGGAGCATAGCTAGAGTGTATTCATTTTGGAGATAGTGATATTTAATAAAGCTAAGTGGATTTCTTCTATATAGTCTAAGAAAAATGATTTCGATTACACAATACAATGAAATTCTCATATCTAAAAATACTAATTGTGCCTTCATTTCTGGTAATGAGGAAGTGAGAAAAACTGCCTGTCTGTCCTTAGGAGAGGCATGGATTAAGTGGACTAGGACTCAATTTCAAAGCATTGATATATTCACAGAACAGAGGATGTGAGGGTGGTGGTGGTGACAAGACAGGGCTAAAAGGAACCAATAAGAAACAGAATACTTCTAAGAGGTTCAGTGTGGCTGGATTGATGTTGAGGTCTTTGATCCATTTGGACTTGAGTTTTGTGCATGGCGACAGACATGGGTCTATCTGCAGTCTTCTACACACCCTTTTCCAATTGTGCCAGCACCATTTGTTGAAGATGATGTCTTCGCCCCATTGTATAATTTTAGCTGTTTTGTCGAAAATCAGGTGTTCATAGGTGTGTGGGTTAATATCAGGATTTTCAATTCGATTCCATTGGTCTACCTGTCTATTTTTATGCCAATACCAGCCTGTTTTCAGAACTATAGCTCTGTAGTAGAGCTTAAAGTCAGGAATGGTGATGCCTCCTGAAGTTCTTTTATTGTATAGGGTTGTTTTGGCTATCCTGGGTCTTTTGTTTTTCCATATAGAGTTGATTATTATCCTTTCAAGGTCAGTGAAATATTGTGGTGGGATTTTAATGGGGATTGCATTGAATCTGTAGATTGCTTTTGGCAAGATTGCCATTTTTACTATGTTTATCCTACCTATCCAAGAGCATGGGAGATCTTTCCACTTTCTGGTATCTTCTTTAATTTCTTTCTTTAGAGCCACAAAGTTCTTGTTATATAGGTCTTTTACTTAAGAGCTCAGAGGAAGTGGGGGGGCAGCGAATGGAGAGAGAAGTAGGAGAAAACGAGGGGGACGAAAGGAAAACATGTGCAACCAGGAAGATTGAACCTGGTTAGGAATAGAAGACAGGAAAGACAGACAGAGAGAGAGAGAGAGAGAGAGAGAGAGAGAGAGAGAGAGAGAGAGAGAGAGAGAGAACATAAAAGAGGGAGCCAATATTGGTTTGAAGATAAAATTGAACACAAAGAAAGGTCTAGAGAACTACAAGACTGCTGCCAACTAACAATTTGAGCTTCCGTGGAAAGGCTACCATAAATGCCCTTCCCGGAGAGTGAGATCAACAACTAACTTGTCCATGGAACCCTCAACTAATGCCTGTTGGAAACAGGAGCAAACACCCATACATAAACACTGAGTCGAAGTAGAACCCAGATGCAGATGGAGAGGACAAGACCAGGCTGCAGAAACACATACAGACATCTTACCTGAACAAGGAGGAGCTAACTGGCCACCAGGCTGATAGCTGGGAAGCCAGTATGAGACTGACTCAGGCCCCCCTGAATATGGGTCTCAGCCAGAAGGACTGAGCAGTCTAAGGGACCTCAGACAGTGGAGCCAGGATGTATCCCTGGTGCACAAAAGGACTTTGTGAACACATCCCCCATGGAGGGATAACTGCCTTAATCTAGAGACAGGAGAGAAGCCCTAGTCCCTACTTCACATGACCTGCCAGATCTACATGACCCCTATATAGGAATTCCCCTATATATGGAATTGGGGTGGGGGGATGGGAGGGGAGGGTGGTTAGAGTGCATGTGAGAAGGCAGAGAGGGTAAAAGGGAGGGAGGGAGGGAGAGGGAACTGGGATCAACATGTAAAATAATAAATTAAATTAAAAAAATGCTTTGACTCCAAAATTTAAGTTGAAGGACAAGTTACTGGGGAGAAGGATTTCTATTTTTGTTTCCACAGAAAATGAAAAGATGTGGATTCCTTCCAGACTAATGTGGTTTGATCACGCCAGACTGCCTGAAACAGAGTACCAGGTGATCCTACATTCAAAACAGCTGGACCAAGCAGCCTTTCAGACTACAGCCAGGATTTCTGAATCTTCTTTGAAGACTAAATGTGAACATATGTAGGTATTTGCTGACAAACAACTTTCATACTGGTACAAGAACACAAGAACACTATGGAAGAATTAATAAGCCACCCTTCACTATGGTTCTACTGTCTTTGCCTGAAGCAGTTATGACTCTTAGCCAGGCACCTTTCTTACTAAGGGTTGATAAGGCTGAGTCTAGTTTGGGTGTGTTTTCATATCTAGACTTCATCAGTGGATGAAGATGAGACAAAATTCTCACCAGGAAAGGACTTTCCATATCATAGCAGCTATATGTGGCAATAATTTCCCCAGGTCTTTCTCAGTAAAGGTTACCATTGCTTATCTAGGTGACTGGGGAATTAGGTAATGAAGAATACACCATCATTTAAAGACCTATTTAGATGTGACATATGGGAACTTGTAAATACAGGGTCTATAATGCTGTCGAAACCTAGAAATCTGCAATGCCACAATGGCCTCGTTCAGGGCAGGAGTGATTGAGAGAATGAGGAGGAAGCAAATAACTTAGCAAGTAGTCAGTTTCCTTCTTTAAAATTTTTTATTTATGTGCATTGATGTATGTCTGTACGAGCATGTTGAATCTATAGGAACTTGAGTTATAGACAAGGTGGGTCCTGGGAATTAAACCTGGGTCCTCTGGAAAAGCATCCCATTTTCTTAACCACTGAGCCATCTCTCTAGCCTCTGAGTTATTTTCATGGAGCAATGAAAAGAGGGCCATTAGATGCTCAGGGACAAAGGGGGATGGCCTTATGATAATGGGCACTAAATGAGGGAGAATGTTTATGTGCTAAATTTCATGTTCAGTGCTAATGTTCAGCAGAAAGCTCTGACTGCAAAAGAGCCTCTGAGTTACTAAAAGAACAAGGCAGTTTGGCATGCAAATGTTATTTTGTCTCTCTCCTTAATTCTTCTTGGGTATGAATGAAGGAAGCATGGAACAAACAACTATAGTGGCACAAAAATAGGCCTCAAGCATGAGTCCAGCTGCACAGACTATATTTCTTGCTGAAAGTTCAAACTTTCACCAGTGTTGAACCTCTAAGTATGAATTCATTCTAGGTGGCTGTCTTAGAGTTTCTACTGCTGTGACAAAAAATAGCATGACCAAAAGCAAGTTGGGGAGGAAAGGGTTTATTTGGCTTACATTTCCATATTGCTGTTCATCATCGAAGGGAGTACAGACAGAAACTTAAACAGGGCAGGAAATGATGCAGAGGCCATGTTGTGTGTGGGGGGGTTGTTGTTTACTGGCTAGTTTCCCTTGGCTTGCTCAGCCTGCTTTCTTATAGAACCTAGGACTACCAGTCTAGGTATGGCACTATCCCAATGGACTAGTCCCCGTCCCATCAATCACTAATTAAGTAAATCACTTATAGTGGATTTATGGAGGAATTTTCTTAACTGAGATTCCATCCTTTCAGATTAACTCTAGTTTGTGTGTCAAATTGACTTAAGACAAGTTAACACAGTGGCCAATCAGACACATGGTACCTGGCTGATTACATTAATTTCTTCTACTCTAGGAAGGGCAATGGTATACATAGCCTGTTGGGATTGGTATATATTATGGGTGTGTATATTTTGCACTGCTTGACTACAATACCTCAGTCTGCATCTATAGTAGCATTCAGTTATTGCTATTTTAAGCTACTAGTTTTTACAACATGTTTTTATGAAGTAATGGATAAGAAGAAATATATAAATTGGCCTATAGACTTGAACTGCTACTGTCAGAAGAGCTGTACAAGAAATGGACCAAATGGTATGTAGAAGTTTAGCTAATTAATTAACTTAATGAATTACTCTACTTACTGTTTGTATATATGCACATGCATATATACACCTGGGTACACACGCTATCAGAGGCCAGGGAAGAACAGCAGGTGTCCTGCTCTATAGCTCTCTGCCTTACTCCTTTGAGACATAACTCACAGAACCTGAAGCAAGCATACCACAATCCCCAGTGACCTTCCTGTCTCTGACATCCTTAGTGCAGGAGTTATTAGCATATGAAACAATACTTGACTTTTTATGTGGGTCCTGGAATTTGAAATCAGGTTCTAATGCTTGTGCTACAAAAAGGGTTTCCACTCACTGGGTCATCTCTCTAGCCCCCGCTTAACATACATTTAAAAGTTCCAAAGGTCAGGTTAGCAGAAGTTAAGAGTCTAAAGTAGGATGATGAGGGATTAAGGGCGATTAAGGAGAGTGTGACTGGAAACTGGAGAAATGATTCTTACTACATCATACAAGAAATTTAAGCAACACTGTCTCATACTGCGATATGGGAAAATAGAAAATGGATCCCATGGTATATCTTAGGAGATTTCTAGGCAGACTGTTTTTGCCTTGTTGTCTACTATCAAATACAAATGGATAATAAAAAGAGACACTTCCAGGTTTGAGCATAATTTAGAAGAAACACACAGGAGAAAGACTTTTCTGGATTCGATATAAACCCTTTTTATTCCAAGCCTCTCTACATGAAGAACGACCATCAAATTAGAAAAATTATATGGAATATATCAAATTCAAAATAGTGGCAGATGGATAGCAAAGATCTAAAGAAAAATGCAAGTGTATGGTCTGTGGTGTTTTCCCAACACAAATAACATGTATATTCTACTTGAAATATTTTGAATTTCATTAAAGATTTTAATGACAGGCAGGAGACAGTTAAGCAAGTATCTATAACTCAATATAAAGGGTGAGTGTGGGATTCTATAGTGGTTTTTAAATAGAGAGCTGACCTTCCTTGTGATGGAGGAAGACACTAGGCTAAAGCTTTTAGGAGTATGTATAACCCAAACAAGGCTTGGGGAGTCCACAGGAGCTGCAGATCAAGTCAATGTAAGCCCGGGGGGGGGGGGGGACGACTTAGTGATGAGAGCAGCGGATGTTAGGGAAACTCTCAGCAGAATCTCCTATGGAAGTACAAAACACCCCAGGCATAACTTTTAGTGGTTTCCCCTTTTTGTAGGACCAAATGGTATTTAGCAGGCTGCAAAGATTCTATTTTAAAAGGTGTTTTTGTTTGTTTGTTTTTTTAAATACTAAAATGGAAGAAACAATTGAAATGGAGAGAACTTCCATATATTTACCTTAGAAACAGCCAGGATCATGGCCAATCTTCTTTCATTTGTTTGTCTCCTTCTCTAGGTTATTATTCTAAAGAAAATTATAAGCCTAAATGACTTTTAAAATTAATTTATATTTTACTGTTTTATTTTGGAGATTAGAAGATTTATCCTTTTCTCTTTCATCCCTACAAGCCTTTCCATACTCCCCTCCCCACTCTTCCTCAAATTCATGCATCTTTCCATTATTGTTATGACATGCACATATGTACATGTATATACATATATATTCCTAACTATAACTTGCTTAGTTTATACAATGTTACTTGTATGTGTATTTCCAGGGTTAACCACTGGCACCAGACAACCAGTTGGGGTGCTCTTCCCTGGGGAAAACTTTCTTTTTCTGCTCCTAGCTTCCTCAGGTGCCTTTAGTTCTTTGTGTTGGGTGAGGGCTTGTGGTTTTTTAGCCATTCGATTTGGCATATTCATTGGTGCCATCCTTGTTTAGCTCGTGCTTGGGCAGTCATGTTGGTGAGGCTTTATGGGTGTGGTTTCTGATGTTGCTAGGAGACACATCTTGCAACAAATTCATTGATCCTCTGACTTCCACAATCTTTCTGCCTTTTCTTCTGAGCCTAAATTGTGGGAGTGTGTACAGTTAGTCATTGGGATTGGGTTCCAAAACTCTGTGTGTTGATTGGTAGTGGTTTTCTGTAGTGGTCTCTGTTGCAAAGACAGGTTTCCTTGATGAGGGGTAAAGATTACACTTACCCATTTGTATACAGACAAGTGTTTATAGATTGTTATTAGGGATTATGCTAGTTTAGTTAAAATCAAAGGCTGTAGAGTCTCCTTAAATAAAGACTTCACTAGCCCTGGGTGCTTCTCTAGGTTTCCTGTACCACGCATAGATTCCCTTGCTAAATGAGTTCTAAGCCCCCTTAGAGAGGTGTTGTTTACTGCCAAATTATATATGCTACTACTGCCCCCTGAGGGTTAGCGGGCGGTAATTGACTATAGGTATGGTTCATACATATCATATGAATATATACATGTCATATGGGCAGGACTGTTAGTTGCTTTTCTTCTTTGAAATTTTGCATGATGCCCTCCCTCTATCCACCAACTTCATGTTCTTTCTCTTAAAAAAAGAAAAAAGCACACACACACACACACACACACACACACACACACACTATGAAATTCAATGTGTATTGGCTAACTACTACTGATTATGAAGAAGTGGGTTTGTACCTGAAGGTAAGTGTGTACCCCATGTGAGTGCAGGAGCCTGTGGAAGTCAGAAAAATGTGTCAAATCCTGTGGAACTGGCACTTCAGGCAGTTGAGAGACATTATGCTAAATTTAAAATATATTTACATAATTTCTCTCCTCCAAACCTTTCCATCTTACTACCCCCTTCCCAAATCACAGTCTCTTCTTCTGTAACCACTGTTACATTACATACATGTAAACAGGTCCACATATAAATACAACCTGCTGGGGCTGTTCAGTTTTGTCTGCATGTATATGTTTCTAGGTCCAGCCCCGTAAGTTTTATTTATAGATACATTAGTCATATACCCAAAATGGGGAGAGACTGGTTCGTAATCACAAATGTTGATCTTTAACCCATAGATGTAAACTAACAAATTTCTCAATTTTGGTACTTGTTTATGAAGTCACTGCTGTAGTATGCTGGGTTCCTTTTGGGGAATTGGAGAGCCTAGAATAATTTAGTTCAAGGTAAGGTAGAAAGAATTAAGCCTTAGTTTCTGAGGACTTTGGCTCAACATTTCTTCCTCTCATTGCCATCCTCATCCTTATTCTCATCTTCCTTGTGTTCTTTTCCAGAGCCCTCCTTCTTGTCATTATCCTTATAGTCAACCTTTTCATTCTTATTGTCATCCTCCTCCTCTTCTTCTTTTTCTTCTGTCTCCTTCTTTCCTTCTTCTTGTTGTTTATTGTCATTTGATTTTAATATGGATATTTATTAGAGAATAAATGATACATCTGCTTTCAATGCTACAAGAAGGCTCAAAGTATGAAGAACAGAAGTTACCATGGCTCTTGATTTTTACTAATAAGTAACTGAAGATATCTCCATTAAAACCATAAAGACTAGCAAATCCAGATAATCTATCTATGCTCTTCCCTCAGTGTTAAATATTTCTTCCTTATCATGTCGAATCTCTGAGCTGACCTGGGGGAATGAGGCTCTACCATTAGGCAAAGTGGCAAAATTCAGTGTGGTTAGTAGCCAGCATTATAAATAACAAGAAACTAAAGGAAAATGTGGGTTTAGTGGACATTCTCTTGCTTAATCACATTTTTAATTTCTGAATTGAACACATATAACTTATATATAATAAAATCTTTATACATGTGTAATATATAATATATTAATGGAATGGTGCAGACTTCCAATTTTAATGCTTCTTACGTAAGTGTAAGAGTCAGAGACCATCACTGCTCTAAACAGTATTGAATATCGGAGCAATATTAGTACGAGGTGAGGCCTTTGGCTAGAATATTTAGTGGGGAGTGGATCATGCAATCTGCCCTGGAGCAAAAGGCTTATTGATCCATATGTCCTCCTGTCTGTGCAAGAAACAGGTTCTGGTTCAATTAAGTTATTCACAGTTCTTAACACTTTGGTACTAGTTACTCTCCCATTGAAACAAGGTTCCATGTTGTCATTCCAAAGTCTAGAGCCTACTTGACCAAAAATAATAAGAGACAGTTTGATTCAAGTTTAAATAAATCATTTTTTTCTCAGCTAGGTAGGAATTTGCATGCTAGTCTCCTATCTCTTAGCACCAATCTTTTATTAAAACTTTAAAATGATCTTTTATCATTTTCTGGGAAATTAACATAGCTTTTAAGATGTTTTCCTTCAGGCTAAACCAGAAAGAGCAGTAGGATATTTAATAATAGATTGTTCTGAAGCCCAACAATCCAACAGGCCTTATAAGGAGGCTCTCTACCATATGGGCAGACAGATGTGGACCAAGATATTTCATTCTCACAATTATTTTTTCTGGCATTCACAGAATTGTGGATTTGGCTTCTGCTATCTAGTTTTTTTCTTAATACATAATACCTACATAATACATAACATCCAACTACTATTGCTAAGGTTACTCACCCAGCTAAGCTACTGGAAGGAACCAGAATGTGTATGGTGGCTGCCAAGGCAGTAGACACAATTTCTTTCCATGTCTCCAATTTGTTACTTTCAGTTCCTGTTCTTTAAACAACACAGGAGCAGAGTTGACTGTCCATACAGGGAGAATCTACTGAGTGTCTAGGCTCAGGACAAACATTTAGTAATATTTAATTAATCCAGTGATAATAGAAGTGAAGTATTCCAGAACTGATTGCAGTCTATAACTTGCTGAGTTCTGGCACTGATGATTGATTCACTATTCTATCAGTTACTTAATTAGAATGAATTATTCATAGTATTTCTTGATGAATGACCTAATTGCTATGCTAATCATAATGATATAAGTCTTCAATGTTTTCTAAAGCACATTCTGCCTAATGGGGTTATTAAACACGTGTGTAATTATGGTCCCAGGAAGACTTGGAAAGGTGCTTTGACAGACATTTTTATTTATACTTAGATGTTGAAAAGCAGCAAGTGTGAGATACCTTTTGCTTTGAGCTTACTTATTTTCTTCAATGTCCTTTCCCTAATATAAAATTGTGAACCAAAGCAATAAAAAAATGACAACTGACTTAGTAAAGATAAGGAGGAATTTTGAGGAGTTTGGGCTGTGACATGCAATTTTTTTCTTTAGGAAGGCAAAGAGGTACAATGATGGGTGTTTTCTGTTACTTTGCCATTCATAATTGTTCATGGGAGGAACAACAGTGTTGCGGGCTAATGATCTCATCATGCCGGGAACATCTCTTCCTTGCTTTCCTACTTCGCTTAGTTTCTGACTTGAATTATTACATTTGGATGTATTTATCTTACTTCATGGCATATTTAATATTTAAATTTGGGGGGATATTAATTATTCTCAGTAGTAATTAAATTAATTATCATCTCTGAAGGACAGCAAAAACTTGAACATCAGAAACAACATCAAGGAACTAGAAAGTGAAATTTTGTGTTAGACCAGACAGTTACAATCAGCTCATGAGCTGGTCTGTACAAGAAAGATGGTGTTAGAATGAAAACATATACTGTGCTCAGTTTTGTGGAAGTTTAGTTATGATACAAATTTTTACATTTTTTTGAGACTTGAATGCAGTAACTTACTACTTTTCACAAAGTATTCAGGTAATTCTTTAGAAATAAGATTGGTCCTATTTTGCTCATATCTGTTTTCATCTTTGAACCCACAGATACAGATGATAAAAATAAACACACTATAAGTTTTTTCCTTGGGGGTTTTGATTCACCCTGCCCCACATCCAATAATCTTTAAACCATTGAATTTCATGTCAATCTCTGTAGCCCAATCATTGTGTCATTCCCAGACCACCAAGTGGCAGACATCCTGGGACTTTAGAGTATTACTGGTGTTCTCTTCTTTCCCATAGTCATTTTGAGACATCTGTGACCTTGGTGTGACAGGAAGCAGATGTTATACTGTTTGATTAAAAGGCTTCCCTTCTCTTTTCTGTGTAACTACTGAGATTGTACACATTAGATAAGTCACACATACAACACATATATAAAGCCCAGGATTTAACAGAGTATGTATACTTAAACACAGATTGAACTCAGAACTTTACCCATGCTGAGCAGGCACTCTATCACTGCTACCTCAGAACTACTACCATCTAGTCCGTGTTTTTGTTGAGAGATCAACAACTAATTTATCCATGGAGCCCTCATCTAATACCTGTTGGAAACAGAAGCAAACACCCATACATAAATACTGAGTCGAACTAGAATCCAGATGTAGATGGAGAGGACAAGACCAGGTTGTAGAAACACATAAAGACAGCTGACCGGAACAAGGAGGAGCATCGGGCCCCCAGACTGATAGCTGGGAATCCAGCATGGGACTGACTCAGACCCCCCTGAATATGGGTCTCAGACAGAAGGACTGAGCAGTCTAAGGGACCTCAGGCAGTGGAACCAGGATGTATCCCTGGTGCACAAAAGGACCTTGCGAACACATCCCCCATGGAGGGATACTGCCTTAACTTAGAGACAGGAGAGAAGCCCTAGTCCCTACTTCAAATGACCTGACAGATCTACATGACCCTACCTGGATGGCATTGCCCTACTTGTGGAATTGGGGTGGGGGGATAGGAGGGGAGGGTGATCAGGGTGCATGTGAGGGGGCAGAGAGGGTAAAAAGGAGGGAGAAGGCACTGGGATCAACAATAATAAATTAAAAAAAAAAATAAAGTTACCACCACAACCCAAAGGTCATCTCACAAATGGAGAACATTTCATTTGATGGTCTACTCAAACGTCTTGCCCTGGACTTTAAGGAAATAATGATTTTGTCCAAATGAGAACAATTTCCTGTTTCACCCTCAACAGCAGATCAGCAAAGTTCAATATGGCAGCTGCTGTTTGGCACTTTCTGCACACAAGAAATAGAACCCTAACTGTCAAGCAAAAAAAAAAAAAAAAAAAAAAAAAACCCAAAACAACAACAACAACAACAAAAAAGCACTAGGTCGTCTTGGATGTTCTGGAGCTCACTATATATGACAAAATACTGCCTTAGCCTGGAGTGCTGGGATTTCAGCCATGTACATCACCATGATCAGCTCAAAATACATTTTATCCTCCTTTGGTTTTGCTCTCTCTTTTTTTTTTATACTGAAGTCTTATAGATGCTTGGTGGGTGTTCTACTTCTGAGCTGCATCCTTAAATCTTGTGTCCCTGTGAAAGGACTCAGTGTCCTCTGCTCAGTGGTAGTCTCAAGTTGGGTAGTAGGAAGAGTCATTGAAACTATTTGTCTGAAGAAAACTTCCAATAATTAGCCTTTGTTCTATTTGTTTAAAAATTTTAAATACAGAGAACAAAGTTTCTGGTAGACCATTTTGAGCTCTCCCTCTGGTTCTCATTGCATTGCCTTCTTCTCTCTTTGTAGTTCATAAAGAATACGGTCTATAATGACACTTCCTTCCAAGATTTCTCTTTATGGCACAGACTTAACTTTGGCTCTGCTTGGAGGAAATGACATGATGTAGAAATGCATCCTCCTTGGTAACTGAGCTTTCTTTAGTTTGTTGCTTCCCATTCTTTATGGTAGAAGGATGGAGTGGGAAAGGCAGGTGTAGCTTTCATTAATTGCCCAGCTGTGATAGCTTTTGTTTGGCTGCCTTTTCCTTTCAATGCTAGCCTATACTAAATATATTTCTATTTTCGTTTTGTTAGTCACCAAATAATGACTATTCACAAGGTTCATTCGAGTTTTTGAAAGGACTGCACTGTTTGTGGTGTGCATGGCAGGACCAAAGACGGGTTGAATTCATGGCCATTTTGGTGATTGATGAGAGACTAAGATATTATTCTCAGGTATTGCCACTGTTTATTTTTTTATGCTACCAGGAAACCCAGAGTTACACTTTTAATATGGCAAAGAGGAAGAGCTATCAGGAAAGCAATATAAAACAGTTCACCACCAGTTCAGAGACATGAGGGAAAGAAATTGGAGATGTTGGCTTACCAGTTTGGTTAGATAGTGTGTGTTACTTGACCAGATATGCCTATTTCAATAGTTATGATTATTTCAGAACAATGTGGAAGGGAGAGAAAATTCACTTAGATTCCTCCATTTTCTTGTAGTAATCAGTCATCCACCTAAGCATCCTCCCAATCAGTTATAGAGTTTTCGAACCTCAGTATTTTCATGACTCTTTGTTTTCTGTATATTTGGCCCTGAAGTCCATACCCTCCTCTTGCTTCTGTATTCTTCTAGGACTAGGTCAAGGATGCAGCCTGTACTATTTTACCATCTGTTTTGGAGCTGAGAGACCACAACTGTGCTTTCTGTTATGGAATATGCTGACTTGGCTCAGTGATCAAGCTATGTTCTGGGATTGTTAGATTCAGAGAAGAACTTGCTGGTTCTGGCACATTCCCAATGTTCATTATTCTCCTGGGATTTGATTGGGGGGGTCTTGTGGTTAACTCATGTCAAATAAAATGTTAAAAGAAAAGTATATTTTCATACTGCATTAGGAAGTGGTAGATTTTTGTCTTTTTAACTGAGAGAAGATACAAAGTATCTGGGTTGTCCGTGACTCTCACAACATTTTGATGAAAGAAAAGTTGATAGTTCAAAGGTTTTTTTTTTTTTTTTTGCCAATCTTGATAGTTGAATCAGTTAATTTTTTGGCCTGACTCAAATATGTTCAGTAAGCTACCATGTATTATAATAACAATTATATAAGTGGATGTCACATTAATCAGCCATTAAGTTACATAAAAATATCTATGTGAAGGTTGTCTATTCTGTTTTGGGTCATCTAAGCATGAGGGATATAAAATATTGTTCACAATGACCATGAGCAGTTGTCAAATAAATTCAGAACATTATTTTAGAGGGTAGTTCAGTACATCATTTTAGAGGGTAGTATGTATGGAAAGGTAAAATGACATGTGCAATATGTTTGTTTCACCCAACCTAATCACACTCAGTTGCAAATATTGGGTTCTTCCCTTTCATAACACCAGCATTCCTCAAGTGTCCAAACTCCACTCCATTTTTAGAAGAGTTTAGAGCTGCAAAAGGGTGTGTCCATTCATCATTCATAGAAACTGAGGCAGTTCACAATAGTTTTAGTAGTCTCAGTGACATATAGATGTCCCAATGGGTAGCTTAATACAAAGGCTAACTGACTATGGTCATCAGGATAAAACCTCACTAGATGTCAAAAGAAGATCTAATATGGTTCATCAACAGAGATGACGTCAAAATATTCTCCTAGTTATACTGATTTAATAATATATCAATATTGAGAATTTGATATGTGTTTTCTGGACTTAAAGAATACTTCAATAGAGAAGATAAAGTTATCTCATTACTAAAGAGTAGGCTAAAATGAATGAAGTGTGAAGTTGTAATAACTATTGAAGGATAACAAGATAATAAAATAGTGTAGCTGGTGGAGAAGTAACTGGGAGGGACTTTAGCTTAAATAATTAAGAAAATTCATGTTGTAAAAATGACATTTAAGGTGATACCAGAATACCAGCTAGATGCAGAGTATTCCAGGCAGATGAAGAATCAGCCTAAAATCATAGTCATTTGAGAAGAGAAATATGGTCATTGTGTCCTGAACAAGGTAATAGAAAGGAAAGATGGCATGAAATATGACTCAAGATGTAGGCCAGAGCCAGTTTTTCCAGCACCTGTGGACACAGACAAGGAGCTTGGTAAAAAGGCTATGAGAAATACATCCACCTGAACATCAGTTTTATCATCTACTCTTTAAAAATATATTTAAAATATAATCCTTATTGTTTTCACTGTAACACCAACACTTTCATTTCTCAAAGACCCATCTCAAGAAATTACTATTCTTTATGCTGGTCATTCTTAGAAATAGGAAAATGTCTTGCTGACTGTGACCTTTGCCCTACAGAAGTTTCTCAGGTTCAGGAGGTTCCATTTATTAATTGTCAATCTTAGTGTCTGTGCTACTGGTGTCATATCTCCTGTGCCAATTCACTCAAGGGTATCTCCCACTTTCTCTTGAAAGAGGCTCAGTGTGGCTAGATTGATGTTGAGGTCTTTGATACAGTTGGACTTAAGTTTTGTGCATGGTGATAGACATGGATCTATCTGCAATCTTCTACACATCAGCATCCAGTTATACCAGCACCATTTGTTGAAGTTTCCTCTTTCCCTTGTATAATTTTAGCTGTTTTGTCAAAAATCAGGTGTGTGGATTAATATCAGGGTTTTCAGTTCGATTCCATTGGTCTACCTGTCTATTTTTGTGCCAATACCAAGCTGTTTCCAGGACTAAATCTCTATAGTAGTGCTTGAAGTCAGGGATGGTGATGCCTCTGGAAGTTTCTTTATTGTTGTTTTGGCTATCCTGGGTCTTTTGTTTTTCCATATAAAGTTGAGTATTGTTCTTTCAAGGTCTGTGAAGAATTGTGCTGGGATTTTGATGAGCATTGCATTAAATCTGTAGATTACTTTTGGCAAGATTGCCATTTTTACTATGTTGATCCTACCTATCCAAGAGCATGGGAGATCTTTCCATTTTCTGCTATCTTCTTTAATTTTTTTTCTTTAAAGTTCTTGCTACATAGGTCTTTCACTTACTCCAAGATATTTTTATGTTGTTTGTGACTATTATAAAGGGTAATGTTTCACTGATTATTTTCTCAGCCCCTTTATCATCTGTATATAGTAGAGCTACAGATTTTTTTTTTTGAGTCAATCTTGTATCCTGACACTTTGCTGATGGTATTTATCAGCTGTAAGAGTTCCCTGGTAGAGTTTTTCTGATCATTTATGTAAACTATCATATCATCTGCAAATAGTGAGAGTTTGACTTCTTCCTTTCCAATTTGTATCCCCTTGATCTCCCTTTGTTTTCTATTGTTCTAGCTAGAACTTCAAGTACAATATTGAAGAGATATGGAGAGAGTGGACAGCCTTGTTTTGTTCCAGATTTTAGAGGAATTACATTAAGTTTCTTTCCATTCAGTTTGATGTTGGTTGCTGATTTACTGTATATTGCTTTTATTATGTTTAGATATGTTCCTGTTATCCATGATCTCTCCAAGACCTTTATTATAAAATGGTACTGGATTTTGTCAAAGGCTTTTTCAGCTTCTAGTGAGATGATCATGTGGTTTTTCCTTTTCAGTTTGTTTATATAGTGGATTACATTGATAGATTTTCATATGTTGAACCATCCAACCCACAGAGTAGGAAAAGATCTTAACCAACCCCACATCTGACAGAGGGCTAATCTCCAAAATATACAAAGGACTCAAGAAGCTAGTCACCAAAACACCAAATAATCCAATTAAAAAGTGGGGTACAGAACTGAATAGAGAATTCTCAATAGAGGAACCCAAAATGGCTGAAAGATACTTAATAAAGTGCTCAACATCCTTAGCCATCAGAGAAATGCAAATCAAGGCAACTCTGAAATACCATCTTACTCCTGTCAGAATGGCTAAAATTAGAAACACCAATGATAGTTTATGCTGGAGAGGATGTGGAGACTGGGGAACACTCCTCCACTGCTGGTGGGAGTGCAAACTTGTACAGCCATTTTGGAGATCAGCATGGCAGTTCCTTAGGAAAATGGGAATCAGTCTACCACAGGATCCAGCAATTCCACTCTTAGGCATATACCCAAAAGATTCGCATCCATGCAACAAAGAAATCTGCTCAACTGTGTTCATAGCAACATTATTTGAAATAGATAGAACCTGGAAAAAAACTAGATACCCCTCAACCGAGGAACTGATAAAGAAAATGTGGTACATTTACACAATGGAATCTTGAATGCAAATGGATGGAACTAGTAGAAACCATCCCTAGTGAGGTAACCAGTCACAAAAAGATGAACATTGTGTGTACTCATTTATTTATAGATTTTAGATATAGAGCAAAGGTTGACCAGCTTATAATTCACACTGCCAGAGAAGCTAGGAAACAAGGAGGACCCTAAGAGAGACATACATGGTCCTCCACAGAAGTGGAAAGTGACAAGATCTCTTGAGCAAATTGGGATTTGGGAGAGCAATGAATGGACAGGGAGTTAGGAGAAAGAGAAGGGGGAGAAGAGGAGGGGAGAGAAGAACACGAGGGACCAGCAAGATTGAGTTGCGGGAGGAATAGAGAGCAAGAAAAGAGATACAATAATAGAGAGAGCCATTATAGGTTTGAAGAGAAATCTGGTACTAGGGAAATGTTCTGAGACCTACAAGGATGACCCCAACAAACAATCTGAGCAATAGTGGAGAGGCTACCTTAAATGTCCTTACTTGATAATGACATTGATAATTACCCTATATGCCATCCTAGAGCCTTTAAAGATCCAGTAGATGATGGAAACAGTAGCAGACACTCACAGCTAAACACTGAGCTGAACCCCTGGAATCCAGTTGCAGAAAGGGAGAAGTGATGAGCAAAATGGTCAAGACCAGGCTTCAGAAACCCACAGAGACAGCTGACCTGTATAAGGGTGAGCTCATGGACACCAGAGTGATAGCTGGGAAACCAGCATAGGACCAACCCAGGCTCCCTGAACATGTGTCTCAGTTAGGAAGCTTGGGCAGTCTACAGGACCTCTGACAGTGGAACCAGGATGTATCCCTGGTGCACCAAAGTACTGAAGGAGCACATTCACCATGGAGGGAGGGATACTCCCTTAACCTAGAGAAAAGAGGGAGGACATAGGCCCTACCCCAAATGACTTGACAGATTTTTGATCATCCCTCCTGGACGGTTTCACCTTCCCTGGGGAGTAGATGGGGGATGGGACGGGGAGTTCAGGAGGGCATGGGTGGATAGGAGGGAAAGGGAACTGGGATCCATATGTAAAATAAGAAAAAAATATCAAAAAATTAAAAATTTAAAAAAGAAGCAGGAAAATGACATTGTCAAAACAAAACAATAACCACTTAGAATGCGGACACCAGTGTACAGAAGAGATCGTAGACAGGTGAGCGGAGAAACTGAGATCTCATCCAGGAGACTATGTTACAGCTAAAGGAGAACATGAGCAGGGCTACTGTGGCAGTTACAATGCTGACAAGTGGGTACAGTTGAGGTACATTCTGAACTCCTACTACATAGCTCCTACTACATTGGCTATGGGAAAAGGAAAGAAAAAACAGACATGAGGGAAGAAAGAAAGGAGGATGGCTTGGAGGTTTAGATCAAGTAGAGGAATGAAGGAAACAGGCAGAGTGAGAAAGCCTGGAGTAAGTAAAGAAATCAAAGTTTGCTATGCCATAGTGTGGCTTGAAATAGGAATGGAAATTGGGAAACCAACCATGAAAAGAAAGGTTATTAGATTTCTTTTTCTTTCTTTCTTTCTTTCTTTCTTTCTTTCTTTCTTTTTTTTTTTTTTTTTTTTTTTGGTCAACTAAAGAGGGAAAAGGCTGTTAACTGGAAGATATGGAATCAGGTGTGTTTGTAAGAGAAGGCAGATTGGAAAGTATGGTTAAATGCTGCTAGAAATGAAACACTGAAGGAAAAAGCTTGAAGACAAAGAGGACAGAATAACCTAAGGTCTATGGTGTATACCATTTTAGCTATTACTAGGAAGAATGATATTTTCTTACGCAACAGAAACACTAATAATATTGGTGGTGGTGGTAATGACAACAGCTAGCATTTACTGAAGTCACTGTGTGACAAGCCTCTCAGATGGCTTATCCTACTTAACCCCCCCGTCCCTACTATCCATCAGCGTAACACCCTATCCATCAGCATAACACCCTTCATTGATTTCCCTGCTGCACCTGAATAATAGTTCAGTTTCTAATTAATCCTGGGCTCCTGTTCTCCTTTTGTTATTATTCCCAGTGGAGATATGAGAAAAATGGGGTAGACAAATTCAAGTGGGAGAGTTTTGAACAACAGAACTCCAGAATTCCCACTGAGTAACTCTATACAGCCTCTAAACTGAAGATATAAATAGAAAAGGGATTTGGATAATGAGGCTGTCAAAAAACTTCTGGCTATTGTGTTAAAGGTTCAGGTCTGGTTTGAGTGTAATGGAATTGACCTCAAACCATGGCACACTCCATGGTTCTATGTTTCCCAGGCCTGAAATGATGACTGCTTTCCCTTTGTATTTGGTTCTTTTATTGATTATTTGTTTATAATTTGATGGAAATCATATAAATTACAGGTTATGAACCCCAGGTATCTGGTCTGGTTCAGATGGGGTAGGCTGACCTTTAGGTTGGATTGAGCAACTAGTGATGCCTAAATTTGAACTAGATTTCCTCAAGTGATGTTTTCTAGAAATGAAGAAAATGTGTTGCCTAATCTGAGACCTGGTCTTGCTTTCCAGACCAGCCATTAGGGCTTCTATTGCTTTGATGAAACAACAAAAAGTAAGTTGGGGAAGAATAGGATTTATTTGGCTTATATTTCCACACTTCAGTTCATTATTACAGGAAGTCCAGGACAAAGATTCAAGCAGGGCAGGAGGCTCTGGATGCAGGAGCTAATGCAGAGGCCATGGAGGGGTGCTGCTTACTGGCTTGCTCCTCATGGCTTCTTCAGCCTGTTTTCTTACAGAACTCATAACCATCAGCTCAAGGATAGCACAACCCACAATTGGATTGGGCCCTTCCCCATCAATCACTGATTAAGAAAATGCCTTATAAGCATGCCTACAACTCAAAATTATGGAGACACTTTCTTTTTTCCCCATTTTGGAAGGAAAGTGTTTATTCAGGTTACACTTGAAGGAAGTCAGGGCAGCAATTCAAGCAGATCAGGAATCTAGAGACAAGAGCTGATGCAGAGGCCATAGAGGAGTACTGCTTACTGGCTTCCTTATTATGGCTTGCTCACTTTGCTTTCTTATATAACCCAGAACCACCATCCCAGGGATGGCACACCCAAAATGGACATGTCTGAGTCCTTCCCCGTTGATCACTAATTAAAAAAATGCCCTATAGCTGGATATTATGAAGACATTTTTCTCAGTTGAGGTTCCCTTCTTTCAGATAACTCTAGCTTTTGTCAAGTTGACAGAAAACTATCCAGGGCTCTTGGATATGATATAGAAAGCAGAAGGGTGGCTCCTCATTTCTCTGCAAACAAAAATCAAAGTCTATAAAGTAGCCTCTATGATCTGCCTCCTCTTTACCACCCTTTCTTAGTGTTCCCATTTCCTTCCTTCCCAAGAGCCATGCTGCCTTCAGTGTGACAGGAATCTTCCCCTGAGACAGTCTTGTTTATTTGTTTTTTTTTTTTTTTTGTTTTGTTTTTTTGTTTTTGAGACAGGATTTCTCTGTATTGCTTTGGAGCCTGTCCTGGAACTTGCTCTGTAGACCAAGCTGGCCTCAAACTCACAGAGATTTGCCTGTCTCTGCCTCCCGAGAGCTGGGATTAAAGGCGGGGACCATCACTGCCCAGTTGACAGGTTTTTTTTTTTTTTTTTTTTTTTTTTTTTAACTACAGATCTGCATAGTTCATCTTTACCACCTTCCAAACTTCCAAACTTTATGGAGGCATTTTCTTTTTCTTTTTTATCTTAAAAATTATTATTTTTAATTTATTTTATTATTTTACATGTCGATCCCAGTTCCCTCTCCCTCCTTCCATCCCTCCCTCCCTTTGCTCTCTCACATGCACCCTGACCACCCTCACCTTCCATCCCCCACCTCAATTCCACATGTAGGGCAATGCCATCCAGGTAGGGTCATGTAGATCTGTCAAGTCATTTGAAGTAGGGACTAGGACTTCTTTCCTGTCTCTAGGTTAAGGCAGTATCCCTCCATGGGGGATGTGTTCGCAAGGTCCTTTTGTGCACCAGGGATACATCCTGGTTCCACTGTCTGAGGTCCCTTAGACTGCTCAGTCCTTCTGTCTGAGACCCATATTCATGGGACTGACTGAGTCAGTCCCATGCTGTATTCCCAGCTATCAGTCTGGGGGCCCGATGCTCCTCCTTGTTCAGGTCAGCTGTCTCTATGTGTTTATGCAACCTGGTCTTGTCCTCTACAGAGGCATTTTCTTAATTGAGGTTCACTCCTCTCAGAAGTTAGCTTGTGTCAAGCTGACATAAAACTATCCAGCAAAATCTACCATTTTCTGGATTTTAAAGTTGATGATAAACCATAGAGTATCATGTTTTACTCCAAATAACTAGATTGCTATATATTGCCCAATGCATCTCAAAGGTCATAAAGTAATGGATGTTAATATATTCAGGCCACATGAATATATTTTATCTTAAAGAAACCTTGCCATCAACCTGGAATCTACCTAGCCTGGGAAGATGGCATGCTTTCTATAAAAGGGTATGTATAGAGAAATGAAGTAGACGAGAGTAATGATAGTTTTTCTTTGTATTAGGGATTATTTCTCTTTAATACTTTGATGTAAATAAAAGAAAAAAACCTTAAGTATGTCATTTTAAAGATTAGATTTTGAGTCTTAGTTGGCAGATAAATTTATAGGGCAATTCAGGAGCACTTTAGCTCAAATCCCTCAGCTGATGGTCCAGTTAGTGTTTCTTTTATGTCTCCCATAGGACGTCCACTGTGGCTCAAGGTAAGGAGATATTCATATGTATAAAATGAATTTGACCACTTATTTCTGTCTTAATGTAAAGACTAAGTAAATAAATGTTTCATGCTGTGATGTCATGCTTTATACACACTTTTTTATGACTCATAACTCTATCTCTAAGGCAGGGTATCAAATATGGAATTTCTCTTCAAGGTGAGCCAAGGAAGCTGTGTAATCCTTACCTGCCATTTGTATACCATAAGGAAACTCTGGGACCTGCTCTCCTTCTTCTGGAGGGGTTGGTCATATTTGATATTAGTTAAGGAATGATAAAAACATCTGGAAAGGCCATCCTGCATTTCCTTACCCAGTCTGTTGCAATTATGTGTGTGAAGTGAAGCATCCACTAAAACCCCAAACCACTGAATTCGGTGACCTTGGGGAGAGCTGAATACATGGGAATTCCTAGAGTGGGTGCACATGGGGGGTGTAAGAGCTTTGTTCCTCCTCTCCCACACCCTGAGAATCTCTCTTTTATCTTCTGCAGTATATTTTATGATGAACCAGTAGATAGTGGACCAGTAGACAAATAAGCATTTCCTTAAATTCAGTGACTGGCTCAATCAAACTCTAGAGACCCCCTGGCTTATATAAGGTGGGACCAAGCCCAGCTTGCCTCTAAGGTCATAAGCATAGTCATAAAAATTGAACCTTCATACTGTGGAACCTAGTACTACACATGTACTAAACTAGAAGACATCCAGCTAGTACCTAGGGCAAAGCAAACAGCTTTTTATTTTTGGTACAAAGGTAAATCCCACCATTTTTTTAGGATTGCTGAGATCTTCTGTGTTACTAGTAGTTTAGGAGGAGAGGTCAAATAGGCAGTCTGATTTCCTCACACATGTGGTCTTTCCTTCTTGTTAAAATTTCCCTCACGACAATAGGAACCCAATTGTTCAGCTAGCTATTTATCTAGAGTTGGACTGATTGGCACATCAAACAAGTGAAGTTATAAATTCATATTTTATCATGTTAGATAAAATGGGCATGTGTCCTAGGTTGAAGTACTATGTGTATTAACTCCAGCTAATGCCACATGTCAGCCAGAGAGCACTGGGTGATCGCTGAGTAAACAGCCCCAGTCACCTCTTAGGTTTCTACTTGATCAGTGTTTGCCAAACAAACAGAAACTTGATAAGACCCATGGAGATTGGAAAATGAATTTCTTGCATGTGTTGCCAACAAATTCTTTTTCTCTTGACAGCCTAGTTACATTTTCTAGGATTCCACACCTTTGCAGATTTGCATTTTGCCTTTTCATGCAAAGCTTTGAAAGGCATTTATGGAATGATATGGGTGATATTGCAAAGCACAGGTGACTGGCTACCAAGCCTTCAGATAAGAGTTGAAACAGTAGTTAAATTCAAATGATTAATTGTGCTATGGGAAGGCCCTGAAATTCCTTGTTGTGTCCTGAATTAGGAGCTATGAAGTGGATATTATTAAACACTAGCTATTATTGACATCTAACTTCTGGTTTTACTCTACTTTATTACATTTTTAAACACATAAATATTGCTAAATTTATGCTTAGTAGCACACTGCTCATTTTTCTTTTGCAGTATATTGCTAATTTTTCTTACAGTACTAATTTTTTTCTTTGTTTTTGAGCTTGTAGTACAAATCAAAATGGCCCTCTGGGCCAAATAGTGAGGAATGTTTTCCTTTCTGCCTCTCCACAATTTTATGATGAAATTATTCTCAAGGTGAAGTGTTCAACAGGGAATCTGAAAGTTGGCTTTGTGTGATGTGCCTGACTGGCTAACCTTCCTCAAAGGTACTACTGTCACATTTCGTTATGAAGAGATTGAGACACAGAGAAGCTATTGAACTTCAATAAGGCAGCTATTGGAGGGATCTTGCACATCAGTCTGCTGATCCCAGAGCCACCATAGGGGTAGCCTTTCCTTTCTTAGAAATTTATTGAAGAAATATTTCAAGAATTAATTAATGGGCATTTAGTTACTGAGATTTTTTAAAATTTATTTACAGTCAGGATGAGCCAATCTTCACTCTTATAACTTTACAGAGAAGGTTGTTTTACAATTTTATTAATCAAATTTGTGTTTTTTTTCTGACACTTTTGTGTACAATGCATTCGGATTAATCTTACTTCCAACACTGTCACCCTATAATCAAGCTCCTTACAGGTCCCTTTGGCATGTTTTGTGGCCTGCTGATTTTAACTAGAGCCATCTGGGTGAGCATGGGTGTGGAACTATCCAGTAAAATCTGGTGTCCTCATGAGTGGGTGAATGCTTAAAGACAATGAATCATTACTTAGTAGTTCAGCAAGGAGAAGTAGGGTCACAAGAGTCTCTTCAACATCCATGGTTTGCTGTGGACTGCTCAGTGCAGTCAACTGCATTTGTTATGAATTCATGATTGCAAATGGCTGTGTCAAGCTCAGAAGATAGTATTTAGCAGCCTGCCTCCTAGCACCTCCTTTATTGATTCCACCCTGTCTTACATGATATTACCTTAGTGTTAGAAGTGGGTGGTGTAAATGTTCTATTTAGTCTGAGCCCTCAACTATCCTCATTTCCAGCAACTTTCAAAAGTCCCTGCATTCACTATTGTTCATTGCAATAAAAAGATTTATACTAAGACTGAGAATAAGTGGCTTTTGTCAATGGCTATACACTTAGATGTTTATTTTTAGAAGGGAATTTAATGCTATGCCAATTTAACTAAACAAAAATATCAATGTCACAAACAAAAAGTTTTGATCAAGGAAGTAGGATGTAGCATTTCATTATATTTATTTTTTTTGATCATACTGTTTTCAACTTCAGTATGGGCTTCACTTTAGTTGTGTTGGATCCATAATTACAGGATGGTTATGAGAATAAAATGAATCAGTATGTGTAAGTCATTTAGAATAGTCCTTGTATGTACTGTTTAAAGGCAAATAAGGTGCATTAAACCAGTAAGGTGTTCATTTATTTGCCGTTGAGGTTATTTGTTTGTTAGGTTTGTTGTCCATTTGTATTTTTCTTTTGAAAATGCTTATTTCAGGGATTTTATTGATGAAAAACTTTCTGCACTCTTTCTTTAAGATAGTACTTCAATATTTTCTATTTATTGATGGAACAAAAGACACTGGGCATTGATGGAATCAGAGTCAGTGTTTGAATGAAGCTATCAAAAATCTATAGAGTGCATTTAAGAAATGCAGCTCCAGGCTCTTCTTGCTTCAGCAATCACTGTGAAGACCAGAGCTCATATTGCCTTTGTAATTTAAAAGGAAGACAATAGAAAATCAAGTTTTGATGCAATAAGAAATACAATAAATATATTTCATGATAAATTTCATAGGACTGTGCAATGACATCTTTGAATTACAGAAAATAGGAAAATTATATAGCTGGGTGGGATGCACTTAGTATAGAATTAATAGAGACAAGCCATTACTGAGAACAAAAATAACATTAAATCAGATAAGCATACATGTCAAGTGCTGGGGAGAAGTGGAATAAAGTGTGAATCATTTCTATTTGGATGAAAATAGTACCCTCTGATAATTGCACTGTGAAGTTTTATTTCCAGCAGGTTGAAGTGCTAAGCATCCTCACTAGGTCAAAGAATATTAGTTGAGGTTTTAAAGCAATCAGTAGAATTAATGTGAGCCTAGAGATAAAATATTTAAAGCAGAAAATAAGGTGAGATTGTAGGTCTACAAAATGCAAGCAAAGCTAACCAGCTCATCAAATTCTTCTTCTTATTGGGTGTGTGGTACACAAACAAACACATTGGGCTCACAGTGAGTAAAGAAACACAATTTATTGGAATACATTCATTAACCTAGGTTCTTAGCAACATTACCAATGTAATGGTGGATGCTGGTGTGCGTGCACTGGTCATTTGATTATTTACTCACTCATCCATTCCAATAACCCATTGGGGGAAGGAGGGTTAAGATTCCCACAGCAGCTTGCAGCCAATGAGAGGCCTAGCTGTTATTCAAAGCCAGATGTCTTTCTAAAGCCCTGGTTTGTATCCACTCATAGATGCTGTCACAGCCTCCCCTACCCCCAGTCCTGTTTGTCATTGCCCACTTCTATCTCATTCATTTATTCCATCTCAAAATAGCTCTGTCTGGAGGTTTTAATACATGTCATGACTTGCACTGTATGACATTAATCTAACTGGAAATTTGACACATACTGATTTTCCAGTCATGGAACCTAGAGTTCATCTGAAAAGACTGAAAAGATAGGAGTAATGATAAATATTATTTATTAATTACCTAGGAAATTCCAAATTTATTTCTTGGCACTATATGAACAGTCTATATGAGTTTTATAACATTTTATTATGACATCATTTTCTCTGCTTTGTGTATGAAGAAGTGAGGCATTGACTCTGTTTGGTCATTTGCTCAAATGGTGGTCTGCTACAATGTGTCTGATGCAGAATTCTACCCTCAGCCTGCAGGGTGTTCTGCTGCCTACTTAGTAATCTACCACCTTATTACTGTCCTCCTCCCAACTTCTTCAGTGGTTTTTTATCACCAGGAGCATGTACAATTTTAGGTGCAGTTTTGGGTACTTTTATATTCTCATCTTCTTCTAGGTCATGCCTCTGGCCAGAGTTCTACCAATATCAAACATTTTCTGAACAACATGTATGAATACATTAATACTGTCTTTAGCAGTCCCTACCCATCTCCAGCATGAAATATTTCAAATACAGATGCAAACATGCAGACACACACACACACACACACACACACACACACACACACACACACACGCCCCACACACTTGCATGCCCACACACATTGATCATAGAGATATACATTAGATGAATATTCAGTGCATTAAGCACTTTCAGGAAAACGTCAGGTAGCTTCTTGCCTTTTAAGGCAAGTGTGTTCGAATCCAATGTGATTTCTCCTTTCACTGCTCTGTCCACAACAGTCTCTAAATCAACCTCCTTTTAGGATTACTCATATGCTTTGATGATAGGAAATGAGTGACGTACGTACACCTCTCCAAATCATCTCAGTCACTCTCCTAAATGTGTCATAGGCATATGCCAGCTTTGGCAAAGGGATACAAGTCTCCTCTGCTGTATACTATCTGCTTAGACTTGTGGAAGTATCTGCCTAAGGTGGTCACAGGCGATGAGAAACACGTCTTTCCTATGCTGTGAGCCCTCCAAAGAGCATCACAGTATCTCCACATACAGTGTCATGATTAAACAGTTGATGGCCGTATAATGTGTCCTCTCCAGACCCATGTTTTGGATTCCCACTCTCCAAGGCATAGTGTTTGAAGGTAGAGCTTTTAGAAAGTGAAATGGGGCCCTCATGAACCGGGTTTGTATCCTTAAAAGAAACACAGAGATACCCCCCATCTGTTTCTCTTTCTCCTCCCTTCTTTCCTCCTCTATATTTGTTATGGGATGACACACAAAGTTACTGTCTTCAAACCAAAGTAGATCCTACATCTCCAGGCAGGTTGCCCTTGGGCTTTCTAGCTTTCAGAATGGTGGGAAATAGACTATTGTTTTCCCATTCAGGTCTATGGTATTTTTTATTATAACATGTAGAATAGTTTTACATGTTGTTTTGCCTATTCATCATTCCTTCTTCTACCTTTCCTTTTGTGGCTTTTTTTTTTTTTGGTCAACTTGAAAAAACCTAGAGTTATCCAAGAAGAGGGAACAGCAGCTGAGGCAAGCTTCTGGGTCATTTTCTAAAGTAAAGATGGACACGGGAGGGCCCAGATCATTATGGATGGTACTACCTCTGGGACAATGGCTCTGAATGGTATAAAATGGCAGAGTGAGCAAGCCCTGGAACTCAAGCCAGTCAGTATCATTCCTCCTTGGCTTATGCTTCAGTTCCTCTTTCCAGATGCTACTTATGTCTTGACTTCCCTGAGTGATGGACTGTGATGGGGAATTGTAATCATAAATAAATTGTGTATTTTATCACAGCAGTGCAAAATGCTGACACAGAAATTTTAATTTTAGTCAAATAGATAGGACCAGCCAAGGATTTCTGCAAACTCTGAGGATCAACACATGCACCAGACATCATGCTGTCCCTCAATGTGGTGTGATTAAGCTCTTCAGGCTAATTAAGCTCTTCTACTGCAAACTGAACGTTTGCATACGTCCATGTAGGAGAAGAGCTTGCTTAGCCCATCTGTTCTCTGTCTGATTGTTCCCTCCATGAAGGTATTTTCCCTCTTTGCAAATACTTTTCCTCTTAGCAAACTCCAAACACATCTCTCTGTCTTTGTAAAGCAAACCAATTAGGCTTTGGCCTCATGTACTCTGTGATAAAAACATCAACTCATTGCTAATTCCCGTGGTCAGTTACTGTCCTTTCAGCAGCATTTTAGGCATGGGCACTCATTCCTCTTTGAAACAGGTTTCCAGATTGGCTTCTAGCTCATGGCTCCTGATTTTCATCTTACACAAATAGTTCCTTGTTAATTTTTTTTGCAAGTTTCTCTTCCTCTAAGGAGCATGACAATGTTAAAATTCGGGAGAACCCATATTTTGAACTACTTCTCACGCTCTCTATACTCACTCCATTAGTAATCTGCATTTTCATGTCTTTTAATTCTAAGGCATTTGCCATATATTGCCCTCTTAAACCACTATGATGAACTACAACTCCAGAATCATATCATAATATCTACATTTGTTTGCCTAATAAGACTATCAACCTATAATCTTGCAATACAAGTAAAATACAGTAAGAGGGGTTGATAGAATGCATGTGAAATTTAAGAACAGGAAGAAATACTTGTGACTAAAGGTTTAAGTGGCAATGGGAGCAAAGGAGTGGGGGGAAAATAAGGGCTAGGTCAACCAGAGCTAAGAATGTATGAAGGAGCCATACAAAATCCCATTGGTTTACCAGTTAATTAAAAGTATAATTTTTATTTTATAAAAAGTTGGAATTGGAGGTATTCCACATGGAAGAACAATGTGTCTAGATGATATAGTTATTAAATGAAAATTACAATGTCATGGATGGGGTATCTCCCAGAAACATTAAAATAGGCTATTGCGGTTGCTTTTAGCTACCTGCCATGATTGGATGGTACATCCTTATTGCTAAGGAGATCACACACTTCAATAACAGAAATCCATCTTGAATGGACAAGGAAGTTCTCTCCCTGTTGGTTAGCTTTTATAGTATTTGAAGGTCCTATGTGGGCTTCTGGAGGATAAAAGACATCAACAGTCTTAAGCAGTAGGGACCTTGCATGCTGTTACAATATCTTCATATAAGTTCAGATGGTGCAACAGGTACAGGACTGTTTATAGTCAGAACTAACTACTCTCTTGATTAGATCTGAAGCCTTCTCCACAGGAAAGACTATCATGCCTGGTACTGTAAACATCATCAAAACCCATTGCTTGGAAAGTTAGAGGTTTAGAGGTAGAATCTAAGTTGTTCTGCTGAATGATTATGTTTCAAACTGTCTTCTCAATATTTGTGTTTATATCTATAGACTTACCCTGTTCTCAACCTTGAGCAGAAAAGTTTTTTATTTCTCTTTCAGTGAATAGTGGTTCATGTAGAAACAGCCATAGATGAGACCTTCATTAGCCCTGCCACCCCAAAGCTAAGAGAACTTTGGAAAAGTGAGGTAGAAATAAGGTAATAGGATGTTAGTTGCTGTCCTGTGGACATGATGTTGTACGCATGAACTCACAGAAGCTGTGCTTACTTAAACAAGATTAAGCCAGTGGAAAGATCTAGTATAGAGTGGAGGGTGAGAGATCTTGGGAAGAGGATCAGGCTGGCAAGTAGACAAATGTCTAGAGAATGTACTCCCTTTACTATATACTGTGCTTTCTAGATACAGAAGGGCAGATGCACATATGAACTTACAGTGATTTTGAAAACATGCATGATATCTGAGCAAGTGCCACCCAGACAAAAATCTCAACTTAGAGGGGGGGAAAGGTGGATATAAATTCTCAAACTAGCTGAGGAGCTATTGGCACTTGGTAGCTACTGTGAGAGGGAGAGTCAGAGTTTTTAATGATGTAACCCAGGGTAGGTTGGTCATACACAGACCTCACACCAAAGACTAGTTTGTCAACACATACTGGACTCCATAGGAACACACACAGAAGAAAAGAGATGAGGAAGAGAAGGAAGATGAGAAGAAAAGGAAAAGGAGGAGAGGGAGAGGGAGGGGGAGGATAAAAGAAGGGGAACAGGATGAGGGGGAGAAGGAGGAGAAGGAGGAGGCATCTAAAAGTTGGATGGAAAGGGATGGGAAAGCAGAGAAGATGTTAATGTGAAAAGTTGGGGCAGGAGATGAATTTGTCAGAATACTTTGCATGCAATTCTCAAATAATAAAATTTCGCTAAAAATAGGCAGGCGCTATTACTCAAGAACATAAAATTGTAAAATAAAGCAGTGGACTGAGTTTTCCCTCTATTTTGACCACTTAACCCTTTTAAAATGATGAGATTAGGAGTAAGTCATGGTTTATACTTTGCCATCTATGACAGAAAGAGTGCTTGTCATACCTGTTTATCATAGTACAGTAAACCAAAAGCATAGTGTGTGAGAATTTCATCAATTCTAAAGTGCTATGTCAGTTATTCTTTTTAAAATTAAATTTTATTTTTTTGAGAGTTTCATGCATGAATACTATGTTTATACTTTTCCTATCCCTCCAGCAAGGTTTAAAAACCAGAGGAACAGTAGCCCTGCTGCTAGATAGTGTTTTCCTGTGTGACAGGAATGTTGTATCCATAGAACCTCAAGAATATGGTTTCCTTGAGAAGACCCCCAAAATGACCATACCCTTGTAGGTATCTCCAATGAATGCCTCTATGTTCTTACCAGTTTGCAGTATCCCCCCAAATCTCTCAGAACATCAATTACCGTCCCAAGGCTTACCTTCCTTTGTTTCATCTCTTTTGATACAACCTTCCTGCTCTGAGTCCCAAACCTTGGGAAACTTGTTCTAGGTAATTTCGTGGACAATGTTTTCCAGTAGGTGCCACCAACTGGAAAATGTCTAGTTTCCTAAGTCAAGTCTGTGAGCCTTATATTGACTAATACAGAGGAAATGGAAGTTTATAGGCAAACCAGAAAGGACATGTGGCCTCTGATTCTGTCCATGTCATAGTATGTCTTTGAAAGTATGTATCACTTAAGAGAGATTTACAACACTTGCATGCGATGCCATAGACAAAGAGGGTTGAGAATATTTCTTAATCCCCTAATGTTTCCTAATATATCTTATCTGTAGTGAATATTCATATAGCGCTTGTTAATAAACCACATTGACAGAGAAATAAAAATTTCTGTCCTACAATGACATCTGCTGTCATGCTAGTGACACATGGCAATGTGCACTTGATGGAATCTATAGATGAAATATGGAAGAAGCTTTTTTTCCCCAAAGATATTCTGAGTCAGAACTGAGATGAGACATTGCCCCTTGCTTAGTTTTGACTTGATTGGCATAGGTGAAATATTCTCTGAACTCCATCTCTATGAGTGAAAAGGAAACTGGGTACTTAAGGAATTTTAAGAATTCTAGAAAAGCCTAACCCTCTTCCATTGGGTCCTCAAAATACTTCCCTTGCTTGCTGTTGCTGAAATTTTTTAAATGGGAGATACAACTTTTTTAAATGCTTAGCTGCCCCCAATGCATCTCAAATAACAAATTCAATTCATTTAGGAAGCAATTAGAAAAAAATTGCCATGCTTGGATTCTAACTCCACAACACCTGCATCTTTTTGCCTGGGTTGGAACCCAGGTATCTGTAACTTAAAACAAAACCAAACCTCCAGTGATTATTATTCAGGTAACGCTGATAACCCATGTCATAGTGACAGCATCTTTGTTCTCTTTGTGCTCTAGTCCTGGCACAAAGTTTTGTACAGGGAACAGGTTGATTTGGCTTGTGATACTAGTGGCTTCTTGGCTGCCTTACAACTTGGCAGATGGCTCTACATGGTAGTTATCTCATGCAACAATGGCCCAGGTGATGCAGCTCAGGGCCAAAGGAGGAAGCAAGAGCCCGAGGTAGGAGCCACACTTGCTGTTTTATAACCAATACTCATAGGAGCTAGTCCACTCTTGAGAGATATAGCCCATTCTGTGATGCCAGTATCACTCCTTTCCCATGGGTACTCATAGCCCAACCACTGCCTGCTAGACCCCTCATCTTAGAGCTTCCAGCCACTTTCCAGAAATGCTAATGGGATGGGACTAAGTTTCTAGATGATGAGTTTAGTGGGGATCCGGGGGCACACACTTAAATCATGTCTAGACCACATACTGTGTTCATCTGGACCCGAGACAACTAAGTGGGCATTTTGGTTTTGCTTTCTTTGAAATCAAACGTCCTCCTGAATGGCATGCTAATAAAGGGGCTGAGAAAGTGACTCATCACAGAGCTGAGAAGGGCTCAGTGGGATATCTGCAGATTCTAGCAACAAGCATTTTCCGGTCTACATTATTGAAAGGCTGGATTGTGTTGATCTTACTGGCAAGCGGAGGAAATAAATTCTACCTCCACCCCCTCTGCCTTTCCTTTCCTGCCTGCCTTCAAGGAGCCCTCCATATGTGGATCAGGGGCACTGGGAAATGGTGCCCTGACTGATATGCAGGCAGCGATGGAGCTTTGAAAGGATGCCTCTGCTACAGTTGTTACTGCTTTAAAAACCCATCAGGGAGATGCGTGGTCTCTCTTTTGATTTGAAGTTCCAGATTAATGGGCCTGAAAATTGGATTAGCTCAGTGGCTGCTCAGAGAGCCATGGTGGAATGGAAACAAGTCAGAGGACTTTAATGTGGGGCTAGCTGCTACAGAAGCCTTTTAATGTGGCATTTGCAATATTACAAAGAATTTGAAATGTTAGAAAAACATGAGCAGGTTAGAGTTGGAGTCTTAGCTCAGGCATTAGAAGTATATTACATGTCAAAATGCCATGAAAGGAACAAGTAAATTAGTTTGTTTTTTTCCCCTCCCAGCACCAAATCTTTTGCTTGTCTTTGCTCAGGTGCTTCTGCTGTTTTTTAAACCAAAAGAATCTATTTTACAAGGAATACTTAACCCGTGTGTTAGCTTTTCACTGCTATGACCCATCTCCTCCAGCTAGGCCTCACCTTTCACAATGGCCCCTCCCTCATTTCACAATAATTCCATAGGTGGATTAGGCCAAGGCCCTCACAAATTAGTCACTTCCTCCAAAATCCACTCTGAATTTTGCACTGGGGGCACGTCAGCTTTGTGGGGTTGTGGTGATAGTGGTGGTGGTGGTGGTAAACTCACATTTAAACTGAAGCATTAGTTATCTTTTTAAAATAGCTTGAGAATTCCAAATATGTTTCTTCAGAACTCTAGTAGAAGAATCTGATTAGACTGCCTCCCTAGCACTGCCAGGCCTGATCTGTCCTTGAGCTGGATTTTCTAAGAAGCTGATGATCTTACAGGATCGTGAATGAGGACCAGCCCCACTGAAGAAGGGGGTAGAGGAAATCAAATGTCAGTCCCAACTTCTAATAGGTTTTTGTAAGACTAAAGAAGCAAAACCCAGTATGTATGAGTTCCTTGGTTACCTTCCTTGTTGCAGTGACATGATGGGCACCAGTTTAAGGAAGAAAGGCTCCATTTTGGCTTACAGTTTGAGGGGATACATTCCATCACGGCAGGGATGGCACAGCAGGCAGAGCAGGAGGTAGCTGATCACACTGCATGTGAAATCAAGAAGTAGAGAAACATAAATGCTTATGTTCAGCTCTATTTTCTTTTTATGTACTCAAGAATTCAATTCTTCCTTAAATTAACATAATCTAGACATGCCCCCTTCCCAGGCATCTGCATCCTGGATAATTTTAGACCTGGTCAATGTTAGACTGACTGTGCATATAAATCATTTCAGTGAGCAAACATAGGACCACTAATCAAAATTTGAAGAAGATGAATAAAATTGTACCAGGACAGAGTCTATTCTTTTGGTCCACATATGTAAGAATTATTTGTTACCCATTGAGAAGGAACTTCTAGGAGATATCAGAATAACCAAATTAGATGTATATGTAATTTTTATGATTGAGATTTGGTCTCTAACACATGAGTCTTGTGGGGGAGGCTTTGATAAAGTTAAGAGAGAAGAATGGCTTTAACAGGCTTTTTTCCTGTGTTACCTGTCAATGCCATGATATCTTTAACACCGAAACAAAGGAGCTGGAGGGATAGTTCAACTGGTAAAGTACCTTCCACTTGAGCAGCAACATGTGAATCTGAATTTACAGCCAGCACCCAGGTAAAAGCTGGATGTGATGGGTCATGTCTGTAACTTTAGTGCTGTGCGGGAAGACATGGGAAGTGTCCAGAGCTTGCTAGCCAGGCAGTCTGGCCAGTTGGTGAGCTCCAGATCAGTGAGAGACTTATCTCAAGGAGGAATGTAGAGTGTGATAGAGGAAGACATTAGAAGCTGATCTATGGCATCCACACACACATGTAATGCTTGTACATACACGAATACTGATGCACAGATACACACAGACACAGGCACATGCACATGTGCATACACAAGTAAAAATGGAGAAAACTCTGTCTCAAGAAAAAAATAATAAAGATAAGGTTAAGAAAGGTACAAGATTTTATGTGGTAGAGGTGGGGTAATTTTTTTCTAAAAAATTAATACTGACTCATAATTAATATTTGTTCATTAGCACATTATCCAATATAAAAAAATAGTTGTCAAACTATTTTCTGTTTTCTTCAGCTCTTTTCTTTCATTTATGGTTCCCACATTTATTGATATAGGACCACAATATACTGGAAACTTCTCAGAAGTCATAGTCTCATTTTAAATTGTCACTCATCCTCATATACAGATGGTGACTGGTTTTATTCACCTTCAGAGCTTTTGCTAACTTTTGGTACTGGACTCTCTGAAATTAGAGTAGAATAGTAGGCAATGCTTAGGATTTTAATTTATGAGTGACTTTATCCCAAGTCTCTTCACCACCTATTAGAAAGCAGCACCCCAAGAAACTACATGGCTTGTTTGCCTGTTAACTAAGCACTCCATGAAAATGATCATTTCACATCTCCTTGCCCACATCTCTTCTAGATTTCATTTTGTCTAGCTCATGTATGTATGTATGTATGTATGTATGTATGTATGTATGTATATATATATATATATATATGTGTGTGTGTGTGTGTGTTGCTGTCTTGTTGAATATCTTCTGTGGTAAATCATATTAAATCTTTTGTAGAAAGTGATAAGGTACAAAACGATCAATATTGACTGTTTCACTGTATCTTGTCTCATTCTTTTGTTGTTATCTTTTCCATCTATCACACAGTCACTAGAACTTAGACAAGATGTAGCCTCAATACATGTCCCTGTTTCCTTGACACCCAGTCCCAACTCTGTTGCTTGTAAAGAACAGATACCGTGACTGAGGGATTGGTGCGATGACTCACTGTCAAGTCATGAGTTTGGGATGATTTCAGTTCTGGATACTGCAGTTGACTTGGGCTGAGGATCTGGACCCTTGTTCAGGGAGAGAGATTGTGATTCTGGGATCTGTGAATCCCCTAGAGGAAGAACCATGTTCACCCACACTAATGATTGTAGGAGAAAGTCTGACCTTCAAGTCTCCTTGTTTGCTTGTGAAAACATGAACCAGGCTCCTCTGGATATTCACTGAAGGAACTGGAAGCTTGTCAGACTTCACATCTCTACCAGTGAGCAGTAGCCCTGCCTGCTGTGGGAGAGTTTCCATTTCACTCACTGTCCTATTAATCTGGTAATGAGGTAGGATTGAAAGGTGGGGAAAATTTGGGGGATGAGAAGGAAATAAGCAATAGCAAAGGAAATCTGCCAGGAGCAGAGTACAACTTCCATTCCACCTAAATGAGTAATTGCTTGTGGCTTTCCTTCTTTCCTATCCAGAACCTGTATTTCTACAGGAATCTTGTGGAAACCCCACACAAAGGGAAAGCACACTCGTTGGATCCCTTGTCAAACCCTAGTGGATTTTAGCTTTATTTTACAGGTTAGGACTCCCTCCGAGGCATCCCTGAGGCCACATGATATATCTCCTTGAGAAGATGGGGTGAGAAGGGAGGGCAGGAGGGAGGGAAGAAGGGCAAGTTTTCTTAGCAATGTTTTGAGATGAGTTTTTGTTTGTTTGTTTGTTTGTGTTATTGTTTATTTGTTTTATACAGGGTTTCCCTGTGTAGCAGTGCTGGCTGTCCTGAAACTCACTCTGTAGACCAGGCTGGCCTTGAACTCACAGAGGTCTGCCTGCCCCTGCCTCCAGAGTACTGGGGTTAAAGATGTGCATCACCAACACCTGTCAAGATGTGTTTTGAGAGGCATCGAAACAGTATATATGGTTAATGCTAAGACAGTTCATTACTTACTTTGCAAAAACCTGTACCCACATGAGTTCATTTACTTTGTGTGACTCTTGAGAAACTCACACTCACACTTAGGTGTGTCTTTCTTTCTTTTAAGTGCCTCTCTTTTTCTTAACCCTGGCTTGTGCTTATATTAGAACATTTTTAAAATGATGTTTCCAATCCTGTTTCATTATGCCAGCTACTCCCAATAATGTGTTTGGTACAACAACCCATGAGTTGTAGTTTGGCTACAGCTGAGATCCTTGAAAGTCTAGGGGACTGATGAGGAGACAGTGTGGAGCTATGTCTCTGTTCCCTCACTACTGACAGCAAGAGAACAGAATCTGAGATGTGCAAAAGAGATCGAAACCTAAGGGGACCCTGCAACCCCTTTGAAATAAATCAAAGGGGAAACATTGAAAGAGAAAAGGAGGAAGAGGGGAGCCAGAGGAAACCACGGGGCTCAAGGAGATTCAGTTAGAGTTTTGAAGAGATTCCTTAAAACTTTAGGCTTTGAAGCTTTAAGTTGAAAAATGGGAAGGGGAATTAAAGAGAGATTAGTCACTGTGAGATCAGAGCTGGAGCCTGGAGGTCAAGTGGAAGACACATTTAAAAGTAGGGCAAAAGCACACACATAACGACACCGTGATGAAAAAATAAGGGATGGGGGTGGGCAGCATTAGAGGGTCTAAAATGAGGCTGGAAGAGATTCCACACAGAGAAAAAGAACCAGAGAGGAGAGATAATGATCCAAGTAATAAAAGTAATAAAAAGAAATGGACCAAAACAAGACTTGCACATTAGGATCAGAGGAGCTATGGAGGCCTGACTGCCTTGTCCGAGGGTGCCAGCTACTCAGTTTGAGATCAACAACCAGGGTAGAACTTTGGTAACAAGTATCAGTGTGTTTAAATGAGCTGTAGGAAAATCCTGTGTTCAAAACATTTTTATTAATAATAATAATTTATTTAGCCTATTAATAATGAAGTGATTTTTTTTTTTCAGAAGTGGGACATTTGGAGGTAATCTCATCCTGATGTTATATGGCAGTAAAGGAAGCTGAGTCAGAAGCAGAGAGTTAGTGTCATTTCAAAAAGTCTGTGTGGGGGCCAGAAAGACGGCTCCTGAGAAATGGTTTACAAGAAACAGAACTTCCCCAGGAATCTCACGCTAGGGGAAGAAAGCCGAGTACCACTGTCAGTCAGAGAAGAAACTTGTCTAATGGGAAGAGATTCCACAGTTTGCACAATTTGTCAGATAATGAAGCCCAGACAGTGATGGGTGGGCTGTATGTTGACCACGACTGTTTAACCATGGCCGTCTATTTAACCTAAACTTTAAGTCAGTAAGCCCAAGATGGACTTTGGTGTATGTGTATGGGAGGGTGTCACAAAACAAAGACAGTGAAATCCTATTGTTTTGAGTCAATTGATTTTGAAGAAATTTGTTAAGCCAAAGTAGTTAAATGGATCTCCTTGATTTATTTCTGATTTACCGCACTATAGTTGACTTTGACTAACATTGTGTAACCATTTGCCTTGACTGAATTTCCTTTGTTGAAAACACTCAGCTTTCTGTCATCAAAACAAGATACCTGAGGATGTTAATTTACAAGTAGAAAATCTTTACTTGAGTTGATAGAGTGAGAAGGTTCAGTCCATGGTCCCTTGGCCCTATAGCTCTGGGCCTAGAATAACATCATGGTGGAAATGTGTGGTGGAAGTAATTTGTTGGCTAGGGAGTGAAATCCTAAGAGAGAGAGAAGGGACCATTGTTCCAGTATGCTCTTCAAAGACGGGTTCCCTATGATTTAACTTCCTATCTCTAGCCCCATGCCCTAAAGATTCAGGAATCTCAAAAAAGTGCTACAATAATTCTGTTTTATTGAGTATTTGAACTTTACAACGTGAAATGTTTAATCAACAGGTCCATATATTCACTATGAATTTTCATCCCATTTATGCCCTCTATGACTCTACTCCCAGCCCCCTCTTGTTCTCTCCTCTTTCCCCACTCCCCCCATCAGGTGGGGACATTCCTGGATAATACTTTACTGATTAACTGTTAAGTTTATACTCAACAACCAGGAAAAATAAAATCAACAGCAAAACAAACAAACAAACAAAAACCCCCACAAAAAACAAAAACAAACAAACAAAACTGAACTTATTCTCTTTTTCTCTTTCTCTCTTTCTGGTTAGATTCTAGGAAGCTAAATTTTGATGTCTTATTTTCATGGAAAAGTGTATAGAAATTTCTCAAAACTGGTTTTAGTTCAAAATGGAAAGATGGAAAGTGTGTTTTTTTTTGGGGGGGGGGAGTTGAGGTGGGGCATACAGGTCTGGTTCCATTTGATGCTGTGATAATCATTAAACTGTCAAGTTTTCCTTTATCATCATTTTCTTTACTTCTTGTTATTTAGGTCTGCACGTTGCTACATGTGTTGTGGGTAGCTTCAGGTTTCTTAGCTTATCTTGAATTTTGAGCTTATACCATTTTCAGAGGCTATAGGCTATAATGTAGTGCAAATGGGTGAGCCTCATCTACCAGGCAGCCAAAGAGAAAACTTGAATCTTCCATGAGCACTAAACTTTAATCCTCCAATGAGCACTGACTGGCATTCTCAACCCAAACTCTTGAGTTGTCTAGGCAACTGGGTAAGTTCATTGCATCAATCCCTGCTGTTCCTGGGTCTTGGCTCAGGACCTTCACATACTCTTCTTGACCTCAGACACTACTACTCATTACCTAGGTTTTTCTACATCTCTCCTCACCATCATGATGAGTCTCTTCCTGAAGGGTGGTTTCTGAGAATCCTGGCCCAGACCTGTCCCTTACCTCAACCAAGCCTTGTTTAGAAACAGTTCCTGCCTAACCTTTCTGTTGCAGGGGTCTTGTCTGCTTCACCGCTCCCTGAAAACAGATGTTCATTTGAAAGTTAAGTTTGAATTTGTCACAGTGCTCCCTGACCCTGATGCCTCTGGCTCTGGCTCTCTTCCTCTTCTGTGTCCCCTACTCCCCTTATTTTCTTATCTAGCCCATTCCTTTCTACCAGTCTGAATGTATGGCTCTTTTTTGTTTGTTATTTTAGGACTCCATCATTTCTTTTATCTTGATTGAGTTTTAGTTTAGTCTTTCCATTTCAAATAAAACAGAGACATTAAATTGTAATTAGAGACAGGAAGGCAAATGCATAGGTAAATTTGTCAAGCCAGATGCTCTAGGGACCAGCAGGTGTGTTTTGGAAAGGAGAATAATGGATAAACAGGTGCCCAGCTCTTATCAGGGGAGAATAATGGAAAAGGGAACCTTCAATACTACTGATGACCATAATAGGTCATATATTCAATAATGTATAGAGCATGTCAATAAATAATGTGAATTTAAGATTTAAATGAAGAGAATAAATATGATCTCATAGGTATTAGTGAGTCATGGTGGCATAGAGCAGTGGTAAGGGGAAAATGTGTTCATTGAAAGTCAGTTTTAATTTGCAAAGTGTCCCAAATTACCCATATGGCTTCCTTGATTTTCTTCTTTGAGAATGGAAACAATGGGGTTTTATTCCTAGAGCACTCTTCTCTTTCTCTGAGCATTGCCCATGGTTCATTCCTACAATTGGCCCAGCAGCATTGTGGATTCAACCAACCGCTGTTTCTAGCTCCTTAAAGGAATACAAATATCCTAAAACTTGTAGGAAAATGCCAACATCAAGCAAATCTGGCTGCTTTTCTGCTTGAGGAATTTTATTTGTTCCTATGTGATCTTCCAGTAGGTTTGTAAGAGACACTGAAGTGGAAACTTTCCACTTGCTCAGGGCTGAGGGAGCATAGTTCACCACATTCGGAAGCATGAAAGATAAGAGGCCTTTCATATTTTTCCAGAAATAGAACAAGGGGTTTCATTCAGCCAGAAATGGGAAAGTAGCATGAGAAATTGGTTTTCCATTTCTGATATCCCAACCTTTTAAACTAGACTTCAGAAATTAGATTCACATCTGAATCCTTACTCTGCTTCGATGACTTTGAGCAATGCCTTTAATGTCTCTAGACCTCAGCTTTGTCATGAGAAAAATGGGGACGTATTCTATAATATACAGGTTTATTTTATGGGCTGAAAGAAGTAACATATGGGACACTTTTTGGTAATTAGTAAATAAAATGTCATCACCTGTGTTATTTATAAAACATCCAAAATGGAAGTAGCCTGACTAGAATGGAGTAATGTCTCACTCCAAACACTTAACACACAACCAAGTTCTTGTCTTAAAATAGTTTCACAATTAGATATTATAATATTGGCTTCTGAAAGATTAAAAATTTACAGACAAAATAGAACATCCAAGCTTCCAAAACATCAAAATGGACTCTACTTGTTTGTCTTCCTAGTATGACAAGAAACTTCTCAGTTGTATGTTCCAGTGTGCAAACATGTGTGAAACAGCAAAATCCTAGGAACAATTTCCACTTAGAGTATGAAGCCTGTTTACTTTCAATGGCTACTACCTGATCTTTCTCATTCTTGGGAAATACATCAACTCTGTGTGTGTGTGTGTGTGTGTGTGTGTGTGTGTGTGTGTGTGTGTGTGTGTGTGCATTCTATGACCTTGTATATTTATAAATAGCACCACCACATCTATCTGTTTCTATATTCCTCTCTATTTCATTCATCTCTGTTCTCACTATCTAACAGATCCGTGAGGGCAGGAACTTAAGGGATTTTGAATCTCCACTGCTTAGCAGGACATGAGTTCTATACACTGAGTCCAATGTACTCACTGTTGAAACAATGAGAAAACCAGTGTTCTGTGTTGGGGGGCAGTGGATACACCGAGAAGAAATGCTAATCACACCTATGAGATTTTCAGGGAAAGGAGTATGTGCCACTCCTAAAGCACCAGGAAGGTTTTAGTGTAAGGTGAACTACTTCTCAAATCTGGAATAAGTTGACAGGGCCAGAAGAAATGAAAGTAAATTATGTAAGTGCCTCTCAGTAAGGGAAGCACTGCCCCCTGGGGGGGGCATTCGGGAAACTGTGACAAAATTTTGCTTAGATTATTGGGTTGGTGGCTAAGGGTGATGTCTTGTCTAGGGGCTTTAGGAGTCTTTCACTCCTAGGGCAACCCTAAAGAGCACTTGATACCCTATGTCATAATGTTTTTGATGACATCTGGGCCTGATCACATGGGTGTGAGTTTGCAAGCCAGAATTATTTTTTTGTCATATCTAGTGACAGGTAGTTAGCTAGGTGCATGGAACACTCCAGTACATATACTGTGAACCAGAGTCAAGGGCTTCCAGACCTCCATATGTACAGTGTAGTAATTTGCCAGAGCTATTGTAACAAAATGCTACACACTGGGTGTCTTACAGTTTTCTCACAGTTTTAGAGGCTAGAAATTCAAGTTCAAAGTTCAGGAAGAATTGATTTCTCCTCATGCTTCTCTCCTTGGCTTGTAGGTGGCCACCTTCTTACTATCCCTTGGCATTGTTGTCTCTGACCAAGGAGTCTAGTATCCAGTATTGTACCCTAATCTAGTCTTATGAAGACACCCACAATATTGATTAAAGGCCTGTATGAAAAGACTTTATTGTAGTGGAACTATCTCCTTAGAGTCCTTGTTTGCAATTCCAGTAGAATTTGTAGGTACTGTAGATGAAAGCTGCAACATAGGAGCTTCAAGGAAACAAAATGTAGCCCATAAAGTGTGGCTTCTCATTTATGTGTATGATTTTAATTTGTCTCTTCTTCATTGTAGAGTCAGAGTATTATTATATCATGGGTTTGTGTGAAAGGTAGGTTACATAGATATCAAACTTTTCCTTCCTGAATCTCTTAGAAACATTTTTAATCTCTTTCATGTTTTCAATAATTTATGAAATACATACACCTGATATAATGTAAAACTTTTGTAAAATAATCAAACATATTGATTTTACTGTAACAAATTTTCATAAGTATGTTGTATATATACATCTCACACTTTTCAGTCTGGGTCAGATGCTGCAGTGTAAGTTTTGTTAGCATACATTAACACTGTCAGTTTCCAGAACTTGACTTTTTGTTTAAGAGTTGTAGAGATGAACTGCAGGATGAATGGATTATCTATATGTAGGTGGAATTTATAGCTCTATGTTTCCTTTCAGAATAGTAAAGGGAGTATAAAATAATTGGCTTAAAAGGGTGTTTAAGCTGTGATACAGTTGGCACAGTTTAAGAAGGACTCATAAATAACCATATTCTGGGAGTCACTGACTGGGTTAAAGCCTAGCCTTGGTATGAAATGGTTCTCAGAGGTTAGAGCCAATTCATAAAATACTGAAATGTACAACTAATGTTATTTAGCTCTACCTGCTTTTATAACAAGGCATTGCTTTCAAAATCATGGATGCTCTGTTGATTTGAAAATGTTTAGTCCTTTACACAATGAATCATAAAGATGAGTATAAAAAGACATATGAGGTCTCACATCATCAGGGGCTTTGCCTTCTTTTCATTTCCCATAAAAGGCAAGCTGTACCACCTTCTGAAGTTGGAGTGTATTCATGTGTTCACCAGATGCCAGAGCACAAATCAAAAGTGATGAAAGATGGAACAAAATATTTCACAAATAGAGGCAAAACAGGGTAAGGAAATAAGTAAATGAAGAGAGAGAGAGAGATAAAGAGAGAGAGAGGCAGAGAGAGAGAATATAAGGAAGCACTTTGATGGGGGTAAAACTACAGAACAGTATTAAACAGCTAATTTGTTGTATAAGAATGATCATTAACCCTTCAGAAATTTTAGGTTGACTCAATAGTCTACATTTGTCTATTCAAATCCCTTAACCTATTTTTAAACTTAAAACATGGAGGCCAGAGCCAGTTTATAGGTTTGCAGTTAACCTAGATCTGATAATTCAGAGTGAAGTTTTCACACAAAGAAGTTGTGCTGAGGTGGGACTCTGAATGAAGAAAAAAGACACTCCAGTGATGTTTACAGAGAGGCTTGACTGATGCTGTGGAGTTGGTCATCTTGTGGAGAGAGGATGAGGTAGCAGCAGTAGTGCAGAAGGTAGGAAGCAGGAACATTTAGGTGACAGGATCCCATTTTTGAGCAATGGTCACTCAGCACACAAGAACAAGAAAACCCAGGAAGTAGTTTAAACTATGAATACTTTTCTATCCAAATATTTCATTTACCAGAATTTAATTCTAAATACTTGCTGGTTACAAACAGGCAGCACTTTTGCATTTAAATTTTGGTAATACAAAGGAAAGACCCCTTTGATGAATTTTCCCTGACAACTCAGAGGCTGCTATTTGGAAGACACAGAAAGCTTCAAACAAATTTAAGTAAACAGAGGAATAAACTAGAGGTACATAAGTCAGGACATAATGCCAAGCCTTGAGAAGAGTCAAGAATCAAAGCAACTATTTTCTTCATCTTAGTCTGTCTCTGAAGACTCCAGAATTGCTATGCTTTAGTTATCAATAATCTGATTGGACCATCTGGGGTTCAGGATTACATTCCCATTGCCAGTCAATCAAGCTGCTAGACTGACTCTGGGGAATGGTGGTTCAGGCAAGCATCCTTTAAACACACCTGCTGGATGCTGCTGATGAAGCACCTCACAGAACATGTAACATTTACCACTGAGGGAGGGGACTGCTGTACCCTTGTTTTGAGTTTTCCTCTCGTCTCACCTTTACACCTCTGCTCCTGAGTGTCCTTATAAAGCTTCGGTTTCTCTCACTGCTACTGCTAGATGTTAAAGTTGAGTTTCTGATGCACCTGTACCTTCTGTCATGTGGTCACCTGTCTGTTCTATGTATCCTGTTCCACCATGCTTTGTCCAGAAAAATACTCTCAGGCCAGAGGCTCAGGGAACTTTCATCATTGTGAAAAAAAATACTGGAGAGGAAATATTTTATTGGAGAAAAGATTTATTTTGGCTTATCATTTCTAAGGCTTTAGTCCATGGCAGCTCTGCTTCCTTGGTGAAAGGATAGGCACAAGTGTATCTGGCGGATAGATGATAGATAGATGATAAATAGAGAAATGAATGGATAGGTGATAGATAGATGATATAGATAGATGATATATACAAGATAGATAGATAAATGAATGTATAGATGATTGATGATAGATAGATGATAGATGATTGATGATATATGATGGATGGATAGATAGATAGACAGATAAAGAGGATGGGGACAGAGACAATATACACTCTTCAGAAGCATGCCTGTAGCAATGCTCTAGTGACATATTTCTTCCAACTTGATCCTCTCTCCTAAAGGTTAATTCAGGTATGAATGCTGATGGATTAATTCATTGATGAGGTTAATGCACTCAACATCTTTTAGTAGTGCTACTAACCAACTGGAGGAAACATCTTTACCAAGAGAGCCTTTTGGTGTAGCATTTCATATTCAAACTATAACAAGTAGCTTGTGCTTTTTCTGTCTTCTTAAGTCCTCTTCTTCCATACTATAAAGTAGTTGTGGGCACAAAGACAGTATGTTAAATAGCAACAGTAACAATTAATCAAAATTACTGGGCATTGTTCATTGGGAATACTTTTACTAAGGATTTAAAACTATCACTCTCACAAGCTGATCCTACATTCAAAACAGCTGGACAAAACAGCCCTACAGACTACAGCCAGGATTTCTGAATCTTCTTCGAATCCCCCAAGACAGCGCCCCTTACCAGCAGGAAGTAGTTTGGAAAGAACGACGCCCAAATTCCCAAATATTGTGTATAAATGTTTGTTTTCATTTAATTGGACTGTTATATAAAATTAAATAAAATTAAAAAAAGAAAAGAAAAAAGAAAATAACAATAAATAATATTTTTTTAAAAAAACTATCACTCTCTTTCTTGCTCTCTTGTGTGATAGACATGAGACTATTGGTTAGATCTGTGTGAGGCTATTTATACTCTAATTATTTTGACATACAAGAATGACAACTTCTGTGGTTAGGCATAATGTTTAGAACAAAACATAACATCCTGTCACAAAACTATATTCAGGATTATACTTGAACAAATATATATATACTTTGACTCAGCCAGCATTTGAATGGAGGATTATCAATTCCTGAGTCCATAGTCTTCTGTTGTTCTCACTGGCTGTTAGATGCTGTTTAAAGTACTATAAATTAATTGATTTTTTATTTGGAGGGAATTTCAGAGTAGAATGATGCAAAGGATTAATAGAACACAGGAGATTATGCAATCTATTAACTACTGAGCTAGTGCTGAAAAACGGGGGACAGAGTATGAAGTCCTGAGCTCACAAGCTCTGTGATGTCCTAGAAGTAAGCCAGCAAATGCACAGGATAGAGAGCTGAGAGACAATCTGATGAGAGGGTCTGTGAGGACCTTGACATGGTGTGATCTGGACACCATACATGAGCTAAATATCATCTCCCAGTTATTTCTTTTATTTTTGAAATTATAATAGAATTGTATCATTTCTCATTCATTTTCCTCCCTCAAAACCTTCCTGCATACCTCTCCTTGCTCTCTTTCATGTTCATGGCCTCTCCTTTTATTGTTATTATATACATTTATTTATATACATACACATTCCTAAAAACACAAATACACCCTACTTAGTTTGAATAATGTTACTTGTATGTTCATGTTCCCAGGGTGGATCATTTAGTACTGGATAACCAATTGGTGCACTCTTCCTTGGATATTACTATTCCTCCCACTCTGTATTTCTTAGTTGCCTATAGTCCTTTGTCTAGGGTTGAGGCCTCCTGGGCTTTCCTCTGACCACTTTAGCATGTCTATTATCCTCATTCAGCTCATGTTTAGACATTCATGTTGGTGGAAGTTTTTGGGTGTAGCTTCTGACTTTGCTGAAAGACACAATCTCACAGCAAACTCCTGGATCTGCTGACTTTTACAACCTTTCCACCCTCTCTTCTACAATGATCCTGAGCCATAGGCATGGGAGTTGTTTTGCTGATGTAGCCATTAGGTTGGTGTAAGAGATACAGAATGTGAGAGTCTCCTAGAAATGACAGCAGGACAAGAATACAAAATTGATCATCATCACTTTATAATGAATTGTGTCTCCTAGATAGCTTTGAGTCCCATATTACAGGACAGAAAGGAAACTAAAAATGTCCTCTAAGTAACAGTAATCTCTAGGTCACACCCTCACTTCAGAGCTATTGACAGGTGGTAGCTGCTTCAGGAGGAGAGAATATATCCACTGGTAGGTTTCTCATGCTCCTGTGGATGCCCCTACACCCATGCACATATGGACAGCAATAACTGGGCTCAGTATGCTGTCAAAAAAATAAAACTAAAAACAAAACCAAACAAAACTAATAAAACCAAAAAATCTTCTCAAGATGGCACCATTTTCTAGATTACAGCACATTACTGAGAGTCTTTGTAGGTATCTACTAGATATAAGAATCCCAATGGAGAACAGAACTATACAGGTGATGGTTCACTTCCTGAGGCCACCAGCTGAGACTCTTTTGAAGTATACACTGTTGCAGGCTAAACTGGGCAGCCTTCCATCCATTTTGAGCCGATGCCTGGAATGACAAGTGAGCTGGGCTTCAGGGACAGCTAATGTCTCCACAGGCTACAGAATGTTATTAAGGCTTGATTGCAATCTCCTGGTGTGACAGAGTGAATTAAACAACAGGAGCTGCCTGCCTGGCAGCTCTGCAGCTCCACTGGTAAGTTCAGAGCAGACATAAGTATGAAGAATACTTTTGACAGAAGTTAGGCAGGCAGACAGGACTCTTTCATTCAAAGGTGTGAGTATTAATTACTTTATTTTGGGTAGGGATATCTGATTTCTGGGCTAAACTTCAAGCTGTTGCCATTGTAGTTGGGGACAATACCCCAGCAGCTTTGAGACTATCATGCACTGTCTAGGTGACCTCATATCACATCCATCATTCTGAGTCCACAATAACTACATTGTGCCAGTAGGGTACCAATAGCTTGTTTGTCTTATCCTTCTGGGTTATTTTTATGTCATGTGCCTGTACAGTTGAATGTCTCTGCTCTTGATTTCTCTAAAAGCTTCTGTGGATACTGTGACAGGTAGAGTAAAGAAAATCATGAATAAATTAGAACTTGTTACTCTCATCAGAATAGCATGATTTTAAATACATTAAGTACTGGCATATTGAACATACAAGATGGGTCAAATGGTACCCAAAAAGAAAGGCCTAGAAATTAAAATTCATTGAAGATGTTATGTCTTCTCTTTCACTGCCAGCAATACATTTTCTTCCAGTGCAAAAACAAAGAACACACTCCTACTTGAAGCTATGGAAGCCTTTATTGAAGGAATTCATTTTCAAGACTCCAAGTGGAATGATGCACTAATAAAATGCAAACTGAAGTGAGTAAAAAAATTTGAGTAATGTTTAAAAATAATTTGATGTGATGGGGACAAAACAAAACAAAAAACAAAACAAAACAAAATAAACAACAACAACAACAAAAAACAACTCCAGGTTTTGTGCAGAGAGCTGGTAGTAGTAAGTCATTTAAAAGTCTGACTTTTGTTAATGTTCATCAGCATGCAGTATTACAAGGGTATATTTTAAAGTTTGTAAATTATACCTCTGTAGATGTGATAGGAAAACAGTTCTAAGAAATACCATTGTTCCATTAGCTACAAGGATAAACTAGGGAAAAAAGCTCAAAAACATAATGTAATTTTTAAAAGTCCTGATTTTTGAAAAGAGTACCAGGTGATCCTACATTCAAAACAGCTGGACAAAGCAGCCTTACAGACTACAGCCAGGATTTCTGCATCTTCTTAGAATCCCCCATGACAGCACCCCTTACCAGCAAGAAGTAGTTTGGAAAGAACGACGCCCAAATTTCCAAATATTGTCTATAAATGTTTATTTTCATTTAAATGGACTTGGTTATGTAAAATAAATAAATAAAAAAATAAAAAAAGGAAAAAAAATAAAAGTCCTGATTTTAGTAATAGATTTTGTTTATATATATCAAGCATGTTTTTTTAGTTTTCATCATAAAGTTTAGGCAAATTAACCCAATATTTACATTAATTTTATAATGACTCAATATTTTCAGCTGCTTGATGGATCTATTAATTATTCTTGTTTTCCCACACCAATATGCCTTCCAGTGCCAGGGCAATTCTTTTAGAGCAATGGTCTGCTAAAAATAAGCCTTGGAGAACCTATCACTGAATACTGTTCAAGACCCCTGAGTTGAAGAATGATTCATCTTCACGAAAAGTTAAACAGATACATAGACTTCAGTTCCTTGAATCTTTACAGTCAGTGTTCTCTGTGTAGAGGGCAAGGTTATAAATAGAAAGGGGATTCAGAATTCCATGTTTTAGGGAAAGGAAGGTAAGTGGCTATAATTTTATCTCTTTTCCTTCCTTTCTTTCTTTGAAAAGCAATTCTGAACTTGTCTAAAATTTTGACTTTTTAGGAAATTGGAAATGCTGAAAGATTCAAGGAAAAATAATGTATAATATAGCCTGCACTCTGCTCACGGAAATTTCTTCCATCAGCAGACCAGTAATGACCCTGGTGCATACAAATTTATGCAGAGCAAACAAGCATATAGGGGCCCATGTCCTAGCATGCTGGTTTAATGCAGTGGTCACGAACTTTTCTTAATTAGCATACATACCTCCTTTTCTGTAATGAATGTAAGACTCCCAATTTCTTGAAAGTGAGCATTTTCTCAAATGTTCTTTGTGAATATTTTTGAATTGTGGTAGTCAACATAAATGGTCAATCACTGTTACTAGTATGACTGGCAGAATTATTCTGAAACATTCCTTGTGCAAGAAGAGATCTAAATCAATTAAGTCAAATTATAGTAGAGTTCTAGATATACATGTACAAAGGAATGTGTGTTGATTTATTTCATAAGATCCTATGGTCACAAAGATATGCTTTAATGCGTTGGGGCCCCCAACCCCTTTGTTGTGTAACTGGTATTGGGACAGTTGAATGGACCATATATTTTTCTAATGTGATATGTCTTTCCCAATTGGAAAACGTGTAATTTATATCCCATCATGCTTTCTCTTTTGTAAGAATTTTGTTCTTACTGCCCTCTCCTGGGTAACTTTCATTTATCTGTTCTTAAAAAAAAATCCTTCTCATTTATTTGCAGAGTCAAAACTGTAATCCCAACAGAAAAGCAAAAGCATTTCCAGTTCCCTAAATGAGCAAAGGTTTTCTCTGGCTTGCTGCCTCTCTGTTGTGCTTCTCACTGCCAGTTTTAACCCTCTTCTCAGACAATAGTATCAACACTCCCTGTTACCTTGGCAACAATGATAGGCTAATAGAATTAGAATGTCTTGGGCACCATTCTAGCACCATGCTCTTGGAACAAAAGAAAACAATACAATCGTGAAATATAATTTGTAATAACCTAGGTTCTGGTAGCTATTCTTTTTAGATTTATGTCATTTACTGATACAAGGTTATGAATGCTAAAATTTTAGTGATTTGGAGAGAGGGAGAGAGGGAGGAGGGACTGGGATCGATATGTAAAATCAGAAAAAAATGTTGAAATAAAAACAAAGTAAAAAAAAAAACTAGCCATGGCATAACTGGATGCTGACATGTAGAAGAATGCAGATAGATTGATATATATCCCCATGCACAGAACTTAAGTCCAAATGGATCAAAGACCTCAACATAAATCCAGCTACACTGAACCTCTTAGAAGAGAAAGTGAGAAGTACACTTGAACACAGTGGTACAGAAGACCGTTTCCTGAACATAACACTAGTAGTACAGACACTGATACTGACAATAAATAAATGAGACCTCCAGAAACTGAGAAATTTCTGTAAGGCAAAGGATATAGTCAACAAGACAAAATGGCAGCCTACAGAATGAGAAAAGATCTTCACCAATCCCACATCTGACAGAGGCCTGATCTCCAAAACATATAAAGAATTTAAGAAAATAGACATCAAAACACCAAATAATCCAATTAAAAATGGAGTATAGATTTATATAGGGAATTCTCAACAGAGGAATATCAAATGACCAATAGACACTTAAAGAATTGCTCAACATCCTTAGCCAATCAGAGAAAAGCAAATAAAAACGACTCTGACCTTACACCTGTCAAAATGGCTAAAATCAAAAACACTCATGACAGTTTATGCTGGCGAGGATGTGGAAAAAGGGCAACACTCCTCCATTGCTGGTATGAATGCAGACTTGTACAGCCACTTTGAAAACCAGTATGGTGGTTTCTCAGAAAATTGGGAACTGATCCATCTCAAGACCCCTCAATACCACTCTTGGGCATATACCCAAAGGATAAAAATTCACACCACAAAAACATTTGTTCAACTACATTAATAGCAACATTATTTGTAATAGCCAGAACCTGGAAGCAACCTAGATGCCCCTCAACTGAAGATTGGATAAAGAAAATGTGGTGTGTTTACACAATGGAGTACTACTCAGTGGTAAAAAACAATGACATCTTGGAATTCACTGGCAAATGAATGGTACTAGAAGGAATCATCCTGAGTGAGGTAACCCAGACACAGAAAGACAAACAGGGTACACACTCACTCATAAGTGGATATTAGACATAGAACAGAGGATAACCATCCTATAATCCACAAACCCAGAGAAGCTAGGAAACAAAGAGGACCCTAAAAGATACACACATGGACACATGGATCCCCCGTTCCCCAAGAAAGGGGACTAGATAAGATCTTCTGAGTTAATTGGGAGCACTGGAGTAGGGGTGGGCAGTAGGAGAGAGAGGAGGGGAGAAGGAACATGAGGGATTGGGAAGTTCAAGTTGGGGGAAGATTGGAGAGAGAGAGAGAGAGAGAGAGAGAGAGAGAGAGAGAGAGAAAGGAGAGAGAGGAGAGAGAGCATAAGGAAAGAGATACCATGATAGAGGGAGGTAATATTGGCTCAATAAGAAACCTGGCACTTGGGAAATTTCCAGGAACCTACAAGGATGACTCCAACTAAAAATTTAAGCAATAGCTTAACTGGCCCTACCCTATAATCATATTGATGGATATTTTAATTGCCATCATAGAGCCTTTATCAAGTAGCTGATGGACCCAGAAGCAGAGATCCATAGCTAAACATTGACCCAAACTCCTGGAGTCCAACTGTGGAGAGGGAAAGGTGATAATATGAGCAAAGGGGTCAAGATCATGTTGGGGAAACCCACAGAAATAGCTGATCTAAGCAAGTGGGAGCTCACTGACTCCAGACTGACAACTGAGGAACCTGCATAAGACCAAGCTAGGCCCCTGAACATGAGTTTCAGTTGGGAGGGGGGAATGGGAAGTCTGTGGGGCCACTAGCAGTGGAATCAGTATTTATCCCTAGTGCAAGAATTGGTCTTTTGGAGCCCATTCCCTATGGATGTATACCTAGCTACAGGGGTAGGGCCTTGGTCCTGTCTCCAAATGATGTGACAGACTTTGATGAGGCCTCACCCTCTCTGAGGTGTGCATGGGGGAGATAGTGGGAGAAGTGGGAGTAGGGGAGGGAGAGGGAACTGGGATTGGTTTCTAAAATAAGATTGTTTTAAAACTTAAAAACAAAAAAACAAAAAAACAAAAACCAACCAACCAAACAAGAAAACATCGGCCATAAAAATAACACCAGAAGTCTGTATTAGGTTAGAGATTTTTGTTATATAAGTTTATTAATAGGATTCTTTCTAAGAGTATTCTTATTTTACACCTCATCTGTGGACATTCTAAGCACGGAAAATCACAGGGCACTCTAAGAAGTTGGCTTCTCAAGCTTCTTCATGTGGCACTCACATTTGTTTGAAACCCATTTTTGGCAAACTCTTTTTTGTTTGTTTCTACATTAGCTTTCTGTTATAATAAATACTGGAGATAACTATAAAGAGCAAAGGTTTGTGTAGCTCTCACAGCTTTTGAGGTTCTAGCTCATGAATGGTTCATGGGCAGTGACCAACTTCTAGTGTTTTCAAGAGTAAGAAAACAGAATAGTAAATGTGATGCCTAAAAGTCAGCAGCACACGGAGGGATGTCACATTTACTTTGTGATTCAGGGCACTGGAAAGAATTATACTACAAATCCAGAGACGTGGTTAAATGACTTCTCACTGCACAAAACTCTAACCAGACATAGAAGAGTGGTGGGCAGCAAGGTTTTGAAAGCAGGGAAAGTTTAACAGTTGCATTCTGATATTGTGTCTTCTTTATAATTGTGACATTGCTGGACACTCTAAAGTTTTTTTAATTTTCTGAACAAGCTTTTTGGTTTTCCCCTCAAAGACATTTACATATATTTTCACAACTTTGAAGGTACCCCTGTTTCTGCCTCTTATATTTTCACATTCACATTCAGAATGTCCTAATTTTGGAAGACTCTAGCATAACAGCTTCTCGTTCTACAAGCTCATCACTTCTACTTTATCTACAGGAGAACTCTTTACTATGTCCTTATTCATTGTGTCTACTTTTGTATTCTTTGTAATTCTTCTCACAGTTTTTACTATGTTTTTATTTCTATATTATATAAATTTACCCTGGCACAGGTATCATTTTTATTTTATTCTAGTCTATGTAGACTAGATCTAGAAATTCTGATATGGTAGGTGCACAATTAATATTGCTTAAATGAGTAACTATAAGTGTATATATGAAGTGCAAGAAATTCATGAGGATGGACCATAGAAGTCTGTAAAAGATTAAAATGTGATGAACAATAAACGGATCCTTGCAAATGGGTGATAAGTGAAGCAGTTACTTTCTTGATGCATACTGGCCAGGAGCCAATTTTAAACAGAATGAGGTTGCAGAGTATAGAATAAGTTATTGAAAAGCAAGAAGCTCAATTACTTCAAGGGGAAGGCATTCATATACACACAAAGCATTCTGTGTCAGTGAAATATGATTTTTAACCAAAAATGCCATAATTTTATGTTTATATTTATCACATCTATTATAGGTTTTCTGTTTTATTTAATATTTTTTCTTATTTTACATACTAATTCCAGTTCCTTCTCCCTCCTATCCTCCCATGTCCCCCACAGATCCCCATCCCATCCCTCATCCACTCCCCATGGGGAGTGAGGCCTTCCATGAGGGATCAACAAAGTCTCTTACATAATTTGGGGTAGGGCCTAGGTCCTTCCTCATCTAGTCTAGGTTTTATATTTGAACAGTGTTATGATACTTATGGGATATTTATTGCTTGAGTGAATGAAGAAATAAAAGATTTATCTATTGAATTCAGTAACATAATTTTATTTAGCTTAAGAAAGGTATGAATTATAACTATTAAGAATGTATTATATATCAAACATATGGTTTATCATAATAAAGATGTTTTTGCTAGTGTGAGAAACCTGTGTGAAGGGTAGAAATGCTTCATTAGAGTGATGGAATTTTAGAACATTGAAAACATCTATGGGAAAGTGTGTGTTATGTATGCATAGATTTACATGTATGTTTAGTAGTTATAAAATATATTAAGTGAGTCTTCTCTCTTTCAAGGATGAACTGAAAGACCAATAGACTCAGAGTCAACCTCCCATAGCAGGTAATTTAGTGAGAGGATACTTACTGTGATTTAAAAAAAAATAGGCATGTTGTATCTCAATGTCCAGATTTTCTATACATACAGGAGCAAACGGGGAAGGTGTGGATCTTATCATGTTTCTCAGAGATAATGGCAGAGGGAGATACTGTATGTTGTTTAGTAAAAAGGTAAGAGTTAATAAATGTAATATGAATTTTTATTTGACTCTATGGCCTAAATATACACAAATTATATATAGTTGTAGACACCCATATACTCATACATTATATAATATATGCATGATATAATTTCTCAACACATAATCATATGCCTAGTAGTGGTGATTGTTGTAAAGTTATCTTTGATTTTGACAGGGTTAGTCTTTTAATAATTGATTTGTTAATTCTTTGACACTTCCATACAATGCGTTTTGACCGTATTTACCAATTCATCCCCTTAATTCCTCTGAGATTCACCCCTGCCTTGATACACCTCCAATTTCATGCCCACTTTTTTGTGAGTTTAACTTAATAGCTCACTGACTTCAATTTGTGCTGCCCATGTACTTCTGAGTGCAGGGCGATCCTACTGCAGCATGGGTGACCTACCAGGAGTCATACCCTTAAAGGAAACTGCATCTTCCTTACCATGAAGGTATCAACTGCCCATAGCACCCCAGCTATGGGGTACTGTAAACCTGGTCAAGAACCCAAGGTTGGGAGCTTGCAGGCCCCAAGAATAAACCTACCAACTGTTATTTTGATAAATGGACATATCAAACCACCCTATACGTTTATATCACTCTCTCATAGGTTTGTACAGCTCTCAGACCTCATCAGAGAGGTTTCTTTGTGTAATGGATAGTGTTATGCAGAAGTTCACAACTGGTCAGAGTGCAGAGAGTAAGTGACAATGGCTTAGCCACAAAGGGTACATCCATATCATATACTGTCTGCAAGGTTCAGGGTCCTTTGCAGAAAAAGGGAAAAGAAAGATTATAGGAACTAGAGGATGGGGAGGACAGGAACAAAGCAGTATTTTTTTTTGGACATGGCAGGACTGCTGGACTCATGAACTCATGATAGCTATTATTGCCTCTACACAACCTGTACATGACCAAGCCAATATGGGACGGGAGTATATGTCCTAAGATTTCTCAGATATTACGGTCAGAGGATTCTCTGCTTTAAGTGCATTGGTCTATAAGGGGTTAATCACTTTTGCTCATTTCTTATTGGCCAAAGCTGGCACTATTACTTTTGTCCTTAAAAGCAAAGAGCCGAACAGTCCTCCAGGTTTGTAAGAATTGGACAACCTCCACTCTACACACTGGAGTAGGCAAAAATTTTGTGTCTAGTGAGACTTTTGTCTGTAACTTTTTCTATTGAGTGTTTTCTGAACTTTGAAAACTAATATCAACAAATATCTTAGGTTATTAACATAAAATAATTCTCTCTTCTAAGTATTCAGGTAACATACTCAATAGCAACATTCCAACGCAATCTTACAACTTAAAAGGTTTCTTGGGTGCTTGCCAGAGTGATGGGAAACACACCAAGCAGGTGCAGGGGACCTTCTCTGTACAGGAATGACTGGGTGGAACATCTATCAGTGTCCATCACCTGGATTGCTTTGCTGATCTGGCTAGCTTGGAGGATTTTCCATTCTTCCTTCGAGGTTCCACATCTCCTTTCCAAACCCCTCCCCGTATCAAAGAGAACACCCCCTACTGGCAGAAGTAGGAACACAACCAACCAGAAGTTCTTTCACAGTGTGAAAGCTTGCTTGCCTTTAGCAAAGCGCCAAGAACATGAAGATGTCTGTTGAAAAATTCCCTTATGCAATGGTGTTGCAATCTAACCAGCTACTTCATTAAAGTCAACACTGCAGGTTTTATGTAGGCATGTAGCACACCCACTGTCCCTTTGAAAGATTTCCTGGGGACAATGGGAGAAGAACTAGCATTTAGAGATGACTGGGGCCCCTATGTCCTACACATTTAGTTTGTACCTCTATTCTAGACAGTAAACTGTAGAGTTGTTTACGCTAAGATCATTTCAACACCCATCCTGCTTAGACATTCAAGCCTCTATGTCCTTGTCACATACTTACTGTCTGTCTCATCCCAGGCCACTTTCTTGCACTTGTTCTGTCAGAGTCCACCATGAATGTTTAATATTTAAAGGCTGGGATCATTTTGCAGGTTTTAGTTTAATGGTAACCATAGCACACATGCACATCCATTATTGATAGCCATGGCACACTGCATGTCCTTGGGCATCCTCTTTTCTTTCATTCTTAGTGTCACAGGAGGACTACTGTCTCTGGAATTCAGCTCTGCTGTGCTGTGTGACAAAGGGATAAACTGACAGCAGATCCATAATGGTGTAAACTGTTCCTGTTGGTGGAGGTGACCATGCTAAAAAGAGAGACAAAGGCAGACAGTGACAGGCCACGGAAAGTCCGGTTTCGGATTGCCTCATCTCACAGTGGGAGAGTTCTGAAAGAAGTCTATGAAGATGGACAGCCACCGGGCTCTCTGGATTCTGAATGTGCCAGTGTCTGTGGAATAGATGGACTCAGAGACTCTGAGGGACAGCAAAATGGCCACATTGGATCAGAAGATAGTGAACATGAGAAAGACCATGATAACTTGCTGGTATTGGCTAGGACAGCCAGTGAGAAGGCTTTTGGTACAAGAAGAGTCAACATTTTAAGCAAAAATGGTACAGTCAGAGGCGTCAAATACAAAGTGAGTGCTGGCCAAGCTCTGTTTAACAATTTGACAAAAGTGTTACAGGTAAGTCATTACACTTTCCTGCTCTGAGCTTTATTCCTCACTCACAGTCTCAAGCCCTCTCAGTTCTCTAGGGTAGATTCAGCATCTTATTCCTCAAACTTTATGAAACACTCTCCATCTAGGACACTGTGTACACAGCCACCGTTAAAAATAATTTCAAGGCTCTTGGCAAACTAGAGTGCCTTCTCATAACCAAATTTCTGACATGTGCATGATATCTTCTGATATGTAATGGCTAGCACAGGATCTCTGTTTCTTAACAAAAAAAAAAAAAAAAAAAAAAAAAAAAAAAGAAAAGAAATGGCAGACTAGAGTATTTAAAGCATTTCTTCTTAGATCAGCACCCTTTGGTTCTTATATTGATAGCTATACCAGTAAAGCTGTGTGTTTGCATTTGGTACCAATTGCTTCAGTGGTACAGTTATGAAGACCAATGGGACTTCCTCCCATTTTCAAGGATGGTGTACCTTTTTTTTTTCCAGTCCATTTCTTCATTTATTTGTTCATAATAACTTTAGAGCAGTACTTGGAACAGCTATAAAAATACAAACAGAGATTCAGATTTCACAGTAAACAAACTTAAGATGTGCTAGGTTCTGCACAGGAACATAGGTGTGTGTTTAGATCTGATGCCTTTAACAATGATCCAATGTTTAGGAAAACATTTCAAATTTCCTGGAAGTACTAGTAGAAAAATTTTTGTTGTTGTTGTTAAAAAAAAAGTCAGCTCAGGAATAGTATTTATAATTACTATGATTAAAATAGTAACTCATTGTTTTCACTGTAATTATGTTTTCTATTTATTTTAGTAGTTAAGTAAAATGACCTCTCATAATAAACTATTCAATACTTCTACATTCTATAAGGAAGCAGGGATGATAGAGAGGAAGGGTTTCAACCCAAATGTGATTGCAGTATATTTTACTTCAAAGGAACTTTGTGAAAAGATCAAATTATGAGAACTTAAAGAAACAAATTGAAATCTTAACCAAAGAAAAAAAAGAGCACCTAAGAGTGGTGGTTATTTATATGTGTAGAACTTACTCATGAATGATTTAATAGGTTAAGGATGGAAGTCAAAATCAGAGACTGATAATCGTGCTTTGCAAAACAGGGCATGTTCTTACATAAATTAGTAGAGATTTGCTGCTGGGTTAAAGAAAACCTTACAGAAATGAGTTTTACTCATTATAAACATTCTTGCTGTCAAGCTGGAAACAAAGCTTCTATATGGCAATAGGTTCTACAATGTGTGCATTTCCTGTGGTCAGCTCAGCTCCCTATTATCTGAATTGCTTTATGATTTGAAGGTTTGTCCATAAAACTGCTATTTTAGTTTTAGTACTTTGATTTACATTAGTTTATCAACCTCTCAAGAAAACTGTCCCTTGCAAATAAATACCATAAACTCCAAAATTTACAAGGAAAACTCTAGTTTCCTCCCTTCTTTTCACCCTAATAAATAGTGCAAAAATTCACAATCAAGAGACAAAGGAAACCGCAAAGTCAAAATTTGACCATTAGATTTCCTTAAATATTTTCTAGCATAGTTTTCTATGCATAACTTGGTGAAAAATTTTATGAGAACAAATCCAGTAAAACTTTTTTTTTTTTTTGATCATCTTGTCTACCCCATGCTTTAAAACAATCAGCATTTGTAATCACAAAGTTTTGGCATTACCATTCGTTTCATCATAACCATTCTCACCATAAGATGAATGTTATTTGATCTCTTCCGGGAGAAACAGGGTAAAGGATCTGTGGCTTTGGATCAAGGCTGCCCATAGCACTACTCAGAGGGGCTCCATTCACTTCACTGTAAGAACAGTAGCTCTGTGCGATATGAGCAAAAAGACTTATGGGACACTATGTGGAGAATAGATTTGATTCCTTGCTACTTCATAAAGAGTGTGCTCATCAGAAAGGGTACCCTATGTCTTGTCCTGGGATGACTGAGTTCTCTCACAGTAGTAGAGAAAGCAGCATAAAAAAAAAAAAAAAAAAAACAACAACAACAAAAAGGAAGCTAATCATTCTATCACACCCATTCCCACTACCAGGTGTGACTTCTGCAAACATGCAGCAAACTGGCCTGAATGACACCAGAGTTTAGTGATTCATTTTAGGAAGGAAAATGTGAGCAAGCAGTTCCTTGGACATTTGGTTAAGGTTTTGATATAAAGCCTGTCTCAGTGAACCAGGAACCACGATTGAAGAAAAAGGCCTTCCTGTTTTAGTTTATAAAATCTTAAAGCACTCAATCTGAAACTTAAGGGGAAGTGCTAAATAAAAATAAAACCACCAGAGTCCGCATGAGATGCTTGGCTTCCTCTCTGTTATTTCCTTGTGTGGTTACTCCTTTGTCATAAACCATTGGCTCCATTTTCCAAAAATTTCAGCTGTACAGAGACGAGTTGATTAAATGGTTCTTTAACGCATTTTTTACTTCTTTGGTGGTACTTGTTTAGAAATGACTCTCAAGTGGATAGCTGAACTAGTTTCCATTCTGTTTGTTAGCTAATTTATTGATAATGGAGCATGCCCAATATTTATCAAGGTGATGGATAGTAGCCACAGGAAGTGAACAGACTGTGGTCAGTCAGTTGGTGGCCAGGCAGGTTTGGTAGAGGAGTGGGGCTCAGATGAATATTCAAGGATCTCCCGTTGGTCTGGATTATAGGTCTTCGGATGCAGAGGCTGGATTTGGTTTTACCACTGCCACAGGTACCAATAAGGCAATGTTAAAGAGAGGCTAACCTGGAAATCTAAAAGCCTAAGATGCAGTTTTAGCCCGTTACTTTCAAAGTTTGAAAATAACGCAGCGGCTGTGTAAACAGTAAATGTACCTGGGTCCCCAGGGTAAAATAAGAGTCCTTTCCGTTGCCGATGCTGTCAGTATTTAATGTGAAAAAATGAAGGAGACATGCCTGAGATCCTGATCATGCTAAGTTACTGGGAAGATCTTCTGGAGCTGAAGGCGAGGCATGTTTTCTAGTCAGGGCTAAGCTCGTCAATTAATTGAGTTGAGACAGACAGGCTCACAGGTGTTACCAATGCATTCTAAGATGGGTGGCCTCTGTAGCACTGACAATTGTACTCTAAGGATTTATTGTTTTTCTGTCTGGTAATTCATCTTTAGTCCTGATTATTGGAAAACTTTACAACTCCCCCACTACTTCTTTTTCCTCCCCCACCCAATGCTAGTCAGCTATCACAAATTATAAGGGTGCTGAGTGGCACACAGCTCTTACGGCCCAGTTTGCAGAATGAAATTGAGGTACTCTTTGTTCTTAGCCCAACATTAAAGTGTCTTAGTTAGTGTGGATCTGTGATGCGGATAATCAAGGTTGTGTAGGTTTGTGGATATATTGTTATGGATCTATATTTTAGATGGGTATCATTCCTTGACCTTATTCTCAAACTATGTTAGGATATTCTTGTAGAATATACCATTTTAGTTTCCATAATTCTAATTTCCTCTTCTCCAAATTTAAGACTGACAAAGAAAAACGAATCCAAAGAAGGACCTTGAATATAGATTATGTTTGTATACATGCATCTCTCTTGTTATTGTAGCTATATCTAGAAACATTTTAATCTTTTAAGATGAAAAAGTCAAATGTTGGGATAGTAATTTGCATCACACAAAGAGCTTTCTTACTTTTTTTTTGAGCTTTTTTGTTTATTGTTTTTACCTAAAATTCTTATGGAAGCAAGGAAATGATTGTTATGTCCCTGGTGATAATTAGAAAAAATAATTCTTACTTTTTCATAACTTCTGAAAATTATTATTACAATACATGCAATCTATACTTTTTGATAATTTTTTAGTATTATAGATCAAATATCTGTCACAAAGCTAATAATAAATGAATTTTTACATTTCTTCTTTCAAAAGTACAATATCAAATACGAAAATATACAAATTTACATTTTAATTTTTTATAATGATGAATAAAACATGTATTATGTATAATTTATAAGACTAAATTTATCATGTTATGATATAATCTAATCTTTTAAAATGCCATCATTTGTTTGTGAGATTTAAATTTTTATCTTTTTTTTGGTTTTTGTTTTTTTCAGACAGGGTTTCTCTGTGGCTTTGGAGGCTCTGTGGCTAGTCCTGGAACTAGCTCTTATAGACCAGGCTGGTCTCAAACTCATAGAGATCCATCTGCCTTTGCCTCCCGAGTGCTGGGATTAAAGGTGTGTGCCACCACCACCCAGGTTATCATTTTTTTTTATAGTCTGTTTTTCATCTAGGGAAGGTCTGAAGAAATAGACAATATATATTCAGTTTTAACAGTATGTTAAAAACTATCAAAGCCATCATTTCTAATTGATTGAGTAGTCATGCGACTGTAATGGTTTGTGTTAAGAAAGCCTGATCCTCCGACTTGTCCACTGAGTCAGTATGGATTATAGTTCCAGAAGTTTCTGGAAGTACTTTTATCCCACTCTGGCTCATGGAATATGTGATACTGTTATCCCTGCAATACTCTTGGTGAGTCTGTGGTTTTGGCAGCTTCCTTGAAGTATTCTGTAAAAGCATTATACTTAATTAAGAAACTTCTCAACACCAGGCAGCACTCACATCTCTTATGTGTACTGACATATTAATTGCTCATAGGAATCTTAAAAAAATAGTATTGGTATCAACAAATTAGTGTGAAACCTTTTTCTATATGAGGAAAAATTAATTTACAGAATTTAAAATGTCATTTTCCAGAAAAATTGTTACAGACAACTTGCTTGTGGGCATAAAGCCTAATTAGTTACCAGGAATCAGGCATGAATCTTAGGATATCTGATAAAATCTCAAATATTGTAAATGATTTCACTAAGAACACTCTGGACTTATTGTCCCCAAATCACGAAAAACAGGGCTTCCAAAATGAACTGTTGGTATATAATTTAAAGAATTATAGACTGACACACCTTAGAGTTCCATGATCAAATTTCTTTACTCTTGATAACATTATACACTGTGCAAACCTCAGTAAGCATCTTAATTATTCTTAGTTATAATCAAAATTTTGTGAAAGAAATAAGAGAATTGTCATTGTTACATCTCTCTTAAGAATTTTTTTTTGAATTATCACACACACATCTTTTGGAAAAGGTAGTGAATTAAGTTAAATCCTCTTGATGGTTGTTTTCCTCCCCTCCAACTCTCTTGGAGATTTCCTGTATGGGGTGGGGCTGGACTCTGCAGGTAGGGGCATTGCTAGCTTGCTCCATCCCTCCACCCTATTGTGTGTTCTTCTCACTAATGTGGAGACACCCATTGCATACTTGCCATGGGGCAGAGGGCTTGCCCTGAATGCTCTGAATACTCAGTGCTGTGGATGATGGTCCAAAGCAGATTCTGAAACAACTTACCCACGAAGTTGATGTTACTGCACATCTCCAAAGGATTCTCTGCTTTGGTTGTTGACATAATATTTTCTGTTACTCGTTCTTAATTTTTTGAATATGTTTTCCCCCTTTGCATCATCATTTCATTTGGTCTTTTTCTTCCTTTCTTTTGTATTTCTTTTCTTCGTCTTTCTAGTTTAGCTCTGCCTTGTAGACTAAGGACTGTGTAACCTAGGACTTTTAATTCTGATCCTTCAATTCTGTAGATAATTAGCACTTTTCCATTTTCCCTGAATTTTGTGGAAACCTTTAGCTCCATCAATATCGACGATTCTCTTTACTTTGTGAGACTCTTCCATTGTTATGACATTTTTTTAAAATTTGTATACTGTTAGTTTTGGTTACATGACCTCAGTCTTAGGAATCTGCCTAAACCTGAGAACAATGTGCAAGCATGCTCTCAGAAAGTTGACATGTAACCATCAATAAGCTCTTACAAATAGCACATAATGACCACATAATTAAGGGAACTAGCCCATGACTTCTTATTCCATAGTTTTCTAATAATCTTTATTGAGACATAAATCATATAGAATGTTATTCACACATTTAAAGTGTACTGTTAGATACTTTTAGTGAGTTAACAGTATAAACTGTGTTTTCATTATTTACAAATCTGTAAGCATTGGCCTTTATTTCTCTCTCTTCCCTCCTGCATTTCCTTTCTTCACAATTTTCCCTTGCTATAGAAAATTACTTATCTACTTCCTAGTTATCTGCTTAATGTTTCCATTTAAACATCTCCTTCCTATGTAGTTATGCATTCAGTGGTCAACAGCTCCACATTTCTCAATTCTTACTAGTCCCTCAAGTGTCTGATAACCACTATTCTAGTCTCTGGAAAGTCAACGTTTTATGTCTCATATATGAGATCATATGGTATTTATATAATTGTTTACCTGAATTTCAGCTAACCTGAAAGGCTATTAACATTGTGCAAATTTCCACTTTTTTTTTCTTATTTTACAGATCAATCCCAGTTCTTTCCCTTCCTCCCTCCCTCCCTTCCTCCCTCCATACCTCCCTCCCTCCCTCCCTCCATCTCTCCCTCCCTCTCTCCCTCCCTCCATCCCTTCCTTCTTCCCCCGCCCATGTCCCAGACCCTCCTCCCACACCCCCACTCCACAGGGAGGGCGATGCCTTCTAGGAAGAATCATCAAAATCTGTCAAGTCATTTGGAGGACTAGGCCCTCCCTCCTGCCTCTAGGCTAAGGGAGTATCCCTCCCTGGGAATGCTTTGTCAAAGTCCTTTCCTGCACCAGGGATACATCCTGGTTTCACTGTCAGAGGTCCCTTAGACTGCCCAGGCCTTCTAACTGAGACACAAGTTCAGGAGGTCTGAGTAGGTTCAATGCTGGTTTCCCAGCTATCAGTCTGGGGGGGGGGTCCATGAGCTTCCCCTTATTCAGGTAAGCTGTCTCTGTGGGTTTCTGTAGATTGGTCTTGACCCCATTTTCTTATCACTCCTCCCTATCTGTAACTGAATTCCAGGACTTCAAGTCAGTGTTTAGCTGTGGGTGTCTGCTCTTTCCATCAGCTACTTAGATGAGGGCTCTGTGATGGCATGTAAGTTAGTTATCAATCTCAATATCAGGGAAAGACATTTAAGGTAGCCTTTCCACTATTGCTCAGATTATTAGTTGGGGTCATCTTTGTAGGTCTCTAGACATTTCTCTAGAGTCAGTTTTCTCTTCAAACTTATAATGGCTCCCTCTATTATGCTATATCTCCTTTTTATTTTATTTTTTTAATTTTACTCTTGTCTATTCATCCCTGACTCAATCTTCCTAATCCCACATGTTCTCCTCTAACTCCCTCTCCACTCACTGCCCCCCCCCACTCCCAATATGCTCAGGAGATCTTGTTCCTTTCCCCTTCTGTGAAGGACCTTGTATGAATCTCTTAGGTTCCTCCTTGTATCCTAGTTTCTCTGGTGGTGTGAATTATAGGTTGGTGGTCCTTTGCTCTATGTCTAAAATCCATATATGAGCAAATACATACTGTGTTCCTCTTTTTGTGAGTGGATTACCTCACTCAGGATGGTTTCTTCAAGTTGCATCCATTTGGCTGCGAATTCAAGATTCCGTTTTTCCCCCCAGGGGCTAGTATTCCATTGTGTAAATGTACCACATCTTCTTCAACCATTCTTCAGTTGAGGGACATCTAGGTTGCTTCCAGTTTCTTGCTATTACAAATAATGCTGCCATAAACATAATTGAACAGATATCTTTGTTGCATGCATGTGGAATTGCCAGGTCCTGTGGTAGATTGATTCCCATTTTCTTGGGGAACCGCCATACTGATCTCCAAAATGGCCAGACTCAAGTTCAACTTCCTCAATTTTCCACTTTTTATAGTGGTATAGTATTCTATTATGAATATGCCACATTTTCCTATTCACTTATTCACTAATGGTGACTTATGTTGATTACATGTTTTAGCTGTTGTGACTAGTGCTGTAATAAACACAAGTGTGCAGATAACTCTTTGCCTGTGGTGTTTTTTTTACATGTATGTAGTTGAAAAATCTATAAGACCTGTTTTCTCTAGAATTCAGTTTAAGTATGTTTGCTTGATAATTTTGTGTGTGGACAATCTGATGAAATATTGAAGTCTCCTATCATCATTTAATATGACTTAACTCTTCCTTCATATCAATTAGCATTTGCTTTATGCTTCCAGGTCCCAGATTTTGGGTATAGATGCATTTATAATAGTTGCCTTGTTAAGCTGACCTCTGGGTTATTATGCAGTTACGTTTGTGTTACCTTTTAAAAATTTTTTTGTGATAAAAATCTACTTTATCTGATGAAATCACAGCTCTTCTTCCTTCTATTGGTCTCAAATTGCATGGAATTTTTTTCTCCACCTTTTTACTTTCAGATGACATATTTCTTTGCAGGAAAAGTATATTTCTTTACATTCCAAATGGTTGAGTCTTGGTTTTGTTTTTTAATCCAGACACCTACTGTGCATTGCTTAATTGCAGAATTTAACCCATTTATATCCAAAACAATTATTGACAGACAATATAACTGTTATTTAGTCCATTTTTCTGAATTGGTTTATGATTAATTATATTTCTTTTTGGTTTCATGATTTTTCCTTGAGTATTACATTTTTACTCATTGATTTTCTGTTTTTAGTGTATAATCATTATAGGTTTTTGCCTTGTGGTTACTGTGGAACTTACAAAAACATGTAGTTGACAATGGACATTTTAATCTGATAGCAATTTAACTGTGGTCATAAAAATATTTCACACTTTTATTCTACTGTTTCTCCACATTAAATTTTTTATATTGTATATAGTATATAACTCTTTATATTGTATATTACTTAATGAATTGTTGGAGTTATAATTATTTCTTTTATTTTGGGGGTATGAATATGGAAATGCTGATGTGATCTTCCTTTCTTTAATATTTTTGTTTTTAAATTTCATATTAGCATACAATATTAGAGTACTCTAATTTCTATTAGAGTACTCTAAAATGTAATCAAGGCTTACATTTACTATACTCCCTAGCATTCTTTATAAGACAAGTTCATCAAAGAGCTCTCTCAGTTGTGTGCCTGAGAAAGTCTGAGAAAGAATGGCATCTTTTCTGATTGCAGTGTTCTTGGTTGGCAGGATTCCATTTGGTTCTCTGAGTGTGTAATCCCACCCCCCTGTGCTCTGTAATGTTTCTGTTGAAATGTTTGCTATCTAGGTAGTTCCTCAAATGGGATTTTCTTCTTTAAGTGCAGCTTTCAGAATCCTCTCTAGGGGTTTGAACATTGATAGTTTGATTGGAGTATGCTTCTGGTGATTTTATTTTTATTAAATGTGACTGGTGTCCTTTGACTTTTTTGAACCCTGGTATTTATGTCTTTCTGCAGGTTTGGACATTTCATGCTGTTACTTTTATAAGTAAGCTTTTTATTCCTGTCTCTCATCCCTTTTGAATGCTAACAACTTGTACTCGTGCTCTTTAGATGTTATACTATACATCATTTAAGCTTTCATTCCTTTTCATTCTTTTTTTTCTTTTTTCTCTTCTTATTGGAAAATTTCAATGTCTGGCTTGCCACCAGCCAGCCCATCCAGAATCCCAAGCTAGAATTAGCAAAGATTTAGTGCCATCAAAGAATGCCAGCCAAAGTTCAAAGAGGCCACCGTCTCATCAAATGTGCAGGCATCAACATAAGGACACCCGGATAATGAAAAACCCGAGAAACACAGCACCGTCGAAAGATATGAAGAAAGCTCTAGAAACCGACCAAGATGAAAAAGAAATTTATGAAATGACAGACAAGCAATTCAGAATTATCCTTTTAAAGAAGTTCAGGGAATTACAAGACAACACAGACAGAAAACTAAGTGAAATTCAAGAAATAATTAACAAACAACATGAGATGTTTGATAGAGAAATAAAAGTTAACCATTTCAAAATAAAAATCCTAGAGATCAAGAATACAATAAGTGAATTGGCAAATTCAACAACAGGTTTCAACAGAAGACTTGATCGGGTTGAAGGAAGGATCAATGAGCTGGAAGACTGGACATATGATTCTAGACTTTAAGAAAGTTTTGTAAAAGCAGAGCCAGACAGCCTCTCTTTGGTGGCTTGCTCATGCCAGAGGACTTCCTGATATATTTCAAAATGTGTACAACAGTATCATAAGCATTTAGTCTATATTTATATACTTATATAATATGCCAGTGCCTGAGTTATTATTGCCTAGAGGACATTTACAAAATTATGAACTAAATAAAACATCATACAGAAAATTTTAATTAAGCAAAATTTATTTTTATGTGCAAGTTTATTTTCCCAATAACCATTATGCCTTATAACATTTTCTTGACAGAGAAATAGATATAGTTTCTCTTGTAATGTTTCTACAAATTTAATAAACAATAGCAGTATTCAGTATTTTATAGATTTCTAAGCAACAAGTTAAGTTGATTTTTGATCTTTTTCTCTTTTATAAAATTCAAGGTCTGTAACATTTCTCTTTTTTGTTCCTTCTTCCCCTTCCTTTCTTTCTTTCTCCCTTCCTTCCATCCTTCCTTCCTTCCTTCATTCCTTCCTTCTTTCCTTTTTCAAGATAAGATTTCTCTGTGTGCTCTTAGCTGTCCTGGAACTCACTCACTTGCTCTCTAGATAAGGCTTGCCTGGAATTCAGAGATCTACCTGCCTCTGCCTCCCGAGTGCTGGGATTAAAGGTGTGTGCCACCACTGTTTTGAAAGTCTATAATTTTTCTACAGGGAAAGCCCATAGAAGCTTTGCTAGTCCACAAGGGAAATACAATAGTGAAAGCCAGTGTCTTGATTTGCCCCAGATAGTTTTTGGGAAAAGAGAACAGGCAACTAGAGAGTCTGAGCACCAAACATTGGGGAACAAATGATGGCCATCTTTGGTAGAATCCTGAGAAGATCTAGATGGACTGCAATCTCAGGGGAAGTTGAGGGAGATAGATATAGAGAGGAGTGGGTTATAGACAAAGAAAGCAGCATGGAAAGTTCCAGTACCAGACCATAAAACCGAGAATGCACTCATATTTGTATATTATTGATAGAATGGAACCAGGTTCAAATGCCCTCATGGGTATCTAGGAAGTACTTTCCTTTGAAAGCTATCAGCATTGTGCTTGTATAGCATCTGGAAGAAGTGATTACCTCCCCAGTAATGAAGGTTCTTTTGAATTCCCTCCAACCTGTTCCAATTAAACACATATGATTGCATTGATCCAAGACTCATGACTTCCCTTGGATAGAGAGTTGTACCTTTGGTACTCAGGTCAAACAAGTTGATTACCTAAGAATTGAGACTTATAGCATCTATTTTTAATAAAGGGTGAATAATGATTACTATTCATTTTAATATGTTAGCCTTCTGTTGCTGCTGAAATAAATTGCCATTAGTTTTGTGGCTTAAAACAATGCTATTGTGATCAAAAGCCTGAGTGTTACAGTATTAAATTTAGGTTTTGGCATAGCAATTTCTCTGAAAAATCTAAGAATATATTACTATTGTTTTCCAGCTTCCACAGGCTTCCTATATTTTTTTGCTCTTAGCACTGGACAATTCTCACTTTGCTACCATTTGTATGTCTTCTCTGACTTTTCTTCTTTATCTCATATAAGAATTTGTGATTGCTCTGGACTCACTCAAAGAATCTAAGACAACCTACCATTATTGTTTGGATCTGGAATAATTCCTCAAAACTCATATGTTAAAAACTTGGTCCCCAGCTGGTGTTGGAAATTGGAAGTTGTAGAAGTGATAAGACTTGGGACATTATAGAAGTAGGCCACTGGGAAATGCTTTATGGATTTATATTTTGCCCTGATAACTCCATGCTCTTTTCTTCTATTTCCTGTTCATTATCAGGTGAGTTACTTGCTCTACTGCACTCTTTCTGACATGATGACACAAAGGCAACTGGTGATAGGACTGAAACCTCTGAAAACATGAAGCAAATTAAACTTTTACTTCTTATGTTGTCTTTCCAGTGTTTATTTGTCTCAGCATCAGAAATCTTACTTACAGATAAACTAGACTGATAAATGGAATCATTGCTGTGACCATACTCAGTGATGTGGTTCAGAAGCATTGGAGTTGCTTTGCAGAAAATTTTGAAAGGTTCAGAAATGTGACAGGAGAAGCCCACAGATGTTGTGAGTGCAACTTAATGGGAGACCATGGTGAGCTCAGACAACCAAGATGCTGATAGGAATACAGGAAGTGAAGATGATGCTCAAGAAGTTAGAGATGGGAACAAAGACTCTTCTGGGAACGGGACTAGAACATTCATGCTACATTGCAAAGAAACATTCCATATTTAGGATGGACCCAGAGACTTTCTGTCTAGCCATTTTTAAAGGTAACTGACTACTTATTCTGGCAGAAAAAAAATGTCAATGCATTCAGGTAATGTCATGAATATGGTTGCATTGAGCCTGATTTACAATGAGAATTAAGATGAAAGAGCAAACTAGACATATTTGAAATATTTAAGTTTGTCAAAAAAAAAAAATAAGATACATGTAAGTTGGGGTTGAGAAGGTGTGGTCTCTGAATAGGTTAGTACCATTTGAATGAAATCAGATACTTGGAGGAACAGGTTAATAGGGGCCTGACTTTTTGTACATTTTGACCCTGCCCATTCTTGTCTTTCCCTTCGTTGTCCTGCCACCATGAGTTAAGCCATTTCACACTGTTATATGCTCCTTCCTATGATGTTGTCTTCAACAGGAGTCCAGAAGCAACTAACAAAAGTAATGCTGACAGAAACCCCAGAAACCATGAGCCAAAACAAACCTGCCCTTTCTCCTATAAACTGGTTTTCTCTTGTATTTTGTTATAGCAATCAAGAGTTACTACACCAACATGTCCATATCTATAGTGTCTATAATCCTTTTGTCATATAAAATAATGTGCTCATAGGTCGTAAAGATTATGATATGGGCATTTTGTCACTTATTATTTTACTTACTCTTCCTGATATTAAGGCAATTTTGCCAGAGGATATTAAGGTTGCATAATAGACTAAAGTCTTATTCCATGCTATTTTGTTTCTGTATAGAGGTATTGTATTACCATATATGTGTCATGGCTACTTGAGAGCAGAATGCAATTCTAACCTTTTGATACAGGTATTGGCCAAAAAGATAGTAACAGATATGGCACACTTGGAGGCTCAAAGTAAACATGCATGATCATACTCATACTTTATATATTGTTTCCACTATCATGAGGACATTCTTGAAAAGCCCAGGTGCCCCATGAGAGAGAGAGAGAGAGAGAGAGAGAGAGAGAGAGAGAGAGAGAGAGAGAGAGAGACAAAGACCTAAATTCAACTGATAGCTTAAAACCAACCCTGTAGAGTTCAGCCTTGGTAAGTCAGACTCCAGTAATCTTCAGACTCATGAGATAAATTAATAATAGTTATGAACTAAGAGAAAACTGTGAAAGGCAGAAAGAGATAGATGATGTAACAGTAGCTCTGATAAAGTCCACATCAGGCTCAGGGAATTCCACAGTACCTCTTCTTAAGTTCTTTAACAATGACTCTTACACGTTACTCTTGCCAAGGCAGAAATTTTGTTCAGAATTATAGTCACCAGCCCTTGAAGGCTTAGGTATCACTGCTATTGCTATGTTAAATGTCATGTGTTGGAAATGCGGTTTTTCCATATGGTAGCATTGGAAGATGGTCCAGGCCTATTAAGAATTGTTTGAGTCATGGAATGGAGTTCTCATGAATGGATAAATTCTTTTTATCTTAGAAGTTGGCTAGCTATCACAGGAATTCGCCTTGATTTCTTGTTTCATACACATGTAGTCTTTCCTTCCCACTTCCACTAAATTATACTGATAAAGCACCATAATGTCTCAGCAGATAATCTTGAACTTTCCAGAAACAAGGAGCCTAAGAACAAAATTTCTTCTTTCACTAATTACTCAATTTCTTTAATTTACAGTATGGACAGGTAGAATAAGGCAGGAAAGTCAGCTGTTCTTATATAAATATCTAAAATGTGAAATAGCTTTGGAACTGGTTAAGAGGTAAGGGCGAGGACTATTCTGAAATACATGCATTGAAAGATACATAGTAGTTGGGGGCTGATTTGGTCATGAAGGTAGAATGTTCATAATTTATTAGTTGTTTCCTCACAGTAATAGTCAGCCACCACAGTAGTTTGGCCTTATTTCTCCTCAAGCTTATGTGTTCTCTCTCCTTCAATTTTCTCTCACATTATGAAACACCCTGAAATTCTTATTAGATTCAATTTCCCAGTCTTGGAGTTTACAGCTTCAACAACCACAGGCCAAACAAATTTCTTTCTTTTATAAATTACTCAGTTCCCGGTGTTGTGAATATTTAGATAGTGTAGCATAAGAGGATCCTAATGCTATAGTCTCAGGATGTTAACTGTGGTCTCTAGGAAGTTCATAGCTTGTTTTCACGACAAGGAGAATGTTGAGTCAGTTGAGGCAATAGTTAGCTCTAGCCCTGTGAGTGGCAATCTGGAACTCAAGTAGCCTCTTTTGCAATCCAGGGGAAGTAGTAGGAGCCTGCAGGCTGGAGGTTCACCTTGAATTTCTGTCAGGCCTAGCAATATAGTCATGTATTACTTTCCAATTGAAAGATATATTCAACATTTACAGTTAGGCTACCTTATGTAAACTTACCTTTACTAAGGATTCCACAACCCTTTCTAAATACACTGAAGAGTTAAAAAATGGAATTTGGGACACAGTTTTGTAGATTATCTTAATTAACCCCAGCTTTTCCATTGTTGTTGAAAATATTTTTTTCACACAGTATATTCTGATTACAGTTTCCCCTTCTTCATCTCTTCCCAGATCCTTTCTACCTCCTCATCCATCAAACTTCATACCTTTTCTCTCTCTCTTTAGAAAATAAAAAGGCAAAAAGTCTCCCAAAACAAATAGGCCAGAATAAAATGAAACAGAAAAAAAAAAAAAACAAAACAAAGAAAACACACACACACACACACACACACACACACACAGAGACCTACACACATTCACAGTCATTAAAACATAAAACCATAAACTATAAAGTAACGGAAAAATGCCCCAAACAAAGCATTGTGAGGCAAAAAAGACAAAGAAGCAAAACAAACCAACAAAAAACCCAAAGCCTCCTCCTCCCAAAATACCATTGAGTTCATTTTGTGCTGGCCATCAACTCCTGGACATGGGTCCAGTCCTTAAGTCCCATGATGCTCTACTGGAGAAAGCTGTTTTCATTTGTAGTGGTTAACACTTAGAGATAGCTTCTTGGTTAGGGAAAGGGGTTTGTGTCCACTTATCTCAGCATTGGGATTCCATCAGGTTTAAACCTGGGCGTGCTGCCACAGTCTCTGTGAGTTCATTTGTGCATCAGTACTGTAGTGTCTTGAAGACACTGTTGCCCTGTAGTCATCCATTCCCTCTGGGTCTTGCAATTTTTCTGACAGCTCTTCTGAATATCTCCCTGAGCTCTGAAGGGAAGGTAAACCCAAACTACATCTATCATTATCTGTCTGCCTGTTCCTTTCTTTTATCTCCTGGGTGTCTACTTAATTATCATGAAAAGCCAGTATTCCCTGCCTCAGTTATAAGTTGATCTACTCAAGGAGGATCTTTTAAATTGGGGATGGAACAGTGCCCCTCAAAGAATAGGCTTGATTATGGAAGCTAATGAGAACTGAACTAGACACAAGGACTGGGTTAAACTGCATGACTGTCAACATTGTCTGAATGAACATGTTTCTCTCATTTTCTCCTCTCCATTGTTAGTCATTGGTGACACACTAGTGAGTGAATGGAATATTACTTGACGTGATTTTTCTGTGTCAGATTTCAAGTAGTGTTTAGTCTCTTTTTTGCAAAGTGAACTAGAATTTCTGTTCATTGTCTTTCAGGGCCCAGGAGGTCAGCAAAATAGTCTTGGTGCATGGGTCCTGAGGCATTTATCTCCATCACTGTGATGTGTTGCTGGTGCTGTAGGGAGCCCCTGAAACTCTGCCACCACCTCTTTCCCATGGGGCCCATAGATTATTCTAACTCTTAGAACTCTCCAATTTCACTGTCTCCCTGCCCAAGGTATTGAAAACATGGTTCTGTCAGTTACTCAGAAGAAAGAGGACACTCAGGGGTTTAGGAACCAAAGGTCCATTTTTCCTCAAGAGAAAAAGAATAAAAAAAGCTTACTCTCAGTAGTATCTTAAATGATTAATGCTTACTTTCCTTCCTTTATTAAGTAACAGCAATGTTCTCTGGAGGGCGATGGCCTGGTTTCATATGGAGTCTGTTTTTAGCTGTGAATTCTGAAGAAATACACTTCTACAGGTCCTGATTTCTGTGCTGATAAAGAGAAGATTGTGTCATTGTTTTCTATGATTTTTAATAAGCTTCAAAACAAGCATTTTGCCTGTTTGGCTACTTGTAAGTGTTCAATAAATACTGTTGTTATTTATATAATGTTTCTCAAAAATTTCTAGGTAAGGTACTACTAAAATACTGAGAGCAGGAGAAATAGGGTTCCCCAGGGAAAAGCAGACACAACTGATTATCCAATATCAAATGATCAATTCTGAATACACAGACATGTAATATTCAGACTGAGCAAGGTGTATTTAGGAATATATATATATATATATATATATATATATATATATGTATATATATATGTGTGTGTGTGTATACACATATAACACATATTCATATACATGCATATATGTATATATGTAACAAAATTTAAGGGAAAGTAAGACACAAATTAAGGAGGGCATATGGCAGGGTTTGGGGGAGGAAAAGGGAGAGAAAAATTAAGAAATTATACTATGTTCTCAAAAATATTAATCAGTGTTTCCACAAATGTACATTACTAATATATTTTCCTGTTTTAGAAATAAAATTGGTATTATGGGGGGGAGCCTTGTTATGCAATGAGGGAGCAAAGATTAATAATACACCTTTCCTGTCCTGGGAGGATCTTGGTTTATTCTTCTGAAAAATATCACATGTTGTTAATGTAAACTATAACATGAACTCAGGAGCTTTTTAGGGGACAGAAGTAGGTCATCTGACCCAACAGTGTAAATCTTAGTGGGATCTTGTTGGCCCCAGACAGTGTCCTGGAACCCTAAGGCTGTGTGGGGAGCATCCCGACACTGACCTCACTTCTCGTTGGAGATCCTCAGCCACTCTCTCTATATTTGGCTCAGCTTCTGCCACAATATCCATTTTCCTGAGGCCAGCTCCTCTTTTTGACATCATGTCTTGGCTCTGTCCCTAGCTCTTGCTGTGGATGGCATGGCTTCCTTCCCTTGTCTACTTGGCGTGGGTGGTCACCAGTGCATCCAACCACCCACATGCCGTGTGTTTCTGCTTTCCTCACTCACACCTGTCTCCCCAAAGCCTAGCCTGCACTTTCAGGGTAGAGGCAAATGCAATCTCCTCTGGGTTGATTTCTCATGCTGTTTTACACCAACCCAGAACTCTTTTGTCTTTAGGGAAGCCACAGAAGACACTACTACCTAGACAGGACTTAACACATGAGGAATTCAGCATATCTGACATAGGAATTTGGTAGCAGCAGCTGCTGCTGTGTCTATTTGGTGGACTGACAAGGTGATAAAGACCCAGACTTTTTTTGAGGTTCCACTTGATATAGGGGAACAGGGGAAATGAGCATCTCCCTCTTGGGGTTCCTAGCCTCAATAATAAACAAATTAAGAATGAGCTCAAATAGAGCTTAAGGACAGTTTCATTAGAATTTAAAAGAAACCACCAGGGCATGCAAGCTGTACACTGTAGAGGAGAATGGGGGGGAATTGTGCCATTTAAACTGGCATGGAGGTCTGACACCTGGCAGACAAACAGCATATTGGTATCAAGGGGAATATTAGAGAAAGAGGAAGGAAGCCCAAAGGTTAGGGAAAATTGCAGGCCATCAGAGAAGGCATATCTAGGAAAGAGAAAGAACAAAAAGGGAAGTAGTAATGTACCAAATAATTTGTATAAGTAGACAGACTTTTGATGCTATATAGGTGTAGTCTATAAGCTCCTGCCCTGTCTGTGGGAATTCTGAGGAGAAAATGGACAGTTATCAGGAACTAATTATTCCACCCACCTCTTCAGCATGATGTAAGGTGAGCACACCTTCCAGGAGTGGTTTCTTAGCATTACTGAACCAGTCCCACTGCAATATTAGCTCTTAACCAGGGCAGACTCTATTCTCTTGACCAGGTTTTCCTCAATGGGCCTTTCTGGATACTCTATCACACTTTGTGGTCCTTGGGGTATCTGTGGCACCACCTTAGAGATGGGAAAGCTCAGACAAGACAAAAAAATAGAGGGGAAGAGGGGGAAATTAAGAATATTCTGTCCAGGTGTTGCTGTTTTATCAGGAAAAAAAGTCTAGAAGCACCTTATGTATACCCTCTTATCTTTAATTCCTTTTTGTTTTCCACGGCTACTAGGAACAGCTAGGAATGAACCTGGTGCTGCTGCTGTTGTAATGGTAGAAGGTAGTGCAGGAAGATGGGGTTGGGATCAGCTCTTGATAAACAGCCAGGCCTGCCTCATCACTGAGCAAGAACCTTAACATACCTAGTTTTTATTTTGTTATTTGTACCATGTTAGATAGTGACACTATACCACTTGAATTACAAATACTTTCATTTTGTTCATATTGTACAGCTTATTATCTGTCTGTCTATCATCTATCCTCTCATCTCTCATCTATCTATCTATCTATCTATCTATCTATCTATCTATCCATCCATCCATCCATCTACCTATCAATGATCTATTTATCTGTCTCTCTCCATCTCCAGGTCCAGAGATTTTTTTTTAACTGACAGGCTTACATATGTAATATTACAATTACAGTAACTTCAAATGACAGTAAAACTGGTAACAGTTTTCTGCTAATGACTATGAAATGTTAGCACATCAATCATCTATTTTATCTATAGTCACCTATACTATTTGTATGCTCTACCTATAGTTAGATGTCAGTTGTATATATTTTTTAAAACATACATTTAGGCTAGAGACATATTTGCTGAGTACATATGAAGCCCTGAGTGCAATCACCACTGCTATCAAAGGCAAATAAATAAAAGGAAAAGGTTGATTAGGAGAAATCTCAGCAGGCTCTACTTCTAGATGAAGAGTGACAGTCAGTAATGGTTTTTCTCTTATTTCTAATATGGTAGCATGCTTTCCGGTAATTCAAAAATAAAAATAAGCTTGTTTGTGACTAGCAGAAGGAGACAAGCTGAGGCCAGTCTGCTCAAGGCCTCTCTGAGTATGAGGCTACCTGGCTCTGCATGCAGAGTGCAGAGCTTTCTAGCAGTGTTCTCAGATGTGAAAGAACTTCTGGTCCAGTGTCTTCAGAGCCCCTGAGGGGACTGGCTTCAGAGACAAGGGGGTTGGGGGAAGAAGGAGCTGTGGGAATCAACAGGGTTGTACTTTGTGTTTTACTTTTGATTTGCTGAATGCCTGTATGGATTAGAAAGTATCTAGTTTTTCACTTACTGAAAATATATTTTTTTTCTCACATAATATATTCTGACTTTGGTTTTGCCTCCCTCTACTCCTCCCAGTTCCTCCCCACCTCTCCTCCCCTCTGGATCCTCTCCCTGTCTGTCTCTCATTAGAAAACGGTTTTCTAAGGGTTAATAATAAGTAAAATAAATAGCACAAAACCACATTGGAGTTGGGCAAGACAAACAGAAGGAAAAGAACCCAAGAGTAGGCACTGTTAGGTCTCAAAACCAGGACAAATGGCTAGGTGCCTATTTAACATACCAAAGCCGCTTTAGCCTCCAAGTTCTCCCAGAATCCCTGAGGCCCTACCTGTTACAGGATATGGCTGGCATACCCTACCTTAAATTTCTTCAGCCCAGGGTCTGGACTGTGCTTGCCCCAGCGGCCCTTCCCTATAGTCCAGCTCTTTTCATTACCAGGCCTTTTTGTCTACTCTTCATTCTCCTGTCTCTCCCCTCCCCCCTCTCCTCACAAGGTCTTTTTTAGGGTCAGGTTCATTCTGAGCTTTCCCAGAAGTCTCTGCCTCTGGCTATGCTTTCCCCCCATATCTCTAATAAACCTCTCCTCCATCATACCTAGGAGCTGTAATGTTCCTGCTTTTTTATTTCTTCTTTTTAGTCAGGCACAAAAACCAGAGGTTCACTGGTTCATACATTCAGGAATCTCACTGAATTGAAAGCCATAATATGTATGCAGAGGGCCTGGTGCAGACCTGTGTAGGCCCTGTGATTACTGCATCAGTCTCTGAGAGTTCATATGAGCTTCTCTCAGTTGATTTAGAATGTTCTCCATCCTTTTTGACTCTTACAGAATTTCTGCCTCCTCGTTGGTGAGATACCCTGAGCTCTGAGGGGAGGGATTTGATGGAGACATCCCATTTAGGGTTACATGTTTCTTTTTCCAGGTAATGTCTTGTTGTGGGTATCTGTATTTGTCCCCACCTGCTGCAGAAGGAAGCTTCTCTGATGATGGTTGAATAAGGCACTGATCTATGAGAATAGCACAATATCATAGGAGTCATTTTATCACTATACCCCTCCCCCTTTTAAGACTAGTAGTGTTTAGTTTTACCCTAGGTTGCTGGGCTACCTAGTCTCTGGTTCTTAGTCATTCAAGAAGCAGTGTTGAGTATGGGTTCCATCTTGTGGAATGGGCTTTAATTGAAATTATATATTGTTTAGTTCTTGCAAGCTTGGTGCCACATTGCCATAGTGAGTCTTGTAGGCAGGACAGCATTGTAGATCAAATGGCTGAGTTGGTGTTTATATTTCTCTAGGGTGACAAGTACCTTCCTGTACCAAAGAAGCTAGAACATGAGGGTGAAGTTCTATTTAGGAATGAGCTAAACTTCTGCATGTACTGTGAGTTTTATAAGTATTGTCTTTAGCAATGGAGCTTCATTGTTGGTATAGTACTAGCAAGAAGTAACTACTACTACTACTACTACTACTATTGTTAGTTTCTTTTTTTTTTTGAGACAGGGTTTCTCTAGGTGGCCTTGGCTGTCAATAATCAAAATGACAATGAAAGTATCTCATCCCAAGTGTTTCAGTCTTCTTTTGACCTGCCATCTGAAATTTTTCCTGTTGCTCCCTCCATTTTTTTTTTAAGATCTTCTTTGTTTTGAGTTCCTAAGAAACAGATCTGGATATAAGATGCTTGTGAAGAACAAGTTATAAGGGATACTCTTGAGGAGAAAAGATGTATAGGAAGCAGATAGTGCAGTCAGGAGGCTGAGCAAGGAGTGAGCAGGCACTAGCATCCATTCATGAATTCTGGATGATGTAGAATACAAACTCAACTTGCCTGGAGGAATAGGCTGTTGTTTCATCTGCCCTTGACCGTTGTCCTTGGTTGCTAGCTGTGAACTTTAGCAGCCAATGCTTATGGCAACTTAGGAGTAGGTTGGCCAGTCTGGACCACATCACTACAACTCACCTCTTGGCTCATTTGCTTCCTGGCACTCTTTGTTCCAGTCTGGTACAGCCCTGCCACAGTTAGTGGAATAATAGATTATAGTTCCCTAAGGTGTTGTTGATCTTGGATCCTTCTCTTACCATTGGCTTTATTTACTAGTCCCCTATATTGAACTAGCAGAAGCTCATCTTGGTGGCTTACATGGCTGGAAGGCCTATCATGTCAACTCTTGTATTTTCTGAGCTCTTAACACTATGCCATCATAGTGTAGTGGTATTTCCTCATCTTTATTTAAATTCCTCTGAGCTCCAATATAGTTTTCCCTGACCCTTATGTGGAGTAGTTCTATCCCTTTGTGATAGTTAGGGTCAATTGCCTTTACCGTTATGGAAAATCCTTTATTTTATTTATATTAAAATATTTTATATTGTTGTTATTGGTGGTGGTGGTAGTATGTGTGTGTGTGTGTTTGTGTGTGATGCATCTGTGTACCTATAGGGGTCAAAAAGGAGAGAGGGGCAGCTGAGAACAGCTGGGAAGGGTGCAACAGCTTGGTGCTGAAAAGAATTGAGAATTGAGAACAGAAACCAGTAGACACTACACCCTGTCAATGCAAAGTTATGTCACCCGGAAACAAAAGATGGTTTCTGGGGAGTAGAGGATGGATGAAAATTCAGGATACTTGGATCTCTAACTGACGTCCTACACTGGAAAGCAGAGAGTGGAAGTCGTGTCTTAGGGAAAAGAAAAAAGAGAATTGGTTCCCCAAGAACTCAGAAGTCAGTTGTTAGATTCCTGACTGTTTCAGTCAGCTATGGTAGCAGTTTCACACCACAGAAGTCAGGAGATGCTACAGATTAGGGATCTTTGTCTGCTAGAAGCAATTTACTATCTTTCACTTTCCTCAGCTTGGCTCTCACATTCTTGTGATCTCCATGGAAAGAATTCTAAAGACACAGAGTGCAGAGAAGAAGATAGGTAGACAGAGTAAAATACCTATCTTCAAGAAAATGGAGTGGGCTGTGGCCAAAGCATTTACTGCCGAGAACACTCTCAATGGTGACAGTGTGCAATGGCTGAGGGGACCTTTGTGCCAACCTACATGTAGGAAGACTTTATACTATTTATAAAGTCTTTGGAATACACAGCTTACCCAAGGGACATTTTCTTGTTTAGGTGACTGACAGTTCTGTTGAGGTTGACTCTTAGAAGAGCATACAGTGCCATGTGATTGCTCTACACCAAATAGCTTCTTTCTCTTCTGTTAGCTTAGAAGGTTCCTGGAACCAGGTTTAGGTGGATATCTATCAAATGACCTCCAAGACAGTCTAATATGTGGCAGCTGCTTTCAGGACCAGAGACATGACTTATGTTCAATTCCTCTGACCAGTAATTGGAGTTCTGCAGTTTCCAGTGCTTGCTTTTACAGGCTGTGGGTTGTAGGAGAGGAGTCCATTCTTAGCATCCCTCAAATCTCCCAATGCATATCTAACTGTCTAATACTACCATAACTCTGGAAGTGAGAGTGCTAAAAAGCTTGTCAAAATAGGAAAAGGTGAAGAGCAATAATGCCCTTGGCCTCACCACCCTCCCCCAAACAAAACAAAATACCCCAATTCACAAACATACTGTACACAGTGAATACACTCTCCAGCCAAGGCTAGTGCTAGCATTTTCCCCTTGCCTAAAATGCAATCAGAAAATGCCATCTGATTTGTCAATTTTTGAGTCATTGTTATTTTCTCATTTAAAAAGTCATCTGCCTCCTGGGTTTGATTAGTAGCTGTCTGTCTACCTTGCAGTACAGAGAAACAAGCTCCTATTTCTTTTTCAGCCTCCAGTCTTGCCCTGGGCTCAGATGATTGCACAGTGTAATTGCAATTCTCCTCTGCTGAAGACAGACTTTTGATTCTCTGTAACATTCATTTAAACCAAAGGTCTCAGCTTGATGTAGATGCCCGAGTTTCTCTCAAAGGCCATGAAACATGGACTTGCATTCAGGTAGTTTGTTGAGGCAGCAACCCTGGAGCAAGAGGGAGTATGGAGGAGTGTGGGAAAAGGTAAGGCATGGATGCATGCATTATTGCCGAAGGCATCTGGGCTTTGAACTCAGGAACATTTTGAGGACTGTCTAAATGCTTTTCACAATCTATGTCACCAGGGAAAAGGGAGGGGCATTTCCTAAGTTTCTGGGCATTTACACTTACACACTCAGTGGGCTTCTATTACAGTACCTTTTAGGGAGATGGAAAAAACCCAGGACAGACAGCAGTGACATGTCAAAAAGCTCTTTCTATTTGTACAAAGTGATTTTATGTTTACATGAAACTGTTCATTGAAGTTGTGGAATATGACATGACATGTAGAGTAGAGGATGTTTGATGTGTGAGGTGGAACAGAAGATGTGGATTTCAGAGAGAGAAAGAGAGAGAGAGACAGAGACAGAGAGGCCGAGAGAGACAGAGAGGGAGATACACAGAGAGAGAGGGAGGAAGGAGGAAGGAAGGGAGGGAGGAAGAGAAAGGGGGAGATAATACGAAGCTCTTCTGATTTCCTATCCTAACTCCTCCAGTCTCACTCTGGACATTCTAACCCTTACAGCCTACACACACCAATGCAGACAAGATTTCCTAACTACAACATGCCTTTTCATGTTGATAAGGGAAAATGTGGGCTATCTTTGAGTTTGAGGGAGCCTTTTGGTTCAGGTAGGATTATCTTGGGGGAACCAAGATCTTGGAAAACTTGTTGGACACCAAAGCCACCCCAACTCGGTTTTGGAGTGCTTATCTTATGAATTTAATGAATGAAATTTGGGGGCTAACAAGGGTGTATTTCAGGAGTTTACTGCAGACTCATATAGGTAGGAGCTTAAGAGAGGGGTCTGGGGCAGGGCTCCTGTGCAATGGGGACAGGCCCTAGGACATGGGGCATCATCAAGCTGATAGTTAGGGCTCTTTGGAAGAACTTAGGGAAGAAACTGGGGCATGAGTTGATGGGGAGTGGGATGAGTTGGTTAGTTCATAAGGTCCAACCACAAGGTATCCAGTTGCCACCTTTACATCATGTCCTCATGGATAGCTTTCAGGCAAGGGTAAGGTATCACAAAGAAGCAGAACTCTTTTGTAGCATTTCTGGCCTCCAGAGAAAACATCCTCAGGACTGAGCCAGCTCCTGTCCTACCTGCCCAGTTCCTATCCCCTAAGTTTTGTTTTGGTGCATGGTGATGTCTTTTATTGAAACTTTGACACTGAACTGTCTGCTGGAAGCTTCCATGATAGCTTTGATTCCTTTGTAGCATTTGTTCCTTCTATCCTTGCTCCACTGAAGTTCTTATTTCAGCATCTACAGCTCCAACCAGAAGTTTGCTTGCTATCCAGCCTGGCCAGTGTCTGTGAGGGATTATATCTTTTTGCTTTGTAATCTAAGAGGCTAGGACACATTCTTGGTTACATAGCAAATGTCTTTTGAATCACTGTGTACCACATGAAAGAGCACATTTGCTGGTGGACAGCTAAACTAAATAGCAAAAAACAAACAAACAAACAAACAAACAAAAAGCCTACCAAGTATCTAAATAGCCCTCTGTTGTACAGAATCAAGAAAACAAAGACAACATAAAGGAAAATCCAGCAATAAACCAGTATAACAGTATCCTATTCCTAAGAATTAAAAATAAAATACAGATGTGTGAAATGATAAATAATGATTATGAAAGAGGGGCAGCCACTCAGAAAGCTAAAATGGTACAAGATATGGGCAATTGTGGACATAAATAGAAAGCACATTTACTGTGGTAACTGAAAGGGTCTTTTGAGGGGAGAAGGATAAAGAGGTTTGAGTTCAGCAGTATGTGTGAGGCTTTTCCATAATGACTGGCTCAAAACCCAGGCCATACCCTCTTTGTTAATCATAGGCAAATTGTAGGCATAGTCTCCAACCACTTCATGTGGTTATTAGAAGGGTCAAGTCAATTACTACTGCTATAGGGTTAGAACAGTGCCAGGCATAGGACTTAGTTTTCCTGTGACATATTTGACTTTACCTAAAGGAAAGCTTACTTAGAGCAGAGAGACAGGGTATGTTTAGGTGGAAGTTTAGGTGGTTGTGTAGCCATTTTTTTTTAAATAGGAGATAAAACTGGAAAGCTGTTTGGATTCCTAGCAAGGATCTTAAAGGTTGGATAGAGCCAATAACAGGAATATTTTCCCAAATGATTATTGTTTAGTGATTGTTCTGGTATAATTATCAGAACTTCCATCTTGGCATCACATTTAGACTACACATCTGGACAACAGATGTATTTGAGTAAGATTCCTGGGTATGCTAGAGATGTTCTAGCATTAGCGCGTGTGTAAGATGGTTTGGGGAAGGAATGCTTTACAGGTTGGTAGGAAACTTGTAATCAAAAGAATGTAGACAATCCCACAAAATCCATTCCTCGCTTGAAGAATTGGCAGGTGGGAATGTGCTCTCACTGTAATTCGAAATGTCCAAGTCAAGAATCGAATTTGATGTTTCTAATTTTAGCCATTCTGACAGGAATCAGATGGTATCTCAGAGCTGTTTTAATTTGCATTTCCCTGATGGCCTTAGCCATCCTTAGATAGTGGCTAAAATTAGAAACACCAATGACAGCTTATGCTGGAGAGTATGTGGAGAAAGGGGAACACTCCTCCACTGGTGGTGGGAGTGCAAACTTGTACAGCCATTTTGGAGATAAGTATGGCGGTTCCTCAGGAAGATGAAATCAGTCTAGCACAGGACTCGGCCATCCCACTCTTAGGCATATACCCAAATGATCCACATTCATGCAAATAGATGTCTATTCAACTATGTTCATAGCAGCATTATTTGTAATAGCAAGAACCTGGAAGCAACATAGATGGCCCTCAACTGAAGAATGCATAAAGAAGATGTGGTACATTTATACAATGGAATACTACTCAGAGGGGTAGGGGGGAATGGAATCTTTAAATTTGCATGCAAATGAATGGAACTTAAAAATACCATCCTGAATGAGGTAACCCAGTCACAAAAAGAGCAACATGGTATATACTCACTCATACACGGATTTTAGACATGGAACAAAGGATCACCAGCCTATAATTCACACCGCCAGAGAAGCTAGGATACAAGGAGGAACCAAAGAGATTCATACAAGGTCCCTCACAGAAGGGGAAAGTAACAATGAGTCGAACTCCTGGAATCCAATCGCAGAGAGGGAGGAGTGATAAGCAAAGGCTACAGAAACCCATAGAAACCCATAGAAACCCATAGAAACAGCTGACCTGAACAAGGGGGAGTTCATGGACCCCTAGACTGATAGCTGAGAAACCAGCATTGAACCAACGCAGACCCCCTGAACATGGGTCTCATTTAGAAGGCCTGGGCAGTCTAAGGGACCTCTGACAGTGGAACCAGGATGTATCCTTGGTGCATGAAAGGACTTTGGGAGCATATTCCCCGTGGAGGGATACTCCCTTAGCCTAGAGGGAGGAGGGAGGAGGGAGGAGGGAGGAGGGAGGAGGGAGGAGGGAGAAGGGAGGTCCTAGTCCCTAATTCAACTGACTTGACAGGTTTTGATGATCCCTCCTGGAAGGCATCACCCTCCCTGTGGAGTGTGTGTCAGGGAATAGGATGGGAGGGGGATTGGGGGCATGGGAGGGAGGAAGGGAGAAGGAACTGAGGTCAACATGTAAAATGAGAATATATATATATATATATATATATATATATATGATTTGGGAAACAAAGTCAACACTACAAGGTTAGAACTCATTGTCACTAATGTACACAGCTCCTATGTTTGGGGTGTGCCTTATTTTATACTCAAGGGACAGTCCTGCAGTGTTTTCAGATGTGGAGTTCAGAGCTCTGCTCCTCAGCACTCTGGCTGGGACAGAGACGCCCCCGCTCTCAGCATTCTTCCCTACTTTGCCATTGTCCTCTGATACGCAGTATTGTGCATAGGGGAACTAAGAGTGGATGCTTGTGCCATGAAGTAGAGATCCCATTGCCTTAGTGACAAGCAACATGAAATCATTATCTATGCTCAGAAATGTATTGAGGGGATCTGAGTCCAATCCATTCCCCAAAGGTGTAAGAGGAATGTGAGGACAGGCTTGTGGTGAACTTTATTATCAATTCTTTGCTTGGCAATGGTCAGAATCCATGCATAGCTGAGCACCACAGCAAAAATCAATTTGGAAGAGCTATGGGGCCACGACAATCTGGAGTGGAGTCTTTGAATTCCCAGATATGCTAACATTTCCATTTCATGTGCACTGACTCTAGGGTGTGCACAGTTGTTTTTGATGAGAGGTTATTTTCCACTTCCGCATCTGTTTTCCCATTTATTAATTTTTGGTATGCCCACTCAGTCTGGAACCACCTTTCAGGTGGTGACTTAAGCCTGGCTCTGTGGTGCTTTGGGGTACATCTTAGATACAGTCATAAAACAATCCTCTGCTTGCTCTTTGATCTCTCACATATGCTGTGGTTTTAGGGCCACCAGAGGGCTTGCTTTCCCTGTAGCTGTTATGACCAGAGGGCTCCTGTCTTACCCTATTCCATACAGACTCTGCATCAGCTCAGGGTTTTGGAGTTCTGGCCTTCATTTTTTACTATGTTGCTTCTGTTCTGTTTCTGGTCCTTGATATCCTGTTTTGACTTTGAACTAATTTTCTCTTTTTTCCTTTTGTCTCTCATTTGAGGCACTTGGAACATTTGGTTGGGCAAATCTATACTTCACCCTCACTAGACATCTCTTTCAAAAATGATTTTGAGAATTCTCCACACTGATTTCCATTGTGGCTGCACCTGTTTGCCATCACACCGACAGCGAATGAGGACTCCTTTCTCCCTGCATCCCCTCTAGCATGTCTTGTTAGGGTTTCTATGGGTCTTTGCCTTTCTGACTGGGCTAAGATTAAATTTCAAAGTTATTTTGATTTGCTTTTCCCTAATTGTTAGGCATCATGAACATTTTAAAAAGATATTTCTTAGCCAGTTTTTTTTTCTTCTTTTGAGAAATCTCTATTCAAGCCCTAGACCCAGTGTGTGTATGTGTATGTGTGTGTGTATGCTTGTGTGGTTTTTTTTTTTTAAGTTTTGTATATTTTGGATATTAGACTTCTGTCAGAAGCATAGCTGGAAAATATTCTCTCACATTCTATCATCTTCTTTTTCATTCAGTTGATTCTTTCATTAGCTGTGCAGACACTCCTTAGTTTCATGAGTTCTCACTTGTCAATTTTTGACTTTAATTCTTGAGCAAGTGAAGCCCTATTAAGGAAGTTCTTCCCTACATCTTTATCATGTAGGGTACCACCTATGCTTTCTTCTAGCAGTTTCAGTGTTTCAGGTTTCAAGTAGTTTGCCTCGGGACAAACAGTCAGCACTGAAAATATACAGAGGTAGCGTTATACAAACTGAACTGATTATATTTAGGACTATATATGTGTATATGTATACATATATGCATGCAATAGCAATTAGTTAAAAAAAACGAGCCACGAATTTGAAGGAAAATGGGGGATGGTATGAGATAGCTTGGAGAGAGGGAAGGGAAAGGAGAAATGTTGTAAACAAATTACAATTTCAAAGATAAAATACATAAATGGTTTTGAATAGATATTTCTATTCTTAGCCAAATATAGATTAGATGTTTTCCATTTATGCAAAGATATGAGATTTTACTTTTCTTACATCATTTTAGAAAAACAAGTTGCTCAAGAATGTACTTTTTAAGGTAGAAAGTTATATATAGGAGATCAGATGATTTAGAATTCATGAGACATTGGGTCTAACTCAAGAGTAGTAACAGGAGATGCTTAGAGGCAAATGTGCAGCATCTGGACCAGATTGGTTGATAGGAAATCAACTACAGGAATTATGATTTCTTTATTGGCATGTCCAGTGTTATTTGGCATTTTTTATTTATTGTCCTTTCTCTTGTTTGATAAGTTAGTCTTCTTGGTGTCCAGATGCTGCACAAGGTAGAGGAGTGTCCTGGAGATAATTGCTGTCCAGTCCTCTGCTTTCTTTAACAAGGTTGACGTACAGGAGACTTCATAGACTGTTACTCTATTTGATTTTTTCTGACATGTCATCATAGTAGGAGTGAGGTTACACTGTTTTGACCAGAATACTAGCATGCCACATCCTTTATGGAATACATCTGAAGACACATGGTTTCTAGTTTACCCAGGCTAATGAGGTTAATTTTAATCACTTTATTATGGTGTTTTATTATTTCTCTACTGCATGGCAAGGTTTTCCCATTGTAATTAATTTTTGGAGATACTTTAAGCATGTATCAATATATTGTTTTTGTGTATACACACATGTAAATTTCCTCATCAAACTTCTATATACAAGATTAAAAATAGTAATTGATGACTTTTTACTTCAATCAGCTTTTAGAATTGTATTTGTAAAACTGACAGATCTAGTGGTACAGGTCTGTACTCCCAGCTACACTAGAGGCTGAAACATGAGTGCTGTAAGTTTGAAGGTAGCCTGGCCTACAAATAGGTTCAAAGCTATTAAATATGATTTTCTTTTTTAAAAAAATGCAGATATTAGACTGTATTTTCTATAAGGAACACTAGTTACTCTTTTCCCACAGCTTCATTTAGCCACTATTTATTGTCAATATATGTACTTGCAGGTTGTAATCTACCACTGTCCTTATTTAATTTTCCAGGTTTTGCAGGTGAGAACCCCTTACAACAGGTTCTTGTCAAACAAGGGAGCTTCATGGGGCTGACTTAAGTCCTCCGTGTAAATGTGACAGTTGTGTAGCTTGGTCTTCCTGTGGGACTCTTAGCAGTGGGAGCAGGAGCTCTCTCTGGATTTTTGGCTTTTGGAATCATATTTCTCATACTAATTATCTTGTCCAGCCTTAATACAAGGCAAGGTGCATAGTCTTACTGCAACTTGATATGCCAAGTTTTGTCGATGTTCATGGCAGGCCTGCCTTTTTCTGAATAGAAACAGCGGAGGAGCGGATGTGGGGAGCAGAGGAGAGGTTTGGGGAATGACTGGGAGGAGAGGAGGAAGGGGAAACTGGAGTCAGGATGTAAAATAAATAATACATATTAAAAAAAAACCCAGGTTCTGGTATCTTTTCAACATGTCTCTGTCAATTTTCTGGGTATTTTTGTACTTTGAGACACAAGATTATTACAGATTTGGTATTTTTCCTGCATAGTGCATGGCTCAGTGAGTTATGCTCAATGTGGAATTTATTAGACACCCAGCCTGGGTGATAGGCTTGCTCATTGCCTCTGTTGTTTGAAGTCCATGCTACTTTCTCTTAGTCTATGAGTTCATGCACATTTTTTATTTCTGTTGCTGCTGACTTCATCATTTGGCAGACATTGTGATTCAGATCCACCAAATTCCCATTATCTGATCACTGGCTCTATCTGAGATCCCATATCTGTCCAGGGGGTTGTTATCTAGGCCTCTTCTATCTTAGGATAATTAAAGTTTAAGTGGAGACTTTCAATATGCAATTGTGTATGCTGTTGAAAGATATATGATCTCACTCTCTATAACATTTTATCCTAATGTGGCTGCTTCAGGGTCAAAGATTATAATTTTATGTGAAAAAAAAACACAATGATTTTCCCTTTAAAAATAGGACTTATGTGAGGCTGACTTCCGTAATTTGAAGTTATTCCTTGCCTGTGGAGGCTGCCGATGTCTTCCCAATACATGTAATATATACCAATATATACCATATGCATATGTGTACCATATATGTATATATGGTATGTATTATCTGTACGATATCTGCTACATATATGATATACACATATTGTATTATATGTGGTATATTTATGGCACATATATATCGTGTATGGTATATACACTCCATGAATATACATATATAACATATGTGTGTGTGTACCACAAATATACATATTAAATAAAATTAATGTACTTGGCATTTATGAAAGTCTGGATCAGTTTGCTGCTACAAGCAGCATGAAGAAAAGGAAAACTGTCTCCTATTTTCTCCAATGTTGACAGCACAAATGAGAACTTAGTGCCTCATTCCAGTGAGATCGTGGCTTTCATTAATCTCACACCCTCAGATGATGAATGAAAATTGTTTTGTCACACTAGGCAGGCAGCTCCTGCAGAGTAATTAATCCCAACTGAAGGGCTGGAGGAACTGCCAATGAAAATGTTGTATGTCTGCAGCTCAGCAGAGACACGCCAGAGAGAGTTTTACTGGCAGTAATTCCTGACATTATGGTCACTCTCCCTTACATGGGAGAGTAACAAATGAAGCCAGGAACACTTGTGTTAATTAAACAGTGTCCAAAAACACTTTTTAGGATGCGTTTCTAAGCATGAATGAATTCATTGTAATAAAATAATAATAATAATAATAATAATAATAATAATCTTCCTTAGAAGAAAAGAGACTTTGGCGCCAGGACTCAATGAGGAGAGGTAACTGCCACCAAGCCGTACATCTTTAGATTCCAGAGATTCACATATTGAAGAAGAGAACTGACTCCCACAGGTTGTCCTTTGACCTATATGTACACACACATATATATACAATAAATATAGTTTAAAAAATTGAAAATTGACTTTAGTATTTTTGGGTAGAGTAGGATCATCTGGGATTTTATTAGGCTCAAACCAAATTCTGCAGTAGGGAAACTGCAGAAGATATTTGGACAATTGAAGAGAGCAGAAAACACAAAATAGACACACTATTGTTTAGTTATTCTATATTCCAAGACCTAAAATGAAACTTAATTGGGGAGTGGGCATTTTTAGAGTCCAGGACAGCTAGACCATATCAAAATTTGCATGTAAGATGCTTTGGATTCATCATTATATATATGTAACATTTCTTCAAGATTATTTGGTGAATGTTGTCCTTGCCGTACTAACCCTGAAGGGCAAAGACTATGTCTTTATGTAGAGTTTGAGCTTTGCTTTCTAACTAACTACACATCTGTTCTAGTTCTAACCATTTTACTTTTAGTTTCAAAGCACTAACATTCCTGGGAAAATACAAGGCCTTCCTTCTTAACCAGTTAGCTCAGGGGAACAGCTTCAGTACCACTGGAGAGGCATCAGGAATGTAGGTATTCTGGCATCACTCAGACCTATTACATCACAGTGTCTACTTGTGACAAGATGCTCAGGCAAGGTCCTTACAAAAGCGAAACCCTGAGAAACAGCGCCTGAGATTATAAAAATGTCTTTATTGGTAACTTTGTTCTCTTAACCAGCTATAACAAAATATTCAAGACTAGGAAGTCTATAAAAGTGGAGGATTATTTCTCACAATTCTGGAAGCAGAGAAGTCCAAGATTGGTTGTTTGTTAATTTCCACTTTCAAGATAGTACCTTGAATTTTGGATCCATCACAGGGGAGGAACATTCTTTGTTACATGGCAGAAGACATTAAAGAATAAAGTCATTATTTCTGAAAGCTATTTTTTTCCCTATGGCATTACTTGATTTGTGTGGGAAGAACCCTTGTGACTTAAAACACCTGATACTACTTCATTAACATGCTTCTAAGACTGGAGTCTTTTAGGGGACCTTCTATCTATAGAAGTGGCTTCATGACTCTTTTCTCCTCTATTTCCTAACTCTAGTTTCCCTTCTCACTATGGGAAAGGCTTAACCTGTGCTAAGTTACTGCTTTTGATTGTCACACATTGCCCTGAAAACAGCCATGTCACCTATGCTGAAGTTATTTGTACTTAATGTTCACAGGGTGAAATTACACTAAGGTGTCCTGACTCCTGCTGTTTCTCATTATTTTTGCATTAATTCTCACTTTCATCCTTTCCATTTGGGCACACGAATGAGTTCCTTCTCAGCATGTGTTCCTTGTCACTCATATAAAGAAAGTCCTGGAAGATCCTTTCTCCTGTAACCCTCTAACACATTGTGTGCTAGCATGAATCTGTTTTAGCTTAGTAAGATGCTTTTTAATAACATTCAATGACCATTTGAACATATTTAGGATAAAGACAACTTATACAGTTCCCAATATTTTTTAAGTCAGGTGAGTTTATGTAGAATCTGGACCAGTCTCATCTCTTGACAAAAATGGGACATGGCAAATTAAGGCTGCCAGAATTTCTTCCTTTGGTTCCAGCTGGAGCTGGGTTGAGGTTGCCTACTTTTACTCTTTACTTGGGGCTGTTTCCCTAGTCCCAACTCTGGGAATTCCAGGATTTCCCTTTAGTCTATCCTGTTGTTTCCTGGACCTAGCTCATGTAGAAATATCAAGGTGCTTGCTTATCTCCCAGGGGCACTTGAGTGGCAAATTGGACAGTTTCCAAACTCCCCTTTTTATAGTAAGAAGCAAGCATTAGTTATGAACAAAAGATATTTTAAAAATGTATATTACAATCTTGTTTTACATGTCAATTCCAGTTCCCTTTTCCTCCCATCTCCCCTCCTCCCCCATCTCATTCTGTTTCTGTTCCCTAGGGAGGGTGAGGCCTTCCATGGGGGGATCTTCAAAGTCTGTCACACCATTTGGAGCAGGATCTAGTCTGTACCCCATGTGTCTAGGCTGAGAGAGTATCCTTCTATGTGGACTGGGCTCCCAAAGTCCATGAACAAAAGAACTTTTATAATCTGGAGATAAAACTCAGTTACAAATTGCTTTGTACAATTTCCATTAACAGGGCTTTGCAGTTTAAGTAGTCCTTGTATCTCGTCCATTGTTTTTCTCTGGCACTTTCTGGTGGTGTTTACTGAAACTCTGAACCTCCTTGATAGGGCCAGGTTTGCACAGCTGTATGGAACAATGCACACCCAAAAGTCATGTACATCTTATCATTTAAAAGTTAACTCAGTCCACATCAATTTGCTGGTCATGAGTGGTCTGGGGTGAAGGGTTATCTACAAGCTGACTCCCAGTTTGCAGAGGACCCTTAGTTTCCAGAGGGCCATTTTAGCCTTGCAGACAGAGCTATCAGTCTGTTGAAAAGCAAAGAAATCCATTGTTATAGATAATCCTTAAGCTGCCGAGAAGGCTGCTGATAGTCTGTTCTTACTCTCCTATGCTTACAACTTCAGATTCTCTGTATTTTTACATTCCTATTTCTGGAACCTATGTTTCTATATCCTTATTCTTGGACTCTCCAGGATATCTCTCAGAAGTCAAATGCTGTGAGCGATAGGGGATGTGTCATTTGTGTAATTGTCATCTGTGTTTTCAATATACCTGTGGAGCGTCACCCTTCACAAAGCACTTTGGCCTTTGTGGCATATGGTAACAGGCTCTAGGTCCTACAAGAGATAGGGGAATATCTTGCTGATAGTGATGAGAGGGTGGGATGTTGACACTGCTGGTTATTAATTGGTAGGGTTTTCTCATAATCTGTTTCCTCAACATCACTGGTTGAGAGTTTATTTCAAAGCAATAGGCATGGTAATGAAGGAACACTAAGACTGCATTTCTTCCTCGGAGTCAGCAATTTCCAAGGTGAAGGTGAAGGGGCAGGAGGTGAGCATGGAGCAAAGGCAGCAAGTTCAGACTGCACAGTTAGCTCAGCAAAAAGGATTCCTAATATTTCTGAGGATGAGGGTGGTCATTCATCCAGGAAAGATTTTGTTTCACAGCTTATGGTGATCTAACATGAGAATTGATTTATAAGTTCCACCATCATGACCAGCACACATGGGGAAGAATGATGTACAGAGCCAAGTATGGAATTATGATGTGTGTGTTGAAACAGTGTGTCACATAGAAATCGCATACAGCAGAATAATGTGTGGTAAACGTGCCCAGAGAAGACAGAGCTTAGAAACATATCACATGGGGTTGGCAGACAGCCTCTTAGTAGGGAGCGGAGACTTTACTGCAGATCCACGTCTCTTTTGCACAAGATGAGCCATCATCCTCTCTCATCAAACTAGTGAAATCCTACAGGGTAGAGACTTTTCACCCTCTTTGTTCCTCTCCATTTTAATTTAGTTTTAAAATAATTTAGATACAAACACTATATATAGATTTTATTTTTTATAGAATTTTGTGAAAACAATTTTTTGGGAAAACACGTGTTTTATTTAGTCTTCTCTCAACTTCCCACACCAAGCTATCTCCATTGTCCTGGTTGAACCCTAATAATCATCTCCTCTGGTTCTCTCCCCACTCTTGATCTTTTCAACAAATGGAGACTGATAAATTGTTCTCAGTCTACTTTGAAGTAGGATCTGTCATTCAGATCCTCACTAATTTCCTTTCTAACCTCCATTGCAGAAAATGAATGCCAGTGAGCTTCCTATGAAGAATCTATTTGCACCCTCATCTTAGACTCTCTTTTTGGCTTTTAGGGTCTTCTAAATTTTGTGAATCCAGGATTGTGTCACGTTCTGGTAACTGAAAATTTCATTGCAGAAAAAAACTCTAAGGGAGGAGAGAAGGAATTGTCTACCAAGAGTTTGGCACTCATACATAGGGGGCGACACACACACACACACACACACACACACACACACACACACACACACACACACACATTCAGTTCACCCTTAAACAGTTTTCTGAATACTGTGATTTGGTGAAACACAAATGATTTTATTTTTTAATTGCTTAAAAATTTCATTTTGAGCCGGGTGTTGGTGGCACACACCTTTAATCCCAGTACTCTGGAGGAAGAGGCAGGAGGATCTCTGTGAGTTCGACACCATCCTGGTCTACAAGAGCTAGTTCCAGGACAGGCTCTAAAGCTACACAGAGGAACCCTATCTCAAAAAAAAAAATGTATGTATTTATGGTTATGTATCTCAAGTATGGAATCTCATGTTTTGGTACATATGTGTATGATGTATATTCACATGTGCATGCATATTAATGTCTATTGTGGAGTGTCTAAATAAAATCAATGACAAGGATATCACTTCATGTACTTACTATTTTTGAGAATACTAAAATACTTAAAATTTAGTCTCAAAAATATTGAAATTATTTTATATCTTTAGAAATATGAATGCTGTTAGATGTAGTCACTACATGTTATAATATTTCAAATTTATTCCTGCAGTTTTTTTTAAATCCTTTGACTAACTCCATTCTGACCTGTCTCCTTCCTCAAAATTTGCCTCTGGTATACATGGCTGTTTTTTGTTTCTTTGAATTTGAGTTTCTTGAGTTGAGAAATATATATATTTCTAATTTTACATATTGATCCCAGACCCTTCCCCTCCCTCCTTCCAAATCCCCTGAGCCCCCTCCCATCCCATTTCTCTTTCCCCACTCCACAGGGAGGGTGATGCCTTCTAGGAGAGATCACCAAAATCTGTCAAGTCATTTGGAGTAGGGATTAGTTAGGCCCTCCCTCCTGCCTCTAGGCTAAGGGAGTATCCCTCCATGGGGAATGTGCTCCCAAAAGTCCTTTCCTGCACCAGGGATACATCCTGGCTCCACTGTCAGAGGTCCCTTAGACTGCCCAGGCCTTCTAACTGAGACCCATGCTCAAGGGGTCTGAGTCAATTCCATGTTGATTTCTCAGCTCTGGGTGTCCATGAGCTCCCCCTTGTTCAGGTCAGCTGTCTCTGTGGGTTTCTGTAGATTGGTCTTGACCCCATTTTCTTATCACTCCTTCCTCTTGATTCCAGGAGTTTGACTCAGTGTTTAGATGTGGGTGTCTGCTTCTGTTTCCATCAGCTATTAGATGAGGGCTCTATGATGTCATATAAGTTAGTTATCAATCTCATTATCAGGGAAGGGCATTTAAGGTAGCCTTTCCACTGCTGCTCAGATTATTAGTTGGGGTCATCATTGTAGGAATCTGGACATTTCTGTTGAGTCAGTTTTTTCTTCACACCCGAAATGGCTCCCTTTATTATGGTATCTCTTTTTATTTTTCTCTCTCTCCCATCTGTCTCCTGACTCAATCTTTCTAGTTCCACATGTTCTCCTCTCCTCCCCTTCTCTTTCTTCTAATTCCCTTTGTACTCACTGTCCCCCACCCCTACTCCCAATATGCCCAGGACTCTTGTTCCTTTCCTCTTCTTTGAGGGACATTGTATGAATCTTGCAGATTCCTACACGTATCATATTTTCTCTGGCAGTGTGAATTATGGGCTGGTTATCAATTGCTCTATGTCTAAAATTCATATATGAGTGAGTACATACCATGTTGCTCTTTTTGTGACTGGGTTACCTCACTCAGGATGGTTTCTTCAAGTTCCATCCATTTGGCTGCGAATTCAAGATTCCATTGTTTTTTTTCTTCTGGTGAGTAGTATTCCATTGTGTAAAGGTACCATACCTTCTTCAACCATTCTTCAGTTGAGGGGTATCAAGGTTGCTTCCAGGTTCTTTCTATTACAAATAATGCTGCTTTGAACATAGCTGATCAGATGCCTTGTTGCATAGATATGGATTATTTGGGTACATGCCTAAGATTGGGATTGCTGGGTCATCTGGTAGACTGATTGCCATTTTCCTGAGTACCCACCATACTGATCTCCAAAATGGCTGTACAAGTTTGCACTCCTACCAGCAGCGGAGGAGTGTTCCCCTTCTTCACATCATCTTTAGCATAACCTGTCATTGGTATTTCTAATTTTAGCTATTCTGACAGGAGTAAGATGGTATCTCTGAGTTGTTTTGATTTGTATTTCCATTATGGCTAAGGATTCTGAGCATTTTCTTAAGTGACTTTCAGTTATTTTGGATTCCTCTATTGAGAATTCTCTATTCAGTTTTGTATCCCACTTTTTAATAAGGTTATTTGGTGTTTTGGTGACTAGTTTCTTGAGTTCCTTGTATATTTTGGAGATTAGCCCTCTGTCAGATGCAGGATTGGTGAAAATCTTTTCCCAGTCTGTGGGCTGCCTTTTGGTCTTGTCAACTGTGTTCTTTGCCTTACAGAAGCTTCTAAGTTTGGGGAGGTCCCATTTATTAATTGGTCGATCTCAGTGTCTGTGTTATTCATGTTATGTTCAGGAAGCAGTCTCCTGTACCGATTTGTTCAAGGGTACCTCCCACATTCTCTTCTAAGAGGTTCAGTGTGACTGATTTATGTTGATGTTTTTGATCCATGTGGAGTTAAGTTTTGTGCATGGTGATAGGCATGGGTCTATCTGCAGTCTTCTATACACCATCATCCAGTTGTTCCAGCACCATTTGTTGAAGATACTTTCTTCCTTCTACTGTATAATTTTAGCTGTTTTGCAAAAATTCAGGTGTTCATAGGTGTGTGGGTTAATATCAGGATTTTCAATTCAATTTCATTGGTCTACCTGTTTATTTCTGTGACAATACCAAGCTGTTTCCAGGACTATAGCTCTATAGAAGAGCTTGAAGTCAGGGATGGTGATGTCTCTGAAGTTCCTTTATTGTACAGGGTTGTTTTGGCTAACCTGGGTCTTTTGTTTTTTCATATAAAGTTGATTATTATATTTTCAAGGTCAGTGATGTTTTGTGCTGGGATTTTTATGGGGATTGCATTGAATCTGTAGATTGCTTTTGGCAAGATTGCCATTTTTGCTATTATATCATCTTTGAGGGCCTCTGTCATTTTTATGAAGCTATTTTTTAAAGTAGTTTTCTTCTGATTCATCTGCTTTGATGTGTTCAGGTCTAGTTTGTGTAGAGTCCCTAAATTCTTGGTGTCATACTGTTCTTTCTATTGTTGGGTGTTTTCTTGTATTGCTGTCTTCCCATTGGTTCTTTCAATGGGTGCAGGATGGAGTCTCTGTCTCTATACCCTGCTCTCCCGTTGGATGTAGGTGGATCAAGAGTTCGATGCTTGCAACTCTGGATAATCCAAGCTCTCTTGGAGTTCTCTCCTCCAGCAGAAGGCAGGTGATGGGGTCCAAAGATCAGTCAAGTGTGCCCTCAAGGTGGTTCCACATGGATAGATGGGTCCAGTGTGCTCAGAGCAGACTCATGAAGTTCCATTGAGGTGGAAGGGTTGTTGGACCAGCAGTCTAGCCCAATGCTCACTGGGAGCAGTGGGCCAGCAGGACAAAGTGTGCGAGGATGCCAGGCTCTGGGAGGTGTTTGGAATGGAGTACCATCCAGGACTGTACTATGCAGGGCCAGGATACAGTGGGTAGCAAGATGTGGGGCTAAACCAGGGAGTTCCCAGGGAAGGATGTAGGGGGGATTTGTCCTGAACCGGTCCTAGACTTACCTCTGGCAGGGCACCTGAGGCAATGAGATCCAGGTCCCTCGTGGATAGGTGTGTCTGCTGTGCTTAGGACAGATCCAGGAAGTTCCAAGAAGGTGGAGGGGTTGTAGGACCCTCACTCTGGCCCAATGCTCACCTGGAGCAGCAGGCCAGCAGGACCTAAAACTACATTTATTTGTATGTGTATATGCCATGGCTCACATGTGGATGTCAGAGGACGACAATTGCAGGAATTGGTCGAGTTTGAATTTTTCAAACCTCTGTCTTCCTGCTATTTCATCTAGTGGTTTTTTTTTTTTTTAATATTTTGTTTTGTTTGTTTTTTATTTCACTAAGATTTTAACAAATACCACCGTGACACCACACTGCTCACCTATTGGAACATTGATTTGCTTGTCTATGAAAAGTTAGGCAGACTGACACAAATATGTGAATGGCTTGCCTTGGGAACAAACTGGCTTCCTTTTCCTAAGTTCTTGTGCTTGGGTTGCTAGAAAGAAAATCGAATAAAAGTGATATAAATGTTTTCCTTTTGCTCCTTGTCCAGCTCTGCTGACTGCCACAGATGCCTCTCTGGTGTCCATCCCTAACATTTGTGGAGTGTAGTGTGAAAGGGGAAAATGCACGCATAGATTTACATCTAAGTATATTAAAGAATAACTTATAGAGGCAACAAACTGTTAAATACAATGTGTTCTTTGTTAATTATATGATTTACTGACCTGCAAAGTCAGGTTGGGTTCTCCAGTTCCTCAGGTTCTTGGAATTTTGTCTACTAATTTGATGACATAAGATGAATAGTCCCTGCCCCTGCCTTATTCTCTATCTGGAATCCAAGGTCTAGTATCCTTATCTTTCCTGTCTGGGGTCTGTCTCCCATGATCAGATGCTCCTAACACCTGTGCATCACCACCTCACCAGAATGTTCAAGCTTTATTTTAACTCTCCTCATGCGCTCCAGATAGTGAGCTCTTAGACGAAGTTGTGCTCCTGTCTGGAGCAGATTCAAGAAAGGAGTCTCTGTAGGTTGTGAACAGAACTGTCAGGGAGGGAGAATTCTGGAGTATTGTGCAGTCAGAATGTAAGGTACAAAAGGGTGCCGGTTTTATGTAGGCACATGCCACATGGAGAAAGTCATTAGTATAGGAGAACCAGGCTGGGTCCATCCTTATTCTCTTTCTCTTCATTTTTTTTTTCTTTTTCCTTTTTGAGAATTTCATACATACAATGTATTTTGATCAAAACCCATCCTCATTCCCACCAGTTCAATTCTTCCTTTATTCCCCTACTTTTCTTCCTAAGGTCATATCCTTCCTTGCCCCAAACCCACCAAGTCTACTTAGTGCTGCATATATGCGCATAGGTGTGGGGCTGTCTTCTGAAGCATGGTTAGCCTTCCAGGGCACATATCCCTGAGGAAAAAATGACACTCCCACCAGCCATTAATTGCCAATAGATCTTCAGATAGGGGTGGAACGTCCTGACTCCCTCCTGCATACATGCTGGGCATTGGCTTGATTTTGTGAGGTTCTTATGTGAGTTCATGTGTATTGTGAGCTGTCATGTCTGGCGACCCTCCTCCCTTGTCTCTTCCTTTCTCTTTCCTTTCTCTCCTCTCATGCTTTTCTGCCTCTCTTCTTGTCTCCACTTCTTTATAGACATACATAGTAGTCACTGTTGACTTATCAGCATCATCTCATGGATATCACTGAAGTTCATCCCCCACCCATGATGTATGGACTTCATCCCATTCTCTCTCACTAAGAGATAAAGAGTGAGCCTGAAGTGATTATGGATGATAACCTTGAGTTTTAACTACCTATATTAAAAGGTCATTGCTAATGTTCATGATGAACTTCCCTCTAGAAGCTGTAGAACTGTTTGTAATAGTGTTTTTGTCACTATTCTCTGGATGAGATAGAGTAAAACAAGTCATAAACAGCAGAATCCTGTAATGAAGGGAGATGATTTGACTCGAGAGAGACCTTAATTTATTTTCCTGTATTATTTGATGTCATTTCTAAGCCATCTGCAGTTTTATTGAATTCTCTACATTATACTATTGCTCTGTAAGCAATATACATTCATTAAGAGAAACTTTTAGCTATTTTCTGTAATTTATTCAAAGCAATTAGTTAATTTCTTTTATTTGTGGCAACTTACACATTTTCTCTGAGCTTCCCTACAAAGGAAAATAATTAAAGCACAACATGTCTGAATACATTTAAGAGAAATTTTGGATTTTGTACAATGTGACAAAGTACATAGATCATACATTTTAGTTGAACACCCCTTTAGCTAGGCCAAACATCATGTGTCTTTGGAGGAAAGGCAATTAAATGTAAAGGAGATAACAGGATGGAATTTTGGAGGGTGTTAGGGCATATTTCTAATGGACCAGAATATGAAAACCAGGTATCTGAAAATAAAATATGCCCCAATTTCATTTTACACAGTACTACAAAACTATTCAATCATAGAAGCAAATTAAAAGTGAGGCATTTTTGAGTCTCAGCGCCTTAACCACTCGGCCATCACAGACACAAAAGTGAGGCATTTTATAGACTACATCAGAACCTTGAATTAGTTGCTCATCTATGGATACATTAAGGTAGATAATTAAATTTCACTGATTTCAACAGATTTTTTTCTACAATTTCATCATGATTATAATTTTTTTAGCACTTTCCTTAATGTTCATTTCAAAATGATATTTTTAGGTATAACTAAAATTTTTTTAAAATGATGTCAAATTTGTATAGGTTAAAAACTTGCTCTTCAACTTCTGCTTTACACTAATAGATGAAATAGAATCACTTGGATTTGTGCCCACCCCTGCCCTTTTCTTTACTGGAGACTTAACTGGAAAGAGGGAGTAAGACGAAGAGAGGGGGGAGTGAGATGGAGTGAGATGGAGAGAGAAACAGACAGACAGAGAGAGAAAGAGGAAGAGAGAGAGAGAGAGAGAGAGAGAGAGAGAGAGAGAGAGAGAGAGAGAGAGAGATGTTTTGATAGGGTCTAAATGTGAAGAGGCAGGGCTGGTACCAAAGAAGCAGATTCAGTTAATACTTAAAGCAGGACTTGGAAGGGGAGGTGGATACTTCTGGAAGACAAATAAGTGAGCAAGGACTGCAATGTAGAAGCATGGCTGGAAGAAGTTCACAGCACTGTGACTCACTGACAGCATCGCCAAATACTGCCAAGGGATCAATTGTTTTAAGTGAGCATTTTTAATTTCTAGAAGAGAAAACATTTCTTTCTTTCTTTTTGTTTTGTTTTATTTATTTATTTATTTATTTATTTATTTATTTATTTATATTATAACCAAGTCCATTTAAATGAAAAGAAACATTTATAGACAATATTTGGGAATTTGGGCATTGTTCTTTCCAAACTACTTCCTCCTGGTTAGGGGCACTGCCATGCCGGATTCTAAGAAGATGCAGAAATCCTGGCTGTAGTCTGTAAGGCTGCTTGGTCCAGCTGTTTTGAATGTAGAATCACCTGGTACTCTGTTTCAGGTGGTCTGGCTTGATCAAACCACATTAGTCTGGAAGGAATCCATATCTTTTCATTTTCTGTGGAAACAAAAATACAAATCCTTTTCCCCAGTAACTTGTCCTTGAACTTAAATTTTGGAGTCAAAGCATTTTTTTAATTTAATTTATTATTTTACATGTCGATCCCAGTTCCCTCTCCCTCCCTCCCTCTCTTCCTTCCTCCCTCCCTCCCTTTTACCCTCTCTGCCCTCTCACATGCACTCTAACCACCCTCCCCTCCCATCCCCCCACCCCAATTCCATATATAGGGGAATGCCATCCAGTTGGGGTCATGTAGATCTGGCAGGTCATGTGAAGTAGGGACTAGGGCTTCTCTCCTGTCTCTAGATTAAGGAAGTTATCCGTCCATGGGGGATGTGTTTGCAAAGTCCTTTTGTGCACCAGGGATACATCCTGGCTCCACTGTCTGAGGTCCCTTAGACTGCTCAGTCCTTCTGGCTGAGACCCATATTCAGGGGGGCCTGAGTCAGTCCCATGCTGGCTTCCCAGCTATCAGTCTGATGGCCCGTTAGCTCCTCATGTTCAGGTAAGCTGTCTCTATGTGTTTCTGCAGCCTGGTCTTGTCCTCTCCATCTGCATCTGGGTTCTAATTCAACTCAGTGATTATGTATGAGTGTTTGCTCCTGTTTCCAACAGGTATTAGATGAGGGCTCCATGGCTAAGTTAGTTGTTGATCTCACTATCCGGGAAGGGCATTTATGGTAGCCTTTCCATGGATGTTCAAATTGTTAGTTGGCGGCAGTCTTGTAGTTCTCTAGACCTAGACCTTTCTTTGTGTTCAATTTTATCTTCAAACCAATATTGGCTTGCTCTGTTATGTTCTCTCTCTCTCTCTCTCTCTCTCTCTCTCTCTCTCTCTCTCTCTCTCTCTCTCTCTCCTGTCTTCTATTCCTAACCAGACTCAATCTTCCTAGTCGTACATGTTTTCCTCCCTCCCTCGTTTTCTCCTACTTCTCTCTCCATTCGCTGCACCCCCATTTCCCCTGTGCTCTGGGGGACTTATCCCTTCCTGGTTCTGTGAGGGACTTTATATGAATCTCTTAGAATACACCTTGTATCCTAGTTCCTCTGGTGGTGTGAACTATAGGCTGGTGATACTTTGCCCTAGGTCTAAAATCCATATATGAGTGAGTACATACTGTGTTCCTCTTTTTGTGACTGGGTTACCTCATTCAGGATGGTTTCTTCAAGTGCCATCCACTGGCCTGCGAATTTCAAGATACCATTATTTTTTCTGCAGAGTAGTATTTCATTGTGTAGATGTGCCACATCTTCATTATCCATTCTTCAATTGAGGGGCATCTAGGTTGCTTCCAGGTTCTTGCTATTACAAATAGTGCTGCTATGAACATAGTTGAACAGATGTCTTTGTTGCATGGATGTGGATCATTTGGGTATATGCCTAAGAGGGGGATTACTGGGTCCTGTGGTAAACTAATTCCCATTTTACTGATCTCCAAAATGGCTGTATGAGTTTGCACTCCCACCAGCAGTGGAGGAGTGTTCCCCTTTGTCCACATCCTCTCCAACATGAGTCGTCATTGGTATTTCTAATTTTAGCCATTCTGGCAGGAGTAATAGTATCTCAAAGTTGTTTTGATTTGCATTTCTCTGATAGCTAAGGATGCTGAGCAGTTTCTTAAGTGTCTTTCAGCCTTTTTGATTTCCTCTATTGAGAATTCTTTCTTCAGTTCTGTACCCCATTTTTCAATAGGGTTATTTGGTGTTTTGTTGACTAGTTTCTTGAGTTCCTTGTATATTTTGGAGATCAGCCCTTTGTCAGATATAGGATTGGTGAAAATCTTTTCCCAGTCTGTGGGCTGCCATTTGGTCTTGTCCACTGTGTCCTTTGCCTTACAGAAGCTTCTAAGTTTGAAGAGGTCCCATTTATTAATTGTTGCTCTCAGTGTCTGTGCCCCTGGAGTTATGTTCAGGAAGCAGTCTCCTATACCAATTTGTTCAAGGGTACCTCCTACTTTCTCTTCTAAGAGGTTCAATGTGGCTAGATTGATGTTGAGGTCTTTGATCCATTTGGACTTGAGTTTTGTACATGGCAACAGACATGGGTCTATCTGCAGTCTTCTACACACCCTCATCCAATTGTGCCAGCACCATTTATTGAAGATGCTGTCCTCGCCCTATTGTATAATTTTAGCTGTTTTGTTGAAAATCAGGTGTTCATAGGTGTGTGCATTAATATCAGGATTTTCAATTCAATTCCATTGGTCTACCTGTCTATTTTTGTGCCAATACCAGGCTGTTTTCAGAACTATAGCTCTGTAGTAGAGCTTAAAGTCAGGAATGGTGATGCCTCCTGAAGTTCTTTTATTATATAGGGTTGTTTTGTCTATCCTGGGCCTTTTGTTTTTCCATATAAAGTTGATTATTATCCTTTCAAGGTCAGTTTAGAATTGTGATGGGATTTTCATGGGGGATTGCATTGAATCTGTAGATTGCTTTTTGCAAGATTGCCATTTTTACTATGTTTATCCTACCTATCCAAGAGCAAGGGAGATCTTTCCATTTTCTGGTATCTTCTTTAATTTCTTTCTTTAGAGCCACAAAGTTCTTATTATATAAGTCTTTTACTTGTTTGGTAAGCGTTACACCAAGATACTTTATGTTGTTTGTGGCTATTGTAAAGGGTGATGTTTCTCTGATTCCTTTCTCTGTCTCTTTGTCGTCTGAAAAAAGTAGGACTACTGATTTTTTGAGTTTTATCTTGTATCCTGCTAGTTTGCTGAAGGTGTTTATAAGCTGTAGGAGTTTCCTGGCAGAGTTTATTGGGTCGCTTATGCAAACTATCATATCATCTGCAAATAGAGACAGTGTGACTTCTTCCCTTCCAATTTGGATCCCCTTGATCTCCTTTTGTTGTCTTATAGCTTTAGCTAGAACTTCCAGTATGATATTGAAGAGTTATGGAAAGAGAGGGAAGCCTTGTCTTGTTCCTGATTTTAGAGGAATTGGCTTAAGTTTCTCTCCATTCAGTTTGATGCTGGCAGTTGGTTTGCTGTATATTGCTCTTATTATGTTTAGGTATGTTCCTTTATCCCTGACCTCTCCAAGACCTTTATCATGAAAGGGTATTCAGTTTTGTCGAAGGCTTTTTCAGCATCTAGGGTGATAATCATATGGTTTTTCTTTTTCAGTTTGTTTATTAGGTAGATCATATTGATAGATTTTTGTATGTTAAACCATCCCTGCATTCCAGGGATGAAGCCTACTTGGTCATGGTGGATGATTTCTCTGATGTATTCTTGAATTCGGTTTGCCAGTATTTTATTGAGTATTTTTGTATCAGGGATATTGGTCTGTAGTTTTCTTTCTTAGTTGTGTCTTTGTGAGGCTTGGGTACCAAGGTTATTGTGGCCTCATAAAAAGAGTTTGGCAATGAACCTTCTGTTTCTATTTTGTGCAACAGTTTGAGGAGTAGTGGTACTAGTTCTTTCTTGAATATCTGGTAGAATTCTGCACTGAATCCATCTGGCCCTGGACTTTTTTTGGTTGGAAGGCTTTCGATGACTGCTTCTATTTCATTGCAGGTTATAGGTCTATTTAAGTTGTCTATTCTTGATTTAATTTTGTTAAGTGATAGTTATCCAGAAATTTGTTCATTTCCTTTGAATTTTCAATTTTTGTGGAATACAGATTTTCAAAGTATTTGCCTGGATTTCCTCTGTGTCCGTTGTTATGTTCCCCTTTTCATTTCTGATTTTTATAATTTGCATGTTCTCTCTCTGGTTTTTCATTAATTTGGATAAAGCTTTGTCTATCTTGTTGATTTTCTCAAAAACCAACTCGTTATTGCATTGATTTTTTTTTTTTTGTATTGTTTTCCTGATTTCTATTTTGTTGATTTCAGCCCTCAAGTTGATTATTTCCTGGCGTCTACTTCTACGGGATGAATTTGCTTCTCTCTGTTCTAAGGTTTTCAGTTGTGCTGTTAATTCTCTTATGTGACTATCTTCTGTTTTCTTCATATGGGCACTTAGTGCAATGAACTTCCCTCATAGCACTGCTTTCAAAGTGTCAAATAAGTTCGGGTATGTTGTGTCCTCATTCTCGTTGAATATTAGAAAGTCCTTAATTTCTTTCTTTCTTTCTTCTTTGACCCAAGTGTGGTGCAATTGCACATTGTTCTGTCTCCATGAGTTTGCAGGTTTTCTGCTATTTGTGTTGTTGTTGAATTCCAATTTTAAAACATGTTGGTCTGATAAGGTACAGGGGACTATTCCTATTTTCTTGTATCGGTGGAGGTTTGTTATGCCACCTAGTATGTGGTGGATTTTAGAGAAGGTTCCATGTGGAGCAGAGAAGAAGGTATAATCTTTTGTGTTTGGATGGAATGTTCTATAGGTGTCTGTGAACCCCATTTGAGACATAACTTCTGTTAGTTCTTGTTTCTTTGTTGAGTTTCTGATTTGTGGTCCTGTCTAGTGTTGACAGTGGTGTATTGAAGTCTCCCACTATAAGTGTGTGAGGGTTTATATGAGCTTTGAATTTTGTAGCATTTCTTTTATGAATGTGGGTGCCTTTGTATTAGGGGTATAGGTGTTCAGAACTAAGACTTTGTGTTGATGGATTTCTCCTGCAATGAATATGAAATGACCATCTTCATCTCTTTTGATTAATTTTAGTTTGAAGTCTAACTTGAATCCCTGAGCTTTGGGGAGAGTGTGTGGTATATAGTTTCCCTTTAGAGCTTTTATTCTCTGCACCTTGAATAGTTATGGGTCTCTGAGTTAATTGCCATCTACTTCAAAGGAATTTCTATAGTTTCTTTCATGAAGGTTGAAAGATGCACTAATCTATGGGTATGATAAATCATCAGGGATTGGTTTAATACTATATCCATTTTGCAGGATAATAATAGTAGATTTTAGCTTAGGATCTCTGACTCTAGCTCTGAAATATTAGCTTTATAGTGGTGCCACTATAGATTTCATCTTGTGGAGTGGAACTTGAATCCAATCAAGAATCACTTGAATCAGAAAGTGGCTGGTTATAGCCATGATGTTCATGACACTATTGCACCAGTAGGCATAACATGCCACGCCAGTAGTCTTGAAGTGTATAGATTTCATTGCTGAGTATAACTGTTGATTAATTTTCTAGTTTGCATAGCATCATCTGGCTCCATGAAAGCTATCTATGATGGATAAAGCTTCCATGTCTGAACCAGTTTGATTTTTTTCCATGTTCTGTGACAGAAGTATGTGTTTTAAACATTGTTATTAATTAATTATGGTTACTGTGCTATAAACTAAATACCTTTAACTTATTCCTCTGTCAAATGAAATTCTGCGTCCTTGGAACATACTCTCAATTGCCATTCCTTTGCTACATGTTAATGCTTGCCCTCTGAGAGGTCTGCACTGATTCCTCCTTTGGCCTTTGCCATCTGGTTCCCTATGTGCTATCTCTGATTGTCTTTCCAAAGTAGTGTCACTTTTGGGTAGGATTCACACAGCTCCAGGGTGCTCCCTGCTTCCTGGCTCACATTTAATCTACAAAGAAAGACACATTAACCCTCAGAATTGATTTGAACGCAGTTTTCTGTCTACTGCCACAGTTTTATTACACAGCCATGGCCACTTAGTCCGACTCTTGCTTGCTGACTTTTTAATCAATTAAAAGAGAAATAGGTCAGCCAAAATCTGTGTGCTTCTTTTCAAACTTCCTTTCTGACTCAAGCTAGGGAAAGGGCACAAAGATACCATGCCCTCCAACAGCACATTTCAAGGAAATTGCTATGTTCCTCCTTTTCAGCTTCAACCTTTATCAAGTTTAGGTGAGAGAAGTTAGTGATGATGTAGCTTTATTCCTTAGCATGTACTCAGCATAGGAATGCCTCCTGGATGCTGCTAACATACACGGTCTGGTTCAAGAAGCCTGGCAAGGACAAAGGGTCCACATTTCTAACAAGCTCCTGGGTGGTGTTTTGTTGCAGCTTTATACACACCACACTCCTTTATTATTTCTGAGGACATCCTTTGGGACAACAGGCCTTTTTGTTGTCTGTTCACTTATTGCTGTCTTTAGGTCACAATGAAAACTGGGACAGAAACAGTCCCAGGTCAGCATCCTGTGAAATGCCCCACAGTGAAAGAAGTCCTCAAATTGTTACCATGCCAGATGAAAAATGTCCTACTCAGCTGTTCTGCCAGTCTGTCAGAGTGCTGCCTCTGGGTCAGGAACAGTTCTAGATCAGGGGACTACTGTGTTATATTGCCTACATGGAGTTCTAGCTCATTCCTTTAACTCTGCACTCTTTTGAAAATTATCCCCTATGATGGGAGAGGGGTGAGCAACATAGTTCTCACGAAGTGTCATCTGTGGAAACTTGGAGTGTTAAAAGGTGTATCAGAATTCACAAGGCAGTTTTTAATATGGATCTCAAAAGGTCTCTCTGGCTTGTAAAGCTGGAGGACAGTACATTAAATTGATCATCATCGCTGAGCATCTTCATGTGAAGAAGGATTTTGCTGTGCTTTGAGGATCACCCAGAGCAGGATAGAGATTCGATGAGTTATGAGTTTTAAAAATGGCATCTAGGTCAGGCACTGTACTATGGAAGGTCTCAGAAGAACATGTGCCATAGCTGCTGGTGGCCATGTTCTGTTTGATGAAATAAGATTGATTCCCTTTTGCAATGAATCACAAGCACAGCCAAGGTTAAGAAGAACTGGAATTAAGGGCTCATATCATCATATAGCTGGGAATCTGGTCCCCAAGATTTTATGAGAGGATTTATTCCTCCAAAGGCTACCTTCTTAGTCATTGAAGGAGAGAAGGACAAGTTATGTCAACTGCTCTGTCTTGTCCTCCTAATCTAAGGAAGGAGAGGGGTTAATGTGCAGAGAAATGGAAGAATTTAACTATGTAAGAGTCTACCCCATCTTACCCTCATCTATATTTGCAAATGAGAAGAAGTTGGATCTTGGAGGAAGAGAGTATAGTGATAAAGGGCAGTAATTGGTCAAGTACAGAGAGGTTAGATATTGAGTAGCCAAATACAGTCAAATGAATATATTCGGTTGTTCTGTAGAATAGTAGGGTGATTCTAGACAAAATGGTAGAGGTACTGACTACTTAGCCTGATGAACTGAGTTTAATTCCCAGGTCCTATATGGTATGGGGAGAGGGTTGATTTCGGAAGATTACTTTTATCCTTCATTAAGTCTCCTTATTAAATGTGGTAATGTGAATATTTAGCCAATTGTAAGACTGATTATTTAATCTACTCTATTTTATGGAGAGTAGTAGTTGTACATATAAAAATGTAAGTGGTTCTCTCTGGAAAGTTCCAAGTTCCTTATTCATGCACTAGGGATAAATACTGATTAGGATGGGAATTTTAATAAGGAAAAAATATCTTCACCATTGAAAGTCAAAAACATAACAAAAAATAAACCACCGTTTGAAAGGTGTGTAAGTAACATTCACCACCCTCCTCATTTTTTTTTTTCTTTTAGCATAGGGGTAGGCTCAACCTGTGCACTATGAAGAGAAGGAGGCCTTTGTCTGAGGAATCTTCAGTATACCCACTGCCAAAAGCAATTTGTGAACACACTTTCTAAATCTTAACAGATTTCAATTCAAAGCTTGCCCTTGTACTTCTGCCTTTCACAGAGGGAGTGAAGCTAACAATATCTGTGTGGGACCGCAGCACTTCACAGGGAGCTATTCTGGTCACTGGTATGGTAACAACAATGAAATCACTCATAAAATATAGCCAGCAGCAAAATAGGATGATTTTAGTACCTTACATCTGGTTAACTGGATACAATGTGAAACATATTGGAAAAGTTAAGCACTATCAAGTCTAGTTCCCATAATATGAATGTGAAGTGAGTTTTAATTTATTGCATGAGGTCTCATGTTTTGTTGCTTCACAATTTTTTTAAAAAGATAAATTCAAGACAGGAAAGTGTGAGTCTCTCTCACAGTCACCTGTGTGGGAAGTTTGAATTAGGAAGTCTCCTTAGGAAAGGAGGAGAAAGTGAAAGTGAAATGTGGAAAGTTCCATCCCTTGATAGTCATAGAAATAGGTAAACTTCCCATAGAATGTTTATCTATTTTCCATGGGGTACAAAAAGACATGTTATTTTCATTTATTTATTTTTTTCCAGACAGGGTTTCTCTGTGTAGCTTTAGAGCCTGTCCTGGAACTTGCTGGGTAGACTAGGCTGGCCTTGAACTCATAGAGATTCATCTGCCTTGGGCTTCCAAGTGCTGGGATTAAAGATGTGTACCACCACTGCCTGGCCAGAATATGCTACTTTAAAGTTCGGTTTTCTCTCAAGAACACCGGGAAACTTCAGAATTCATTGCCAGTAGTCTGCACTGAGTTTGAAACATCTCTTACTGAGGTAGGAGTACTACATGAGAACTGGGAGTGATGGAGCTTGGGACAGACACTCCACAAGGAGGGTGATGCCTCCAAGGAAGTATCATCAAATCTATCAAGTCACTTGAAGTAGGGTCTAGGCCCACTCTTCTTAGCCTGCCAAGGTCTTCTAACTGAGACACACATTCAGGGGGCCTGAGTCAGTCCAATGCTGGTTTCCCAGCTATTAGTCTGGGGGGGGGGGTCCATGAGCTCCCCCTTGTTCAGGTCAGCTGTCTCTGTGGGTTTCTGTAGCCTGGTCTTGATCCCGTTTTCTTATCACTCCTTCCTTTCTGCAACTGGATTTAGGAGTTTGGCTCAGTGTTTAGCTGTGGGTGTCTGCTTCTGTTTCCATCAGCTATAAGATGAGGGCTCTATGATGGCATAGAAATTAGTTATCAATCTCATTATTAGGGAAGGACATTTAAGGTAGCCTTTCCACTCTTGCTAAGATTGTTAATCAGGATCATCCTTGTAGGTTTCTGGACATTTCTCTAGAGTCAGTTTTCTCTTCAAACCTATATTGGCTTCATCTATTATGCCTCTATTATGGTATCTCTCTCTCTATCTCTATCTCTTTTTTGCTCTCATCTATCATCCCCTGCCTCAATCTTTCCTAGTTTTTTTCTGGCAATGTGAATTACAGGCTGGTGATCTTTTGCTCTATGTCTAAAATCTATATATGAGTGAGTACATACCATGTTGCTCTTTTTTGTGACTGGATTACCTCACTCAGGATGGTTTCTTCAAGTTCCATCCATTTGGCTGCGAATTCAAGATTCCATTGTTTTTTTTCCCCAGTGAGTAGTATTCCATTGTGTAAATGTACCATACCTTCTTCAACCATTCTTCAGTTGAAGGGTATTTAGGTTGCTTCCAGGTTCTTGCTATTACAAATAATGCTGCTTTGAACATAGCTGATCAGATGCCTTTGTTGCATGGATGTGGATCATTAGGATATATGCCTAAGAGTGTTATTACAGGGTCCTGAGTAACCGCCATACTGATCTCCAAAATGGCTATACAAGTTTGCACTCCTACCAGCAGTGGAGGAGTGTTCCCCTTTCTCCACATCCTCTCCAGCATAAGCTGACATTGCTGTTTCTAAATTTAGCCATTCTGACAGGAGTAAGATGGTATTTCAGAGTTATTTTGATTTGCATTTCTCTTGTGGCTAAGGATGTTGAGTACTTTCTTTAAGAGTCTTTCAGCCATTTTGGATTCCTCTATTGAGAATTCTCTATTCAGTTCTGTACCCCATTTTTAATAGGGCTATTTGGTGTTTTGATGACCAGTTTCTTGATGCCTTTGTATATTTTGGAGATCAGCCCTCTTTCAGATGTGGAGTTGGTGAAGTTCTTTTCCCAGTCCTTGGGCTGCCGTTTGGTCTTGTCGACTAGATTCTTTGCCTTACAGAAGTTTCTCAGTTTGAGGAGGTCCCATTGATTAATTATTGATCTCAGTGTCCGTGCTACTGGTGTTATGTTCAGAAAGCTGTCTCCTGTACCAATTTGTTCAAGGGTACCTCCTACTTTCTCTTCTAAGAATTCAGTGTGGCTGGATTTATGTTGATGTCTTTGATCCATTTGGACTTAAGTTTTGTGATAGACATGGGTCTATCTGCAGTCTTCTATACACCATCATCCAGTTGTTCCAGCACCATTTGTTGAAAATGCTTTCTTTCTTCCACTGCATAATTTTTAGCTGTTTTGTCAAAATTCAGGTGTTCATAGGTGTGTGGGTTAATATAAGTATTTTCAATTTGATTCCATTGGTCTACCTGTTTATTTCTGTGACAATACCAAGCTGTTTCCAGGACTATAGCTCTATAGTGGAGCTTGAAGTCGGGGATGCCCCTGGAAGTTCCTTTATTGTACAGGGTTGTTTTGGCTATCATGGGACTTTTCTTTTTCCATATAAAGTTCCCATATAAAGTTGAGGATTGTCAGTGAAGAATTGTGCTGGGATTTTCATGGGGATTGCATTGAATCTGTAGATTGCTTTTGGCAAGATTGCCATTTTTTTTTTTTACTATGTTGATCATTCCTATCCAAGCGCATGGGAGATCTTTCCATTTTCTGGTATCTTCTTTAATTTCTTTCTTTAAAGACAGGAAATTCTTGCTGTATAGGTCTTTCATTTGTTGGTTAGCATTACCCCAAGATATATTTTATGTTATTTGTGATGTTTCTCTTATTTCTTTCTCAGCCCCTTTATCATCTGTATATAGTAGGGCTACTGATTTTCTTTTTTTAGTTTATCTTTTATCCTGCTAATTTGCTGAATGTCTTCATCAGCTGTAAGAGTTTGCTGGTAGAATTTTTCAGGTTACTTTTTTGAACTATCATATCATCTGCAAATAGTGACAGTTTGACTTATTCCTTTCTAATTTTTATCCCCTTGATCTCCTTTTTTTATCTTATTGCTCTAGCTAGAACTTCAAGTACAATACTGAAGAGATATGGAAAGAGTGGGCAGACTTATCTTGTTCCTGATTTTAGAGTAATCACCTTAAGCTTCTTCTCATTCAGTTTGATGTTGGCTGTATATTGCTTTTATTATGTTTAGGTATGTTGCTGTTATCCCTGATCTGTCTAAGATCTTTATCATGAAAGGGTGTTGGATTTTTTTCAAAGGCTTTTTCAGCATCTAGTGAGTTGATCATGTGGTTTTTCTTTTTCAGTTTGTTTATATGCTAGATCACTTTGAAAGTTTTTCCTATGTTGAATCATCCCTGCATCCCTGGGATGAAGCCTACTTGGTCATGGTGGATGATTTCTCTGATGTATTCTTGAATTCAGTTTGCCAGTATTTTATTGAGTGTTTTTGCATCAATGTTCTTGAGGGATTTTGGTCTGTAGTTCTCTTTCTTACTTGTGTTAATTGTAGCCTCGTAAAAAGAATTTTGTAATGAACCTTCTACTTCTATTGTGTAGAATAATTTGAGGAGTATTAGCTCTTCTTTGAATTTCTGGTAGAATTTTGCACTGAAACCATCTGGACCTGGGCTTTTTTGGTTGTTGTTGTTTGTTTCTTTGGAGGCTTTTGATGACTGCTTCTATTTCATTAGGGGTTACAGGTCTATTTAAGTTGCTTATCTGTTCTTGATTTAATTTTGATAATAGGTATCCAGAAATTTGTTAATTTCTGTTTTATTTTCCACTTTTGTGGAGTACAGGTTTCAATGTATGACCTGAAAATTCTCTGTATTTCCTCAGTGTCTGTTGTTATGTCCCTCTTTTCTGATTTTATTGATTTACAAGTTCTCTCTCTGCTTTTTGGTAGGTTGAAAAAGAGTTTGTCTATCTTTTTGATTTTCTCAAGAAGTCAGATCTTTATTACATTGATCCTTTGTATTGCTCTCCTAGTGTCTACTTTATTTATGTCAGCCCTGAAATTGAATTTTTCTTTCATCTATTCATTTGGGTTGAGTTTGCTTCTTTTTGTTCTAGGGCTTTAAGTTGTGCTAATTCTCTAATGTGACTATCCTTCGTTTTCTTCATATGGGCACTTAATGCAATGAACTTCCCTAGTAGCACTGCTTTCAAATTGTCCCCTATGTTTGAGTGTGTTGTGTCTTCATTCTCATTGGATTTTCAGAAATCTTTAATTTCTTTATTTCTTCCTTGACCCAGGAATGGTGCAATTGCGCATTGTTCGGTTTCCATGAGTTTGTAGGGTTTCTGCAATTTTTTGTTGTTGTTGTTGAATTACAACTTCAAAGCATGGTGGTCTGATATAACACAGGAAGTTATTCCATTTTTTTTTTTTTTGTATCTGTTGAGGTTTGTTATGTTGCCTAGTATGTGGTCGATTTTAGAGAAGGTTCCATGTGGAGCAGAGAAGAAGGTATATTCTTTTGGGTTTGGATGGAATGTTCTAAAGATGTCTGTGAAACCTAGTTGTGACATAATTTTTGTTAGTTCTTTTGTTTCTTTGTTAAGTTTCTGTCTGGTGGTCCTGTCTAGAGAGTAGGGTGTTAAAGTCTCCCACTATGAGTGTGTGAGGTTTTATGTGAGGTTTGAGTTTTAGTAGCTTTTCTTTTATGAATGTGAGTGTATTTGGGGCATAGATATTCAGAAGTGAGATTTTGTACTGATGGACTACTCCTGTGATTGATTTTGGTTTGTTAGGTATTAGGATAGCCACACCTGGTTGCTTCTTGGGTCCATTTGATTGGAAGATCTTTTCCCAACCCTTTACCCTGTAGTAATGTCTGTCTTTGAAGCTTAGATGTGCTTCTTGTATGCAGCAAAAGGATGGGTTCTGTCTTCTTATCCATTCTGTTAGCCTGTCTCTTTTTATAGGTGAGTTAAGAGCATTAATGTTGAGGGAAAATAAGGACCATTGATTGTTAATTCTTGTTTGTTTTAGATTTGTTATTGGCAGTGGTATTGTGAAGGGGACTTTTTGTTGTTGTTTTGTTTTTTGGTCCAGTCTGTTTGGTGTTTGGTATGCTTCTTATACTTTCAGAGGCATATACTTCAGATAGGGAAAATTTTCTTCATTGATTTTGTTGAATATGCTTTCTGCTTCTTTTAGCTGGGCTTATTCACCTTCTCGTATGCATGTTATTCTTAGGTTTGGTTTTTTCATGGTGTCCCACATTTCCTGAATAATTTGAGTTAAGGATTTGTTGGATTTACAATTTTCTTTGGTCGATAAATCTATTTCCTCTAGTTTATCTTCAGCTCCTGAGATTCTCTCTTCCATCTCTTGTATTCTGTTGGTTATGTTTGCATCTGTAGTTCCTGATGGTTTACCCAATTTTTGTATTTCCTGCATTTCCTCAGTTTGTGTTTTCTTTATTGTCTCTATTTCAGTTTTCTAGTCTTGAACTGTTAGAATTGTCTTCTTCATCTGTTTGAGTGTTTTCTCTTGGCTTTACTTACTTTCCTTAAGAGATTTGTTTATTTCTTGCATTTTTCACTTGGTCTTTTCCTCTATTTCTTCCAATGTGTTGTTTGTTTTTTCTTCCATTTCTTTAAGGGATTTTCTCATATCATCTTTGAGGGCCTCTATCATTTTCATGAAGCTATTTTTTTTTTTAAGTCGTTCTCTTCTGCTTCATCTGCTTTGGTGTGTTTAGGTCTAGTTGGTGTAGAGTACCTAGATTCTGGGTTGTGTCATACTGGTCTTTCTATTGTTGGGTGTTTCTTGTATTGCAATCTTCCCTTTGCTTCTTCCAGTGTGTGCATGTGGAGTCTCTTATCTCTTTACCCTGCTGTCCCAGTGGGTCTAGGTGGATCAGGAGTTCAATGTGAGTAACTCTGGATGATCTGAGCTCTCTTGGAGGTCTCTCAAGCAGAGGCCACAGATGTGGGGAAGACAGGCTCAGGATGGTCTCAAGCACTCAGGCACAAGGCACTCTAAAGAGCCCAAAGGTGAGGGCAGGCTCCAGATGGTCCTGCATGGAGGGGCAGGTCCAGTATGTGAAGGGTTAGGAGATGTGGGGGTATTGGACCCATGCTCTGTCTAAATGCTCACCTCTAGCAGTGGACCCAGCAAGGCCAGGGATGAGGGGAAGGCAGGCTGTGGGTGGTGGATGGTTCGGAGTATCAGGACTCTTCTTCCTATTTCTTAAGTAGCAACTTCAAGAAAAGTCTTACTCATGGGTGATTTTATGAAGGTTTTAGATCTGGAAGAACAAGATGTTTCATGCTTACTTACTATACTTGCAATCGGGTTGTAGTTTTAAAATATGTGGATGCATGTTGAACAAGGAAGAAAGCCTAGATCAGTTGCCACTGGTTTGAGTGTTATTCACACTACTGTACATCTGCTTGAGTGGATTAACTTTAGGTTTCTTTTTGGCTTTTATATTGTGTGATTTGAAGTCTTTTCATTCCCATAGTTATGATCTGGTACTTTAAAATTAATATCTATAACCACCATCTATCTGTCTATTTGTCTGTCTGTCTATCTATCATCTATCATCATCATTTATCTTTCTTTTATCTGTACCTATCTTGTCTATCTGCTTATGGAATACAGCTGGATGATAGCTATCTGCCTTTTTCCAAAGGCTTTCTTTCTCACAATCACCCCAAACCAGGACTTATCTTTTAGTCAAAATATTTCCAAGATATAATGAAACTAGGGATTTTAAAATGATAAGGTGTCTTTATTATTGGACAAGCCCACTGTACTCACAAGGTGGTTGGTTATGAAAGGGAAGCAAGAGAGTCAGAACCAAATAGAAAACATAGCTTGGGTCACATGCTTTGAAGATGGGGGAAGGAACTTTGATTCAAGGAATATGGTTCACTCAAGGACCAAGGCAAGGCTTTTAAAAGCTTGTGGCACTGGTGACACCTTGATATTTGTTCACAGGAGACTTTTGAGTCCAGCCTTGTAAAATAATATTTGTCTTTCTAGGACATTAAGCTAATAGTTATTTGTTACAATGAATTGAATTAATATGACATTTAAAATTTCTATCCATGAAAATTTATGACTCATAAATCCTGTTTTGCCCCTCTAATCTCTTACCCTTTACCAAGTAAAATGAGATGTAAAAACAGTCACAGTCAATAAACAGTTGATAAGCTTATATAAAATCATGAATTCTATTATTTGGATTAAGTACTGGGTTTGCCATTTTTCTAATTGTTTGGCTTTAGGCATGACATACTCCTCTGTAATTCAGTGTTTTCTCTTGTGAACTTAAGAGATTAAGGTTCTGTCTTACAGCCATCGCTTAAAACACACTTTTCTTACATATACTTCTAATCTGTCATACTATTCTGCAGTAATTACTTCTCCCGTGTGCAATATTAAAATCCAAGAATGAGGGATAGAAAACCTAAATACTAAAGTCCAAAAAGGAGCCAGGGACAAAGAATTTGCCTGGGGCTATGTTCAGTTTCCTGAAGTTGTGAATTTTCACTGGCTTTGTTGTTTTCCATTCTGAATCTATTCTGGGAATTCTATAGAGGCTGAGATCACTTCTCTTTACCACACTGGAATTTATGAAAGCATGAGTTGAAAGGAGATATAGGCATTTTTATCTCATCCAAATCCACGGGAGGAAATTGGTTACACTTACCCGACTATTCAAACATTTTCTTTGATTTGGACAACTGAGGACAGTCTCATCATTCATTGATTATTTGGAGGAGGTGTGAAAACAAAAGGACTCCTTTGATTTTAAGTAAAAAGTACCAGAGTCTTGTAAAGGGAGATGAAGAGTAAGCTATGAAAATGGTTAGCATGAGACATTCTAGTCACTTATTCTGATGTCCAGTGTGTTCTTTTGGATTTTCAAATTGCATATTGCAAAGGATGAAATAAATATAGACTTAAAAAAGTCTCTCTGTTTTCAGGAAGCACCCAATTGATTTGCTTTCTGGCCTTTTGCTGTTGTAAGCCCAGTGTTTTGTGACTAGATGCTATTGAATATCATTACCATGGCTTTCACCTTGGTGCAGGTTTTTATCTATGGAGACGAGAAAATATTAAATACCAATCAACAGTGTTTGCAAATATCCTGACAGGGTCCATCTTAATCTTTGGGAAGAGATGCTTTCATTGGAACATTGCTTGCAGGAGAGGTTTTAGATTTAGACAGTAGTCTTTTCCCTAGTCATAGGATTGAGCAATACCGACACCAGCATCCTTGTAATGTATATGATTAACACTGTGTGTCTAGGTACATTTTATATTGGACATTACAGTTCCCAATGGCTAGATTACTGTTACTCCCATATTAGAAAAGAGAAACCCTAGTCCTAGAAATGTCAACTGTCTCCTGAGTTCATGTGGCTGCCCTGTTAGAGCCCTCTAGAGAAACAGGACCAAGGGTGCATCTATTTGTGTTGGTTAGTGATTTTTCAATTTGACACAAACTAGAGTCATTTGGGAAGCAGTAACTTCAGCTTAGAAAATGCCTCCTTCAGAAAACAAGCTGAGCAAGCCACAGGGAGCAAGCCAGTAGGCATCACTCTTGCTTGGCCTCTGCATAAGTAATTCCTGCCTCAACCTCCTGCCCCATCTTTGTCTCTGTGATGAAATACAAGCTACTAGATAAAGTAAACCTTTCTTCCCCAGATTGCTTTTTCTCATGGTATTTTATCTCAGCAAAAGAAACCTAACTAAGGCAAAGTCATTACCTATCTCTGTACAGAAAGGTATTTATATCTAGCAAGGGATTTTTGCATGGTGTTAGCTTTGGGATTATGGAGGTTTCGGAAGTCTTATCTGACCTCAGCAAGGAAATCCAAGAAATCCTCAATACAGTTGAAAGCTTGAGAGTCAAGTTTACAATCCTGAGAATAAAAATTACAAGGGAAGGAGAAGGTAGATGTCAAGAATCTAGGTAGAGAGCATGCGCCCTGCCTTGCTCTACCTTTCTGGCCTGTTCAGGCCTCCTCAGACTTCATGGTGTCTGACTACATTCTTTTGCATACTAATTTAAATTCAAATGTAAAATCTCCTCTAGAAACATCCTTATGCACAACCTAGAAACACAACTTGATCAGTCAGATTTCTGAGTATACCCTGAACAAAAACACCATGAACATAGTTACTAAGTGCTATGGTTGTGGTGTATTTCATCCCAGTGAACAGTGTTTCCAAAACAAAAGCTTGAACAGGGCTCACTGCCTGGTGCCCATATACAGCATGTGAGAGTCTGAAGCAGGAGGAACTACATAATGAAGCCTTGCCCCCAAAGCAAACAAACATGTTCATTTTAATAATGAAACTGTGTAGGTCTTGGTTTTGTCAGATGTGAACTTGTGAATGGGATAACCTTGACACCATATGGAAATGCAAATGCCAGCAAGTGGAGTTGTCTAGACACATAAGAATAAAATGGAATGTGGCATGAAGAGGCAAGTGCTGGCTAAAAGGGTGTCTGGGCCAAGCTTCAGTTACTTCTCTTGGTTGAAAAACAAGTCATTCCTGCTGCCATATTCTTTAGTTTTTCAAAAGATTAAAGTACAGGTTTCCCCCAAAACCTTGAGCTGGCTTAGTGTTGGCAGAGCTACAATGAGCACCCCACCCACTATCAGTTTTCTGGCTGGGGAAGGAGGCTTTATTCTCTAGTCTCATAAAGTCAGATGTGCTACAAGATGAACAGTGTTTCAGCAGGGCTTTCTTTGAACAGTCATTTTATTTTTGGCGTACAGGGTTATACTGCCTTCTCAGTTACTATTTAGGCTCATTGAGCAATTGATCTGAATAAACAGATAATTTCTTTGGAAGTTATTAGTATTTTTATTGTGTAATCTTGGAAGAAAGAAAGCCTAGGGACATTTCCCTGCAGAGTGTGCTAGCTCATAAGTGCATGTCACAAAGGGGGTCTCTGAACTTGGAAAAGGATTCTTGTGACATCTGATATGTTTGAGTTGACTGTTTCCACCTGCCAAAAACAAATACAAATAACATTTGTCCTCGGTAGGAGACTTGGTTTGTAATCATTGCTTAACTGTGTAAAGCCTGACATTGAAGTGTGTGAGATGTGCACCTCTATTTGTGATCTTTTAGCTTAGAAAATAGGAATGAAGCTGGCGTCTCAACAGAATTTTATATTAGCAATGAGATTTTCAACAAAGCACATCTTTTGATGTGAGTTCATTAGGTATCAGGCTTTTCATTATTTTTCATTTGTTAAATAATCTTACTTCACAAATCACCATAAGATAGACTTCAGGGTCCCTGTTTTAGAAGTAAGGGACTTACAAAAGTTTGAATATCTAAGTTAAGCTTAGTTAAGAGGGAGAATAATAAAATCTACCTGAATTATAGAAAAGCAAAGATAGTATTACTGAGCACTTACTATGTGCCAGGCTGTGCTATGTGATCTTAGTTTTCAGGGAAAATGTCTTTGCTTCAGTAGGGTTATATTTTATTTGCAAGTCATAGTAGTGAACAGGTAAGTGTACACCACATAATATTTCATATCCTTGCCCATTTTAAAGAAACACACTAGGTAAGGGGACAGAGGGGCTTTTGTCTATGGTGTAATGAGGAATGATTGCCTGTGGGTAGTGACAATTGACCAAGAAGGGAGGGAGAAGCAGGCATTTCCAGGATTGTCCCTGGGACAACCACAGCCTGATATAACTTGCCATTCAGTTCTAGAACAGTGTCTGTCTTTGGTCATTTATAATTTGCAGGATCATACAGCATCATCTTTCTGAAAGGGGACTATGGTGGTTTGAAAGAAAATGGCCTGCAAAGGGAGTGGCTCTCTTAGGAGGTGTGTCCTTGTTGGATGAAGCATGTCACTTTGGGCTTTGAGACCTCTTTTGCTCAGGCTACCCTCAGTGTGACACTCAGGCCATTTCCTATTACCTTCTAATCAAGATGTAGTCAGCATCATGTGTGCCTGTATGCCACCATGCTCTCTGCCATGATTATAATGAACTAAACATCTGAATTGTAAGCAAACCACTAGCCACCCCAATTAAATGTTTTTCTTTATAAGAGTTGTCATGGTCAGTGGTCATGGTATTTTTTCACAGCAGTAGAAACTCTAACTAAGACAGGGACCCACTCAGGTCTGACCTTGTTCCTTTCCATCTGGGTTACCCGGGCTCCTCAAGGTTATCAACATGCCTAGATTTGCTCATCTGTTAAATATGTGTCATTATCTTCATTACTTATGATGATGAAAATAATGCATAGGAACTTCACAAGGGAACTTCAGAGCTCCACACCTTCACTATCAATCACATAACAATTTATGTAGGAAGAGGAATGTAGGGTAGAAAGTCATCATCTCCTTGGACCTGAATAGGGAGAATGGTTAGACTGGAAGCAGCTCCAGCGTCTCAAGGACAGGGGGACCTGGTGCAAATGGACAGTGGGCTTTTAAATCCTGTCACCTGATGAGAATGACAATCAAGTGGGGTGGGGGTTCACTTACTTATCATGATGTTAAGATGTGTCTACTAACACACGTTGGATTATAGAAATTTGCTGGGTCGCATGGAAAGGGAAATCGAGCAGTAGGCAGACTAAGCTTGTGCTACCTCCTTGCTCCACTACCTGCCAGCTGATTAAAATCTCCAGACTGGCTTGTTGTCATGTCATCAAGAAATCTGTGTCTGATCCCAGGTTGCCTTCTGACAAGCTTTATAACTCAGAACCAATCTCTTTGCCTGTTTGTTCTTGGGAGGAGAACAAAAGATGTTCATACTTTACTTATCTCAAAGGAATCCTTTAAAAAGATGAATGGCAAAAAACACACACACACACACACACACACACACACACACACACACACACACACACACACACACCCCTACCTGAAAATGTGCCTGGTGTGATGTAATTTACTGCTAAATGTAATTTGATAAGGGGGCAAAGCTTTTAAGTTACAGTCTACCTCCTCATGGACAGTGGGGTCTGTCTAACAACAGAGTGTGAGTTAGTAGCAAGTTTGGTATTAAGAGGAAAAGGACACAATAGTGAGGTGCTAGGGTTTGGTAACTAGGATTTGGTAACTAGGGAGTTCCCAGACACTGGAAGGGTAATTATCTGGTTTCCCATGCTGACTTGGTTAAATCTATGTAACTCTGTCACCTAATCAGGATCTCCAGATTCTGGAATTTAGATACAACACCTTAGACAGTTGCACCATGTAAATTATACTCAGAATTAAATACATGAAAATTTATTAGCATTGTGTCTGCCTCTGACATTCAAAGACATTTTAATCCCCCACTCCACCCCACCCCGAGACAGGGTTTCTCTAAGTAGTTCTGGCTGTCCTGGAACTTGCTCTGTAGACCAGGGTGGCTTCAAACTCAGAGACCTGCCTCTGTCTCCCTACTACTGGGATTAAAGGTGTGTGCCACCACCACCCAGCTAAACTTTTTTTTTTAATGGTTGCTTAAGACTGATCTTCCTGGATACTTTTAGCCCTTGGGTATACGCTTGAGAAAAGCTTAGAATAATATGTCAAGAATTGCATCTAACTCTGACTGTGACCCAGCTGCTCACAGAAGGCTATGTTGGAAAAGTCTTCTGGATTTGCTCCAAACTGAGGAGCTAAGCCTGTATCCCACTGGTCTTCTAGAATGCCTAGAGATGGTCAGTGATATAAATACTTAATAGTCCACCATGGCTATTGCATGGTAAAATGGGGGCAGGGCACACAGGCTGACACACAACCCCTCCATCTCATTCATAGTCCCCACCCCACAGTTTCTGTTTCTGCAGATTGTGGGGAAGCTCCAGGGTAGCTGCAAGACTTCTCTTTGTAACACATACACAGGAGGAGAGGCCTGACTTTGTTACTATCTGGCTCTCCCCGGGAACCAACAGACTGTACAACCACAGCTTATCTTCCATCCCTTCTAGCCTCATGCTATCCCCATGGTAACCCTCTGGGAGGGAGAGAAGGGGTAGTGTGCCACAGGGAAGCTATTTTTAGATTCCAGGCCAGATGCTTTGACAAATCTGTTGAGGGATAGAAAAATGAATCAAATATAGACATTTTTTTGGTCAAAGAAATTCTCATTTAAAATTCATATTATAAAACTGGAAAATATCTTAAAACCTCACCCCAGGTATTCCTATCCATAGGCAGGTATATTTCTAAGCTACCCCTAACAACCTGCTTTAATATGTAACCATAGTCCCTAACCCCAATCTTGGCCATGTTCATTCATCTCGGTTCTCAGACTGGAGGAGTTGGAAGTGAGACTGAATGTAATTATGCGGAGTGTGGACTACAGAACTCTGGGCAAACCATTTGTTTAGATTATGCTACCATTAGCACTGGCTAAATTGTGTGGTGCTCATCTCGTGCAACTGTGTCACTGGCCCTTCTCCATTCATGTTTTTGAAATGTAAAAATGGATTCAGTGCTACTTGTAACTTCCTTTATGAATATCATATTTCTCTTAGATTAAAGGCTCTTGAGGTTTGAAGTGACTATAAAATACAAGATGATATGAACCCTTCAAAGTTATCTAGTTGAGTTTAGTAATATGTAATTTTCCCTTCTTTGTGCTTTAAGAAAGGATATTCGAGGTGTTCCAAGTATCTCCTGGTTCCTCTCATCCTATTGCACTTGCATGCAGCATTTTCCCCTGGATTTTTACCTATCCTTATCCTCTACAGACAGCAGAGAAGGCACCATGTACAATGTTCTCCTAGCTTCCTATGCATTCCCCTTATGGTTTCTAGCAAGTTGTAATGCTGTATTTTATTATGGTATAGTATACTTCCGGCCTTTTATTGCTTCAGCCTGTAAGCTCCAAGTTGCTAAGGAATTTACTGATTATACATCATGATATATACATAGAAGTCCTAGTCCAAATGATGAGATAAGAATAAAGGGAGACCCAGGCATGGCAGTGCATGCTTTTGTCCCAGAATTTGGGAGGCAGAGGCAGGCAGATTTGTGTGAGTTTAAGTCTAACCTGGTCTACAAGTCTATGAGTTCCAGGAAACCAGGGCTACACAGAGAAACTCTATCTCAAAAAACCAAAACCAAAAGGAATGAAAAGAGAAATGAGAGCCTAATTATAAAAGAGGAAATGAATTGGTCCTCCCAAGATCAGAAAAAGGAAGCTTTGGTTGTCCTCCGAAGGCTATAGTGTGCACAGTGGCTCTTTTATCTCCTTATCTCCTTTTAATTTTAATTCAATTTAATTATTTATCTTTACTGATTCTTGGGGAATTTCATATCATGCACTTCAATCGTACTCATCCCCCAGTCCCTCCTATTCACCCCTCACTCTTGGAGTTTCTCCCCGAAAGGAAAGCTAAAGAAGAATACAAATAAGCTAAAAATAAACAATAATTTATTAAAAACAAAAAAACCAAAAAAAAAAAAAAAAAAAAAAAAAAAAACACTTCTTTCTCTGTCTTTCCTGCCTCTCATTCGTCTTAGTGGCATTGGGAGCTGCTGTATATACCCCTTTATCCAAACAGCATTACTTGCAAATGTTCATTGTGTCATGGGTGGTTGGTCAGGCTCAAGGTCTCTGGGTTTGGTAAATCATAAAAACTGGATGCCCAACAACATTCTTCTCTGATACCCTGCTGTGGTCTTGAGTCATGGAGATCCTGTAGCTATGGTTCCATAGGATCAGTCACTTCAAACACTCCAGCAGATCATAGATGGGATTGATGTTGGGGTGTGCTGACTCTAGGTCTGGTCTGTGAGCCTGGGTGGCAGCTGAGTTGATAGGTCCAGGCACTGGGACCACCCCCTCAAGTGAGGGGTGGAGTTAGCTCTCTTAGGTCTGTGGTGAAAGGGAGGGGCTAGCTTTACCACACAGGGTCTAGACCAGGGAATTTGCATCGCCTTGGGTCTTAATGGGGACCTTGCAAATCCTAACTGTGATGGGGCCACAGACCCAGACATGGACCTCAGCAGCAGTTTTCAGACCATATAAATCTTTTACCTTTTATCTCTATGACTGTGATTGTCAAGAGGAGTAACTGACCCAAGAGCATACTTGTTCTGAACTAAAATTTTGTGGAGGTGGTCTGCTTTGTCATTGCTTACCCTCATTTTCCCACTAACATTTGTCTTTTCAATCTTAAATATTCCATATTGAAAGTGTCACCCTTTTTTATCTGTTTAACTTTGAACTCTGAGCTACCACTTAAATCCTTCTTTGCTGTTTTTTTGTAGTTTCTCTCAATCTCAGCAAACCAGCTAGACAGATGCTGTTGTTATCACATTTTACAGATAATAAAACTGAGGCTTATTAACTTATTTCCTTCCCAAGCACACATAGAGAGCCTGTGTCAGTATCCAACTGTATCCAATTGACAAGGCCCTGCACACTCTACTCTAGTGGCTTTTACTTCAATAGAAATTACTTCTTCAATGTTACATAACAGCCCATATGTTAAAAGCTTGATTCCAAGAGTGTAGCTGTTGGGAAGCAGTAGTATATTTAAAAGATAGAAGGCTAGAAGATGGCCTTTTAATCACTGAGATGCTCCCTTTAACATTGTTGGGGATGGAACCATGGCCCCTTCTTGTTCACTTTTGCCTCCACATGCCCAAAGGAATTGAACCTGTCAACCCTGGACTGAAACTTCTCAAGCTGTGAGCTAAAAATAAATGTTTTCTCTTGGTAAGTTGATTCCCTCAGACATTTGTTATAGTGACAGAAATTGAACGTATAGCATATTCAGCTTTCAGATACATTGATCCATATAAGGTTCTTAAAAACATTTTTAATTAGGTAAAACTATTTATAAATAATCTCCTAAACTCAAAATTTTAAGCTTATATACAAAATAGTTATATTTTACAACACTAGGGTCATATGCCCACAACTCCATGACTGACTTTCTGAACTGTTTAACTTTTTAGATGTCAATCTTCCTGTATGTTCTTGCCATCTTTTTCTTCCTCCTGCCTTTCTAGTTGTGAAAATATTCATTCCAGGATTCTAGGATTTTAGCTTAATTGCTATACTCTGTTAGAGAACTAAATTAGCCTGTATTTTTTTAATCTTTGATAACTCCATATGTTTACACAATGAAACATGATCATGCCTCTTCCAAGTCCCTACATATTTCTCTCAATGTGAGTCCTCTTTTTTGAGGTTGTGGCCAATGTAGGTTTCCCATATTCCAGTGGGTGGTCCCACAGTCATGCACATATGGGGAACACTAACTGGATTTGGTAAGTCATTCTTATATCTTTCTCAAAAGTTGTCATCAGGGAACATCAGGGAATACTCCTCCCTTTCTATGAGGGGAGCCTGGTATTGATATCCTTATGACTTTGTATTTCTTTACTACTGTTTTTCCATTTGCATCTTGGAAGACTCATCTGACTTCTTTAAATCCAGAGTAGTGAAGCTCTGTGTGGCTGGTTTAAATGTTTAGTTGTCTGAAATGGTTTCTAATTTAACTTTTGGCTGAATAGGAGTTTTAAGAGTTGTGCTGTTGTTTTAAGTAACCTTAATCTTGTTGTGTTGGTTGGTTTTGCATATCATTGTGATAAAATATCTATGATAATCAACTTAAGGAGAAGGAACATTCATTCCAGCTCATGGTTTCCAGGTTTTATTCCATGGCCACAGTGTAAGGAAGACGAGTTCTTGTTGGTTCACTCTAGCACTGCTGGGGCAGCGTTCCCAGGCAAGTGGCCTTAGGCATCTGATTTATCAGAAAGCATAAAAAAGATTCTTAGATAGAACAATTGTGCCTCAGCTCCTGTGAGGCCTCATCCTTATTCTATTTTCAGTTCCCCAATTAGCCCTCTGCCCACTTGTGCTGGCTTATATACATTACCATTTTGAACCACTCAGTCCTTATTTCTTCTAATAGAACCTTTTTTGAGGCATTTCAGAAGCCCGTCACTCATAAAGCACATCCACAAATGCTGTGCTGTTTGAGCTTCAGAATCATCCTGTGGGTCAGGGTCTATTAGTCACAGGATCCTGTGGCTCAGAAGTCTAAAATTTCCAACTGAGTAAATACTAACCTTTGGTATTTTATAGCAGCATTTCATTATCAAACACTTTTCCTAGTGGATTTACAAGACTGATAGAGACATTGAACCTCCTCATAATAAAAACTCAACTGTTCATTGTTTTACCACATGCTGTCCCTTGTGTGTTGTCATCAATATTAAGCTTACTTGAAATATTATTAAGAAAGGGAAAACAGCCAAAGTGCATTGCTTAAATTATGTTATTTCTTGTTAAATTCTAAATTGCAATATACCTCAGGTATTTATTTAAAATTCTTTTATTTATTATTATATCACTTATTTTTAAAATTACCACAGAAAGTAATTTGCTTCATTGTGATTTTTTTTCATTTACACACACACACACACACACACACACACACACACACACACACTTACTTCATGGATGTCAGATAATAATTTTTGGGAGGTGGTTCACTCTACCATGGGGGTCCCTGAGATGGACTTAGGTCATGGGGCATGGTGATAAGCCTTGCTGAACCATCTAACCAGCACTATTATACTTTATTCTTATTTATATTGGTCACACACTGTCCTTTATGTCCTTCACAACCTGAATAGTTCTTTATGCCTTTATTTCACATATATTCTATCTTCCATCTTCATTTTCAGATCAGTAAGGAAGTTTTGATCTGCTCCGTTTCTGACCTGAGCCAGTTCACCCCTCCTTAGGCAACCTTGTGGTCTCCCACTTCTGGGAGGTCACCGTATTGATGCCAAACTTAATGCGGACACCCAATCAGCATAGCACACTACAGCCCAGAATTCCAGGACCCAAGAGATCCTCCTGTCTCAGCCTCCCGAGTAGCTGGGACTACAGGCATGCACCACCTTCCCGCTCCATCTGCACTTTCTGTTATTTCTTTTTTTACATGATAAATAAACACACATATATAATAAATTTAGATTACCAATATGACCAAAATAAACCTTCCTATTTTATCCATTCTACTAAAGAACACTTGACTCTTGCCAAGCATTGTTGTCGAGAACCTTTAATCCCAGCACTGGGGAGGCAGAGGAAGGTGGATCTCTGTGAGTTCTGAACCAGTCTTCTCTACAGAGGGAGTGAGTACCTGAACACCCAGGATTAAATGAAGAAACCCTGTCTTAAAACAAACAAACAAACAACCTCCCAAACAATAGCAAAACATGATTGTGAATTTACAAAGTGATCATTCAACTTCTGTGAGTGTCTTTAATGCATAAGGCATCTTCCCAAAGCTATTAATTCAACCTGTGCACACATAGTAAAATCTAAGAAAGTGAAAGCATGTGTATTTACACTGACCTGGTTTCCTTTCAGCAACCATCAGCTGACCTGGAATTTGACCGGGTTGTGATTTATACAACCTGCCTTCGTGTGGTGAGAACAACCTTTGAGAGATGTGAACTGGTTAGAAAGATCTTCCAAAACCATCGAGTAAAATTTGAAGAGAAAAACATTGCTCTGAATGGTGACTACGGGAAAGAATTGGATGAACGGTGCAGGCGAGTCTCCGAAGTGCCTTCCCTCCCGGTTGTGTTCATCGATGGCCACTATCTTGGGGTAAGTATACTGCAAAACAAAACTGCCGTTGTCCTATGTCCCACCTAGAAACTGTATGGAAAGATGACTTTCGACATGATCATCTGGACATTTGTTATTTGGAGGCTCTCAGACCAAAGGGTTTGGAGTTTTATTTCTATGCCAAACAATGCAATGCTATATTGCTCATTCCGGTTAGAAAAAAATCACTGTGAAATTGCTTTATTGAAGAGCAACACATCCCTGAATTGTTCAGTTAACTTTGACCTTAAAAAAAATTGATCCAAGATAAAACTACATTTTTAGTGTAAACAAGAAAAATAGAATATTTATAAGAGGAACATTTGTAAATTTTTTAAAAAAAATTCTCAATAATCAAATATTCAGTTTCTTACCTAATGAAACAAAAATGTCAGCTCTCTAATGAGGGCTGGAGCCAGAATTTTATCTGCCTATTGTTTAATATCTTGTCTTGATTTTGATAATAGGACAATGTGACACAGAATCAGGCTTACAGATAAGCAGAGAGAACCCCATCTTCCAGAAGAGCAACAAATGTGCCTCCTTCTTGCCCTCTGATGAACATTGCTAGTGCTGTTAACTCCCTCTGCTTTATGAAGACACATGGGTAAAATACTCCAGGCTATGACTATTGATAGGATGAAAATGGAGAGCCTAGGGGGGTACCTAACACTGAGAGGTGCAGTTGATGGAATGATCCCTTATCAGAGATCAAAGGATACTTGGATCTTGGTCATGCTCAGCATCAAATCTTAACTTTTAACTTTGAAGGATAGAGAAAAATCCATATTCTTGCTTGCTTTCAGGGAACCTGTGTCTATTACACTGACTGCAGCCGTTGTTGTTAGAGGCAGCCTGTTATCTAAGGGAAAGATAAAGGCCAAGAATCTATGATTACATAATTATGGTGACATGCAATTTTGTTTTAATGAGAACTGGAAAACCCCACTACCTTTTGAAATAAAGGAACTTTAACTTGAAGTATTGATCTTCTTTCCTGTGTGTTTCAACATATACTCTTAAGTCCCAGAAAATAGTGACTTTGACAGTAGTGTTAAAAACAGGGACAGTGATAGCGATATCTTATATTGCCTTCTCAGCCTTGCTTTCCTTAGCCCTGCCCAATTATGGCTATTGGATAAAAAGCAAATAATGAACTCCAGGCAGCACTGTTAAAAATTCCTGCTCTGATACTCATCATGTGACACTGGAATGACAATAAGACTGACCTCATAGGCAGATTGCAAGAAACTGATGGGAGGAACAATGCAAACTTTCAAGAAATACTACACATTCCTCTTTCCCAAAGGAGCAGAAGACTTTGTTCTAAGTAACATAGCTAACCAAGGGGGGATGGATGGGAGACTAGGTTAACTCTGTCTGACATTCCAAACCCTTGTTTTGTGAAAGGCCCCTGTGAGGAAAGGTACTTTACTATGTAGAATTATCACTTAGATAAGCTTGGCATGAGGTACATGGTGCAATGAATTTAGATGAAGTGGATACATGGATGCACCTTCCTCACATTCATTTCTTTTCTCTCTGACTTCCTCCATAAACCAACAATATGATATATTCACACACCAGTGGAATGTAACTTACAAGGATTGTAGGCTTTGACTGAGCATGTACCTCAGTTGGTAGCGTGCTTGCCAAGTAGTATAAAGCCCCTGGGTTTCACCCCAGCACTGCATAATCTGCGTGTGGTGGCACATGCCTGTAATTTTAGCACAGATACTTGGGAGGTGGAAGCAGGAGGACCTGGAAGTTCAAAGCACTCAATTATAAGGTGAATTTGAGGCCAGTCTTGGATTCATAAGACCGTATTTTAAAACACAACAACAAACACAAGCAGGCAACAAAAGATAGACAAAAGAGACTTGTCTTTTAACTGGAAAGCATTCTAGTAATGTATTTTTTTTTTTTTTACTATGTGTCTTAGTTAGGGTTTTATTGCTGTGAAGAGACACTATGACCACAGCAACTCTTATAATGAAACCATAGCAGCATGAAGGCAGTCCTGGTGCTTGAGAGGTAGCTGGGAGTTTTACATGTGGGTCCTCAGGCAGTAGAAAGAGACAGTGAGCCACTAGGCCTGTACTGAAGTTCTGAAATCTCAGAGCCTACCTCCAGTGACATACTTTCTCCAACAAGACCACACCTACTCCAACAGGCCACACTTCCTAGTAGTACCACTCCTTATGTGACTGTGGGTTTTTTGTTTGTTTGTTGTTTGTTTTTTGTTCCAACCACTACAGTGCGTAAATTCAATTTCAGTGATACTGCATGATTAAAATTAGTGGACAACTCCTAGTGTCCTCAGGTATAACATTGGATCTTCTCATATGCTATTCCTGTGTCCTCTGTTGCTGTCCAGAATCCATAACACATAATTTCTGTATGCTTCTGAGGCAATGTGCCAGGCCATGACACCTGTGCTGTCATTTCAGTTGGAGAAAGAGGCTATTGCCTCAATGCAGTCATGATCCTGGCTCTTTCTCAGCTATGTCTTCCCTCTGGTCTCTTTATGTACACACTCAGCACCCAGGAGAGGGAGACAGCAGGGATAACAACCTCTGCTGCTTCTGTAATTTGAGTCTGCTGCTGTGCACCTGAAGGGAGTCAGGAAACAGGCATTTTCTTCTTCCCTCTCAGAAAGGGAGAATGGTTTCTAATCCTACAATTCAAAATGGCACAGTCCTGAATAACTTGTACCACAATTCTCCTCCAAACCCAGCCAGCTTTTGTTTGAATCTAGATGCAGAACCATCAGTGGAATACATTTCCCTGTGATGAGTTTCCTCTGCACAATTCATGGATCTGAAATGGAAGGGTGCCCTCTGCTGGGTTTTGGCAGATTATGATACATTGTTTTTGGTTGCTACTGGTGACTTCCCTAATATCTGTGGTGTTTTAAACAGTCACAGGGAGCCTTTTAAGTTAGTTTGAAATTAGGTGAACATGAACAGGGTGTGGGAATCATCTATATAGTACAACTTTTTAAAGAGGGAGAAATAAAACAGCCAGAGAAAGAGAGGCAGAAACAGGGGCAGGGCAGATAGTGACAGACTTCAAATGGAGATAGGGCAGGGAGAGCAGGGCAGTGTCTAGTAACTTTCTTGCTGAATTACCATCATCACCAAGACTTAGGTTGGTGATGTCGGCTAAATTCTTTGTGTTCTTCCAAGAGAAGCCAGTGAGCTCAACAAGCAAAAATGGAAGAATCAACAAGAATATTTTTTTCTTATAGTTTCTGATGCCAACAAAACTAAAATCTGAAGATGGAAGCAATGAAACACTTGGTGAGAAAAAAATTACTTCAGTAAATAAATTTTCACTGCCCAGGAATGCTTTCTGGAGGACAATGGGGGTCCATTCATCTCAAAACTGGTTTTAGCAATTCTCCTGATATTTTGGCATCAGAACATAGTCTCATGAAAAGATTATGTCATAAGTAACCTTAGACATTCCATTAAGAGATGAGCTAGGAATGATTTGTCTGGACCAACCACCGAATATATATTGAAAACCTACAAAATTTACATTGAAATGAGGCTACAATCAAAAACAAGCATGGATGGCATCATGGCAAACCACCATTCATCTACAGATACATCATTAAGAAATTAATGCTGAGGTCTCATAACTGATAATTCTGTATCTATTTAAAGAATGTATTGCTCCATGAAGGAATGATGGCAATTATCATTGAGCATAGCTTTTCAGAGAGGAATATAGACTCTGGAACAGTTCTAAACATTTCTAAGGATCCCTCTTGAAATACAGCAAATAAAACTACAAAGAAGTAGTCTGTTAGAGCTGTGCAATTTGTTTACATCTTAAGTTATAGTTACAAAGAAGTTAACAAGTTAAAAAATATGCTATAAAAGAAACAAATAATTGTAGTGATCTGAAGTTAATTTAGAATGAACAAAGAATTTTTGTTAGGAGTTTAGTGTAGACTAAATGTGAAGTGTAACGTGTATGGTATCCTAGGCATTCACACTTTCCCTTCCACTATTCACTGGCTGGCTTTTCCGGAATGATGGCAGGTCCAGCAGTATAACACCAGAAAAAAATCTTGAAAATCATATATATATTTTATTCATTAGTAAGGACTAAAGACTTTAACTGAGAAGAACAAAGCACCCAAATGTTCTTTTCTTTAAAAGTTTTAAAATTAAGATATAATTATATCACTTCCCCTCTTCTTTGTCCCTTCAAACTTTCCCATTCCCTCTCAAACTGATGACCTCTTTATTATTGTTATATTTATTATATATTATTTATTCCTACCCGAACACACATATTTAACAGTTTGAGGCTAGGATTCATATGAGTGAGAAGATACAATATTTGTTTTTTGAGTTTGTGTTACCTCTCAAAATATTTTTAGTTCTTTCCGTTTTCTTGAAAATTTCCTACGTCCATTTTCCTTTATGGCTGAATTCCATTGACTATATGTACAGCATTTCCATCACCCAGTTGCCTATTGATAGATATCGAGAGTGAGTCCATTTCTGTGCTATTTGTGAATAGAGCAGCAACAACCCTGAATGCGCCGGTGTCTCTGTGGTAGGATGCAGAGTCCCGTTGGGTACAGGCTGAGGGTGGTATAGCTGGGTCATATGGCAGTTCTCTTTTTAGCTTTTGTGGCAAATCTTGAGATTTCCTTCATGAGCTTCTCCGGTAACCAGTTCTTGCATGCTAATTGCTACCAAGGGCTTTCCAGCAGAGAATGAGGCCAGCTCCAAGGAGCAAAAAGTTTGGAGCCTTCTTCATGTCATTTGTGTTTTTATGTCACCAACTTCAACAGAACCTGTAATCAAGTCCAGGTTGAAGACAGAAATGGACTGTACTTCTTTATGGAAGGACTGTCTGTGCCTAGGTTATGCTTTGTCTCAGAGCATACAAAAAATATGTACGCATTTGTGGTCATGACTGCAACAAATTAGGACTTTGCTCTATTTAATTCCAGGCTTTTGCCTGACTCAAATATATCCACTGTTGTCCTGAATTTTCAGGTTGAAGGATCAGGTACTTTTGTCTGAGCAAAGCTATTAAAAACACCCCAACACTCACATGCCCATAAGTTGTGTTTACGTTTGCTACTGGAAACCTGGCTTTGTGGGTATGAATAATGAATTGAAGTAGTGTATTTTCTTAGATTTCCAGTTACATGCCATCCTTTTTTTTCAGTTCTATAATGTTACCAGCAACGTCCTGCTATAGTCTTGGTCAAATCTTCACTTTGAGCCTTACAATTTTATCTGCTTATTACCCTTTCCTTCCAGTCTTATTCTTATAGAAGAAATGCAAAGTCCCCTCCCCTGTTTTTAGACTCTGTCTATTGCTGTATCATTGCTGTGCAAGTGCACTTGTGCACTTGTTTGCAGGAGCATGCAGAGGATGGTGTCTGTTCTTCAGGCATGCTGCCCACCTTTTTTTGTTTTTTAAATATATAGTCTCTCTCTGTCTGGAAACTGTTAGACTGGCTGGCCAGTGGGCACCAGGCATTTACCCCTGCTTCCCAGTGATGGTATTACCAAGTCAACCCAATCAGAACTAGGATTCTGAGGACCATACTCAAGTTGTCATGCTTATATAGTATCTTAGTCACTATTCTGTTGCTGTGTAGAGACACCATGACTATGGCAACTCTTGTAAGAAAAAGAGCATTTAATTGGGGGTTTGATTCCAATTCAGAGGCTTAGTCCATTATTATCATGGCAGGGAACATACATAGTCACAGGTATGGCAGGCATACTGCCCGAGAAGTAGCTGAGAGATATATCCTTATTTGCAGGCAGAGAGCTAGACTTGTTCAGGCATGGTGTTTTAAATCTAAAAGCCTACCCCCAGTGACACACTTCCTCCTATAAGGCCACATCTAATCCTTTTTTTTTTTTTTTTTTTTTTTTTTTTTGGACAGCAAAAGCAAGCTTTATTGTTCCATCCAACCATGACAGGGACTTTGTTTAGTTATCTGACACAGCAGCCACCAGATGAAGTTGCCACTTAGTCTACTGCAGGCAAAAATCATAGGGTTACATCAGTGGGTAGGAAGAGGCATGGGTCAAATCCTGATTGGTTGACATTTGAAGAACAATTAGGGGAATTTCTCAGAGTCATATTTTTGGCAGGGTAACTGGTCTGTCTATGCTTTTGATTGGTTGACAACATACGAGAACATTTGGTGGTTTCTATGGCTTTGTCTGTTACTTGCAGGTGGCCTGTTCTCATTGGTTAATGCTGGGAGGGAACATTCTATGAATTCTGTGTCTTTGTCCATTTCTTGGAGGTGGTCTGTTATACATCTAATCCTTTTAATCCTGTCAAATAGTTCTACTCATGATGACTAAGATTTCAGCTAGATAAGCCTTTGGGGTCATTCTTATTCAAACCACCACACATGGCAAATACTTTACTGACTGAGCTATCTCTGCAGCCAGTGCCAAAATTCTGATTATAACTTACCTCCCATGCTGCTGTAGTCAGCTCAATGTTTGCAAAGTCAGAGAGAGAGAGAGAGAGAGAGAGAGAGAACTTTGAAGTCTGTTAATGCACAATTCAGTTATTTGCTCCTGAAACTTAATGCCAATTGGAAGGATTTTTGAGGTAGGCAAATAGTCTTTTAAATTACACAAGGAACAGCATCACCCATACAGTGTTTCTTAGTGATATATATATATGTATGTATATATGTATGTATATATATGTATGTATATATGTATGTATATATATGTATATGTATGTGTATATATGTATACACACACACACACACACACACACACACACATATATATATATATATATATTTTCAGTGTACACATTGAAACACATTGTCACATTAGCCTAGAACTTTGTTCTCTCTTATTGCTATATTTCTGTTATGGCAGGTGAAGTGCCTGGTGGTCCATTATCTAGTACTCTGCAGAATATGTGAAAGGCCTCAGGCTTAAGTTGGTGCACTGGACTTGTCCACAATAAAAAACTAATTTGGTTGTGCCACTTTGAAGCTGGGTTTCAAATTAATGAGGACATAGGTCTCACCATGCATTAGAGTCCCTGAAGAACCAAATCATGTGCTTCTTATTTTCAATATTAGTTACTAATTATTCTCCATTTTATTGTACAGGAAATGTGCTTACATGTTACCAGTGTTTTCTTAGATTTAAAGTTCCATCCAATATATACCAGACACTTTGAGTACTAGAGAGCTAATTAAATTTATGAAAATAAGTAAGATGAATAGAGAAAATTTCCTAGGCATCTATTTCCATCAAAGTTGAAATCAGTATCTCAATGAAGAAAAATGTTTGTTAGAAGCTAAATTTTGGCTCCAATGTGCCAAGATTTAGTGTCTTCTTGGCCACCAGAGGGCTCTCTTACAACACAAAAAGTATATTAAATAAACAAAACAGAAATAGGATTAATCATTTGTAATACATCTTTCTTTAGACATGAATAAAAAAATCAGCATCTTAAGTATATGAATTACAATTAAACTTTCAAATCTAAGTTCCTTTTCAGACAAGAATCAGAATAGGACAATTTTACTAATGACTCAAAACCTTTGAAAAAATGGTAACTATTTTGCAACCTTTTATACCATTCATTTATTTTGGCCTGGCAAACTGAAAGTGCATGTGTTGTCTCTGAGAATGTTTGGCCCTTAGCACTCATTTTCTGTAAACAGACAGTTTGTTACTGGGATATTATATATGATTATGATTAAATGAATACCATGCCCAAGGATTTAACAAACTGCAGCAGCTCCTGAGCCCAGTCACAGACAGTCTTCCTTCTGCCCAGGTAGGATCAGCATGCACTGTGTTATGGTTTTGTTTTGTTTTTAATCACACACCAGGCTCCCAGTTTGATTGAGCTCAACCCAAGATACCTCTCCCTCCAAAAACAAAACAACAAAAAAAATTAAGCTAAAAACCTGGCCATATGTTTCATCCTGATGGTGTCAAATGAGAAGAACGACAGTAATGAGTAAATTGGAGCATGCCATCTGGCGAAAAGTAAGCACTGAAGCGAGTGGTCCATGGGCTCACTGAAATCCTCCTCTTTAGATATGACCTTGTGAGAAACAAACAGGAGCTGGTATTGATGGTCTTCAGGGGCCAGTGAGCATATCATTTGTTTTGATTTCAGCTCTTCTCCCTGATTCATGTTGCCCATCTGAGGCATTAAGGAGGCTAGATGAGGAGTTTTGCTTTTCAAATTAATCTCTATGGTGCCCTAATACCTCCTTCCTCCTTTCTTTTTGGGGCTATGATGGGAGTGAGAGGGATTTCAAACTCTCTTCCAAATGCAAATGGCATCTTCCGTTCTACACACTTTATTGTGTGCTACATATGTTTTCCCTTGAAAGACTGAAAATAAACAAAAAAGGTTCAGTGGAGTAACTTGGAGAAACAGTAAATCAAATATCTTAACTTTTTTCAGGCAATCATATCATTTGAGTTTCTCTGGTGCTAGGGCCAATCATACTAGTCATCTATGTGGAGTGGCATCTGAATTCAGTGCAACATTTTCTTTTGGCTCAAGTGAATAAGCTATCTAGTGGCTGTACAAGCACTGTTTGTGTACACAGTGAAATGTTCTAGACAATCCAAAGACTTAAACACACAGTTCTCCCAATCCAAGCTAAAAGCAAAATGAGCTAGGGGTGATGAACACATGCCACCTCCCTTGATGCTGTACTATTTGTGGTAAGGGCTAAATTAACAATAGGAATAAGTTACTTAGAAAGAAGGAGGGACACATACTTTAACTAGGAACATTGAGGAAGATTGCAAGAAGGAGGTAGTATTTGAGCTGTGCTTTGGAACAAACATAAGGCTGTGATGAGTGCATGGGAATGTGTCCTGGGTCTATACCACTGGCTTCCCTAGCATAAGGTTTCAGGAGAGAATTCTGGTCGGTTGTTGTGCCTGGTTAATAATGACCCTTGACTCTCTCTAAGGAGGTGTGGCTCCACTTAGTGCTGGGGAAGACCTATGTGATGACACCTAAGATGGAAAATCTCCAGCAATTCAGTGATTTTTTTTTCTGAAGGATTTCCTGAACAGCATAGATTTCTATGAAACATCAATATTTAAGTAAAACAAACGAACAAACAAAAAAAAAAACAAAATAAAAAACAAAAGTTTTGTTGGATTTTCCTGACTCCGTGCAGATGATGGTAACCCTGTCTATTGTATCTAACCTTCCACTGAAGCTGAGAAATCAAAGACCAAAGGCATCAGCGTTCTTTGCATCCCCTCATTGGGATCCTGAGATGTCTTACAGTCACTGGAGTGTGCTGTGCTCTTGAACTTCAGCCTACAAGTTTTCCCTTGAGTGATTCGGAGAGTGGACGAGGAAGGCACCCAAGGACCTGGGAGCAATGATTCCAAAGATAGAGTGGGTCAGGCAGACCCCTGAGGACCTGGGGGAGGTGAGGATGAGGCAGACCCCTGAGGGCCTTGGGGAAGTGGAGTCCTATTAGTAGATTGGCTGACAATCTGACTGCCACTATCTATTGAACTCTGTCAGTGGGGGATATAAGACAAGACCTATGTTCTGTGAGATGTACAAGCCACTGACTGGAAGCATTGATGCAAAACAACACGGAATCTTAGTTATTTCTGAGACCAGTGTTTCTCAGCCTTCCTATTGCTGAGACCCTTTAACAGACTCTTTAACAGTGTTGTGGTGAACCTTAACCAGAAAATTATTTTCATTGCTACTTATTTTTTTTAATTATTTTACTTTGTTTTTTCTTATTCTACATATCGATCCCAGTTCCCTCTCCCTCCATCCTTCTCTCCCACCCTCCCATATCCCCCGACCAGCCTCCCGTTCCATTCTCCCCACACACTCTCCACATGTAGGGTGATACATTCCTGGATGGGTCATCTAAATCTGTCAAGTCATTTGGAGTAGAGACTAGATCCTCCCTCCTGCCTCTAGATTAAGGGAGTATCCCTCCATGGGGAATGTGCTCCCAAAGTCCTTTTGTGCACCAGGGATACATCCTGGTTCTACTGTTAGAGGTCCCTTAGACTGCCCAGATCTTCTAACTGAGACCTATGTTCAGGGGGTCTGGGTTGGTCCAATGATGGATTACCAGCCATCAGTCTGGGGGCCCATCAGCTCCTCCTTGTTCAGATCAGTGGTCTCTGTGGGTTTCTGTAGCCTGGTCTTGTCCTCCCTCTCTGCATCTGGATTCCAGTTCAGCTCACTGTTTAGCTATGGGTGTCTGCTTCTGTTTCCACCAGCTACTAGATGAGGGCTCTATGATCGCATATAAGTTAGTTGTCAATTAGTTAGGATCACCCTTGTAGGTCTCTGAACATTTCTCTAGAGTCAGTTTTCTCATGAATAATGGCTCCCTGTATTCTGGAATCTCCCTTTATTTATTTGTCTGTTTATTTTTTGCTCTCCTCCTCTATTAGTCCCCTGACTCAATCTTCCTAGTCCCACATGCTTTCCTCTCCTCCCCTTCTTTCTCCTAACTCCCTCTCCACTCACTGCCCTCCCCATCCCAATATGCTCAGGAGATCTTATTCCATTTCCCTTCTGTGAGTGACCTCGTATGAATCTCTGACGGTGTGAATTATAGGCTGGTGATCCTTTGCTCCATGTCTAAAATCCATACATGAGTGAGTACATACCATGTTGCTCTTTTTGTGACTGGGTTACCTCACTCAGGATGATTTCTTCAAGTTTCTTCCATTTGCCTGAGAATTTCAAGATTCCATTGCTTTTATCTGCTGAGTAGTATTCCATTGTGTAAATGTGCCACAACTACTTTATCCATTCTTCAGTTGAGGGGCATCTAGGTTGCTTCTAAGTTCTTGCTATTACAAATAATGCTGCTAAGAACATAGTTGAACAGATGTCTTTGTTGCATGGATGTGGATCATTTGGGTATATGCCTAAGAGGGGGATTGCCGGGTCCTGTGGTAGACTGATTCCCATTTTCCTGAGGAACCACCATACTGATCTACAAAATGGCTGTACAAGTTTGCACTCCTACCAGCAGTGGAGGAGTGTTCACCTTTCTCCACATCCTCTCCAGCATAAGCTGTCACTATTGTTTCTAAATTTAGCCATTTTGACAGGAGTAAGGTGGTATCTCAGAGTTGTTTTGATTTGCATTTTCCTTGTGGCTAAGAACGTTGAACATTTTTTAAAATATCTTTCAGCCATTTTGTATTCCTCTATTGATAATTATCTATTCAGTTCTGTACCCCATTTTTTACTGGTGTTATTTGATATTTTGGTGACTAGTTTCTTTTTATTAATATTATTTTTTCTTATATACATATCGATCCCAACTCCATCTCCCTCTCTCCTTCCCTCCCTCCCATGCCACCCAACCACCCTCCCATCCCATTCCTCACCCACTCCATAGGGAGGGTGATGCCTTCCAGGAGGTATCAACAAAATCTTGCAAGTCATTTGGGGTAGGGACTAGACCCTCCTTCCTGCCTCTAGATTAAGGGAGTATCCCTCCATGGGGGAATATGCTCCAAAAAAATACTTTTGTGCACCAGGGATACATGCTTGTTTCACTGTCAGAGGTCCCTTAGATTGCCCAGACCTTCTAACTGAGACCCATGTTCAGGGGGACAGAGATGGGCTAATGGTGTTTTCCCAGCTATCATTCTGGGGGCCCATGAGCTCCCCCTTGATCAGGTCAGCTGTCTCTGTGGGTTTCTGTATCCTGACCTTGACTTCTTTGCTTAGCACTCCTCCCTCTCTGCAACTGGATTTTATGAGTTAGGCTCAGTGTTTAGCTGGGGGTGTTTGCTTCTGTTTCCATCAGCTACTCGATGAGGGCTCTATGACGGCATATAAGTTAGTTATCAATCTCATTATCAGGGAAGGGCATTTAAGGTAGCCTTTCCACTGTTGCTCAGATTGTTAGTTGGAGTCATCCTTGTAGGTCTCTGGACATTTCTCTAGAGTCAGTTTTCTCTTCAAACCTATAGTGGCTCCCTCTTTTATTGCATCTTTTTTTTTTTTTTCTCTTGTCTATTCCTACCGTGACTCAATCTTCCTAGTCCCACATGCTTTCCTCTTCTCCCCTTTTGTTTCTCCTAACTCCCTCTCCACTCACTGTCCCCTTCCTTATCTGCACAGGAGATCTTGTTCCTTTCTCTTTCTGTGAGGGATTTTGTTTGAATCTCTTAGGTTCCTCCTTGTATCCTAGTTCCTCTGTCGGTGTGAATTATAGGCTGGCGATCCTTTGCTTTATGTGTAAAATCCATATATGAGTGAGTACATACCATATTCCGCTTTTTGTCACTGAGTTATATCACTCAGGATTATTTCTTGAAGTTCCATCCACTTGCCTGCGAATTTCATGATTCCAATTTTCTTTTCTGATGAATAGTATTCCATTGTGTAAATGTGCCACATCTTTATTCATTCTTCAGTTGAGTGGCATCCAGGTTGCTTCCAGGTTCTTGCTATTACAAAAAAATGCTACAGTATACAAGACCAAACAGCATCTCACAGACTGGGAAAAGATTTTCACCAACCCTACATCTGACAGTGGACTGGTCTCCAAAATTATACAAAGACCTCAAGAAACTAATCATCAAAACACCAAACAACCCTATTAAAAATGGGGTACAGAACTGAATAGAGAATTCTCAATAGAGGAAATCAAAAAGGCTGAAAGACACTTAAGAAAGTGCTCAACATCCTTAGATATCAAAGAAATGCAATTCAAAACAACTCTGAAATACCATCTACTCCTGCCAGAATGGCTAAAATTAGAAACAGCAATGACAGCTTATGCTGGAGAGCATGTGGAGAAAGGGGGACACTCCTTCACTGCTGATGGGAGTGCAAACTTGTATAGCCATTTTGGAGATAAGTATGGTGGTTCCTCAGGAAAATGGGAATCAGTCTACCACAGGACCTGGTAATTTTCCACTGTTAGGCAATTACTCAAATGCTCCACATTCAATTACTCAAATGCTCCACATTCATGCAACAAGGTCATCTATTCAAGTATGTGAGGTTTCATGTGTGCTTTGAGTTTTAATAGCATTTCCTTTATGAATGTGGGTACCTTTGTATTTGGGGCATAGATGTTCAGAATTGAGACTTTGTACTGATGGGCTTCTCCTGTGCTGAATATGAAATGATCTTCTTCATCTCTTTTGATTGATTTTGGTTTGAAGTCTAACTTGTTAGATATTAGGATAGCTACACCTGCTTGCTTCTTGGGTCCATTTGATTGGGAGATCTTTTCCCAACCCTTTTCACTGTGGTAATGTCTGTCTTTGAAGCTTGGATATGTTTCTTGTATGCAGCAGAAGGATGGATTCTGTCTTTGTATCCATTCTGTTAGCCTGTGTCTTTTTATAGGCAAATTAAGACCATTAATATTGAGGGGAAGTAAGTACCATTGGTTGTTAATTCTTGTTTGTTTTAGATTTGTTGTTCTTGGTGGTATTGTGAGTATATTTGTCCTACTTTTTCTTTCGGGTTCTTGTAAAGTGGGTTTATCAATTGCCTATGTCTTTGTAAATATAGTTAACTTCTTTGGGTTGGAGTTGGTCCAGTGTATTTCATGTTCAGTATGCTTCTTATACATTCATAGGCATGCCCTTCTTCAGATTGGGAAAGTTTTCTTCATTGATTTTGTTGAATATGTTTTCTGCACCGTTGAGCTGGGCTTCTTCATCTTCTTTTATGCCCATTGTTCTTAGGTTTGTTTTTTTTTCATGGTGTCCTACATTTCCTGGATGTTTTGTGTTAAGTATTTGTTGAATTTAAGATTTTCTTTGGTTGGTGAATCTATTTCCTCTAGTTTATCTTCAGCAGCTGAGATTCTTTGATCTCTTGTATTCTGTTGGTTATGCTTGTATCTGTAGTTCCTGATTATTTACCCAAGTTTTCTATTTCCTGTATTTCCTCAGTTTGTGTTTTCTTTATTGTCTGTATTTCAGTTTTCAGGTATTAGAATTGTTTCCTTTACCTGTTTGTTTTTTTCGTGGCTTTCCTTACTTTCTTTAAGAGATTTGTTCAATTCTTGCATTTTTGCTTGGTCTTTACCTCTATTTCTTCCAATTTTTTGTTTGTTTTTTTTCTTCCATTTCTTTAAGGGATTTTCTCATATCATCTTTGAGTGCCTCTATCATTTTCATGAAGTAATTTTTTAAGTCATTCTCTTCTGCTTCTGCTTCTGCTTTGGTGTGTTCAAGTCTAGTTGGTGTAGAGTCCCTAGATTCTGTTGGTGTCATACTGGTCTTTCTATTGTTGGGTGTTTTCTTGTATTGCAGTCTTCCTATTGCTACTTCTTGTGGGTGCAGGTGGAGTCTTTGTCTCTCTACCCTGCTGTCTCGGTGGGTGTAGTTGGGTCAGGATGGCAGTGTCTGCAAGTCTGGATGACTCAAGCTCTCTTGGTGGTCTCTCCTCCAGTACAAGGCAGGTGATGGGGTTCAAAGATCAATAGAGTACAGCTTCAAGGTGATCCTGCATGGATAGCAGGTCCAATGTTCTCAGAGCAGACACAGTAAGTACCACGGAGATGGAGGGGTTGTTGGACCCACACTCTGGCCCAATGCTCACCTGGATCATTGGGCCTATCAGGACCAATTGTGAGCACACACACTTCTTATTATCCTTAATAACTTGACATTTTGTGAAGTAAGTAATTAATATGTACATGAATCCTTATAATGCTAAATGAGCTCTTAGGAAAATTTAGAAGTCACATAAGGTGTGTGGTCTTCACTTACCAGAAGTCAGCACCAAGACTGAAAAGGTCAATGGAATGTCAATAGGTAACTTAATACTTATAAGAATATGATCAAGATATGAGTAGGGAACGATGAAGGAGAGAGCTGTAAGAAAGGTTTCCAGGCACATTAGGCTGTACTCTGGGCCTTTCCCACAAGATATTTTCAGGGCTCAGTGTGAGGTGGGGTTTACATGATAGACATGGGCCAGTTGGGGCAGAGCTTTGAATGTCACAGCTTTGATGGGCTTCTTTGAGTCTGTCTGTGTATCTGCCATATGCACTGTTGCAGTATAGTTCCTACACTCGATGGCTGATCCACTCCTACCATCATTCATCCTTGTTATGATGGACTGAAACTTTCTGAAACCAGGAGCCCAATGACACCTTCTTGCTTTTAAGATTCTTTTGTCAAGAGCTTGGTCAGAGCCATGAGTTAGTGACTAACAGAGAGAATAGAAATCCAGTTACTCTTTCATAACCCATTGCTCTGCAAATAGAGTGAGCTTTCTAGAGGGATGACTTCAGGTCTTTGATAGCATTATTCTTTGATTCAGTTTTCATGTCTGCAAAAGAGGGCAATTATGAGCTATTTCTGTTTCATGACATCTGTAGGCTTTATTTGTTTGCAATAGATCTAGATTAGGGAATGACACCATAACATGTCTCCTTACTTCCCACCAGCTGTTAATACTATCAAAAAGATCTTAAAGTCTTTGAAATATAAAGTATTTCAAAAATGGTTTTATAATTTTTAAAGATATGTATTAAAAAGTTATTTGCCTGGACTTTCTAATTAGGATCACACTGTTACTGGTCTCTGTATGACTAGCTTCACTTCCTTTTTATATTCTCGTGTTAGTGATCTAGGGACATCAGATCACAATGCCATAGGCTGAGTGGCTTAAACAATTGATCTGGGGTGTCAAAGTTCAAGGTCAGGACTTCATCATGTTGATCTTTTTTGGCTGCCTTCTTGTGGTGTCTTATGCAATTTTTCTAGTGTCTTTATATTAGTGAAGACACTAATATTATTGGGTTAATTTCCAAGTTACAAACTAATTTACCCAGTTATCTGTTTAAAAATCCTGTCTTTAGTGGGTGGAGAGATGGCTTAATATGGAAGAGGGTTTGGCTAAGGACTCAAGTTCCCACATATAAAACCATGAGTGCTCAAGTGTCCCATCATTCTGTGTGGGATTACATTGCATCCTGGGGAGGAGAGCACCCGAGGCAGGAGGGTCACTGGGACTTATTGGCTGCCAGCCCAGCTCCAGGTTCAGTGAGGGACACTATCTCCAAGGAATAAGACAGAATTTGATAGGTTTATGCACCTACATACTTGTGTGCATAACACACACACACATACACACACACACACATGCATGCACACATGCACACATGCATGCAGGTATGCCAAGATTTAAACCAAGAGCTTTGGGAGAGGGTAGACTCATTCTTTTTATACTAACCCAATTCTTGGGGAACCAATCTACTTCTAACAGATCTGATCCACTCCCATGAAGCAGCATTAATGTACTCATGAGCCCATGATGACCTTCCACTAGTTTCTAGCTCTTAAAGTTTTCATCACCACAGTGGAGGCATTGATTGATAGATTGATTTTGTGTGTGTGTGTGTGTGTGTGTGTGAAATATGTTGATACTGGTGTATAGGGGTCAGAGGAAAAATTGTTAGTGTTTGTTTTCTATTTCTACTATTGGGTTACCATCATGGATTGAACTGGCAGTCTCAAGCTTGGCAACAAGTGCCTTTACCAGCTGAGCCATCTTGCTGGCCCTTTATTTATCTTACCACATTTTCTCTTCATTCCAACAAGTACGTTTGTCATCTGTTTTCTTAGATCAGTGGTTCTGAACCTTCCTAACACTGCCACACCTTAATACAGTTTATCATGTTGTGGTGACCCCAACCATAAAATTATTTTGTTGCTACCTCATAACTATTATTTTGTTGCTGTTATGAATTGTAATGTAAATATCTGAGATGCAGAATATCTGACATGTGATCCCCAAAGGGATTGCTCACACAGGTTGAGAACCAGTGCCTTAGAACATCCCTTCAGTGTCTAATTCTCATAGAGCACTATTTTCCACCTGCAGCATTTGAACTATTTTCCTGCCATGTATAGGACATGAACTCAAAGAAATTCTGATACCAGGTGTAGATATAGTATACGTCTATACATCTCCATATTTGTGTTAGTGATTCCGAGGTGCTTTCAGTATTGTACAAAGTGTTGAGTTAATAATTGAAGAAAACAATTGTTTGAAAACTTCAATAGCTTCCTGGGAAGCCCAGTACAGACTAGTTCTAAGATAATTTTTGGCTTTGTAATAAATTGATTCTATTCCAGTCTTTGTTATTCTCTGTCCCTTGTCTTGCTAGGATACTTCTGATGTTCATTGTGAAGTTTCTTGAAGGGTCAGTTCATTTTTAGTCTAAGATATGAAAACTTATTGATGTGACTTTATCTCCTAAAATAACTTTCATGATACAAATGAATTTGATCTGACACATCTTTTTTTGTTAAATTTAAATTATAAACCATCTTATTTTACATATCAATCCCAGTTCCCTCTCCCTCCCATCCTCCCATGCCGCCCCTCCAGATCCTCCATCCCATCCCTCATCCACTCCCCAGGGAGGAAGAAACTCCAGGGAGGGATGATCAAAATATGTCAAGTCATTTGGAGTAAGGCCTAGGCCCTACCTCCTGTCTCTAGGCTAAGGGAGTATCCCTCCATGGGGGAATGTGCTCCCAAAATCCTTTTGTGCACCAGGGATACATCCTGTTTCCACTGTCAGAGGTCCCATAGACTACCCAGGACTCCTAACTGAGAACCATGTTCAGGGGGTCTGGTTTGGTCATATGCTGATTTCTCAGCTATCAGTCTGGGGGTCCATGAGCTCTTATTCAGGTCAGCTGTCTCTGTAGGTTTCTGTAGTTCAGTCTTGACCCCTTTTCTTATCACTCCTCCCTCGCCGCAACTGGATTTGAGTGGTTTGACTCAGTGTTTAGCTGTGGGTGTCTGCTTCTGTTTCCATCAGCTACTAGATGAAGGCTCTAGAATTGCATATAAGGTAATTATCAATATCATTATCAGGGAAAGACATTTAAGATAGCCTCTCCACTATTACTTAGATTGTTAGTTGGAGTCATCCTTGTATATCTCTGAACATTTCCCTAGTACCAGACTTCTCTTTAAACCTATAATGGCTCCCTCTATTATGGTATCTCTTTTCTTGCTCACCTCTATTCCCCCTGTGACTCAATCTTCCTGCCCCCTCATGTTCTCCTCTCCCCTCCCCTTCTCCTTTTCCTAACTCCCTCTCCACTCATTGCCCTCCCCACCTGCTCCCAACTTGCTCAGGAGACCTTGTCCCTTTCCCCTTCTGTGGGGGACCATGCATGTCTCTCTTAGGGTCCTCCTTGTTCCATAACTTCTCTGGCAGAGTGGATTGTAGGCTGGTGATCCTTTGGTCTATGTTCAAAATCCATATACAAGTGTGTATATAGCATGTTCCTCTTTTTGTGACTGGGTTATCTCACTCAGGATGGTTTCTTCTATTCCATCCATTTGCCTGTGGATTTCAAGATTCCATTGTTTTTTTCCCCCAATGAGTAATATTCCATTGTGTAAATGTATCACATTTTCTTTATCCATTCCTCAGTTGAGGGACATCTAGGTTGTTTCCAGGTTCTAGCTATTATAAATAATGCTGCTATGAACATGGTTGAACAGATGTGTTTGTTGCATGGATATGGATCATTTGGGTATATGCTTAAGAGTGGAATTGTTAGACCCTGTCGTAGACTAATTCCAGTTTTCCTGAGGAACCACCATACTGATCTCCAAAATGGCTGTATGAGTTTGCACTCCCACCAGCAGTGGAGGAGTGTTCTCCACATCCTCTCCTGCATAAACTGTCATTGGTGTTTCTCATTTTAGCCATTCTGACAGGAGTAAGATGGTATCTCAGAATTGCCTTGATTTGCATTTCCCTGTTGGCTAAGGATGTTGAGCACTTTCTTAAGTGTCTTTCAGCCATTTTGTATTCCTCTATTGACAATTTTCTATTCAGTCTGTACCCCAGTTTAATTGGATTATTTGGTGTTTTGGTGAGTTCTTTGTATATTTTGGAGATCAGCTCTCTATCAGATGTGGGGTTGGTGAAGATCTTTTCCCACTCTGTGGGCTGGATGGTTTAACATACAACAATCTATCAATGTAACCCACCATATAAACAAACTGAAAAAGAAAAACCACATGATCATTTGGGAAAAGCCTTTGACAAAATCCAACACCACTTCATGATTAAGGTATGGAGAAATCGGGGATAACAGGAACGTAGTAAACATAATAAAAGCAATATATAGTAAACCAACAGCCACCATCAAACTATATATAGAGAAACTTAATCTAATTCCTCTAAAATCAGGAACAAGACAAGGCTGTTCACTCTTTCCATATCTCTTTAATTGAAGTTCCAGCTAGAGCAATATGACAACAAAAGGAGATCAAGGAGATACAAATTGCAAAGAAAGAAGTCAAACTCGCACTATTTGCAGATGATATGATAGTTTACAAAAATGACCCAAAAAACACCTTCAGCAAAGTGGCAGGATACTTAAAAAAAATCACTAGCTCTACTATATACAGATGATAAAGGGACTGAGAAAAATCAGATAAGCATCACTCTTTAAATAGTCACAAACAACATAAAATGTCTTGGGGTAACACTTGTTTTACATGTCAATCCCAGTTCCCTTACCCTCCACTTTTCCCCTGTCTTTCCCAACCCCCATTCTATCCTCTTCCTGCTCCCCAGAGAGGGTGAGGACCACCAAAGTCTATCACATCATTTGGGGCAGGGCCTTGGCCCTACCCTTCATGTCTAGGCTGAGAATGTATTTCCTCATGGTTTTTGGGATCTGACACATCTTACTTTTCATTGAAATTAGGATAGATAGAAATTTTGATTTCTTTCTTTCTTTCTTTCTTTTTTTGCTCCTTCATATAAAAATTCAAAGAATTTATGAATTTCTGACAAAGTGAATGGGGTTTGTTTTATAGTTATTATTTATAATTTTATTACATCATGGTCAGACAACATGGACCATGGGTTGCTTATTATTTGGAATATATTGGTATTTTCTTTGCAGTGTAAATGATGGTAAGGCTTTTATAGATTTTTACATAGTCCTTTGCAAAGAATACATTTCTTTCACACTTGTATGCCACACTGTTTTCAAATTGTTTCTCTATTTTATTGACAGGTTGATGAAGCCCAAGCTGGCCTTAAACTTTCTTCATAGCCAATGTGGTTTTGAACTCCCGATCCTCTTTCTGTTCCTCTTGAGTGATGGGAGGACAGACTGAGCAGACATGCACTACCACATCCTGCTTTACATTACATCTTTTAGCTGCATCACTACCTACTTTGTTCTTGCTTTCTCATAATACCTTTATATCAAATGCAGTGATACAATTTTATCAGTTGATATTCAAATGTTTAAATGTGTGCTGATGCATTTGTTGTTAGACCTCTGTCCATCTGCTTTAATATTCTAGGACTGTAGTATAATTTGCTATTGTAATATAGTCAGCTTTAGTTAATTAGTGGCTTTTTTGGCTTGAACTTGTCCTTGTTTCATATTAATACATTTAACTTATAGGTGTTCTTTATTTTCATATTTGTTTGCTTATAATTAAGATTTGATAGTATGATTTATGAACAAAAAATAATCTTGTATGTTACATTAATAACACGGTTTATAAATATTTATGTTTTAGCAAGGGAGTTTAACCATTTAAATTTATTGTCTTAAAGCTTTACCCTTATTGTTATCATTTCATCTGTGAGTGAATGTGTGTGTGTGTGTGTGTGTGTGTGTGTGTGTTTGCGCATGCATGCACATTCAGGTGCATGCCTCTGTTTACGGATTTATGAATTCATGCATATGGAGGTCAGATGTCAGTTCTGCGTGTCATTCCTTAGGCACTGTCCACTTTGATTTGTAAGAAAGGGAGAAAGGGCCTCTCCTTGGCCTGAAAATCACAAAGTATGTTGTCTTGGCTAGTAATCAATCCCTGGGAATCTGTCTCTTCTGTATTGTTGGTGTCATCCTATTTTACACCAATATTACTCAGCTGTAAAAACAAAAAAAAAAAAAAAAAATGACATCATGAAATTTGCAGACAAATGGATAGAACTGGAAGAAAGCATCCCGAGTGAGGTAAAACAGACTCAGAAAGACAAACATAGTATGTACTCACTCATAAGTGGATACTAGGCTTTTATTACATTTTATTTTTTTTCTAGGCATGTGTGTGTGTGTGTGTGTGTGTGTGTGTGTGTGTGTTATATCACACTCTTCTTATCTCCATTTCTTAGTAGTTTAAGGAATCCTAGAAGAAGATGGCATGTGAGGGAATTATGGCACAGATTCTCCAGTCATGGTTCATAGTTCCTCAGTGTTCTTGCTGCCAGTTTTTTATGCAGAAGGATTCCCCTGAATTTCTGCTCTTCTAGGGATTTCTCAGGGTTTCACTCATCATCAGCCCCTCATATGAACTCTATGGATGTCTGTGGCATATGCCATTTTTATTCTTTTTTGTCCCCAGCATCATTTTTCTTCATACAAAACAAAAAGGAAATATTTTAATAACAACATGTATCATCATGATGATACAGCTTAAAATATTTCCTCGTTGTTAGACATTAATGCTTGCAGCAGAGACGCTTGTCTTACATATAATTCAGGAAATTAAATTTTGCTGCTGTGGAATTGTGTTCGTAGCACAACAAAGAAGAGATTAGAGCATTACACAGTGTATGTACAAGAAGAACATCCAAGCATATATTTTTGCCTCTCTGCTTGACAATTTACACAAGATACTGTTGTTATGAAATATATACACATATATATTTCAGATTCAGAGATGATCCATTTAAGATTCTTCTCGTGGGGATAACTCTCTTGTTTAGAGAGGGAAAAAGCAGTGTGCCCTATAATTATTTTCCTATTGTTTTAGACTTTGCTGAAAATAGATATCTGCACTATTTACTATTGACCACTAGGAGGCGATAGATAGCTGATCGGGAAAGTCTTAACTGAGGCACAGGGGTTAGACTGCTGAGTTGGTAACATTGAGGAAAAGTCACACACAGGTCATGTGAGTCTTGTTAAACTGAGAGTCCATTGGTGAGTTCATAGTCTGAATGCTAGTCTCCGCATTAATAAGTTGAATTTTAGCAAATCAGGCAGTGACATTTCAAATGTTTGATTATTTTTACCCATCTAAGGAAAGGAAAGAACATGTCACATGCCTGGATAATTTAATCAATCAAACAGAACGCCATCTTTGAAGAATTACAAGAACTGTTCACTGGATTGTAAGAGCGAGAATTTTACAGCAAGATGGTGACAAGGTTTTATTGACTCTGAGGACTCCGAGGTCCTTCAAAGCAAACTCGGTACTCGGTACAGAGGAAGACAAAAGCTTTGATTGTTAACCCAGGCTTCTGAGGAGACACCACAATATAAAAAATGCTCAAGCTTTTAGGATTCTTCATCATGCTATTTTCAAAGATAATTTTCTTTTGTATATTGAATATCATTTTTATATATTTATTTATTTTAGATCCCGGCTGCAGTTTTTCCCTTTTCTCCCCCAGTCCCTCCCTCCACATCCTCCTCTGTTCCCAGCCCCCCAATCCACTGAAAGATAATTTTTAATCAACTAGGAGCACATACTTTTTTGTTAGCCAACTGTCTGTTACGTTAGAAGCAGGCAGCAAAATCACACCGTTTAAATTGCATTTTTTAAGGATAAAATTTAGGGGTCAAAATGACTTCCTTAGGGGGGAAAAATCACCAAGGAAGCGAAGTGGAAATTTACTTTGGCGAATAAATCCTGTTCTAGTTGTAGCACCACAGAAATGCATCTCTAACATAAATAGAGTTATAGTCCTCTGTCCTTGTGACTTGTAGTTTGCTGTGCTGTGGCTAATCCTGTCTGATTAAAAGTATACATTATGGCAGGGAAGAAATTTCTTTAGTTACAAAATGACAGGGAACAAAGCATAGCCATAAATTTCAACATCCAGTGTGATTTTATGACCCTAATAAGCCATCTTTAACTTTGACCTAAAGTTGCTTGGGGGAATAAATCATCCTATATTTTCTAACTTGTGTTTTTATTGTGTGGGAAGAAATTTTGACATTTAAATATTCTGTGCATTTTGATGATGCACTGTGTAATTCCAGTAAGCTTATAGATTTCTTTTTTTGTGATGAAGTTTTATTTTTTACCCTCCACATTGTAGTCAAGTAGTCACTTCCTTGTGAATTTATATAGCAAGCTCAGAAATACTGTGTAGATTTATTATAGAGAGATAGCATCCTTAATTATGATGTTATGAAGATGACTCTGTGATATATGTTCAAAATTGCAATTACAGAAGTTGCCAAAATAATATACGGTTAGTATGAAAAGTATAATCATCAATAAATACTACAAATTTTAAATCAGTACATTAACGAAATGTCAGTAGATTAGTGTGGCTATATAGGCTTGCATCTCTGCCTCACCATAATATGAAAGCCTTTGGTCACAAATTCTTCAAGAATAAGTGCTTTCTATCTTCCTGACTGTTGTTCACTTCTTTTTTTTTCCCCCTTAATTCCACCCATATTAACTCAGCCTCTTGTTGTGCACAGCCAGTAACCACTTTGACAATCTTTGGGTCAAACTTTCTTATATGTCATTTATATTTTAAGTGCTATACATGTACAAACATTCTATATTAAAAGGAAATGACTAGCTATAGGTGTCATGCCTTCTATGTAGGTGATGTCTTGTAACAGGTTTGTATTGTATTTGTATTCTTTTTCTGCCATATATGAGCAACTTCAAATAATTGGTGAAGTTTATTTTACTTACAAAATAGTTTGGCAAATTGTGATTTCTTTGAGCTGAAATCCTATTTATTCACACAGGTTGTGTCCTAGCTAATATCCAAACACTGGTTAAAATCTCTGGCAGATGAGGATTGTAGAAATATGGAGCTGAATATGCAGATTTTGATTTTGAATTTCTGCACTTTCTGATCCCAAGCCTTGCTTAACAATGGAGCTGCCCCTCTTGGGCTGTAGTACTTCCTAGAAGGTGCAACATAACCATGTGGAGGCTGGAAGGGCACCAGTGTCATTATCTTCTCTCATTACTATTATTATTATTGTTATTATTATTATTATTATTATTATTATTTGAGGCAATGTCCTTAACTTAGCACTTTACCAGTTGGCTAGATTGGTTAGTCAGTGAGTTCTGGGGATTTCCTTCCCTCTAGTCTGCCAGCATTGGGGTTAAAAATTCATATCATCAGGTTTTTTTTTTTAATTTTAAATTGGTTGAAAGTAGAATTATTAATGAGAATCAGGTTGAAGGGGTTCCAAGAGAGGCATAGCCATGCCAACCTTCTTTATGTATTTCTGGGCACCTGATCTCAGGTTCCCAGCCTTGTGACACAAGCACCTTACTCTTAAGCCTTCTCCCCATTTTCCCAATCTCCCATTTTAAAGCAGAAGAGGTTAACAGTTAGTTTAATGCTTCCATTTACTGATTATGCAATTAACAGTTACTATGGTGAATACTTTTCACTCAGGGTCTTACTGAGTCCCTCCACTTTTATGAGGAGACTTATTACACCCTACTATTGCAACTGGAGGGTCAGAGGCTACCTTGTAGATCATGGTCCTTTGAGTAAAATCTTTATGAGATCAACTATGCCTGCTTGCTAGAGTCGATCACCAGGAATTTGACATGTTCTCACAGAAGGATGGGTCAACTGACCTTCACCTGAGTTTCTAATCCCTTTGGCATCTATATGTAATTATGCCCCAAGGCACATGGACTACAGTCTTGGGAGGTAATCCAGCATATAGTCTGAGGAAGGTTAACAGAAGGGGGCTGCAGTGTTATGGGTGGGAAGCCATCATTCATGCTGTTGGATAAAGATTTCACAGTGAAGTTGCATTGAGTCATCCACACTCTTGCTAGCAATCCTTGATCCATATTCTTTAAGTAGGTACAATATTATCATTGGTCCCCAGGGTAAATTTAAGTGGAACTTTACTTTTGTTTTTTTTTTTTTTAAATCTTAGAAGGGGAAGAGACTTAACATCTGTTTTGAAGGCTCAAGGGACTTACTCAATGGTCTGTGGATGGAAAGTAGGGGAACAAAACCTTGGATAAGATCTTCTTAACTAGAGTCTTAGCTCCAGAGCTCAACTATGCTTCCTTTCACTTGGTGTGTTTTCTTTAAAAAAAACAAAAACAAAAACAAAAACAAAAGCAAAAGTAAAAATAAAAAAGCCAATAGCAACAATAAACTAGCAAATGCACCCTTTTCATTTCCTCATGACCTGTCCATTTTCAAAGAGATTCTGTTCTGTTCTCGATATGTAAGTAAACTCACCTGGAACTTCCACTCTTTCACTCTCTGCACTTTTATTTACATGCAATGTGCTCTATGGACATGTAGCCTGGTTGAGTGTGAAGACTACTTCAATGCATCTGAAAAAAAGGTGGATATGGAATTATGATGCTTAAAGACAATGTCAAAAACATATTGATGAATGTCAAATTAAAAAGTATTTCAATGAATTGATAGAATGTCATCAAAATGGCCAAGATTTGCAAAGGAAAATGAGGGGGTTGGCAAGATTTCTTAGTGTTTAGGTGCTTGATGCACAAGCCTGACCATCAGAATTTGGATTCCCAGGACTTGTGTTCTAGCTAGTGATTAGCTGTCAACTTGATATAGTCTAGAGTCATCTGAAAGGAGAGGCTCAGTTGAATAATTACCTAATTTAGTTGGTTGGCATATCTGTGGGGAATGCCTTGGTTGCTGATTGATACCTCCTACAGGCATCACTGTACCTAGGCAGGTTGTCCTGAACTATATAAAAAAGATAGCTTAGTGTGACCTGATCTGAGTACCAGCTAGTACAAAGCATCTTCTATTGTTTCTAGTATACCATTTTTTTTGTGAATTTCTTTGTCAGAGGCAATGTCATATGGAATGAATGCCTTCAAGTTCCTGATTGAACTCTTGCCCCAAGTTCATTCAATGATGGGCCCGCAAGATGAAGTCATATTTGTCTATAACACCACATAAATTCTAGGCTGGCATGGGAACCTGCCTATAGGTTCAGCCAAAGAAGACTGAGACAGAGGATCCCTAAGCAAGATTAACCATGCTGGTGAACTCTGGGTTCATTGAGAGACCTTGCTTCAAAGAATGAGGTATAAGAACAACTGAAGATGATTCCTGACATCACCCTCAGGCCTCCACACACGTACAGAGATTTGTGCATGTACACACATGCAAGCATGCATAAACATACATGCACACACAAAACAGAAAATGAACAAAATGAAGAAGCAAAGGGGAAAATGAGAAAAGTCCTCCTTGATCTTATTTTAAAGCCTCCAGGGTTTATCTCTGGGCAGGTATGTTTACTCTTTCACACTTGGGGGCTTTGTGAGAGAAATATCTGTGTTCCCAACATTTTCTGGCTTCTAAGTTCTTCCTAAAGCACAGGGTCTTGTTTCAAGACAGTGTTTGAAATGTAAGTTTAAATAGAAGCCATGTTTTTAAATATTTTGATTCTTGCTTACTGGTTATAATTTTATATTTCAAAGTTAAATTGTGAGAGCTGACTTAAAAAATAAAGTGGTATTAAAAGTAACATATTTAGGTTCCCTGCCAGGAAGTATAGTTATCCTATTGATTTGTGTATATTATATCTCTTTAAGTTGTCATAAAATATTTTGCATCAACAGTACATAGAGACCAATGAATTAATGGAAGAACAATCCAGATAGCAGATGCCAAGTGTTCCTGATGAGTAGAGATGATTCTTAAGAGTGAAGAGGGCTAGGGGTAGAGGGCTTTGAGTTCTGATGATTGCTTGTGCTTGGGCATATTTCTCCTTCATGCTGCTGTTCTCTGTTTATGATGTGTTTGATATCACTGCTTGAATTCTGTTCAAGATCTGGGGGTGATGAGGAGAGACAGAAGAGAGACTTGTATTCAAAGACAACTTGAGAGAACCATCAAGGACATTTTTTTGTCTTCAAGTATTATTCAGGTTTTTTCACCCTTGCATTGACTCATTGCTTTACTGAACTCTTTCACATCCCTGCACAGAGCTATACAGAGACATATACACACATACCTACATAAACATATATATATATATATATATATATATATATATATGCATTATACACTCATACTATGATTATATTAGTACCAAAGCATGTAGAGAGGCAGTAATGACTCTTCCCAATTTATAGTCTTTAGAATCATGTACATGGATTATATGCAATTTCATCTCAGAGGCAACTTCTACCTTTCTACCATAGCCATATTTCCTTTCTCTGGAAACCAGTTAACTGTATCCACAGTAAAGTGTACCTATAGTAAATCTCTACTTTGTTCTTTCTTTTAGATATAGGCATTTTAATTTTCTTCTTCTTGAATATAATTGGTGGGTAAAGCTCATCACATTTCAGTGGATAGCAACAGCATAGAGTAGGATCCTATACTTTGCAAAGCTTGTCAATCTCTCTTCCTTTCAATACATTCAAGTGTGTGTGTGTGTGTGTGTGTGTGTGTGTGTGTGTGTGTGTGTGTGTGCGCGCGCGCGCTGGGTGTTTGTGTGTGATGGGGGATGTCCTTGGGTATATGTTTCTCTTATTGGTTGATGAATAAAAAAATATTTGGCCAATGAGGCAAGAAGATAGGCAGGGCAAGGAGACAAGGAGAATTCTGGGAAAGATAGGCAAAGAAAGCCTGCCAAAAAGAGACGACAAATGTAGCTACCAAAGGTAATAGGTATGGGCCCTTCTTCTGTAAGATAGGACCACATGGAAATACTTGAATTACTAGAAATGGGTTAATAATTGAGACAAAGATAGCCAATAAGAGGCGCTAGTCATCAGCCAATGATTTTATAACTAATATAGCATCCACGAGTTTCTTTTGGGTTGAGAAGAGCAGTGGGACCTGGCTGGACAGGAAACCTGCAACAATGTGTGTGTGTGTGTGTGTGTGTGTGTGTGTTTGTGTGTGTGTGTGGTTTGCTTTTTATTTTTTGTTTTTATTTTTGTTTGTTTGTTTGGTTTTTTGTTTTTTGAAACACTCTAATGTATCCCAGACTGGACTTGAACTTGCTATGTTATTGAGGATGATCCCCTCTGCCTCCTTCTCGTTAGTGTTGGGTCTACAGGCATGTGCTAAGTCACTCAGAAAACCTGGCTGCAATTTGAGACTTTTACTGTTGTAAAGGATCCAGCTTAAATTGCTGACATTGGGTATTAGGTACCTGAATTATGTGTTATTGTCTTGAAGGATACCTGTTTTCATCTGTGCTGTTAAAAAATGTAAATACTTATAGGTGTGGTAGCCCACACCTATATTTCCAAGTGTGTTGCATGCTAAAACAGCCGTCTTGAATTTGAAGCCAGGTTGGACTGCATACTAAGACCCCAACTTAAAAACAAAAGGACTGAAGTATATCCCGGTGGCAGCATGATTATCTAGTATGGTTAAGTCCTGGGTTTGATAATTAATATTGACAGGGAGCTATTCAGTGGAATTGAGGGAGTCTGTGAGGGTATTTATGTTTTACTGGCAGCTTTCAAATAACTTGCTTATAATTTCCAGGCACTTGTGTTACCTGCATTGCATTTCAGTTAAATACTGTGGATGCTAAATTAGATGTACTAGTGTTATGCTTTTTTTCTACTCCAAGTCCCTATGGACATAAGATATAATCCCAGAAATAAAAGAAAAATAATCCCAGACACATAGAAAAAGTAGCTACTGAAATGTGTGGTCTGTATTGAATGAGGTTTTAACTTTTAGGGTCTTTTTCAGGATTTTAATTTCCAAATAAACCCAGAGGTTGCATTGGCCTTGAAAGAATGCTTGGGTACATTTCAGTATTTACAGTGTATCCTTTACTTTTAGTTCTGTGACTGCCTTCTTGTCTAATTCAGAATTGTTAAATGTTAATGGTTTCAAATTATTGGTATTCAATCATCTTTGACAATTCCTGAGCCATACTCCTGGAATACAGTTCTAGAGAAGAGAAATGAGCAAATAGTCAAGACTGTGTTGGAGAAACCTACAGAACCAGCTGACCTGACCTAGTGAGAGCACAGGGACCCCAGTGGTAAATCTGTTAGGCTGAAAGATACCCTCTGAATGTGGGTACCAGTTAGAAGGCCTGGGCAGTCTATGGGACCTCTAACAGTGGAACCAGTATTAATCCCCAGTGTACAAATGGATTTTGGGAACTCAACTCCTATGAAGGGATATTATCTCAGACCAGATACATGGAGGAGGGCCTAGGCCCTCCCCCAAATGATGTGATAGACTTTGCTGATTCCCCTTTGGAATGCCTCACAGTCCTTGGTAGTAGGTGGGGGTGGTGCATTTAGGGGGTAGGTTAGGGGGCATGGAAGGATGGGAGGGAGAAGGAAAGGGGGGACTCATATGGAAAATGATTTCTACATTAAAAAAAAAGAAAAAAAGATAGTTCCATATTGTTCAACCTTATGTTGTTGAAGTAAAAGGTGCCACTGAAGGTAGGGGTTGCAATTAAATTATCAAGGTGCCAGACTACAGAATTCTGCCATGATCTGCAGGATTACCCTAACAATAACAGGAGGATGAGTACAGTGGGAAGGCAGGGAGCATCATTTAGGATCTGTTTCATGGATTCATGAGAAACAAATATTGCATGCAAACCAACAGACTTACTGATGGGTTGAGTTTAGGGTGGTAAAATGAGTCTACGTGTACAGCTGGGGATGCTGATATGAACAAGCCGGTGTCTAATGGTCCAGTTACAGTTTATACAATATGAGTGTTCACTTTCAGAGCTCAGATCACTTCCCTGTGGATAACTGTACTCAGAGCTTAGAAGCTCACTGATTTATATACTATCATAAAATCCTTTGGCTTTTATTCATCTGTCTCATAATATCTTACTGGTTATTTTTATATTTTCAAATATTTTTTCACTTTCTTTTCATTTAAAAATGTATTTATGGCTCTCTTTATCTTAGTATTCTTACTATTCTATGGTTTTGGTCATAACACTTTATACCACTAATATCTTTTTTCCAATTTTTTTCTTGATTAGTTACTGTTTTCAATGATACAAATACACTTTTTATTATTTGAATTTAGTTTTTAATTTAATCTTTATTGACACAAATATATTTTAGCTTCTCTAGTTTCCTTTATTGCTGTGGTTTGAGAATATTGCTTTTTATTTCTAGATAGACTTTAAATGGTGGTACTAAGATAATTAGATGTGTAATAACCCATCTAACAAGGTCTCCCAAGCAAATTGAGAGCAAGGCTGGGAGGGAGTTAGGGAGGAGAGGAGGGCAGAGGTGGGCATGAGGGCATGACAGAGCAGGGAGATTGAGTCAGGGAAAGAATAGAGGAGATCAAGAAAGGAGATAGTATAACAGAGGGAGCCATTATAGGCTTGAAAAGAAATCTGGCACTAGGGAAATGTCCAGAGATCTACAAGAATGACCCCAACTAACAATTTGAGCAATGGTGGAGAGGCTACCTTAAATGCCCTTCCTTGATGATGAGATTGGTGACTACCTTATATGCCATCCTAGAGCCTTCATCTAGTAGCTGATGGAAACAGAAGCAGAAACCCACAGCTAAACCCTGAGTCAAACCTTTGGAATCCAGTTGCAGACAGGGAGGAATGATGAGCAAACGGGTCAAGACCAGGCTGGAGAAACCCACAGAAACTGCTGACTTGAACAAGAAGGAGCTCATGGACTCCAGTCGGATAGCTGGGAAACCAGCATAGGAGCAACCCAGATTCCCTGAATGTGGTGTTAGTTGGGAGGGCTGGTCAGTCTATGTGGCCTCTGGTAGTGGATCAGTATTCATTGTTAGTATATGAATGGACTTTGGGAGCTCATTCCATATAGAGGAATACTCCCTCAGCCTAGAAACATGGGGTAGAGCCTGAGTCCTGCTTCGAATGATATGGCAGATGTTGAAGACTCCCCATGGAAGGCCTCACCCTCCCTGGGGAGCAGAAATGGGATGGGATGGGAGTCAGTGGAGGAACAGGGGAGGATAGGAAGGTGGGAGAACTGGGATTGATATGTAAAACAAGCTTGCTTCTAATTTCAATAAAAATTATATATATATATATATATATATATATATATATCCTGTCTAATAGGATGGGTGCCTTTTCAGCTCGCTCACCTTCTATACAAAGGAACTTCATATTTTCTCTCTGAATGGATCTGATACAGACATGACTATGCTCTTTCAACAAATAGCTTGTATTCCCATTTATTACTGCTGACTTTAACAAAATATGGAAAGTTAGTGAGGCCCAAGAAATGACAGGATCTAAAGCCTGCTCTCAATCACCAGGCATTGTAGTATACTTGGCAATGCTTATAATATTGTACTGTGTGTCTATAGAAAAAATAATAATGGCAGCACTGATATTCAATAGTAATGTATACTATTTACCAAACACTTAATATTTTCTTTATTAAACCATGCTTTGACATGTGTTAATATAGTACTTCTTATTTTATACTCAAAGACAGACATTATTTGAAATACATTTGTGAACCTAAATGAACAAAATTCTGGTCTTGCATGCTAGGCACACCTATATTTCAATTCTGGTCTTGGTTCCTGACGGCTCTGTCATCTTGAATGCATACTTTCATCGCTCCTGATTTTTCATGGTGTCCTTACAAACCAGTGTCTGTGATTTTACTACTTAAGATTTTGAAAGAACATTGCAGGATGCAATAGATATTAAATAAATGGTGCTTAGAGAACATCGAGGATTTCTCCTGAGGGTCTGTCAGCTCCTGTATTATTAAGCAATCTCCTTCTATTCCTCCCTTAAGAAATCCTCCTGGCACTGTTCAAACCATCCAGACACAGGAAATCCTCAGGAGAAGGATCACAGAGCCTTGTGATGATCCCAAACTTCCCTCTCTGGAGACCATGGAGGCCAAAGCAGAGGGAGAAGGCAAAGGACTGTCAGGATTTGCTATCTGGGGGGCTGGGTTTATCCATCCTCTGTGCATTATAACTTCTTAATTTCCAAAAAGAATAACCATCTGTCAGGTAGAGTTCATGGAGAGATGACAGAAGTGTGTGTGTGTGTGTGTGTGTGTGTGTGTGTGTGTGTACAAATATATATTATTACTATTATATTTTACTTAACTATGGAGTTAAAATAAGTTGTTAACTTTTGGTTGTATCCAGGAGTTTGTTCTCAGTCTCTATCTTATCTATATCTTTATTTCCTCCTATACATAAGTATTTGTCTATAAATGCACACTTCTTAGTTCAAGGGAATGCTTGGTAGTTTACAAGCAACAGAAATGTATTTCTTGTAAGTCTGTATGCTGGAGGCTGAGAGGTCCAAATTAAGGCACAAACAGATATGGTGTCTGCTGATGGACCTCCTCTAAAGTCATAGACAGTCTTTCTTTCTCAGTTTAGCATGGTGTACAAGGCAAGGCTACTTTTTTGGTTCTATTTTACAGGGATGCCAATGTCTTTCATTAAGCCCATACCCTCATGCCCTAATCATCTCCTAAAGATTCTACCTCTAATATAAGAACACTGGGATTAGGATTTGAATGGATGATGTGTGGGACAAGCATCCAAGCTACACTTTTCTCTTCATATTAATGTACCTATGCACACATGTGTTTATTTGTCTATTATCTGTTTTCATTGCTACATATCTATCATTATGAATCAGAAGCTTTGGTCCACCTGAGAGACTCATTGGTCTCTCCAATAAGCTGGCAGTGCTGGGGGGGGGGCCCTTCCACAGATATAGATTTCTCTACCCAAGAGTGGATCTTTGGTTGTAACTCCCTTTGTAACATCCCATCTTTATAATTAAAGATGTCTTAACTCTATCATATTAATGTTGGATGTTAAAAAATAGGAAGTAAAGGATGAGACAATTGTTTTGAAGAGAATGGCCTAGACATTGCATGCATTACTTTTGCCTGTATTTCAAGTCAAGAACTTACTCTAGGAGGTGGGTACATTCAAACACTCCAGAGGCTGGGGAACTTAGTCCTTCATTGAACACTATTTCCAATGGTTTTCTGGAGATGTTCTTACCATAAGGAAGGATGGACAATGGCAGTGCTGTAAGGATGGAGAGAAGATCAATACAGCAAACTTAAACAGTATGGGTCTCAGCTAGAAGGACTGAGTAGTCTCAGAGACCTCAGACAATGGAACCAGGATGTATTCCTGGTGTGCAAAAGGACCTTGTGGATACATCTCCCATGGAGGGATACTGCCTTAACCTAGAGACAGGAGAGAAGTCCTAGTCCCTACTTCAAATGACTTGACAGACTTACATGACCCACCTGGATGGTATTTCCCTACATGTGGAATTGGGGTGGGGGTATGAGAGGGGAGGGTGATCAGGGTGCATGTGAGGGGGGGAGATAGGGGAGAGAGAGGATGGGATGGAGGGAGCGAGGGAGGGAGGGAAGAAGGAAGGGAGAAGGAACTGAGATTGACATGTTAAAAAAAAAAAAAGTAGGGAGTTAACTGATCCTGGTTGTATATGCTTGTAATCACTTGGATAGGCTAAGACAGCGGGCTTGTAGTTCAAGGATTGCTTTGGCAACTTGGTGAGACTTTGTCTTAGAATTTAAAAATGAACAAAAAGTGGATTGTATATAAAGTTCAGTGGCTTAGGTAGATCCTTACTATTAATAAATAAAAGCAGGTTTATGTAAAATTCCATAAATCATTTTTTGATTTAGGCTTAGCAGGTAGTTCACAAATGCTAATCTTATGTAAACAGCAGTAAAGTATACAAAGCATCTATGTGGGGCAGGCAGGATGCTAAGCACATACCATCAATTGTCTCACTCCTTTCTTAAAACGCTATACATTGTGTTGGGAGCTGTCTTCATGGAGCTGCCATTGGAGCCAGCCAAGTGGCCCCAAGTCCATACCTGAGTGGGAGAGTGTGGATGAGGGAAAGGTTAGCTATAGATGATAAAGAAAAGACAGAGAGACACAATAAAGGTCAGGAGGGCAGATGAGTCAATACTGAAATACCACGAGTTTATTTTTCACCACTCTTATATACCTTATCCAAAAAGGGGAACACACTATTAGGTATATAGAACAGACTTTTCTTCCTCACTTATTCTAAGTGTCCAGTAAACACACCTTAGTTCCAACTTCTTGTTCCCTAGTCTTGAGGTCAGGAGTAGCCACACCTCAAATCCAGGTCTGTTGTTATTTAAACTAAGACAGCCAAATATCCTACTGTAGCCACACCTTTGACCTTTAGGTCTTATGCCTTGTTGAGGACAGCCTTGAACTCTCTGTCCTTGTGCCAAGATGGAGTGCAGCCATCTTTATGGGCACCCACAACACTGAAAATATTTTTGTCCAAGTTCAAATAGCTAAAGATCAGAGGAAGCAGGATTCATTGCATGGCTGAGGCCACAATTTCATTTTCAGTGCTAGAATTTTCCCAATACATCTCATACAATTCCCCTTTCTCCATTGCAGAACTACAGGGAGGTTCTCACATCTGTATTCCTCTATTTTAAAATGTAAAATAAATAAACCCACACAGGAATGATGTACAACAAATGAATTCATTTGATCTATTGTTACTTTTGCTGATTGTTTTCTGTTTTCCAGGAACTTTGTGCTCAAACAGAAGAAGGATGTCTAATGAGGCAGGGTGGAGCATTGAGGTATTAGTTTAGGTTACTATGCTGTGATGAAACACCATGGCCAAAAACAACTGGGAAGGAAAGAGTTTATTTCACCCACAGTTCCATGTAACAGTTCATAATTGAATGTATTAAGGGTAAGAACTCAAATGGCAGAATCCTGGAGGCTGGAGCTGATGCAGAGGCCATGGAAGAAGGCTGCTAGCTGGCTTGCTCCTGCTCAGCCTGCTTTCTTATAGAATCCAGGACCATCAGCCCGGGGCTGTTCCCACCCACCTACAATTGGCTTGGTCCTTCTCATTCAATCACTTCCTTATAAACTATCCTACAAGTTTGCCTATACCCAGATTTTATGAAATCATTTTCTCAGTTGAGGCTTTTGCCTCTCAGATGACTATAGCTTGTGTCAAGGTTACATAAAACTAGCCAGCACAACTGAACCCTTGTCAACTTGATACACAAACATATCCCTCTCAAGTTGAACCTTCCCTTTCTCATTCATCCCCAAGATGGCATGCTAATATTAATATGACAATATAAAGCATACATAACTTTAAAAGTCCCAAAGTCTTTATAAATTCAAACACACAACGAATTCAGTTACTTTAAAAATCCAAAACCTCTTTTAAAATTTTAAAATCAGTGTGTACACCTGTAAAATCAAAATTAAATTGAATACTTTCTTTCTTCAAGAGGGAAGAACCAGGGCACATTTAAAATCAGATTAAAGCAACACAGAATTCCAACAGTGTAAATCACTCAGTGTTCAATATCTGTGATTCGTTTGTGATCTGGGCTTCTCCAAAGGGCTTGGGTTGCTTTTCTGGCTCTGCCCTCTGCAGCTCACACAGCTTGTCTTCTAGGCTCCTTCTGGTTCCACTTCATACTTGCTGTTATTCTTAGTCATCTCATGATACTGGTCTCTCCAAAATGTGGAACCAGACTACACTTTCAGTAATAGCCTCTCATGGGTTCTTTTATGGTGCCAAGCCTCAAATGCTTTTCAGGACTACTTCATGCTTTCAAAACCAGTATCATCTGGGTGACTCTTACACATGACCAAGTAAGACAGTCAGCACAGGGTATAGCCTTTGCCATCTCTGTAACAGCATCTGTGTGCTGACCCTGAGGAAACACTCCCCAGAACATTTCACATTAATGATACTGGTCCCTTTTTATTCACTGCTGGTTGCTTAGCTCCTCCTGAGCAGCATCAATTGTCTCAGTTAAGCAAGGTTTTAACTTCAGTAGGTTCTGTCTCTTGCTAATCACAAGCTGATTCTTCAGCCTTGGCTAACCAAAACTACAGATTCTTAACACAAAAGAGTATTTAAGTGACTCTCAAACTTCCCTCTGGAACTTTACAAGCTAGGCTTCCATCTTCTGCATTTCTCTTAACATTCTTGTCTCTCACCCTTCCAAAAACTCAGCTTAACAAGGTTGAAACACTCAATGGTTTTCCATCCCAAAGTCCTTCCACAATCCTTCCCAAAACACATGGTCTGGTCTATCATAACAATATCCCAGTACCAGTTTTTTTTCTAGTTAAGATAACTATTGCTGTGATAAAATATCATGCTGAAAAGCAACTTTGGGAGGAAAGGGTTTATTTGGCTTATACTCTATATCATAGTCTGTAGGTAGACTTTTCTTTTATACCTACCAGTTCCCAAATAACCAACACAGGGACTCAATATTAATTATAAATGCTCAGACAATAGCTCAGGCTTATTACTAACTAGCTCTTATAGAATAAATTAACCCATTTATATTAATTTACATTTTGCCATGTGGGGTTACCTCTCTTTCATCTTACACCTCGTGTTTCTTCTTCATGTCTTGCTGGGACTCCTCTCACTTTCCCTTCTTCTTCCCAGTGACCTTAGTCTGGTTTTCCTGCCTAACCTTACCCTGACCAGCTATTGGCTAGTCAGCTTCTTTATTAAACCAATCAGCATAATTTACACAGTCTGAAGGAATATTTCAGAATCATCCACCACTGAAGGAAGTCAGAACAGGAAACCAGACAGGCAGGAATCTGGAGGCAGAGGCTTGTGCAGAGGGCTGATGCGGAGGCCATGGTGAGATGCTGCTTACTGGCTTGCTCAGCCTGCTTTCTTATAGAATGCAGGACCACCAGTCCAGATATGGCACCACATCCATCATGTACTAGGCCCTATACATCAGTCATTAATTAAGAAAACGCTCCATAGGCTTGCCTACAGCTAAATCAGATGGAGGCATTTTCTCAGTTGAGGCTCCCTCCTCTCAGATGACTACCTTGTGTCAAGTTGATATAAAACTAGCCAATTGAGATGTTTGGGTCAAATATTTCTTCCATGCCAAAATTCTACTTAGACAGCTGCTGAATTGTTCTTAGCGTATTCCTTGTGGTCCTTTCTCTTACGAGGTGGACAGCAATGCACAGCTTCCCAATGAACCTCCCAACTTGGGATAATAGTTTTCTGATGCTGACAGGTGTGCAAGACCAAGCCTGCTATTTCCCAAGCCTTGCCTACATTTCTGAACTGTGAGCCTCCACTAAAAGTTCCTCAATATTTTGTGTATGCCATTGGTTTCCTGCTAGGATCTCAGAGGCTAGATGGTGTTTTCATCCTGAGTTTAGAAAGAACTGTCATTAGGCTATCTATGCTTCTTTACTGTTGCAAAACCTTTAAAATGCGATGCTCTTTTATTTTTGACCATCAAATGCATCATAGAAGAGTCCTCTGAGGTGGCAGCTGGATATGGTGTGTTTGTTGTTCAGGGCTTTGATCATTTTACTGTTAGTAACATGAATAATGCGGGAGCCTGTTGAATGTGAACTCTGCTGTGGTCTGTCTCCAGTAACCAATCTATGTTCAAATATCCTCAGTTCTCATGTGGAAAGAGAGCCCATTCAAGTTGGAATTCCTTCCAATGAATAAAATTTTAATTGACATTTTGATCATCTAATTATATTTCTCAATTACTGTCTCAATGTGAGTCTTCCTCAAATATTTTTTCTGCTGACTGATTAAATATCCGTACTGTTCCAGAAAAGCTGTCAACTCAATTTTCACTTTTTGGCAACATTGTTAGCTAATTATGCTTAGGTTTTTATTTGTTTTTGACTCTTCAGGAAACCCTAACTAAAAGCTAGATAAATCTTCTATGATGAGCAACACTCCAGCCATCTTCTGACTGAGCTGGAAACTTTCATGGCCTGGAAATGAATCCTCAAAATTCATGTCACTGTTCTTATTAAAGATTTATTTATTGGTTTAGTGTGTGTGTGTGTGTGTGTGTGTGTGTGTGTGTGTGTGTGAATGTATGTGCACCATATGTTTGCAGAAGATTGTAGAAGCCAGAAGAAGGTGTCAGTGCCTTGAAAAAGGAATTAGTGACTGTGATCTACCTCATGGGTTCTGAGATCCAAGTTCTCTGTAACAGCAATAGGGGCTATTAATCATCTTCCTAGTCCCATCATTTCTGTTTTGAATAAACCACAAACTTAGGTCTTTCTTTTCAATATATATCACGAGGAATAAGCACACATCAAGCTCAACCACTCTTTTCCCTTAAAAAAAAAAGCATCATGTTCTATTTCAAGTTATAGTAGCATCATCTAAGTTAATGGAAAATACTTTCTGGCTTCTACAGAGTTTTCATTATATATTTATGGACTGAGCTTTACATGGTTGGCATTGCTTCTTAAGGAATTTACTCCTATGGATGGCACTTGACTTAAGGATAGTCTTCAAATTCCCAATTAAGTATGATGCACAATTCTAGACTCTGATTTGTCATCCCATGTATTAATGAATACATTGAATCTTAGATCACATTACTTAACTCTCAAAGTTGACTTTTTAAAGAGGCATTAGAATTTAAATCTGTACTGTCTTAGTGATCTTAACTTCTGAATTAAAAAAAATCAGTTTATGCAAAGAGAATTTGGGGACACAGCAAGAAAAAATTTGAATCTATTATGGAGAACAATCCACTTGCTAACTCAGTTGTCAATATTGACAGTTAAAAAGAAACTTACTGACTTGATAATATCAAGTGTATTTAACTTGAAGAAAGACGGCTTTCAATAAAGGACGAAGTAACTACTTCCATTATCCTCCATTTTATGCTGTATTTTTTTTTTTTTTTTTATGAAAGTCAGGATTGGCCTCACTTGAAATTGTACTTTTCAACTGCACTGAAAATAGTGGTTTAACACTAATTAAACTAAAGACATTGTCTCTAGCAGGCATTTTCTGACACCCAAGGGTCTGTGTTACATAATTGCTCAGTAAGTCAATTATTTTAGTTAATTCTGTAGTTAACTGTTCCTGCAGGGACATAGGAAAACCATGGTTTTTTTTTGTTTGTTTGTTTGTTTTTTGTTTTTTTTTGTGTGTGTGTGTTTTTTTTTTTTACATTGGTGGAATATTGCTACACCTGTTTTAAACAGTTTCCAGGTCTGAGTGTTTGATGCAGAACTGCAGAGATGTCATGGAGCTTGCCACACACTGGAGAAGATCCAGAGCTGAGTCTTAGAGGAAATACTCACTTCATCAGCAGGGACCAGGTGGCTTCTTTCCAGGCAGAATATATGTGAGCTCCCATTTCTGGTGGGCATGGCACTCATAGCAACAAACACTAATTGAGCACATCCTTTGGCAGGGATGGTGCTTGGTTCTAGTTGAACTCTTTTAGTGCCAAATGTGCCATCTGGTCTCCTGATTACACAGCAGAAGGAGTAGTTACCAGGCAGGATCTCCTAGTCCTAGCCTCCTGGTCCTCTCCAGAGAGTGACCTGGGAGTGGTTCCCAGGTATTCATCTGCTTGCTTTTCTGTTCATGGGATGTTTTTTCATGAAGCCACATTAGCATGATCTCTTGAGCTGCACAAATACACAATGTGATACATTCCTGGTTTGCTTACCTTTGTTGAGATAACACTGATTATTAGAAATACCTGCTGTACTTACTGTACAGTTTTGAAGGTAAATAATACAGTAAATATTCATGAGCTGTGGATGAAACATAGATCATTGTGTATCTAAGGATGTAATCACAGTTTGCTGTGCAGTTAGGCAAGTATGGACTGAGCATGGCCAGTTTTCCCGAGAAACTAACTCAAGGGTACTTTATTTAGACTCATCATTTTAATGGTGTTTGGATAATGTATTGAAGTTTTCCTAGTGGTGAGTGAGGAGAAGGACAGAAGAAAGTTCAGGCAGTGTATGGTTGGCTGTGTGTCAAATTCAAGAAAGGCAGGAGGGGAAATATTCAGGAACTAACAGTAGGAAGAGACAACTCTGGAAGAGTTGGTTATCCAGCAATGCTGCCATTTGGGGGCCATGCTGAGTGTGTGGGCTTTATGTTCATCATGAGAAGACTATTTAATGAGCAGTGTGGAGTATGCAACAAAATGGAGACAAATACATGGCAGGGAGTCAATTAAGAAAAGAGTCCTCTTTAAAGCTAGCAGGAGGCTAGAAGTTTTACTGGTTGGTTTCAAGAGCAATTTCTCTAATAGCATTTATTGGAAGCAAAATTTTTATGGTCAGTAAAAAGCAAGAATATTATTTGTTGTGTGAGCTGTTTCTTCTCTTATCTGAGTTGGTGTCTGGACTCCCGTGCTAAGACAGATTTTGCTTCTTCTGAGGATGTAATTGAGAATCAAGTAAGCCTTAACCATAGATGTCATTTGGGAATCTCTTTTCTTTTTCTTTGCTACATTTTCTTTTCCTTGAAATCTTATTCAATATTTTTTTATTATGCTGTGGTATAAGAGTTCCTTAAGTTGTGCTCTTCTTAAGATGAAGTGGTATAAATAGGTAAATAGGAACAAAACCCAAACAATATAGGCATTTATGCCTTACATAATGAATTCATGTGTATATACATTAATACTTCTGAGACAGACCTATCCTGGCACACACAGTGCAGTCTGGATAACTGAATAAAACACAGTGCTGAAATAGACAAAACTAAACTAGTTCTCTTCAATTTTTCTGACATGCTCACTGTGGTTGTGGGGTCCTTGCAGTGCAAAGTCCATTCACTCACTTGAATTCACTCACTCTCCCTCCTTCCCTACCTCTCCCCCTCCCTCCTTCCTCCCTCCCTTCCTCCTTCCCTCCCTCCCTGCCTTCTACTGGGAATACTCTTACTTCTTTTCAAACTTTAGTTCCTTTTAAAGTTTGTGACAATTATGATTATTTTGCAGCAATGAGTAAGTGCCTATAATTTACCTTATATATTACTACTATCCTATTATCATCCTTTTCAGGATTAAATTTATTTTAAGGAAGAATGACTCCACATCAATGAAAATTACAGGACAAATACTGATAAAATTATCCTGGAAGTTTTGGTAAACTGGACCATATGGTTAATTTCTGGTAGCTTACAATTAAATGGTGTAGTTGGAGATGAAAAGTGACAAATTCTGATATTTTTATCCAAATACCAACCAGAAAATGTTATTTATCAAGAGTGTCAAGGTCTCTTTGATAAGCCAATTAATAGCTTGGGTTAATTTGACTGAAAAAAAAAGGAGTAGATGAGAGTTTTGGAATACTCAAATGCAGTGAAGAATGGAACAACAGACATCCTCTGTGATAAATGATCCGAACCTCAGCAAGTAAGGAAACCTTCATTTTGGCGGCTGCTCTTTGGATCAGACACAGAGATCCTAGAATGCTCTTGTCCACCCCTACTCCAAGATCCTGCTTTTTAAAAGAGTTCAAGACAGAGATGCAGGGCCCAGTAGGGAACCGGAGATTTTGGTTATCAGACTCTTGAAACTGGCTTCTGGGTACAGATCTGAGCACTGGTTGAGGAGGAAGGGTGGAGACTTATGGGCAGCAGCTAAAGATGCAGGGCGGCAGGTAAGGTATCCAGCTGTCTGCTCCCTGTAACTGGGAGACCTTTTCAAAATCTTGAGCATTTCATACACCACCTGTCCACTAGACATCTAATTATCTTGCCAATTGGGATTATGCCTTTTTTGCACAGACCTTGATAGGAGCAAAACTTAGCCATCTTCTGTGAAACAGAATTTATGCTCCAGAAATTATTTGGTTGATGAAAAGAAAATTCCATGCATTTAAGGGCAATGAACTAGATCTTTTCTTAGATGATAATGTATTCTACATAACTGATGGAGGCAAAATGCATTGCTTAGAGAAGAGCTGGGAAGCCTGGTTGCCCGTAGCTTTTATGAGGCATTCATTTTGTTTGTTGTCATTGCCGTGCATTTCCTTTCATTTGAGAAAAATGAGGTGTGTATTCTCTTTGCTGCCTTCGTTCTTGTGCAAAATTCCCCAGAGGATTTTCCCATTTTAGCCTGGTTAGCTCAGGTAAAGAACTGGAATGCTGCAAAACTAAAATATTACCAGTTCTTTCTTAGTTTCTACCTTTAATGTTTTGGCAATGGGCTTCCATCACTCGGGTTATGTGAACTGTCACATCTGCCTGTGCGTCTGGCCTGGTGAAACTATCAAGAAATAAATGAATATAATCTGCCTCCTAGGCTCTGTGCATTTTCTGTCTCCCTGTGCATTTGTCTGTAGTGGGTTTTAATATATTGACTTGACATTTCTGATGTTGCTATGTGTTAGAAGGTAGACTAAACTAAAATGAAACAAGGGCTAGAGGTTCCTAGGCAGCATGGGGAAATAACCTGCATTTCCTTAAAGAAGTCATACATTCTTCATCACATGAACAAGTGATCAAATGACCAAAGGCCACTAATCCCAGAAGGCATCCTGCAGCCTTAACCAACAGATCTTCAGCTCATGTTGGCATTTCCCAACACGTTATTCTTTTAACATTAATAAGCCATTGTCCAAGTGGATAGTTCTTTTAAATGTATTCACAGAAAATATACTTTGAGTAATTGAGATCTTATTATTTCTTTAAATGAGTATTTGCTGTGCTTACCACAAGCAGGGCTATAAAAATATGGTTGATCTTCCTCCCTGGGTTTGTTCATTAAGAAAAAGTGGGTTACACTCTTACTCTAAGTAGTGCAGGGTCAATGTGAGTGAGGTAGATGTGGACTCAGCCATTCATTAGTAATAATTGCCTAAACTGTCCTGCTTCCACCTCTGTCCTCTGAGAAGTTGAATAGAGGAGTGCTAAGAAGAATATAGAAAGGATAGACAACTGGGTTAGTTCAAAGAAACACGTTGAATGTGTAGGAAAGTGTCTACATAACACCTATTCTCACAGTAACATCAGCTCTGGAGCAATTCCCCTGCCTGTGTTCCAACTGCTTTTCTGCCATCTCCAGGAGACGTTGGGATTGATATTTAATTTTACTAAGAGTCATTTTCTGCTAGTAGCAGAGTCTACTGTGTCAAAGGTGATGATGATGTTTGCTCTATGACAATAGTGCTAGGTTAATTTTCTTAGCTGTTATTGCTACATTAGTGACTGCAAAGAGGGCCCTGTCCAGGATGACCTGGAGAAGGCAGAGATAAGGCAGGGTGTGGATTTGCTTAAAGCTCCCTTTGCTAGATGGAAGACCTGACTCTAAGTTGCGTGGGTGTGCTCTATGCATCCCTGTCTGGACCGGATGTGACAGCTAGTACTTCCCAGAACTTGCCCCTTTTTGCAGGCTTCTCGGTGCCCAAGTTGGTACTTGACATAGGAATGGGTACGTGACAGTGAAACTTGTTGGCCTTTGGCTAAGTTTATTCATAGCTGAGGGGGAAGGTTGTGTTCATTATTTTGTGAGTTAACCTTTCCTGGCTATGACTTTGGCTTTTCAAATACTAACACAATTTTCTTTTCTTCCTACCCCTCTTGCTAATAGGGTGCTGAGAAAATTTTGTCAATGAATGAATCAGGAGAACTGCAAGACCTCTTAACCAAAATTGAGGTAATTGTGTTTTTAACAACTTATTTTTAGTAATCAAAATGTTAAGCACTTTCTAATTGTAATTGGTTTCATAGTTGAATTTTTAATCCCATGTTCGTACAAATATGTAATTGTGTATGTGTGACAGTTTTTGTTGGGTACCACCTGCCATTGCATTTGTTCCAATTAGGGTGATTTGAATATCTGCTTCTAACAACCTCATCCTAAACTGAACTTTTTAGTTGGATTTATCTGAGACTAAATCTCTATAACAGAGGTGTTAAGGAAGTATTAAACTAGACAATTGTCTTAAAGCACACTTATTCCCATGTACTTCATCATTTACAAAGGTAACAGAAAAGCTATTTCCATGAGACACATGTTTTTATTTTTGTTCCTATCCTTTACAATTGTAGCATGAGAGATACAATTATTTGAATAGAGAGCATTAAAATAATATATAACTGGAAAACCTTTAGCATTTCTCCTGTAAATGATTGTATCAGCCCATTTCTTCCTGCACATAAGGAGACCATATGCTTTGTCATCCAGATGGAAATGCTTTTAAGAGTGAAAATTATACATTCATAATTATCCAGAGTTTGCCCAGGTGAAGAAGGCAGGCCAGAATTCACATGCTTTTACTGACCCTTCTTGTTCTAAAGTTATTTTTTATTCTCTCCCATACTTTCTACATCAGTCAAAACTAAGAGCTCTACAGTCCTTGGTTTTAACAGTCATTTTTATTGATATTTAGTCTTCCTCAGGAGGAAAACAAGCTGGGCTCATTCATTTGGCAATTTTTTTTAGTAGCTATGATTTCCAAAAACATTTCTTTGGGAGACAGCAGTGTCTGCTTGAAGATTTGCCTTCATAGAGCAATAACTCATAAAAGTTCTGATTTTTTTTACATTTCCTTAGCATACACAATGTTATGGTTTGAAAATTTGAGAATTTTACTAGCAATCCATCTCTACTGATAGCTATGTGACTTTGGACATGTACCTTCCCTCTTTGGAAGGCATCGGATGAGTGTGCACTTGCCTGTCTAAAATTCCATTCAGCTAAAAATATTTACATGGGTAGATTTTTTTTCTTTTTTGTTCCTATAGACAGCTTCAATTCCATAAAGCTGTTAATTTAGGTTAATATGTATTTTATTTAACTTGCATAGGTATATTATTTACTGTATGATTTTCTGAGCATGATTTAATGTTATGCAAATAATATTACAAATTGATTTTATATTGCTATGTGAATATTGAAGGCATTTAGTTTAACAGCTGCAGTCTTCTCCAAGATAGCCCTTTCTAGTAGCTCTTGCTTCCATGATGGAAACACTTTCTGCCTGAACTGTCCAAGATAGTAGCCACTGGGTTGCTGGTGGCTATTGAACATGTAACATGAGGCTGTGTGAGTGAGGAACTGATTTTTTTTCTTTTTTAAGATGAGGGTCTTATTTATTCCAGGTTGGCTTCCAACTTACTACATAGTTGAGGATGACCTTGAAATCCTGATTCTCTTGCTTACATCCCCCAAGGAAATGGATTTTTAAATTTTATTTAATTTTTTAATGGAAATTTAAATACAAATAGCCTTATGTAGCTCACATTATATTGGCTGGTTTTATGTCACTTGACAAAGCTAGAGTCATCAGAGAGGAAAGAGCTTCAGTTGAGCAAATGCTTGTTTAAAGTCCAGCTATAAGGGGTCTTCTTAATTAGTAATCACTGGAGAAGGACCCATGCCATTGTGGGTGGTGCCCCACCTGGGCTGGTGGTCTGTGGTTCTATAAGAAAGCAGGCTGAGCAAGGCATGTGACACAAGCCAGTAAGCCGCACTCCTCCATGGCCTCTACATCAGATCTTGCCTCCAGGTTCCTGTCTTGCTAGAGCTCATGTCCTAACTTCCTTTGATGATGAACAGTAGTATGAGAGTGTAAACTATAAACTATCTCCTTCCCAACTTGCTTTTTTGGCTATGTTATTTCTACACTGTAATAGAAACCCTAAGACAATTATTTTAATTCTATACTCAAGTCTTATAGGATGAATGAGCCTCCATACTTTTCTTTGTGCAGATGTATAACTGACTTAGATGCTCTGAACATCGATCCCTTTATATCCATGTTTCTTTTAGTCTGCCACTTAACATCTATTAACTAGATTAATGCAAATGCTCTTTCTCTTTAAGATTACAGAGCTTTGGAAAATTATTTTTCTCTTTTTAATGTTTATCTCGATGTTACAGTCAGTACAATGAAGGTGTGAATATTAAGACTATTCCTCATTGAACAGTTCATAACCACCTGTAACTCCAGCTCTAAGGGAACCTAAACCCATCTTCTGTACTCTACAGACACCTACACTAATATGCACACATCCCTCTATGCCCACATTTGCACTTATACCCATATAAGCATGCACATACACACAAACATTATTCTTTTGCAGTTTGTTAATATGTTGACCTTTCCCTAGTTCTCAGAATTGATTGAGATGCTGTCTTGTTCTCACACATTAATAACAATGGTTGTAATTTTCAAAATAAATTTCAATTAATATATACTATTACTGTTTCACTATGATATATATTATCATATTTAGCTCATATCTGTCCCCTGTCACTCTTCATTGATCCTGTTCAACTCTTCCCTTGTTCTCCTTCTTCCTCTAAACAGTCCTACTTTATGTCATATGTAATATATATCTTTTTTTTATTTTATTATTTTATTTTATATAACAAAGTTGAAAAGAATGCTGTGCTCTTGGCTTTTACTGTTCCAGCAATTGTAAGGAGTTACAATGTGATTGGACCTCTTGTAAACAAGGGTTTAATGGGAGTCAGCCCAGATAAAGAGACAGGACCTAAAGAAGCAATAGATGGTCATTCAAAGTGGATGAGTATGCAATATTCAAATATGAACATCTAGTACTCTGATTAGCTTTGGCAGGAGTTAAATATTCACAGGCTAGAAACATTTAATCCTGATTATGTAGCAAGTAACAGGCTTGGTTTTTTATATGTATATATATAACTGAAATAGGTTATATTATTATTCCCATGATACCATTAAGGAACTAAATCACTTGCTCAAGATGTTATAGAAAATGTTTAATTTCTGAATCTGGTCAGGCTGACTCTGAAGCCCCATGATACTAATCACAAAGCTACTCTCAATTCAAATGACATATAGGTAAGTGAGACATATGAGTTTATCATGACAAGTCACAAGACTTGTTGATAAATTTATCTACTATATTAGGCTTAGGGAATAAGCTGTTCTAACACCATGGTCTATTTTTCATGGAACCCTAGGAGATGGACAACTGATTATTTTATAGTAAGATATTACACAGGTTATACAGTTCTGATTTGTATTATTGGATACCACATGTCAGTCATACAACTGCCCAGGAACCTCATAGTCCAACTTCAAGGCTTAGCAGTTATCCTAAATGAAGGTGATGAATAAGCTTAGCACTTATATGGGGACAAAAGAAATAAATCAGAAAATAATTCTGCATTTCTAGTTCAATAATGCTACCATGTATACTGACCAAGTGAACACTTTTCTGGCAATCTGAGTGGCTGGGACTTACTAATGAAGATTGCTTATGTCTTTACACATGAGCACCAAATGGAGCAGATTTACATGACACAAAAGCCATGTCTTGCCTCACATTGATTGTTGAAATAGCTATTTTTAAAAATGAGAATAGAAGTGGTCTCAAAGTTTCACTACTGTGCCATAAACATCAAAATTAACAGATTAATTAAAGACATATTTATTTTCCCTTTACAGAAGCAAGTAGAAGGTTAATACTGATACGTTTAAATCAAATAACCCAGCATAATAGAATGCAATGTGGTTGAGTCATGTGACTATGAACTATTTAATGCACTATTTATCTGGAGACAGCATCTGGTGCCTATGACTTAATGTAGTGATTTATTAATAGAACAATGGCATACAATGTCTACCCACACTGTGTGCCAGCCAGCCTTCTATATACCCAGTGTGGATTAGTTCACTGAATCCTGTCAATAAATGAGTAATCAAAGAAAGATCTCATTTTACAATTCAAGGACTCTGAAGAGAAGATTTTAGGGTGACCTTGTTATACCAGTAGCTCTGTCAATATAAGAATGTGGGTTTAAGTAATGATGTTAATTTTCTCTTAGAAAATTTATTGGTTGTGACTTTCAGATAAATTATGAAGTAAGAGAAGACTCTTGGTTCTAGTGGATTTAATATTTGATGTTTTTATTCATCAAAAGTAATTTTGTAGGCTCTATTTCAGATATATAATGTAAAATAAATTCTAATTTTGTTGCACTACAATTTTGAGTTCTATGTACTGACAACCCAATGTTCAGGGTGAGCAAGTGACAGGAGAAAATGAGACTAGATGGTTGACTAGAGCTCACAGTTTATTTCAGCTTTGCTGTTCTTTGTCATCATAAATACATTCTTTGGGAAAACCATATGCTATTTTAAAATTTCATCATTCACAAGTGTCCCAGAACACAGTGGGAGGTGGTTTCAGATAAAATCCACCTGATATTCTTTTATATTTATTATTGAAATGCTGAGGTACATTTTTTAAAACTACCAAATAATTTACATCAGTTGATAAACAGCTGTTTCCCAAACATCCCTCCTGTTGCCTGACAGCACCTGCCCTGTTAGTTTGCCAAAGAAGCTTGATTCCCACTTACATTTTTAACTTCATGTAAATGCTGACTGGTTTGTAGTTTATTTCCAAGGAAATATGTGTATTTGTATAAAAATTATTTGTGATCTATCTGAAATTCAAATTTAACTGAATGTTCTTTATTTTTTATTTTCAATATGTGGCAATCATGTTCTACTTAGAAGCCAAAACTATTTGCAATCTTGCATTAATGAGTGGAGTCCTAGACTCCTCCTGACCATGTTGCTCTCTATTCTAAGCTATAGGCTGGCTTAACATCTGTTTTGTCTAGTTGATATAATTCTTATAGAAATGATGCTACTTGTCTGTATCTATCTATCTATCTATCTATCTATCTATCTATCTATCTATCTATCTATCTATCTATCCATCCCCTAAGTGTGCCTCAAACTCATTGTGGAGCCAATGATAACCTTAAACTTTGTATCTTCCTCCCTCTATTTCTGAAGTTTTGGTTTTACAAGTGTTTACTAACAAGACCAGCTTGATATTTTTGAATTCATCCTTCTTTCACAATTAAAGTGGTGTCAAGCATGTATTGACAAGATCTTTTTTTCTAATATTTAGCTTTTAAAGTATGTACTCTCCCTCCAAATATTTAGAAAGGAATTTTAACATTATGAAAACTTTAGGTCAACTTTCCTTCCTTTATATGGATCATTTCTTGCACAGAACAATTACAAAAATCATATAGTTACCTTTTGCATTGAACCTGTCTGTGTTGGAGATCTTTGGATCTCCTCAATCTTTATAGCATTTCCAGTTTCAAATTTTTATCCTCAAGATCAGCAACACCTACTTTCCACAGAAGTTAATTCTGTGCTGTAAAAAAAAATGAAATATTACCTAGGTTTTGTGTCTTACTATAACAGATAAACAAAAGGGTGGGTCTTGGGGAAAATGTATACATGAAAAGAGATTTAAGGATGTATATCTGAAGTCAATTGTATTCTAATATTTACTTTCCCAATTCTGAAATTACTTATAAGGATAAAATTACATTTACTTATTTTTCCTGAATTCTTTTAGTTGTAGATAGTAGGGAATTGGAGAGTAAATCCAGTTAGTTAAGGTTCCTCTTCAATTAAGTTTTTAGAGATTTTGATGTACAATTTTGACTCTATATTGCAAAACTGTATGGGTCAAATATGTTTGTCTGAGTTTGTCATTTTGCAGGTTTGTGTGTGTGTGTGTGTGTGTGTGTGTGTGTGTGTGTGCACCTATATTTTCTAACCTTGCACAAAGTCAGGCTTTCAAACCTTGCTGCCAATTCCTGTATTGTAAGTCACAAACAGCATGAGTTCTGTTTGTTTTCCTTCTGCCATGGCTAATCACCCCTGGCATAGTGAGTTCCAACTGTAGACTCTGAGAAGCTTAAATGTACAAAGAAGCAAACTGAAATAAATGTGAATGTTTTATAAAATACTATCTTCCATACAGAAACAGGTTGTATTTTTTTCTATATTTGAGATCCTTTGTCATTGCTTGAGGTAGAAAGACTGATAGCTAGTAGGAAAGGTTTATGATGTGCATACATGTCTCAAGATATCTGTGTCTATTTTCTTAAGTATCAAATGAAGAGAATGATGCTTAAATAGTGTCTTTCCTGAAGATAATGTCTATATGTGGAGGGGGAGGGTAGAGGAACTAGCATATAATGATATACTTGAAATTACTTTGTAAAGATTAAAGAATTATTCAAATTGGCAGGGAAGTGATTGATAGTGGCTCCTTCAAACTTTAGCTCATAGTTTTTTGATTTTTTCAAATTCTTTATTGGATATATTATTCTAGAAGACAGAAATGTGTTAAGAGATTCAAAAGGGAAAGCTACAAGTATTTTCTAATTATCTCTTGTTATATTGGTTGGCCAAAAAATGTTTTCATATGCTGAAACTCTTGAAAGTATGTGCCACTGATGGGGGATGTTCTTCTATATATATATATATATATATATATATATATATATATATACATACATACATACATATATATATATATATATATATATATGCTTCTCTTATTGGTTGATGAATAGAACACTAATTGGTTGACAGCCAAACAGGAAGATAGGCAGGGCTAGGTGATGAGGAGAATTCTGGGAAAGGTAGGTAGAGAGAGAGAGAGAGAGACTGCCTAGGACAGAAGCCATGTAGACCACACAGGAGTAAGGGGTCTGGACTCTTTTCCAGTAAGATAAAACTATTGTAAATACTTAGATTAATAGAAATGGGTTAATAACCAAGACAGAGCTAGCCAATAAGAAGCCCTAGTCATCAGCCAATGATTTTATAATGAATATAGCATCTGTGTGTTTATTTGGGTCTAAAGCAGCAGGACCCTGCAAGAAGAATTTCCGTACACACTTTACCTAAAATTTACTAGACTTTAAAAACCAAGCCTGTGCTGTAGATGACCATCAAGGAAGGCAGTGAAAGAATCCTGCAGTTGTCCATTCCTTAGGTCTCATGGATATTAATGGCAGATGCTGTTAACTGCATAGCCACAATTATGACAATGTTGTTTTACAACATCTCACAATACTGATTGAATTGTTTACATTAACACATTTTCTGTTCTTTCCTGTTTCTTGCTTCCCTATGCAGAGAGTACAGCATCCACATGAGTGTCCTTCCTGTGGAGGCTTTGGCTTCCTTCCATGCTCCGTGTGCCATGGAAGCAAGATGTCAGTGTTTCGAAATTGCTTTACAGATGCTTTCAAAGCCCTGAAGTGTACAGCTTGCAATGAGAATGGTCTTCAGCGCTGTAAGAACTGTGCTGGCTAACTGGAGCTTCTGCTGGGGAAAGGTTCATTTCATTAAACAAAGGCTAAAATTTGGTTTCTAAGCTTTTTTTTTTTTTTAAGAAAGTCATGTTTTTGCATTAAAAAAATAAAGTTTGTATATTATAATTACCTTTGGTTTAATTTTTGGTTCTGATTATTTTTGTTGTTTTCTTAAATACATATTTATTTATTCAACAACTGCTATGGCCAAAGTCTGGTTCCCCAAATGTTTCTGAATTTCAAAGGAACGAAAATGTGTTTCAGTGCTTATTGCAGTGTCTCTCTCTTGTTTAGGATGGTTTATTAGAACTCTCTAGATGTATAATGCATTTGCATGCATTCCTCAACTTTAGGGAAGCATATAGCTTTAAACAGAGGGAAATAACATATTTTTAGGCAACAATTTCTTTTGTTATGTAATAGTCCCAAAGCAAATGACATTAATTACACAGATAGATTTTTTGGAGGATGTTATAAAAACTGCTGGAACAGTTGTGGAGATTGACGTGTGTGTGTGTGTGGGTGTGTGTGTGTGTGTATGTATGCATGTACCTATGACATATGTGTCTGGCAGATGTATTACTATCCTCAGAAGACAGAAGAGGATTCCCTACTAGTTACAGGCAGTTATAAGCCACCTGACAGATGCTGGGAACTGAGTTTAGCAACTCTGGAACAGCAGCAAGTGTTTAGACTGCCTAGCTCTCTTCCTAGTCACCAATATTACAGAATTCTGAAACCGTTTCAGAGAATTAATTTTTATGTCTTGAAAATCAAAGTTAATTACTTGTGTCTTCGGTGTTCATGTGAGCTGTATATGTTTCTGGCATAAAGTAGGAAATCAGTCAGGCAAACAACAAATTTGTTAACACAAATACCTACATAACCTAAAATGTTAGAACAAAAATAAAATTGTATTCTGCATCTCTATGCTCTGAAAACTTCGTATTCTTCTCTGTAACTATTGATTTCAAAGGGTTGGCAAACTGGTTGCCATCAAAGGAAATATGATAATGAGATCCAATCCAGATTTCACCCATTAAGCCAAAAAGCAAAATGAAAAGGCTCAAGAAAGGATCTTCAAAAATGTTCTAATACATATAACTGCATAAGTAGTTAAAATTATTTTCTTTTTCAAAAGCCATTTTAAAAATAAATTACTATCCTTGATTACTTAAATGTTTAGAACATTGATCTAGTTTTGTCTCTCATGAGTAGAACTTAACAGCTGGGTGTCTCAGCTGGTCTTCAGTATATGCTGGAATCCTGAAGAAGTAGGCGCCAATGCCAGTGAAGGGATGGATGTTTTGAGAAGGTCAAGCAGAACTAACACACCCCCATTCCTTCTTCCCTTGCCTTTATAAAAGCTTCCATCAAAAGGTGTGTCCTAGATTAAAGGTGTGCCTTCCAGTCTTAAGGTCTGGATTAAAAGGTGTGTGTCTTCCTGTCTCAAGATCTGGATAACAAGTTTTCCCTCATTTTCTGGATTATAGTTCATTCCAGATACAGTCAAGGTGACAAACAAGAATAGCCATCATACCATTTGTCCTAAAATTTTGATTTCCTTACTCATTACTAATTTGAAAGTTACTTTTTACAGAATAGTTACAGAATAATTTTCAGTGCATTGAATCTAGTTTTCATAGATTAGATGGCTTTCTTTCTCATTGTTTTTGCATCTTAATGAGCCCATGCAATGTTTAGTTAAAATAGACTTTCATTCAATTAAAATTACTATGACTTTTAATTACACAATTACATGTAACACAATTATAAGAACACCAGGTGTGGGAAGAAAGAAAATGGTTGGTATATATATTTGTCTTCAGATAGTAGTAGAAGGCAAATAGACAAGAGTGGTTCTCTTGGTTGCAGACAGTCAGGAGGCAGAAAGCATCAGAAGAATTGGATTACCTGGGGTTTGGAAAGGGCCCCAAAGTATTGAAAGTACTGAAACGGAAGTTTGCTAACAAGGCTTGAGCCAAGTCTTGTGCCTAGCAGTAACCAGGGGCTTAGGGCAATTGCTTTTCTGATCACCTCTTAAGCTCTAAGCAGCTGGCATCGCCTAGGCCACTAGCTAATGTTAGCAGTGTTTAGCTGGAGGACCAAGTATGTTGGGAAACAGGGTTCTCTTTGCAAGTATTCTCTTAGAGGTATGTCCATTCTTTCCATTCAGGAAGAAGGAGTCTCATTGCTCATGCTGCTGCATGGGGCTTCCTTTTGATGGAAGTGACTGCAAAGGAACCTAGGAAGCATCTCTTTCTTTAGGAAGCCCTGGCCTCTTTGGAGATCATTTTGCAAAGTGACAGAAAATGGTTTAAACTGTAGCGAAGCATCCATTGATTAAAAAAACACCATTCCTCTTGGAGAAGAATGAGCATTGTAATGGCAACACTTGTTCTAATTCTATGTTGCACTTTGTAAATTTTTTCCATTAAGTATAGGACAGAATACACTAGAAAATTAAAAGTGCATAATTTAGTGATAAGGTGACTTAGAATAAGAATAAAACTTTCATAGAAGAATATAAGACATTCTGAAAAATGTCTTATAGGTTTTAATATTAGTGCTAGTCAATATACAGAAAATATCCACATTGATTCCTCACACTGCTTCATTTAGCATTCTGTGCTCTTAAGTTGTCACCTTTTAGTCTGTGTACTGACTGTCCCCTTATGTCTAAATTGCAGACACATAGATTAGAAAGGTAAGTATTGCATATACAATTCAGACAATAGTGTTTTGATGCAGCATCAATTTGTGACCCTGGATGAAAAATGTTAAGACTAATAGAAAATAACTGTCTTTACATTGTCAATCATCTATTTCCTTTTTTTTTTCCTTGTTGCTTTGCATCTAATGAGTAAATATGCAAAGTCCAGAGCTCCTAGAAGAATTTCATCCTGGAAGACCACCTGGTACCTTGATTTCTCTGAAGTCTAGGTCTGTTTTGAGTTTTCTGTCTGTTATAGATTTTACCTGAAGACAGAACTGTCAGTCTATTTCCTATCACAGTTTTGTTTTTTACCTAGGCATTTTTAAATCATGTTTTATTCTTTGAAAAGAGAATTATAGCTTTTTGTTTTCCCCAAGATACAAGTGCTCTTTGTATTCTTCAGTAGTTGCTATGGCTCCTTGAACTGTTATAAATATGCAAATAATTCTGGTATCTGTGTTTCTCTTCCCTTATTCTTCTCTGCCTGTATCTGTACAAATAGGGTTTGAGGAGGGGTTTGCAACTTACTTGCAGGGTGTACACATAGTAATCTAAATAAAATTCTTAAATTTGATAATAATGTTATGGTGATAATTATAGAAAACTTCCTAACTTTCTGGAGGCAAGTTTAAACCTATGAAACTCAATTTAAAAACTTACCAAGAATTAATTGTAAGGGACACAAAGATGCGTGTGACACAGCTTTTGTTTCCAAAGTGGTTCAGATTAAGCATGTGGCAGAGATCGAGGATACAAATTGTGTCCAATTATTGATTGCTAGATATGTGGTAGAGATACTAAAAATAGGATGTTCAGAGGAACAAAACACACTAGTCTTGTTGACTGATGTAGTTTGAAGCAGTGTCTTTGGTAATAGTTAGGATAACAGCAGCCAAAGTACAGATACCAAGACCTGCTATAAAACCAAGTGAGAGGAAGGCAAAGTGCTTGCTATAATGGCAGGCTGATGCAAGCATTCACTATGGCTTCAAATCCAAAGATTTGTAATGCATGCATTACAGAACATAGGAGATCAGGCTCTGGATGCCAAACACCTGGTTTGGATTTCACAGCTCCACCATTTCCTCTTTGTGTGACTTTAGGAACTTGTCTGTCCCTTATCTTCCTCCATTTCTTAGTTATAAATTTAGATGTAATGCTAATACCTACAAAATAGTCCTACCGAAATGGTTAAATAGTACATAGAACTTGTTTATGTTAGTCCTTTCCACGCAGAGTTTAAGATCATTTTGGTCCAGATGGTGAGAAGCTCAAGGGAGTCCATATTCATCATGAAGCCAATGAAGATATTGGCAATCAAACTGCTATTACCATGCTATGTTAATCTGTATAAAGACAATAATGATAAGATTAACAAACATGAGAGCCTGGAAACAACAACTTGAGATTTGGGGAGCAGCATATGTCCTTACCAAGATATGGTGCTTTTTAATAAAAAGAAAAGTAGGACGGGGTGTCTGGAGAAATGATGCAATAGTTAAGAATGCTTGCTGCTTTTCTATAGCTGCTTGCTGATTCAGTTTTCAGTACCCATTTTGGAAGGCTCACAATGGCCTGTAACTCCAGCTTCAGGAAACCTGATATCCATTTCTGCCCTCTGTGGGTACTTGCACACAGGCAGCTCCCACCTCTCTCCCCACACACAGAGAAAGAGAGAGAGACAGAGAGAGACAGAGAGAGAGAACATGAGAAAGACATAAATGAGAAAAAGAAATCTTTAAAAGAGAACACATGGCTTTGTATTTTGCATAAGGCTTTATGAAAAACCCTTTTCCTAAATCTGAGAATGAAGAGACTGAAGAGGAAATAGATCCTTCGTGCCACAGTGAACTACTGATAAAATTATTTTAGCAATTAGACCTGAGTCCTTCCATCAGGGACCAAAATAACAGCAACTTTGTTGAACTGGAAGCTGAAACCACCACAGACCCATTTTTAGCTTCCGTTGTCATCAAACTCAAAGGCAAAAGGTTAGTATTCAACCGGCTGATAGATTCTACTTGTCAATATGGAGTAGTGCTATTGTAGAAAGATGTCTTGAACACAGACAGCTTTTCAGAGATAAAGGGTGAAGAGAGACTATTGCACTACAACAAAAACAGACAGGCAAAGGGCTTAGGTCTGGGGAAGTAGGTTTTGGATCTGGATCAGGAGAAAACCCCAGTTCCCTGAGATGCTAGCTGAGAGCAGATATAACATGAAATAGGATGAGGAAGTTACAAACACAGATGAAAAGTAATGAATGACCTGCTGCAGAATTGTAGGTGAGAGCATTTATCCACAAGATGTTGGGAGACCAGAAGTTAGACAGACTCCCTTGTAGGGAGACAGAGAGAGGTGCCATGACTAGGTAGTGGAGATGGTGAATATCCAAAAATGGTCAGTTTCTTCATCACTCCCTGGCTTGAGACAAAGCCTGGCAGTTTAAAACAGAACCCCTGTTAGCTTTTGTCTCCCATGAGCAAGTCCGTGCTGATGGACTGGTTCAATAAGTTTAAGGCCAGATCAGAACCTGTCATCTGTGTCATATACAGTTGTGGGCCAATCAAGCATCCTACCTCTCCTCAAACTGACCAACCCCAAATTAGGAGAGGAAAATCCTCCAGAGGCTTCAAAATCCCAAGTCCTCAAGAAGAGATTGGGCTTTCTTTCTTTCTTTCTTTCTTTCTTTCTTTCTTTCTTTCTTTCTTTCTTTCTTTCTTTCGTTCGTCCTTAATTCCTTCCTTCATTCCTTTCTTTCTTCTTTCTTCCTTCCTTCCTTCTCCTTTTTCTATTTTATTTTCTTATTTTACATATAGATCCCAGTTCCCTCTCCCTCCCAACTTCCCATGTCTCTCCCCCAATCCCTCCCATCCCATTTCCCATCCATGCCCCAGGGAGGGTGAGGCCTTCCAGGAGGGATCATCAAAATCTGTCAAATCATTTTGGGTAGGGCCTAGGCCCTCCCTAGCATCTCTAGGCTAAGGAGTATCCCTCCATGGGGAATGTATCCCAAAATCCTTTTGTGCACCAGGGATACATCCTGATCCCACTGTAAGAGGTCCCATAGACTGTCCAGGCCTTCTAACTGAGACCCACTTTCAGGGGGGCCTTGTTCCATCCTATTCTGGTTTTCCAGCTATCAATCTGGGGTTCATGAGCTCTCCTTTGTTCAGGTCAGCTGTCTCTGTGGGTTTCTGTATCCCGGTCTTGACCCCTTTGCTCATCACTATTCCCTCTGCAACTGGATTCCAGGGGTTCAGCTCAGTGTTTAGCTGTGGGTGTCTGCTTCTGCATCCATCAGCTACTGGATGAAGGCTCTACGATGGCATACAAGGTAGTCATCAACCTCATTATTGAAGAAGGTCATTTAAGGTAGCCTCTCCATTACTGCTCAGATTGTTAGTTGGGGTCATCCTTGTAGGTCTCTGGACATTTCCCTAGTGCCAGATTTCTCTTCAAAGCTATAATGGCTCCCTCTGTTATAGTATCTCTTTTCTTGCTGTCCTCTATTCCTCCCCTTATGCAATCTTCCTGCTCCCTCAAGAAGAGTAGGGGAGAGGAGATTGGATTTTCAGCTTTGCAGAGGGCTCTTTTTCCCTGTGTCTGCTGTGCCTGTGTGTTTGTGATTCTTCAACTATGGATTCTGTATTTATTTATTTATTTATTTATTTATTTATTTATTTATTTATTTTATAACCAAGTCCATTTAAATGAAAAGAAACATTTATAGACAATATTTGGGAATTTGGGCATCGTTCTTTCCAAACTACTTCCTGCTGGTAAGGGGCGCTGTCATGGGGGATTCTAAGAAGATGCAGAAATCATGGCTGTAGTCTGTAAGGCTGCTTTGTCCAGCTGTTTTGAATGGAGGATCACTTGGTACTCTGTTTCAGGTGGTCTGGCTTGATCAAACCACATTAGTCTAGAAGGAATCCACATCTTTTCATTTTCTGTGGAAACAAAAATAGAAATCCTTTTCCCCAGTAACTTGTCCTTGAACTTAAATTTTGAGTCAGAGCTTTTTTTTTTTTAAATTTATTATTTTACATGTCGATCCCATTTCCCCCTCCCTCCCTCCCTCTCTCCCTTGCTCCTTCCCTCCCTTTTACCTCTCTCAATGCACCCTAACCACCCTCCCCTCCCATCCCCCCAACCCAATTCCATATATAGGGGAATGCCATCCAGTTGGGGTCATGTAGATCTGACAGGTCATGTGAAGTAGGGACTAGGGTTTCTCTCCTATCTCTAGATTAAGGCAGTTATCTCTCCATGGGGGATGTGTTCTCAAGGCCCTTTTGTGCACCAGGGATACATCCTGGTTCCACTGTCTGAGGTCTCTTAGACTGCTCAGTCCTTCTGGCTGAGACCCATATTCAGGGGGGCCTGAGTCAGTCCCATGCTGGCTTCTCAGCTATCAGTCTGGGGGGGCCTGTTAGCTCCTCCTTGCTCAGGTAAGCTGTCTCTATGTGTTTCTGCAGCCTGGTCTTGTCCTCTCCATCTGCATCTGGGTTCTAATTCAACTCAGTGATTATGTATGAGTGTTTGCTCCTGTTTCCAATGGGCATTAGATGGGGGCTCCATGGATAAGTTAGTTGTTGACCTCACTATCTGGGAATGGCTTTTATGGTAGCCTTTCCACTGAAGCTCAAATTGTTAGTTGGTGGCAGTCTTGTAGTTCTCTATATATTTCTTTGTGTTCAACTTTATTTTCAAACCAATATTAGCTCCCTCTTTTATTCTCTCTCTCTCTCTCTCTCTCTCTCTCTCTCTCTCTCTCTCTCTCTCTCTCTCTCTCGGATTCTTCTTGCAGTGCTTGAGATTTCTTTGTTGTTACCTGTCGAGCTATGGTGTTTTCTGCCTTGTACTTCTTTAACTGACAGAAAACAAAATCATGATCCCTAGCTAATCATTATTATATTCCCTTCTTATCTCTAGATGTATCTCTGTAGGTGTAATTAAGTGTCTCTCTATTTTCTTTCCCACCTTACCTTTTTGTGTTTGAGTATGTTGTTGACAATTAATTTACTAATCAAATCTATATTTTACTTTATATTCCTATCAAAGCTCTTTTAACCATCATCCAATATCTCCCACTTAATCAAATTCCTTCCTCTTTAATTCAGCTGCAATTTCTTTCTTTTACCTGTGGGTTACCTGAGGACATTTTGTAAGTTTCAGAGCTCTTGCTTGGGATGGAATGGTTTTCAGTTCAATAGTCAACTCATGAGAACAGTTGTGTTTGGTTGTTACAGCATTGTGCTTTGGAGAGTTGCATTTGGAAACTTGAGTATGAGCTTAGAGGAAGTGCAAATTCTGTTCCCTTTTTGTGGGATGGTAGCAAGTACAATACAACAGGAAGTGGAAATAGAGGAAGCTACAAGTGTGCTGGAAGTGGCAACTCTGCAGGAAGTGGCAACTATGCTGATGTGTTTTCAGCTGGGAGCTTGAGTAGGTATGAGGATTATTCCATTAACAGACTGGTGAGGCACTAGATTAAGGATCTCTCAGGATTTTGAAAAACAGAAGTACTTGAAGGAACCCTCAAGTGAGACATGTGTATTACCTGCTAATAAGATGGGAATGCAAATAATTAGATAAAAAACATCAAAATAAAGTTGAAGTAAGCTTATGCCTGAACATTTCTTTTTACCATATTGGGAGTGATTTTTACTGCATAAATTCAGTTACTTCTGAATTTTAAATTAATACATGACTGTTGCAGATTTTTTTTTTTTTTGGAAAGAAAAGGTACCAAAATGTATCCCTTTGACATTATTTCAGAACTTTAAGTTTGCATGAATTGTATAAAGTTGGGCTATTCTCTGCGCTTGCCTGCACGTGAGCACACACACACACACACACATGCATGCGCCAATAAGCAGACATTTCTGTCCCACCAGCTGCTTACCAAATAAACACACAGAGACTTAATATTAATTATAAATGCTTGGCTGATAGCTTAGGCTTATTTAGTTAGCTCTTATAACTTAAATTAACCCATTTCTATTAATCTATGTGTTGCCTGAGGTCCATTTACCTCATGTACATACCATCCTGCTTGCTCTGTATCTCATGGGATTTCCTTCTGACTCCCCCACTCTCTGACCTTCTTCTTGCCAGCATTCTTTCTGTCCCCCAAATCCCCATAGCCACTTGCCAATCAGCTTTTTATTAATAATGAGTGCAACTCCTCTTCACAGCATACAGAAAGGTTATTCCACAGCATGCACTACTGCCACCCACACAAATATCTCCTCACTACTTTTCAGTCATAAAGTCAAGCAAAATACAACGATTTTTTTCAAGTTTGGCTCAAATGTATCATCAACCAGACAGAGGAGAGTGGAGGAAGTGAGGTGAGGGGTTAAAAGGATTTTGAGAGCGATCATGAAATCAGTAAGCACAAATTAGGCAGGAAGATTATTTCAAGAATTCAAAACTTACAGAAGAATGACAATTAATCACTACCACCCTGCACCACCACATTGGTACTTATGATTGCAATATATTTTTAATTATTTATTACACAATGGAATTTAGTCATTGTCTTAGTCTACAAGAAAAGCAGTAGAACTGTGCAATATGACATAAGTAATATAAATAACTTTATTAAAATCAATAAGTTTATATTTATTCAAGCAGGGATTAAACCATTTATTATATAATCTACTTTATCATTGTTGCTATGGTAGGATTGCATTTATGCAACCAATTTTGTTCTTTTTTGTGATAAATTATTACCTTTTCCAATTGTATTTCTGAATGATTCAGAGGCAATTTGGTTTTGAAAAGTTGTAAAATTGCTTTGAATGTGACTATTATTGGACCTCTTATTCACGTTTCTAGAAATAGTATTACAAAACATCTAAAATAAGAATAATTTTTGTAAGTATATTTAAAACATAGTATGTTGGGAATGTTGAGTGATTAGAAAAACTCACGACATTTTCTGAAGAGATTACTACCTTGTATGTTTTAATAATGCATTTTAATCTTTGTATTATCATTGATGATAAGTGTAACATTTGAGTCAGACTATCTTCCTCATTAAGATTCGCAGAATGAATATTCCGTTGTTTACACACCTTTACATTTATTGTTCTCCAAAGCTGGCAAAAAAGGGAAACATAAGAAAAAAATGGAAGTCCCAAGAAGACTGATTCTGACTACATTGATATATATATATATATATATATATATATATATATATATATATCTTTTTTAAAAAATTTCTTCTGTTTTAACTCTTTCAAATAGTCCCATAACAAATAGGAAAAGGAAGAAATTATGACAAAGTTAATTATTTGCTATGTGCTCCAGATACACAAACAGCTAAATCTAATGTCAGGTTGAGGAATTTCAGGCTCTTTCCCACCCTCATTTATTCTCTCCAGTTATGTTCTGAACAGAACTTAATGAGTCAGGAACAAAGCAGGATTAATGACACTCATGGACATCCTATGTGCAATTATCTCTTGATAACATGGTAATGAGAAAAGGCATTGTGAAACATGCTCTGAGTTTTTATCCTTTTAGAATAGGCTTGTGGTACTGAGAATTTTTCTGAAGACTCATTATGAAGTGAATATGAAATGCTAGAGCACTCTTGGCCTCACGGACTAGACCCAAGGTAAAGTCTGAAATGACAAACTAAGAAGATGTAATGCACAGATGCTACACCTAAGGAACTTGCCAAATCTCATGTTCTTTTTACTTCAGGACATCTGAAACCTCTCCCAATAATGGTATATGTTAATTTCCTCAGAACAATATGAACATTTTATATAATAGAATACAGAAAGAATAATGCAAGGTAAAAGTAAAAAGTACATGTGTAGAATACAATGGTTGATTCACTAAAACTTCAGCTTCATAGACATCTAAGTCATAATTAGTCATTAGAGAGACTAATTCCAACTTGGATTATACATATGAGTTTTTCTTTTCTTTTTTAAAAGTATTTTTTTTACTGAAGTTAAAATATGAAATATAAAAGCATCATGTTTTTTTCATTTCCCTCTCAAACCTTTCTTATATGTACACCCAATTAATGGTTTCTTTTTCTTTAATTGTTGATATCTATCTATCTATTTATCCATCATCTATCATCATTCTGTATACCTATATGTGCATATCCCTCTCATGCATCAAAGGCTCATGAGAATTTTTTTTTACAATACTTACATTTTTTTCCAAATAGAAGCTCAGTTATACTATTATACAACTGAATTTTTATTGTTTCTCAATTAAATCATTGTTGTCTGCCAACTTGTCCTTAATGCTTAGTATGGGAAAATTAAATTTACACATTAAACCTGGTTGAGGTGCTAAAGTGAGATGATGCATAAAACTTACTGAAATACTCATCTTGAAATTGGACAATTCAAGAACAGACTTAATGAGCTTTACATTATAAAATAAAAGAAATAAACTGTCTTGACCATTGCATAAAATTTTAAGGAGTCCCATGTGTATAATGTAATTGGTAGCTTATAATGTCTTCTGTTACTTTCATCATACTGAAATATATTGTTCAATACTGCAGATCTTCCATTTTCCTTGGTGCTTGAAACTCATATGTCATAAATGCAATAAATTTATAGTTGAATTATAGAATGTGAAAATTATGCTTAGATTTTGTTGGTGCCCTAAAGTATTTTTTTGTAAGTACAGTACACATTGATACTTTTCTTTTACCAGGGATGTCTAATACAGACTCTAAGAGACAGTGTCGGTAACCTTAAGATTTATTTGTTTATTCATTTTTATGTGTATGTCTGTTTGCATATATGAGTTTATGTCTGTCATATGTATATGGATCCAGTGGATGTTGGAATAGGGCATAAGTTCCTCTAGCACTAGAGTTATAAGTAGTTATGAACCTCCATATGGATTCTGGGAACTGAACCAGGGTCCTCTGCATGAGCAGTAAAGGCTCTTAACTAACTGCTTGGCTTCTCTCCAGCCCACATCATCAGTATTTGAGCAGATTAGATAGAACTTTATAAACAAACAAACTGGAAAACTGTTTGTTTGTCTTCATCTAGCTTCCTTATGTGTTCCTAATGCTCCAAAGAAGGAGTGGAGAAATTTACATGTGTGGATATTATTCCTTATGTGATTTCTCTGACTGCATTTGTAAAACAACTGTATTAAACAATTCCCTGATTTTCCCTTGCAAAAGAAGTGAATACTGGGAATCTGAGTTTTGAAAAAAACACCTGTCCTTTGATACAATTCCCAGAGAGGTTTTAGGACAGCACTTTAGTGTACAGACAGGACCTCATTTGTCAATGTTACTACTTCTTATGTTTGGGGCTTGTAGGGGAAGTCTCTCTCTCTCTCTCTCTCTCTCTCTCTCTCTCTCTCTCTCTCTCTAGCTCTTTAAGGAGCATATATATATATATATAATTTGATCGATCAGCTCTCTTTCTGTGACCATTGTTCTTATTTTTCTTGTATCGTTGCAGATGAATTTGGAGCTTACAAACAGAAATCTTACTCTTCATTCATGTTTTCTCTCCCCTCAAGCAGTTGTCTTAAAACAATCCAAATGATCAACTAGAGTATTTGCAAACATTGACTGTTTATTGACATTCAGATTTCTAAAAGAAGTCATTCTGGGTTGTTTGGTAAACTAAAATACTTTACAACTAGTTATTTCTTAAACATTTTAAATCAAACATGATTTTATTCATAACTCCCCCCCAAAGAAGTAAACAACAATACCAGTCAACACATTGAAAGTTAAATATAGCTGAAATAACAGTTTTTTGTTTTTCAGTCTTGCTGACAGTTTTAAGAATCATGCCAACATTGCACGTCTGGATGAACTGTGAGACATTTTTCATGGCTGGAGAGTGCTTTTTGGATGTTAGTGAAATATGTGTTGTTGCTCAAGATACCAAAGCCTGGCTTTTGTTTTAATGTTGACATTGATCTATCATAAGAGAACAAGAAAACTACTAACATTTGAAAATCAAAATTTCTCTTAAAACTGGAGAAGAACTAAGACAGAACGTCACAAGCAACTGGTAGGTATACAATTTTGTAGAAAGACTCTCTGAAAGAAGTCTTGGGCAAATATCAATCATCCCTGTCACTAACTTAGATTTAACTATCAACTTTATTCCATCTCTTTTATAAATTCTAGCAAATAGCACAATAAACTACTAATGAGTATGCTTATTTTAATATCTGAAAGTCAGGGTTGAAGCATTGGTCTCAAAGTGTAAAAAGGGGTTTCACCAGCTGGAATTCAAAGACCATGCTGTGAGGAAGACTTATTGCCTTTGGCTGCTCATTGGGAGCCCTTGCTAAGCTGGGCACACTCTCTCCAAGGCCATTCATCTTCCGTGGAATTTCATCCAAACATGCAGACACTTCCACCCCATTGCACAGCCCACCTGAAGCCTTATTCATTGTATTTGATTTATTTATATTGTGGATGTTTCTCCCAATGTTCCAATAAGAATTTAATATAAATTCAACATCCAAGGCAAATCTACCAACCAAAAATGGTTTTAATAAAATCCAAGATTTACAAAGAATGTTGGATGAGTCATTGTTGTAAGAATACAATCAACAAGGAATACTGAGGGTTTCCATGGAGTTTTGAAGGCAAAGATATTTTTGCCTCTGAAATGAAACATTCTCATAAAAGGTCACATATAACGTGGAAGATAAAGAAAGTTAGCTGTTTGATGGTAGCTGTATATAATGACTAAACATTAGTCTTTGGTTTTGATATTTTCCTTTGAGACAATCTTTTTCTACAGCCAAAGCTAGCCTAGAACCCTTCATTGTACAGTCTCCACTTCCTGGACTCTGGGATGACAGACATGACACCATGTCTAGTCAGCATCAGTGTTCACAATGAATTTATAATCACCACATTTTATTTCTAGAATATCCTTGGTATTTTAAAGAGAAATAACATGCTCAAAATATACTATCCTATTCTCTAAATAGTCATCATCAACAATTGCTAAAAATTTGAATACTTTAGGAAACTTTGTTTCACTATATGAAGTCATCAGACAGCACACAAACCGAAGGGGTGTTGAAAATAAAAATGAAACATGAATATTCATTGAATTTAATGTCAGAATATTACTAACATCGACTCTAGAGAACAAGTATCTTTCTTTTTTGTTCAATCAGAACTTTCTTTTTTCAGCTGAAAGAAGTATTTTAAACAATATATTCTGATTACAATTTTTGCCTCCCCCAATGATTATACAGAGAACTTTGTTAACAGGTTGAATAGATGTTTTTGTTTTGTTAAGGAAATGTGTTATCGACAGAATAGCTGATGGAAGGCTGCTAATATAGAAGTCTCAGCCTAAGATTTCAACCTGATGATTCTTAGTATCTCTTATCAGGAAGCTGCCACAATTCTCAGGCATTGTTATGACATTGGCATCAGTATACAATGGGAGTGGAACTGTCTTATTGTTACTTTGGAAAAGTTGTCTAAATTGGAATTAGACCACTCTGTACATGCTATGAAGGAGCCTGAAGTTCTTGACTTACTAGGAATTACTAAATCTTATCTGATGTCTCTAGAAAATAGTTGTAGTGATATATTACTTATGATTTATTAAAGGTTGCCTGAGGAGTCAGAAAGCAAAGTAGTGATATATTACTTATGATTTATTAAAGGTTGCCTGAGGAGTCAGAAAGCAAAGTCAGCCACAAGCCAGAGAAGCCAGGAACATAGCTTTAATCCCAGCAGTCAGAAGCTAGGAGGTAGTGGTACCTCCTAAAGGTACACACCTTTAATCCTAGGACTCTGGATTAAGAGGTGACAGAAGGATCTTTGTGAGTTCAAGGCCACACAGATCTTCACAAAATTGATCCAGTCCTAAAGAGAAACATCACAATCAAAGATTACCTCAGCACCTGGGATCAGGCACCTTTAATCCCAGAATTAGGGAGATATATAAGATAGGAGTAAGGTCTCAGTATCAAGCATTCTTTCTTTAGCCACATTGAGGATAGGAAGACATTGAAGTCTCAGTATTCTCCAGCCACACCGAGGAGAGGCAAAAGTTTGAGACTTGGTGAAAAGCCATGTGTGGATCAGCCTTTTCAGTTTGAGCTAGAGGTGAGAGGTAGTGGCTGGCTGGCTGCTTTGCTTTTCTGAACTTCAGCTTGAAGGTTGAACCTCAGTGCTAGTCTCTGGGTCTTTTATTTTTCCTGTTATAAATACTGGCTTATAATTTAATCCTATAAATCTTATCTGGATATTGCTCATTGGCAAGCCCTAACCTAGAACTGCAAAAGGAAGACAATAATAACATATAGGCTTTAGAATTGTGTAGAAATTATGATAAATGAACAGTGAATTTTGCAGATCGGCTTTTATGTAGCTTTAAGTAGCATTGGGAACTTGTTTTGATATAAAGAAATGTTAAAACACTGGAGCCAGAAAACAAAACACACAATTTATATACTATATGATGTTTATAAAATAAAAGTATAATTTTACACATATGAAGGAAAAACATAGATGGTTAACTTATTAGTGTTCGATCAATGTTTTTATAATTTTAGAAAGTTATATGTAAATTACCAGGAGAGAAATGTCAGCAATTTTACCCAACTTTAAATGCTATGAGCTACATAACAGCTTGCTTGGCAAGATATGCCCACTGATATAATTGTTTCATAAATATTATAGGAGTAACCAAACACTTTCTTGATTGTATTTAAAACCCAATCCACAAGGTGGAACTCATGTCTCACATTCTTAATTGGGCCCCAAACCTATGCCCCTGGCTGGCTAAATCCTATGGCACAGGAAAGAACACAATACTATTATTCTGCTAAATGGACATAGAAATAAAGTGCCATTTAAGTTTCATTTTTTTATGCCCATAGGTTAAAGCATCTCTCAACCTTCAACAAAAAAGCTTTTGTTTGCGGTAGATAACAATTAATACAGCTCCACAATGGTTAATATGTAGAGTATAAGTATTCAATTCTATATCACATTGCCTCTCAAAGCTAAGGGATCATCATGGAAGAGATGGTAGAAAGGTTACTAGAGTCAAAAGTCCTGGACAATTGCAGAGAAAAGTATTTGCCAGACATGACATGGATGTTGCATACATGAACCACAATGGCTACAAACACATACATAATAATTGTTCAAGGCCAACCCATCCAAAATACAAGCTTGGGTAGGGGTAGGGGCTCATATGGGAAGCTAAAAAGTTATTTGCAACTGGTGGCTGTTAAGGATGAAAAAGTCAGTTTTCTTTAAGGATACACAGCCCCTCAAAGGCTACACACTCTTACTACATGTATATACAGGCAGCACTAAGTAGACTCATTTGTTTGAGCAGCAAAATATCAGCACATGAAGGCAGGAAGAAAAAGTGGTGGAAGGGAGAGGGTAGGTAAGAACTATAGGGAAATAATAGGGGGTATATTAGATCAAAACACATTGTATGCATTCATGGATTTCTCAATCAACAAAACAAAAGGCTGCAAGTTGAAAGGAACTATCCTGGAAGAGCTTTTTTACTTTAAAATTGATTAGGTTCAGGTGTCTTTGATGGCCTACTTTTTGCAGCACTTTAACAAATGAATGAGTAAATGCTCCTTTGATATGGAAACTTTTGACATCTGCTCTCTCCCAAGACATATACCATTCAAGAAAATCTTTGTTGCCAGTTGATTGGGGGAGGTATTTGACTTACATAGGTGTAACAAGATTCTCCATTCTTCTTGTAATTTTATGTGAATTTGGGCTTCTCTTGCCCATATCAAAGTTTACCTAAGGAATTAGAGTTAGTCATATTATCCATGCACACCAAGAGAGGATAGGGAAGAGGAAGTAACAAAAAAAAAATGAGTTCAGGAGATGTAGTGAGAACTTTTCCAGTTCCCAAATCCTTCCTGAGTCTTTGGAGACCTAGAATTGTTGCCTCTGGAACCAGTGACATAGCTTGTGTTTGTATAGGAAGGTTCATCTCCCTGCCTATCTCACCCGCCCCCCCCCCAAAGTACTATATTTTGAGTTGGCTTCTGACTTACACAATCAAAGCTATAACAGAAGAATCTTATTGCTTAAACAGTAGTGATACATTTATAACATCTAACTCAATTCAGTAGATAGGTTCTGGGAAAAAAATAATTCTACTTCTTTTCTCTTTCTGACTTAATATTTTCCATCATTATATTTTTCTCACTGCCCATGTTTCCAAAATTTCCAGTTGACCTCTGTCATGAGAAGATAATGTGACACATAATCTGAAATTCAGAACATGTGTTTTGGGCTTGTTAAAAATCACCAGTAAATGATAGACAATTAAATTTAATGACAAAAATGAAGTTCTAGTAAGACTTCAAAGTAGCATGTTCTTTACCTATGGGGCAAATGAAGCATAGTACTGCCGTTAAGCAATGCAATCAAAGCTTTACTCCAGAGAGAACACATTGCATTTCACATAAAATTACAAATTGCCTTTTTCTCTTCTGCAAGGTAATTGGCCACACTGGTAGATATATCATCACTAACATAAAGTATTGTAATAGGTATGGAAGCCTGTGCTAGCAACAGCGATTTAGCAAGCATGTTAAGGCTTTGTCAGAGGAACATTTATTGCAACTGGCTTTCATATAAAGAGACACACCATAGAGGAAGAATAAATATATTCTTTGTATAAGGCTTTTGTTAAAAAAATCAAATACATATTGTGCCAGTATCTGTTTCATTAATTTCATAAGGGCAAACACAGTGACAGTCACTTAATGCATCATTTTAGAAATTGCTATTGTAATATTGTATTAGTGTTAATTTTATTCACTTAGAGCAAGACAAAATATGACCATAAAAGCATTCGACAGGAAACATTTATGACCTAAATCATTCAGTCTATAGAAAAATCCAGTTTGTTCAGTTTCCTCTAAAAATTTTTTGCTCCTTAGGGGCATGGATAATCAACCCATGAATTTAGGAACAAAATTTAGTTGCATAATGTTTGATATTTAAAATCTTGAAGAACTTTTCTCTTTTATTTCACCCTAATGAATCTGAGAAAAGAATTATGTAAAAGTGAGAGTTCTAAGTGGACTCCTACAATATCATCTCTTAGCAATGCTCCTTATAATGAGTGCACGGCAAAAATATTCAAAGATTACAGCCCAATGTATGTAAGGCCCAGTGGGAGCAAGCCCTTGTGCTTTCCTGGCATGACCTAGGTCACTAATCCATTTTCTTCTTCTTCTCTCTCTCCATCTCTCTCTCTCTCTCTCTCTCTCTCTCTCTCTCTTTTGGAGGGGGGGGTGAGGGTACTATATATTTCTTTAAATTAAAAAGTAATAATTCTGTATGACTATTTTGCTGGCATGAATGTCTGTGCACATATGCATACCTGATATCTGCAGAGGCCAGAAGATGGCTTCAGATCTCATAAAACTGGAGTTAGTGATGGTTACAAGTGCCATGTGGATGCCAGTAATCAAACCTGGTGAGAGTGCTCTTAACTGCCAAGCCACCTCTCCAGCTGCAGATACTGTAGTTCTCTGTGATGTTTGGTGAATTGCTCTGTAAAGATAGTCCTATCACAATTAAAATAGAATAGCGTGTTCAGATAACTTAGAGTTATAAAAAAGCTTTTAGTATTAAATATTTAGGATACCGTATACAATAATGGATAATTAAGTTACAGTATTCCGTTCCTTGACCAAGCCAATGACACTAATTGAATTGTTTGGCTTCAAAACACGTAACATTGCTTTAGCATAATTAAAATAAATTCAACCTATGAGAATAAAGAATACATTAAATACACACATTTACATAATGAAGTAGTTTAGTTTAGAAACTGTTGTACAATGGAATTCTATTAAATATGTAACATGAAATTTAAGAGAGATAAATATATTAAATACTTACCTGGTTATTACATTTGCTAGCTGATTAAGTTTCAGTAAACAGAATTGAGTATTTCATTGCTTTTAATTGAAAATATTTTCATAGAGAAGAGTAGCAACTTTAAAGAAATTATTTTCTTGAAATTTTGGTGCTTTTTTTCTTTTGTCATCTTTTCTATCAGAAATATTTGTTTTATTTTAAAATCCTATTTTCTGTAAGCTTTACCTCATTAAATATGTCTTGGTTAAATTAATACAACTATACCCAGTTAGTGGTTTCTAACTCTACTATTCATTTCACACTTAACTAGTTAATGTTATAAAAAGCAAAAAGGGTTTTCTCTTTTCTGTGTCTTCTTGCTTATTTGTATATTTATGGATTAATGGATTAAATTGTTCTTAGGGCAAAATCCTTTTAAGCAATACATTTTGTTCTTCTTAACCTCTCATTTATTCTTTGTGCTCTTTCTTATGTCTCCTAAGATGTTTTCATGCTTATTTTTCCCCATTACTAATTCTAATATTAGCTGTTAAGACAATGAGTTGCCTTTTTCTTTTAGTAAATAACAATATTTGGAAACCAAGACCTAGAGATTGAACAGGTACATTGCTGTTAGGGAGTGGGGGATGCTACTGCCTCAAAGGTATGCATATACAAGTTTAGGTATGTAACCATCTTATAACACATGTATGTGAGTGCATGCATACATGTATGTGCATATGTAAAACCATGAGTTCATTTGCCATCCTCAGTTCCAGTTTAGTAACAGTGTTCCCTTCAAGTTTACTCTTCTCCACTGTTTTACTCTATTCTCTGGAGAGACAGAGTTCTGTAGTCTATTATTTAATAATTTCTTTCTTCTCACACATTCCAGTATCTTCCTATGGCCTATGGCAACAACCACCAGCTCTTTTATTATGGGGCTCTGTTCTTATTGTGCAAACAACATTCATAATGCCCTGTCAATGCACACCATTGTTCTTATTTTGTTGTGACCTCAATAGTTTGTGTCAAGCCAATGGTACAAGCTCTGACTGGTTATCTCCTCTTGATGGATAATATTTTCAAGAAAATAGAGCAAAAGTAGAAATAAAGGAAAAGAAGGAAAGAAATAAGGGCAAAAGGAGAAGAGTGATAGTACTTATATTAGTGCCTTAGTTAGGATTAGAAAAAAAAAACTCTTTTACAAACCTATAACTTCTATGTGTTTCTGAAGCCTGGTCTTGTCCTCTCCATCTGCATCTGGGTTCTAGTTAGACTTAGTGTTTATGTATGGGTGTTTGCTCCTGTTTCCATCAGGCATTAGTTGAGGGCTCCATGGATAAGTTAGTTGTTGATCTCACTATCCAGGAAGGGCATTTATGGTAGCCTTTCCACGGATGTTCAAATTGTTAGTTGGCAGCAGTCTTGTAGTTCTCTAGACCTTTCTTATTGGCTCCCTCTTTTAGGTTTTCTCTCTCTTTCTCCCCCCCCCATCTCTTCTATTCCTAACAGGGCTCAATCTTCCTATTCGCACATGTTTTCCTTTCCTCCCCCTCGTTTTCTCCTACTTCTCTCTCCATTTGCTGCCCCCCTCCACTTCCCCTGTGCTCTGGGGGGGGGGACTTGTCCCTTCCCGGTTCTGTGAGGGACTTTTATATATGAATCTCTTAGAATACACCTTGTATCCTAGTTCCTCTGGTGGTGTGAATTACATAGAGACAGCTGACCTGAACAAGGAGGAGCTAATGGGCCCCCAGACTGATAGCTGGGAAGCCAGCATGGGACTGACTCAGCCCCCTCCCCCCCAATATGGGTCTCAGCCAGAAGGACTGAGCAGTCTAAGGGACCTCAGACAGTGGAGTCAGGATGTATCCCTGGTGAGCAAGAGGACCTTGCGAACACATCCCCCATGGAGGGATAACTGCCTTAACCTAGAGACAGGAGAGAAACCCTAGTCCCTACTTCACATGACCTGTCAGATCTACATGACCTCAACATGGCATTCCTCTACATATGGAATTGGGGTGGGGGGATGGGAGGGGAGGGTGGTTAGGGTGCATGTGAGAGGGCAGAGAGGGTAAAAGTGAGGGAGGGAGAAAGGAAGGGAGGGAGAGGGAACTGGGATCGACATATAAAATAATAAATTAAAAAAATAAATAAATATTATTTAAACATTCAAAAAACAAACAAAACAAAAAACCAAACCTATAACTTCAAGGGGAACAATATCCTAACCAGACACTCCATGCTAGCAAATGGGAAACATATATCCCTGGCATTACAGGCGAGATAGCACATAGTGAGTCACAGGACATGGAGACATAAAGTTGGTACTCATGTGGAAGTTTCATCCCTGTTGACTAATTTTTATGGTGATATGCACCTGCTGCAAGAAAAAGGAAAGGCTCAGTATCACTCAGCTGGGAACCCTTCTAGCTATATTAAGGACTAGCCTGACAAAATTAGCTCACTGCTACAACAGTGACACAAATATTATAGGAGCAACCAACCAATGATTGGATTAAAGGTCTGTTCAATGATAGGGAACCAGTGTCTGTCACTATTAAAGGACCAAAAACCTGTGGCTATATAGGTCATAGGGTAGGACACAATATTGCTATTTTGCCAACTGCATTAGTATTGGAATGACTCCTAGTGACCATGCTATCTATATAAATCAAAGCACCTCTCAGCCCTCATCAGAGAAACTTGTCCTTACAATAGATGGATATCAACACAAAGAACCCCCACTATTGGTAAAATAACAGAGAAAATAGGACTTTGGGGTGCTCATCCATAAATTGAGCATTCATATCACTCTTCCCCTAAGGTTCAGGGATCTTTGCTGAATAGGCGGTGGTAAGATCTTAACAGAAGTGATGGATATCTTCATGAAAACAGACATACCAGGATAAATGCATGCATGGACTCCCAGTTGTGACAGCTTGCACAATACCTGCATAAACTCCAGCCATACAAAATCCTAGCGTAGAGTTTATAGATAGACACATATTCCAAACACTAGCTGAGAAATGATTGATATTGGTTACTGATCATTTCTGATCATATATTGCAATTTAACTGAAAAGGTGTTAGGTAACTTAATCAGAATCAGACATTAATTAAGGAGAGATTAAAATTTAAATTTGTTGCATTCCAAATCTTTTCTTCTGTGCTATGGCTCTTTGCATTTAGTGTTCAGTACCATGCATTGGTCAATAGTTATATAATTGCCTTAATTAAATAATGATTATCAGTTCATATAGCTGATGCTAGTTTCAGTTGAAGATTTATCAAGGCAGATAGATCTGCCTGCTGTTTGTCTGTTTGTTTGTTTCTTACTTTTTACTCTTTTTTTTTTTTTTTTTTTTTTTTTGGGTCCCAGCAACCAGCTTCCAAATAAATCACACACTGAGTCTTACTCTTGTAAATGCCCAGCCTTAGCTTGGCTTATTTCTTGTCAGCTTTCCATAACTAAAATTAATCCACCTACCTTTTGCCTCTGGGCTTTTATCTTTCTCTTACTTCTGAAAATCTTACTCCATGTTTTGCTGTGTAGCTTAGTGGCTGGCCCCTGATGTCCTACTCTTCTTGTTCTATCTTGTTCTTCCTTACTCTTCCATATTTCTCCTTCTATTTATGCACTCTTCCTGCCAGCCTTACCTATCTTTTCTCCCACATCTCCATTGGCTTTTTCAGCTCTTTGTTAGACCCTCGGGTGTTTTAGATAGGCAAAGAATCATAGCTTCACAGAGTTAAACAAGCATAGCATACACAAAAGCAACACATATTTCCATCATTAAACAAATGTTACAGTGGATAAACAAATATAACACACCTTAAAATAATATTGTACAACATCTGCCCTTGTGCCATGATGCACTTTCTTGTTTCATAGCTCTCCTTTGCTGTGAGAGTTAGACTTCGTTCTCAAGCTCCATGCTCCACAGGGAAAACATAGGTGTCAGAGTCAACCATAATTAAAGCCAGGGCAAAGACATAGGGAATCTTTCTTCATGGCATACCTAGCAAAGACTCCATGGTTTTTCTTCCTTTGAGTACATCATGTGACTTTTCCTATGCTCATTATTGTAGTCAAGTGACCTATCATCTGAAACCAACATGCTGAAAATCCATGGTTGTAAAATATGTGTAAAGTAGATTTATATAAGAAGTTGGAGAACAATTAGCAAGTATGAAGAAATGTAAGTTTGCCAGAACAAAAGGAGCTTACTACATCTTGTCATAGAGGATAGTTACCAAATTGAGCTTCCTATTCTATTGATATTAACTCTTGGTACAATGGGAGGGCCAATATATCTCACACCATATTGTTTTAGTTGTGCTCAATATTTTCCAGTTACAACATGGGCAGTCCTCAAAAAAGTCAACAGTGGCAGGCTGACTCCATTGCTTCTTTGTAGCTTGTCCATTTGTTTATATGTGAATTGAAGACAGTGCTTGGCTTGTTCTCTCATCCTCTTCCATCCTCTTATTTTGCTTTTAGTCAATTTCTTCCTTTTAGAATCTGTGTTCACTTAGTTCCAGATGCAGGCTATCTGTTCTTTCTATTTTAAGCATTGATTGAATTTTTAAAAAGGCATTGTTTCTGTTTCTATAAAATATGCTCATTGAAAATGACCAATGCAAGCATTCAGTTTCACACTTGACATTTCTTCAACTATGCATTTAAAAAACTAGATTTTGGAGTTATTATTTGCACTATATTCAATTATATCTATATTCTCATTAAGTAAAAATGTTAACAAATTCTCTAGGAACATATTTTGTGCTATAAACCCTTGAATTGTATCAAGCTTAATGATGTTGGCTTAACTAAAATATAACATATAGCGAATGTTTGATTAAAAATACCTAGGTATTTTGGCCTTTTCCCCTTTGTTCAAAACATTATTTCCTAGAGTTTGATCTTGATGGAGAATTCAATGGAAAATTACACAACTCTCTTCTAAGAATCCTAGGAAATTATGCCTTAGTTAACTTATCGTTCCTTCTGTTAAGCTTCCTGCTTGCACAAACTCTCCTATAGCTGCAGAGGTAGATGCCACTATATAATTTATAGCTTTGAAAGCTTCTTGCTCTAAATGCTCAGTGGTACACTTACATCCAGAATAAATGAGTGTAGTTCCAACAGGCTGGAATGAAGACTTATATTTGTAGAAAAAAAGAATCAATGACATCATATAACTCAATAACTAAGAGCAAACAGAGCTGAGAAATGGATTATCAGCTTTCTTTTTCCATTGGCATGAATTTGATATTATTTATTGACACAGATTGTTGGATTTTTTGGGGGGTTATTTGTGCCAATCTTTTGCTTGAAGTTTCCTTACAAACTTTATGTTATATTTTTCAAGTTTATTGAAGTCTCCTAGTAAATATATTTCAGACATCACAATGATTCTTGGGACTACAACATCAGACATGGAGGGCATTCTCCTTTGCTTCCAGGAGTAGAGTTTACTTTACAGTTTTGCAGAGAAATATGCAAAACTAAAGGTTAATTATAAATTACACATGTGAGTAAAGTCAGATCATTTACTAGGAAAATGGGTTAGGCAGTTACAGAAACTTTCCCTGAGGAAGTAACTTTCAAGCTGGAAACTTACAGAGCAAGTATAAAGGAGTTATTATTTAAAGAGTTGGAGGTGGGTGGTAATAAGGTAGGCAATCTTTTCCTTGTCAAAAATCTTTGTGTTTTCACAAGAATGGATATGAATCATATTTCATTTAATTTCCAAAATTCTAGAAAATCTTACTTTCATTATTTAAGAAGTAGATTTCATTGCTATCATTATTCCTTCCCCGCCCCTAGTTTCTGAGATGTCTTAGTAACCTTGAAGAATTAAGAAAAAAAATTGTGAAAATCTTAATGAAATAGTTTGAGTTTGCTCACTGCATGGTAATTATTCACAAGTTCTTAGACTTAAATTTTCTTTTGTGAGCCTCATTTTACTTTCAGGGGTTTTTGAGAAAGAATAATTACACCCTGATTCTGATCTCAAAAAATGCCACTGAGAATAATTAGCCAGAAAAGACAGAAGAGGTGTTGCATTCAAATACAATATGCCAGAATGAAAGAGAAAAGTGGGTCTTAGTCTTTTGGATTTTAAATACCATCTTCAAGTGCTTATACTCATATTACTTAATATTGTTAAATATTTAAATGCAAATATAAGGAGATCAGGTTTTAACAATTATATGTAAAACACTTTTTATTGTACTTTCATTGATGTTGGGTACTACTAAAGTATTTACTAACTTACAATGTAAATATTTGAAAAGACAGTTGCATGAAAGTAAAGATACGTTGTTTCTCAGAAAATAAAAGACAAAAACAACAAAATGTCAGGCATGCAAACAACATTTGCTAATGTTCAAGTTTTCTCTTGCTTGGTATGATAAAGACCATGGCCAGAAAAACTTTTAGAGGAAGGGATTTATTTGTCTTACACATCCTGGTAATAACCATTGAACACTGACAGAAGCCAAGGCAGGAACTGAAGCGGATACCACAGAAGAATGTTGTTGACTGCCTTTCTTTGCTTAGCTTGATGTTTTTATATGATTCCTTTTTCTTTTGGGTGCTGGAAGAGCCTAAGTATGCTTTTCCTGGTACTTTGAAATTCTTGGTTTTATACAGATCTCCTCCCTGCCTTTCAGCTGCCTGCTGCCATGTGGCTTACCTGCATGACAGTTTAGCTTAAAAGATATGGTCTTCCTTTCCTCTTCTCCCCTACTCCTCTCTTTCCTTCCCCTTTCTTCCTCTCCTCTCCTGTCCCATTCTCCATTCACCTTCTCTGGGTAGCTGCTAAGATTTCTGCTTTCCTATTCTAGAGTTTTTCTTTTAAACTAATAAAATAGTCCTTGAGTTTTCTTTCAAGTATGCTCTTAACATTTATTTTTTAAATCAAGAAGAACAAAAACAACAGGAAGGGTTCCAATTTTCTCAGTATTGTCTCATGACCACAAAAGGATTCCCCAGAATTTCTGGTAATATTGGGAGAGGTTGGGCAGAGTCCTTACTAACTGTAACCAAAGTAATATTTTCACTGATAAACTCAGAGATTGGGGAAGGAATAGAATTTATCAGTCAGTGTAGGTTTTGAGGAAAGGGAAGGCAACTCGAGTGACACTGACATCATCTAGCTATATGGCCTGAGACAAGTGACTCAGGCTTTCCAGATTTTACTATGTAATGATGTTAATACCAGCTCCCCCTAACTCATTATAACTGTACAAGGGTTAAATGAGAAATGTGGGATTCCTTTTTAAACAGCCCTCTAAGAATGTGAGGAAGCAATATTACTTTTTGCTCGTCTTCTCTTGAGTTTAAAACATCTGTCACCATAACTATTTATTTATCATTTAAATTGATGTGCTTAAAAAAAAATCTCTTTCCTGAATGCATTCAGGGCAATATTAATCCAAATGCAACACAGCCTGGATTTCTATAGATTCAATTAATCACATCACCCCAATTCAGCACACTATCATTTATCTTTCTTTCTTGTTGATTGTATGTCAGACAGTCTTCAGCCTATTCATGGGAGCCCTACCAATACTAATCCATCCTAATTAGTGACACTCTATTACTGTGACATACCAGGAGGTATTTTGTTGAAGATGAGACTTCCGCATAATGTGGCAGACTTATTTCTTCTAATTGTGTATTTTGCTGGGTGTAGTTAAAATGGTCTGAAATTTATATTTTACAATGCAACAGCTACTCAGTACTTTTCCAAGGAAAATCTTATTTTGGAGTTTGAGGAGATGGCTGCTTAGCCACTAAAAGTGCTTGCTGTATGAACATAAGAGCCTGAGTTCAAATCCCCAGTACCCAAATAAAAAGCCAGGGATTGCCACACCCACATCCCGACTTCTTTAGTGGGTCAAATAGGAGGATTACAAAAGATTTCAGGTCAATTATAGGTCCTGACATCCCCCTTTGGCTTCTGCACACATGTAGGAAAGCTTTTACCCCATGATCACATATATAGCACATCCTCTCTTTTTTACTTACCTTTTTTTGGAAAGCATTCCATTATCATTCAGAAATGGAAAGGGTGTGAACACAAGTGGGTTTTATAACTGTCCCCTAGTGCTGACCTGCTGTAGTGCAGTGCAAGCAAGCACTAGTAGCCTGCTTGGATATTATAGTTTGCCACTATAAGCATTGCATTGTGTGGAAACAAGACTGCACATGTTTGTTATTGCATTCTCTTGCCTTTTCTCGTGGAGGAGATATTTTATTACCATTCTACAGATGAAAAATATGAGTTCCTGAGAAGTAAATATGTTATACAATGATTCAAAGTTATCTTTCGCTCCTTTGCATCTTATGGAAATCTTATGAATTTTCCTGTAAATTTGAAAGTCAGTTATACAAAAGGTCCTGTGATGGTAAATGTTCTATGTATGCGTTTCTCTCTTATTGGCTGATTGCCCAGACAGGAAGTGATGTAGCTGGACATAATCAGGATATAAGCAAGGACAAACAGGAAGTTGCTCTCTTCTCTGCAGAGGCGCTGAACAGTCATCATGTAGCAGGCAAATGCGTTATGGAAATACTTAGATTAATAAAAATGAGTTAACAACAGTCCTGTTATGATTTCAATTGCAGTTGTGTTAAATATTTAAATAAATATTGGGCTAATTGAAATCTTTGCAATGTTGAGTCTTCCAATTCAGTCTAATGTAGTAAGATTTTTTTTTTCCTGTTTTGTGGGGCTTGCCATGTAGCTCCTAAGTGAATCACACACAGAGGCTTATTATTAGTTAAGAATATCCAGCCTTAGCTTGGCTTATTTCTAGCCAGCTTTTCTTAAATTAACTTCTCTACTGTTTGCCTCTGGTCTGTTCCTGTTCTCTTACTTCTGTAAATCGTATTCTGTGGATGGCTGTGTGGCTGGGTGGCTGGCCCCTGATGTCCTTCTCTCCTTGTTCTCTTGCTTTATTTATACTCTATTTGCCCAGTTTTGCTCCTTCATCACTATTGGCTGGTCAGTTCTTCATTAGACCATAGGTGTTTTAGACAGGCAAAGAATCACAGCTTCATAGATTTAAACAAATGCAACATAAACAAAAGTCACATACCTTAAATATTCTATCACACTCTAGTTTTAAAATTTTCTCTTAACAATGCTTTGTGGCTATTTGTGTTTGTGTCTTTTATTCTTTTATCACTCTTGTTAAATCATCTCTATGCATTATAAGTATTTTAGTGTTAATTTGTTAAATTAAAAATATTATTTGTTTTTGTTCCTCTTATATGGAAACACAATCATTCTTTGTGTATTGATCCTATATCCTGAAAACATACAATAATATACTCTAGTTTATTTTGTTTTATTTTTTTGGTGGATTCACAAGCTCTTCTAGGTAGAAAGGATAATTTTATGTTTTCCTTTTAAATGTGGCTACTATTTATAATTACTTAGATAATGTACAGTTGACTCTTGTTACCCATCGTAATATAACCTTTCAAAACTTATGAGTAAGAAGGGTGGTAGTTGTGCATGCCTTTAGTTCCAACACTCAGGAAGCAAAGGCAGGTGTATCTCTGTGAGTTGTGAGTTCAAGGCCAAACTAGTCTACAAAGCTACACAGAGAAGCCCTGTCTTGAGAAAACAACCAACCAACCAACCAAACAAACAAACACCAAAAACATCAACAACAAAAAACAAAAAAATCTCATGAGTAATGAATTAGCTATTGTTCCTAGTGGAAAACACAGGGTTAAGTTCCTATGACCCTCTCTTCACAGCATTTTCATCAACCCATCCAGACATACACTCATTTAACATGTCCTTTACAGCACGGATTACCAGTTCATTAGTACTGAACTCACAGTTAATATAACTGTAACTTGAATTTTCAAGAAATTCATCTGACATGAATGTTTTCTCAGTCAGACATACCTAGTCTTCTGTGTAGGAGCCTAACAGCTCTTCAGCACTGTGCTCAGGGACCTTGTTAAGCAAGCCAAGCACAGAAGTGTGAAAAACTGGTGCTAAATAGGATATGGAAATGACACTTGTTTACATTATTAGAATTAAAGCAAGCCTCAGCTGGGACCATGTGACTTAACTCAAACTTTCTGTCACTCTGAACATGTTTGTGTTTGTGAATGCTTCAATGTAGAATTGTACATGAAAACAAAATTCTTTGCTACTCCAATGTTTAGCATTTTACTTTCCTATTTGTTCTGAGGGTCTTTAGCTGTTGCCCAGTTCCTTAATGAAAGAGCAGGGGACATTACTCTTCAAGTTATCTTTTATCTCACATGATAGCTTTCAAGAAATTCCTGTCTCCCAAAATGACAGTGATGATGTGAAAGCCCCATCAACATGTAAGCATTCTCATGTCCAACCTCCAATATGTGGTATCATGGCTTTTGGTAATTTGAGTCATCCTCATGTGTAATGGTATGTCTTCTTGGGTTTTACTTGAATTTCTTCAGTAACTAATCATGAGTATCTTTTCATATTCTTGTTTGCCACTCCTATATCTCCTTTAGTGCAAACTTTTCAAAAATTTTGACCTTTCTAATTATTGAATTTGTGAATATATATATATATAATATATATATATATATATATATATATATATATACAGTAACAATGATAGGCATGAACTTGAGGGAGAGAGCAAGAGTATAATACTCTGTAAGGCTCTGAGGGAAGAAAAAGGAGAAATATTGTAAGTATAATTTTTAAAATAAAAAATAAAACTAATGAGAAAAGAATTTTGAAGTTAAAACTGCATCACATATATAAGTTTTTTGTAAATCACATATTCAAGTTGTCAGTATTTTCTCAGTTTTTGGCTCCTTTTAGATTTCCTTAATGTTTTAATTTTTAAGAATGTAGCTTTTTGTTAGGAATATTGTCTTAATATATGATACAATTCAAACTTGCTGGGTCTGTGGGCATGCATTGTCACATATGATAAATGCAATTTTACATTAACTTTTTAAAAACATTTTTACACTTGGATTATTTACCTAGCATAAAATTATAAAGATGTATGCAAAGTTTTATCCATGTATATTAATAGTGGCTTTTGTGAAAACTAAGAAAAAAATGAAAATATCCAGTAATATCTGCAAGTAACAGAGTCTGATAAATTGTGATATATCCATATGATGGGATACTACTTGGCAGTGAAAAGACTGATCTGTTAAGACATGGTATGATATGGGTAAATATCCAAATAACTATGCAAAATAAAAATGCAAGAGAGCGAAGTTTGTACACACCATAACTCTAAATATCTCTAGTATATAACAACAGGAACACATCAGCAGTTATTTGAGGATTGAGTGTGAGAAGAAGAGAATAGGGAGGGTATGCTGAATGTTTTGGGGAAATTTTTTGCCTTGATTCTGACAGTGGGTTTGAAAGCATATATTTAGACTCTTGAGATACTATCTTACCTACTTGTAGTATTTAAATGTATATACTTTACAATTTCATTCACTTATCAATAAATTTATTAAGATAATTAGTAAACTAAGGTTGCTTCCAGACTTATAGAAAGAACCTACAATGATCAAATAGAAAATGAACTGTGAACAATATGTTTTTCAAATAGACCCCCAAAATGCTTAATGATTATATTTATCAAATAAATTTTAAAGCTAGAAATTAACATAAGGCTCAATAAAGAAATATGTTTTGTGAACACACACACACACACAGACACACACACACACACACAGACTCACACTCACTCACACTATCCTTCACTTTTGATGGTTCTGTCAAGAACTACCCAGACATATGTATGACAAGGATACATTTTCAAGAAATAGCCAACAAGCAAATCAAATGAAAGTGGAATTGAAAATGATACAGAAATGTTGATAACATGTGAGTTTTTGTTAGATTATAGAGAAACTAGGGAAAAACTGAATTCATACAGAGTTTTGGGAAATAAGTAGTAATGAAGATAACATACACAATACAGATAAGAAAGCAAGGCAATTTGGGAAGAGATGCTTTAGTAGTTGTTCAGATTTATAGTATCCATTACTTCACTATACAATTTGACAACATAGATGATGTTACACACAAACTGATACCTTTCTATCTCTATCTTTATATACACATATTTGTGTGTGTAAATGTGTGTGTGTGTGTGTGCATGTGTGTTTGTATATTGTCACTATTAAAGCTGAATGGAACTAGATTGCCTTATGCCAACCAGTATACAATATTTTGCAATGGGCAAGATACTAGGAATGATCCTTTACAATTTAATGCTAAGCTAGAATTAACTGCTTTATCTAGAATGTCATTATTTGAGTCTCACTGCCTTTTACACTCTTGAGATTCCTCTTGTGCAAGGACCAATTAAAAAAAAAGATTTATGATGTTTCTCTTTCTACTTGGAAAATAACAACAATAAACTGGTATTCAGTTCACATTTGCATCTTTCCAGCCAAGCAGATGCTCCCCAGCAAGCCCAGTATTAGTGTTCCAAGGTGTAGTAAATTCCACTCTCTGATACTATGTTCAAAGGAGACATCAGAAATTACAGTGTTCACCCTGGCTCAGATTCCTATCACTTCAGCTCTAAGAACCTCTTCCAACATTTTTCCCCCACCGCCTTTTTCCATCTGGTCCTCACCTGTCAGAGGTTTTAACTCCAGAGTTATTTAAATTGTTCTGAAAACTCATTCTAATCCTGGTGAAGACTGAAACAGAGAGAATAAAGATAGGTCAGTTTTATGCCTGAATCTTAGGCAATTTGTTTTCAGTTTCTTGAAATATGAAAGGTTTGTTCAATACTCTCTTCCAGTGGTGCCAATGTTTTGAGACACCAGATCTGAATTCATCATAAGAAAAGGTTGATCATTAAATCAGGAAGGGCCCATTAGGCTTCTTGGGGGAACACAGTGTGAGAAACCTCTTCACTTTCTAGCTTTAGCTTCTTGTGACTTGGTAAAAACATAATAGTAACAAACAAACAAACAAAATACACCTGTCTTGATAGACTTGGGTAATAAAATTCTCAAATGTTCATTTAGAAGCTTCTTATTATAACTATATAGTAGAAACAATAAGATTCTAAATCAAATTTACACAGCAGAGAGAAGACAGATATCACTGTTAATTTGCATGAGGAAGCTAAAGATGGGAGCTAAAAATGTTGGTCTCATAGGCTGTAGAATAGAAGTTACTAGAGGATAGACAAAATAGAAAAGGAACATAAAGTTTTGAATGGGTACAAACAATCAGATGAGAGGAATAATATGTCATTTATTCAATATAGAAGGGTAACTATGCTTATGTTATTTTAATGATATACAATAATATTATATTTTATAAAGATGAGTAGAGCCCAAATCTTTCCAATGCAATGAACTACTAAATATCTAAAAAGATAGAAATGGTAATTGCTGTGGTTTGAATTTTATCCTTTATATAAATGTAACAAATTATCACACTGTGCCCATATACAGTCATAATGATTATGAATCAATTAAAAATAGGTTAAGCCTCTTAGTTGGACCAATGACAACCTGGCTGAGCTATGATCCTCACATGACTATATAAACTTTTAGCTGTGTGAGGACAAGACGGTGGGAAAGTATTATAAATTTAATGGGTGGACTGGGGTCAGGTGAGGATGAGAATAGGAGCTAACAGGCAAGGTAAGGGTGAGGGCTGTAGAGAGAGAATACTGGGAGAGATAATTGGAACTTAGGAGCATTTGGTGAGTGATGTGGAAAGCTTGTTTAGTGGAAACTCCCTGGATTATATGAGGGTGTTCCTAGTGGGGGATACAGAGCCTGAACCCATCCATCACCCTCTGTAACCAGGCAAGGCCTCTAGTGGTGGGACCAGAACATCAAACCAGCCACAAAACCTTTGATCAATCATTTGTCCTTTCTACAAGATGTGCTGGGCAATAGTGGTGCAGAACTTTCGGGAGTGGCCAACCAATGATTGGTCTCCTAGGTATTTTAAAGAGAACCTCCTCATCCTATAAAGTATTTTGTCTATTGGGCCTTTCATTGTTAAGTTATTCTATTTTATGCAGTACAAAATATGTGTACAAAACTATTCATGTATAAAATAAAATGATTATTAAAGCATCTTTTAAATTGATCATTGCACACTAGCCTGAATCTGGAAATGTGTATTGACCATCATTCATTATCATGTAGGCATCACATTATAGGCCATGTTTGACACTGCTTGCCCTTGGGAAAGCCAAGAATCCTGAGGGACACATTCATGTTATTTTCATGCTGATTTGTCACAGAACATTAAATATGAGGAAATGTCAGAGACAGGCTTTTTTCCTTCAACTTGTTTTGCTCATATTTTACTTTAATATTTCTTGAAATTCTTTGTAGCTTAAGAGAAAAAAACTGAAATATTTTTCTGTTAGAATAAAATGCATCCTGCTTAAAATGACTATTCAATTCTTTTTTCCCTATGGAACATGGCAACCCATTGTAAATACATAGACTTCAGAGTAACTGATAAATATTTTTCTGTATGTGCATGCCGTAGATTCAATTTATAGGGCTGTTCCATTAGTTGTATGTTTTTTTGGGTATTTCTGAAAACATAGAAGCCATGCTTTTGGCAGCTAACAAAATGTTCAGAGTATAATCTATCTCTAAAGATCATACAAAATAGAATTGCATTGGTCAATGTCAAGCTGAACCATAGAAATCAGTTTAAGAACTGAAAACTATAATACAAGAGAATGGCTTTATGAGAGAAGGAAGGACAGCCATATCAAATGGAGCAGAGAAGCAGAAACTAGCCATAGGAAGGAGGGTGTATTTCCTCTGGTGAGAGGAGTAGTGTGATGATCCTCATTTGACAATTCCCTGTTACACATGCTTCTAACCACCATGCTGTTCTTCATAATACAATTATATTTTAATGCAAAGGGTATTATTCAAAAATTAAATAAATTTCACTTCATAAGTAAAAAATAAGTAACTTAACAACAGTAAGTTCCTACATTTCTGTATGTTAACTACTGAGCAGAAACCACAACCACAATTGATGGACCACAGAGGGAATGTGAGGAGACAGAAAAATGTCCTGGCTCCTCCCTACATCTTCCAGAGGCCTCCCATCATGGAGCCCATTTGGATGCCAACTTTCTGTGGAGCCTGAAATAGAGTTTGCAAGGATCAGGTCTCCAGTGATAGAGAGCACAACAGAGGGATGGGTCTGAGAGCTAAACCATTATGATCATAGCAGGTAAGAAGGTCACTTACCTTTTAATGTGTGTCAATAGCACACAATACCAAAGTCACATCAATAAAGAAGAGGGATATGAAAAAAATGGGATGATAATAGTAGTTATTGAGCAATTTGAAAAATGATTACAAGAAAAGAAAATGAAGAGAGAAAATAACTCAAACGGTAAAAGAAAAAGAATGCCTTTATTTGAAATCCCCAGTGGGTAGTAGATAAAGGTTTTTGTTATTGGTAGCATCATCATCTAAAATTAGAATTACAAGTGGGAAGATGAAAGAAGAATAAACATTTAAAGAAAAGAAATGTGTGTTTTCCCTGTAGAATGGAGGGTCTGCAGGGGTCCTATGAATGTTTATGTCATAGATATCTTAGAGAACTAGGAGAAAGAAGGGGAAGATCACTTTCTTAAGTGCTCCATTGAGAATTTTCTATTTAGTTCTGTACCCCAATTTTAACTGGATTATTTGTTGTTTTGGTAACTAGCTTCTTGAGTTCTTTGTGTATTTTGAAAATCAGCCTTCTGTCAGATGTGGGGTTGGTGAAAATCTTTTCCCATTTTGTAGGCTACCATTTTTATCTAATTGATTCTGTTCTTTGCCTTACAAAAGCTTCCCAGTTTCTGGAGGTCTCATTTATTAATTGTCGATCTCAGTGGCTGTGCTACTGGAGTTATGGTCAGGAAGCTGTCTCCTGTACCAATTTGTTCAAGGGTACCTCCCACTTTCTCTTCTCAGAGGTTCAGTGTGCCTGGGTTTATGTTGAGGTTGTTGATCCATTTGGACTTTAGTTTTGTGCATGACGATAGATATGGATCTATCTGCAGTCTTCTGCACACCAGCATCCAGTTATGCCAGTACCATTTGTTGAAGATGTTTTCCTTCTTTCATTGTATACTTTTAGCTATTTTGTCAAAAATCAGGTGTTCATACATGTATGGGTTACTATCAGGATTTTCGATTTGATTCCATTGGTCTACCTGACTATTTTTGTGTCAATACCAAGCTCTTTTCAGGACTACGTCATGATAATAGAGCTTGAAGTCAGGGATGGTGATGCCCCCGGAAGTTCTTTTGTTGTACAGGGTTGTTTTGGCTATCCTGGGCCTTTTATTTTTATATATAAAGTTGAGTATTGTTCTTTCAAGGTCAGTGAAGAATTGTGCTGGGATTTTGATGGGGATTGCTTTTAATCTGTAGATTGCTTTTGGTAAGATTGTCATTTTTACTATGTTTATCCTACCGATCCAAGAATATGGGAGATATTTCCATTTTCTGGTATCTTCTTTAATTTCTTTCTTTAAAGCCACAAAGTTCTTATTATATAGGTCTTTCACTTATTTGATACACTTTGTGTTGTTTGTGGCTATTGTTTCTCTCTTTATCATCTGTATATAGTAGGGCTACTGTTTTTTGTTGTTGTTGTTGTTTGTTTGTTTGTTTTTTAAGTTAGTCTTGTATCCTGGCACTTTGCTGAAAGTGTTTATTAGTTATAGGAGTTCGTTTGTAGAGTTTTTTTGGGTCACTTATGTAAAATATTATATCATCTACAAATAGTGGAAGTTTGACTTCTTCCTTTCCCATTTGTATCTTCTTGATCTCCTTTTGTTTTCTTATTGCTTTAGTTAGAACTTCAAGTACAATATTGAAGAAATATGGAGAGTGGTCAGCCTTGTCTTGTTCCTGATTTTAGAGGAATTGTATTGAGTTTCTCTCCATTTAGTTTGGCAGTTGGTTTGCTGTATATTGCTTTGCTATGTTTAGTTATGTTCCTGTTATCCCTGATCTCTCCAAGACCTTTATCATGAAAGGGTGTTGGATTTTGCCAAGTGACTTTTTCAGCATCTATGAAGATGATCATATGATTTTTCTTTTTCAGTTTGTTTTTATGGTAGATTACATTGATGGATTTTCAAATATTGCACCATCTCTGCATCCCTGGGTTGAAGCCTACTTGGTCATGGTGGATGCATTTTCTGATGTGTTCTTGGATTTGATATGCCATTATTTTATTGAGTATATTTGCATCAATGTTCATGAGGAAGATGGTCTGTAGTTCTCTTTTTTAGTTTTGTCTTTGTGTGGCTTGGTTCCTAAGGTAATTGTAGCCTCGTAAAAAGAGTTAGGCAATGACCCTTCTGCTTCTAATATCTGGAACACTTTGAGGAGTATTGATATTAGCTGTTCTTTGGTAGAATTCTGTCCTGAAACCATCTGGCCCTGGGCTGCTTTTGGTTGTGAGATATTTTATGACTATTTCAATTTCATTATGGGTTATAAGTCTATTTAAATTGCTTATTTGGTCTTAATTTAATTTTGGTAAGTGATATCTATCCAGAAAATTGTCTACTTCTGAATTTTGTGGAGTACAAGTTTTCAAAATATGACCTGAAGAATCTTTGTGTTTGCTCTGTGTCTGTTGTTATGTCTCTGTTTTCATTTCTGATTTTGTTAATTGGCATGTTTTCTCTCTGTCTTTTGGTTAGTTTGGATAAAGGTTTGTCTATCTTGTTTATTTTCTTGAAGAACCAACTCTTTGTTACATTGATTCTTTGTATTGTTCCTACCTTATTGATTTCAGCCCTGAAATTGAACATTTCCTAGCGTCTACTCCTAAGGGGTGAGTTTGCTTCTTTTTATTCTAGAGCTTTCAATTGTACTATTAATTCTCTAGTGTGATTATTCTTCAGTTTTTTTTTTCATATGGGCACTTAGGGTTATGAACTTTCCTCTTGGAACTGCTTTCCAAGTGTCCCACAAGTTTGGGTATGTTGTGACTTCATTTTCTTCATTCTCATTGAGTTCTAGGAAGTATTTAATTTCTTTATTCTTCCTTGACGCAGGAATGGTGCAACAATTGCTCATTATTCAATTTCCTTGAGTTTTTAGGGTTTCTGCGATTTGTGTTGTTGAATTCTATCTTTAAAGCATGGTGGTCTGATAAGATACAGGGGGATATTCCTTTTTTTTTTTTGCATCTATTGAGGTTTACTATATTGCAAAGTATGTGTTTGATTTTAGAGTAGTTCCAAATGGTTCTGAGAAGAATAAATATTCTTTTGTATTTGGATGGAATGTTCTATAATGACAGACCAACATTTCTAATATCCAGACTTAATAGTACTGTCTCTTTTCAGATTACTCCCCATTGAATCCCAGCTATGGCCTTTCCCTCTCATGTGGACTTCAGTAGAAGCCTTTATTCTCATCTCAATTGACTATATACTTGTTCCTTTATTTCTCTAGAAACTCATAAGTATTCAACCGAAAATTTCCATGTGCATTGGTTCTGTTCAGCAGTCCATACTACTCCTCTGTGTCCCATAGCTGTAGAAATCCAGTGGGTGTATGATGATGGGCATTTAAACACATCAAAGTAGACTGGAAGCGTATGGCTGATTCAACAAGCCATCTCTACCCCTCAAATAAACATTTTGGCACATTACTAAGTGACACTATGTTTGACTAATCTATGTCACATCTCTGATACAAAGGCCATGGTACTATAACAATAATTGTTGAATTCAGCAAGGACAACAAAGATTTTTCCTGTTTCCATGGATGGAAATATCTTGAAACAAAGTTATATTTTTTGGTTAAAATCACAGCAACAGGATACATTTTCTAACATATTTACCCTCTTCCTCAAAACAATATTTGCAGTTTTAATATAATTTCTAAAATAGTTTGATTTTTAGTGCCAAAGTAAAAAAACCATAGTTGACTACTGAAAGAATTAGTTGTGAAAGTAAACCTTTTAAAACTATTATTAATAAAATGTGTTCATTTATTTTACGTTCTGACTGCATTTCCTCCTCTCTCCTCCTATTCCCTTCCCCACCCTTCTTCCCCCCCCCCATCCACCTCTCTGTTTCTCTTCAGAAAACTTTTAATATATCACAGAAACATAATGCCAAGATTTATTATTCGTTATGACTCCTACTTTAGAAATCTCATTTCTTTTGAACCCAATGACATCATGTCAGACAGTGTTTCTCAGCCTTCCTAATGTGACAACACATTCACACAATTCCTCATGTTGTGGTGACCCACAACCATAAAATTATTTTTTGTTGCTACTTTATAACTGTAACTTTGCTACTGTTATAAATTGTAATGTAAATATCTGCGCTTTCTGATCATCATAGACAACCCCTGTGAAAGGGTTGTTTGATCCCCAAAGGGATTCATGGGTTGAGAACCACTGATCTAGGAACTGTGTGTGTATTTGGGTATGGAATGGACATTGTTTCTTCTTTATGACAACCAATTCAGTATTAGACTGAACCTCAGTTTAGAGATTTGACAAATTCTTATAAAATTATGAAAACCTCTGAGAACTTAGCACTGAAAAATAACAAAACAACAAATCCCCATAGAACTCTCTAAAATCACACATACATAAGACAACATTTTCCTAAAAAATATCCATACATGTGTGACTGTTGGGATTTAAAAGGAATTTCATCTTGCATTTCTGTACAAATCTGTGTGGTCCCAATTCCCAGATCTTTTTACATCTTACTCTAAGAACCATGTTTTCACATGTTAAATAAAGACTTGTGTAATGTAAACTATGTAGCTACACTTCCCATTGAAACACTATTAAGGGAAGAAAAGCTGTTGAGAGTAAAACTTGCTGATCCTGAGAGTATGGGAGGCATTTTTGCTTTAATGCTTTCCTGCCTTGCCAAGCTGTAATTTGCCAATAGCTATCTCTGCCAACAGCTTCATCAGGGTGTGTGTTTGACTTTTCTGAGAATGACATGATGGCAGCTTTCCTGGCTATGCAGAACTGCTGTATGAAAACTTCAACGTGGGAAAAAGAAGCTTTTAAGTAATTGTTGTGAAGAATGATGTCAGAAAACATGGCTTTCTTGTCACATTAAATATTTTAGCTTCACATAAAACTTCAAGTATGAACTAGGATGCATAATCTGTGTGATCTCAAACAATAGAAACTGTGACAATTTCCTACATGGCTTTTTTTAGACTGCTTTTCTAAACATTAGAGGGTGAATTTAGTAATTAAATTCTGGTAGACAGAGTCAACAAAGTGAAATTATTGAAATAGGAAGTGCACAAAAGCTGTTAGATTATCGTCTTCATTCTAACTTCACAACAATGCAAGAAATACCAGTTATGTTTTAAATAAGATCTACCTACAAAATTAAGTTAATTAATATTGGAAAGAATTTTTAAAGTTTTATGTATAAAAGACTTAAAAAATACACATGTATGTCAATACATGTGTGTGCATGTATACATATATATTTAGTGTGTGCCAGATCTAGCAGAGCACCCTGGAACTTTAATTATAAAGGTTGTGTAGCGTTGATGGGAAAGAGTCCTATGTAGGCATATGTCATATGTCTAAATTTATGTGTGTGTATATATATATCCTATATATTTCTATGTATGTGCATTTGGTATATTAATCAAACACACACACACACACACCAAACAACTTCCTCAAAACCATCCAAACAACAACAACAACAAACAAATAAATGTGTGTGTTAATATAAAAGAACAATCAGAATTCCAGAATTGATATTGGAACATATGAGTATAGGATTTAGAGCAACTTCTTAATTGCATTACGATTGAGAACCAGCATCCATTTGGAACTTTAAAATCTCTTTCCAAACCCAGGTAGAGATGTCTTGGATGCAACAATTTATGTTTCTTGTTGCTGGTTTTAGTATCTTCATTTTTCTCTTTCCCTTAAAGAGTTATTCCCAGACAAGAGCTCAGCCCATGCTTTAGAGGACCACTGAGGGATATAAAGCACTCTTTGCACTAAAAGAATGAATGCATTTGAAGAGCAGATGTTGAGGGGAGGGAATGCCTATTGTCAACGATTTATAGAAATTACAATGAACTCATGAGAGCCAAGGGAGAAATGACATATCTAGGACACCAGAAGCTGCTGCTACTAGTTGTACTACATTCCACAAACCACGAGAAAACCCAGTTAGGTTGTTTTCCCATTAAAAGTATCTTCTACAGTCTGCCATCACTGAGCATCAAAGAACTAAATGTTTCCACAGGGGTTTCCAATCCAAGGAGCCTGAGGCTGTGGTTCAGGTGAATGTGTTGTATTGAAGAAGAAGTGAGGGACCCAAAGTAAGGCTTAAAACACAGCTTGGGAAAGAGGTAGTTTGAATATAAATGTAGTGTGTGCCACATGCAGCAGACAGCCCTGAGATGGAACTGCAGAGTTCCAGAGCTTTGAAGCAAGGGACATCCTTTTTCATTTCAGAGTTAGTCTGTCATTGGGTTTAGGTTTTCATGGCTGTGTATATGGGAAAGAGCAGAAAGGAAGGAGCCATGATTTTTGCTAGCAAGGTGATTCGTACTGATGAGTAAATTCTTAGGAGAGAAGTGCAGCTTTGTTAGTAGCTAACAAAGAAAATGACACCAAGCCTGGGTACTGGAAATTTAAGTGTGCTCTCTTAGGCTTTGTCCATATCATACAATTGGCATTTTTAAATGTAGTTAACATTTTATGAGAAGTTGTGTGGATAGGACATATTGCTGACCTTCTATGAATCATGAAACTCAAGAGGCAATATCAACTTAAGAGCAAAAGATACAAAGGCAAGTGTAACCAGTATTTGCCTAGACTCATTATCCCTGCAATTTTCATTACTTGCATATCAGTATTTCTTCTGATATGTTCTAGTTTCTTTATTTACTCTTTTCATTCCTGGCTTATATCATTATATCAGTGCACACACTTTATTGATCTTGTTCTTTGTCATACCTCTCTTCTTCACAGAAGAGCCGTGTGCAACACTAGATGACCATTGTGGGTTTTTTTTTTTTTTTTTTTTTTTTTTTTGGTATCTCATTGGCTCAACAAAAATACTATACTTTTAGCTAAGCTCAAGCAGAAACTCTCAGAGTACAAGACAAAAACAACCAGCTACACATTTCTGAAAGTTCAGCTTTAAAAGAGTAGATAGCAGAATGCTTTAGCCAGAACATGGGTTCTGGATGCAAGCAGGAAAATGGCGGAAGGACAATGGAGATTAGAAAAACTGGAAACCCCCTAAGAAATGGGGGTGTTATTTTCCATCCTATGTTAAACAGAGTGACATGGACACAAACTGTCCTCAAATTTAGTTTATATCAGTAGATAATTTCTCATTTTTTGGACAATGTGCTCTTTATTAGACATGAATGACCATATAACTGTTAGTTAATTTTTCTTGAACTTCACATATGCTAGTGACACCTGAGAAGATAGAATCTCTACTATAGAATTATCTTCATCAGAGTAGCCTGTGGGTAGGTCTGGAAGGTCATTGTTAAAAATTAGAGATTGATGTAGGGGCACCCAACCCACAGTGGGAGGTGTCATCCCTAGGCAACTGGTCCTAAGCTGTAAAAGAGAGCAAACTATGCATGTCATGGGAAGTAAATCAATAAGCAGCAGTCCTCCATGGTCTTTGCTTCAATTACTGCCTCCACATACCTTCCTTGAGTTTCTGCCATGATGTCTCTCAGTGATGGACTATAACATGTAAATGAAATACCCTCTTCCCCTCAGTTACATTTGGTTGGTGTTTTGTCACAGCAACTGATTTCAAAGGCAAATAATAGCTCTGTAAGATACCGGGGATACACTCTTGAAGGGTTGATGGACTCCTGCACTTTCTGTGTCTACTTTTGACCAGTTGTGTTTTGTGTTTTTCTGTAATGGTCTCTGTTGTAAGGGCAAGCTTCTTTGAAGGAGGGAAAGAACTAAACTAATTAGTGGAAATAAGGATATATACAGAACACAGTTAGGAATTATGCTGGTTGTGTGACAGTAGTAAGTTCATTTTTAAGATCTGTAACCTCACCAGATCTGGATAGTTGGCTGGACTTTTAGTATCAGGCATAGTTTTCCCACTGTTGAACAGGCCCCCACAATTGGTTACTGTCAAAATATGAATATCATTATTATACCTTTAAGGATATCTGGCCATTGTGATCATTGTTGTGATTCATTGAAGCTGTGTAGACCTATCAATAGCTTCCCTTCTTTGATAGTTTTTATATCACTTTCTAGTAGTTGGTTTTCAGATTAGACCCAGTTCAAATCCTCCAATCCCTCTCTCTGAAGTGTATGGCGTCTTCATAAATAGGAAATTACCTAATTGTCATCACAGTACCTACATCCAGTAACTGATGGAAGAAGATGCAGTGACCCACAGCCAAACACTGAGTTGAGCTCTTGGAGATCAATTGAAGAGAGGGAGGAGGGATCATATGAACAAGGGAGGTTAAGAGCATGATGGGGAAATCTACAGAGACAGCTGACCTGAGCTAGTGGGAGCTCATGGACTATGAACTGACAGCTGGGGACCAAATTAGACACTCTGAATGTGGGTTACAGTTATGTGGTTTGATCTGCTGGGGGTGGTGGTGGTGGGGTTGGCAGTGGCATCAGAACCTATCCCAGGTGCATGAACTGGCCTTCTGGAGCTTATTCCTTATGGTGGGATACTTTTCTCATCCTTGATACACAGGGGAGGGAGGGGCTTTGTCCTGCCTCAACTTGATATGGCAGACTTTATTAGATTCCCCAAGGGAAAAGTTAACTCCTATGAGGAGTAAATGAGAGATGTGAAGGGATGGAGGTGAGGGGGAGCAGGAAAAGAGGAGGGAGGGGAACTAGGGTTGGTATGTAAAATGAAAACTACTGGTTTTTATTTTTTAATTTAAAAAGAAATAGAGACTTATTTTCACCTCTGGGAGGCAGAAGATTGCAGGATCACAATCCTGTTTTGTTTGGGGGGGGGTCTCTTGGATTCCCCTGATGAACATTTGAAAGGATGTTTCTAATGCTTGGCAGTGTTTATTTTATTTTATTTTTTTGTTTTTGTTTTTGTTTTTGTCTATGGATGTTGGGGGTGCATATTGTCAGACCAAGTTACATAATTTCATTCAAGGTGTGTGTGTGATATTATGTTTAGACAATTATTGTATGTAATTTGACAATTGATTTGGAGATCATGGCTACTTTTAACAAGACCTTTATACTCTCTCCCCAGTAAGCATACATTTACAATCATTTTTTTATTTTAAAACATTTTTCTTATTTTACATACCAATCCCAGTTCCCATTCCCTCCCCTCTTCCTGCTATTCCTACCTTCCTCCCAGTGCTCCCCCCATCTACTGCTCAGAGAGGGTAAAGCTTCCCAAGGGGAATCAACAAAGTCTAGTACATCTCTTTGAGGCAGGACTTCAGTATTTTATATCATGTGCTCCCAATACATAGGTCATGGTACAACTAAAATATTGTATATTCTTTCAATTCATCAAATTTCCCAAAGACAAGTGTTTTTTCAAGTACTGCTTGATGAAGTCCTCTAATGAAACTCTTTTTATCTTTTAAAATTTTGAATAAGTCAAATTTTGGAAACTAAGTGAACTGTTGTCATCTGTTTTGTTGAACATTACCATTTTCCACCAATATTATCATTTTTATGTGTATGTTTTCACTATATTTTTAAATGGCTCTGTACAACACTCATACCATGTTTAATGAATTATTCAGATGAGTTCATTAACAAGCCATTTAGACACCAAAATCAGCTCAATAAAGTGGTGTTCTCCATAGCTTCAGTTTCTGTATTATTCCATTTACTTGTTCTTGCACACGTAGTGCTGATATCATCCTTTTCTGTGAGAATCATTGTAAGTGGTTCCAACAGGCAAATATATCTGCACTATGTGCACATTAGCAAAGGCAATGCCACACACGTGCAGTACCTGACAGCTCATCTTCTTTCTAGAAAGACTTAATGTATTTCTTAAGATTCAGTCAGATAAATAAAAAGTCTTGTGCATAAAAGCCAACGAACCTCAGGATGAAATAGTAGTTTGTATTGGTGACTTTTTCCTTCATAAAGCTAAGAAACAAGGTGGGATTCAGTGGTCCATCAGTTATGTTCTACTGACTGAGATTTTACTACAGTTATTAAAGACTGTCTCTAGGGTCTCATGCATGACTCCTCTTTCCATTAACAGTGTCCCACATGATATCAGGGTAAACTTGGGCACATTAAGGTTCCTGCGCCTAAGTTATCTCTTTTGCAAAATAGTGATGATAGTAGTATCTAGTCCAAGACTTGTTGAAGAGATTAAATACATTAGTAATTTTTAAGTTTTTGTAATTGTAGTGAGTATGGCCATTCTGTATATTGTAGTTATCTTTTTTGTTTATTTCTAAAGTACCATAGGTTACCTAGTGACTCATGTCTGGTCTCTGACTTTTATGGGTGTATGAAACTCTGTCAATCTGACTGCATTTAAACACAGAATGAAGAGAAACAAGCCCTAATTTGCTACAAGTAGGGGTTTGCCTTTACAGCAAATGTGTCAAAACATGTATGTTTGGACAGAGGTTCTGTGATAACTATATTTTAGTGAGTAAGAGAATCTTCACAATATACTGAATTTGCTGATTCTTTTACCTTGAACTTTTAGAACTGTGAGAAAAAGTATTTTGTTGATTAAAATATGCATGAGGGTATTTTGCTCTCTCATTTTAGCCAAATAGCATACCAGATGTATTGTGAAAGTTAATGCTTCCTTGCATGCGAAAGTAGACTTTTCTTTCAGAAATGTTGTTTTGACTAGATGAAGGCTCTAGGATGGCATATAAGGTAGTCATCAATCTCATTATCAGGGAAGGGCATTTAAGGTAGCCTCTCCACTATTACTTATATTGTTAGTTGGGGTTATCCTTGTAGGTCTTTGGATATTTCCCTAGTGCCAGATTTCTCTTAAAACTTATAATGGCTCTCTCTATTATGATATCTCTTTTCTTCCTCTCTTGTATTCTTTCCCTGACTCAATTTTCCTAGTACCCCATGTCCTCCTCCTCGCTTTCTCCCCTTCTTTATCTCCTAACTCCCTCTCTCCTCCCCTCCTGCTCCCAATTTGCTCAGGAGATCTTGTCCCTTTCCCCTTCTCATGTATGTCTCTCTTAGAGTTTTCCTTGTTTCCTAGCATCTCTGGAGGTATGGATTGTAGGCTGATAAACAGTGAGTACATACTATGTTTATCTTTTTGTGTCCGGGTTACCTCACTTAGGATAGTTTCTTCTAGTTCCATTAATTTGCCTGCAAATTTCAAGATTCCATTATTTTTTTTTTCTGCTGAGTAGTACTCCATTGTGTAAACATACCACATTTTCTGTATCCATTCTTTAGTTGAGGGACATCTAGGTTTCTTCCAGGTTTTGGCTATTACAAATAATGTTGCCATGAACATAGTTGAACAGATGTCCTTGTTGTATGAATGTGCATCCTTTGGGGATATAAAAAGGTAGACTAGTTCCCATTTTCCTGAGTAATTGCCACACTGATTTCCAAAAATGGCTGTACAAGTTTGTACTTCCACCAGCAATGGAGGAGCATTCCCCTTTCTCCACATCCTATCCAGCATAAACTGTTTTTGGTGTTTTTATTTTAGCCATTCTGATGGTAGTATGATTATATCTCAGAGTTGTTTTGATTTGCCTTTCCCTGATGGCTAAGGATGTTGAGCACTTTCTTAAGTATCTTTTACCCATTTTAATTTCCTCTATTGAACATTTTCTATTTAGTTCTGTACCCCACTTTTTAATTGGATTATTTGGTGCTTTGGAGACTAGCTTCTTGAGTTCTTTGTATATTTTGGAATTCAGCCTCTGTCAGATGTGGGGTTGATAAATATCTTTTCCTATTTTCTGTGGGCCACCATTTTGTCTTGTTCACTGTGTCCTTTGACTTAGAGAAGCTTCTTAGTTTCAGGGGGATCCCACTTATTAATCGTTGATCTCAATATCTGTGCTACTGGTGTTATGTTCAGGAAGCTGCCACCTGTATCAATTTATTCAAGGGCACCTCTCAGTTTCTTTTCTAAGAAGTTCAGTGTAAACTATGACTCTTTAGAGGCCAAATCACCTTGAATCTTAATCGGTGAGGTTCTACCTTCCTCATGAAGGTAGACAAATGCAGAAATGCTGTCTATCACAGTGGTTTTTATAAAGGAAAATTACAAAAATTATAACATAGAAATTGATTTTTTTAACATCTGTGTCTTGTCTGATTTTGCTCATCATTGGTCTGACAGAGTTATGGCTGGAATCCACACACAGTGGATGCCAGAGTTCAAGATGTAGTTTTTTTGTAATGAATTGTCCATTTCTTCTTTCACCATGCCAATAATATATCTCTAGTCCTACTCATCAAAATGTTAGTATAAATACAAAAAAAAAAAAAACTCTTCAAAGGAAAGCCACAAATGTGGAATGGAGTGATGATAGGAGAAGAACAATGATTATCTGATCAAGGCTATCACTCCCCTCTTCCTTAACTTCTGGGATTAAAAAAAAAAAACTAGTTTACTCTGGTCTTCATTCTTCTTGTCTGTATAGGTAGACTCACACCAGCTGTAGAACATTAGGACTTCAGTCTATACTTAATATACTTAATAAATAATTGTTGATTGATTTCATTAAGTTCTGAAAACATGACAGAATGTATACTTAGATGTAACGGATTGAATTGAATTCTTCATACTCAGTTATGGGCACATTATTATAATTACTTCAAAGATGAATGACACACTAAACTTCCCTATATTACCAACATTGGAATATTCTCATTCAGTGAGTATAGATCAAAAGAGTAATACCATCCTATGGGTCTGGTCCTTCCTTTTGCAAAATATTTCTTCTGTATATTTACTTCCCAACTTTTATTCAATGTGATATTCTCAGCAATGAAAGAAGCTATCATTGATTCCACTTTCTTCCATTTCCTACACTAAATCCATAATTCAATTGTGTGATCTCTACCTCAAAATCTCAGAGTACACATTGGATCACAGTATATTTTGATCTTATAGTCATTGCTGCTACCTATGACACAGGTCACCACTGTGTCTTTCATTGTTATTTTCTTATCTCAAATCTGAAATAGGCATTTCATATTTGGTTATTTTTTATCCTGTTACTCACTACCCTTCATTTCATTCTTTATAGTGCTTGTTAAGCTCTTATATGTGTCATGTTATGTAACAGGCATTCAAAATGCAACATCAAAATGAATAAATTTTGATTATTGTCAGATAAGACAATTCTGACAATAGAGAAAGATTTTGAGATTATTTGAGTATATGGATGAGAGATCAAATAACTCCATTTTGATGGAGCATTCTTGCAATAATAGAACTGAAGATCAGCAACCAATGTGGAGTTTTGGCAACAATACACACAGAAATGGCTAAAGTGAGGATACAGCAATGTCTGCACAGAGGTTGATGTGGAATGTTTATTGGGCAAGATTATTTGACTTGAATGAACACAAGCAGATAGATGAATCAAAAAGAAGGAAGAAATTGGGAAATCTAGGGCTTGATTAAAGGATTGTGTAGGGCTAATAACTGTGAGAAGGAAGACAAGACAGGGAGTATGACAAGTAAGGATAATAAATAGGGTTGTTAGTCTTTGAAATACTTCTGGACTATTTGAATGTATCGGGAAACATGTTTGAGCTAGTAGTTTTGAGTACAAAGAGGATAGTATGCATAAGTGACTGCTTTATGTGCTTTCACTTAAATTTACTATGAAATTAGGTCAGTCACGAAAATAAGAGAGGAATGAAATGTGACATCTTGAAGAACATTCCCTTTAAGGAGTGTGAGAGGATGGATGTTTGGAAAAAAATACTGGACCTGTGTTTTCTCCCAAAACACCATCCCTTTCCAAATATTGTTTGTTCACCATGAACATTACTCAACCTGTCTTGTATTTTCTGACATCAAACCTGCATACCATCTTTCTTGTGCCAAGGTTGCTTTCTCTGTATTTCCATTCAACAGATAGTGTTTGTTATTTAATATGCTCTGTGAATATTTTCTTATAAACCTTTGAACTTGCTCAAACGGACTTTTCTTATACTGTACTTTCTGTGACAAAGAACACATCTTTTTTGGTGTATTGCAAGGTTCCAATTAATATTTAATGACTCAGTCTATGATAGATATGTGGGTATTACTGACTTTTCCCTTTTTCTTGTATTTCTTCCTTTGCCATGTGTTTTATACTGACCTCCACATTGAATGCTAGGTTCTCTTTGGTCACTCTTAGGTGGAGAAAATGTTATGCTTAATTCTCCAGAGAGACTTGAGAATTTTTTTTCATGTTTCTTTGTTCTCCTTTACTTCTGTAATCCTTTTGAGAATGACATACTGAGTTTGCCTGCTAATAGCAGGAAAAAATTTTGGAAAATTTTTGAACCACCAATCCATGTAGTATAGAAACCAACCCATTCAAATATGATTGCTGTATGCTAGTAAAACTTATTTTCAATGTTTAAATTACAACAAATTTATTTCCTGAATGTACAGTAAGTTAGTCTAATGATATTTGGTATGTACTTTCCAGAACAAAAGGCAAAGATAAGTAAGCAATGCTCTTTAGCATGGGGAACTACTCTTTCTTTGATAGAAATTTAAATTTGTTTTACTGATTGTCTATCTATGGGCATATTTCTCAACAGCTTTACCATAATGAAATTGTGATTCAAAAAGGGCATGTGAACACACACACATAAGTAAATCAATGAGTTTTTTGAGATACATATGCCATGAGACCGCTAGCACAATCAACATATTATCTATCTCTTATTATTTAGCCCTGCTTTAGTTTGGTTTTGGTGAGAGCTATCTTCCTAAAACAGTTTTACATTTTTTTGTTTATATATATATATATATATATATATATATATATATATATATATATTACTGTGGATGACAGCAATTATGTACTTATGGCAGATATCTAGAAATTATTCATCTGGCAAACAGTATACATTCAATAAATAGTAGTTCCCCATTCTTGTCCACTTGGTCTCTTACAAAGCCAACATTCTATAAGTGAAATTAGGTATCATTTGTCCTTCTATGACTAGATTATTGCACAGCATATTCATGTTGTTGTATATGGTGGAATTTCTATATTTGATTAGACTGAATATTATGAGTGTTTTTCTTCATCTATTCATCTACCAATGTGTACTTAAATGTCTGCACAAGAACCTTGGCTTGTGTGAATAATGCTGAACTTGATGTGTATTTGCAAATACGATTTCAAGAACTCAACTTTATTAATTTAAAATTAAGGTAAGTCCTGTATCTTCCTTGAAAGATAGTTCCAGTACACCCTGAGGTCCCAATAGATACTCAAGTCACTTCTACAAAACAGCATAGTATATGCATGTGACCTGTAACCTATGCACCCTCTCCAATATAGCCTGAACCATTCTAGATGACTTATAACATCCAACACATTATAAATGTTAGGGTGTTATACTATGTCATGATAAAGTGTGACTTTATCCAGCTTGACTAGTTGGAAGAATGCATAGACAAGAAGCTCCAGAGAGTCAGTGAGCCTGTCTCCAGATGTGTGTAGCATTGGAGGGCTGTATGACCAGTATACTATCAAACCTGGTTGTAAGGAAAATGAAACAAAGATGAAAACACATTTTATTCCTGGTTTGCTCTTTTCCCAAATGGATGACATCACCCTTTCTATAGCAGATTACAAGGTTTTCACTCTCGAATGCAGAATTGTACTGGTCACCTGCCCCTTTCTCTCTGGCCCCCCAGGGTAGTTTTAGGCTTAGGCCTTGGATTGGGGCTATGTCATTAGACTCTGTCATCCTGAAGCTTTTACTTCTTGGTCTTTTGCTTTCTGTCATGTTTATGGTGATTGTGGGGCCCCTTTACCTATGGGGGCAAAGAAAGAACAGAGCTCATCTAATGTGTGTGTGTGTGTGTGTGTGTGTGTGTGTGTGTGTCTGGATAAACTAATTATGTCAGCAGTAATAACAAGAAGAAAGCCTTCACATGCTCAGAACAAATAGTTACTAAGGGTGGGTTGTTGGATATTTTACCCCACTCTTAGTTGAATCTATGTATGTACAAGTCCAACTGTATAATCCAGAAATAATATTACTAGATCATATGTGACTAATACTTGTTGTTTAAAAAATTAAATTTTATTTATTTATTTGTGTGTGTTTGTGTATGTTTGTGTGTCTGTCTGTTTACAGATTTACATGACAGTGTGGGCATATTTGCATGTAACTGCCCAGGGAGGCCCAAGAGTGACAGAGTCTTTGGAGCTGAAGTTATAGGCAATTGTAACACACTGGAGGAAGGTGCTGAGATCTGAACTCCAGTTAACCTGATTGAGCTATAAACCCTCTGAACTGTAGAACCATCTCTTTGATATCAAATAATATTTGTAATTTTTGAGGAAATCTTGTTTTCAGAAAATATAAGGGGACAATTTTTGTTCACTGATCTTGATAATCATTTGTTTGTTATGTCCCCTAAAATACAGGTAATAGTAACAAATATAGACAGATAAGATAAGATTTCACTAAAGAGACAAGCTCTACACAATCAAGGTAATAGCCAACAAAGTGGAAGAGACAATGCACAGAATGGGAGGGCATTTTGCAAAGTATATGTGTCTTATTGTTCAGTGCATATAATAAAACCCTGTAACTAACAACAGAAAACTAAATAGCCCAATTAAAGATGGGCAAAGGAGATGAATTGATACTTCTGTAGAAAGAATGCAGTAGTGATTAAAAACATGTGAAAACATTCGCAAATCAACATCTGTACTCGCAGTGGATCCCAAACAGCAATGAGATTTCACTTCACATTTGTTAAGATGACATTAGAAATAAGACAAGAATATCAATGACAATATGATAATAGGTGCTGGTGAGGATATGAAGAAAAGGGAAGCCATTTATATTGCTGATGGGGATAGAATATGGGTCAACCACCTTTTAAAAATTGATACAGGCAATGACTTTGGTGCAATGATATTATAACCATACCCAACTGACATAATTTAATTTTAAGATGGCTCCTCCTAAAAAGTAAGGAATGAAAGGAACTCTTAAATTTCAGGGAAGAAAGAGATAACTTACATAGAGACAAAGGATGGAATTACCTCTTCAATACTATAGAAACAAAAATTTCATTTTTCATTTTTATTAGTCTTTTGAGGTTGTCCTGTAAGGTATTTCAATCGTATTTATTCCTCTCCCCTACTCTTTCCTGATCTACCTTCCATTTCAAATTACCAAGTTTTGTTTCCTTTAAGAAGAAATATATCATGTACAGCTGATGCTATCCATATTCTTGGATGTGTGGTCTTCCTCTGGTGAACTCACCAGGGGCCATGCCCTTGAAGAAAACTGTCTTTTCCTCTGCCATCAGCTATTAGTTGTCAATAGCTTCTTAGTCATGGATGTGTCTTGACACCTAGTAGGCTTCAGTTGTCAATAGCCCCTTAGCTAGGGGTGTGTCTTCATACCCAGCTCCTCTCTTCATTCTAAGAGTATTATCTGAAGATAACTATCATTCAGGCACATGGGGAAAGCTAGGAACAGAGGAAGTCTTTAGAAAAAGAATGAAAAAGCCAAGAGTGGGAAGGAATAATGGTTACGTTTGTGGCCAGTATTCAAAAGGAAAAATAATTAAGAAAAGAAAAAAAAAAAGAAAGAAAGAAAGAAAGAAAGAAAGAAAAAGAAAGATAGAAGTTTCTGAGCTCAAACTGGGAAAAATGCTCAATTGATTGCCCAGGTTCCTTAGGTGGTCGCATTGGGGTGCCTGCTTCTAGGAAGCATACAGCCTTGTATAAAGACAATAATTAGGAGCCCTGGGACAGAGTGTGGGTCCAATAACCCCTCCACCTCTGGAGAACTTCCTGGAATTGCTCTGAGCACACTAGTCCAGCCTGAGTCCCTGCCTGCCTGATCTCTGACCCCCCATAGCTAGGCATCTGCCAGAGGTGAGTCTGGGACCAGTTCAGAATGAATCCCTCCCACACCCTTCCCAGGGAACTCCCCGTGTTAGCCCCAAATCTCTCTCCCCTCTATATTCTGGCCCTAGATAGTACAGTCCTAGTACTCTGATCCACACAACACCCCACCCAGAGCCCCTGACTTTCTCCACCAGGCCTCAGTCCTTTGATTTCAGCAGGATTTGGTTCAACCTCTTCCCCTATGAAGTATTCCTGAGTAAAGTCTTTGCTGTTTGAGCCCAATTCCTGTAATTCTTTGCAAATGGAAACACAAATTCAATCAGAGATTAATTAGGAACTAATCAAACCATGGATGTATACATGTTTTTAAAATTATTGTAATCAAATCCAATATGAAGAGCAAAATGGAAACAATTTCATGCAAATTTCTTATTAGACATTTGGAAGTCAGTTTTCCATTGATCTCGTTTCTTTAGAAGGTTCTAGGTTTAGCCATTTCTTAACACACTAATTTAGCACTTCAGAATTTTGAAGGCATGTACTATTTTATAGAATGAACTTTATTTTTCTTTGAATTCAACCTTTGAAATTTTACTAATATTGAAGTGACAATATCAGTCCGTAGAGACTGTGAAAAAAGTGAGACAGGGGTTTTCTTCAATATTCATCAGTCACAAAGGCTTTCCTAACAATCTCCTTCCCCTCTGCTTCATTGCTCCTTCTCTTCCTCATCCCCCCTCCTCCTATGTCTCATACTATTCTAGAGGTGAAATTTTAGGGTAGCCAATTTCATTCCCTTAATGATGTTTCTTTTATAGATGCCGAAGTTAATCATTATCATTAGGAAAACAAAAAATCAGAGATAGAAAGATTATCTTGGCTACTTTTTGGAAATATTAAGGTTTGGGGGAAGATAATTTGAGATCATCAGAAGCTTTTCAACTGGTTTTGTTAATTCTAACTGACTTGGAGCTAGCCTCAGTTCAGAAATCAGTGGATTTCTAAGTAGTTGCTTTTTTGGAGGCCATTTACTGTTTTCGTCTGTGTGAGGAAATACATAGCGAATTTTCTGCAGAGTGGAGGAGAAATAAATAAAGCTGAAAGAGATTTGCTGCCCTGAGATAGGGTATTTGTGTTTGGTAATATTGGCTCATTTTAAAATGGAAGTATCAGAGAGGGTGCTTCCTTTCTTATAAACACCAACTACAGCAGCAATCCCCAGCCCGCAAGCACCTATGCTTTGAACAGATTTATTACATACTCATTGATTACTAGGCTGCATCTCTCATATCGATCGTAGTTCTGATTTGTCATAGACTGAAATAATATTCTTGACAATTACAGATCTGCGCACTTACTATAGATAGAAGCTATTTTATGTTGATTTGTGTTTTAAGATCTTTTCCCTTCGTTTGGAGTGAGCTAAGATGAAGGTACTGTTAAGGTATCATAAACATAGGAAAAATGTTGCTCGGAGAGAAATCAGGACTTGGAAAAGGTGATTACTCAGCAGTAACATTTTAATGCAACTACCTTGATGGAGGGTAGTCAAGTGCCGAACTTTTCGCTGGCTTTTTTCAACAGCTTCAGTAGGTGGCGCTAGTGTGCTTTTGGTACAAAAGTTGAGCAATAATTGGGCTGGGGTTCTGATATTTAACATCCCAGAACACAAGCAGTACAGCAGGAAACTAAGATTTTATATATACATACATACATACATACATACATATATATGTATATATATGTGTGTGTGTGTGTAAGAATATACAGATATCATTGTAATTATAAAAGTGTTCATGCATGCTTCTGAAGAGACTATCAAAAGATGCGTTTGAAATTGTCCAGATTTCCTAGATTTTGTTTAAGTTCTAGATTAATTCAACTGGCAAAGGCTACCTTGCTTTGTCAATGGATCATTAAGAAAATTGGGAGTCTGATACAGACCAGTGTGTCTCTACAATGTGGATTTACTTCAGCATACTGGAGCAGGGCCTGGGATCTGAATTTCTAACCAGGGTCCTAATAATGTTAGTGCAGATGGTCCTTGTGTTATACTTTGGGTAGCCAGGTGGGAGAGGATTTTGTATCAGATCCTCATTTAAATCCTGCCATGTTTCCTTTATTCTGACCTTGGCAAGGTCATTTTGTGACTTTGATTCCACAGTTCTGGACCCAGCAGAAAAATAAGATAGCATGAGCTTTCCTTTTGTGGTTTTTGAGTACAATAACCATTTTAGGATTCTACAAATTCTGAATTATCTTAAGTAATTATGCACTGGATTGATGGGTTCGTGGTTAAGAATGTTTATTGCTCCATGTGGAATAGGTTTTAGCCCCATGTCATGCTCTATGGAGCTTGATACTTCTGCTCTTGGTTGGCATCTGTACACTTGTATACACTAATTTGTAGTTAATACTTTTCTTTGTCCCAACTTAGAAATAATTAAAATAATCAAAATATATATTAAAATTTAAAATAATTGGGTTATTTACCAAAGTTAGGACCTATTGATTTCATTTTATTTTAGCAATGATTAATACACAAAGTAACATTTTATTTCATTTAGACTCTAGCTTATGGTTTGACAGGTGAATAGAATGCAGGGTATCTAAATAAAAAAACTTACCTAAAATCTAGTAGCAAATACTTCTCTGAGAGGAAGAATGGAAAAAGAATTCTAAATTACTTAATTATGCAATGATGAACAAACAATACCATTCTAAGGAAAATTGAGAGTACAATTATGAATCATTTAATTCTGTGGCCTCAAAATTAAATGAATATTCTAAGGGAAAATATAGTCTACTTAGCTCCTTTTAAGTGGCTGTGGCCTTAGCTTGGACCAGCCCTTCTACCCCTCAGGCCTTGCTGATATGATTTCTTGTTGACCTTAGTAAAACTCTGCTACCACATATAGTCTGTCCATCTGTGTCTCAGCTTAAACGACTTAATGCAGTTTTATTAGGGTGGGCATTTGCTACCTTTGTAATTAATGTCTAAGTGTTCAGAAGCTGAGCAGTTTGAATAAGTGATTTTTTTTTTAGATCTGCAAGCAGGAATCAGAGGTTTGCACAAAGACGTGGTGCTTTGTGCTTTTCAGTCAGTAAATGATCTTTCTTTTCTTAGTGTTAATTTTGAAATCCTACTAGCTCCTTAAAAGGAGTTCTTATTTGGTCTAAATAAGGAAAACCTGGAGTCAGATATAGAGGAAAATGCTGAGAAATCAGAGAGCAGAAGCCAAAGCCACCATTACCTCCTGTGCTTCTCAGTGGACAAAGAGTGAGTTCCTGTTTCTTCCTGCTTATGTCCTCTCTCTGCCTTGCCATGTCACTTCTGTACAGACCTCCAAACCTCAATGGTTAGCTAGTGGCAAGCTCCATCCTCTGATCTTCAGACAGGCTTTATCTGTACAAGTAAGATATCACCACCAGTTCCTGTCTTATTTCAGCTCCAGAGTTCACAGCGCCATATGGGTAAGTCATTTGATCTTTCTGATTTTGTATACAACCTTACACATCAGGGTCATCCCAACAGTGAAGTTTAATACATGGAAGGACAGTTTGGAACTATGTTAAATCATCAGTGCATATTGCTTGCAGGCATTTGTCATTATTTTTAGGGAAAGTTATGCTGAATGGAAGAAATGATTTCTCGATCATTCTCTAAATTCTTTAGCTGTCATTAATGTTGGGGTTTGTTGATAGTCAGGACTAACTTGAAACTCAACTGGGTGCAGCAGAAAGGAGTTTTAGGCCTACACCTTGCTCTTGAGAATTTCGCGCTCTTTTAAAAGCCAGGAGGAGGCGGCTGTGAGGTCTGGGAATGTTCTGTGAGAGGGAATGAAGAGCAGCCATGTGAGTAAAATTTGAGAGGTGCTTCATTTGACAAGTATTCTGCCAAAACAAACAAACAAACAAACAAACACAACAGGCTTTTATTTTTTCCTACTGAAATTGCCTATGGCTTAGGAAGCACTAATTCACATTGTTGTATACACAGCTTCCAATCAGTATCCTGAACCTTGTCACTAGATGTTTATGACGCTAAAGTTGGAAGCAATCTGATCACCTCCTTAGGCTAACATTGATTTATTTCCCAAGTAGGTATTATGTAGAAAGAGAACATAGGGAGGTGCAGTTAAATATGTAGGGGTTTGTGGGTCAAGAAAAGTAGCGCACAATTTTCCAAGGTTACCTCAGACTGCTTACAAGAAAAGCAGGGAAAATATTACTATCATCATAAAAAACTTAATTCCTAACTTCACCAAAGGCAATAAAATCTCTTCAAATGTGAAACCTACACAAGTGTGTGTGCACTACTGGCCTTGCTTCTTGAGTCAGTGAAGTATTTTCCTACATTACCACTTTTCACTGGAATCAGATCACATTTTCTATTTCCTAAAGTAACTAGGTTTATTAATATTGTTAGAGAAAGACAGCAGAATGATTACCCTTTCCTCATTTTTGTTCCAAAAATATTGATACTAGATTTTTTTTATTCTTACTCCTTGGTGAGAGATATGAGAAATGTGAGAGAAGTGATTGTACATAAGCAATCATAAATCATCTAGTTTATTAAATCTACCAGAGTAGGCTCTGAAAAAACAACAAAAAAGCAATGTCTATGGTCCTCAGCTCAATGACAAGTTTCATTTCTGTCTAATCAAAATTCTTCAGGGGCTGATCCATGTCTCCTACACTAGGCAATAATCCAAGTGCTAAAATCCTATTTGTTTAGCTCTCTAGTAAATGATGTAGTTATACACTCTTGTTAGTTCATATAAAATGTGTATATTGTGTTCAGTTTCCAATTAAATTAACTTAACTCTACCTAGCTTTAGAAACACCCAGACAATGTAGTTAACACAGTTCTCTAATGCTGCTATGAGAGTCAAATGGTCTCTAGATTTAACAACAAAGATTTCTCCTTTAAATGTAGCAGATGAATCAACTTCCAGCAATTTTTTTTTCTATGACAATATGGCTGCTAAGTGGAGTGGGGGCCAGGGAATGGCTTGTAGGGAAAAGTATTTAGCAAAAATGTCCTAAGGGTACACATGATTTGGTTTGAGGTGTATTTTTATTTTAATACATTCTAAAACTATTTTCATTAGAATATATAAGAACAGTAACTTTGTGCACTCACTGGTTGTAGTTGTCTTGGATTCTCTCAATGGTACTCTACTGAGACTGAGACTGAGGAACAATTTTCCACATTTGTGATAGCTGAACATTACATATCTTATAGGTTTTGTCTAGTAATACTTAATTGAAACTGTGTAAGAATGAACAATTATTTGATACTTTCTTTCGAAAATTATTTTCTTTTAAAATAAAAGTGAAACAAAGTTAACTGAATTTCATAAGGAGGAATGATAAGCCATGTTAATTAATTCACTTATCTCATTAAATAATACTTTTGCGGTGAAATATTGAAATATTTCATTTCTATATGCTTCAGGTCCCCTAAACATAAATGGGAATATAAAATATCCCTGAATGTGAGAATTAACATACTAGGTGTTAGTTGTTCAGAGTAATGAAGATCATAATAGTCAACTGATTAATATTAGTTAGCATTATTTCATTTCTTCTGGTTTACCTACTAGAATGGCCAATAACTCTAAAATCTAGGAGTGGTACCCTGAAGCAGGCATGCATAAAAGGTATTGAGAAAAATGATCAGTGCAGCTTGAAGTTGGAGCATATTTGGGGCTGGTGAGTTACTGTCAAAAGGAAGAATAATTAACCAGAAGATGATACCAGCTGGATGTCAGGAAAGAAGAAATCATTACTGAGGGCTCCAATGACAACGCCATAGACACAGATATGTGGAAGCATGTAGTTTGGATTCAGAACAAGTTTGATGTGTATAAGTGGAAATAGGTTTTCTGAAGTGAAAAATAACCAACCTACTTAGGTACTTCTTCACCTATGTATATTTAATAAAAGACATAAGTATTCTCATGTCTGTGAATCCCTTGACCATCAGAGAGTTATTTGGTTGTGTTAAAAAATAATGACTTATAAATGTTCTATCTTTGCAATTGGAGATAAGCCAAAGACCTTCATAAAATGAACCTGTGGCTAGAGAGCCTGAGTTCTTGATCGCCATTTACTAATGTCTTAATGAATGTAGTGGAATTCATTTTCATATATGTGTGTGTCTTATATATATTTAAGTATATATATGTACACCCATATATATGAGAGCCACACACACACACACAGGCTCATAAATGCTAGCCATACTATTAGCCTCTCTAACATACACAAAAATTTATAAGAGTATAGCAGTTTTCCTATTCATAGATTTCACAGTCCAGCAGAGAAGACAGACTACTACAATAAAGCAGTAAATTCTTATATGTATTTTTACATGTCATGAAACTTAGCATTTACAGATACTTAGGACACTTAAGCTTCACACCTCCACTCTCTGTTTTGAAGGTAGGAAATAAGACAGGAAGAGGCTAAATGAGCACACAGCTTCTAAGTCCCAGCCCAGGTTGTAATCTTACTCTTTCTTGCTATTTTCTAATAGGGACATTTTCATGGCATCCTGAAAATAAAAAAGGTAGGAGATGAATGACCAGAGTTTTGGAAGAGAAATAGTTGTATTTCTGGTCAATTAGAAGTGTAAGCAAGACCATAATATAAGGAACAAGATTTTTATGGGAGCATGATACAGACAAAACTGCACCTGAAATTTTCAAAGGCTGGTGTAAGTTCAGAAGGAATAGTGAGAAGTATGTAGGCACATGGCAGGAGATTATACTTTATTCTGAACATCCTAAAATGAGGCATTCCTGTGTTTGGGCACAACTCAGTAAAATATCACACAGGCATGGGTAATTTTGTTTGATATCCAGCATTCATGTAAAGAGTTGGCTTAAATAATATACACGCGTGCGCGCGCGCGCGCGCGCGCACACACACACACACACACACACACACACACACACACACATATATATATATATATATATATATATAATCACTTCAGAAACAGAGCACAGAGGTCACAGAGATGGAACTGGCCTGAAAACATTCTCCCTTTAGACTTGCTGTCATTGCACCAGAAAGTACCATGCAAGCTTCCAAAGGAGAGAAGAAAATAACAGCCATACAAAATTCTGTTGCCTATGAATCACATCAACCAGCATAGTGCCATAACCCTAATTGTGCTAATTGTGCAATATCAGAAACATTGGTGGTAACCATTTGCTCTCTAATTAGATTTAAGACCCCCTCAGCAAGACGGAGACCACTATGTCTGGTACTGGAAACTTAGCTAACTTCTCAGTGTTAGTGAAGTATGTTTTTGTTTTGTTTTGTTTTGTTTTTTGATGAAATTAACAACTACTAATTCACTAAACCAGAATAATTTCTAACAATAATCTATATAAACATTTGTCCTTCTACCCACAGGCTAGTGTAGTATTCATCCCCATCATGGAAACTTCTTTTTGGAATAGATGGAGACCACTACAGAAAACCACATCCAATCAAAATGAAGAGCTGTATAGCCAGCCCTAAAATATATATCTAAGAAACATTCTCACACCCAAGGCTGAGTAAACAGTCTCAGAGCAAACTCCTTGATTTTCTGGCTCTTGCAGTCTTTCCATATGCTATAACTTAAAGAAGTAAAATACTACTCGGTTATTATGTGGATAATAATTAGAAGGCAATGTAAAAGTTTTCATGCTCTTGAGAGAGGAGGAGAGTGTTTCTAAAGCATTTTTTCTTTTTGATTCTCATAACCATATGTGGACCAAAAGGCCAAAGTCATGTTATATATGAAGTGATGGGAGTGAGAGAGTAATGAATGCTAAGTGTGTGCTGGCTAGAGTTCTAAATGTCAGATCGAATACTCCAAATCAATACCATTAACATCACCTGTAGACTGTTATGTCAGCCATGTAAAATATTGATGTGCATCATTCCAGAGTCTAATCTTGGCAGAAATGTCCAACCCAGAGGCACCAATTTCCAAAATAGTCTGATTTATTGGTGTCAAATTCATTATAATTCTAAAGTCAGCTTGGTGCAGGAGGACAAACCATGCAAGCAGAGATATACCCCACTCTTCTCAATTTCCTAGAGTGAGGTTGGCTATACTTCCTATCTGTGCTTCCTTTTCCCACAGCTTAACTTCCTCTTCCGAAATTAAGTTTTGTCTCTTCCTAGTAGACAGCATGGAGTCAGGAATCAGGGGGAAACCAAGCATGGTGCATGTTGTGTATATATGTTTTTTGTCATATTGTGCATCTGATTTGTAAGTTTAAGATATGTCCTATGGGTTTTTGCTTAAATGCTGTCCTTTCTTCCTTTTGGAGATGATTTGCTCGATGAAGCTCTGAATCCTGTTATGTTACCATTGCAGTTGCTAGGGCCATTTCAGTTTAGGTTTGTATGAGTAGATAAATTTTAAAATATATTTTTGAGAATTTCATACACAAGTGCAATGTATTTTGATTATATCTATCCACTCAACTCTCCAACACCTCCCATGCTCCCCATGTTCTCATCTATAATTATACTGCTTGGAGTGAGAGAGCCTTTTAGATGTAAGGCTCAGCACTTGAAGATCTAGTTATTAGTGATCTAGTAATTAATTATCTATTTTTTTCACTTTACAATCTTGGTAAAGAAGAGGGGGAAGGTGTCATAATTACTAATTAATTGGATTACTCTTCAACTTGGTAGCATGACATATAATCTTGCAATTTCAGATTCTTCCATCCGGCTCTCTAGACCACTCCTCATCCACCTCTGCACAAGGCCTTTGAAGCACTAATGTTATGGGGTTGTAGGAAAAGGCTACAGCTGAAAACTGACAAAAAGTATTATCAGCAAGAGAATATAAAGGGAAGTAATAGAAGTCAGCCAGGCAGGGTGCTTATTCCCTAGTTGCCTTCCATTATGTGGTCTGCAGCTGGCCCTGCCTCTTGATTGAAAGCAAGTCAAGAGACACAGCCTGCTTCTCTTAAGGTATCTAACTCAAGTAGATTTTCTGTCGTTCTATGTCCAGTAACTATTCCCTTCCCATTTCTTTATGTGTTTAAGTTAGTAATAACTTTGTTACTACCTAACATGATTGCAATATCTCTTGTTGGTTCATTGATAGTCGAATCTTAGTAAATGTCTTTTTGTTTATAAAACTTTGCTGTATGTACTGTTTTGAATGTACTGTGGTCCCTCCTGGGAGCTATGTTTGCCTATGTGTGCACATACATATGCATCTGTATATGTGTACACAATAGAATACATAGTCATTATTCATGTATTCAAGAAACTTTTCCTGATTTTTCTTTTTTTTATTTAAATTTGAAACAAGTTTGTTTTACATATCAATCTCCATTCCCTCATCCTATGGTCCTCCCCTATCACCTCCACCAAAGCCCAGCCCATCCCCTTCCTACTCCCCAGAGAGGTTGAGGCCTTCCATGGGGAGTCTTCAATGTCTGTCATATCCTTTGGAGTAGGGCCTAGGCCCTCCCCCATGTGTCTCAGCTGAGAAAGTATCCCTCTATGTGGGATGGGCTCCAGATTTTGTTGTATGACTTTATCACTAGAAACACTGGAAGAAATATAGCCTCTGCTTCTGAGACCATCACAGTCTAAGAATAAGGGAAAACACACAGGCCAATTAGGTATCATAAAACAAGGTTAGCACTATAGTAATTGAGAAAAGTGGTGTGGGAATACTTGCTTAAAAATGCCACGGGATACTTTGTAAATATAGTTCTCATTGAGATTGGTGTGCAAGGATGAAGAAAAATTTTCTCTTTAGATAAGGAGGTGATGGCTGAACAACTGTAGCATGAATAATAAAAACCCAGACGCAGATATTGTGGTTAAAGTTGAAGACCAGAGAAGCAAAGCAACCAGCCACTAGAGGGCTCTCACCTATACCAATGCTCCTGACTTTAAGCTCTACTACAGAGCTATAGTTCTGAAAACAGCCTGGTATTGGCATAAAAATAGACTGGTAGACCAATGGAATCGAATTGAAAATCCTGATATTAACCCACACTCCTATACCAATGCTCAGAATGAAGGGGGCTATTGTGGCCTCTGCATCTCAAACTGCACTGCTTCTCAGACTGCCTAGACTGCATTGAGCTTTTCAAATAAGCTTTATTTGAAATATGAAATAACTTTCATATGGATGAGTACAATTGAAGTTGAAGTGGCCTCGCTTCTGAGAAAGTCAATGCATTTCTATCAAGTAGACTTACAATTCTTTTCTCCTTTCTTGTCATAGTCTGAAGAGATCTTTCTTCTCTTCCTGGAGAAGAAAAGGCATTTCTTATCTTTACAGAATCCGTTGTGTTTATGTTGCTGTTTCTGTGAAAGAGGAGTTCTGTCTTTCCTAGAAAATAAAATTTCTTCTTCTAAAAATACTCTCTATATGATCACATTGCTAAATACACTATTAGAAAGAGAGGCCTCTTTAGTAGAAAAGGCAAAGCATTTTGCAAACGCATACTCACATTGACTTTCCCACTGAGAAGTGTGGTCTTAGGTGAAGTGTGTCTATTTTGAGAGAGACAATGTGTTTCTCTTACCTATACTCACTATACATGTTTCTGACTACCAACAAAAGAAACCATTCTTCTTTTCCTAGAAAAGATAATGCATTTCTTATCAGTACACATTCTCTTCTTTTCAAGATTCTATTTTTTGAAAGGGAGGTTTACTCTTTCTTAGATAATGCAAGGCCTTATTGTAAACATACTTCCCATTCAAACACAATTGCTTCATACAGAATTGGAGACTTGAAAAGGGAAAGCATTTCATGTAAGCATTCTCACTATATATTTTATATTTATAAGTGCAATCAAAGTTCAAGTGCCCTCCATTCAGAGGAAGACAATGTCTTTCTTTGAACTATGCTCACTGCCTATTGTTTTTTCTAACAACAGTCGAAAGAGATCTTGCTTCCTTTCCTAGGGAAGACAAATCATTTGTTACCACTACATTATCTCTTCTTTCATATGCCTGTTTTATGTGAAAAAGAGGTTGTCTATTTCCTAGAAATGACGTCTTGTAAGCATACAGTCTCTTCATACATATTGATAAATACATTATAGGAATAGGCCCGTTTCACTAAAACAAAGCTTTTCATGTAAGCAGGTTCACATTAACTTCCTCTTGCATGAGTACACTCGAAGTTGAAGTGGCCTCTCTTGCGAGAAAGACAATGCATTTTCATCAAGTAAACTCAAAATCCTATTCTCCTTTCTTGCTAGTCTGACGAGATCTTTCCTCCCTTCCAGAAGAAGACAAGGCATTTCTCATCTTTACACAATCACTTGTGTTTATGTTTTCCTTTCTGTGGAATAGGAGTTCTGTCTTTCCTAGAAAACATAATTTCTTCTAAACATACTCTCTATTCTATCACATTGCTTAATACACTGTTAGAAAGCAGGACCTCTTTAGTAGAAAAGACAATGCGTTTCACCTAAGTGACTTTCCCAAGAGAATTGCAATCTTAGTTGAAGTGTGTCTATTTTGAGAAAGACAATGCACTTTTCTTACTTATACTATCTGTTCTATTATGTTTCTAACTACTGTCAAGAAATCTTGCTTCTTTTCTGGAAATGATTATGTACTTCATATCAGAACACAATCACTTCTTTTCAAATTATGTTTTTTTTTTTTTTTTTTTTTTTAAAGGGAGGTTGTCTTTTTTTCCCAGAAAACTAAGGTCTTTTTGTAAATATACTTCTCATTCGAATACTTTTGCTTCATACAGAGTGGTGAGTGTGTGTGTGTGTGTGTGTGTGTGTGTGTGTGTGTGTGTGTGACTATGTGTGTTTGTGTGTAGTGGCTAGTGACCTCACCAAGATGGAAGCATGTGACATACTTTCCTTTTTTAAAATTTATTTATTTTTCTTATTTTACATATCAATCCCAGTACCCCTTTCCTCCCTCCCTCTCTTCCTCTCTCTCCCTCTCTCCCTCTCTCCCTCTCTCTCTCCCTCCCTCCCTCCCTTCCCCTGTCATCTCTCCTTCCCCCTCCCTCGAATGCCCCCAACCACCTTCTCATCCCCCAACCCCCCCCCCCACTGCACAGGACTTTTCAAGATCTTCTTTGTTCTATGTTTCCTAGTCTCTAAAGGGCCAGAACCTAAAACACAGAATTGTGAGTAGGCATCCTTAATTGAGACAGCAAATCACACTCTTACATGAAAAGAAAAATACAACACAGGATTAGTTTCTGCTCTGGGGTAAGGCTGAAAGAAAAAAAAAGAAAGGAAAAAGAAGATGAAGAAGAAGAAGAAGAAGAAGAAGAAGAAGAAGAAGAAGAAGAAGAAGAAGAAGAAGAAGAAATGTGTGTGGCACCATCCTAGTGGGGTTGGACTCAGGAGCCTTAGAACCCAAATCTTTGCTGGGTGGGATGTTGCCCAGAGGAAATCACAGCGCTTAAATTTACCATTTTTTTTTTTAAACTATCTTACTTGTAGAATTATCCAGATCTTGCTAAAATACAGGATGGGACCAAAAGCCAAACAAAGAAAACAAACAAAGCAAAAGGAACAAAAAACAACCCCTCCCAAAAGCAATCTAATTGCATATATCATCCCTTCTGTGAAGTTTATATTCAGCTTCCCTTAATGAGGGAAATTTTGCATAGTACTATCTTCAAAGACAAGCCAGTTGCCTCCCTCTGTGAGTGCAGTCAGTTGTGCTCCAGCTTTAGATGAACAAAAGGGCCTATCAGTACAGATCTAAGGCAGATGGGTCAGCAGTGCTGGGAGGGTCAATGGACCGAAGCCTCCAGTTCCTAACCCAAAAGACATCTCCAGTTGATAACCACTCGAGAAGGAAACATTATTTTTCTACAACAGGAATCTTACTGAGTATACAAAACCACACCTAAGGGCAGGCCACAGCCATGTGTGTTTGTTTGGGTGGGTGAGGATCTTGAAGGAGTTGTGGGAAGGGGGAAAACTGTGATTGGAATACATTTTAGGAAATTAAAAAAAAAAAAAAAAAAAAAGACAAAAATAAATCATCCCCACCCCCTCCAAGAAATCCATCAGAGTTGTGTTGCGTCCCCTTCCCCCACTTTCCTGGGTTTGTTTCTTGGATCCATTGGAACAAGTTAGGTGCCCCTCCCCCTTTCACCAGGCTGCTTAGGAAGAAAGCCTTGGTCTCTATCTCAACTGCGGTATGGCCTAAGTAAAGAGCTAGTTCCAGGACAAGATAAGCAGGTTACATTATGCAGAGAAACTCTGTCCCCCCCCCCCCCCCAAAAAAAAACAAACAAAAACAAAGCTACATAGAAAACCCTGTCTTTTGAAAAACCAAATAATTATTACAAAATAAAAATTAGGAAACAAACTCATGTATTTACTTTATGCATGTGTGTTCTATACGCACGCAGGCCCTTTCACCAGAAGAGGGCACCAGATCCCACCATGTGGTTTCTGGAAAAATCTATAAATTCCACCACCTCTCTGGGTCCAATACTTCAATGTCTTGTCCGTGAGCATCCCCCACCCCTTTGTATGTTGTGTGTTGTGTGTGTGCACCCAAGTGCATTGGTGGGAGAGTGAGCACCTCTATGATACTGCAGCAAAATACCAAAAGATGCCCCATGTCCCTTTTATTTTATTTATTTAAAAAAAGGAAAGGGAAGGGAGGGAGAAAGAAAGACAAACTCACTTTGTAATCAGTATCCCAGCTTATTCTCATGCTGCTCCAAGTCCCCAAAACTCCAGAACTTGCTTTGGACTAGCCCAGCTTTCTCAACTCAACACCCGAAGCTTTATTTATTTATTTGTTTGTTCTTAGTGCTTAGTGTAGGGATGAAAAAAATAAAAACCTGTACCGCTGTATGTGAAAGACAGCCAGGTCTCACTACTTCACTACATAGAGAAATCTTGTCTCAAACAAACCAGAAATCACATTAAAACATTGAGTTAACCTAAATTTAAAAAAAGGCTACAGAAAGGATACCTGTGGTAGAGCTTTAAAAAAGCAGTTACACTGACTGGTGGGTGATAGCACTTTATTCCCAGCACTGGGGAGGCAGGCAGATCTCTGTGACTTTGAGACCAGCCTGGACTACAGAGGAAGTTCCACGACAACCAAGGCTACACAGAGAAACCTTATCTCAAAACACAATTTAACAACAGCCAAAAAGCAGTCTTGAGCAGGGAGTTTGGCACACACCTTTAATGTCTGCTTTCTGGAGGCAATGGGGGATCTGTGAGTTGGGAGGCAACCTGGTCTACAGATCCAGTGCCAGGGCTAGCTACACATAGAAAACGTGTCTTGAAAAACTGAAAACAAGAAGCAGGGGGAGGAGGAGAAGGAGGAGGAAGAAGAATAGGAGAGCGTCAGAGATAGGATCAGCAGCTAGGGGCTGACAAAATTAAGGGATGTGAGACTCGGTGACAGGGAGGGAGGTGGCCATGGTTGTTCTGTGCCAGATAAGTCTCCTTTTAAAAACATTTTACCACTTGTTTGCACTTTTGTGTGGCTGTTGGTCAGACAATATGCACTATCACAACCAGCTTCCTTTTATTTCTGTGACTCTGGAAAGGTTTACCTCTGTGTGTTTTAAATTTCTTTTTCTATTATTTATTATTATTATTATTATTATTGTATACTGAGACAGGGTTTCTCTGCATTGCTTTGGAACTAGCTCTGTAGACCATACTGGCCTCAAACTCACAGAGATCCGCCTGTCTCTGCCTCCCAAGTACAGGGAATACAGGAGTGCACCATCAACAACCCGCCCAGGCTTTCTGTTGCTTACTTTATTGTACATTGAATGTAATTTCAAATCTTATTCATGTGGGAGTGTGTGTGTGCGTGTGAGTAAGTGTGCGAGTGTGTGTGTGCGTGTGTGTGTGTGTGTGTGTGTGTGTGTGTGTGTGTTGGCTAGTGACCTCACCAAGATGGAAGTGAGCATGTGACATACCTTTCAAGATCTTTGTTCTGTGTTTCCTAGCTTTTAAACGGCCAGAACCTAAAACACAGAATAGTAAGGAGGCTCTCCTGATTGAGACAGCACATCACACTCTTAAATGAAAAGTGCCATGCAGGTTTCACTTCCTCTCTGTGGTAAGGAAGAAAGGGAGAAAAAAGAGAGAAAGAAAAAAGGAAAAGAAATGTGGATTTACAGACCAAAGGAATGGAAAAGAAAAAAAGAATGGCTGGGTGATGGTGTCACAGGTCTACAATCCAAGCAGCACTGAGGAGGCAGACAGACACACACAGGTGGATCTCTTTAAGTTCGAAGCCAATCTTGTCTACAGAGCAAGTTCCAGGACATTCTCCCAAACTACAAGCAAGCAGTTGAAACACCGACACAAGAAAAGAAATTATAAAGCCAAAAATAAATAAACAACAGGAAAAATTCAATGTCATCATAGATAGACAAAAGAGGGCTATCTAACAACAGACTCAGAGCATCACTCATCTCGAACACTGCATGAGGAATGGGACAAAGCAAAAATATAGAATGAGAGAGACAGACAGAGAGAGAGGGGGGTGTTAAGAGCAGTTTTTCCCGCCAGTCTGGTCCCACTACCTTGCCTGCCCCAAATAACACACAGAGATGCTGTATATAATTCTGTTGGCCTGTTACTAGAATTAATTATTGTCTAGCTCTGTCTTAAATGTTAACACATTTCTATTAATCTAAATATTTCCACGTGGTCTCATCTTAACAGAGGGCCCGGACCTCTTCTCTCAAATATCTACATGTTGACTCCTCCCTACTACTTCCTCGAATCCTCCTTGTCTCCTAGTCCCGCCTATCTTGCTTTCCTATTGGCCAACAATGCTTTATTCATTAACCAATATGAGAAACATATTTACAGAATGACATCTCCCATCAATTCTGCACTTCCAAAAGAAACAATGTCTAAGCAAGGCCTTTGCTTTACTTATCCTCACATAGAGGAGAGGCATTAATTTGAAAAAAGGAAGACTGTACGAGCCAGGGGTATGTTGATGATGATGATGATGATGATGAAGAAGAAGAAGAAGAAAGAAAAGGAGGAGAGAAGGAAAAGAAGAAACAACTTTGGCTGAGTGAGTGAGTGGCACAGCTATATTTGATGGGAAATGGCAAAAGTCACAAGACCAGCACAGCTGTTTGCCAAAATCAGCAAAGCTGAGCCACATGATGGCTGCCCTGCCACCTTTGGTTTTCATCTCCACATATATACTAGGGAGACTTTTAATATTTGTACAATTTAAGGGTAACAGATTCATGGAAAATTTCTTCCTCCTAGAAGTACTGCTTCTAAGTTTCCCCAGGAAAGTCTTGAACATACCACCCACCCCTTCTACTTTTTGGGAGATATCCGTATCTACTTGAAGGACTTCATCATGCCTTGGAGGTTTTGATTTGACACACATAAAGAAGCCACAGGTCTCTTTATGAGGCTACGAGGAAATACTCTTGAAACATCTGTCCCTGGACTTACACATAAACAAGATACTCAAAACAAACTGAAATTCATAAGTAGTTAAAAAAGATCTGGTGAGCTAGAGAAGGCAGCCACAGTTCAGATCACAAGTGATGACATGGTACAGACAGCAATAAAATTAGATCAGCTGAAATTACCTCTGTCATACATAGAGACTGGTGTCAATGGACAAGGAATGAATAAATGAATAAAAAGTATTCTATAAAGATATAAAATGAAGACATTGTATTATGCCAGAATCTGAATACCACCAGCAGCAGCATCAGAAGCAGAAGAAGAAGAAGAAGAAGAAGAAGAAGAAGAAGAAGAAGAAGAAGAAGAAGAAGAAGAAGGAGAAGAAGAAGAAGGAGTTGGCTCAAGGAGATTTCTCAGACACTTTGACCATTAACAGTTACTAATAATACACTGCTTGGGACATGGCAGTATGCCTGGGACTGCTTGAAGATCGATTGTTCTGGTCTAGTGTCCTTGTACCCACAAAAGCTACCGGCCTGAAAACAGGCCATCATATGCTTCTAGATTCTTAAAAATCGGGTTATGGGGTTGATGTTAAAGACAGTTATGAAAGAAAACTATTTATCAACAATGTCAAAACTTGAAGGAAAATTATTTGGAAATGATAACTGCCTTATATTCCTTTCTAGTGCAGGGATTAAAGCTGTGTGTATCATCTCAAGTGCTGGAATCAGAGGTGTAAGCTTTGTTTCTCTTTTAGATTGATTCACTCTCATGTAGCCCAAGGTGGTCTTGAACTTACAGAGATCCATCTGCCTCTGTCTCCTGAGTGCTGGGATTAAAGGTATGACCACTATTGCCTGTCCTCTATAGCTAACTAGTGGCTTAGTTCTTAACTTGTTGTGTGGCCAACTAGTGACTTAGCTTGCATTCTGATCTTCAGGCAAGCTTTATTAGGTCATAAACAAAATATTACCACAAATAATATTTAAGATTAAAGGGTTAGAATGTGGTTATAAGAAAACAAATATTGAGAGTTCACTATAGCTTACAAGGAAGAAAACAAAGAAAAAAAACTATTAGCTAATTATTCAGTAAAAAGTAAATAACTTTGGATCTTTAAAAAAAATTGTCAGTTTCTTTCCACATATAACACAAGTTTTATAGGGTATAGTTAGGTATTTTGTTATAGTGTTCTTATCAAATTTTCCAATTTAAGCATTGTCAAAAACTACTGTTACCTAAAATATTATGTATAGGAATGTAATTCTGGTCAAGCTCAAGATCATTGACAAATGAATTATTTGCCAGTATTTAACAATTGGTGAAATATAGAATTGAGTGATATAATTTTCTAAAGCACTTCTCCAAGTTGCTGATGGAGTATGAAGCATAAATTATTTCTACAAGAAAAAAAGGTGAATTAAACATGCTATTGAAAGTTTAATCATGATACTTGCAAGCTTACATTACCTTAAACATGCTGATGAATGGCCCCACATTAACACAGTAAGTTCAGCATTACAGTGATAGCAACGGGCTGTACATAATTAGCTTGAAATGTTGTGTGATAAAGTATAATTATTGTTCAATGTTTTTGTTGAACAGATCAGAAAATAATGTAAAACTATATCATTCAAGTCTCTTTAGACTACAGCAAATCAACAAAAACTGTTAAATAATCAAGAAGATGACATATTCATTCAACTAGAATAAACCTATACTTTTATCAAAATGAACCTATGAAATGGTCAAACATACTTGATAGGACATTGATTCTTCAGTCCCATTAATTAACTTCAGTAATGATTTTCTTTCCCTTTTTTTGGAGACAAGATTTCTCCATGTAATTCTGGCTGTCCTGGAACTCTTCTAAAAGTCCATACATTGGAAGTTTGGTGGTAGCTTTGGTAGCTGATAGTCCTTGATTAGTTTTGGATATGGCTTTGCAAGACATTGTGGAACCCCAATTTTCTGGCTTTCAATTGGTGATGAGATCTCTCCCTCTTATATAAACTTCTGTTCTTTTTCACCAAGCACTTGACAAAGTTGACATTATGTTGTTTAGACTTTTAGTTCAAAACTGTCAGTCAAATAAAACCCCTTTGTTGATAAAGCTAGCCTCCCTCTGGTATTTTATTACACTAACAATAGAAAACCAATACAATGTTTTTACACAGAAGACTTTGTAATAGCATTGCAAAGTGCTTTTCCTCTTTGATGTTTTATATTTTGATAGACTGAAAATAAATTCCGTATAATTTAGTAGTAATTCTGGTAATCTATTGTCAAACAAGTTTACTAATTGCCCCTTGAATACTGTAACTTTTGATTTCTTTAAAAGTACAGGAAATAATATAAAATTAAAGGAACAAGCCACACAGATCTATCTATCTATCTATCTATCTATCTATCTATCTATCTATCTATCTATCTATCTATCATCTATCTATCTATCATCTATCTATCTATCTATCTATCTATCATCTATCTATCTATCTATCATCTATCTATCTATCTATCTATCTATCTATCTATCTACCTACCTACCTACCTACCTATCTTGTGGAAAGATTCCTTTCATGGTTTACTTGTGAAACTGCTTTTCCAAGCTTCACAGGCTGCTTCCTAATGGGACAAGCAACATGCCATAAACAACTGACATAAAATAAATACAACTAGGATTTGAGCCTGTGGGAAATGTTTTAAATCACTGTTTATCAAAGAAATGCAAATTAAACCAACAACAATGATATGGTGTGTTAAACTTATCATAGTTCATAGTCGAGTAGTTACCAAATTCATAAAAATTGCATGTGAAAATGAAGTAAAATTTACATTCTGTTAATATAGATGAAATTGTGTGTTGATCTAATATTTTGAATTTTTAAGAGAAAATTATGTTAAATATCTTTAGATATTTATATTTTTTGCTACAGCAGTATGTGAAAATATTGAATGGAAAAAATCAGTATGTGTCAAAATATAATTCTATTTGCAGTTATTTATGAGAGTAGAATATTGGGAACAAAGAGTAGAATATTTGGAACAACCTTAGTATCAGCTGTCAGCAATAAAATTCAAGAACTTCTATTAGTGATTTATGTCTATTAAAATCTATTCACATAAATTTTTTATGTGGTGGGAAAACTTTTATTAAAACAATAACAATGTTTTTTTTTTTTTTTTACCTTAGATCTGATAATCTCTTTTTGGGGGCAGGAATAACTTTGCAAATTTTGTTTCTGCACATTTCCTCTTATTTTCTTAAGTTTTACTCTATATGATTTTATAAAAAATATCTAAAATTAGTAATATCCAAGAATTAGAAAGAAAAGAGAATAACAGGAGCACTAATATGATACTAATATACACATTGCTTGTTTGGAAGACAAAAAGGCTATGAGAACCAAATATATTAGAGATTTGCAATAGTTTTAGGGTTACTGTCAGAAGGACTCAACAGCAATAGAACTAGAGACTAAAGCTAGGGAGATGACTTAGGGAGTAAAACACCTTCTATAAAAACATGAAAATCAGAATTCAAACACTCACGATCCACATAAAATCTGTACAGCATAGTAAAGGTCTGCAATGCCAGTCTTTCCTTGAAAGTTATGATGGGAAGTGAATACAGGAACATTCCAAGAAGTTTTCAGGCCAGGTAATCACTGTACAGAGTAGTGAACAACAAAGAAACGCTCAAGCTAGATGCAAGGTGAAGGCTGATTTTTGAGGTTGTCCTTTGACCTTTACATGTGTGCCCTCATTCATACACATGAATGTGCTTACATGGACAAGCATTTAATTTACATACATACAGTACATACAAAGAAATTAAAGGCGAAACTAGGATGTATAAGGGACATCACTGAAAAAGAAACTAAATTATGTTTCCACCACATTCCTTTGCTGGGATAGACTTCTACCACTGGAGACAAATTAACAAGAGAGAAACAAGCAAGTTTTATTAACACGGAAAAGTCATCATTGCACAGGAAATAAAGCAGTCCAAGGCTATATTTTATGAGTCACCTTTACATAATACTTCAACAATGGACAGTCAATTTTAGTTAATGACAAGTCAAAGGGAAAGTGATGTCAGATTCCTGAAGAAAACTGGGCAGATTAATTATAGGGAAATGTCTCCTCACTGATGCTTTTGATGTGAACTCTAAGGAGAAAAACAAGCACAATAAAGGCAATTTAAAATCTCATCAGTATGTGGGAAAGGAATAGGAGTCTCTTAGGAGGAGGGCATTTGCCTTTGTGGACTCTTGTTCTGATTTTACACAATCAAACAGAGGTAGAGAATGCCCTTTCATTTTGATTGTTTCCAACTCACACACTTTCATACTTTGGGGAGAAATGCATAGTTTCTTTCAATCACCCAAGTGTTCTTCAAAATATAGTAGAATGATTACATTTCCTACATGTGGTGGTTTGAATGAGAATGGCCCCTGTGGATTCATGTACTTGAATTTTTAGTACGAGTACTGTATATGATCTTTGAGTAAATGTGGTCTTGTATGAGGAAATGCCACTGGGGATTGTTGTTGGTTCTTTTTACTTGTTGGGGGCCCAGAAGCCAGCTTCCAAATAAATACACAAGGCTTATTCTTACTTATCAATGCCTGGCCTTATACTTTTTCATAGCCACCTCTTCTAACTTAAATTATCCTATTTCTCTTTAACTACATTTTGTCTCTGGGCTCTTTACCTTTCTTTATCTATATATCTTTCTTTCCTTATGTCTTTGTGTTTAGCTATGTGGCTGGCATCCTTCTCTCCCTCTCTTTCTCTTACTCCTCCCCCCCTCTTTTATAGATTTCTCCTCCTATTTAATCTTGCCCACCAGCCCCTGTTTCTCTCTTCTGCCTAGCTATTGGCTGCTCAGATTTTCTTTAGACAAATCAGGTGTTTTAGACAGGCAAAGTAATGCAGCTTTACAGAGTTAAACAAAGGCAACATAAAAGAATGCAACACATCTTTGCAGCATTAAACAACTATTTCACATTATGAAGGGATGTAACACATCATAAGCTAATATTCTACAACAGGGTGTGGACTTTGGTGTTTCAAAAGCCCATGCTAGGCCTGCTCTCTCTCTCTCTCTCTCTCTCTCTCTCTCTCTCTCTCTCTCTCTCTCTCTCTCTCTCTCTGCCTATGGATTAGCTGAAAGCTCTCAGCTCCAATACTATGGCTGTCTGTGTGGTGGCATGCTACCCATCATGATGAATTTTTTTTCTTTTTTTTTTTTAAGTGTCAATTCTTTACTTGCCTTTATAAAGAGTTACTTTGGCCATGGTGTCTCTTCAAAGTAATAGAACAGTGACTAAGACATTATATAATCAACATTTTCTCTGGGAAGTTACTTTTGTAGGTGAAACTTCAAGCCAGGTAGATTTGAGACAGGCACATTCTCTGACTATAAAATATTCTAGCAGACAAAATTCATGGAAATGACAAACAGAAAAGAGACAAGGAAACAAATGTAGAATAATTATAGTAAGCAACTGTGTAATAACTCACTGGTTGGAAATTCTTCTGTCTTTAAGATTTGCAGTCTCAGTAATGACTGTCTCTGGTGGGCTGTAAGGTGTCCCATATTCTTTGGAATCTTTGTTTAGTCTTAAGATGGGGTCATATTGTATAACCTATGGTCTTTTTGAACTAAGATACTCCTACCTCAACCTCTCCAGTGCAATACAACACCACACATCTATCATCTATCATCTATCTATCTATCTATCTATCTATCTATCTATCTACCTACTTATCTATGTATCATATTCTGACTACAGTTTCCCCTCTCTCTTGTCCTCCCAGTTCCTCTCACCTCCCTTGATTCACTCTTTCTGCTCTGTTTCTCTTTAGAAAAGGGCAGGACTCCCAGGGATATCAACTAGGCATGGTATATCACATTGCAGTGAGACTAGGCACCTCCTCTGGAGGAGGTAACTCAGTAGGAGGAAAGGGTTCCAAAAGCAGGTAATAGAGTTGGTGACAGCCCCTGATCCCACTATTAGGTCATTTTTTAAATTGTATTTTTCAAGTGTGCATTATAAGTTTGGGAATTTATTTCATTAAACATTATAAAGGATATATCTTCTTTGTTTCTTTACATGTATTTAAATACATGTTTTGATGCAGAACTAATTGTTATGATGATTATGAACAAAGGAATTTATGTATACTTACAAAATAGCACAGCAGTTTTTTTTAAAGAATTACTATTCTGTAGTTATTTCATATAAGTCATATATTACAACATTTTAAAACATTTTTCTTCTCTTATACTATGTTCTGACTTCTGTTTCCCCTCCCTCCACTGCTCCTAGACCCCCACCTTCCCTCTGCCCAAGATCCACTCTTCTATTTCCCTTCAGAAAAGAACAGGCCTCCCATGGATATCAGCTGAACAGGGCACAACAAGACTATGAAGAAACCATCAAGGCTAGATGAGGCAACTCAGTATGAGGTAAAGGTTCCCAAAAGCAGGAAAAAGAATCAGAAGACATCTTCCTGTTCCCACTGTTAGGAGTCTCACAACAAAACCAAGTTACACAACCAGAACATATATGCAGAAACCCTTATGGGTTCATTGTATTGGTCTCTATGAGCCCCTATGAGCCCTGCTTAGTCCATTCTATAGGCCATGTTCTCCTACTATGCTTGAAATCCCTGGTCATCCAACCCTTCCTTCCCTTCTTCCCAGGGGTTCTCTGAGCTCTGCTAATTTTGGCTGTGGGTCTCTGCATTTGTTTCTATCAACTGCTGGAGAAAGGAACCAAATCAATATTCCCCTGAAATCACAGTTAACCTCTCATTTTATGAATAAATAAATAATAGTGAAACATCTTTTGTTGTATGCCTCCACTGAATTTTCATTTCAAAGTTAATGTAGTCAGAGCTGAATGGAAACGAATTCTTTAAAGCTTCACTAAGTTGTTATAATCATATAACTTAAGGTTCATTTAGATGATTTTATGCTTAAATGAAGTAGCATGTTTCACTGATTAAATATACACTTAATCCATTCTTCAGATTACATTAAAATCACTTTGTTTATGTATGTTAGGGTTTTTCCCTAAGAACTAAAAAATATGACAAAATATGATATAAATAAATAAACAACAACAACAATAAACCAAATAAATAACCCTTTAAGAAGATACCAGAATAGGGGAGTTTTATGTGGATTTTTTTTTTTTGTAAAGAACCTACAACCTCAAGTGAAAATGTAATGCTGTGCTTTTAATTTTATTATTATGCTAAATATAGAAATGTTCACAAATTTTATTGCTCTAGTTTAAATATTCAAAAAATTTGAAGAGCCTTAAAAGGAATTTAAGCCCAGATAATATGTTATGGTTTGTAATATTTTAGTCAGAGGAGAATGCACTATCCCTGAGGAGATAAGACCAGTTTAAGCATTCTTCCCATGTAAGCTCATGCCAATTTTACATCAAGGGTAGCAATGTTATAAGGAGCTTGTCTTTGTGTAGAAAAATGATGTGAATGAAGATGAATAGGCAATCTTGTCAAAAGCAATCTACAGATTCAATGCACTCCCCATCAAAATCCCAGCACAATTCTTCACTGATCTTGAAAGGACATTCCTCGACTTTTTATGGAAAAACAAAAGACCCAGGATAGCCAAAACAACAATGTACAATAAAGGAATGTCAGAACGCATCACCATCCCTGACTTCAAGCTCTACTACAGATCTATAGTCCTGAAAACAGCTTGGTATTGGCACAGAAATAGAAAGGTAGACCAATGGGATTGAATTGAAAACACTGATTTAAGCCACACACCTTTAAACATTTGATTTTTGACAAAACAGCTAAAATTATACAATGGAAAGAGGAAAGTATCCTCAATAAATGGTGTTGGCATAACTGGATGCTGGTGTGTAGAAGACTGCAGATAGATTCATGTCTATCTCTATGCACAAAACTGAAGTCCAAATGGATCAGAGACCTCAACATCAATCCAGCCACACGGAACCACTTAGAAGAGAGAGTGGGAGGTAACCTTGAACAAATTGGTACAGGAGACCACTTCCTGATAAAACACCAGTAGCACAGACAGAGATTGACAATTAATAAATTGGACTTCCTCAAACTGAGAAGCTTCTGTAAGGCAAAGGACACTGTCAACAAGACAAAACGGCAGCACACTGAGTGGGAAAAGATCTTCACCAACCCCACATCTGACAGAGGGCTGATCTCCAAAATATACAAAGAACTTAAGAAGCTAGTCACCAAAATACCTAATAATCCAATTAAAAAGAGAGTTACAGAACTAAGTAGAGAATTATCAATAGAGGAATCCAAAATGGCTGCAAGACACTTAAGAAAGTGCTCAACATCCTTAGCCAACAGGAAAATGCAAATCAAGGCAATTCTGAGATACCATCTTACTCCTGTCAGAATGGCAAAACTGGAAACACCAGTGACAGTTTATGCTGGAGAGGATGTAGAGAGAGGGGAACACTCCTCCTCTGCTGGTGGGAGTGCAAACTTGTATAGCCATTTTGGAGATCAGTATAGCAGTTCCTCAGGGAAATTGGAATAAGTCTTTAGAATGTGCCTTTGAGGCAAAAAACATAGAAGAAACAATTTCATTACTCTTCCTGAGGACTCTTCCCTCCTTATGTCTTAATTACTTCCAAAGACTCAACTGACAAATATCAAGCCATTTGTGATTAGGATTTCAGTGAATGGGTTTTGGGGTGCAGTGGCAACAAATATGTTACCTGAAGGGTCAATGTGGATAGACATCATCCATATACTAGGAAGAGAGCTGGATGATTTGGCCTTTAAGTGCTCTCTGCAACCTTGCTAGGATGCTGTGAACATCACAGCTGAAGCAGATTGGAAATACAGAAGATGTCACACAATCTGCCCAGTGTTTAGATGGAGGCCATATCATTTATGATTATGTATGTAGGTCCTGGTGGAGATCTCCAGAAGACTAGATCAGACTTCTTTCTTTTATACCAGGCTACTTTAATATGGAAATTTGCTGAAGTTTATTGCTTCTGGTAAAGATCACAAATGGGAGGGGAACAAAGGAGAAGTAATACATTGGCTGGAAAAGATGTGACTAATACTTCACTCCAAGCACAGTTTTATAATCATTAAACATGCAAACATGAAAGTGATGAATGTGAAAACAAGTATTTTCATGTTCTTTTTTGTTTCTATTATTTTTTATTTTAAAAACAATCTTATTTTATATACCAATCCCAGTTCCTTCTCCCTCTTGCCCTTCCACTCCCACCATCTTCTTCCCACCCCACCCCCCATCCACTCCTCAGAGACAGTTAAGTCTCTAATGGGGACTGTTGATTGAGGCAGGACCAAGACCCTCTCCCCTGAGTCTAGGCTGAGCAAGGTGTCCCTCTATAGGGAATGAGCTCAGTTTATGCACTAGAGATAAACCCTGGTTCCACTACCAGTGGCTCCACAGACTGCCCAAGCATCCAGCTTACACCCACTTTCAGAGGACCTAGTTCGGTTTTATGCAGGTTTCCCAGCTGCCAGTCCGGTATCAATGTTCTTTTGAGTAAATTGTACCAGTTAGGATGTGTGTTCATTTTCACAACCAAAAGGCCAAGAGGATCAGTGTTCAGCAGTAAAAGTAGATTTTCCATTCTGGTGCTCTAAGTGGTTTTTGTTTGTTTGTTTGTTTTTTAAATCAACTCTCTTTTCTCTTTATGTAATTTACCTGGTCCTTGTATCAATTAGGGTTTTTATAGCTCTTAAATCTTCCTAAATCTTTAGTAGTGCCATGGCGAGCTAGATTATCTCTCTCTCTCTCTTTCTCTCTCAGAAACAGAAAGTGAAGAGTTTCCTATACACCCAAGACTATAAAATGAAATGATCCTCTTGATGGAATGGCTATTTGCAGTTAAATATAGTGTTGAAGTAATTGCATGATGTTTGTTAATTACACTGTCGTAAAACTAGTAATGCTACCCATTTCTCCCTCTTGAGATTGTGCATGGTGGCTGTATGTGTGTATAGTTTACCTGGCTTTTTGCTTTTGGGTATTATCTATAAAGGTTTCTTCTGAATAGTAACTGAAAGTAGAACTTAGGTCTTAATAATTTCAATTTTTTGCATATGCCCTTAGCCCTCTATCCTCTCCCATTCCCTATTGAGAATGAAAATGTGCAGATTCTAACTGAATATCTGGGCACATTTTTGTGTATAGTGATGTGCAAGTCCCCATGGTTTGTCTGTGACATCGTCCTGCAAGTAGCATATATTTAGCAGAGGCATATCCAGACTCCCTGCTGTAATCAATCCTCTAGAGAAATTTAATTTTTAATTAAGTGAAGCACAGTGTTTGCTTTTGCTCTAGAACTGATTAATCAGAACTTTGGTATTTGTGTTGCAAAAATGGGGATAAATTAACTATACCTTTAATTAGACAAGGGGGAATTTATTTCTTTGTCTAATGTCTACCCCAAGCCAAAACCCTTCCCTGAAACCAAGAGAGATGGTGATTTTAAAATATTCCACAGCAAGTGGTGCAGTGGTTGAGATTCTGAGTGTTAATATACTGAGTCATGAATTACGACCTGTATATTCATTAAACTTTTTATAATATAAGAATTATTTATTTCATTTATTATTTTAATATTCAGAATTGTTTTTTATTTTATATTTATTTTTAAGCAAATGCAGTGGTAGCACATAATTATATGATAATGTATAATGATTGATGTATGTACTCACTGAATAATGACCAGATAGGGTTTGTGGGACCGTCACCTCAAATACTGGTAATTATTTGTGGTGAGAGCATTTAAAATCTTCTAGCTATTGAAAATATACATTAACTTTAAGTATATTCACTTTTTTTTAAAATAAAAAATACCCCACCAATATGTATTCTTCCTAGATTCATAGTTCTCTATTTGCTGACTTATCTCTCCACATGTCTCCTACTCAGTCCATTCTCATTTCTGAGAATCAATCATTATTTGATTCCATTTTTCTGTGAGGTGAAAATTTTAATATTTTATGTTCAATTTTTAGTATAAATGAGGCCATCCATTTTGTCTTGTGGCCTCATTTATTTCATTAAACACAGTCCACTTTACTGCAAAGACCAAAAATTCAGCCTTTTTGTATCTAAATAGTATTTCACTCTGTGTATCTGTGTGTAAACCCATTCATTTGCTGATAGCCATTTATTTTGATTCCATTCCTTGACTGTTGTATATGGAAGTATGTGGGTGTACTGATGATGTCTCTTAGACAGACAGGGAGGGTGAGGCCTTCCATGGCGATTCATCAAAGTCTGTCACATTATTTGGGGCAGGGCCAAGGCCCTCCACTTCTTTTCTATGGTCACTAACACCACCGACTTTTTCAGTTAAAATTTTAAACCCATCCCAACTTCTTAACCAGGCCAAACACCTTTGTCAGAGGCACAAAAATACATGGTTCCTCCCCATTTAAGCATGTGTGCTAAAACATCTGTGTCTTCTGCATGTTGTTTAACACTGTCATTCTCAGTAACTAAAATTCCACAAGCAACATTGGTACGCCATAAATGAACTGAAAGTGCAGGACTCAGTAAATAGTAGTTGAGTGAATGGTATAAACAAGCCTTACATGAATCATAAAAATGTTATTATTCCAAATATTTTAAATAGGATTTTCTAAGTTTTCACATAAACTTAAAGTATGATTTTAGATCTGCTTCATTGTCTCAATTTTCCACAAAACACATGATCTAATTAATATGTAACAGATATTTGAGGCTACATGAGACACCGTTGTTCTAGGTTAATTAAAGTAAAAAACTGGTAGTTTGTATTTAATATATTCAGATTTTACAATATGATTTTCAAGTAATATTTTAAAAACAAAGGATCTGAGTTAGTGCAATGGCCCAGCACCTAAAGGTGCTTTCTGTCAGCCCCAAAGGTCTGAGTTCAATCCCTGGATTCCATGAAGTGGAAGAGGACCAACTCTTGCAAATTGTTCTCTTACCTCCACATTATATATACATATGTAAACATATAATAAACACACTGACACATAAAAAGAGTAAATTAATGTAAAAAATTAAGTTATATTTTTACAAATAATACAAGTAAAATATACCATCACAAAATGAAAATATAATAGAAGAGCTTTTAGTTGACAGAGCCAAAGTGGAACCTTTCAAACAGAGGACCTAAAGTTTACTTCAACAACGCTATCAGACTTGGCTTTTATATAGAGGACAAAATATTGGCACCTGAAGATCATCTTAAATACTTCCTTCAGCATCTGGTCCATCATGCTGTATTTGAAAACTCTTTTACCTTAAAAATACTGTACATTTGGAAAAAAATAACACTTCCCATATGCATTGTGTTTTTATCTGCTAAAATTGAATGAATAAAATAGCAGTGAATTCATAGAGTTTTTGTACAAATGCAAAAATATTGTGCATGCATGCTTAATAACTGGTGTGTGTGTGTGTGTGTGTGTGTGTGTGTGTGTGTGTGTGTGTGTGTGTGATTATGTGTGCCCATTTCCATTTCTAGAAAATATTATGGGGAAATATACTTTATGGCCAAAGAAAAAGGTTTTCAAATGTTACCAAGAAAAATAGCATGTAATTTATAGGATTAGCTTTTGCTGGCAGCATCATGATTAGGATTTCAAGTACTCCACCAGAGTAAGAAGGGCTGGGTTATGATACAGATTTAGTTTATTCCTCACTTTTCAGGGCTTTTCTGTATTGTCTGAGGACATAGGTGTTTACTGGGCTTGTGATGGTTCTGGCACTGTAGAGGAAAAGCTTAAAGGTATACATAAGGAGGCCTAGATGACAGACAGCTCTAACATGATCTGTTAGCAGTGAAAAGGTCCTAGGTCACCTTTCAAAATTCAACACATTGTGATAGAAAACATATTATATTTACCTGGAAAATCTCCATATACACTAAACTCTCTAGCCTTTGAAAGTTGAGAAATATAATGGTTTATAAGAAATAGAGAACCTCACAAGATAGCTAAGGACTAAATCATAAACCCTCTGAATTGAAAGGTTGAAACCCAGAGATGCCCTATATTAACATGTTTGAAGATAGGGCCTCTAAGAGGTAACTAGAATAAAATAAAGCCATCAGGACTGAAGCCAATGGGATCAGTGTCCTTTCTCCAATATATAGGGACACAAGTAGAAACATGCAATTATCTACAGAAGTCATATCTGTGAGCATCCTGGGACTGTGAGAAATACATATGTTTGCATTTGTAGCTACCAAGTCTGTACTTCTGGGATGTGGTGTTAACCCAGCTCTAGTTTATTAATTAAAAATGATTGTTAATATCCAAAATTATAAAACCACTAGAGGAAAATATAGTGAAAGCCCTTTCTGGCATTGGTCTGAGAATAAATCTTTAAGACTTCAAAAACACAGGCAAGAGTAAATACGGTTACATCAAGCTGAATAGTTTCTGTAGTAAAAAAAAAATATCAGCAAAACTACTCACTAAAGAATTAGGGCAATGCTTTTTTAAAATATACATTTGATGACTAGTTAGTGTGTAGAATGTAAAAGGAATTCAAACAACTCTGCAATACAATGATATTTTTGAAAGAGGACAAGAGACTGGGATAGATATTTCTTTAAAAAAAAAAAGGTCATACAAATTACCAACATATATGTGGAATGCTGTTGTTGAAAACATGGATTATTGGAGAAATGCAAAGTAAACCCATGATGAGGCATCACACACCTCTGTTAAGGCAAAGGACAAGCAAAGTAAATGTGGGCAAAGTATGAGTAGAGGGGAACCCTCACACACTGTTGGCAGGAATGCAAGTGAAAGTTAGTGACAGAAACTTTACAGGCATTTCTGGAAAAATTAAAACAGGACTAATAAACAACGCAACAAGCCCAAACAACACTGAGATACCATCTTACTCCTGCCAGAATGGCTAAAATTAGAAGCATCAATGACAACTTATGCTGCAGAAGATGTGGAGAAAGGGGAATACTCCTCCATGGCTGGTGGAAGTGCAAAATTGTACAGCCATTGTGGAGATCAGAATGGCGGTTCCTCAGGAAAATGGAAATCAGTCTATGACAGGACCTGACAATTCCTCTCTTAGGCATATACCCAAATGATGCACATCCATGCAACAAGAACATCTGTTCAACTATGTTCATAGGAGCATTATTGTAATAGCAAGAACCTGGAAACAACCTAGATGCCCCTCAACTGAAGAATGGATAAAGAAGATGTGGCATAGCTACACAATGGAGTACTGCTCTGTGGATAAAAAGCAATGGATTCTTGAAATTTGCAGGCAAATGGATGGAACTTGAAGAAAGATCATGAGTGAAGTAACCCAGTCACAAAAAGAGGAACATGGTATGTACTCACTGACTAGGAAGATTGAGTCGGAGGAGGAATAGACAAGAGTTAAAAAAAAAAAGAAAAAAGAAAAAAGAGATACCATAATAGAGGTACCATAATAGAGGGAGCCATTATAGGTTTGAAGAGAAAACTGACTGTAGAGATTAGAGACCTACAAAGATAACTCCAACTAACAATCTGAGCAACAGTGGAAAGACTATATTAAATGCTCTTCCCTGATAATGAGATTGTGGATTAATTTATATGCCATCATAGAGCCCTCATCTAGTAGCTGATGGAGACACAAGCAGACACCCACAGCTACACACTGAGCCAAAGTCCTGGAATCCAGATGCAGAGAGGAAGGAGTGATAAGAAAATGGGGTCAAGACCAGGGTTCAGAAACCCACAGAAATAGCTGAATTGAACAAGGGGGAGCTCATGGACCTCCAGACCGATAGCTGAAACCAGCATTGGACTGACTCAGACACACTGAATATGGGTCTCAGAAGGCCTGGTCAGTCTAAGGAACCTCTGACTATGGAAGCAGGATGTATCCCTGGTGCATGTAAGGTCTTTGGGATCACATTTCCCATGGAGGGATACTCCTTTAGGCTAGAGGCAGGAGGGAGGGCAGAGGAGACCCTCATTCAAATGACTTGCAAGATTTTGTTGATCCCTCCTGGAATGTTGATCCCTCACCCTGTGGAGTTAGGGAGGGATGGGATGGGAGGGGGGTTGGGGAGCATGGGAGATAGGGAGGTAGGGAGGGAGAGGGAACTGGGATCAATTTGTAAAATAAGAAAAGTAACAATAATAAAAAAAAAGGGAATTGTCACATTACAGCTCCTCCTACCTGGACCTGTCCATCATCAGAGAATGGAAAAGTCACAAGAATCACAGACTTGATTTTATTTGTGTTTGTGGACCTTGTTCTAGTTGTTATAGGCAATCTCTTTATTATAGTGGTCAAAACAAGATATAAAAGGTAAAAATCAGATCAGTAGCCAGTCATTCATGTATTTGTTGAAATCCCTTAAAATTATGGTTTTAATGAATCTGGTTTTGAAAAGAGGTCAGCAAAATTATTTATATATATATATATATATATATATATATATATATATATATATATATATGTAACACAAAGGCCCAAACACACACAAACTGCATTTAAATGGTCAAAAATTTGTTTTGAAACTAGCTCTTTATTTTGTGGTCTAAGAATTAAAGCTAGGGCCACACACATGCTAGGCCAGTGCTGTATTTCTAGCCCTTTAAAACATAATTATAGGTTTGCAAAACACTCAGAAATGTGCTATGTGTATTTCAAATAGATTAACTACATGTTCCCCTCTTGTAGAACTCTGACACACTGACCCAAATCAGGAAATTAGTAGTGTTGCAAATCTGCTATCTGTGTATCTTCCTCAGGTCTGGTCTGCTGTTTCATTCATGCTCTTTATCTGACCACACTACATTTAGTGTTTGGTCACACCAGTTTTCTGTTTTAGGTCTTTTTTGTCCTTCATGATCTTATCAAGTTTTGAAGAGTATTGTCACATTATTTTGTAGAATTGTACTCAACCCAAGTGTTTGACATTTTCCTCCTGCTTAATATTAAGATTTTTTACTTATAAAATAATTTTTGTGTCTTTATTGTGGCTTTATTTCAGGAGGCAAATGATGACAAGTGTTCCATTGCAGGTGATAATTTTGAACATCTGGTTTCTTTTTATAAAAATAATCATTTTGAAGCAGCATACATTGCTAGCTATACTGTAAATATTCTCTCATAATTTTGCTTACTAGTTTTAGTATCTGCTATCTTGCCTAAAACAATTATAAATGTGGTATTTCTGAATGCTGACTATTGCATGCCTGGCATTCACTCACATTTATTAACTAGGATTTTATGGTTACAAAATAGCCTTCTATTTCATCTTATTTATGTGTCTCACTATATACATAGCATAAACTCGGGAACTCACTCATACTCTATATACAGTGGGTTACTATCATTATTTCTGCCTATATTTTTGTGCAAAATTTGGACCTCAAAGCTGCTTCAGTGACTCCTGAATCTTATGGCCCACATCTATCTCTGCCCTTTAATTAGTCACACATTTCAGCATGAAGAATATAGACTGCTAGTCACATCAAGTCCTCATTTGAAGGCTTTTGAATGACAGATGTAGTTCAAGTGCCTGAGAATCTAAATTGATTCTGTAATGTAATTGCTAGAAGATCAAAAATGAAGACAATGATTTATATCCATATGAAACTTCTTTCAGTTTTATGTTGATCATTTCAATGAGATGAAATCATGTGAACAATTGTGAAATACATGGTAGTTTTCCATATTATGAAACTCATGTGACTTTGGTAGGAATATTTTGTGTTAAGATTTGTCATTAAGAATATTTAGTTCTGAATTCTCTTATTACTGGTAAAATGGTAGTATTGACAGATGTATAATAATAAATCAAAATGACTAGAAGTTTCCAGTCACAGCCCACTATAGACATGAATATTTATGCCTCTGGATAGTAAATATTCTCTGTGTACATTAATGTTTTGCCTCTAATTTAGAAAGTAGTATTTGCCAGCTATGTTGGCATGCATCTGTCCTCTGAGAGCACTAACTAGATGAGATTTTCAGATCAACAAATTGAAGATCAAGTATCTCTGGTGACATTTGGGGAAAAAAATGTGTGCATTGCCTCTTCATAGTACTCAAAGAAATTGAATACTCTCAGGAAGAAACAAGAAAATTGGTATATTCAGATTAGAAAAAAATAGAACTTTGAGACTGCAAGAAACATGGATCCCCCTGATTCGGAATGAAACAGATGCTTTCTTCTCATCTGTTATTATGCACCCTTGCAGAACCCTCATGAGACTACTTGATGAAAACAGATTGTCTCAAGTTACTGATACAGAACACCTTTGTAGATTCTGCAGTCTACAAAAAAAAATTAAGAGCTACAGTAAACTTCATTACTACTGTGACCGATGCAGGGAGAATGTATCTGTTAATCCATAGGACGCTTACAAGAACCTGGAGTTAAGCTGAATCACTAGGTCAAGGGTGAAATTCCAGAATACACCAGGCTCCATTACAGTAATAGGGTAATGGTAGATTCACAGTATTCACTCAAACTCAATGTGTATATTTATAGACAGTGCTCTTATACTCAGTGGGATGAAAGCATTGGCCACATATCTAATGTAAGGAGTGAATGTGATATCCTACATCACTAACTATGGTGATGGGTGGGATCTCTGGGCAAGCATTAGCCTTATACATTAATGCTGTCTTTACTTGAAGTATCTATATGTGGCACACTTTATGCTTTGGATCTCAAGTATATGTTATTATCAGTTTTGAAAGGGAAACATGGATATATATATATATATATATATATATATATATATCAGTGACATGATAATGCTTATCAAAAGATGTCTTTGCATATGATGTGTCCTACTGGGCATGTGTGTTATCTCCTTATTATTCTATTAGAAGGTCTGGGGTACAGCCACACATTAGAGATGCCATTAGTGTTGTTCCTCTCACTTAGGACAAAATCTGAGTCATGATCATGTCTTCTCTTCTATGCAGCTGTTAGTACATGAGGTTTGAAGAAAAATGCTGAAATGAAAGAAGTGTCAATCTCAGCACAGATCTCGATGACTCAGAAGATCCCTCCTCTTTAGTTATCATGTCTGAAAGTCACAGATACAACTTTTGTTGTATTGATTGTTCAAATGAATAAAAATGTCTAGTGGAGAATAATCATAATCTGGTGATATTGTAGAAAAGCAAAATGGCATCAGATTTCTTGGTCCAAATTCATTATAGAATTATCTCTAATAATTTATTTATTTTTATTTTATATGAGTTGCTATTTTTCCTGCATGTATGTCTACATGAGGGTGTTGAGTCCTGTGGGACTGAAGTTACAGGCAGATGAGAGCCGCCATGTGGGTTCTGGGAACTGAACTTGGGTCCTCTAAAAGAGTAGGCAGTGCTCTTTTTTTATTTAATATTTAAAAAATATTTTTCATTTTACATACCAACCCCAGTTTCCCCCTCCCCTTGCTCCTCCCACCCCACACCTCACCCCTTTCTACCTCCCTGTTCAGAGGGGATAAGGCCTTCTTTGGGGAGTCAACCAAGTCTGACATACCAACTTGAGGCAGAACCAAGCGCCACCCCCTCCACCAGTGCCCTTAACCTCTCAGTCATCTCTCCAGCCCATTAGAACACAGTTATGTGACTGCTCTGAAATATCACTTCAAAGGCTTATGAGTCATCATTGGATGGAATTTGGGGATTTGTTGAATAGGGTGGGTAGGGTGGGTTATAATTTCACTAATGGGTTATTAGGAGAGGTGATGGAAACTAGATGTGGCCTAGTTGGAAAAAATAGATCTCTCTCTCTCTCTCTCTCTCTCTCTCTCTCTTTCTCTCTCTCTCTCTCATTCTCACTCTCTCCTCTCTGTCCATTTCTTTCTTCTTCCCTCCCTTTCTCCATCCCTCAACTCCCCACCATTTCACCTCTCCCAGCCACCACATACTAAATATTTCTATACTATTACTTTTACTCTAATGTTCCCCCCTACCATGATGTTGTTGTGTATCATTGCAGGTATATAGAAATGAGACCATAGGTATGGACTGAAACCACTGACAGCATGAGCTTAAATAAATCTTTCATTGTTTGAATTTGCTGACCCAAGTATTTTGCTAGGCAATAGAAAAATATTTAAGTTGACAGTTGACTTTACTTTATGGTTATACCATGGACATAACAGTAAAAAATACCAGCTATGTGTATATGTGTTATGTCTAATTATGTGTGCATGAATGAAGGTGCCTGTTGAGTCCAGAGTATTAGATCCTGCCCTCCCTACTCTGGGGCCAGAATTAAAGGTGCTTGTCAGCTGCCCAATGTAGATTCTGGGAATTAAACTGGGGTGCTTTGCAATTACAGTGTGTGCTCTTATTTACTGAACCATCTTTTCATCCCATAATGACCATTTTGAGGTAAAAATTATAGTAACTAATAATTCATTCTCATTGTAAGTCATTTGACTTCAAACACAGAAAATGAGTAGTAGGTAGATAACTTGCTCTGTTCAGCTAAGTTTGTTACTTCCTGTGGGAGATGGCACAGACTTTTCCACCACAAGTCACTGTAGGTAGAAAATAATAGACTGAAGTTGCTTATGCAGAAGGTGATATAGGTCTATAACATCAACTATGTAAAACCTTAAGTATTATACTATTGGTGTTTAAGCATCTCCCAAGTTTATGTTTCTCAAAGTATTTAAAAATCTAATTTTCAATATGAAAATAAATAAAAAATATGTATAATAAATGCCAGCAGAAACTCTGTGACAAATTTATCACTTGTATACATAACTATTTGAGGTTTTTATTATGATTTAGGAAAACATACATAGTTATGACTTACTCAGAAATCATAGTAAAATATTTTGCAGTCTTTTTTTCAAAATATCAAAAAAAGTTGGAGAACATGCTTATTAGTTACATAGTCTCAATTTTCAGAATATTAGCATCCAAATGAAAATGTTGAGGTTTATTAAAATATTCCAATTTTAAGACCTAAACCTGTGTATGGAAATTTATTTTTGTGCCATCCATTCATTCTACATGAATATTTATCAAGTGCCTGAACTCTTTACGAGGCAGAGAAAATGAGTTCCCAAGTCCATGACTGTAGTTTACAGAGCCTCCAAATTGTTTCTTCATTGAAAGCAGAGCATTTGCAGCTAGATAGGAATGCTACCTGTAGGACAGGTGGTGTGTGGTCTTTCATGATTAGCTTCATACAGCTCTCCAACCTCATTGCTGTGTCTTTTTTTTTTTTTTCTTTCTGCGACTGACCACTGTGATAGAGGTATAGCTTGTCTTCACCATAGCTCTGTGATAGCCAATGTAGCTCGAGTAAAACTTCTAAATTCTCATATGACAACTCATTTCTACCCTGAACCCTTTCGTCCTCTTCTAGAGGAGACTTGTCCTAATAATGATTCTGTTTCTATGGCTGGTTCAGATATAGATTAGGCATGTCTCTGGAAAGTCTATGAACTAGAGCTTTCAGGCCCTCCAGTATTCTTAGGAGGTGAGACTTGTAAGAGTCGAAGCCTAATAAGAGGCCTCTAAGAAAATTGGCCCTAAGAAAAGAGGCCCTAAGAATGGATTGTGAATTGTGAGGTTCGGTGTCTCTCACTTATTGTTTTGCAATTTGATTTTTTTTTCACATACAGTTTTCCATACAGCATGATGTAGTCAAGACCAGAGCTCACCAGTTTAAGCACACAATTTAAACTCCTAAACTGAGCCTGTTTCATGTACTCGCTATAATTTGTACAATGAACTAATACCATCTGCCTAGCATCTACATCCTAATTCTAAACCCCAGTTTCACATGCAGTCCTATGTGTTTGCAGGAGACAAATATAGAAGACTGCTGAACCTTGCCAAGTCAGGGTAAGACAGATTTTCTACCTCCCTGCTGTTATTGTGATGTCAAGTACTCTTGGCCTTAGCCAAAACTGGTTGTACCAACATTGCTGTGAGACCTTGGGTGACTGTCCAGGTAGCTTGCTTGCTGTTTCTGTCCTTGCTGCACCTTTTGGAAGTTGCCCATCCGCACTTCCTGTCTACCCTAGTAGCATTATTTTCCTTCTCAGGTCTTGATGAGGTTGAAGATTAAACTATCACAACTATTATTCTCTCTTCCTAGTTAGATATATTAGGCACTAGACTTAAGTTTCCAGCTTATACAACTCTACTGTAAACTCCGTTATGTCTTCACCCTAGGACTAGATATGTAGGATGTTTTGTTCTCGATTTTCCTTTTCTTAGAGCACACTTGTTATTCACTGTTTTGTATATAGTTTTGTATCAAGCCTAAATCTTTTCTTTAGACTAAAAGGGGAATTGTAGTGGGATATTATTCACTTTGCCTCCTTCTGTGGCACTGACCATGCCCATTGGGGGTGGAGCCATGGGCAGAAGTGACCTGTGGAAGGAGGTCTGAGGCGGAGCCGGGCAATGCTCTCTTGCAGGTGGGATGTGGAGAGGAGAGCATCTGGTGGAACTTGCTGGTGTTCATCTGTCTAGGTTGTAAGTTATTTCTCCCTGAATAAACATTTATTCGGCCTATTTGTTTGTCCTGATCCTTATTTAACCACAATATTGAGTGGTGCTTTTCATTTGTTAATCACCAAATAAAATGGTGCTCCTGATGTTTGATGACAATAGCAGCTGCTGTAGATGTTTTCCAGTGTTTAGAAACCCTAATAAGTTGCCAACATGGGATATTTCTGTTCATAGGGGTATCTAGGAGCATCTTCATATAGTGATCTATCTTTCTGTGTAGTTTGGGGCTTTGTCACAGAAGCATTGTTTCAGAGCTTGGTTCTGTGCTCATCCTGGAAATGCTGTAAAAGGCCTGTTATATACTCATCCCTCTTTGTTGCTCTCAACTAAGAATTCTGTCTTATAAAATTCTTCCAAAGTGTTACCATCTAAAAATCTGAGAGATCTTTTTCATCACAAAATGTTATTCCTTCCTATTTGGAGTTGCTTCTTAGTATTTTTCACTACTTTTCATTCTCGTTGTGGACAAGATGCTCTCATCCATCCAGTGGTTGTAAGTGTAGAAATCTTCATAGCAAACAGAAGTTGACTCAATAATTTTTTATGAAGTAAAAATGAAGAAAACAATAGCTTTAGTTTCTTCATTTTCTTGGTTCCTATATTGTACTCAATAAACAAGTCAATAAATTAAATAACCCTACCTTCTTTTGACCCTTCTGATTTCCCGAGACTAAGCAGAGCCTGAGGCAAAAGCTTATCCTTTTTCTTAATTAGGAAAAACAAGCCAGATAGCCCATGTGAGAGACAGGAGAGTTAAGCATGTCTGAAAGTCAATGGAAGGATGTTATCACACTGGGTAGCTATGACTCAATGTTAGTATATAAGAGAAACTACATTCACACGTGCTCTCAGAGAAAGAAACCTAGAGGAGGAAGCAGCTAATCATACCCATTAACTTCTCATTTCCTTTGCACAAAAGTGACCATTATGGAGTGTTAAATTTCTGTCTCTTCTGTATTCATCCATCTGTGTTCAAAATAGTATGGTAGTGTCCTGAGTCATTAATGTGTCAGGGCAGGATATAAGAGGCATGTGGCATTAGCAAGAAGAAAGCTATGGTATGTGATGCCCATGGGAATGCAGAGGAACTATGCAGAGGTCCCATCTTCATCCCCAGCTCAGATGAGAGGACAGAAGGTACATTATGAAGACCTTTTTAATAGCATTTACCATGTTGTTAATTCTCTTATACCTTGAGTAAGCAGTTGAATTAAAGCTGTGCCCATGAGAAGGGTGTTTACTACATTTCCTTTGCTTGTCTTATTTCTCAGTGCTCTTGCATTCATGCTCTTTCTCTCTGTGTGAAAATTTACCCCCATTCACAATGGGCCTAGAACCCTGACCACTTCTGGATCTGTCAGAAGAGTCTATTAGAACTATCTATTGGGGAAAGTTTAGATTTTATTTTTGGGTATTGGGAAGTGGAGTTAAGGCAACAGGATTTTGTTCTTCATCTAAGTACCACCTGTGTAACATTTAAAGACAGAATTTCCCAAATGTCTGCTTATTACGTTGAATTATAGGAGGGGGCATGCTTTTCTGTAAGTTACAACAAAAGGCATTTTAAATGAATCATCTCTGACTCTAAATAGAAAACAAATACAGAGTTACCTCTAATGAGGCTAACTCAGTGCTCTGCCTTCAAGAGTATACCATCACTATTATCTTTATGGTTTTTTTTTTGGGGGGGGGGAAGAAGCACTACAGTAAGGAGGGGAAGGGTTCATAGGAAATGTACACGAGGCATAAATTCTCCTGGATCACAGATTTTCCAGCATCACAGAATTTATTGTATATTTGTACTTGTTTTACAGACTTTGTGGACAGAGCTATATTTATCCTATAGAAAAATCTGGAATTCACCCTCCCCAGTGGGACTATCTGAGCTTATTTAAGCTAAAATTATAAATGTAAGCAGAAATAAGCATATTAAGATTTCATGAACTTTTGGGGTTTTGTTGTTTTAACGAGTTCTGGCTCTTCTCCCCCCATGGAAGGATAACTCCATAGACAACAAGATGATAGTATTTTGTTGCAGCAATTTGGTCTAAGAGATAAATGATATGTACAGAGATGAGAAATATTTAATTTTATATCCTCCTCTTTAACTTCTCCCATTATGTTTTCAAACTGTATTTGATAAGTCTGAGTTTAAATATTCAGTTTGCTTTAGAAGATACACTTCAACATCTTTTACATGTTATCCAATACTTCTCTATGTGACTGAAAACTATCTTCTCAAGCAGAGTGAAAAAAATATAAGGATATTAATAATTATACCAGTTGCTTCCAAAAATATTACTGATTATGGTAGACATTCTAGGCTCAATTAAAACAAAATATTGACTAAAATGATGGTTTTATTTATTTTCACATTATAACAACTAGATTCAAAAATTAAAAAAAAAAACCTTGAGTTATAGTATCCTGAGCTTGGAGCTTGGTTTCCATTTATATGATGAAGGATCTTGTACAGGCATCTATTCACTTTGAATCATGAGTATCAATGATGGAACAAATAAAGGATTTTAGTCATGTCTACCTTGGTGATTCATTAATCTAGTTGGGGTGACTTACAGGCAAACCAGTGACTCAAATGCAGCTGCTTCGTGGGAATACTTAGCTCAGCAAAGGCTGAGAGTTGCATTCCTGCATCGCCCTGTCCAGTACGCTGTGTGGACTTACATAGCTTTGGAAGTTTCTTGAGTGTCTTAAGATTCTATATTTCTGTCTCCTTGGGTCTTTGGTGCTTTCCTCTCCCTCCAAAAGGGAATGCTTCAGGTCAGAGAAAATACTGGCATAACAATATGAATAGTTTATGATCATTATGTTGACACATCTGTTTTCTCATCTTTAAAATGTACACATAACACCAAGGGTGTCTTCAAAAGGCAGAGGGAATCATATTATATATAATTAGCTAAAATTACATATATATGTATATATATTTGTTCATGGTTATCTATCTATCTATCTATCATCTATCATCTATCTATCTATCTATCATCTATATGTCATGTATCATCTATCCTCTCTCTTTCTGTGTCTGTAGCTAAGATAAATTATAATAGAGTCTTCTCTAGGATACTGACTGGTTAGCCAATACCAAATGGTCAGTCCTGAAAATACACCTATGTGTATTATTATATAGACTGAGCAGGTTGTACTTATATATTTAAAAATATATTTATGAGCTGGAGAGATTGCTCAGCTGTTAAAGGTTAGGCTCACAACCAAAAATATAAGAAATATATTTATGTATGTATGTAACAACAATTAATGAAAAAAATAAGGCCATAGATTTTAAAGAAAGTAAATTTATGTATGTGGAAGGATTTGGAGGGAAGAAAGGAAGTAGAAAATAATAAAATTATGATATCAAAACATAAAAACATTAAAAATTAAAGTACTTATTCAAATTGTCACAGTTTTTTTTTTATGAAACATTACTTCAAAAAGTACACTCATAATTAAGAACATTCTTCCTTTTGAAATCTACACTTCATTTTTTACTTTTCTGATTGATATTTATTTGCTGGAGGCAAATCAATTGTTATGTACTTTGAATCACAAAAGAGAAATCTTAAAATCAGCAACATAAATATAGAAGTGGCAATATATTTTAGAAAGTGCAAATATCTTGTATTACTCTTTTAAAATTTAATGTATTTCAAATTTTTATCTGGATGATTTATATTAGCACTTTCCCTTGCCTGTGCTGTCAAAGAAACTGGAAGGAAAATTCCTGGTTGTAGACATGTTCACTCTCTCATTCTCTCACTCCCCTAGCACACAGAGGTGCACACATCCATGCTGAATCACAAGAGAGCCTCTTCACACTAGAGTGGCAAATGTGGAGACTGTAAATAATCAATGTATTACTCCAATAATCCAAGCCCGGTCATGCAATTGCTCTTCTCTTGGACTAACAATATGAAATGAGTAAGTAAGCAAAGCCAACCTGCACTATAGAACTACTAAACTGTAATGTACTCTAGTATGTAAATGACTAACTCATATTGAAAATGTGTGCTTTACCTCTCACTGTACTGTGTAATAAAACTGACCTGTTGGATTTGAGATGTGTTCTTGTCCATTGGTTGGTAAGCAATGACATACCTTGCTGTATAGGTGATTATATGGAAGCTAATTCTGTGAATGCGTTATTTGGAACTTGAGGTACAAATAAGGGAAATCCATGCAGATTAACTTAGGGAAAATTGTGAAAACCCTAAAGCCACAGTAAAGTTTTCAATGTGTTCTAAATTACAGAATACTTAAGTAGCACAAGCATGGTAAAACCATGATACCCAAGAGTTGTCTTTCAATCTCCTTCTTTTGTTGCAAGTGGAAAGAAAAGAACAAAAGAACAACTCAGCTTGGGCTGTAGATCTTATCCCTGAATCAGAACATTTGTGTGACTGTTGGTTTTAGCTACATGAATGAAGGTTTATAGGCTAGAAAGACTTGTAGAAACTGTGTACTCACATGGATTTTATTTCATAAAATAATTTTTGCCTCAAATCACTAATTTATTATTTTCATGATTCATAAACAGCCGAGCAAACAAAGTTTAGGTATCAATAAGTGAGGACATGAATAGTGTTTGAGGTATTCTGGATTAATGTAGCTTTCACAATTGCTGATTACAAAATAGTCTACATTCATAATGAGCCCCACAGTGAGTAGAAAACAATATTAAGATCATAGTATAATGGTTATTGTCAAGAAAAACATTTGAGATTTTTGAGTAAGTGAAATGGTAGTGCTTAACCATCCTTTAAATCACCAATCCTTGTTCAAGGAATCACATGATTACCTTGTACTCATGTTAGGATATTATTAACAAAAAATAAGATTAATATACAAATATTATCCAAATGAATCTTTAGATATTCCTGTAAAGGGCCTTTTTTTGAATAAAATAATTAAAATTCTTATTATGTTAAACTGTATAAAAATGTATTTTTGGCCCTAAATACTGGAATTTATGAAATCAGAATGTTTTGCCACAAACTTAATGTTTATGAAAATTGTTCAGTTGTCACCCTGTGGTGAAAACTTCCTGTGGTATTTTAGTCAAGTACTTATGAGTTTACTATGCATATATATTTCATTCATTGATACTGTAAATGCCATTTTGAATGCACCTTTATAATTATAGAAAGAAATTTTAACTTATCAATATTTTAATGTGTTATTAAATTTTTGTTTCTTCACATCAGAGAAATTATTCACCATGACCAAGTAGGCTTCATTACAGAGATGCAGGGATGGTTCAGCATATGAAAATCTATCAATGTAATCCACCAAATAAAATGAAAAAGAAGAATGATATGACCCTCTCACTAGATGCTGAAAAACAAAATCCAACACTCCTTTATGATAAAGGTCTTAGAGAGATCAGGGAAAACAGGAACATATCTAAACTTAATAAAAACAATATATAATAAACAGACAGCCAACTAAATTGAGAGAAATTAAATGTGATATCTCTAAAACAAGGTACAAGACAAGGCTGTCCACTATCTCCATATCTCTTTAATATTGTACTTGAAATTCTAGCTAGAGCAATAAGACAACAAAAAGAGATCAAGGAGATACAAATTGTAAAGGAAGAAGTCAAACTTTCAACATTTGCAGATGATATGATAGTTTGCATATATGACCCGAAATACTCTACCAAGGAACTCCTACAGCTGATAAACACCTTCAGCAAAGTGGCAGGATCCAAGATTAAATAAAAAAAAAATCAGTAGCCCTACTATATATAGACAATAAAGAGGCCTAGAGAAAAATCAGAGAAACACCACCCTTTACAATAGCTACAAGCAACAAAAAATATCCTGGGGTAATGTTAACCAAACAAGTCAAAGACCTATATAGCAAGAACTTTTATTCTTTAAAGAAAGAAATTAAAGAAGATACCAGAAAATGGAAATAGCTTCTATGCTCTTGGATAGGGAGGATCAACATAGTAAAAATGGCAATCTTGCCAAAGCAATCTACAGATTCAATGCAATGCCATCAAAATCCCAGCACAATTCTTCACTGACCTTGAAAGGATAAAACTCAACTTTATATGGAAAAAACAGAAGACCCAGGATATCAAAAAACGCTGTGCAATAAGGGAACTTCCAGAGGCACTAACATCCCTGACTTCAAGCCCTACTATAGAGACATAGTCCTAAAATCAGTTTGGTATTGGCACAAAAATAGAGAGATAGACTGTAAGATGTACAGTTTTCTCCGTCTGCCGCCGGTCTTGTCCCGTCACCGCGCCAGCCCCAAATAACGCACACCGAGACTCTGTATTTGATATAATCTGTTGGCCCATTACTAGTTTCTTATTGGCTAGCTCTGTCTTAATTATTAACCCATTTCTGCTGATCTATGTATTTCTCTTACCGGGGAGCCAGCCGGTATACTGCTTTCTCCAGACTCTCCATTTTGACTCTCCTTACTACTTCCTCCTTCCTCCTTGTCTCCTAGTCCCTCCTATCTTCCTTTCCTATTGGCCAACAGTTCTTTATTCATTAACCAGTATGAGAAACATATATAGAATGACATCTCCCATCAATAGACCAATGGAATCAAATTGAAAATCCTGATATTAACCCACACACCTACAAACAGCTGATTTTTGACAAAACTGTTAAATTATATAATGGAAAGAGGAAAGCATCTTCAACAAATGGTAGAAGAGTACAGATCGATCCATGTCTATCTCTATGCACAAAACTGAAGTCCAAATGGATTAAAGATCTCAACATAAATCCAGCCACACTGAACCTTTTAGAAGAGAAAGTGAGAGGTACCCTGGAACGAATTGGTAGTGGAGACTACTTCCTGAACATAACACCAGTAGCACAGACACTGAGATTGACAATTAATAAATGGGACCTCCTGAAACTAAGAAGCTTCTGTAAGGCAAAGAACACAGTCAACAAGACAAAGTGGCAGCCTACAGAGTGGGAAAAGATATTCACCAACTCTACATCTGACATAGGGCTGATCTCCAAAATATGTAAAGAAGTTAAGAAGTTAGTCACCAAAACACCAAATAATCCAATTAAAAAGTAGGGCACAGAACTGAATAGACAATTATCAATAGAGGAATAAAAAATGGCTGAAAGACACTTAAGAACGTGTTTAACATCTTTAGCGAAGAGGGAACTTAAAATCCAGGCAATTCTGAAATACTATCTTATTCCTGTCAGAATGGCTAATATTGGAAACACCAATGACAGTTTATGCAGGAGAGGATGTGGAGAGAGGGGAACACTCCTCCACTCCTGGTGGGACTGCAAACTTGTACAGTCATTTTCCTCAGGAGAATGGGCATCAGTATAAAAGGATCTGGCAATTCTTCTGTTAAGAATATACGCAAAAGATGCACATCCATGCAACAAAGACATCTGTTCAGTTATGTTCATAGCAGCATTATTTGTAATAGCCATAATGTGTAAACAACCTAGATGACCTACAACTGAAGAATGAATAAAGAAAATATGATACATTTACACAATGGAGTACTACTCACCAGAAAAACAAAACAAAACAAAAACAAAAAACAAACAAACAAAAAACAAAGGAATCTTGAAATTCACAGGCAAATGGATGAAACTTGAAGAAACCATCCTGAGTGAGGTAACCCAGTCACAACAAGACAAGCATGGTATATATTCACTCATATATGGATTTTAGACATAGAGCAAAGGATCACCAGCCTACAATTAACATCACCAGAGAAACTAGGATCCAAGGAGGACCCTAAGAGAGACATACAGTCCCCCACAGAAGGGGAAATGGACAAGATATCCTGAGCATATTAAGATCAGGGGGTAGGGCAGTGAGTGCAGAGGGAGTTGGGGAAAGAAAAGGGGAAAGAGGAGGGGAGAGGAGAACATGTGGGAGTAGGAAGATTGAGTCTGGGGAGGAATAGAGGAGAATAAGAAAATATATACCATAATAGAGGGAGTCATTATAGGTTTGAAGAGAAAACTGGCACTAGGAAAATGTTCAGGAATCCACAAGGATGACCCCCAACTAACAATCTGAGCAATAGTGGAGAGGCTACCTTAAATGCCCTTCATCTAAGCAGCAGACACTCATAGCTAAACATTGAGCTGAAATCCTGGAATCCAGTTGCAGAGAAGGAGAAATGATGAGAAAAAGGTTCAAGACCAGGCTGCAGAAACCCACAGAGACAGCTGTCAGGAAATAGTGGGAGTTCATGGACCCCAGAATGATAGCTGGCAGATCAGTATAGGATGACCCAGACCCCCTGAATTTTTGTCTCAGTTAGAAGGCCTGGACAGTCTATGGGACCTTTGACAGTGGAACCAGGATGTATCCCTGGTGCAAGACAAAACTTTGGGAGTACATTCCCCATGGAGGGATACTCCCTTAGCCTAGAGAAAGGAGGGAGAACTGAAGCTCTATCCCAAATGACTTACAGATTTTGATGATTCCTCCTGGAAGGACTCATATTCCCTGGGGAGTGGGTGGGGAATGGGAAAAGAGGATTTGGGGGGGGTCAGAGAATGGGAGGAAGAGGGAATTGGGATTGATAATTGATGTGTAAAATAAGAAAAAAATAATAACCACCCCCCAAAAATTTTGTTTCTTGCAAAAGTGTTGCAGTCTCTGTGATGGATTTTCAGTCATGTTAAAACCAATAAATAGTCATGAAGAGTATCTCCCTAATCACTTCACTGCACATCATCCCATTAATATGTAATATGTTCTGGGACAAAAGTGCAAAGTGTGATAAGGGAATTCTTTATACAATTTCTCTGTTTCATATTTGCAGTCCATTAAAAATGCATTGAGATGCAGTGGCAAAAGCATCGGTTCAATGTTGTTTAACTTGGTATTTTAAAAACTCCTATAGCTGAGAAATTATTAACTGCATCATCTTCACTTTGGAAAAAAATTATTAGAAAGAAAATCAATTTTTTAATTTGGCTATTGTTTCAAGAATAACAATATTTCTTCACATGAGGATGAATAATAGGCACACTCAGATATGAATAAGGATATAAAGGAGATTAATGAGTTGATGTTCAGATCATTATTTGTTAATGTTTAGCTTAATTTTGTGCAGACATATCTAGTTTGCATGCATTTTCCCCCTGATATTAAAGTTCTAGAAACTTTTCCTCTCTTAGTTTCAGTAGAAATTCAGTTCAATAGCATCCATTGAGTAACCTTAGGAAAGGCATACTTCTAAGGGTTATTAGGTATGCACTGACAATTACACAAACAGAATCCTCCTGTAGGAAATAACATATGAAATCTTGTGTGCATCCCTGTGTTCTAGTCACTCTCAAACACATGAATGATTACTAACACACACTCAACTACTTCAAGACAAACTGTGAATCATGCTAGGTGAAATACAGCTGAGAAGAAATGATGTGTAGGTGCTGTAAGCTTGAAAATGATAGGAAAAAATTTGAGATGTAATTTGAACCTGGAATGATAGAGATGAAACTTAAGATGCTAGGTTGTGGGTGGAGTGGAGATTTTGGATAGAAAAGTTTGCATATGATCAGAAAAGCAGGAAATTTCTTCTGACTTTCACAACTGGAAATCCAACTGGTACAATGTGTAAGAGATATGATATGTATTTCCTATGGGATTAATGCTTATTTCCTCCTCCAGTTGTGTGTTGAAACTTTTGACATAAAGTTGATAGTATTAGGAGATGGAATCTTTGGGAAGTGTTAGGTCATTTGGTATAAACCTTATGAATGTCATTCAAATACACTCAGAACCCCCCCCCCCATGTCTTATTCTTTTCATGGAGTATAATTATAGCAAGAAGGCAGATATCCAAAAATAATGAACACCTAATAGACACAAAAATATTTTGGTATCTTACTGGTCACTATAATTATTTATATTCAACCTTTACCTACCTATCATTTATCAATAGAATCAGACACAGTCCTGCCAACCCCTCAGGATCATGCTTCCGTTTCTCACCAACTTATAGGTTCTTATGCACATCTGTGGGAACTAGGAGACACTGTCTTTCAAATAACCATTACACCTGCCTCTCTGTCTCTAGTTGTTCATTGTGTTCTTAATTCAACTTCCATGTTGGCCTTCTATGACGCAGTTACTAGTAAATTGCTGTAAATCATGTGTATCCAGTGTCTAGCTTCATGTGTTTGGCCACTGTCATCATCCTAAGTCAGAAATATTTCCCTTGATTTCAGGATTCTTTGAATCATCTCATTTAAAGTTATGATATTAAACCAAACAAAAAATATTTTCTAGGCCTAAATATCTATCATATGGGCCCTAAACAATGTAATGTGCCTCCTATGGCGTCGTACCTCGGCCAGCAAGGAAACACGACCACGACTCTTCCTCAGGTAGTATATTCAGGAACCTTGTACATCAGCTTCTGCTTCCTCCAGCCCCAGCAATCCCTTAAATATGTGCTCACTGCCCAATCAGCTCAGGCCACCTGGCGATCCCGGATAGGCCACAGAAGGAGGAAGCGCACCAGATCTATCAAGCACTTCCAAATAAGGCTTGTTTACAGTTAAACTCAGACTACCTGGCATCCAGCCAGGCACCATCTTGGTTTTTTTTTTTTTTTTTTTTTTTTCTTTTCTTTTTGGATGGAAAAGTCAGATCTGACAAATGTCAGTTCTATTCTAGCAGAATTTTCCATTGTTTATTATAAACACTTTCATTCCATATGTTTTCTAAAAGTGATGAAAAAGTAAACCCTCTCATATTTTTACAAAAAGAGATTTTATTTTAAACGAAGCTTTTTCTTCATTATTCCAAGTACAATTAGAATCATGATGACCCCTAAAAAGTCATTACCAGGTGCCTTTAAATGAGATCATAAAACAAATCCTGAATGCTGAGGCAGGCAGGATGAAACAGGAGGCTTATTTGATCATTCGTTGAGCTGTAAAATAGCACAAGAGTGTAGTATGTTGTATTTTATTTATGTCAGTGACTTTTAAACTAAGTTTAAAACAGCCATAGAGATTTCTCAAGACATCTTGAAGTTTTCTGGGAAGGAAAGGTGTTAAAGTGAGATAAGGAAGAAGAAATTTCTGCCTCCAGTCTCTATCCTCCTCTTTTATGTTATCCGAGAAATTCTGCTCATGTACACAGACAAACACATGGGATTTTATTAGAAGAAAGAAGAAAAGACCCTGCTATAGAAAATATTTCAAAATCACTGATCTTCTCTGTTTTCCACTCCTACTTCTCACAAGCATATTAAACAGTGAAAAAGTTCAAGAAAATCAAGTAAAAGTTGATTTCAGTGCAAAAATATCCAGGTGGAAGAGAACTGGTTAGCAATAATCTGTCAATTCTGGTAATCAAAAGAAAGAAGGACAACAAAGTCAAATATTATTTATTTTAGTTGTTCTTATTTGAAGATAAACATAAGCATCTTAAGATATATCTAGACAGGTTTTGAACGTGAAATTTTATTAAACACAAAGCAAGTGTTTAATAATGCCTATCAACAATTTATTTCAGGATGACCATCCTTGTTATCAACAAGTCCTGTGTCAGTAGCCATCCTACCTCCTTTCTTTTAACCCCTTCATCTTACCGATCTATAAGTGGAAACATCTAATTTTGATCTTGATTCTGATAGACCTTTTTCAAATTCTTCCATAATTATTTCTTTTCTAAAGCTAAACTCTTATATTTTATGTTTTAATAAAGCTGTAATTTCTACACCTTCTTTATTATTTTATTATTCTAAACAATTCCAATCCCAACTTAGTAAGAATGTCATCAAAGAATTCTCTATCAAAAGAATGGTATCTCATATGTCAAGAGAGACTTATGACAGGAGACGGTGTACTTTTCTTGTTGCAGACACGATAAAGAAGGGTATTTTACCTTTTATAAGGACAAATTTTTGGAAAAATAAGGATCAGGGAAAACAGGTAGGCTGAATAGATGTTTATGCATGGAGAAATAGCCTACAACAGAGCCAGATAAATGCCAGAAGTTTCCATTCCCAAGGATGTCTCCAGATGCTCTCTGTTTCCATCCAAGAAGCAAGAGAGAACTCCAGGGTTCCCTACTCTAGACCTAGTTCTCCCAGGTCACATCCACACCTGTCCCCACCCCCAATGGGTATGGCCAGTGCAACAGGTGCAGATAAATTGAATATGTCACTACAATTCTGATTTTTCAAATTTTTCTGGTTGCCAGATTCATGCCCTAACTATAGATGCTGTCCAAAAGTCCTTCTGTTCTTATATTTTGAAATAAAAAATAACACATAGTTACTAAAAGACATAGTATCACAATGGGCCCTAAGCAATGTAATGTGCCTCCTATGGCGTCGTACCTCGGCCAGCAAGGAAACATGACCACGACTCTTCTTCAAGCAGTTTATTCAGGAACCTTGTACATCAGCTTCTGCTTCCCCCAGCCCCAGCAAGCCCTTAAATTCCTAGCACAATTATTCATGGAATTTCAGATATGCCACCCAGTATTGCAATGTCCTTGTTTGGTATATAACTTAAAATGATACATGACAACATGTATAATTTTAATTATCTTAGAAGGGTACTTCTCTTATTCTACACATAACTCAACAAAAAGTGGATAATGTACATCAACAACCTAAGATATAATACCTGAAACCTGATAGAAAATAAAGTAAGGAATATACTTGAACTCATTTGTGAAAGAAAGCACTTTCTGAACAAGATACTAACAGCACAGGCATTATGACGAATAATTCATAAATTGGAACTCATGACACTAAACGTCATGCATAGGACAAAGGAAAATGGGAAGAGATTACTAACACTAAAGACATTTTTAAATAGTCATATGAATAATAATCCTATGGGTGCAGTAGTGACATACATACCTTGGGGGGATAACTAACTGTTCTCTAATTGGTCTTAGACTTGCTCAACAATAGGGAAACTGAGTCTGTTACTAGAAACTTAGTTAACTATTGAAAAAAATGGTTATTGGAGGAGAATCTGCAACTACTAATTTACTGAACCTGCATTAATGTTTAACAAGGATCTAAAAACATTTGTTTTCATACCCATAGATAAGTGTAGTCTTCACCCTTCATCAAGAAAACTTCTCTATGCAGCAGATGAAGACCACTACAGAAAACCACAAACAACCAATATGTAGAGTTGTGGAAACCCAGTCTCAACAGACATATCTACAAATCAGTCTCATACCTAAGACTTAGAGAATATTGCAGAAGATGGGACAGAAAGAATCTAAGAGTCAGAGGATCAGAGAACTTGCTGTGATATTGTATTTCCTAGTAACATCAGAAACTATACTGGTAAAGTTTCACTAATATGACTGCCTAAACATGAGCTAAACAGGAAAGACATGAAAGAACATGTCAAACTGCAAGGGATAAAGTTCCCAAGGCCTCAATCCTACACAAAGTTTTACAGGCAACTGAGTAAAGCTGAGAGGAAGAGAAGTAGTTCTCCCCATGAAATAACACACTGGATGTCAAGGAACAAGCGAACAAGCAGTCAGCCCCGAAAACTTTAAATATATATATTTCAATACACACACACACACACACACACACACACATATACATGTAAAAAGAGTTGAATAAAAAGCCCATTAATTTACTGCCTCTTTCCTAGTATATTGCAGCTTTATTAACCTAAGTTCATCCTTAGATCTGGATAACCATCTGAAACCCTCTATGCCAAGCATAGGCTGAGAATAACACCTATCCTTATTAAGATTTGCCAGAACTCATATCTATAATTATGGTTTATTTGGGTAATTGGGTGCTGATTAGAGAAGCTGAAGTCCAATAAGAGACCACATGAAATCTCTGGATGCAAACCTTCAAATAAGGTAAGCAAATTGTGGAATTTTTTTTTTTCATTCCAAGGTCTGAGATCTGAGCACCACAAGAGATGGCACTGGTCCATATTTTACAATCTGAGAGTTTGAGATTCTGGGATTATGGTATCTAAAGGTAAGAGAATGATCTCAGCTCCAAGACAAGAACTCAAACTCTCCTTTCCTCTGATTTTATTTTCTTGGTAGATTCCAAGCTGGTTGAATTGTGCTTGTTCCCGGCTAGGGCCAAACATTCCCATTTAGTTCACTGCTCATATGTCAGTTTCTTCAGAAACACGGTACAGTCACTCCCTGAAGTAGTCCATAGTGGATATTCAGGTTATTGCTATATACCCTGATATATTGGTAACTAAAATTAACAAACATCTTTGATCAGAGCATAAAGATTTGTAAGTTACCATATGGATTATGGGAATTGAACCTGCATCTTCTGGGAGAGAAGTGAGTGCTCTTAACCACTGAGCCATATCTCCAGCCCCCTAGCAGAAGAATATGAAGGCGGCAAGTGAATAGTGAATGTCACAATTTCAATACTTGTTGTTATATAATCTAAGCTACATTTTACATGGCTTAAGAGTTCTATTTGGATTGAACACATTATCACAATTAAACCCATCCACTTATTTTTGAGCAGTTTATTGGCTTTCTTCTGTCATTTGCACACTTTCTCAGTCAAAAATGGGAACATCCTTGACTTAAGAGCACTCTAATGGGAACACAGTTATCTTATGCTCTTTCCTAACTATATGATCTCAGGCATCTGAGAATTGTGGTTTTTGTCTATCACATTTAAGTCCCTGGGACTATACAATAAACTGCTATGCATTTTTTTTCACTCTTTTTGTGAGTCATCTCTACTACCTACTACACATTTTTCTAAATTCATGATGGTTAACTGAATGACATTTTTAATAATTTCATACTATGTAAGAGTTCTTTGTATGATCTGTCTATATTACTATTAAATTTTTATTATTATTCACATGTCTCCTACTATCTAATCTCACTGAAACTTAGCATACCTTGGATGGGAAGAGGTAGTAAATATGTGATAATTTAGAAACTTTCCAAACAAATTAATAGTTTTGTTACCAAACTCAATTTCCCCAGTCATAAGAGAATGTAGGTCACATGTATTCCCTTGTATCCTCTATCTATCTGTTATGATCTATCTATTATCTAATGACCTACCTATTATCTATTATGATCTGTCTATTATGACCTGGTGTCTAGGAGGTGGCACCTAAAACAGTTAAAAAGTATTACTTATATCTCTTCTTTTGCACAAAATATGTTAGCTATTTCTAGTACAACATGTAAATGACCTAAGTGAACCCTGGCATGAAATATTTTCAATTACATTAGTTTTAATTACTTACAGCACATTTGAATTTCATAGTATGCAATTGAGTTGTTCCTCAATCTAGTTATTTCTCTTCTGCTGCAGACCTATGATGGGTTTCTATTTCTGTGTGTAAATGTTACTTTTCTTGCTATTCCAAGTGCAATTCCATTTTCATTTCTGTTGAAGGCAAATACATTGAGTTAAAATAATTTTCTCTCTCTTGAGATTTTATTTGTCCATTAAAGTTCAACCAACACACTGCAGCTTTTAAAAACAATACTGTGACATTTCTTGATGTGGCCAGTCTAAAGAAAGAGAATTTTAAATAAAAACATAAACACTAAAAAGAGTGATAAAAACGTGGATTTGCTACCATGTTTTGTCATTCGTGTTTTTGTAATCCTTAAAATATGATAATAATGTTTACAATTTATTAGAAAATTGAAGTAAGGAATGTCGTCACATCTATAATTTTATATTTATTTTATAAATCCCCTAGCATTTATCTGTTAGACACTTCCAAAATTAAGAGAAAGTAGATAATTTCTCTGAGGTCAGGTTAGGAGCAAGCGCTAGGTGAAATAATCCTGATTGCAGATTGCATTTTTCTATCTTAACCAAAAATCTTTCTTGGTGACTGTTTTGCTGACAAGGACAAAGCCTCTCTATTTTCTCTCTCTGGGTTGCTTCCCTGAACTTAAAGGAGCTGTACTTTGCTTTGCCCATGTTGGTCAAAGGGAAGCTCCTGGTCTCTGTTGGGAATTTTGAAATCAGGTTCCTCTTTTCTTGTGTTTCTAACAGGACTCACCCTTTTGCAGATATTTAGGTCCAGTCAGAGTGCTAGATACTTCCTTTCTTAAAAAGAAAAGAGAGCAGGACATGACAAACCAACAAAATGGAAAAGACATCAGTTTTCTACAATGGAGTGACACTGGATACATCAACCACTCCAAGGAAGGCCTGTGTTCAGGAGAAGTCGACCAACATATAACATAATTCAAAGTGTTTTGTGTGCTTTAATTTGGTTACAGCTTCATGTGTGTGTTTTATTTTGATGGTACTGGTGGTGTTTTATTCTGTTTTCTTGTTTTTTATTGGTTTTTTGGTTTGTTTCTTGAGAAAGAAGTTAAAGTTGGGTGGGTAACAATGGAAAGAAGAGGGAGTGATCTGGACTCAGGGAAAGGGAAGGATATGATCAAAGTATATTTGAGTTTTAAAATTGCTTTAAACAATAAACAATAAAAATATTATGATAACTCAGTACTTTGAGTAGGTTTCAATCTGACTTGTGAAAAGATCAAAGCCATTCTAGAGATATAAGATAAAGACAATAAGGATGGAGTAGTACAGAAACTTCCATGAAGTACACTTCTGTCATCAAGGTCAGTCGGCAGCTGCCACAGGTGTGTTTATTGTAGCCCAACAGGTAATAAAGCTTGAAATCTCTTAGTGATTCACTAGAGTGGAATAAACAATTCTGTGCAGAATTGCAAAACAACCATTGTAACATTCACCCCAACTGTGGCAATCTAGTCTAATTCTTCTTGAATACTTTCAGCTACTATTCATATGATTTTTAAAATTGTTTTTGAGCCAAGTGAAACAAATAGATCTTTGTAAAGATTTAAAAGCTGTTTTTCCCCTGTGAATTTTATTGTGAATATTTTCTCCTGATAGTTTTTAGTTTACCAGAAATAAGAAATACCACTTAAGTTTCAAGCTGAAGCAACTTCTTTTGTAGCTTGGAGTCTTAAAAAAAGATCCACTTATCACTTAAACTCACCTAACATTAGTGAAAAAAAAAAAAAAGATTAGCTATTACCATTTCTTAAAATTTTATGGAGTCCTGTGATCTTTTCTCCACCTAGAATAGCATGTCAATTAATTTTATCTTTGTTCAGGTCATATTTAGGTAGCCATGTTGATGAGATTTCATGGATGTAGCTTTTGATATTCCTATGAGACACAATCTCTGAGGAAATGCCCTGTTTGTCTTGATCTTACATACATATATCTTACATATATACATGTAACATTATACAGACTGAACAGGTTATGTGTGCATGCATATGTATATATATATAATATGTACATATATATATATATGTCCAACACATATATATGTATACACATATACATACATATATAACAATAATTAAAGAAAAAGTGGATATGAGAAAACTTGGAGGGAGGAAAGGAAGGAAAAATGATATAATATTATAATCTCAGCAATAAAATTTATAATACTATAATATATGCTATAGTAATCAGATTATTAAGAATTATGGTATTTTGACATCACTGGGGAATATAAACATGTTTTTAAAGTAATTTTAAATGTCAAAAGTATGAGAATTATTTTTTCCTGTTAAATACTGGGTATAGAAGTAAGTTTCTGTCCATTCAAGTCCTGCAGCCCTTTAGTCCCAAATAAACACACAGAGGCTTTTATAAATCATAAACTGTTTGGCTTATTGCTCAGGCTATTAATAACAATTTAAATTAACCCATAATTCTAATCTATGTTTAGCTACATGTCCTGGTACCTTTTATCAGTGAGACATTCTTATCTTTCTTCCTCTGCATCTGGCTGTGACTTCTCTGTGCCTTCTTCCCAGAATTCTTCTACTTTGGTAATCCCGCCTATACTTTCTGCCTGGCAACTGGCTGGCTAATCAGCATCTTATTAAACCAATGAATTACAAATCTTTACAGTGAACAAGAACATTATCCCACACCAACTGGGTATTCTGTATTTTCATATTTTGTTTGTATATTCTCCCTCTCTTTAATTTTTGGGCATTTGAGCACTTTCTGTTTCTGTGTTCCTTCTCTTGATTTAGTTGTTATACATCTTCATCTGTTTGACTAATTTGCCTTATATTTCTATATGACACTTTGGATATAAGGTTTTATTGGTTAGTGTCTTGACTGTTTAGAACAATAGAAGGACCATGCTTTGCTTAGTATGGATTATTGCCTCCAATATACTGTGTCATGGTAGTTTAGTAACAACTATACCTTCTGTTTATATATCTTATCAGAGATTATTATTATTATTGTATATCATCAGTACTCAACACTATTTTTCTCACTGTGATTTATTCCATTGCATATTTTTTTGTGTAAGGTGTATGTTGTGTGCAAATTTGTGCATTTATGTATGCACAGGTGTGCATGTGCCATGGTTCACATACAGAAGTCAGAGGATAACCTCATGTGTTTTTTCTCATTGTCCATCTTGCTTGAGACAGAAACTCTTTTGTTAATTTTGTTACTATTCACAAACCATGCTAACCTGAAAGCTTCTGCTTCTGTTTTCAGGTTTTTACCTACCCTCTTGTCATAGAAACAATGCTTATGGGGGGGCATGCTGTGGCACCTGCATGGGTACTTGCAACCTGAGCCCAGGTCTCATGTCTGCACTCCCTACTTTACTGGATGAGCCACTTTCATTTCCTTGGTTCACTTCTGAATCTCCTTGTGACAGGTATGTGCAATTAATTTCAAAGTTGACTTTTTGTAGACACAGAGATCTGGGGCATCTTAACTTTGTGTTGGTATAGCAACTTCAAACTTTATGTTTTGCATGCTTTCACCCCTGTCTTTCTATATGCATTAAAACTCTAGACTCTGAGTTATTGAGACCAATAGCTAGTTCCCCTTGGCCAAGGTGTTTATGCCAATTCTTGTGTTTATTTCTTTGGTTTCATAAACTTTTCACCTGAAGACATTCACAGTTTTGTTTACACTTTGCTTGTGCAGTTTTGAATTTAAAAGTTCATATATCATATTTCCTGCAGAATTACAGTTTGCTTTGTTGAGAAGGGTTTTCAGGACATATACTTTATAGGAAATGGAATTTTCCATACTTAAAAGAAGCATGCATTTATTCTCACAATTATTCTGAGTATCTACATTGATGAGCAATGCTATTTACATATTATTCATTTATTATTTTTATTTATACTTTATTAACATGACAGGACTGAAATTAAGTAAAAAGATGAATGATGCAACAGTGCCAACCATGTTTCTTAAATGTTCTTGCTTTTGCTTTTCCTTCAATGTGTTATAGACTTGGAATGAATCCAGGACATCACAGTTTTGATACGTGCATTTCTTTTTTTCTATTTCATAGTCCAGTAGTACTTATATTTCTGGCAGTATTTCATTTCACTCTGCCTTTTTCTCTGACCTTTCCCTTGGATGTGTATAAATAAATATTTATAGAAACAACACATTCCACGTGTAGCATATCTTTTATTAGCTACTTTCAATATAAGTGTCAGAAACTACAAAGGGTCATGTTCTTTCTCTCTGACTGTGAGCTGCATTATAAACCTTTGAAAGATTTGTGATCTGAGTTCTTACCAGCTCTAAGATGATTTCTCATAATGGAAACGATTGGAGTCATGAACTCTAGAGAGGTAATACTGAGATGAATCAAAGGCTTTAGCCTCTTAGTTTCCATTTGACTTTTCTGCTCCCACATCCCCTGCCTTCTCTTAAACATGACAAGAATGAAAATAATATGACTTTCAGTGAATCATAGCCTACTGACAAGTCCTCTGGTATGCAATTTGTGTGGGAAACATCTAGTAATCCTAGTTCAAGTTCTGCAGGTGTGAGACAAGCCTTGGATTGTGAATTTCTATCAACCTTCAGGTGCCACAGCTACAGGTACTCATCTCTGACACTGTGAGTCGCAAGACTTGAAAAGTTTCCAAGCAAATCACCTCCCTTAAGAGTTTCTACACAGAAACTCTGATCTACAGAAATGGAATAGTTACATATATCACATATGACAGATTTTGATAACTGCAACAAAATATTCATAATTTCCCTAAAGAAAGCAACTGCATGTAGATTATTTATTCAATAATTTATGTAATTTCAAGTTCACAAAAATTCAAAATACATCTTTATACAGCAAAAGTAAAAATTTTATCCTCAATATAATTTTTAACAAGTAACTATTTTAACATAGTCTGTCCTCCAAAGCATTTGTTATTTATATAAACATGTAAGCATATTTTAAGATTTTGTTGGTTAGTGAAGTACTATCCTGTGGTATTTTCATTATTAGGCTATACTTTTAACATAAGACTTTTCTGATCTTCTATGTCATTGTTTATGTAACGTTCTATTTTTAGTGGTTGTTTAATGGACAAGCTATTTTATGGTATTTAATCAATTCTGAAAACCTGTAAGTTGTTGGTAGGAATGTAGGTTGGGAGGGTACAATGTTTGCCTAGTTTTGTGATTGAAGCTCCGACTTCTATGCTCAGCAAAACATAAAGTAGGACTGCTGTCATAGAGACAAACAGAGTCAGAGAGGCGAGAGAGTCAGAGAGACAGAGAGAGACATTTAGGCTAAGTCCTAGTTTTGTTTACAAAATAACTATACCCCCATGTCTTATTTTGCTTTCTGGTGCTGTAATAAACACCATTGCAAAAAAAACTTGGGGAGTAGTGGGTTTATTACATATTATAGGTTAGAGTTCATCATTAAGGGAAGCAATGGCGGGACCCTGGAGTCAGGAACTGAAGCACAGACTGTGGAAGTATGCCACTTTACTTTCATGGCTTTCCAAGCTACCTGTTTTAGATCACCCCAGATCACCTGTCTAAGGAAGGTACCTGTGTGTGTGTGTGTGTGTGTGTGTGTGTGTGTGTGTGTGTGTGTGGTGTGTGTGTGTGTGTGTGGTGTGTATATGTGGGTGGTATGTATAATATTCCTAAATACAGCTTGTTCAGTCTGAGTAATATAAATAACTGTTTTAAAACAAGCTGAATAAGGACAGCAAAAATAAGCATGCTACCATAGATGAGGGAAAGCCCATGATGTCTTAACCATACACGAGAACTACAAGCAACTAAGGAATTCTGAGAGTGGGAGAAAGAGTCTTCCAGGAATGAGCACATCTTTTGATTAACTAGTACCCAATCATCTGCTATGATTACTGGCCCTTTAACAGCAGCAGCCCTTTGCAAATTCTGCAGTGCTTACCAGCTCTTCACTTTTGTTATTAAAGGAGGAAAAATAGACTTTGGGTCTTTTGACTAATTAAAATTGCTTTTTAAAAAACAAACGTGTAAAAGGCAAGAAATTGCGACAGGTTAAAATGGAGTGTGTAACACTTTCTATTATTTTAAGTGACTGATACATATTCTGTGTGAATCATCCAACCATATATTTTAAGCCACACTGAATGAATAGGTTCAAATACATTTTTGTCTCTAGATAAATAGCCTACAATATGCAAAAAGAAATGGCATGTTTATTCTAGTTTATAAAAAGTCATTTTAGAGATACAAATTGCATATGTGTCTTGAGAGTTATGAGACTTCCTGATTCATTAAATAAACATAGCTAGTTTCCATATATTTAAAAGAATCCATCTGCAGTGCCTTAAGTCTAGACTTGAAAGGGAGAGAAATCATTTCCTCTAATGTATATTTAATAAACAAAACTGTCCACACAGAATTACTAATAGAAATTGCTTGGCCTATCAAACGTACTCTGATCTAAGAGATCATTATTGAGTGTTCTTGTAATATTTAAAGAGGAAATTAGATGTCTTTTGTCTTAATTGGCAAACTACTTTCAGGGGTAGTTGTAACATTAAAAATATCTTTCTACAGTTGGATTCCCAAAGCTTGACTTGTTTCTTGGTTGTGGATCTCTGTGTCTGGTTCTATCAATTACTGCATGAGGGCTCTATGATGATAGTTGGGGTATTTGTCTGATTACAGGGGTTGAAGAGAGGGAGGAAGGAATGGATGAGCAAGAGAGGTCAAGATCATGATGGAGAAATCTATAGAGACAGCTTGTGGAAACATAAATTCTAGACCTACAACTATGGATACTCCAGGGGAGCAAACTAGGAATACTGTATGTAGGAGACAGTTGTGAAGCTTGAACTAGCTGAGGGGCCCCTGGCAGTAGGGCCATGATACAAACCTGGTATATGAGCTAGCTTTATGGCACACCCCCTCCCTCCACCATGGTGGGATGGCATGCTCAGACTTAATGAATGGGAGAGTCATGGCCCTGACCCAACCTATTGTGCCAGACTATGTTGACTCCTCATGGTATCCCTTGCCCATGAGGAGCAGTGGACTGGGGTGAGCTGGGGGTGGGGTGACATGGAAGTGGGAGGAGACAGGAGGGGCAGGAGGAGGTGTGGCAGATTGGAATGTAAAATAAAATTTAGAAATTTTTAAGATGGCAAAAAAAAAAATAACCCTTCTTCTATTTTGTTCTTTTCATAAAGACCCTGCAGTTATGCCAACCCCATGAGAAGTAAGAAGGGTTTTTGCTAGTAAGAAGATAGAACTCTTTGAAATGCAGTGTCTTTGTCCTATCTTCCATAGATTTCTCAATCATCTTCATCTCCAGTTTACAAGGAGACATGTTTTTGCTTTATTCCTCAAACATTCTTACCTCTCCCTTTGATATTTGGACTGTGTGTGTGTGTGTGTGTACATGTGTCCTTATTGCACATAAGCTCCTGGAAGACTAGAATTATAGCAAATTTGTGTTTATATTTCTTTAGTAGCTACATCTCTATCTTAAGTATCAATTCTGACTTCTAAAATGTTCCAGAGTTGGGAATGGCATGCACCATTAGTAGTGTCTTAAATTGGCTTATTTGTCTTTCTAAAATTTGTTTGGTTCCACAAGGTATTTGGATTTTTTTCTTTGTTATTTTATGACTACTTAGTTTTGTAGGCAGACTTGACATAGAATAACAGTGTTTGTGATTATTAATGAAGATATCAGAAATCTCATTGATTTTACAATTATCATTTTTTTTTTAACCAGCACAATGTTATTAGGTTAAAGTTGGGTCCCTCTCAAATTTGGTTTACTTTCCCTTTTCTCCTACTATATGTTGTCTTAAGTGTTTAGAGTTTTCAATATAAATTTTGTTACTACTAGGTTGGTCTTAAAATCTGTGTAATTATTCAGATGCCTACATATGCTTCTAAAAGAAAGCACATTTTAAATGCCTTCTCTTAGATTTATTTTAAGAATTGAAGAGTTAATCTAACTTGCCAAAAAGAATATATCAATCCAAATTTTTATTATTTTTACAATTCAAAGATTTTTGAGTATAATTGATATGGCTCTTCATTCTGCGTGATTACAGCTACGAAACAGCCCTGGACTCAATAGGTGCATTGGGCATGCTTTGGCTTCATAGTAACCTTTTGCTGTCCAACCTAAACAGTAGCAATGAGTTGTGAGATGGATGGATGATTCTCTACTATAGTCCATAGGTGAATGAATGGCAAGATTCTTGGCCTTGTTATTATAGAATCACAGTAAAGAGAAAACATAATATAAAATGGATATAATTAGAGAAGACAGTGAACTAATAAGGCCAAGAGGACTGCCATTAGTATTCCTATAGGTTATGATGCATACATTTGTTTCAGTCACTATTTGCTATAGATAGAACAAAAACAAACATTACCAGAGAAAATATTCATGAGGAATACAGAAATCCACAGAGGCATCTAGCAAGCAGAAGGTCTGGATGCTTGTGAGTTTTAATGGTGTGCACTTCCAATTCCCAAATCTCTATGGCCTTACTGTGATTCCCTTAGTACTGTGTAATGCCATATACCTGTCCAGTTTCTGGAACAGCAGGCAGGGTCTGGAGTAAGGGTCCTTATTTTATTTTATATTTTCATGAGTCACTAGTTAAATATTCAATAATATGGATTCAATGAGATCAACCACAGTAGGAAAAAGATGAGGATTTATTTAATCAATATTACATCTAAAAGTTTGTGTGGGATGTATGAGTGAACATGTTGGCAGTGGAGACTGCCAGTTCACAAGGAGGAGGAACCCAGGAATAAGGAGGATGGGCTGATCTACTGTGCCTCCACTCAAGAGTAAATGTCTCATATAGTGTGATTTAGAGTAGAGGTGAGTCCTGAAATGGGGAGACAGAGGTATCATAGGTGACACCCTTCAGAAAGCCCAGAGAGGGTCTCAAAATAAAGCATTACTTTAAGGATGAAGAAATTGTCAGGAGTGACACCAGCTGTCAGTAAGGGCAAGCTGCTGTTATATGGGGCAGAAAGCATTGGTGTCCTAGAGATGAAGGCAGCATCAATCCCATGCACAAAGTGGGAAACCACAGTGCAGTTTGATTTGCTTTGTCTGTGCATTCAAGATGGAATTTGAAATGTAACCCTTGAGAAAAGGAGATTTCTAGCAGTGCTGATTGGCAAAGTGTTTTGTGATAAAGTATATTTACAACAGTGGTATCTTACAATAGGGTCATGGAATTTTAAAATGTGGGTATTTTCACCAAGGGACTGAAATTTTGGTGTCATAGTTCTGAAGTTTTGGGAGAGTAGTGGAAATATTCTTTATCATGGTCATGATGGTAGTGATAGGAAAACACACAACACACATACACACACACATACTTGTACCACCTTATTATTTTGGAAAGTTGATCAACTGAAAAAATATAATTTCAAGACACCTTTTCTGTATACTTACAGTAGACATGTTTTATTTGAATAATGTAATAAATTTAAAAATGCCAGCCACAAGTATCCAGAATCTAGAGCACTGATCAACAGTGGAGGGAAGCACCTTGTATAGTATGATTACCTTTTTTAAATTTAAACATTATTTCAGGATTTGTTATTACTTGCACATTCTTAAATATCAAATTTCTGTCAACTGTTCATTCTGCTATACCTCACTAAGTGGCTTTGGAAGCGGGAAGACCTGAAGCTAGAATGGATGAGTCCTTACTGTGGAGAAGGCACTTTTAAGATGCACAAGTTTTGTTTGTTATGCTCTTGCTCAAACTTAAAATTTTGGAAGGGTTAGAACAATGAGTTGAAATGCTTGGGCCCCTTCTAACATTGTGATCTATGATCACACTGAAGCTTTGCTTGCCGAATATTTAGACACACCATCAAGCATTTTATATTGATCACAAAACTGAGGTTTAAACTTTCTTCCTCTTTTATAAATTTGATAGAAACTGGCTGCTCTACTAGGTCATGATTTGAGATGTCTTCAGCTGTTGGGCACCCCAAAGTTACAGTGTGTTGGAGGATGTTTTCTGACTTCATTCTTTCCAGCTGGGCATTGACAGTGGCATTGATCTGTGCTGGGCAGGTGATTTGTAGTCAGTGTTAAGTGAAATTTAGAGTAAATTCACAGATTAGTCAATTTCTCTGCTCTATGGAAATAATTGAGCCCTAATTTATTCACTTTAAGATTTATTTTCATTATCATTTCAGTTCTATTATTTCCAGATATTTTAATTTCTTTTTTACCTCTGCAATCACAAATGTAAGGGTTACATATTGGATATCTAATGGATCATACTGAAATTCATTAACAAATATTTGAAGGAACAAATAAGTGAACCATTTGCACCAATAGATATTCATTTAAAAAAACTGATAAATGAAGTGGTGTACAAGTTGTCACTGAATTTCATATCAGAGAAGTCATTACATTTGTTAAAGGTTTTGAAGCAGTGTTTCATTACTGGCTTAAAACTCAGAATCTTTTAAATTGAAACATATATGTTATTTGTCTATAAATGCTTCATGGAAATAAATTATCATAAGGTAATGTTAAGGCTTTAATTTCTACTTAGTAGGTAAACTTCAAAATATACCTGACATATAATCCTGTATGCTTTTGAAATTCTCTTGAAAATTGTATTTGTTAGAAAATTTTGACAAAACAAATTGCTGTGGTGAATCTATAAAGATAATATATAAATAAATTATTAGAAGTTATAGCAATACAGTAATTAAAAGTTTCCATTCTATGGTTCTTTGATAGAATGCAAAGTTAGTAATGGGAAGGGAGTGGATATTAACCATTTATTTTTGTTTCAAAGAAGATTTTTAAATTGGAATACATTGTGTGTGTGTGTGTGTGTGTGTGTGTGTGTGTGTGTGTGTGTGTGTATGTCTGTGTGTGTGTGTGTGTGTTCTTGCCTCAGCATACCTGTGGAAGTCAGAGAGAAACACACAGAATTTATTTCTCTTGTTTTTCCACTATAAAGCACTCTGACTTCCACAGGTAACTCTATTTCTTTATTGACTTTACCTTTATAAACTAGAGACAACTATTGACATTTTTTACAAAAACATAAATCATATGGGGTTTAATATTATCCTAAGTATTATTTTTTTCAAAACAAAAATCATACTGGTTTCTCATAATGCTCTTTAATAGTTTAGCAAAGAAAACCTGCAGACAAACATAACCAAATACTAACTCCAGTAGGCTATTCCACAAGGGAAGCTAACAGATCCTAAAAGAAAAATCACACTGAAATATTAAAAGCAATATGTACCTAAGACAAAAAGAAAACTTCCCCATAATAACCACACTTCTCATCATGGATACTTGTCAATCACAAGCTTATGGCTGGTGCATACTGATTCACTACCTTTGAGACAACAATATGTAACAGTAAGTTTTGAAAATATTGACGACATTAGGATTTACTGTGGCATTTTATCAGGGTTACCCAGCATTTTAAACAAATTACATAATAATTGTGATTAATATTGTACAATTTCCAATTACATTTTAATTAGTCCTAGACCCTTCTATTCTAAAATGGTGCTACTCATGAAAATATAATAGTTGACAGCGATTGTTGAGGTTTAAGAGATGTTCCCCTTCAGTAGTTAACCACTGTTGTGTAAAATGACCCGGATCTACTTATATTTTGTAAGATTTATTACCTTATGAAGTTCAAGTACCCACAATCCTGTGGGAAGTATTTCCTAACCCTGATGCCAGTGTCACACCTACGTGTGACACCTTCTATTGACTTGCATTTGTGTTGCATCATGCTTGAGGTTCAGTTGTGTTTGGCCTGTTAGAATTATGGGTACCCTAAACACCCTCCCCTCCCATCCTCCCACCCCAATTCCATATGTAGGGGAATGCCATCCAGTTGGGGTCATGTAGATCTGACAGGGCATGTGAAGTAGGGTCTAGGGCTTCTCTCCTGTCTCTAGATTAAGGCAGTTATCCCTCCAAGGGGGGTATGTTCGCAAAGTCCTTTTGTGCACCAGGGATACATCCTGGCTCCACTGTCTTAGGTCCTTTAGACTGCTCAGTCATTCTGGCTGAGACCCATATTCAGGGGGGCCTGAGTCAGTCCCATGCTGGCTTCCCAGCTATCAGTCTAGTGGCTGTTAGCTCCTCCTTGTTCAGGTCAGCTGTCTGTATGTGTTTCTGCAGCATGGTCTTGTCCTCTCCATCTGCATCTAGTTCGACTCAGTGTTTATGTATGGGTGTTTGATACTGTTTTCAACAGGCATTAGTTGAGGGCTCCATGGAGAAGTTAGTTGTTGATCTCACTCTCCTGGAAGGGCATTTATGATAGCCTTTACACAGAAGCTGAGATTGTTAGTTGGGAGCAGTCTTGTAGTTCTATAGACCTTTCTTTGTGTTCAATTTTATCTTCAAACCAATATTGGCTCCCTCTTTTATGTTCTCTCTCTCTGTCTCTGTCTCTCTCACTTTCCTATCTTCTATTCCTAACCAGGCTCAATATTCCTGGTCACACATGTTTCTTTTCCTCCCCCTCATTTTCTCCTACTTCTCTCTCCATTCGCTGCCCCCCCCCACTTCACCTGAGCTCTGGGGGACTTGTCCCTGCCTAGTTCTGTAAGGGACTTTATATGACTCTCTTAGAATACACCTTGTATCCTAGTTCCTCTGGTGGTGTGAATTATAGGCTGGTGATCCTTTGATCTAGGTCTAAAATCCATATATGAGTGAGTACATACTGTGTTCCTCTTTTTGTGACTGAGTTACCTCATTCAGGATGGTTTCTTCAAGTGCCATCCACTTGCCTGCGAATTTCAAGATACCATTATTTTTTTTTTCTGCAGAGTAATATTCCATTGTGTAGATGTGCCACATCTTCATTAACCATTCTTCAATTGAGGGGCATCTAGCTTGCTTCCAGGTTCTTGCTATTACAAATAGTGCTGCTATGAACATAGTTGAACAGATGTCTTTGTTGCATGGATGTGAATCCTTTGCGTATATGCCTAAGAGGGGGATTGCCGGGTCCTGTGGTAAACTAATTCCCATTTTCCTGAGGAACCGCCATACTGATCTTCAAAATGGCTGTATGAGTTTGCACTCTCACCAGCAGTGGAGGAGTGTTCCCCTTTCTCCACATCCTCTCCAACATAAGTCATCACTGGTGTTTCTAATTTTAACCATTCTGGCAGGGGTAAGTTGGTATCTCCAAGTTGTTTTGATTTGCATTTCCCTGATAGCTAAGGATGTGGAGCATTTTCTTAAGTGTCTTTCAGCCTTTTTGATTTCCTCTATTGAGAATTCTTTCTTCAGTTCTTTACCCCATTTTTAAATAGGGTTATTTGGTGTTTTGTTGACTAGTTTCTTGAGTTCTTTGTATATTTTGGAGATCAGCCCTTTGAAGGGAGGGAGGGAGAGGGAACTTGGATCGAAATGTAAAATAATAAATTAAAAAAATGCTTTGACTCCAAAATTTAAGTTGAAGGACAAGTTACTGGGGGAAAATATTTCTATTTTTGTTTCTACAGAAAATGAAAAGGTGTGGATTCCTTCCAGACTAATGTGGTTTGATCACGCCAGACCGCCTGAAACATAGTACAAAGTGATCCTACATTCAAAACAGCTGGACAAAGCAGGCTTACAGACTATAGCCAGGATATCTGAATCTTCTTCGAATCCCCCAGCAGGAAGTAGTTTGGAAAGAACGATGCCCAAATTCCCAAATATTATATATAAATGTTTGTTTTCATTTAATTGGACTTTGTTATATAAAATTAAATAAAATAATAATAATAAAAAATCTCATAGGAAGGAAAAAAAATAGAATTATGGTTACCAGGCTCTGAGTGGTGCTTCCTGGAACTTTCTCTGTGTTTGTTTATAGTTGCCAGGAAGATTATTAGGAGTTAGTGTATACCTGACTCTTTACTATGCAGAAGGAAAACTTGGCTACTGAAGTGTGTTTGGCATACCTTCTTTCCTTCTTTAATACCTTATTTTCTATCTGTAAATTTTTATAACTCTCTGCACTGTTGTCTGGAAGACTTTTTTAGTCTAATCCAAATAAAATAAAATAAAATAAAATCCACACTTGCTTCTTTACTGCATTGAACATCAAGTTATTCATGTGGAAAAAGATGTATTGCCTGCCTGGTGGTATGAAGTACCAGAGATACACAAAAAATTAAGCATGACTTCTATGCTAACAAAATATACAATGTGGTAAGCATCTGTGGTGGATACATAGATAACTGAAGGTTAAAATGTCTAAGAAACAATTCAAGGAAGCTTTTTTAATTTGAAACAGAAAAGTAAAATTGAGGTGAGATAACAGAGAGTAAAGCCACAGAGGCATGTGACAAATAGGTGTAATTTAGCAGAACTGCTGGCTTGCATGTGATATGATGGGGCAGGTAATACCCAAAAGGTATACGGTCATCACTGAAATTAAGATTGCTTGGGAAGAGATTTTCCTCCCATAGTTATGCTTCTAAAAGTGCTTAAGAACATGCATTAGAAAGTTTTGTGATCTAAATGACACCAGCTATGTTTCTAACTCAAAAATGTGTGTGGAACATTTTTTCATTTCTTAGGAAGAAAATGGTCTACCCTATAACAAGTCACCCCCCAAAAAAACCAACAAGCAAATGCAGATGAATATAGGGAGCCCAGGACTCTGCAGAGATCTGAGAGGTGAAAACTCTACAGAGCAAACACCTCTCACTCTAATTACACCTGCCTTTCACTGGCAGGTTTCCATATGGTGGGAAAAGTGGAGTCCTGTGAAGCAGGAGCTCAGCGAAATGTCATGCTGCATGGAGTAGAATGGAGGTGTGAAAATCAGACCTAGAGAAGCAACAAAAGAAGAAAGGTAAAATAAGATGAGTAGCAGTAGATAATGAAATACCTTTCTTATCAAACACAATTTCAATTTTAAGTAGGGGAAAGCCAGACTTGATCATGGATTTGAAAGAGAGAGTGAAGGGAGAAACATTAAGGAACAACTGCCCTATTCTCATAAGTGTCAAGTTCACCACAATCAAGAAAAGATGAGGCCAGACCGACACCCACAGAGACTAAAGAGACATGGCAAATGCACGTGGGCATGGCCCTGAATGAGTGTGTCTATTTATTTATTTATTTATTTATTTATTTATTTATTTTGCTTTTATTGGGTCATCCATACCAAGGTTACTGATGGAGCTTGGAAGAATTTGAGGATGACTGTAATACCTGTGCCAAAATTGTTGAATTGGATAATCTGGTTGTATGAAGAACATCCCTTCTCTAGAAGTATATCATGAAGTATGGGGTGTCACTGGGAGATCAGAAAAAAATCTCAAATAATTCAGTAAATATTTTACTCTATTTGCAATTTACAGTTGTCCATAAGTTTGACATTGTTTATTAAAATTATTTGTTTCTGCTACAATAACATAAACATATATCTGTGTGCCACAATATCATTATCCAAACAGTATTGGGCTTAATTAAGAAGTCTATGAAGCAGAAATGTGTTGGAAATAGCTAGAACACATGCATAATTTATAGATAAGCTTTTAAAAATTCTGTCAAGCAACCAAGTTTTCCTGGGGCTATTCAATTTTATATGCATTGTCATATACAAGACTGATAATTCCTAAATTATCCCTTGAGAACAGGTTGAGCCTTGGATGGCACCTGAATGATGGCACCCAAAACCTTGGCTTGGCATGTTTCCCTTCTTGATATGCTCCCCCCTTTCCTTCTTGCCCTTGTTTCCTTATTTTTAGCAGATTCCTTCCTTTTAGAGCCCTTAGTTTAACCATGGCTTTGGGAGGACTCAGCCTTGTACAGAAGGTAATTAGAACTGAGAGTCATTTTGCAGCCTTGGGAACATCATGCCCTTGGCATTTGATTCTCAATGTGTTCTGGCTTAGTTTTGAGCCTTGGGGCTTTCTCCCTTCTGTTTCACAATAGTCCTCAAAGGACTAGTTGCTACTATTGGGAAGCTGCCTCAACATCAGGTAAAGAATGCTCTTCTGGTATGTATCTCTCTCTTTCTTGCAGTTGTTGCTGTTTTTTGCTTGATATAAGACCCAGTGACATATCAAGAAGAGACAAATCAAATAAACCAGCAGAAAAGCAGGCTAGGGAATACAAGTGGGGAAGACACCTATCCAATTTCTGGAATATTCTCCCAGTAACAAAGTTTTAACAGAACCATTTTGGTCATAAGCCAGTTGACAGTTATCTTCAAGGAAGGGTACAACCTTAGCTCTGGTGTCTGTCAGTTTTCTAAAGTTATGTTAGTGCTGACCACTTGGTTTCTTCCTGGAAAGAGTATAAAGATAACATATTCTTATAGCCTGTTATCTGTATGTTTTAAAAGGGAATCTTAAGATTTTGTTCCTCTTCTCAGACACTTATTGTCACTGTTACAATTGTCACTGTATGTTCTAGTGCTCATACTGTAGACTTTGCATCCCTCTACTAACAATCTCATTGTCTACTTTGTCTATACAAAGTATCCTGGCCTCCGTATACCTGGCATATTACTTTCACCTCCTCTTATTCTCATTTTACAGGGACACATTTTCATATGTGGTATTCCCACGCAAAGTCTTTTCTTCTTGTTCATTCAATAGTCCCTTTTCTAATAGTATATTACAGGAGCTATTTATTATGACCTATACATAGAAATGAATGAATTCATTATGAGAGAATAATAGATTTCTTTACCCAGTCTTAAACTTGTTTATATCCTTCTTAAAATATCTTCTACTCTTGGCTGTTGAAAAAATGATGCAAGTTAAAATGAATAGGTAATATTGCCTGTTATAATTCCAGTGATCAGACACTTTTAAAGTAATTTCATTAATTTGTTCCTACTGTGTGTGTGTTGATGTTGAGTGGTGAAATTATAAAAGTGAAATACAAAAGTAAAGTAACAATTTTATAAGATAAAATTATATATCTTATTTATATAATGATTTGGTAATAAACAAAAACGAAATATTAAGATTCATAGTTTAACTGTGAGACATGATTTTGGTAGTGAGTTTTATATTCTTTGCATAAATTCCAGGTTCTAGAAGGGAAGCAGCAATATCTCCACCCTTTTCTCAAGAGGAAGTAACCTTGCAAGTGGGCACAGAACCATATTTAGTGGTGTGTGTGATGTGTAGTAAGCTATTGCAATCTACTTCTGATTACATCTACTTTCTTAGTGGAGGGGATGCTCTGTGTAAGGGAGATTAAGTTCTAATTTGATTGCAGGTCTTATGTAGTTCAAATCTGGAGCCAAATGTGTTGCAGAGGATGCAATCTTAGCCACTTTCCTGTTTTTCCTTTCATAGTGGTCACTTTAAATTCAATACTTATGTGATGACTTTCAAACTGATAAATTCATCCATTTGTTCGTTATTTCCATGTCTTCTTGATAAACCCCCTCCCAATAAGTTCCCATCGGTGCCAAAGGCCTTCTTGATCTCTGTAACCTGGGCTGAGATTTCCCTTCTTGTTCAAATTTTGTCCTGCGAACAACTTACTGTGGAACTCATCTCACTGCAGTATACTATTCAGCTCATTATCAGTCTCTTTCAATAGAGTTTATCTGACTTCACAATGCTACTTTGTCAGACCAGCCAATATTTATCAATTATTCAATATATATGAGGATGTTTATCTTCCTTATGGAAGGATGAAAATGTATTGATTTAAGACAATAATCATTTTATTTGATCAATAACCTGTATCCTGGGTTGGTGATGGTAACTTGTCTCACCTGGGCTGCATTTGGTTGCTTAATCAGATGGAGACTGAACCCTGTGAAAATACTGAATGGAAAAGCTCTCCTTCTCCCACTCTAATCTCAGGGCTTCTCCTCTAACTTTCTACACATTGTCTCATTTTTTCCTTTATGTTAACTAGGTCACCTGGCCTTTTTTATCGCAACTATGAAGTCTAATCCGTTTGAAGCTAAAACTACCAGGTTTCATGAAACAGGTAGGTGGAAATCATGTGATGTTCCTTTTACTGCAGGGCGGTGATCAAATAATTTGCACAGATTCAATGTAGATGACTGGAAAAGAGTATGAACATCAGAGCCATTTACAAAAGTGTCCACCACTAGCTATGGCTTGACAGCTGTCTGCTTCCTCATCATAAAATTGCACTCACCTTGCAGGCGTAAAACCTTTATGGCCAATTATTTAGGTTCAAAGTCCTGTAGTTACATTTCCATAGCAGGTTCCATGAATGGGGCTTCTGAATACAGTTGCTAAGTTACTGCATCTATAGAATAAAACTAGAATTTTGTTGAGAATACCATGGAATTTGATGGAAATGGTTTATGCCTCTGCTTCATAAACTATTACGTGAAAATTAGAAAGTAGGTCTATACAGTGTAGTTAATCTAGAGAAATAATGCACTTTGGTATTTTCCTCTTATGTTCTAATCATCATTTGGAAACAACAACCTTATTGCTGTTGGGAAGAAATGAATCTAGAAAATGGAATGAAATAATACAGAAACACTGAGCTGAACATAAATTTCAAAATAAAACTGAAAAGTGGGTTGACTTAGATTATATAGGCACAAAAATCAGTGTAAGAGCTGTAATTTAGTTAAGTTTTCCAGTAGATATAAACCATGCTCTGGGCAGCATGAGGGGACATAATGATCTCTTTTGTTATGAAAAGGGCACAACATATAAAATCAGATGTCATGGTGCTCTGTGGCTGGGAGAGAAGTTTCCAATTATCCTCCCTCATTACTCAAAGGCTGGTGTAAAATATTATAATGTGAGGTGGCCGCTTGCAATATCCAAATTGACAGTCCTTCAGAGTCATACAGTTGCCCTTGTAGCAAGCACATAGATATTTTGAGAAATCAGGAATAGCTGAAGCTCTCTGAGCCGTTGATGGCAATGATCTCTAGTGGAAGGGAAGCAAGAGTGATATATAGCAAATCCATTCTTTGTGCTAAAATGTCTTTTGAAACATACGGCATGCACTGACCTCATTTTCATACTTTAGCTTTCAGAGTTTCTATAGAATCATTTTTATTATTTTTTTTTAGACAGGTTTGGACCTTTTAAAAGCTAATCTGGAAAGAAACGTCATGGAAGGCAGTGAATAATGGAGAAAACTTGAAATTAAATCACACATGAATCTAGAAGTTTGTGGACCCAAACTCGATCTTAGTTCACTAGATCTACCCACTAGATTCTCTTCCTTATTGCATTTGACCCAAATGTTACAAATCTATATCTTAGACTTTCATACATTCACAATGTGGGTTCAGTGATCAAAATATTATTTTGCTTCTTTCTAGGTGCTTGCTATTGAGGCCATTACTCCAGTTAGTACTACTGGCAAATACTTCCACCAAAAAGTGACAGCAGATAAAAGAGTTTGGCCGAGGCTGCTTTACCATACCAGCCAGTCTTTTGGAGACTTTTGCATTGCAGACATTGACTAGGATGATTGTAGTAATTATCTTTTATAAATTCCCAGTGTGGTCTGTCCTTTTACCTGACTTTTCATGTTTATTTATAAAGACACACCCATAGATTACTGGCACCTTAATGCTTTTAAACCATCTAAATGTCGTTTTTAAGATCATGTCCTGTAGCAGTTATTTTCCTTGCCCTATACAATTTTCTTTACTCCATATGCTGACCTAGAATAGCAAAAACTACAAAAAGACTTTCAACTTTCACTACTTTAGGATGGGTGTGATTTCTGTTTTTTTATTTAATGTGCTGCTTCTGATGCTCTGAAAGCCATAATTATCAAAAAGTGTACTTGTCTGTTCCTAGGTAGCATATTCAGCTCAAGGAAACATTCCTTGAGTAATCTATGTTTTCTAGAGCATAATTGATTCTTTATATAAAGCTCTCAAAAATGGAACTAGTCAAAAATGCTAATCATTCCATAGAAAATCATGTATAGCTATTGAAACCTGAAGTAATTATTTCACTTTTGTAAATAGTTGATAATTTTTAATTTATTTTAATTTTTGTTTCAACTAAGTACTGACTACGCCAGAGTGGCACAATCAAGTAGTATGATAAGATTTCTTTTCCAGTTTAGTGTTTCCTGTTATTGATAAAGGAATAATTAATAGAAAAATATCATCAGCACAAGTGTTTGGGAAGAAATATTTACAGGTAAGTGTTGTTTCTTCTGGTGACACCCCAAGGTGGTTGACAAATAAGATGCAGAATCCTGCTCTATATGTTGGAGATGGGTTAATCCTTAACTGTTGAAGAAGAAAACAGCAAAAGTCTTCTAATCTAATCAATCCCTACTCTTCCTGTGAGTATTGATGGTAGACTCTAGCTGTTGTAGACTAAAGATTTACATGAATACATCTGGCAAGAATGTAGCTTTTGGTAGTACAAAACCATGTCTTTGGTAATACGTGTTCTTCCAGAGCCTTCTCAAACCCAGTCAAGAAGCATAATCTCTTTTGTTCCCTTTGAATGTTCATGCACACTTGACATCTTTCCCAGAGTGAACCAGACATGATTCCATCCCTCTTCTGATGGAGTCAGCTGTTTCTTATGAATCTTTCTTTCCATGGAAAATCCTTAAGACAACTCTCATGATATGGAGAAGGACAAGCAATGTCTGGATCCCATATAAAGGTTTTAGTTCAAAATCCCCATCCAATGTCTCTGCCCACTGTCAGGATCACTTCATGTCAAGAGCCACACTTTTTTTTTTTTTCTGGTACTACATTTTGTATCATAAGAGCTTCAATCCCATGAATAGTTTAGTCCACTGATGGATTCATGATTAATGGGATGATAGGAAATGGTTCCAACTTTAGTAGTCTTTTGGAGTAGCAATGTGGAAGAATACTCATTTGGGTTGTGCTTTGAAGGAGAAAACCTGTACTTTCTCCTCCTTTCATCTTCTTCCACACCAGCTTGTAAGCATTGTCGACCACCTGCACACACAACACTCTTGTTCTATCTCATCATGGGCTTGAAAAAGTTACAGCTAAGTAACTTCGAACTTACTTTCTGACACCAGGAGGTAAAGCAAATCTTTTCTTCATGGTTCACCACCTCAAGTATTTTATCACATCAATGAAATACTGACCAATCCAGATTCTTGGTAAGAATAATAGCCAAACACTTCATAAAGCAGTATTATTTGTCTCAGTATCTACTCCTTTATTAGTACAGTGTGGAATATGCAAAACATAATTCCTCTCCTCTGTATGGAGTAAGATGTTCTTTTCATTTTTAGATATGTATTCTGTGTTTTGTATTGTCATTTGAAAGATTTTACTCATGCTGAGATTGATAAATTTGGTTTTCCAACATGCTCACATTTCTGCAAGGCAAATTCACAAGATGTATAAGTAACTGCAGGGAAAATCTGCAAGCATTTCCCAGAAAATCAGCCTCTAAGATTGATAGTGCTTCTACAGATCAATGCAACAATAATCTGGAAAAAAAACTAGTAAAAGATAAAGTCCAGAATACTCACAATAAAAGGAAATAGTTTGTCAACTAAAAGTAATTTTAAAAATAAAGCGATCTAATCTTGTTCCTAATTTAAAAATGCAAATTAAACTCAGATATTGATGTATTACATTTTCTTAAATCGTATTGCCAAAAGAATAAAGTTTGGTAATTGATGTTTGTTGGTGAAAGATTGAGGAAATAGACATACTTTTTAGACCACTCAGATTAGAAATTTTTTTGGGGTTTCTTTGTTTTTTGTTTTTATTTTTTTTTTTTTTTTTATTTTTTTTGTTATTTGGTCTTTTGAGTTAGGGGTTCTCTGTATTGCTTTGGAGCCTGTCCTGGAACTAGCTCAGTAGACCAGGCTGTCCTTGAACTCACAGAGATCCACCTGCCTCTGCCTCCTGAGTGCTGGGATTAAAGGTGTGCGCCACCAACACCTGGCCAGGTTAGAACAATTTTTAATATTCAATTATGTATACACAATGTATGTAAATATATATGGAGTATGTATAAAGTTATTGTTTATAATGAAGAAAGATTAGGAACAACCATATTTTGCATTTAGGTATAGTTTATATAAATTATATGTTATCTTCAAGGTGAAATAGTATATTGCCAAAGTAAAAGAAATAAACTAGTACAAAGTTTCTATGATATGTGAAGCATTAGAAATAATATTTCCTTAAAATAACTGTTTCTCAGATCACTTGGGTACATTTTTTTCATATATTCCTGCATTGATCCCTGGAAGGGTATACATGACCTGTTTGAACTAGTTTCTTCTGGAGAAAACTAAATACATGAGAGAAAAGTAAAAAACATTTTGTCTATTTCATCTTTTGATACTTTTATAATATATGAGTGCATTACTTATTTCAAAATAAGTTGTTAAAAGGCAAGAATTCTGTATCCAACTGGGTAGTGTGTGATTTTCTATGGATATACACCTAACAGGTGAGAAGCAACCTCGAGTGTCCTTGATGCTTACCTACAGTACTCAGCACAAAGTACCACCCAGCCCTTTCTAGAAGGAAGGCAGAGGGGTCACTCTAAACAGGAAGACACAATAAGATATGCTCAACATGGTCCTGAGTATGAAGTTCTAAATCGGCTTTCAAGCGTTGTTCTAGGAAGATCTGCCTTTTATGCTGGTCCTTCTCAGCAAGCTAAAGTCACATGTAGGAGTTTGCCTGTGACATTACAGCTAGGGCAGAGTATCTTCGAGAACTTTGATGGGACACAATGGGATGACTCTCCAGGTAAGCTAAAAGGGAGAGGACAGCAGTTAAAAGAATGAGAACAGCTGTAGTCTTTGAGCCGGGCAAGGAGCACCAGCTGCTTACTGAGTTAGCGTAAAGGCCCTGGAAGTCCAAATAGTGCTTTACATATTTTAATGGTCAGTTACTAATTGATCCAGGCAGTATCTGCTTGTAGAATTCTTGATTACTTCGCTAAGCAAGCCATCATATGTGGCCTGCATAACGGATGGTTAGCTGCTTGGAGTAGGAGAATATTACTCCAAGAAACAAATTTTAATGCTACAGTACATATCTAAAAGACATTCTGTTGGGCTCTGAGGATAAAGAAAAAATAGATATGTTCATCTGGTAGTTTTAAATAGACAAATTCAGTCTACATTTTTAAAAGACATCTCTCGTATATACATAGAAATTAGCATTTATAATGTTAACATTTGGTGTTTATACTATATAGATGATTTCTCACTTTGGGGTTGTCACCCAAAAGATAATTTGTGAATTTATTTTCCCATAGAAATAATAGTGTGATTGATATCCAGACCATTATCCATTATCCAGACGTTAGAAATTATTTTATGCATAATGAACTTGAAGATTTATTTTTGTTATTTATTATTTATTTAGCTTCTCCTACCCAATACCGAGAAATGAACCGAGTCCTTGCATATGCTACATAAACACGCTACCCTGGAGCTGTACCTTCGAGCTTTAACTGAAGCTTTAGAAGCAGAAATTTCTTTAATATCTAAATCACTATTATGCATCAATTTCTGTCTCTGTCTGAGAAAATCTATTGCCACAACATAAACTTACTTCTTCTTATAAAACAACAGCCTGTGGGTAACAACAGCCTGTGAGCAGGGACATCTTTAAAAACCCTGTCATTTTGCTTCTTTACCTGTGTACATTAAATATTATAACTGGCACATATTGCGTTCCAGGTAATTTAACCAGGAATGACTGCCCCTGGATATACATCCCATAAGTACTGGTGGTATAAGTCCTGTTTCTGCAATTGACTTTGTGTGTGTGTGTGTGTGTGTGTGTGTGTGTGTGTGTGTGTGTGTATGTGTGTGTGTAGAATTATTTTTTGTTTCTGTCATGTGTGAATCACCTGTGAAACTACCAGACTCTGTGAGTGTTAAATACTATGAAGCCCACAGAAAGTAGAGGTAGGGTAAATTTCATGAATATATAGGTATTATATACAGGCTGCCTAAGTATAGTTATTTCAGCTGTGTGATTTTAGATGATTGACCCAAGGTTAGTAAGTCCACTCAATGGCTCATACACTGTGCTGCATTATATAAGCACTCTGTTGATTAAAATTTCTGTTGCACAGTCCTAACCCTACAGAAGCTAAATGAGAAAACTGACAGATAATGTTAATACACTAACATTTTCTTACCAGCACCTGAACTTGACTTGGCTAATTTAATGTAAATGCTAGCCTAGACTTTTGTTTACTTTTTGATAAAATAAGAAAATTCATAGAAGATTAAAAGAAACAAATGTGCATGTAAACCTTGTCCTTGGCTCAAGTTCAGTAACCTATTTACAAATGACTATGATAGTGAGTTTGTCCCACATATATGTACATTTTAGAGTTGTGAGCAATATAATTTTTTGGTTGTCTCTCATGCTTCATTTGTTCCTTGAGTTATCTGCCATAGGTTTATTGTACAATAAAGTTGTTGTATGAAGGAAAAATGGACACCTGACTCTCAAAACTAGGCCTGTAACTGAATTTTTATATTAGCAAGATATTAAATTTATCCATTCCAATTTTCTTCCCTGTGTTTCTTCCAGAACCTAAGTCACTTAGTGTCTGTATACTTGCCGAGAAATGAAGGTATCGTGAGATAGGGAGCCAGGGAAAAGATTCCTAGAACCCTGAGCTCCCCTTGCTGTCTTTAAAGTGATAACTGAGGTCATAGGGGGAACTTGAGGAAGAGATAAGAAGGGGAATACATTCTGGTATCTATTTTTTATGTTCCTCTTTCCAAGACAGAAGGAACATGCATATATCTTTAATTTTTACTATTAAAAATTTAGATATCAAAAGGAGATCCAGATAAAATATTAGATCCCTGAATTGTGGTATAAGATGGTGCATGTCTGCAATTATACCAGGCTGAGGAAGGAAGATGGACAATTAAGGACAACTTGGAACCAGATAATGTCTCAGAAGACAAGCAGAACCAAACAGAACTGTGTTGTGCAGAGAAGAGACTTCAAAAGCTTACCCATGCTTAGATAAGTGGTTAGTAGCACAACTGGGACTAGAGCTTGTTTTAGGTTCTTATTTTACCTCTTCAAGAAGTTTCAGAAAGAGGACAGCCAAAACAACCTTGTACAATAAATGAAATTCTGAAGAATCACTATCCCTAACTTCAGGATCTACTGTAGAGCTATAGTAATGAAAACAGCTTGGTATTGGCACAAAAACAGACAGGTAGATCAATGGAGTCAAAATGAAAACCCTGATATTAATCCACACACCTAAGGACCTGAGTTTTGACAAAGCAGCTAAAATTATACAATGGAAAGAAGAAAGCATCTTCAACAAATGGTGCTGGCACAACTGAATGATGGTGTGTAGAAGATTGCAGATAGACCCATGTCTATCCCCATGCACAAAACTACAAAGCTGAGGTCCAAATGGATCAGACCTCAACATAAATCCAGCCACACTGAACCTCTTAGAAGAGAAAGTGGGATGTACCCTTGAACAAAATGGTACAGGAGACCACTTCCTGAACATACTTCCAGTAGCACAGACACTGAGTTTGACAATTAATAAACGGGACCTCCTCAAACTGAGAAGCTCCTGTAAGGCAAAGGGCACAGTCAATAAGATAAAATGGCAGCCTACAAAATGGGAAAATATTTTCACCAACCCCACATCTGACAGAAGGCTGATTTCCAAAATATACAAAGAACTCCAGAAGTTAGTCATCAAAACACAAAATAATACGTCTAAAAAATGGGGTATTGATCTAAATAGATAATTCTCCATAGAGAAATCCAAAATGGCTGAAAGTCACTTAAGAAAGTGCTCAACATCCTTTGTCTTCAGGGAAATGCAAATCAAAACAACTCTGATATACCATCTTAACCCTCTCAGAATGGCTAAAAAACACCAATGACAGTTAGTGCTGGAGAAGATGTGGAGAAAGTGGAAGACTCCTCCACTGCTGGTGGGAATGCAAACTTGTACAGCCACTTTGGAAATCCCCTCAAGACCCGGCAATTCCACTCTTAGGCATATACCCAAAAGCTGCACATTCATACCACAAGTATATCTGTTCAGCTATGTTCATAACAGCATTATTTGTAATATCTAGAACCTGGAAGTAACTTAGAGGCCCCAAAACTGAAGAATGGATAAAGAAAATGTGGTATACCTACAAAATGGAGAACTACTTAGTAGTAAAAAGTAAATGACATCTTGAAATTTGCAGGCAAATGAATGGAACTAGAAGAAATCATCCTGAATGAGAAGGGGAGTGGGGAGGAGATTTATGAGGGATCAGGAAGGTCAAGTTAGGGGAAAATCAGAGGAGAGCAAGGAGCCATTATGGGATTAACAAGAAATCTGGCACTAGGGAAATAAGTCTCCAGGAATCCACAAGGATGACTTCAACTAAGAATCTAAGCAATTATGGAGAAGCTACCTTAAATACCCTTCCCCTATAATGAGAATGATTTCTACCGTAAATGTGATTACAAAGCCTTTATCCAATAGCTGATGAAAGCAGAAGCAGAGATTCACAGCTAAGCACTGAACTGAACTCCTGGAATCCAGTTGCAGGGAGGAAAGAGTGGTGAACAAAGGGGTCAAGGCCATGCTGGGGAAACACAGAAAGAGATAACCTGAGCAAGTGGGAGCTCAAGGACCCCAAACTAACAGGTGCAGAACAAGCATAAGACTGAACCAGGCCCCCTGAAGGTGGGTGTCAGTTGGAGGGCTTGGATAGTCTATGGGGCCTCTGGCAGTGGAACCAGTATTTATCACTAGTGCATGAATAGGCTTTGGGAGCCCATTTCCTATGGAGGGCTAGTCTCTCACCCTAGATACATGGGGGAGGGCCTAGATCTGGCCCCAAATGATATGACAGACTTAGATGATTCCCCATGGGAGAGCTCATCCTCCCTGAGGAGTGGAGGGGGAGTGGGATAGAGAGAAATGGGAGGACTGGAGTGAAAGGGAGCAGAGATTGGTATATAAAATAAGATCATCTTTAATTTAAACAAAATTAATTAAAAAAAGAAGTTTCAGAAAGGGGAAAACCTACCTATACACATTACTGAAAAAAAAGTAAGTCAACATATTCTTTTGTTAAAATAATAAATTGATGCCTTTTCTTTGAATAGGACATTTTACTTAGTCAGTAATAGTTGTCTCTAACCTAACTTTATTTCACTTTTTTTAGATAGTAAAGGAGGATGAGCCTTCTGATTACACTTTTACTAAAACTATTACTTTAAATACATACTGCTATATATTTGCATATGCATACTTTATATAGACATCACATGGAGCAGTACATTTTTTCTGTATAATATAATTTACAGGTTCTCCTCCAAAGTAGATTTTTATGGTAATGTCTTTGGATTACTTTCTGTTAAGTTTAAAGGGATTAATGTGTTATTGGAATTTAGTTAAGTCACAATCTTATTCTTTATCTGTGAAGAACATACTAAACTTTAGCTAAATATCTCTAACATTATTTCAGATTTTTCTCAGATCAGACTCCTCTTTTTAATCTACCTAGTGTAAAATCTATTGAATTACTATAATCAAGAAAGCCTTCTTAAGTCTCTTTTCTCAGAGTACATTTGAACAGATCTTTGACAAGAGTGCCAGTTGTCTGAGAACTTGTTTTAATGTCTTTCGTATCACCATGTACCCAGGTAGTTCCAACTGCGGCAAACTTTTGTTCCTGAGTATCAGATGCAAAATCAGAGATTAGAGACGTGGTTTGATCCAGCCTATCATCAGCATTTAATCTAGGAGAGATTTAATGGAGTTTTCTAAAGCACATGCTTTCCAGTTAATTAACTTGGTTGAAGCTCTGATTTATTAGAAAGACATTTCTTGGAATTAAATGTCTTCTCCAACTTCAGAAAAGGTATTGCATCTCCTGTTATTAATAATTGTTAGTCCCAATCAACCTTTTGTTAATATTTCCCCTGATGCTTATCATTTAGAGTCTCAACTCAGGAAAAAAGATGGTGAAATTAAATATGCAGGCTGATAAGAGAAAACGAAATGCTCAAGGATGTTTGGATGATTCATAGATACTGAGAAAGGTGGTAATTATTTTACGCTCTGCCCACTTTAATATTGCTTCTTTCATTTAACAAATGCTTGTTTGATGCATACCTTATGCCTGACAATAGGCATTGTGTTGATAAATTGATAAGTTGGACTGGTCCTATATCCATGAGCATTCTTCTCATGGTAGTCTGACACTGAATGAGTAACCACAATTAAAAGGGAGTCTTAGGTCACATACAGCCCCATATAGATTGAATATTCCACAGATGTGTCTATGAAAATAATTTGTATACAGATGTGGCAATGGACAGTTGATGAGTAGATAGAGTCAGGAAGTAAAGCAATTTTCCCATGTTAGGGGCTCAGTTGAGAGAGGGAAGCAAATCCCCAATCACAGAGCAAAACTCTCTTGTGTTTCTCAGCCTTGATTTTGAAAAGACACTGCTGTTCATATATTGATTCTTGGCAAATGACCTACTTTGAAAGTCTGATCTACACAGAGTAGATGCCTGATACTCTGACACTAAATAAACTTTATTCCTTTTGATCAAAGTACTATGATGTTGGATAATGCTCTTGTACACTGTGAAGATTTGTCATTAGTATTGGTTTAATAAAACACTGATTGGCCAGTAGCCTGGCAGGAAATATAGGTGGGGTTACCAGACTTGGAGAATTATGGGAAGAGAAAGGCAGAGAGGAGTCACCAACCAGACACAGAGCAATCAAGATGAGAATGCCTTATTAAGATACCAAGCCAAGTGGCCAAACATAGACAGGATTTATTGGAGCCGGACATTGGTGGCTCACACCTTTAATCTCGGCACTTGGGAGGCAGAGGCAGGAGGCTCTCTGTGAGTTTGAGGCCAGCCTTGTCTACAGAGCAAGTTCCAGGACAGGAAAGCAATACAAAGAAATCCTTTCTCAAAAAACAAAAACAAACAAACAAAAAACAAAAAAAGAATATGGGTTAATATAAGTTGTAAGAGTTTGTTGTTAATAAATCTGAGCAATAGATCAGTTTATAATTAATATGAGCCTCTGCATGTTTATTTGGTTTGGGACTGAACGGTTGCAGGACCAGGTGGTACAGAAACCAGTCTACAGTGTTGTTCCCTAGAACATACTAGGATGTCTTCAGACAAAAATACTTCAGGCTGTAATAATTTGCCACTGCAGAAAGACAGAATTGTAATGAAAATTGTAAATGTATACATTGGAGAAGAATGGGTAGATTATATGTTGATTGGCTACTATAAAACAAGACTGAGATTTAGTGGAGAAAGGATTACTAAAGTTATTTGTCTTTATTTAAAAATGTGGAATATACTGTGAATATTGCAAACGGATACTGTTCATCACTACCTAAACTTATCAATAAGTATGATGTCATACTTGTTATTTTTTATATTAAATAATTACCTACTATGAAGTTGGAGTTAAATGGAGGGAAAGTGTCAAAGGAAATATGGAATACTAATGTTTATAAAAAGAGTTTTGCCGTTAGGAATTAGAAAGTGGTGACACTGGTACTCAACAAACCATTGCAGTATGACATGCAGAAGAACGAATTTAGAGACAGCATTTATAAGCTCAATTGGAAGTAATAAACTCAAATTTCTCTGTAACAAGCAAACACTTCAATGTCTTTCCTAGGAAGTCTTTCTTAACCTTGTCAAAAAATTGTTTTAAGTAATCTTCATAAAGCCCTATATTCTAAATCTCTATATTTTAAAACTAGATAGTTGAATGTTTGGTTTAATGCAGGTTCTGCTAGGGGCCTGAGTTGTTCATTAATTTTCTTTGAACATTTGCTATATTTCCAGGAGAACTCACATGTGTAGTATAAAATGTTCATGATATTAGAGAAGTATTCATTCTGAAATATGGAAGTTGTAATTTTCCACTCTGGAATTAAATTATCTTACTAGTGTGGGTACATCTGCATTATGCCCCACTTTCATCATAATTGTTTGCACTAACCTAAAATATCTTTTTCTCCATCTGTCATGAACTTCTACATTTCTACAATTGCTGATTTATTCCAACGAATCTTCAGCTGGAATGTAAAATGTTTATGTAAGGGAGAGCAATAAATCCAGACATCATAAATTGTTAACTTCTTCCATGAGTTTGTTTATCTTGTATGTTAAATTATTGTTTGGCAACTGACTGTATAATTGTCAGTAGGATGCATCATGTTGCTGTCTTTTTTGATGCTGCAGCCTAGAAGCCTTTAAATATCCCAGTTCTTGCTGTCCTTACTGCCTGGATGTTCTCTTACCTGTCCAGTATCCTTCCAGACAAGCACATCATTTTCATTTTAGAGTTTTCCAAACTTCTGCTTGGCTAAGACTGTTGTGGGGGTGCTTGTTAACATAAACTGTTTTATCTATAGGTAGTACTGTCATTTCTGCCTAACATACTGCCCTTTAATAGACCATCCTCTCTATTCTGGATAAAGCATGGATTCTTTATTAGTCTGCCAATCCTGCTCCACTATCGTACTGCCACAGTGACTGGACCCTAGTCTATTACAAGACCCTTCAAAGAAACAGGAAACACACCACACACACACACACACACACACACACACACACACACACACACACACCTCAGACACACACACACACACACACCTCAGAGACACACATAAACACACAGTTGGATCCTCCCACACAGAAATACACACAATATGCACATAGACACAAACAAATGCACATACATACATGCACACACCACATACACTTATATTTGCAGATGCACATAGACACACACAGATGCACATACACACAAGCAAACACACACACACACACACACACACACACACACACACACACGGAATCATGGGTCCCACTTTCAGAAAATTCTATCATATTATCCACTGAGTTGAGGCTGGAGTCTGGGAATTTACATTTTCACAAGTTCCAGGTTGACTCTGAATTAAGTAGTAGTACATGTATCATACTCTAAGAAACACTTTCCTCAATATCCTAAATCAGCATGACAATTTCTCTTATCAACTACTACTGAAGTTATTTTCATGCCATTGCTCTGATTGCCTATCACAATACACTCACTGGGTTTTCTGTTATACTGTTTGTTAGATTCACCTTTGTATCTGTGCTCCTAATATATGCCCAAATAAGCACAAACTCCGCAACTCTCCATACTTTCACTCATGAGCTTTGATACTGTATACTATAAAAACAACGTGGATTCAGTACAAAGTCACAAATCACATCAGGCACAAATCATGAAAGCAAATATATGGTAGTCTGGAGAAGGCTGTTGTTGAGCTATATAATGTGCAGTAGGTTATGTGTATCATAAATATTTTTAACTTGTGGTGGGTCTGTTTGACTATGACTCCACCAGGAGCATATAAGAGGCCCGCACAAAAAGAGGAACACAGTATGTACTCACTCATATATAGATTTTAGACCTAGATCAAATGATCACGAGCCTATAATTCACATCACCAGATGAACTAGGATACAAGGTGTATTCTAAGAGATTCATATAAAGTCCCTCAAGAACAGGGAAGGGACAAGTCCTCCAGAGCTCAGGTGAAGTGGGGGAGGACAGCGAATAGAGAGAGAAGTAGGAGAAAATGAGGGGGAGGAAAGGAAAACATGTGCGACCAGGAATATTGAGCCTGGTTAGGAATAGAAGGTAGGAAAGAGAGAGAGAGAGAGAGAGAGAGAGAGAGAGAGAGAGAGAGAAAATAAAAGAGGGAGCCAATATTGGTTTGAAGATAAAACAGAACACAAAGAAAAGTCAAGAGAACTATAAGACTGCTCCCAACTAACAATTTGAGCTTCCGTGGAAAGGCTATCATAAATGCCCTTCCCGGAGAGTGAGATCAACAACTAACTTCTCCATGGAGCCCTCAACTAATGCCTGTTGAAAACAGTATCAAACACCCATACATAAACACTGATGCAGATGGAGAGGACAAGTCCATGCTGCAGAAACACATAGAGACAGCTTACCTGAACAAGGAGGAGCTAACAGCCACTAGACTGATAGCTGGGAAGCAAGCATGGGACTGACTCAGGCCCCCCTGAATATGGGTCTCAGCCAGAAGGACTGAGCAGTCAAAGAGACCTCAGACAGTGGAGCCAGGATGTATCCCTTGTTCACAAAAGAACTTTGCGAACATATCCCCCATGGAGGGATAACTGCCTTAATCTAGAGACAGAAGAGAAGCCCTAGTCCCTACTTCACAGGACCTGTCAGATCTACATGACCCCAACTGGATGGCATTCCCCTACATATGGAATTGGGGTGGGGGGATGGGAGGGGAGGGTGTTTAGAGTGCATGTGAGAGGGCAGAGAGGGTAAAAAGGGAGGGAGCGAGGGAGGGAGGGTGGGAGAGGGAACTGGGATCCACATGTAAAATAATATATTAAACTAAAAAAAAAAATACTTTGACTCCAAAATTTAAGTTCAAGGACAAGTTACTGGGGAAAAGGATTTCTATTTTTGTTTCCACAGAAAATGAAAAGATGTGGATTCCTTCCAGACTAATGTGGTTTGATCACGCCAGACCGCCTGAAACAGAGTACCAGGTGATCCTACATTCAAAACAGCTGGACAAAACAGCCCTACAGACTACAGCCAGGATATCTGAATCTTCTTCGAATCCCCCAAGACAGCGCCCCTTACCAGCAGGAAGTAGTTTGGAAAGAACGACGCCCAAATTCCCAAATATTGTGTATAAATGTTTGTTTTCATTTAATTGGACTGTTATATAAAATTAAATAAAATTAAAAAAAAAGAGGCCCTCAATAATTACTTCATGAATGAGTGAGTGATTAATCAGATTGATTAAGGCATTGGTTACTCTGCATTGTCAGAACACCCTTTCTCATGTCACAGGTCTAACTTTTAGGGCAAGATTTCTGATCTTATCATTCTCACCCTTGAAACTTCTTTCATCTCTGGACCACTCACAGGCAAATGCATGTGCCTTTGCACAATGCAAGAGCCTTAAACAAACCAGCTCCGTGACTCCCATATACCTTCCTTAAAGATGGCTATCTTGATATCTTCTCTTAGTATCTATGAAGGCTACCAGGTAATCTTTGAAGGCTACCAGGCTTTATTTTATTTTGTGATTTTATTTAGTTTTTATTTTTAAATTCATTTTACATACCAGCCACTGTTCCATTTCCCTCTGCTCCTCTCCTTCCTCTCCCTCCCATCACTTCTCCCTAACCCATCCTCATCCACTCCTCAGAAAGAGTAACGCCTTCCATCAGGAGTTAACAAATCCTGGCAAATTCAGTTGAGGCATGACCAACACTGCCCCCCTTCTCCTCACTTTTGGCTCATGATAGTTTCTTGCCTGGAATGTCTTTCTTATTCTAGTTTTCTCAATCTCTTCTTCAATGTTACACATAAAATTCTTCCTCTGTCCTATTTTATTTCTGTATTCATTTACTATTATTTAACTACTCAAATTTTATTCTGTTCAGTCTAGCATAAGGATATTTCCTATAATATTTTGTGTCTTTGCTATCTGTACTCAAGTGTTTAAGATAGTATCTCACACATGATATAAATTTAAAAGTAATTATTTAAGGAAGAATTCACTAAATATATTAATACCTCCTACAAATGAGGCTAGTACTAGAAAAATTCAGATAATTTAAGTTTCCAGATATAGAATCTCATAATTAATTTTAGCTGTGTAGGAAAATAAAAATGAAGAAAAGATCTTATAATGCCACATTTCTTGACAAATATATTTCTTTTGCCAGCTTATCACAATGCCTGGAAATTTCATTATTATGTTTACCTAGTATCCTTAATGCTGTTTTGTTAATAAGTACAGTACTGGGTGTTTTCTTTTGTGATTTATCTTGGTGATGAATTAGAAGGGGGAATTTTGTAGGTGTAAGGAAAAATAATCACTTAGGTTTATTTAGGCCACCAACATGGCAAATCCAGGGGTATCTGTGTAACCTGTCATGGGAACTATGTATCACAAGCGGGTCAGTGAATTTTCACTAGTGAGTTTATCATAAATTACTCATTATGAGCTAATTAAAATGCATTTAATCTTTTGTTCTTTAAGTAATTTTCACTTAATATAGGAAGGTTATAAAAATATGAAATTTTGACTTTGCTCAGGAAGACAGGCACCAAAAATTGTGTGAAGTGTCCATATCAGTTGATAGTTATTACTGTAAAAAATTATGTAGCAGGTATGTGGTTTTTAAAGGAAAGTACCATGTTATCAAGGGCAGTGCTAAGGAAAGAATCAAGAATTTGTTTCATGTCTCTTGTATAACAGAAAAGTAGTCTTTCAACCTCTGTGAAGAAGGCTTGTCTGAGAACACTTACAGATATTAAAGTCATGTTGCATTTCAAAGATAAAAATGCCTTGTGCTTGTTTTTTGCTTGAAGAAAGATTTGTTATTGAAAGTGGGTTTTTGTTTTAGAAAAGGGAGATGTCAAACCTAACCTCATAATGCTGCTCTTTGTGGATTCTAGAATAATGTCACTGGGAGTTAGGACACAGTTTGGGGAAAGAGCTTGTTGCTAATAAAATGAAAGCATACATTTTTATTCAAGATTTGCAAAGATTTTCAATATCAAAAAAGTTTCCCCCCAGAAGGGGGTACGTTTTAAACATCTGTGATTTAAAGAACCCCAGTTCAGACATTAATACCATGCCTTACAAAATCGAATTGAAAATCCTGATATTGACCCACACACCTACAAACACTTGATTTTTGACAAAACAGCTAAAAGTATACAATGTGGGGAGGAAAGCATCTTCAAAAAATGGTGCCGGAACAATTGGATGATGGTGTGTAGAAGACTGCAGATAGACCCATGTCTCCTGCCATGCACAAAACTCAAGTCCAAATGGATCAAAGACTTCAACATCAACCCAGCCACACTGAACCTTTTAGAAGAGAAAGTAGGAGGTACCTTTGAACAAACTGGTATAGAAGACCACTTCCTGAACATAACTCCAGGGGCACAGACACTGAGAGAAACAATTAAAAAATGGGACCTCCTCAAACTTAGAAGCTTCTGTAAGGTAAAGGACACAGCTGACAAGACAAAATGGCCGCAAACAGACTGGGAAAAGATTTTCACCAGTCCTACATCTGACAAAGGGCTGATCTCCAAAATATAAAAAGAACTCAAGAAACTAGTCAACAAAACACCAAATAACCCTATTAAAAAATGGGGTACAGAACTGAATAGAGAATTATCAATAGAGGAAATCAAAAAGACTGAAAGACACTTAAGAAAATGCTCAACATCCTTAGCTATCAGGGAAATGCAAATCAAACAACTTTGAGATACCATCTTACTCTTGCCAGAATGGCTAAAATTAGAAACACCAATGACAACTCATGCTGGAGAGGATATGGAGAAAGGGGAACACTCCTCTACTGCTGGTGGGAGTATAATCTTATACAGCTATTTTTGGGGATCAGTGTGGCGGTTTTCAGGAAAATGGGAATCACTCTATCACAGGACCTGGTAATCTCCCTCTTAGGCATATACCCAAATGATCCACATCTATGCAACAAAGACATGTGCTCAATTACATTCATAGCAGCATTATTTGTAATAGCAAGCTGGAAGCAACCTAGATGCCCCTCAACTGAAGATGTGTCACAGCAACACAATGGACTACTACTCTGCAGAAAAAAACAATGGAATCTTGAAATTCACAGGCAAAAGAAAAAAAAATTAAAAAAATACATCCCCTGAAAAACAACCACCCCAACAACAACAACAAACAAACAAAGAAAAAAACAAAAAACACTAACCAACCAACTCGGGGAAAAAAGATGCTCAAATAGTAACTTATGCAGAATATTAGGAAATAAAAATTATACCCTGGAAGCTTAAAATTTTCATAAATAAGGACTTAGTAGAGAATTTAGAAGATAAAGGATGGAGACAATACCCAGAATGAGAAGAAAATAAAAGGAAGAAAGAAAGATATTCTAAGAGAAAAGTATTGCAGAAGGAAGCCTGAATGGAGGAAGAAAACGTGAGAGAAGGGAGAGAAAGAATAAGAAGTAAAGAGAAGTCCCCAGAAAGCAACATGCACACAGGAGAGACCCTCAGGTGGCTGAGGCAGTGGTGCAAAAAGTGCAAAGTAGGTCATATCACACAGAAAGTACCAGGATAGTCCTTGAAGTTAACATACACATAACTTCTGTCATTCTCTGGAAGGTTTAATAGTGTATACTTTATCAAAACAGAAGAAGCCAAGACAGGAGAAGGACCAGCAGGAAAGACTGTAGGAGGTAGCACATGAAATCATCTGCAGTCACTTTCAAGACCCCATCTATCTGTTTTTCTTTCTGTCTGCACAATGTAGCAATTATGACGTGCTAGATGACATCAGTGGCATTAGAGCTCCATTAAAAAAATAATACCTGGATGTTGCTTTGTAATTGGATTGCTATGACGACTCTCAAACATAAATTCTCTCTCATTAAATAAAAACTAATGCTGAATATATAGTCATCATTTATTCTTGGGTGAGAATAACTTTTTTCTTTTAGACTGTTTTTTTTTAACTAACTTAATTTTCTGTCTGCTGAGATAGATGCACCTTAAGTTATTAGCTTTGTCACAGAATTTGCTATTAATTAGGTTAATGAGCTATTGCATTCTTATCTCTTTCATAAGTCCAGTTTCCATAAGAGATCCTAGATGGCAATAAATGTACTAGCTACAAAATAGATAAGCAAGAATATACAGTCTCCAAGATCTTATATCCTATAGGTTGGTTCAATTTTGACAACCTTGGGGGTTGCTACCTTCAACTGTGTCATAGCTTGTTTGTCACACACATCAGTTTAAACTTTACAAAGTCTGAGTGTCTTTGTGAATAAAGGATATGAAGCTCATATTCTTGCTATCATAGGAATTTTTGTTATATTTCAGGACAATGTGAGATTCATTTAATGGGTTACTGTCCACAGAGTTTTTAGTCTACCAGTTATTTTGTACCCACCAATATATTTAACACTATTGAAATCTTTCAAAAATTCTAAATTATGCAGGACATAGTTCCTGACCTGGCTGAATTCCTTTGAGAGATCAAGTATATGATCAGAAAACAGAAGTATTCGATTAAATATCTAAATATGTGAGACAGACTATGGATGGCAAGAGAAAAAAAAAGGAGACTAATGTGTGTTGATACAAAGGAATGATGGCTGTGTCTGTATTACAAAATGATATTGATTCAAGCTGGCAGAGAGGCTTGCTGATGGTGTCTGCCCAGGCAGTTGAATCATGCAGAGAACCATATGTCAAAATAAGACTTAGTGCAGAGGCTGTCTGCACAAGCCTCTGTTACAAAGATATTTTAAAGTTAATCCTAGAGTTCAAAACCTATTTTGTTTATTGAACATTATTTCTCACAAATAAAACTTACAAAAAACAAACAAACAAACAACAGCAGAAAAACAAAAGAAAAATCCTGGTGGCTCATATCCATCCCTTTGTAAGACATTTTAGTCCTTTGTGGATAAGGGAAAAAAGGCAGAAAAAATTTGAGTGTCTAGACCCAGGTATTTTCTAATACAAGTCTGAGAGAGAGAGAGAGAGAGAGAGAGAGAGAGAGAGAGAGAGAGAGATATGAATTGTATGAATTGTAGCCACTAGACTATCAGGGAACTCCAATAGCTCATCTCATCATCCTGCATGATGGTGACACTGCCCTTTTTTTCTCTTCTTTCAAGGGTATGTTCTAATGTGAAAGAGAGATCATTAGAATAACATAGAAATCTTATTTTTCTCCAGGGAACCTTGTTAAATAGGTTTTTTTTTTAATTTGGCCAAGATTACAAAAATTATAAGAAAAAATAGTTTATTCCACGAGAAGGAAAAGTTCTTTATCAGGGACTTGAGCTTTAAAAGCACAGATTTCAAGTTTTCAAAGCACACGTGAAAGACATTTGAATTATGATTTTTCTGCCTGCCAGAGAAATACTATACATCTTAATTCATGTGAAAGATAAACGTAGAGATTTTCCTCACATTGCCTAAAGTCATCTTTGGTTTTAGCTATACATTTCAGCAAATTAGTCTTCTCCCTTGCTAAGGAACCTAAAATCTCCAAAATTGGCTTCAGAATGTACTTTGTACAGTCTCATCAGTGACAAAGGTTTGGTTTCTGTATGTTTACAATTAATTTAATGAAGAAAACCAGGGATATTTATATAAATTAAAATGTCACAGAGATAAAGTTATAACTTTGGATTTCTTTGGATTAAAGTGAAGATGGAATGCCATGATCTTTATGGGAGTGTGATGAAGAGAAATTGAGAAAAGGAAATAACTTAGATAGAAATAAATTGCTTGGGTGCTTGAGTGGTTTCTCTTAGCCTGTGCAATCAGTGCATCAGAAGCAGCCAATGCCAGCATTTCCAACTGTGCAGGGCTTGTGTGGGGGCACTCTCTGAGCAGATGGTCAAGAGGAACACATGAAGGGTGGAGCCATGGTGACCCACATAGCGACAGGCTTCTGAGAATACAAAACAAATCTATCATAAAGACATCTGAGGGAAAATTAAGAATTCCTTAACAGAAAGACCTAACATAAGTAACAAGAAAGAATGTCCAGTGTAGGAGTTACTAAAAATAACTTACATATTTAAAGATAAATAGGTGAATAGAATACCTTTACAAGTCCCACTACACAGTTATATGAATCTTGTGTCTGTGCAAAACAGTCTTCAATCTTACATATAAAGAGAATATTTAGAACATTGTTAGGGATTATGCTGGGGTAAAGCGATAGTTTCAGGTCTTCGTCCAAGATCCATGACTTCATGCCTGGCTAGTTATCTATGTTTCCAGTACCAGGCATCATTTCCCTCTTTTTGAGATTGTACTAAGTACAATTAGAGAACTGAAGGTTACTACCAAGGAATGCATTTCACTATTATACTCACCTGGATAATTGTAATCCTCACCCCTCACCAAGGAAAGTTCTTGCAACAGATGAGGATCCTTATAGAAAATCACAATCAATCAAAATGAGTTTGTAGAGCCAAGACACCTGATGTATATACAAAAAAACTACTGCAACTAAGGCATAGGAATTATAGTGGAAGAGGGGCAGAAAGATTTTAAGGGGCAGAGGAAAAGGGAGTTTGCTGTGAGAATGTGTGTCCTAGAAATTTCAGAAGCTGTATTTATAAGGCTTAATCAAAATGATGATGAGTTAAATATTATCTGAATAAGGGAGACACCAATAGAGATGCTAATATGGATGGGAGAAAGCCCACAAGGCCTCAACACCATACAAAGAACTACAAGCAACTAAAGAATAGTTAGAGGGAAGGAAAGAATCTCCTTCAGGGAAGAACACACCAACTGGCTATCCAGTACTAATGAGCATTCCAGAAAGAAGTCATACAAGTAATATTATACAGTCTGAACAGGTTGTATTTATGTATTTAAGTACACACACAGGTACCCAATGTTTAGATATACATGTAACCGTAATAAAAGAAAGAGGTCATGAATTTAAAAAGGAATGAGGAGCAGTATATGATAGAGTTTGGAGGGAGGTGAAGGAAGAAGGAAAAATATGTAATTTTGTTATAATACCAAAAAATATTTTAAAAAATGAGCTGTGTGTAGTGGCACTCACCTTTGTTCTCAGCATCTAGGAGGCAGCAAAGGCAGATTTCTGTGAGTTTGAGGGCAGCCTGATTTACATAGTGAGTTCCAGGAGAGACAGGGCTATGTAGAGAGGTCCTTCCTCAAAAAACAAACAAACAAACAAACAAACAAACAAAAAATAGTTGTTGATCTCACTCTCCGGGAAGGGCATTTATGGTAGCCTTTCCACGGAAGCTCAAATTGTTATTTAGCAGCAGTCTTGTAATTCTCTAGACCTTTCTTTGTATTCAATTTTATCTCCAAACCAATATTGGCTCCCTCTTTTATGTTCTCTCTCTCTCTCTCTCTCTCTCTCTCTCTCTCTCTCTCTCTCTCTCTCTCTTTATCTCTCTCTCTCTTATCTTGTATTCCTAACCAGGATCAATCTTCCTGGTCGCACATGTTTACATTTCCTCCCCCTTGTTTTCTCCTACATCTCTCTCCATTCGCTGCCCTCCCCACTTCCCCTTGTCCCTTACCAGTTCTTGAGGGGGGGGACTTGTCCCTTACCAGTTCTGTGAGGGACTTTATATGAATCTCTTAGAATACATCTTGCATCTTAGTTCCTCTGGTGGTGTGAATTATAGGCTGGTGATCCTTTGATCTAGGTCTAGAATTCATATATGAGTGAGTACATACTGTGTTCCTCTTTTTGTGACTGGGTTACCTCATTCAGGATGGTTTCTTCAAGTGCCATCCACTTGCTGGCGAATTTCAAGATACCATTATTTTTTTCTGCAGAGTAATATTCCATTGTGTAGATGGGCCACAGCTTTATTATCCATTTTTCAATTGAGGGGCATCTAGGTTGCTTCCAGGTTCTTGCTATTACAAATAGTGTTGCTATGAACATGGTTAAACAGATGTCTTTGTTGCATGGATGTGAATCCTTTGGGTATATGTCTAAGAGGGGGATTGCCGGGTCCTGTGAAATACTAATTCCCATTTTCCTGAGGAACCGCCATACTGATCTCCAAAATGGCTGTATGAGTCTGCACTCCCACCAGTAATGGAGGAGTGTTCCCCTTTCTCCACATCCTCTCCAACATGAGTCATCATTGGTGTTTCTAATTTTAGCCATTCTGGCAGGAGTAAGATAGTATCTCAAAGTTGTTTGTTTTGCATTTCCATGATAGCTAAGGATGTGGAGCATTTTTTTAAGTGTCTTTCAGCCTTTTTGACTAATGTCTGTTGGGAACAGGAGCAAACATCCATACATAAATACTGAGTTGAAGTAGAACTCAGATGCAGATGGAGAGGACAAGACCAGGAGGCAGAAACACATACAGACAGCTTACCTGAACAAGGAGGAGCTAAGGGGCCACCAGACTGACAGCTGGGAAGCCAGCATGGGACTGACTCAGGCCCCCCTGAATATGGGTCTCAGCCAGAAGGACTGAGCAGTCTAAGGGACCTCAGACAGTGGAGCCAGGATGTATCCCTGGTGCACAAAAGGACTTTGCGAAGACATCCCCCATGGAGGGATAACTGCCTTAATTTAGAGACAGGAGAGAAGCCCTAGTCCCTACTTCACAGGACCTGTCAGACCTACATGACCCCAACTGGATGCCATTTCCCTATATATGGAGTTAGGGTGGGGGGATGGGAGGGGAGGTTGGTTAGAGTGCATGTGAGAGGGCAGAGAGGGTAAAATGGAGGGAAGCAAGGAGGGATGATGGATGGAGGGAGAGGGAACTAGGATCGATGTAAAATAATGTAAAATAATAAATGCAAAATAATACATTAAATTAAAAAAAATGCTTTGACTCCTAAATTTAAGCTCAAGGACAAGTTACTGGGGGAAAAGGATTTCTATTTTTTGTTTCCACAGAAAATGAAAAGCTGGGGATTCCTTCCAGACTAATGTGGTTTGATCAAGCCAGACCACCTGAAACAGAGTACCAGGTGATCCTACATTCAAAACTGCTGGACAAAGCAGCCTTACAGACTACAGCCAGGATTTCTGAATCTTCTTCGAATCCTCCATGACAGTGCCCTTACTAGCAGGAAGTAGTTTGGAAAGAATGATGTCCAAATTCCCAAATATTGTCTATGAATGTTTGTTTTCATTTAAATGGACTTGGTTATATAAAATAAATAAAAAAGAAAGGAAAAAGAAAAAATAAGTAATTATATTTTAAAAAATCAATCACAACAGGAAGAGATGACATTTCCACTGAGTTCTATACTATGACAGTCACATGAGAGAGGAAAAGACTTGTTTCCTCATAAGTAACTGAAAGTTTATCATATGTAAACTAAACTTTCAAGATTTAAAACCCCAAATGAAATGATGGATGGCGGCACTGGTGGAACATCCCTAAATCAAAAGTCTGAAATCATAAGTTTTCTGAGAACCAAAGATTCCCTAGGAAAGCATTTCCTATCATGGATCTTTATTCAACATGTGAAATTAAATTAAAAACATATTGAAAGTTGTCTTCTGGCTCTGCTCATAAGGTGCATATGGAATGAACACAAAAGCACTTTATATATAGACAAACCTTATCCTTAAGATATTTCATTATAGGTATGCAAATATTCTTAGTTCAGAAATCAGAAGTATGTATGGTCCTCAGTGTTTCAGATGAAAGCCTGTGGTGGAGGGGTGTTTATTTCCAGGGATGTAATGCCAGGGTAGAGCTTTGATTGTTATGATTGCCTATGTATCACTCATGGCTGAAATAATGCTTTCATTAATAATGGTTAAGTTGTTGTTGACCTACTTCCTCCTGTGAGTTTTTATTATTATATAATTATAATATTTTTGTTGGGCTTCTAAGTTCTACAGACCTCACTGAGTTTGTAAAATATGAGTCCTTTAATTTTATATATGTTCTTATCTATGGTTTAATTTATTGCTAATATCTGGAAAAAAAAGACATTTTGGACCTCTCAAATCTCCTGCTGCATGGGAGGGTTTATGCCATCATCTTAGTTTATCTCCATAGTCCAGTTCAGCTCCAGCAATGTCCAGGAGTTGTCAAACACAAAACTCACTCTATTTTTGTTTTTTGTGGGATGTTTTTGTTGTTGTTTTTATAGGTAGTGTTTTTTTTTAATTTCATTGTTTATTTATTGATTATTTAATTTGTTTGCCAATAGTTATTATTCTTTTTGAGAGATCATGGTTTGAGATAGGGTGGTAGGATCCTGGAGAAGTTGGGAAGGAGAAAAATATATCAAAATATATTGTATGTAAAAATTGAAAAAGGTTCCAAAATCAACAAATTAATCCTACAAAGAAATGAAGGAAAGAGTCAACATTTTAACACCTTGCCTAATAAATTACAATGTTGAAGTCATTTGAAGACAGAAAAGTCTAGGACTTGCAGAAACTGTGTACTTTGTAGGCATTCCTTCTCACTCCAGATCCACACTTTCCTTCCTAATATATTTTCATTACAGTGAGAGGCAATTAGTGATAGAGTTGATTAATAATGTATTGGTGGCTGCTTGTATCTTGCCAGAGCCCCACTACGCCAGAGTGATAGTTGGTGTTTTACCTCAACCATTTCTATGTAATTTCTTCTCTAGAATTTGTTCGTTTTCTTTAAGCATTCATTTACCTGTCTTTTGTTCGACTTTTCTTTCTTTATGTATTTTTTATTTAGAACAAACCTTATTTTACATATTTGTAAAACTTTTTTTTTTAATTATTATTCTCTATTTGTGATTTGACAACCTTCTAAGAAGTCTACAAGCCAGGTCATTTCTCCTACTCTTTTTATAATCTGTGCAGACTTTCATTGGACTGTTTTGCTTTCGCTGTTTTTTATGGGTCCTGAGTGGACCAGCTGGATGTCTGGCCCCATCTTGCCCAGACTCTCAGGGAAGACAAACAAGGTTTTCAGACTCAACTGCTTTCTAACCAGGAATGTTAGCAGTATCCTGACAGCACTGCAGGCCTCTTTCCTAATTTGTTTTGCAAAGATCACATTTGTTTTTCCCCACAGCCAGTATACCTTTGTAATATTTAATTACAAACACTGGACTTACATGATTTCCTTACATGCATTTCAGTTATATTAGCCAAAATCATTTATTTTAGTCTTTTGTTTATGGTGTTTTGTTAAAGATTTTCAATACCACAGATTCTCTGGCTGCCTCATGTTGATTTTTTTTTTTTTAATATCTTAGGCTATCAGAAGCCTTTCTTCCAACTACATGAAAATGCAAATTTATTCTATTTCTTCTTTTTAAATACAAGCAATTATGGGTCCAATATGGGCAATCCTTAGTTTTTCACCCTCAAAAATTGGAACTTATCACCAATACTTTTAATTTACTGATAGTTATTTTCATTTCTCAAATGATTGTGTCATGGATAATTGACATGGTCTTTGGTAATAATTATGGTATAGATATGAATACTTTGTTTTGGAATGGATTTTCATTTATTGATACAATTTAAGATCAATGTTGTGATATGTATATTTCTCTTCTTGTTTATGTATTGTGTTTATATAGCTCAGTTAGAAATGTAATGTATAATGTAGTACAGATTATAGATAATTACCTATGATAGTCAAAGCTTAGAGTTAAGTTAGTTAGGTTTTCAAGATACACAGAGATGTATTTGAGATAGATGGAAATTCTTCAAACCTTTCAAAGACCTACAGAATATGGCATTTAAAATGGCTTAGGGTTTTTCTTGACAGTGAGATATAATTGCTCTTGGCAATACCACCCGCACCAGAAAGGAAGATGGACATTGAAGAAACTCGTTATGGAGTTTGCTTCCAATATGGCAAGACTAGCCATTTGGACAAGATACTCCTCTTGTCTGGACTGTTTGACTTTGTGATGTATAAACTGGACATGCAGGACCCACAGGTAAGTGACTTCTGATTCAAGATGGACATTGCTACAGAGATCCTGCTTCATGGAAGAGTCTGCCAGACAGTCTGCAGGACACAGAGAAAAGTGACTAACAAACTGCCAATACAAGAAGACAGTTTAAACTTTCCTGCTTTGCTGAAGGGTCTGCCAGACACACTATGGCCTATGGGCTGAAGATGGAAGATTACAGAAGAACTTCAGGTGACTGAAAAGGCAAGATGTCTCTGTCATTTCTAGAGCTTATATATTATCCTTCTGTGGTCTTTGAAGGAGTTGAAGACAGATAGTTATGGTTATAGTTTCCTTAGTTAAGCTTAAAGATAAGTTACATATAGGACTTTAGACACACAAAGATAGGATAGGTGATGGAATATTTTCTTCAAATCTTGCTAAATGTTAATGGACTAAATAGTGTTAACTGTGATTCTTATTTGATAACTGTTATGTGATATATTCTGCTATATTAAGGTTAAAACCCTTCTTTTTATTTAGACAGAAAAGAGGAGATGATGGGAGATGTCATTCTGTATATGTTTCTCATACTGGTTAGTAAATAAAGCACCGTTGGCCAATAGAAAAGGAAGATAGGAGGGACTAGGAGACAAGGAGGAAGAGGAAATAGTAAGGAGAGTCAGGATGGAGAGTCAAGATGGAGAGTCTGGAGAGATCTGGACGCCAGCCGCTTCCCCCGTAAGAGAAGGCCATGTGAAAATACATAGATCAGCAGAAATGGGTTAATAATTAAAGGCAGAGCTAGCCGATAAGAAACAAGTAACCGGGCCAACAGTATAATAACAAATACAGAGTCTCTGTGTGTTACTTGGGGCTGGCGTGGTGGCAGGACAAGACCAGGCGGCGGGCGGAAAAACCATACTCCTTACACATACTGTTTCTCCAAACTTGGAAAATCAAAAGTCTTTGCACCAAATGAACTTATAAGTATGGTAATAAAGCAGAAAACAATGAGACCCCTGTGTGCTCCTTTATCTTTGATGGGTCTGTGCTGTTTTATATGGACTTGCTCAGAAGAAGATGAATGGAACTGACAAATAAATGACAGGAGACTGATAACTTGTGTCTTTATGTTCATTTCTGCATATTGATATTAGCCAGGTGGAAATTCAAACCCAAAGAAGTGATATAAATAGGTGCTTAACTCGTGGTTATAAAGAAAAGATGAGTGTAATGGGATTGTATTAAGAATAATTAACAGGATATGTGACTGAATATTCAATGAAAGGAGTATAAATGGTTATGAATTATTTCTTTTTTTTTAAATTGAGGGGAGGGTTCAAGGTTTTTCTGCACAGCCCAGGCTAACCTACAACTTGTAATCCTCTTGCCTCATGTGGAGACTACAGGAGTCTATCAGTACAAGCAGCTTCTATGAGTTGAAAAAGCCAAAGAATAACATTCAAATAAATATGTTTGTAAGTTTTCAAAATAACTATACTGTACTACATGATTAATTATTCACTGACTAAATGTTTATATTTCCAAGTTCTTATAATATATAATGTATATTATGCAAAATATTTCCAGTATATGTATAAATATATTTAGACTTAATTACAATTTGGAAATATGCATCATTTCAAACAATAGTAATGTCTAATTATAACTGATTTTTAATAATTTGCTACTGAATTTTCCTTTTAGTCTGTTATAATTATCGAATTTATTTCAAATTCTGGATATTATCCTCTTTTCTGTTTTTATAGCATTGATGTGGCTTCTGTAAGTTAATATTTCTTCAGTAAGGAGTATGGGTGAGTGTATTTATGTGTGTGTATGCTATTGTGTTTGAAAATGTGTGGGTTTGTATGTGTGAGCAAGCATACATGTAAGGGTGTGTATATGAGTGAATATGGGTGTGTGCAAGTATGGATGAATTAGAGTGTGAGTTTTATGTATGATAATAAATATCTGTGTGGATAAGTGTATATGATTTTGTGTTTGAGCATGTGTAAATGTGTTTTAGTGTGTGTGTCTTTGAAAGTTTCTGTTTGTGAGAGTATAGGGAATTAGTGAGTAAATGTGTCTGTGTGTGGATGTTTGCTATATATAAATGATATATTAGTGAATATGTTTAATACTGAAATTGATTATGTGCATTCTAGGGCAAGTTAGTCTGTGAATAAAAGAAAATTTTTCTGAAATGGAAATTGTATAGAAAGCATGACTGAATTCACACAGAAAGAATAAACATGAACACATATACTGTTTTCTTTCTAGATTAGAGCTTAAACATATTAATGGTCCATGTGTGTCCAAAGTAGTTTTCTTTTATTGTTTGTTTTTCATTACTTTTTATTTAAATTTGAAACAACCATGTTTTAAATGTCAATTCCAGTTCCCTCATACTCCCCTCCTCCCCTGTCTTCCCACAACCTCCATCCCCTTTCTACTTATTCCCCAGGGACAGTGAGGCCTTCAGTGAGGCTTTCCACAGGGGATCTTCAAAGTCTGTAACATCATTTGAAACAAGACCTAGGCAGTATCCCATGTGTCTAGGCTGAGAGAGTGATCACTCTATGTGAAGTGGGCTACCAAAGTCCATTTGTATACTAGGGATAAATATTGATCCACTACCAGAGGCCACAAAGATTTCTCAGTCCTCCTAACTAACACTCACATTCAGGGGATTTGGGTCAGTCCTATACTGGTTTTCAGCTACCAGATTGGGATCCATGAGCTCCCCCTTGTTCAGCCTGGTCTTGACCCCTTTGCTCATCACTCCTCCCTCTCTGTAACTGGATTCCAAGAGTTCAGATCAGTGTTTAGCTATGGGAGTCTGCTTTTACTTTCATCAGCTACTGGAAGAAGGCTCTAAGATGGGATATATGGTAGTCATCGATCTCATTATCAGGGAAGGACATTTATGAATATCTTGGGTTCCTCCTTGTACCATAGTTTCTCTGGTGGTGTGAATTATAGACTGGTGATCCTTTGCTCTATGTCCAAAATCCATATATGAGTGAGTACATACAGCATTTGTCTTTTTGTGACTGTGTTACCTCACTCAGGATGATTTCTTCTAGGTCCATCCATTTGCCTGCGAATTTCAAGATTCCATTGTTCCTCCCACCCCCAACTGAGTAGTACTCCATTGTTTAAATGTACCACAGTTTCTCCATCCATTTCTTACCTGAGGTACATTTAGGTTTCTTCCAGGTTCTGGCTATTACAAATAATGCTGTTATAAACATAGTTGAACAGATGTCCTTGTTGGATGAATATGCATCTTTTGGGCATATGCCTAAGAGTAGAATTGCTGGACCTTGTGGTAGACTGATTCACATTTTCCTGAGGAACCACCATACTGATTTCCAAAGTGGTTGTACAAGTTTACCCACCCACCAGCAGTGGAGGAAACTTGCCCTTCCTCCACAACCTCTCCAGCATAAACTGTCATTGGTGTTTTTGATTTTAGCCATTCTGACAGGAGGAAGACGGTACCTCAGAGTTGTTTTGATTTGCATTTCCCTGATAGCTAAGAATGCTGAGCATTTTTTTTTACATGTATTTCAGCCATTTTAGATTCCTCTATTGATAATTCTCTATTTAGTTCTATACCTCACTTTTTAATTGGATTATTTGTGTTTGGGTAACTAGCTTCTTGAGTTGTTTTTATATTTTGGAAATCAGCCCTCTGTTATATGTGGGGATGGTGAATATCTTTTCCCATTCTGTGGGCTGCCATTTTGTCTTGCTGATTATGTCCTTTGCCTTACAGAAGCTTTTCAATTTCAAGGGGTTCCATTTATTAATTTCTATCTTAGTGCCTGTGCTACTGATGTTTTGGTCAAGAAGCTGTCTCCTGTACCAATTCATTCAAGGGTACTTCCCACTTATTTTTCCTAAGAGGTTCAGTGTGAAGTCTTTGTTGCGTTTGGATTTAAGTTTTTACATGGCAATAGATATGGAACTATTTGTAGTCTTTTACAAGTCAGCATCCAGTCGTGCTAGCACTATTTGTTGAAGATGCTTTCTTTTTTTCTAGTGTATAATTTTAGCTTCTTTGTAAAAAAAAATCAGGTTTATAGATGTGTAGGTTAATATCAGAGTTTTCAATTCAATTCCATTGGTCTACTTGTCTATTTTTACACCAGTACCAAGCTGTATTCAGGTCTATAGTCTTTAATAGAGCTTGAAGTCAGGGATGGTGATGTATCTTTATTGTACAGGATTGTTTTGGCTACACTGGGTCTTTTGTTTTTTAGTATAAAGTTGAGTATTGTACTTCTAATGTCAGTGAAGAATTATACTGGTATTTTGATGAAATTGCATTGAATCTGTAGAGGGCTTTTGGCAAGATTGTCATTTTTTACTATGTTAATCCTATCTATCAAAGAGCATGGGCCACCTTTCCATTTTATGGTATCTTTTTTAATTTTTTTCTTTATGGATGCCAATTTCTTGCTATATAGGTCTTTCACATATTTGGCTAGCATTACCATAAAATACTTTATGTTGTTTCTGTCCATTGCAAAGGGTGATATTTCTCTGATTTATTTCTGTCTTTATTGTCTGTTTATAGTAGGGTTACTGATTTTACTGAGTTAATCTTTTATCTTATCACTTTGCTGTAGGAGTTCCCTGGTAGAAGTTTTTGGGTCACTTATGTAAACTATCATGTTATCTGCAAATAGTGACAGTTTGACTTCCTTTCCAATTTGTATTCCCTTGATCTCCTTCTGTTGTCTTATTGCATTAGCTAGAACTTCAAGTACAATACTGAAGAAATATGGAGGGAGTGGACAGACTTGTTCCTGATTTTAAAGGAATCACATTAAGTTTCTCTACATTCAGTTTGGTGTTGGCTGTTGGTTTACTGTATATTGCTTTTATTATATTTAGGTATTCCTTTTATCCCTGATCTTTCCAGGACCTTTATCAGGAAGGGGTGTTAGATTTTATCAAAGGCATTATCAGCATCTAGTGAGATGATCATGTGGGTTTTTTTTTCCAGTTTGTTTATATGGTGGATTACATTGATGAATTTTCCTATGTTGAACCACCTCTGCATCCCTGGGATAAAGCCTACTTGGTCTTGGTGGATCACTTCTCTGATGTATTCTTGGATCCAATTTGCCAGTATTTTATTGAGTATTTTTGCATCTATGTTTATGAGGGATATTGGTCTAGTTCTCTTTCGTAGTTTTATCTTTTTATGGCATGTGTACCTAGGTAACTGAAGCTTTGTAAAAAGAATTGGCCAATGACTCTTCTTTTTCTATTGTGTGGAATAATTTGAGGAATATTTGTCATTTGTTTTTCTTTGAATTTCTGGTAGAATTCTGCACTGAAATTATGTGTTTGTGAACTTTCTTCTTTGGGATACTTTTGATGTCTGCTTCTATTTCATTAGGTGTTATAGGTGTAATTAAATTGCTTCTCTGATCCTTATTTAATTTTGGTAAGTGATATTTATCCAGGAAATTGTCCATTTCCATTAAATTTTTTAATTTAGTGGAGTATAGATTTTCAAAGTATGACCTGAGGAGTCTCTGGATTTCCTCAGTGTCTTGTTTTTCACCCTTTTCATTTTTTATTTTGCTTATTTGCAAGTTCTCTCTCTCTGCTTTTTGGTTAGTTTGGATAAGGGCTTGTCTATCCTGTTGATTTTCTCGAAAAACCAACTCTTTGCTACATTGATTCTTTGTAATTTTTTTCTAGTTTCTACTTTATTGATTTCAGCCCTCAATTTGATTATCTCCTGGCATCTACTCCTCCAGGGTGATTTTGCTTCTTTTTATTCTAGGGTTTTCAATTGTGCTGTTAATTCTTGTGTGTGACTATTCTCTAGTTTCTTTATGTGGGCATGTAGTTCTATGAACTTTCCTCTTAGCAATGCTATCAGAGTGTTCTATAATTTCAATAAGTGTATCTTCATTCTCATTGAGTTCTAGGAAGTCTTATTTTCTTTCTTTATTTCTTCTTTAACTGAGGGATGTTGCAATTGTACATTGTTCAATATCCATGAGTTTGTAGGGTTTCTTCAATTTTTGTTGTTGAATTCTAACTTTAAAGCACTTGGTCTGATAAGATACAAAAGGTTATTTTATTTATTTATTTATTTATTTATTTTTTTATGTATTTATTTATTGGTACCTATTGCAGTTTGCTATATTGTGGAGTATGTGGTTGATTTTGGAGAAGGTTCCATGTGATGCTGAGAAGAAGGTGTATTTTGTTGTATTTGGATGGAATGTTCTATAAAATCTGTTAAACCCAATTGGATTACAACTTCTGTTAGTTCCTTTGTCTCTTTGTTAAGTTTCTGTCAATGGTCCTGTCTTGTGTAGAGAATGGGATGTTGAATTCTCCCAGTATAAACTGCGAGATTTTGTGTGCAATTTGAATTTTTAGTAATGTTTCTTTTATGAATGTGGGTGCCCTTGTATTTGGGGCATAGACGTTCATTATTGAGACTTCATCTTGATTGGTTTCACCTGTGATGAATATGAAATGACCTTCTTCATCTCTTTTGATTTATTTTAGTTTGAAGTCTAATATATTAGATCTGCTTGTTTCTTGGGTCCATTTAATTGGACAGTCTTCCCCCAATTTTTAACTCTGAGGTAGTGTTGTCTTTGAAGTTGATGTGTGTTTCTTGTATGTAGCAGAAAGATGGATGTTGTATTTATATATACTGTTAGCTGGTGTCTTTTTATAGGCAAGTTAAGGCCATTAATATTGAGGGATATTAATGACCATTGATTATTAATTCTTATTTGTTTTGGATTTTTTGGGTGTGTGGATTTATCTCCACTTTTCTTTTTGCTATAAGTAAATGGGATTATCTATTGCCTATTTTTTTTTTTTTTGTTTGTGGATATATGTAACTTCCTTAGGTTGGAGTTTTCATTCCAGAACTTTCTGTAGAGCTGGATTCATTGATATGTATTTTTTAAATACAGTTTTGACATGGAATTTCTTGGTTTCTCCATCTATAGTGATTTAAAGTTCGGCTGGGTATAGTAGTCTGGCCTGGAATTCATGATCTCTTAGTGTTGGTAGAATATGTATCCAGGACCTTCTGGCCTTCAGAGTTTCCATGGAAAAATCAGGTGTAATTCTGAGAGGTTTACCTTTATATGTTATTTGTCTTTTTCCTTTGCTGCTCTTAATATTTTTTTCTTCATTCTGTGTGTATGTTTGGTGTTTTATTATGTGGCAAGTGAACATTTTTTTGTGGTTCACTCTACTTGGTGTCTGTAAGCTTCTTTTACTTTCATTGGTATGCCATTCTTTATATTGGGAAAGTTTACTCCTATACTTTTGTTAAATATATTTTCTTCAACTTTGAGCTGGGCTTCACAAGGCTCTGAGCAGGGCACTGGAAGGCAGGCTCCGTTTGTGGGTTGAGGTAGGACCAAGACACTTGCTGATTCTGGACAGGCAGGTCACTGGGATGGAATACTCTGTGAGTGCTCAAGTCCCAGACTTCAGGAGACTCTTATCAGGGTCCCAGAATGCAGGCTATAAACAGGCCCAAGCTTACTTCCTCTGATTGGAGGTGAGACTAGGTCCCTGGCAGACTCTGGATGGGCTGGTTTGCTTGGATGGGATCTGGTGAACGCAGTCCCCAGTCCTCAGGAGGCTCCAAGCAGGGCACCAGAATGCCACAAAAATATTTTAAACAGTAACAAGTCACATCTTTTAATTTTTGACAGGACTGTTTTATTTGATAAAATGAGTCTTGCAGATTAGTATCCTAACTTTCAACTTCCAAACTCTTGGACCATTAAGAAGAATGAGATGAATGATGATATAAAATAGATAACTGCAACTCTTGCTAAAGAACAGTTTTATTCAAGTATAGGAATGGAATATTTCTTTTATAACTAGTGAAAAATCCTCAAATCAAAAAAAATTTAAAACTTAAATTAAACTTCTCTCCCCATTTGCTGCCCCCCCCCACTATCCCTGTACTCCGGGGGACTTGTCCCTTCCGGGTTCTGTAAGGGACTTTATATGAATCTCTTAGAATACACCTTGTATCCTAGTTCCTCTGGTGGTGTGAATTACAGGCTGGTGAATGGAGAGAGAAGTAGGAGAAAACGAGGGGAGTAAAGGAAAGCACGTGTGACCAGGAAGATTGAGACCAATTAGGAATAGAAGACAGGGAAGAGAGAGAGAGAGAGAGAGAGAGAGAGAGAGAGAGAGAGAGAGAGAGAGAGAGAACATAAAAGAAGGAGCCAATATTGCTTTGAAGATAAAACTGAACACAAAGAAAGGTCTAGAGAACTACAAGACTGCTACCAACTAACAATTTGAGCTTCCGTGGAAAGGCTACCATAAATGCCCTTCCCGGAGAGTGAGATCAACAACTAACTTATCCATGGAGCCCTCATCTAAAGCCTGTTGGAAACAGGAGCAAACACCCACACATAAACACTGAGTCAAACTAGAACCAGATGCAGATGGCGAGGACAAGACCAGGCTGCAGAAACATATAGAGACAGCTTACATGAACAAGGAGGAGTTAACGGGCCACCAGACTGATAGCTGGGAAGCTAGCATGGGACTGACTCAGGCCCCCCTGAATATGGGTCTCAGCCAGAAAGACTGAGCAGTCTAAGGGACCTCAGACAGTGGAACCAGGATGTATCCATGGTGCACAAAAGGACCTTGCTAACACATCCTCCATGAAGGGATAACTGCCTTAACTTAGAGACAGGAGAGAAGCCCTAGTCCCTACTTCACATGACCTGTCAGACCTACAGGACCCCAACTAGATGACATTCCCCTACATATGGAATTGGGGTGGGGGATGGGAGGGGAGGGTGGTTAGGGTGCATGTGAGAGGGCAGAGAGGGTAAAAGGGAGAGAAAGAGGGATGGAAGGAGGGAGAGGGAACTGGGATCGACATGTAAAATAATAAATCAAATAAAAAAAAAATGCTTTGACTCCAAAATTTAAGTTCAAGGACAAGTTACTGGGGAAAAGGATTTCTATTTTTGTTTCCACATAAAATGAAAAGCTGTGGATTCCTTCCAGACTAATGTGGCTCAATCAAGCCAGACTACCTGAAACAGAGTACCAAGTGATCCTACATTCAAAACAGCTGGACAAAGCAGCCTTATAGACTACAGCCAGGATTTCTGAATCTTCTTTGAATCCCCCATGTCAGCGCCCCTTACCAGCAGGAAGTAGTTTGGAAAGAAAGACGCCCAACTTCCCAATTATTGTCTATAAATGTTTGTTTCCATTTAAATGGACTTGGTTATATAAAATAAATAATAAAAAACAAACAAAATATTAAATTAAAATGTTGAAGTAAAATATTATGTTGACTTTGAACTCATATGAATGAAATTTTGAAGGCTGATCAGAACATCAAATTCAGCTCATTGTTTTACTGCTAAAGTCATATGTCTCAGGTACTCAGACATTTTGTTTCTAAGAACCCTAATCAATAAGAAGATGAAATCTAGAGCAAAGCTGTATTTGAATTTGCTAGCTTCCCTTTTACTGTGAGAACTTATGAAAGTCATGATTTATCCCTTAGATATACAATCCAAATGAAAAAGCTACCTAAGGCATTTATTCTGTTTATTAAATAAAATGTTAGAATTTCTTTTAAAAGACTTTAATATGTACACTCTATATATTCATTTTTGTTATTTTGGATATGTACTAGGATAGTAGAATGTCTAACTTTAAAAAAATGGCTTAGTGGGTAAGTCATTAGCTATGTAATCATGAAGTCCTGAATTTACGTCTTTCGAACCCATGTAAAACCCAGGGCAGAAACACTTCTGTAATCCCAGTGCTCCTGTGAGTCATGGGTGATAGACACAGAATCCTGGATGTCACAGGTCAGCAAAAAAACAGATTCTCAAAAACATGTAAAAAGCAAGGACTCCTCCCTACATGCATTGGCACCTGTGTACCTATAGTCACACATAAGTATCCATACCTATCACACACAAGGTTATATTTCATTTTTTAAATTTGAGATAAGTTCTCTCTATGTAACCTTGTCAAGTCTGGAACTTGTTATGTAGACTGCATAGACCTTGAACACTCTCTGCCTGTCAAGTGCTGGTATTAAGCACATATAGTGCATATGCTTGGCATATGCAAGTTTAAAAGAAAGAAAATGTCTACTTAGGGGTCAGAATTGAATAGATAAAACATGCACACATGTATAAAAAGAACACCAAATTATATAGAAAAATTACTAGATGTTTTTATGGGTATTATCCATTATTCTCTATCTGGACACCATTGCAGCTTTTAAAAAAATAGTATTAGTACTATACACGCCTCGTTTGAAATGCTGGATTTCATATGCTATCTTTATATTTGGGTGCCATCTACTTTACTCACATTCAGACAGACAGAATGCCACTGTTAATTGTAATCCCTGAAGTTCAAATGGTATTTGGCTTTTTGTTATTCCTATGACCTTCCTGGACATTGTTCCAGGTCTTAGTAGTAGTCAGAACATAGCCTCGGAATCAATAGATAACACAGTAAGCACATATTGAAAGACAACGCTGTACAGGTTGCTGAGTTATCTGATTAGAGAAGATTTCTGCTACAATCCCTAATTTTAATTATGAAGTGAACATGTTGGTTCTAGGACATCAGCAGATATATGGTTTTCACAGTAGTAAGGCAAACATGAAGAAAATAGTGCTGAGGGGTGGGGAAAGACAGAAAATGTGAGAAGGATAAAGGGTCAAGGAAAAAGGACATATTCATGTACTCTGATGGATACCCAGAAGTGGCCTGGAGTTGCTCATCTCAGATTTTTATCTAAATGAACATATATATTTCAAATATATTCTAAAACAAGTTTGAGTTTGGTGTCTTTATTTCTTGAACAGAGTCCTTCATAATACATAAGAGTTTATTGCTACAGCATATTTGGAAGAAACATAGTGCTGATGTTCCAAATGTTGAAAAGAACTTCAATAGGAGGTCTTGTACTTAAGAAACAGAGATTTAAGATCTTCAGGATTTTACATTTCAGTTCATTGCATTTATAAAACAAACAAACAAAAAACATTACATTAGTGTTTCAAGCGTATGTTAAGTTAATAAGAGGGGAGAAACAATGGAATCTTGATATTTGTAGGCAAATGGATGGAAGTTGAAGAAACCATCCTAGGTGAGATAACCCAGTCACAAAAAGAGGGACATGGTATGTACTCACTCGTATATGGATTTTAGACAAAGAGCAAAGGATTGCCAGCCTATAATTCACACCGCCAGAGAAACCAGGATACAAAGAGGAGTCTAAGAGATTCATACAAGGACCCTCACAGAAGGGGAAAGGAACAAGATGTCCTGAGCATATTGGGAGTGGAGAAGCAATGAGTGGAGAGGGAGTTAGGAGAAAGACAAGGGGAGGAGAGGAAAACTAGTGGGACCAGGAAGATTGGGCCAGGGAACAAACAGACGAGAGCAAAAAGAGATACCATAATAGAGGGAGCCATTATAGGTTTGAAGAGAAAACTGACTGTAGAGACCAGAGACCTACAAGGATGACTCCAACTAACAATCTTAGCAACAGAAAGACTACATTAAATGCCCTTCCCTGATAATGAGATTGATGACTAACTTACATGCTATCATAGAGCCTTGGTCTAGTAGCTGATGGAAACAAAAGCAGACACCCACAGCTAAACACTGAACTGAACTCCTGGAATCCAGTTGCAGAGAGGGAGGAGTAATAAGAAAAGGAGTGAAAACCAGGCTACAGAAACCCACAGAGACAGCTGATCTGAACAAGGGGGAGTTCATGCCCCCCCCAGACTGATAGCTGGGAAACCAGCAAAGGACTGACTCAGACCCCCGAACATGGGTCTCAGTTAGAAAGCTTGGGCAGTCTAAGGGACCTCTGACAGTGGAACCAGGATGTATCCCTGGTGTGCCAAAGGAATTTGGGAGCACATTCCCCATGGAAGGATACTCCCTTAAACTATAAACAGTAGGGAAGGCCTAGGCCCTACTACAAATAACTTGAAAGATTTTGATGATCGCTCCTTGAAGGTATCACCCTCCTTTTGGAATGTGTTGGGAATGGGACAGGGAGAGGGTGGTCAGGTGTCATGGGAGGAAAAGGGAACTGTGATCGATATGTTAAATAAGAAAAATTATTGTCTATCATACCATATCATGAGGCTTGCCTTCAGTCTTTTGATTCTCCTAGACAATGTTCACTAAACCTTGACCTGCTTCAAACCTATAATGGCTCCCTCTATTATGGTATCTCTTTTTGCTCTCGTCTGTTCGTTCCCTGGCTCAATCTTCCTGGTCCCACTAGTTTTCCTCTCCTCCCCTTGTCTTTCTCCTAATTTCCTCTCCACTCATTGCTTCTCCACTCCCAATATGCTCAGGACATCTTGTTCCTTTCCCCTTCTGTGAGGGTCCTTGTATGAATCTCTTAGACTCCTCTTTGTATCCTGGTTTCTCTGGCGGTGTGAATTATAGGCTGGTGATCTGAATTATGAGTTTTTTTCCTGGCCTCCTAGTGAAGCACAGATAAATAATGTCATATGATTATTAGTCTGTACCTAAGTTTGCTGTAAATGAACAAGTGCATCAAATTTGTTAAATTTCAGGTGTTACTGTCAATTTTTAAAGTTGTTTTTATTTTAATTATTTGTGTATGAATGTTTGTCTGCCTGTATATATATGTAGCATGTGTGTGTCTGGTGCCCACAGGAGCAAGAATCAGTGTTGGTTCAGAAGAACTGGAGTTATAGAAGGTTATTATTCACCATGTGGGTGTGGAAACAAAGCCAGGTTCCTGAGCTAGTGCCCATAATTGCCGTTCCATCACTCCAGAACATCACTAAGTACTTTTGTTATGTAGATAAAAACCCATTAGGAATCAGGTGAATTAATTTGCTGAGGCTTCAATAATAAATCCCCACAGGATAGGTGGCTTGTACTTGGCTTCTCCCTCTTGGCTTCAGTTATATCAAACACTGTGATTGTGTCTAGATTTCTATCCTTGAAGAAATTTCTGTCCTTATAGAATACACATGTTAGAATAGATTAAGCTGCACTTCAATAGAAGTACCACTCCACTTAAAGATATTCAAGCAAAACTACATTCTAAGGCACTTGGTGATTAGACTTTCACTATCTGAAGGGGGTGGTATGCAGTTGATAACAACATGAAAATGTACAAATTAGTCATTACCCTTAGGACAGGTCCTAAATTGAAGACCAGCAGAAATTATAAAAGCTATGTCAGTTCTCTGATTGGTCTTTTCTCTATTTAACTCTTCCTCAGCTTGGAGCTCTTTGCTTCATCCCAGACATCTCCATATGACACTTTTCCTTGTCTGTTCTGTGCTATAACTTTTCCTCCTCCAATTCTACCCTAACTTATCACTCACCATCCTACAAAAGCAAACCTTCTGTCCTCCCTTGCCTTGCCTTTTTTCCCTGCCTTAGGCAGAATGGATTATTTCATCTTTTTTACTATTATAATGCTCCCATTTGACATGGAGAGATGGCAAACTTTGAATCTGGAAGTATAAGAGGAAAAGAAACACTTTGTGATCAACAGCACTAAATTTATTAGAAGAAGACAAAAGCTTACTTCATAATTCTAAAAGTTAGTGCCACATTTTGTTAAGGAACATATTTCTTAAGTAGATATTGATTTATGTCATTTTTTTTTCAAGGAAAGAGTCTTTATTTTTTTTTAAAGGTTTCCCCCCTTTCACCAGGCCACATAATATTTGGTAATCCTTTTCTCTGAGTAATCACTCCATCTCCATGGAAACTGTTTTAAAATTTATTTTTTCTTTTGAAATTATATTCTATAAAAAATACTATTGATCTGATGAAGGGTGGTGAATAATGGCTTTTAATCTGTGGGTTTGAGGCCAGGCTGATCTACAGAATGAGTTCTAGGACAGGTAAGGCCACACAGTGAAACTCTGTCTCAAAAAAAATGCCATTCAGTTTCACTCTAGTGGGAGAATAACTTGATAATGATGGTGGCATACAGGACAATTATAAGTGGTGACCTTCAATAAGTGTTATTGTGCTATGCAAGCTATGGAGTCCTTTTAAAGGGTACTTCTATTTAAAGCTTATAATTATGAAGATTAATTACTTTAATGATCTTCATTTTATGAATAAAGAAACTGAACTCTGACTCTTGAGATTAATAATTGGCTCGGGTTCAAATTCATAATACTTTAGAAGCTTTTTTTTTTTTTAATATTTTGACTCCAGACTTCATGCTCTTGGCACTTTAATAGAAATTGTCAGGCAATTACAGAACTATTTCTACAATGCTAAGTTTGACTTAGGCAGCCAGCAGTAAACAGATGCTAGAAAAGACCCCTTGACTTTCCTAGGTTCCCCTTTATATCAGCATTTGTTCAGAGTAGAAATTACTATGTACTCCTGAGAATGTAGGGCATGGCCCCTGTTAGTAACTGGTTCCTATCAATATGCTAGATGGTTTGAAGTACCTGGACTCCACTTAAGTCATTAATAGTCTCCAACAACCATAAACCCTGGTGAGCACTGATTAACCTTTTCATTACAGTTTCCTATGTGGGATAAAATGCTATCTTCATGGAGGCCATTTAGCATGGTAATGTGCTATGCCAAGAGGAGAGATTCAGCAACTTTCAGAATAAATTACTCCACAAGCAGTCATTTATTTTTTCTTTCTGCCTGAAGATTGCCTTAAGCTCTGTATTCCATCAATAATTCTGCACCTGTCTCTTCCACTTGTAAGAAGCTGGGAGGAATAAGTTATGGTTTCTTTTTCTTTCTAGAAGCATCTATACTGGTAAGTAAGGAGTCTGTCTGGAATTAACGTACTGTTGTTTTAGTAGCTAGGTAGATATTAATCATGGTATCTACATGTTGATGCACGCATAAGTACATACAGACACAAACACCACAGACACAGCATACAAACACACACACACACACATACACACACACACTATACAAATGTTGGGCTTATGGGTGTGTGCCTCTTTACTTCTCTATAGAAAAAGATATACCTACACAATAAGGCATTTAGAAGACATATTGAAAAAAATATCTTGAAATTTATTTTGAAGACATTTTTCAAAGTCTTTAAAATTGCGAACTTCAATGTAAAAATAGAGAGAAAAAAGAGCAAGTAAGTACACAGTGAAGGAATAGTAGTTTGTTATTGATGTTTGGATCTCAAAATGAATATAAAAAAACACTTTTGGAAAATGCATCAGACACTGAAAACCAAGAAGTGGTTTCATCTTCAACTCGTATTAGGTCCTTTCATTTCCACTGTTTAATCGCTTTTCTTCATTTTGCTTCTAATTGCTCTCCAGTTTTCCACTAAAGGGAAAAATGTAGAGAAGAAAGTAAGGTTCCATTCATCCTTATCCTCAAGACCATGCTTGGTCTCACAGAGAACGTGGTCCGTGTTTGTGTGTGTGTATGTTTGTGTGTGTGTGTGTGTGTGTGTGGTGTATGTATGTATGTAATTTTTTCTTATTTTACAGCCAGGTTGTCCTTTCTATGTAGTACTCTTTGAAGGCAGCTGTGGTGTAATAAGCATACCTGTGCCTTCAGTACAGTGCACCAAGTTGATCCTAAAGAAACTACTTTAAGAAGTCAAACTATTTTACTTTGAAATCCATAGGATTACTAATCCTGAAGTAAATTCTAGAGCAGAAACTAGACACATGAGCATTTCCAATGTGTATACTCCCATCTCACAGCTGATTTTCAGAAGGGTAAATTCTGAATATCTTATTGTCCAAGTATGTTTATAAAGTCTATTCTTTGCTGTAACTGAGCCAATTACATTATTTCTGATCTTATGATTTGGAAGAACTGTGGATATTGCTTATTTTTTAGTTTGAATTTTAGTTTATATGATCTTCATTCCAGCAACTGGAGAAAAAAATGAATTCACTATTTTATTAACAGATTAGTGTGCTCTGTCAATCGAATTTTATGGATATCTGAGAGAGGGATCTATGTTCTATTGTGAAGACTAGGAATTTTCCTGGAGTTAAACAACTACAATTATTTCTATAACATAAAAGGAAAGATGTATTTGAACTTTTAGCCTGCAAGCATGTTGATTGACATATGGTAACAATATTTATATAGATCTGTAGCTTAATGATCTTGAAGCTTAGATAAGAACAAGGGCATGTGAAAAGAGGTACATACACTACAAGTACGTCTACAGCAACTGGGCAAGTCAAATTCTCCCACTGAAGAAATTTCCCAGGAAATTTTATGGCACTATGGAGGTCATTAAAAAAAAAACAAACTGTACAACAAAGTGGCAAATGAAGAGGCAAAAGGAAAACATTCAACATTGAGAAGCAATTTATCACCCACAGCACTATCTAAGCAGATACTAATTGTCCTGGGAGAAAAGACAAAGCTGCCCTCAGTCAAATTTCTGGGTCCCATTCTGGGTTATAGCTTTATGCATTATTTACTTAATGATGTCCAGATGACATCATTGTTTACAGGATACTACTACCACCTGCATCACATGATTCTAATTCATTCCTCTGCTTCACCAGCCCCATACTGTCCCTTTAGGTATATTAGCTAGAATGACAGGGTATCAATCATTAAAATAGATTTTTGGAGTTAATTTCCAATTAGTAGCAGGGAAAAATTACCAGGTTTAGAGAGTCTCATGAAACACACTGCTTTACTGAATTTAAAACAAATATACATGAAAAGACTTCTGAAAAATACCATATAACCTTTCTATTTTGAAATAGTTAAAAAAAATCTGAGGCTTTCCCATGTTATAAAGAAAAGAGGCTTATTTAGCACACCATTTAGAGCAGTGGTTCTCAAACTGTAAGTTCCTACGCTTTTGGCAAGCTTCTATCTCCAAAAATATTTACATTATGATTCATAACAGTAGCAAAATTACAGTCCCAAAATAGCACCAAAATAGTTTTATGGTTGGTTTGGGGGTCACCATAACATGAGGAACTGTATTAAAAAGTCATAATGTTATGAAAGTTGAGAATGAGAGGGTTAAGATTCAAAGGGTTATATTTAGTGATATCCTCCCAAAGTGGCACAGAATGTTACATGGTAAGAGAGAGGGAAGATATGGGTGTATTTAGCTCTCTCTATTTTTGCTATGAAGTCATTAATATTTAAATTTTTCACAGGTGACATTATCTCCTCTTAATCACTTCTAAAATCTCTTACATCTAAATACCACAGCCAAATTAACTTTCCAAATTTAATAGTCACAGCTGAGATTTAACTCTAAAGCATAATCTTAGGGATACACTTCTCATCTTAAACTATGCCATATCACTGATTAGTACTTTTGCATATTTTCTTTTGTCTCATATTGCACAAATAGAGGATACATATTTATCATATCATAGTCATGTCATATATATCTATCGTAACTATCATTTATCATAGTCATTACACTTGATCCCAGTCATACAAAACAGATGGCATCTCCAGCCTTGTGGAGCTTGTGCTGCTTTGCTTCATCTTAAATTGGACTAGAAAAGAAAATCAAGGGAAGGCAAAATGATATGAGTCAACAACTCCCATTGCATTCAAAATGGCACTTTAAAAACATGTCTATTATTATCTAGGGAATAGGTAGAGTTTAGCACTACATGCAAGTGCATGCACACATGTGCAGACACAGTGTTTTGTATAAAGCTATTTGTGCATGTACATTGTATTTATGCAAGTAAATATAAAATACATGAGTAGTCCTCATCCAGAGCATCAACACATCAAAAGCATTCACTAGAAAACTGTTACATCTGTACTGTACATGAGCAGACTGTCTTTTGTCATTATCCACCCTCTCAAAATACAGTAAATAGCCATTTGCACAGCACCTGTATCCTGCTGAGTTGATTTAAAGCATTGTAAGTTATTTCATGGTTAATCAAAAATACTGTGTCACATGTCATTTCATGCAATAAATTTGTGTATCAGCTGATTTTGGTGTCCTGATCAAGGAGAGAAAGGCACTGAAAACAACCTCCTGTGGTTACCAAGGTATGACTCTCTACACTTACTATTTATTGCAAAGCTACAGATGCCTTCTCATTTTAACAGTGCTTCAGTAAAGCAGGAAGTAGTTTGGAAAGAATGACGCCCAAATTCCCAAATATTGTCTATAAATGTTTGTTTTCATTTAAATGGACTTGGTTATATAAAATAAATAATAAAAAATACAAAAAAGAAAAGAAAAGAATAGTGTTTCGGTAAAAGGAACCCTAGTTACATTAATTAAAAAACCTTTATGTATATTATAAGTACTGTGAAGATATTAATATCCTGTTAGACACATTCTGTTCCTTTGATCATGGTCATTTTAAGTGGAATGAGATGATATCTCACTAATGTTTTTGTTTCAGTTTCTCTGATTACTAAGGATTTTGATCATATAATCACACATTCATTACCATCTCCTTGGATCATCAATTTTTTTAAAAAGCATATTATTTGGTTTAGATTTTTGTATTTATTTTTTAGGTTCATTTTTGAGTTCAAATGCTTTTTTAAATTATTTTTATTTAATTTATTATTTCACATGTTGATCCCAGTTCCCTCTCCTTTTCTCCCTCCCTTTTACCCTCTCTGACCCCTCACATGCACCCTGACCACCCTCCCCTCCCATCCTCCCACCCTATTTCCACAATGCCATCCAGGTGGGTTCATGTAGATCTGTCAGGTCATTGGAAAGGCTACCATAAATGCCCTTCCCGGATCGTGAGATCAACAACTAACTTATCCATGGAGCCCTCATCGAATACCTGTTGGAAACAGAAGCAAACACCCATACCTAAACACTGAGTCAAACTAGAATCCAGATGCAGAGGGACAGGCCAAGACCAGGCTGCAGAAACACATAGAGACAGCTGACCTGAACAAGGAGGAGTTAACGGCCCCCCAAACTGATAGCTGGGGAGCCAGCATGGGACTGACTCAGGCCCCCCTGAATATGGGTCTCAGCCAGAAGGACTGAGCAGTCTAAGGGACCTCAGACAGTGGAACCAGGATGTATCCCTGGTGCACAAAAGGACCTTGCGAACACTCCCCCATGGAGGGATACTGCCTTAATCTAGAGACAGGAGAGAAGTTCAAATACTTTTTTATCCATTTATGCACATTATCTCTGCCATTTTGGTGATTTCCTCGAATTTAGCTTTGAGAATGAAAACTGGGAAGCCATGGTTTTTATGACTGAGATTTCCTGTAGAAGGGTGATGATGAGTAAAATCCAAATAGTTAGGTCAGACTTGTGAGGTGCATTTGCTAGTAGAGAAATGCAAATGTCATTATCATCAATGATTCTTTTTACTAGCTACACATCATTTAAATGGAGAAAGAGAGGCTCTGAGAAAATGACATTATTTTAATATTGCCCTCAAAACAACATGATTAGAACTTTAAAATTATGTCCAATATCTCACAAATTCTATGGCATAGAATACTAAGCTCAACTTGGCTCATTCTCTGACTAGGGATTCACTAATGTGCTGTAAAGCTACCCCATGCTGCTGTGCTGTAGTCTCTACTGAAGCTTAGGCAGGGTCTTCTGGGTTTATTTGGTTGTAGTGTTTCTTTACAGGTCACTGTATGGCTGTGTCGTTAATCTTGTAGAAGTTGCCTCTTCCAACATTTGCTCAAAATACAGCCCATCAGTGTCCTTAGAGGCCAACAATTGTTGTAGTCTCAGTATTCTCATTTGCCTCTTTTCTCACAAATGGTAAACTATTTTCTCCCTAACTCTTTAGGGAAATAATAGTGCTCAGACTATGCTCTCATGTTCGGCACTCTAAAAGAAACGTCTGTGGATCGTATTTGATTAGTTTGGTTACTGAACTCAGTTGGAATGATTCCTTTTAAACTGTCATAATTGAGGAGAGCTTTTTGTTATTCACATGCATGACTATATTTAATCTCGAGACCAAAATTCTATTCTCTTCCTTTCCATACCCCAGGAATGCCTCTAAAATAATGAAGCCCTTCCTGTAGACTTCTGTCTTTTGAATGCATGCCACAGGGACTCTGCTACTCCAGTTTGACAGCCCCTCCCCTGGGCTCATCTACTGGCTTGGAGGGAACTGGATAGAAGAGTGCTGAGCTAGGAGATCAGCACAGCTTCTGTTGCTGCTTTGGGTCCTTAGTGTTGCAATTTTACCCCGGTGTGTCTTTCTTAATTGTCAGACGTAAAGTTCTGCCTCTGCTTCTGTCCAATTTGTCCACTTTCCTATGGAATGCATTGGAAGGCTGGCTGGTAAGACATCAAGATGCATTTTGACTTGCCCTTATATTTGTTTCATTTGAGCTAAAAAGCCAATAGTGCTATTAGCTCTCCTTGAGATTCTCTATGCTCTGCTCTTTCTCAAAGACATCATTACAGTGTTTGTAACTGTTCATTACTCCTCTCTTTGGCTTAACAATAAAAATTGAAGCTTATTAAAAGCAGAATTTAAGGACCCAAAATTTCTCCACAGGGCTGAGACTCTTCTGGAAACATTGGCATTGCCAATGATATTGTAAGAATTTTAAAACCGTTGTCAGAATCTGTGTGATGACCCTGGGTTTTTTTTTCTTTATTCTTTTCTAATACATCTTGACTAATCACAGCATTCCCTTATTAACTAACCTCAGCCTCCCCTCAACCCCTCTCCCCAGTCCTCCCACACCTATCTTGTCCTCAATATACATTGCTCTTTTTCCCATCAGAAAAGACCAGACCTCCCAGTGATATCAACTGAGTACAACATAACAAGATGCAATAAAACTAGGCATAAACCCTTGTACAAGGCTGTATACGGCAACCCATATGACTTGTAGGAAGAAATGGATCCTACAAGCAGGCAAAAAGTCAGAGATATTTACACTTTCACTAAAGATGGATGGCTCAGAAACATAGGGTAAAACCAAATACAAGAGAAAAAAAAACACAATGAAATGATCCTGAATGATATTCTGCTATACTTCTAGATCTCTGCCTAGTTCAATTGTCATCAGAGGCTTCCTCCATCAGCTGATGGGAGCAGATACAGAGCCCATAACCAAACTTAGGTGGACCTTGTTTTTAAAGAAGAGATTAGAATGGTTATGACTTCTTAGTTAACCCCACAGTAAATCAATTTTAACTGAAGACAAAACTGTAAGAGGAAGGCCAGGCTGACTTTCAAGGATTTCTATGCTACTATATTTTCACAAATACTTATTCAGCCTTTTTGGGGATTTACAGAGGAAACTAGACTTGAAGCTGCTAAATACATGGCATGTGCTTTCAGGCAAATACTGATGGATGTAATGAGGCTTATAGATTACCAAAAGATCATAGTTCGAATCTTGCTGCCACTTCTTTGTTCTGCAGGCTTTGAGATTATAGGTTCTAGTCTCACATGTAATATATTCAGATATTTTTCTCACTCCTTAAGAGCCATAGGCATTGCTGCTTCTTTCCTGAATGAGGACCCATGGACAGTTACATTCAAGATGTGTTTGTCAGGTTAAGCTGCCTGCTCTGAACCTAAAGTAGACTTCTCTGTTGAGCTTCTGTGTTAAGGATGATAGGATGATACTTGCTTGCCTTCCTATCACAGCTTCAAAAACAGTTGGTTGCATAGAATATTTACAGCAAGGTTACATTACTATAAAATAATTTATTCCTACAGATTGAGAATCATATTTAGAGGTTAAAATCCCAGTATTAAGGAAATGTTAGGTTGCTTGGTTTTGTATTTATTTTTATTCATTTTAGGTAAAGGATCTCCATACCTTTTTATTTTATTGTCTATCAATTTATTTCTTCAGGTTTAGTTTTTTTTTCCCCTTTTTCCTGAGTGAAATATTCTAGGCTCAGAGCTTCTTTGCATCTCTTTTACAATTAAAGAATTGATTTATTAATTGGTTATGTGTATGTGTTCTGTATGTGCCTGCTTGTCATAACTTGCATTTTGAGGTAAGAACCACCAGTAAACTTCAGAGATTGAAGTAGGATACTTAGGCATATATTCCAGTACCTGTGCCTGCTGAGCCATTTTACTGTTCAGAGTCTTTTTTTTTTTTTTCTCTCATCTGCAAGTTACCTGCAGGCAGCTTCTGCTTCCTTTGCAGGCTTGCCTTTACACACTTTTCTGAGGAGTTTGGTTTATGCTATCACAATCATATTACCATATCAGTGAATTATCACATGTATAGTACATGGAATAGCTGAGAAAGGAAACAAGGTCAGCTGAAAAGATCTGGGAACAAACTCTACTATATCTAAAACAAAGTTAATAATGGCATTTTTCTTAGCACAAAAGCTTGATTAAAGTGTTCGCTCTTCATAGTGTAATGAGGCACAGGTAGTAAGTTTACAAATGTTTATAATTCCTAAACATGGGTTAGTATTTACAATATGATGATGATAATGACAATGCTGCTGCTGCTGCTGATAATCATGTTTAATGTATCTGATGATTTTAAACAGAAATCATACAAGTAGGATGTATGTTATGTAGTCAATTTTAAATTACATTGATTTATTTTCTCTCTGGGTTGCAGTGCATGACAGCACACCCATGTGTAGGTCAGAGAACAATTTTCAGGAGAAAATTCTCTCTTTTAGCATTTGTGTTTCAAAGACTCAAGTTCTTCAGGCTTGGTGACACTCATCTTTTTCTACTTAGCCATGTAACCAACCCACAATAGTGAAATTTTAAGGGATTATATTTATTACATTATAAATGATAAAAATAAAATATTCATGTATGAAAATAAAAATAAGTTTACAAAAGAATTAGTTTTATTGGGTGCTCTATTCCTGGGATTGCTATGAACTTCTACTCAGCACTCAAAACACCCTGCTTTACATTTCTTGTCTGAAATATAAACTCCAGAACTAAATGTGTTTTGATTTTTCATTTGTATTTCAGCATTTTGTACATCAAGAACACTGGGGATACCTCTGCTTTTTCTCAGTTATGTGACACAATAATGTCATCTGAGTACATGGCCTACTAGCTTCTTACATTTTTGATATTTCTTGGGGTTCAGGGATGGGCAAGTAAGACCATTAATATGTTTGGAATGTGTTATTTCTGTACACATTACTGGTTTTTAAATTTGAATAAGCTACTTAAAATTTCAAATTTTCAAGTATGGTCAAGAAGAACTAACATGAACCAAGAGTTCACTTTCCATAGAAAAAGAGTTATACTTTCAGTGAATTATTGATACCGTATCGCATTATCATTTTATAAATTTTATATTTCCATTTTTTTCTTGCTCTTTTGGCCTTCAATCACTGACACCTGGAGTTGTTATTTTTAAGCTGTGTCTATTCAGCAATTATTTTTCTTCCTGCTGTTTGGCTTTTATGAGCTGAAAACTTTAAAAAGAAATTTACACTTGACTTCATGCGCTACTATCTCAGAAAACATGTTTTCCTGATCTATACATCCACAGATCAGAAGATCAGAGTATGACTTCTCTTTGCATTTCAATGGTAACATTTCCTTAGATAAAGAGTTATTTCAGTGAAAAGACAGACCTACATAGCCTTTCTCACTCATTCTTCAGGTGATAGGTTTATTATGTTTCTTCTTACTCTTTACCCAATCTCACGAACCAGTCCAACAACATAAGAGGATATTAGCTGTGTTTCTTCTTCCTTCTTGCAATTTAAATATTAATTTTACTAAATATTCATAATTGTTAACTAATCTTGAAGAAATCATGTTTTTAATCTCAAGGTTTTAAAAGGGATATTATCTAGCCATAAATAGGACACTGAATTTTTCAACAATTCATAATAAAACAGCAAAATATGATGTCATTAAAAAGACTCTTGGATGTATAATAATGAAAAATGAGAAAGGAATTGGGTAGGGTAAGCTGGAATGCAGAAGAAAAAAGGAAAAGCAGGTAAGGAATAAGTATGATCATAGAGGAGACATCTTGAAATGTGTCTGACTCCTGGGATAGAGGCCATGTTTGCTCCTTTTCAAGTATCAATGTATAGAGTCATCAACTGGGCCATGACATGTGAAAACACAATACATACAGTGTGGTAGACTGAGGCTTTCACCTTTAAAATATTGATGTACTCTGATATTTTGGATTCAATAAAATGATTTCTAATTAAAAATTTTAAAAGGGAAAGAAAATCAAAGAATTTAAAGAGAGGACTAGAGCTCAAATTTAACTGAGAAATTCTTAGGTTGGTTATTTTTTGGATACATTTTCCTAAATAAATAGTAACCTCATATAGTTCATATTATTCTGAGTTAATATTTGAGGAGATGGAGACCCTGGAGGAATAAATACTTCACCAATTTTAAAAAGCAAGGCTTTGAATTTTCACATAACTCAATATCTTCAGATTTCAATACATAGACCATAATAGGTTATTATCATATAGCCTTTATATTTTCTTATGACTATACATTATCCACTATTTATTTATTTATTTGAAACATTTTGAAAATTTATTTCTGCTGAACTCTAACTTATATACATAAAGTAAATAAAGCCCTTCTGCTCCTAGAAACATAGCAAAAGTAGTGTTTTCTAGGCACACATGACAGCATGCCTTAGGAGGTAAAAGTGATGTGTCACTTACAAGGGGAACTATAGGAATCACTTCCTGTTCTTCAGCTCTGAGAGGTTTTTATATATAAAGACTTAGTTTCTCCTTTCCCAGATGTGTTATGTTGAATGAATGATGCTGTATGAGAGGGATGGGGTGGATCAATAAACAGAAATTTGAAGGCAGAAAGTTCATTTGAGGAACTTTGAGGAGACAGGTTGACAGAAGTGTGCCTTGGGTAAAACTGCAATACATAGCAATTTTGGGTTGACCATCACAGCTATAGTATGAAAATTAGAGACTCAATTAGTATCAATGGAAGCCAGGGAGTTGTTGGGAAGAAAGACTATTTCATGGACACTTGGTCAGAATTTGCTTTATAGCTTTTAAAAGAATTTCTAGGGCATTCATTTGAAAAATATAGGAGGGTTTTGTGGAGGAAAAGAAAGGAACAAATGCTGCAATTATATCTCAGAAATAATTGCAAAACCATGCCTCCCTGGCCAAAAGACAAAATAAAACAAAGCAAAACAAAGCCCTAAAAACTAATAAACAAATAAGACCAATCGTTGTTTTAAAGTCTTTGTTTCTCCATCTGTAAACTATGGAGAAAAAACCTTTTTGTTAGTCACCTATTTCTCACCCAAACTGTGTAACACCTTATTCCATTAAGACAAAGACAAAGTAAATCAAAATCACAAGGCTTTGCTCTTCTGTCCATGCTTTTTTCAGATGGACGATGTGACAACTGATTTAGCATTGGCTGGATAGACAATCCTGCTGGGGACTAGAGATGAGATTCAAGTCCTTTCTCATTGTACTTTTCCTAGATTACACATTAGGGTTGTAATTCTTTGTAATAGATTAAGTTCTCTGAGCAATAGACCCGGAGATACAGACATGTATGAAGGCACTTGACAGCAATATTTACAGAACTGAAGGAGACGATTGAGTACGAGGAAGATTTGAACTCAGTACTATTGTAATAGAAGTCTCAAGACATCCTCATTGAATATTCTGTAGCTATGATCATGCAATAGAGCAGGAATCCTACATGGTATTGATATACCTTCATATTCTGGGTCCAATAGTCTTTGCAATATCAAGATATGATTTGTTCTAATTTTTCAAAAATGGGGTTAATGTTATAAATTTCACATCACTTCTTTCAAGAAAGGACTGAAAAAACGATTATATTTTTTGGACTTTCCTTCTTCTTTGGGGCTTAGTAAGTTTGGAATTGGACATTAGATCCCAAGTCTGGTTTAGGTATCATTTCAGGAGTTGAGGGATAGAAAGAAAAAAAAGTAATATGATATTTATTTAGAGGCAAACTCCTCCTTGACTTCTATTCTTCCATCACAGGTTGCTTCTCATTGTAGAAACCAAGTGTTATCACAGAACAAATAACAGACACTTTACTCTCTATTTTCTCTTGTTCTAGTAATAGGTTTGGTATGTCCCAGTAAGCCTGGCTTCCTTGATCACTCTTTCCATCTTGCTACTCATTTTGATAGTTAACTCATTTAGTTTTCTTAGAAGCAAGTACTCCTACCAACCTAAATTTTTTTGGAATCCCTTTCATATTTGCCATCACTTGGAGCCTAATCATGAGACATATTCTTCCACCATGATTCCTAAGCCACAGAGGAGAGCTATCACTGATGTTGGTGATTGTTGTGAGACTTTCCTCAGGGGAAAAAAAAAAAATTATTATTGCTTATAACAAGTCTTTCTCTTTTCCACCAGCCAGATCCCAAATAACACTTGAAGACTTACTAATTATTAAAACTTGACCTTAGCTTAGGCCTAAACAAAACTAGTTCTTATAATAAATCAACCCATTTCTACTCATCTATATTCTGTCACACACCGCCCGTCCCGCTTCTTCCATGTGTCCTCCAGTTTCTCTTGTGCCTAGATCCCTCTTCCTCCTCCTTTTTTTCTTGAAAAATCTCACCTCTACCTCCTGCCTATCTACTTACTGTTCAGCTTTTTATTACATCAATCTCAGGAATACACCTTCACACAGTGTGTAAATATCCCACAATAATTGCTTATGTCTATAATGAATCCTCTTGGCCTTCTGACTGGACACTGTCTTCCGGTGTGTTTTCTGGTCTTCTGTTATGTCAACAACTTTCTACTGCTCTAACACAATATATGTAATAAAATCACATATAGTATGAAGGGAGGACTCTCCTCAGGTTTCCACTTTCTGAAGTTCATTTCACGATCAGTTCACTTTCACCTTGTATTGAGAATATATAGCGGAACAAAACCTCTCATCTCATGACCAGTTAGCAAAACAGTGACAAGAAAGGATCGGTATTATATTCCTTCTATTTCCTTGTACCACCTCCTAATAGTGCTATCCTGGAGTGTGAACATATAGAGGTATTCAGCATCCAATCTATGGCATTCATTTTAACATGGACATTTTTTCTGAGTCATTTATTTTTCTATTCTATCATCCTTCATGATGGTTGGAAATTTTTATTTTATTTCTTGTGGTCCACTGCTTTGTTCACACTTTTAAGAGCCATTTTTCAAAAGGCTAGCACTATTGCTAGATAATTTATTGGGTATTAAATCTTATGTCATAGGAGAGAGCTCCTATATCAATCTGCTTTTTTTAAGCAGGAATTTTAGTTTTCTTTAGTGCTTGCCTGTGTTTACTATCATGTTCCTGGGCTCACCTTGCCAACTTTCTTGGACAAGCCCCTGCAAGAGACGATGATGATGATGGTGATACTCCTTTTGGACTTCCTAACAGTCTTTTGATAACTATAGGTTTTGTATTATCTTCTCTTGAGGATATACATTGAATTTAGAAAAAGCCATCCAGTGCCACTGTGTTTAGGGTTATTACTCAGTATTTCCCCAAAAGTTGATTGTACTAGCTAATATGTTTCCTTTCATTGGTGTGATATTCTAATTCACTTTTATAGATTTTTTTTAAATGTGTGTGTTTGTAAACATGCTTGTACTTGTGTGAATATGTTTGTGTTGTAGATAATACATCCTTTAGCATTCTCGAGAATTGAACTTACCTTTTTTGAGGCAGATTTCTCAGTTGTCTGGAAGTAACCCATTACTCTAGGTTAACTGTTGAATGTACTTAGGGAAACTTCCTGTCTCTGTATCCTTAGCACTCATACACCTTGTCCAGCATTGTCATGATAATTTTGAGACTCAAATTCATGTCATTCTGTTTTTGAGGCCAATGTGTTACTGACAAAACCATTTTTCTAGCCCAGAGTTCTACCAGCCTCCTTCATACCCTGTTCAAAACCCATTCTACTCAATGTCTATCTGATAGATTGAATACTGAGCTTTAAAACTCCAGATAAATGTCTTGGACTCTTCTAGTATCAATTGCTTTAGGTTGGGTTCTGTTGGAGGCATTATCTGAAATGAAGATGCAGAACAGGACAAAAGAATGGGACAGAAAAAGAAGCTGATCTCTTAGCCAGTCCTATCAAGAGCCCCAGTTAAGCTAAGTTTTGATATTCCACAGTTGTTCATAATAGTCTATTAACTACTGCTGACCCCTTCTCTCAAGCCACCCACTTACATTGTCCTTATGGTTAACCACATTGGCATGATAGAATCAGACCTTTATTCATCTGTGTTGATCAAACATTACAAATCCACATCTCGTGAAAGAAGCATGACCTTGGGCAAAGTAATTCTCTTGAGCTGAGGCAATTCAGGCAGAGGCTCACAGATGAGATAGATCTTCTGACAGTACTGAGTACTTCCAGCATGTAAGATGTAAGGAGAAGATCCTTCTGACAACTTTTTTTTTTTTTTTTTTTTTTTTGGTAGATATCTGGTGGCATGCCATGCCAGCATCATAGTCACTATCTCTACACCTTTGGTTCTCTGAATTAAGCCTTTAATACAAATTACCATTTTATACTCTGTCATCCCTAATTCCTACCTCAGAAGGACAGCAATAATCCACTCATTTATGCTGCACTTTTGATTGTTATAACTCAGGAATATTCCCTGATTTTTTGCCTTTGAACTTGATCAGTATACATGCCCTTATCACTCTTAAGTAGCCGAAGGCATGAGTGTAGACAACACTTGGAACCATACAAAAATGCATAATGTGTACTCTATCTGGATGATTCACTCGTGACATGCTAAATAATCATGTCTTTTGTTCGCTGTACTTTTTCTAAACATAGAACTTTTTCCAATTAAAAATTCTTAAAGTCAGAAACATCTTCATATTTGCATTCCGTAAGCAATTATAGCTTTACCACATATTATGCTAATTTCATTCTCCCTTCTCCTTCTTGGCCCACAGGGAGAACCTTAGGATGTGACACCAATGAAAATGGTACTATAATAGTCAAAGATGCATACATATAAGCTGAACTTCACTCTGACACTCAGAAACATAAATATAACATAGGTACACAAAGGAATGATTTGATAGGATTTTGTAATAGCTATTCTGTGATGGTTTACAGAACAGTCATGAGCAGTAATGAAATTCATAAGGGTCTGAAGGGTAGAAGACTTATTTGGTAGAAAGAATGAAATAATGACTTCATTTTTGGACATCTTAATAGAATATGATGGAGTACTAACAATTAGAAGTTGCTACAAAACTCTTAGAAATGAAATGTTCTGGCATATCAGAAAGTGGGTTGGTGGCAGCATAAAATGAATGTTCATGTTATGTCTACAATGCTCATATCCAAAGCCTTTGGATATGCTTTTTTAAAGTAACTCTCATGATTAGAAGATCCTTCCAGCCATACTTCCCAAAATTTCTCTGTTCTTACACATGATACTAGGCATTCTATGTATCTAACAAATGCAGAGATAACACACAGAAATCAAAATCCTATCAAAGTGAAAAGATGGAACTGGGTAGAGGAGGGTGCTAGGATGGAAAGAAGGAAGAGGTGAGAGGTAAACAATGGTGGTATAATTTGACAGATGCCCTTACCAAGGAAGACTTTAAGATGGATGTGAAAATAGAGGGAGCCATGTCACAGGGACCTCAAAGATAATGAAGAACTGAATAATATATAATAAATTCAGTGATTATTTTTCCTTTATCACTAACAATAGTTTTTGAGTTGTTTACTTTGTCTTAGACTTTGTTTGGATTATATGGAGATGAAGAAGTGAGCATGATGGGAACTCCTTTAGTTTCTGTGCAAACAAATGTCTCATGAAGAAAGCAACTTCTTGCAAGTACAGAGAGCCCAGAGGACATAGTAGCCACCACTGATGCCTGCTTGTATTTAGATATTCCAGCTGTCCTTCCTTCCAGTTTGTGTCACCAAAATGCGACTGACTCCTTTCTTTTACCAGATACTACAAGGCAGTTTTTATGTTTTTAACAAAAATACATCATAGAGAAATTAAAGTGAGATTAAAGTCCTATATGGAAATAGATATTTCTTTCTTTTTGAGGGGCCGGGGTTACCAGGTAAACCTGAATATATTTTTGGTGTTTGAGGGAAATAATTATACCTGAGGAATACAGATTTACTTTTTTATGTGGACATCATCATAATTTCTTTTGGGGGGCACAACATATAAGAAAGTACCTTCCATACAATGTGCTAGGTAACAGGATTCAGAGACAAGCAAAATGAAGAAGTTCCTCTGTGACAGAGCATGCAATTAATCTGAGAGACATTGTAAAATGGCCCAATAACAAAATAAAAACCCTACCAAAACATGTGAATAAAGATACACATTCATGTTTGTATTTTCAAACATTTATTCATTTTACACAATTATCTGCTGATCCAGACATGATTTACTCATTGCACTTGGTAGAAAATTTTGCTTTCTAGATTCTTAGTCTGTTTAATATTTGGTTTATCTACTGACTACTTACCTTGAAGCAAATAAAAGCATGCACACTTTATACTTGTGTGCTGTACATCATAGGAATCCAAAGTAATAGTAGATTGTAGTTCCCAAACTCTTCCTATTCATGCAGAAAACTTAACTTCACATTTTCATTACACACAATTCTCAGCAAATATAGTGGATCTTGCATGGATAGGACAGAGTATATCTTCCTTATGTATAATAAGGTGATTGTCTTCATACCTTGTGAGTTAAAGTTTCATTATTTGAAATAGGTATCTTGGGTTATTTATAATGTTTGAATGCTAAGGAATACAAAGATGATGTTTGAGCTTTTTTATTTAATATTTTATAATTAAATTTGAAACAAGTTTGTTTTACATGTCAAACCCAGTTCCCGCACCCTCCTGTCCTTCCCTATTACCCAAACCAACCCCCATCCCATCCTCTTTCTGATCCCCAGGGAGTGTGAGGCCTTCCTTGGGGAGTTTTCAAAACCTGTCAAATCATTTGGAGCAGGACCCAGGCCCTCCCTAATGTGTCTAGGATGAGAGAGAATATCTCTCCATGTATAATGGGCCCCCAAGGTCCACTCATATACTAGGGATAAATACTGATCCACTACCAGAGGCCCCATATACAGCCCAGTTCTCCCAACTAACCCTGGGCTGGTCCTATGCTGGTTTCCCAGCTATCAGACTGGAGACCTTAGAAGAGAAAGTGGATAGTACCCTTGAACAAAATGGTACAGGAAACAACTTCCTGAACATAACACCAGTAGCAGAGACACTGATATAGACAACTAGTAAATAGGACCTCCTGAAGCTTAGAGGCTTCTGTAAGGCAAATGACACAGTCAATAAGACAAAACGGCAGCTCCAGAAATAGAAAGGATATTCACCAACCCCACATCTAAAAAAGGGCTGATTTCCAAAATATACAAATAACTCAAAAAGCTAGTTACCAAAACACCAAATAATCCAATTAAAAAAGTAGTGTACAGAACTGAATATAGAATTCTCAGTAGATGAATCTAAATGGCTGAAAGACACTTAAGAAGTACTCAACATCCTTAGCCAACAGGGAAATGCAAAATCAAGGCAACTCTGAGATACCATCTTACTCCTGTCAGAATGGCTAAAATCAGAAACACCAATGACAGTTTATGCTGGAGAGAGTGTGGAAGGGCAACTCTCCTCTACTGCTGGTGGGAGTGCAAATTTGTACAGCCACTTTGGAAATCAGTATGGCTGTTCCTCAGGAAAGTGAGATCAGTCTACCTCAAGATCTAGTAATTACACTCTTACTCATATACTGAAAAAATGAACATTCATACAACAAGGACATCTGTTCAACTATGTTCATAGCAGCATTATTTATAAAGGTCAGAAGCTGGAAGCAACTTAAAAGTTCCTCAACTGAAGAATGGATGGAGAAAATGTGATTCATTTACACAATGGAGTACTACTCAGCAGACAAAAACAATGGAATCTTGAAATTCACATGAAAATGTATGGAACTATAAGAAACCATCCTCAGTGTGATAACACAGTCACAAAAAGACAAACATGATATGTGTACTCACTCATATATGGTTTTTTGACACAGAGCAAAATTACCAGCCTACAATTCACACAACCAAAAAAGCTAGGAGATTCTCTTCTAAGAGGTTCAGTGTGGCTGTATTTACGATGAGGTCTTAGATCCATTTGGACTTAAGTTGTGTGCATGGCAATAGATATGGATCTATCTACAGTCTCCAATAGGTCAGCATCCAGTTATGCCAGCACCATTTGTTGAAGATGCTTTCTTTTTCCATTGTTTAGTTTTAGCTTCTTTGTCAAGAATCAGGTGTTTGTAGGTGTGTGGGTTAATATCTGGGATCTCAATTTAATTTCCTTTGTCTGCCTGTCAGTTTTTTGTTTTTTGTTTGTTTTTTGCCAATACCAAGCTGTTTTCTTAACTATAGCATTATAGTAGAGCTTTGAAGTCAGAGATGATGATGCCTTCAGAAGTTTCTTTATTGTATAGGGTTATTTTGGCTATCCTGGGTTTTTTAATTTTCCATATAAAGCTGAATATTGTCTTTTCAAGGTCTGTGAAGAATTGTACTGGGAGTTTGTTGAGGAATACAATGAATCTGTAGATTGCTTTTGGTAAGAATGCCATTTTTATTATGTTAATCCTGCCTATCCAATTGCTTGGGAGATTTTTCCATTTCTTGGTATCTTCCTTAATTTTTTTCTTTAATGTCTCAAAGTTCTTGTCATACAGTTCTTTCATCTGTTTGATGAAAGATATTTTATGTTGTTTGTGGCTACTGTAAAGGGTGATGTTTCTCTGATTTCTGTCTCAGTCCCTTTATTGTCAATATATAATAGGGGTAGTGATTATTTTTTTTCAGTTAATCTTGTATTTTTCCAATTTGCTGAAGGTGTTTATCAGCTATAGGAGTTCCCTGGTAGAACTCTTTGAGTCACTTATATAAACTATTATATCTTCTGCAAATAGTGAAAGTTTGGATCTTTTCCCTTTCCAATTTGTATCTCCTTGATCACCTGTTGTATTCTTTTTTGCTCTAGCGAGAAATTAAAGTACAAAGTTGAAGACATATGGAGAGAGTGAACAACTTTGTCTTGTCCCTGATTTTAGAGGAATTGCGTTGAGTTTCTCTCTATTTAGTTTGATGTTGGATGTTGATCTGTTGTATATTGCCTTTATTATGTTTAGGTAGGTTCCTGTTATCCCTGATCTCTCCAAGACCTTTATCATGAAGGGGTGATGGATTTTGTCAAAGGCTGTTTCATAATCTAACAAGATAATCATGTACCTTTTCTTTTTCAGTTAATTTATTTGGTGGATCACATTGATGGATTTTGAGTGTTGAACTATCCCTGCATCTCTGGGAAGAAGCCTACATGATCATGGTGGATTATTTTTCTGCTGTGTTCTTGGATTCTATTTGCTAATATATTATTGAGTATTCTTGCATCAATGTTAATGAGGGATATTGGTCTGTAGTTCTCTTTTTTAGTTGTGTCTTTGTGTGGCTTGGGTACCAAGGTAAGTGTAGCCTCCTAAAGAGTTTGACAATTACCCTTCTGTTTCTTTTGTATATAACACTTTGAAGAATATTGGTATTAGCTGTTCTTTGAATTTCTGGTACTATTCTGCACTGAAACTATTTGGCCCTGGGCTTTTCTGGTTGGGATACTTATTAAATTGCTTATCTGTTCTTGATTTAATTTTGGTAAGTAATATCTATCCAGAAAATTGTCGATTTCCATCACATTTTTGCATTTTGTGTAGTACAGGTTTCAAAGTATGACCTGAAGATTATCTCGATTTCCTCAGTGTCCATTGTTATGTCGTCCTCCTCATTTCTGATCCTATTAATTTATACACCCTCTCTACCTTGTTGATTTTCTTGAAGACCCCCCTCTTTGTAACATTGATTATTGTATTGTTTTACTATTTTCTACTTTATTGATCTCAACCATCAATTTGATTATTTCCTGCCATCTACTCCTGGGTGACTTTGCTACTTTTTGTTCTAGAGCTTTCAGTTGTGCTATTAATTCTCTAATGTGACTATTCTCCAGTTTCTTTATTTGGGCACTTAGTGCTATAAACTAAGTGCCCCATAAGTTTGGGTATGCTGTTTTTTTCATTCTCACTCAAGTATAGGAAGTCTTTAAATTCTTTCTTAATTTCTTCCTTGACCCAGGAATGGTGCAATTGCACATTGTTCAATTTCCATTAGTTTGTATGTTTTCTTAAATTTGTGTTGTTGAAATATAACTTTAAAGCATGGTGGTCTGATAAGATACAAGGGGTTATTCCAATTTTTTCTACCTATTGAGGATTGCTATATTGCCGAATATGTGGTCGACTTTACAAAAAGTACCATGTGGCACTGAGAGGAAGGTATATTCTTTTGTGTTTGGATGAAATGTTCTATAAACTCAATTAGGTTATAACATCTGTTAGTTCTTTTGTTTCTTTGTTAAGTTTCTGACTGGTAGACCTGTCTAGTGTTGAGAGTGTGTTAGGTTTTATGTGTGATTTGAGTTTTAGTAATGTTTCTTTTACAAATGTGGGTGCCTTTGTATTTGGGGCATAGATGTTCAGAATTGAGCCTTCATCTTGATGAATTTCTCCTTTTATGAATAACAAATGACCTTCTTCATCTCTTTTGATTGATTTTAGTTTAAAGTCTAATTTGTTAGATATTAGGATTGCTACACTTGCTTGTCTCTGGGGTTCATTTGATTGGAAAATCTTTTCCCAACCTTTAATCTGAGACGATGTCTGTCTTTGAAGTTGAGGTTTTTCTTATATGCAACAGAAGGATGAATTCTGTCTTCATATCCATTCTGTTATCCTGTGTATTTTTATAGGCCAGTAAAGACCATTAATACTGAGGAATATTAATGACAATTGAATGTTAATTCTTTTTTGTTTTGGATTTTTTGTTGGTAGTGGCATTATGTGTTGATTTTCCCCCATTTTTCTTTTGGAAAATTGGTATTATTTTATGTTTTTGTGGGTATAGTTGACTTCTTTGGGTTGGAGTTATTCTTCCAGAACTTTATATAGGCCTGAATTCATTGGTAACTATTGTTTAAGTCTGGGTTTGCCATGGGATTTATTGGTTTCTCCATTTATAGTGATTGAGAACTTTTCCGGGTATGGTAGTCTGGCCTGGCATCAGTGGTCTCTTAGTGTTGGTCGAATATCTATCCAGGACCTTCTCGTCTTCAGAGATCCCACCAGAGAAGTCTGGTGCAATAATGATAGGTTTGCCTTTATATATTACTTGGCCCTTTTCCATTGCTGCTGTTAATATTATTTCTTTATTCTGTACATTTAGTGATGAGGGGACCTTTTTTGTGGTCTACTCTATTTGGCGTTCTGTAAGTTTCATTTACTTTCATTGGCATGTTTTTCTATGGGTTGGGAAAGCATTACTCTATGATTTTGTTGCATATATTTTACATATATGTTCTGCACCTTTGAATTAGGATTTTTCTTCTAATTCCATCCATTTCCTTGTGAATTTCAGGATTCCATTGTGTTTTTCCACTTAGAATTCCATTGCATAAATGCACCACATTTTCCCCATACATTTTTTTAGCTGAGGGGCACCTAGGTTATGTCTAGGTTTTGGCTATTACAAATAATTCTGCAATGAACATAGTTGAACAGAAGCCCTTGTTGTATGAATGTGCATCTTTTGGGTATATGCCTATCAGTGGAATTACTTGATCTTGAGGTAGACTGATTCCAATTTTTCTGAGCAGGGGCCTCATAATTCATGTGGGGCATGGTACTAAATTGAACTAAACATTTGGTACTTCTTGGAAAAGAAGGGGAAGTGAAAGGTTCAATGACACAGCTTGCACTGTGTTTCTTTGATTATTGGATAATGACATTAAACATAGGCCTTGTTAGTCTGACCCCGAAGACATCCTACATTTATAGACTGAATTAAAAACACTCAGGGACATTTTTCCAAAGCTTTCTGTACACATACACATGAATGTTCATACATATATGCACATGAACATGTGAACGCGTGCAAGTGAACACATACATACATACAAACCTAATATCATTGAAACATGGCCTTCTTTTTGCTTAATCTGCAGTAACAACACATTTTTCAATATCATGGAGAAAAAAATTCATTTTGACTTAACTTATTTAGTGCCACAATTAAATATTGATTAATATGACAAAATAAATCTTTTCCAAATGAAAAGACTTCACATTTTCTTGGTTTCAGGGTCTAGTTTCAGATTTACAATGGAGTAGAGATTATTGCTTCTATTATTTTATTAACTCCTGTCATAAGGATATTAATGAAAGCAATATTTAACTAAGACATGCCATTGGTGAGGACTGAGTACAAACTCTTAGTTCCAACATTGTGCTAGTGTAAGACCTGCGGAGGGCATTGACCCTCATGCCCCGACTCAGGAAAGGCGCCCCCCCCCCAAATCACTCACGAGAAGCGGTCTTGATGAAAAAGCATGAGGTTTTTTATATTCCAGGGCACTGGGGTCCGCAGTCATACTCCACGTGGGGTACAGGACTGGGAACCTTGTTAAAGGGTTCAGACAGCTTTTATAGGGTTACAACAAAGCCCGCACATTACAAACCAATCATCTCATAGCATCCAGTGTGGACCAATCAATTTGAACTATCCAAGCCCGCACTTTGCCCAGGAAATCCGCATTCGCTGGGGCTCCTGGGTAGTGTGACAAGCCCACGCTTAGCCCAGGAAGTCTTCTTTCGATAGGGCTCCTGGGTAGTGTGGCATGGCTCATTTCCTGTTCTCATTCACTCACAGGTGCTGTCAGTAACCCACCCTGTTGTAAAACAGTCAAGAATGACCTTTTGCCTATTCACTGCTAAGGGGCAGAGTCTAGGGAAAATTAGGCTAAATTTTTCCATCCTTATATTAGGTCTTTGTGGTTTAATGCTGAACAGAGGAGAACTTTTGCCTTTGTACAGTTTGCCTTCCAGTAGCACTTTGTAGATGCTTAGTTATTTTGAGATTTGAATGAACAGCTTTTTCTGCTTTCATGAATTGTGGCAAAGATTTTTAATGAAACTCATTATAAATGAAGAGAGGAAAACTCCATTAAATAATTTCTCTTAATAGTACAGAAACCAAAAAGAGAATAAAAAATAAAGAAAAAAGATAATAAAAAAATAAAGAAAAGTAAAAATGAAAACCTATGTTATTCTTTAGTAATTATAAATAATAAAACAGAGGCAGGCAATCATTGTGTAGCAACTGGGAATGACTTTTTGGGATAGTTCTACACCTTTTCCCAATATTGAACACGTCAACTTGAAAGCATTAATGCATGTACTATTTACAAATACTGCTCTCAGAAAATATACCTAGAAATCATGTTGCTGACCTATGACCCCTACCTGCATAGAGATATACCCATCTCCCTTTCTGAACAATGGGATACAATATTTCTTTATTTCTTTTGTTTTTTCTTATTTTACATACCCACCCCAGTTCCCTCTCCCTTCCTCCTTCTCTTCCTCTCTTCCAAGCTCCAGACCACCCTCCCATCCCATCCCTCCTACTCCACAGGGAGGGTAATGCCTTCCAGGAGGGGTCAACAAAATCTGTTAAGTCATTTGGAGTAGGGACTAGACCCTCCCTCCTGCTTCTAGGTTAAGGGAGTATTCCTCCATGGAAAATGAGCTCCCAAAGTCCTTTTGTGCACCAGGGATACATCCTGGTCCCACTGTCAGAGGTCACTTAGACTGTCTAGGCCTTCTAAATGAGACTCATGTTCAGGGAGTCTGAATCGATCCAATGCTGGTTTCCCAGCTATTAGTCTGGTGGTCAATTAGATCCCACTTGTTCAGGTCAGCTATCTCTGTGGGTTCCTGTAGCCTGGTCTTGTCATCCCTCTCTGCATCTGGATTCCAGTTTGGCTCAGTGTTTAGCTGTGGGTGTCTGTTTCCATCAGCTACGGTGGATAAGTTAGTCATCAATCTCATTATCAGGGAAGGGCATTTATGGTGGCCTTTCCACTGTTGCTCAAATTGTTAGTTGGGGTCAATCTTGTAGGTCTCTAGACATTTCTCTAGAGTCTGACCACCTAGATACACAAAGGGAAGCAATTTGGTGTAGACTTTCTTAGGGTGCATTCTCATCAAGGCAAATTATGTCCCCTAAGTGATCTTTTCAGGATAATCTATCATTTATCATCTTTCACTTATTTGGGGATTCCTATGATTAAATAGGTCATGGGATATGACATGTGCAATAAAGCAATGGTTGTATAACTTAAACTGTCAGTCAAAAAAGAGAACCAGCTAAATTATTTCTCTAGTGATCAAGCTTCTTCTTCCTATAGAGCTTATTAAAGAAGCCAAAGACAGTAACCTGGACCCTGAGAGCTCTTTCATTTATGAGGTCTCTTGTCTCTCTTGACCTTGAATCTGACCTGTTCTATTGCTTTGCTTAGTTAAATGCTTTCTTGATATATTTGAAAATCTGTATGCACCTTTTATTTTGTCTTTAACAAGACACCAAGACCCTGGCCAACTATAGCAAAACCAAGCCCCCCCACCCCTTTTTCTGTTCTGCTTTACAAACTTAGAATGCAAGAAATTTAAGGAATTTATTTGAGTGTTAAAAGTACAATGTGATATTGTGATAGGTAGCTACGGTATTACATAAACAATGCCTTTTTTCCTCAAGCCTAAGTATGGACTGGATCTTAGAGTTGGTCATGCTTAAAATAATTACATATGTCTTGTTGCTATAAAATACAAGGTACTGTTTCTTTGTTTACTGCTGAGATAATTTAGTCTATCAGTATATTATCTGTATCTAAATATCTATCTGTCTCTGGTAGTGGATCAGTATTTATCCCTAGTATATGAATGAACTTTAGGAGCCCATTGTACATGGCTGGAGACAAATTGCTAGTTATAAGATCCTGCTCCTGTCTTATATATCTCTCTAGTACTGGTATTAAAGTCATGGTATCCCAAGTGCTACACGTTATCTGTTTTTCTTGTAGTCTGATTCATTCTCATTTAGCCCCAGATGGCCTTGAACTCACAGAGATCCATTTGTCTATGTCTCCTGAGTCCTGGAATTGAAGGTGTGTGCACCCACTGCCTGGCTTCTATGGTTGTGGCTAGCTTTGCATTTTTAAATGAGCTATATAAACACAATAACTAAACAAAAGGAGAAATATACATATCACAAATTGACCTTAAATTTGTACCAATAAATGGCAATCAATTCTATAACAAAATATTAATTTCTATACCACAATCCCCTTTTTACCTTTAAAAAGAGATTGGTTGTGATCATTAACCATTTAGATGAAAACAAACATTTATAGACAATATTTGGAATTTTGGTGTTGTTCTTTCCAAATTGCTTCCTGTAATACCTTGGGGTTCCTAAGAAGATGCAGAAATCCTGGCTGTAGTGGTCTGATATTATCAAATGCCAAAAGTTATAATGCTAAATCACAATGTTTGAAATGAAGAGATTGTAAGAGAAAGGTGATCAATTTATCAGTAGATTAATCTTACAAGGATTAACATAAAATACTTTAACCTGTGTTGGTGTTAATATGAGATTTTTTGTTTTGTGTCTCACTCTTCTGAGACTGTGCAGTTGCTTATTCATGTTCCCTTCAGGAACTGTCTGCCCACAGGTATCCTGACTTTGGAATTGTGCATTATTCACAAAATGTTTATCCACCTGATACTGAGAGAAACAGGACATTTTAGATGCCAGGTCTAATACTTTTTCTTATCTATAATATGATAGGAATCACTAAAATAGAAAGATAACAGAAAAATAAATCCCTTTGGACTGAATGCTGTTTAGCTACTTGGCCTAGGAAATGTGTGTGCATTTCCCAAATGCTACTGTTTTCTCAAGGATAGAAAGGAAATGAATGTTTTCCCACAACCATCTACTGCCTCTTTGATAATATTCCCTGATGCACCAGATGGTCAGGAAAAGTTACTCTTCTATAGTTCTCTTGGTTGAGCAGTTATTTATGGGCCAATGGGATTTATGCATTTACCTTTGTTACAGCTTTTCATCCTTACAGACAATAAATCCAAACAATATGATCTTAGAAAGTGAGTATAATTTACACAACTGATGAGCTGAAGTGTGTGAGGTATTTATTAATCACACTGTTTCTTTGACATTTTATTACTTTCTCCAAAGAGCAGAAGAAAGCAGAACTGTGTTCTTGGAGAGAAAAAAATCAGGTCTGTGTTTTAATAATCACACTTGAATAACCTAATAGAGGTGATCACTGAAGGGAGTCAGGCTTAGTATGTCAAACATCCATATGAGGCACAGGTTTCTGGTTGCTTTTGCTTTACTCTTTGTGATAGGTTACTGCAATGGAACTTGCTTAAGATTTGTTGTTTTGAAAAATCTTAAGATTGTTTGAAAAAATAATAAGAGTGGTTTGTTTAAAAAAATATTGTTTTGAATCTGCATGTCATCTGTCACAATGTGTTTCTGTAGACGTTTCATCCTTGGTTATCCAACATCTCATGCAGATATTACCCCAATGTTGATGAGCCTTTAAACAATAGTCTCCTGAATTTATGGTGTAAAAAGTCAAAAATAAAAACAAACAAACAGCAATATCTGGAGGAAACAAGTTCTTGTAACTCAGTATGCTTTGCAGGGACTTGAGCTCATGTATGTCATGTATGGGCTAACAAATGGAGTCAAAGATTTAAAGAGAAGCTAAAGTAAGTATGTAAATAATATTTTTACATATATGAAGCCATGTATGTATGGGTGACAGACCACTTTAAAATGCAGATTCTGTTCTCTAGAAACTTGGGCAAATAGAGGCTCTCCCGTTCTAGCCAGGATTGTGGTCATTGGTATCATCACATATTCACACTCCATGAGACCACTCTTTAGTGATGAGATTTTATAAGTTAAAAAATACAGACTCACATAATTTAGTAAATTATAAATTTGAAAAATTTTGTGAAGACATACATAACTTTCCTATTGCGGTAAATAAGGATCAGGATAAACAAATAGGCCGAATAGATGTTTATTCGGGGAGAAATAACTTACAACCTAGACAGATGAACACCAGGAAATTCAACCCGATCCTCTCCTGTCCGAGTCACGCCAGAAAGAGAGCGCCTTCCTGGCCCCCTCCGTCCTCCTTCCTCAGGTCACCTCCGCCCATAGCTCCACCCCCCAATGGGCGTGGTCAGTGCTACAGAAGGACTACCTCACTACAATTTCCTGATTTGTCTAAAGTTATATCATTAATTAAAAGCTGGATCACAACTGTGGATGCAGAATAATTATGATAATAAGCATTTCTAGAATTCTTCTCACTTGGTATTGTGTTGCCAGATCCTATTGGTTTTTAGATGCATGTGGGAGGTACTGAGACATTTTGTCTGGTCAGGATATGAACATATTTCACAGAAATACATATGGATTATTCTTTTGTCACTGTGTTAGCCATCATTAATACAGAAGCCTGGGGTTAGAATATTTGTAAAAGCAGTTATCCAAGAAGTAAGTAATTCTTTTTCAAATTTATGTCTTTGTTAAAACACAAATTATTGGACCTTATGTCCAGATGTTTAATTGAGCAGGTCACATATTCAGTAGGTCTGGTAATGCCTGGCTGCCACTGCTGTTGCTGCTCCAAGGACTACATTTTAAGACCCACTGTTTTAGCTTGAAGCAAAAATGATTCAGAATTTAACTTTCAAAAGTTTGAGTTTACCTGTACATTATTTGATAGTTTATAGGCTCTTACTCTCTAGCTGAAATGATTGATTTGGTTTCCATGTGCAGAAATGTTATAAGAAATAATTGCCTAACAAAAGTAGCATGACAAGAAGGATGTTGTGCAAGGCAAATGTTTGTCACAGGGTAAATGTCAATGTCAAAGTGATCAGTCTTGAGATTTCATATGGAGAGTTTCAAGATAATACATGTTGTTTGGTTTTATTATTTTTCTGTCTTTGAGTCAAGAAACTAAATTTATTCATTAGACAGAAAAAAGAAAATTATATGACTTAAAATGACTTCTCTCTTACACATCATTCAATCTTTTGAATTATCTCAACAGGGCTTCACAATTAGCCACTGGTGGTTAGTTTCATTCCAGAGACAGTCATGGTGAAATTTTAAATCACTCAAATTCACAGGGAGCAGTAGTATAATCAATACAATTTACTTATATACAAGAAAACTTTATTATACTTTATGTAATATACAAACCCTTGTTAAATTCTCGGAAAAAGTCTTGAAATACAAATGGTAGAATAAATATTCTTGTATGACATTTGGGTCTTTTGTTGTTGTTGTTCCAGTTGGAATATAGGTTGCCAAAGTGAAGACTAAAGGATGAAATATTTAATGGTAATCATATTATTGCTAATGGTAAAGATGAACATTTAGCTCAAACTTACTTTTTCTGCAGTATCACATGCTCTTGTATTATCCATTTGGGGACTGAATTCAGGCCCAGCCACTTAACTATTTTGTACTGGGTAATTCATATAAACTTTCGCAGCTTTTGAAATAATGATGTGTGTTTGTAAAGATTTCTATGAATATAAATAAAATACTATCAATAAAGCACTCAGTGCAACATCTAACAAATAGATGTTTAGTAAAAGACATCATTCCTCCTCATAAAATCATCAGGCTTCAACTTGAACATATTTATTGAGATCTCAGTGTCTTGAAATTTCATTCCATTTATAGTGTAGCTTCTCAATTGGAAATCTTTTCAGCATCTCTAGATATTTCAACCAAAATAAACAATAGCAACTACAATATGTGAAGAGGATGAGATTTGAAACTTTTTATAAAAACTAAAGCAAGAAACCAAATGGGGTCACATAAGGCTTAATGAAGGACAAATCAAGAAATCGAAGTATTTACAGTCACAGGACAAAATGAAACTACTGCCACTGTGGGTCCAGTGGAATACACAGCAGCTCTTCACACAATCATCCTCCTTTCAAAAGGGGATGAGCAACAAGCCATAGCTCTGCCAGCTCCCACACCATCCAAGAGAGGACACTGTCCCTTGGTCTTCAATTTTTATCCAGTCACATACCCAGAGAAGACCATGCCTATAGGGCCACCCATTCCATTCCATTTGTCATTAAACCAAATGGCCAAATTTCCACACAAAGTTACCAAAGTATTTTCTAATGTAATTTGGATCCAGACAAACTTAAGCAAGTAAGAGAATACAACAAAGACTTTGAATGCTAAAGAAAGGTAAGAAATTAAAATCCCTTTATATAATAAAAATTATTTTTGACAACTCTTCATAGAATATTTAAAAATTGTTGACATACATATTTTGTATGGAATATGTTGAAATGCATGACAACTAACTCAAAATATCACTGGCTTACAATGCATAGGCATGGACTAAAAGGCAAGCAGGTGAGTGACCTGTCTGCAGATGTACTGCCACCACTTAATAGACCCACTCTGCCATCACTTCAACATCCTCTCTATGGTGTCAACTCCAGCAGACTCTCTCATCATAGATACAGCCTGTACTAGCTGGAAAGAGAGCAGTCTCCAAAGGCCCATGCATAACACACACAAATCAGAATAACAGCATCCTTATTATTGAGCTCCATTTTCTAGTATACAACTTCAAAAGAAGGCCAGGCTGGATCTAGGCACCAGAGGCCCTAAAAACATCAGTGGAGACACCCTACTGGATCTGAAAACCTACCAGTCATCAGTGCCCGTGGACATTTTGGCCAGAGGACAAGAGAAGAGATAGAAAGCAAAGGAACAAAATACCCATTCAACAAAGACAAACTCAAGAATCAACACCTAGACCTAAAATCATAACAAATACAGATGTCTAAATGCCAGCATAAGAACACATTCAATAACCAAATGGGAAATATGGAACCACCAGAATACAGTGATCTTATGAAAACAAGACCTGAAAATTCTAATGAAATTGGTACGAATTGTTATCCCACCAGCCTGGTTCCAGTGCAGTTCCAGCCACATATAACACACTGAGATGCTATTTTAGCCAGGATTTCTGAATCTTCTTCGAATCCCCCATGACAGCGCCTCTTACCAGCAGGAAGTAGTTTGGAAAGAACAATGCCCAAATTCCCAAATATTGTCTATAAATGTTTTTTTTCATTTAAATGGACTTTGTTATATAAAATAAATTTTAAAAAATAAAAAAAAAAGAAAGAGGATAACTTAGTCTGGGGTAAGAGAAGCCTCTTCAGAAACCATGTTTTAAAGTATAAGTTTCTTTCATATGATAGTTCTTCCAAATAGTACTCATATATTATTCTCAATTCACATGACAGTCTGTTTTTTTCTATGATACATCACCCAATTCTATCTTCTATTTTTAATTTTAATTTAATTCAATAATATTTTCCTCTTCCTCTTCTTCGTCCTCTACTTCCTCCTCTTCCTCACTCCAACCCATAATGACTGCTGTCTCTTTTAAGAACTACCACTTTTCTTTGCCAGGTATATTGCAAATATGAAACTGATGACTTCTGGAGGTGGAAGAGCTAGGTTTGTGAGAGTTGGCCTCTGGTAGGCCAACCATGCTTCCCTGGATGGCCGGATATCTATTACTATATGAATATCACAAATCAGATTCAGAAAGTCTAAAACTAAAAAAGAAGGTACAAAGTTGTGATTGGTGATGGAAGAGTTAGAGGAAAGAGTGTGTTTGGGGTAATATTATCAAAATACAATATCCACGTATAAAATTAACAAAGAATTAATGTATTGCATGAATAATAAAAGACATATTAATTACACCTCACCTGTTTGTATGCTCAAGTATATCTGCTCAAAAAGATGTTGAAGAGCTCATTCCTGTGTCCAAGGCGCAAAGGTATTTAGAATTAGTGTCTTTGCATGGGTAATGAAATTGAAATGAAGTAACCAGGGTTATCCCTAAATCAGCATGTCTAGCATCATTTTAAAAATGAAAAAAAAAAAAAAAAAGCATTGGCCACAGAGTTGGTCACTCTCTGTGAGAAGATGATGTGAATTGACATAGGGAGGTGATCATGGGAATGGAGTGATGCAGCACAAGGCAAAGCATGCCACAGCTTTCCAACAAGACTGGAAAATGGAAAATTAAGAGACAAGAAGGTAGCCTGGAACCAAAAGAGAAAATACTATCAGATAGCACTTAGATTCTTATGTTGAGCATTGGGAAGAGAGAGATAATCAATTTCTTTTGAACTACCCATATTTTGTTACTCCTATATGGCAATTGTAACAAATTAGCAGTCTGTTAGTAAGCATTACAATTCTGCTTCTTTCTTCCTTGACACATCATGTAAGTCTAATTCATTGTCCTCAGTTAACACACACACACAAACATTAAGGAAATTCTCTTTATTTCAATAGAAATCATTTCAGTCTCCCAGTATCAGAATAATATAATAAATGAGTTTCCAATAACCAGATTTTTTTTGTTATAACATCCGTAAATGTTGAAACTCAGAGCCTCAGATCTTAGCTCTTTGCTTACAATTGGCATTTTAGTTTGTTTAAAACTGCTCTAAGTAATAAAGGCCAAATTATAATCTAAAAGGGCACTGATACTATACATTCTAAATAACCTATTTAAAATAAATCAATGTAATTTCTGAAAATTATGCAAAATAAATTATCTCACATGCTTTTTTTAAATACAAGCAACTAGCAATATAGCAATCTGAATATATCTAAATACTACTATTAACAAATGCTTCTGTGTTTTATTAAATTCATTTTCTTTGTTCTTTTTTCACAGAGGGGATTATGTTTGTTTATATATTTTACTGGTATTTGTACTTTGAAAGGTTTGTAGAATCCTGTAGGTCAAGGGTTTTACTACAAAACGTAGCACTGTAAATTAAACTGATACTGGTACATTTATCATTGCTAATAACCCCTGATACCTGTCTTTAGGTGAGCTTTCCTGGTACTGTGGTACATTCTTAACCCACAATTGATGGATTACCTTCAAAGCTGTAGCTCTTACACACTCATTCTGTACGATAAATTTTTAGTACTTTCTTAGTCGGGCTGACTCAAATTATGTCTTCCATAGAGAGTGACAGTCAAACATTCCATGAAAGCAGCTCTCCTTGACCCAGTTCTGAGTGAAGACATAACTTAGTGGTACTAGTTGAAAGATATAATGTTCTACATCCATATGTAAAAACCATCAGGAAAAACTCAATTTTCTTTGGCTATTTTGGTTTCAATGACAGTGACAATTATTTTTTGGCTCAGAAATAGTCCCTAAAATGACTTTCATTATATTTAGAATGAACAAATTTCACGGCAAAACCACTGAACCAAGCCAGCTCATCTCTTTCCCTGGTGATCTTGATTTGACATTTTATTTACTATGGTATTCAAATGGTGATTACCAGGAAACACATTCATGTTTATAATGTGACACTCCTTAGTGTCTCCATATTTTTCCCGAAGAAGAGAGAAGAGACTTTATAATCAATTAAAGACATCTTTGATTCTGTTTCAAGAACATACCATTCAGTGATATGTGTATTTATCAGTGTTTCTCTCTCTAAATCATTATATGCCCACGTTACTGCATATCATTCATTTTACTTTATTATGTTGACTTTAGTGTTTTTCTTAGCTATTTTCATTTTATCACTCTTTCAGCTTAGTATTGGAAATCATCCCCAAGTTAAAATCTTCTACTTTGAATAGTATATGGTCCAATTTGTAAGTCATTTGGTAGAATAAGTGATAATCTTGCAATCAACGGTTCATATTTACTAATAAGAATTAAATTTTTCTTTGATTTTTAGTTTTTAAAATATCTCACATTCCTGCAATTAATCTTTTTCTTTTGTAACATGTTGGGAGTGTGGTAGATAGATGTGACTAGTAACAGCAACTGTGTTTGTCAGAGATAAACAAAGAGGCTGAATGCAATTAGATGAAATGCAACAGAGGCATGTTTACTCTTTGTAATTAGGCCTGGATTTCAGTGTCAAGACTGCTATTGAGGACTCATGCTGTCATCAATGCTCTACTTTCGTTTTTCTTTTAATTTATTTTTCTCTAATATATTGCATCCCGATCATGGGTTCCCCTCCCTCTTCTCCTCCTAGTTCCTCCCCGAATATCTTCTCTCTCCCAGATCACTTCTCATCCTTTTCCTTCAGAAAAGAGAAAACCTTGCAAAATTTAATAAAATTAGGCACACCCTCTCATATTAAGGCTGGACAAGGCAACCTTATAGGAGAAAAAGTGTCCCCAAAACAGATCAAAGTGTCAGAGACAGCCCCTCCTTCCACTGTTCTGAGTCCCACAAGAATACCAAGGTAACAATCACAACATATATGCAGAGGATTTAGGTCAGATGCATACAGGCTCCTTGATTGTAAATTGAGTCATTGTGAGCCCCTATGAGCCCTGGTTAGTTGATTCTTGTGATGTCTTGACTCTCTGGCTCCTATAATCTTTCCTCACCCTCTTCTGCATGATTTCCTGAACTTTGCCTAAATGTTTAGCTATGGGTCTCTGTGTCTGTTTCCAGATGAAACAGACATAGAGTTTCTGGATGCAACCTTTCTGAGAACAATTATTTTAATATCCAGCTTATGGATGCTCTACATGTCAAATTTACTTGTATTAATATCACTGATGAGTGTGTTCTCTTGTAAGAGAGCATCAAGGTTAAAACAACAGTGACTCTACATTCAAGCATCCCATCAAAATAGCCAGATATCACACTTGTAACTCAGAGGGAATAAAGAAATGAAGTGGAAATATACATGCCTGTTGTGTGCATCCCCAAAAGACCTTTGCTGAAAATCCTGCACAAGATTATCTAGTTACTTATCAGAAGGTGCCTTTATTGACCAGTGTCTTCACACCCCCCTCACACACATACACATGAGTCTCATATTTACACACTTACTTGGTAGTTTGGTATTATTGCAAATTAAATAATCTTAAATGTCAGCAATTCCAATTTTTCTCATTTTAAATACTTCAAAAATCAAACACTGAAATTAACTTTTCAATTGCCCTCTTATGAATGCTATTAGAAGGCATTAAGGGCAGCAATGAGTGTATCTGTGGGGCATCAGTTCTTGCTTTCTATGGTTTTTTTTTAATTGATCACTTTTCAACATCCTTACTTTTTCTATATGAGTAAAATAAGATACGAAAAAAGTGAATTCTCAAGAACAAACTTACTCCAAATGCATATGCAATAGTAATAGTAATTTATTGTTTACCTTACTTTTTTTCTTGCCATTTGTGCCATGGGGTGACTCAATTTCCCTACCATATTCAACCATCCAGACCTTCATTATAAACTTTTTATTCCTTATTCATGTATATTTTTGTATGTGACATTGTTTTGTTCACTTATTAAGTTGTATTCTTACTCCTTTCTCCTAAAACTGAGAAAAAAATCAAACAGCAGAGTACATCATTTGGCATACCCTTTATTTTTTATTTTTTTTTTATCTCACATGAGATTTTCTAGCTTGTTAACTATTTGGAATACAGTCCAGTAGCAGAGCAATTACTTAGTATGTGTGAGTTTGTAGATTCAACTCATGCCTAGTACTGTGAAATTAAAAGAAAATCTAAGCCCACAAAACATTTCTCCATTACAATTAAGCCAGTTTTTTGTTAAAATTTTGCCAGTAGCAGAAATGACGCTTGCTGTTGCAAATACAGGCAATTAATAATGATTGTATTTGGGCTCATGGATGACAGAAGACACAGAAATTACATAGAGAAATATGAAATAACCTGTGCAGTCAATGTACCCTGAGGCTGATCACAAGCTGAAACAGGAATGATGGCAGAAGTAATTTTCTCCATCACCATCTTCTCCAGCATTGTTAAATCTGAACAAGTATTTCCTGTGTCCTCCTCTATCCTAGACTGTAGTAATGGAGACCATCAGGCCTCAACCTACAAAAGAACTACAGTTTACTAAAGGAAGTTGGGAAAGTTGAGGAAGAGCACACCAATTGGTTGTTCTGTGTTAAATAGTCAAACCTGAAAACATACATAAAAGTAAGATGTGGAGACTCAACAGATTATGTTTAGGGATATTTCTGTATATACGAATAAATATAATGCATACAAAAACGATTAGTAAATTAGGCCAGGAATTTGAAGTAGAGCAGGGAAGGGGTGTCTGAAAAGGTTTAGAGGGAGAATAAAGGATGGTGAAATGTTGTAATTTAATTATAATCTACTGAATAAAATAGAATAAAAAAGTAAACTAATGATGCCAGGGGCACGTGGGATATGCTGACATGGCTAGAGATAATGTCTAAAGTAGAGAGAGATGGAGAAGGTAACATGACTTGGTTTTGTTCAGTTCTTTAATCTCTGACTGCACATTTTGAATGATATCTTGGGCAAAAAAACATGAAGCAGGCAGTGTGATGTCACATTACTTCAAAATACAAAACATACATGCAAGTAACTTTATGTAGAGTGATGTCTATAGGCAACTGATTTTCAGTAAAAGCATTAAGAACACCCATTGTGGGAAGAACAATCTTCATAAGATAAATCATGTTGGGGAAGTAAGATATATTCAGATAGAAGGATGTGAGTAGTCCTTTGAACTTTCTTCCAGCTTCCATACCATTGTTGTAAATTCCACACTTAATTTTGAGACCATGAAAGTATTAGAAATTATGAAAGCGATAACTCCAAAAGTAGAGGGAAAATGTAAAATAGGCTAAGCATATTGAATCATAAAGAGAATGGTCTCAAGTGTTAAAAAAGAATACAGTGTATGGACTCATATGAAATGTTTACAAACATGCCTCTGAGAAGGGGTTGCAGTACAGAATACCAAAGCAATTTAAAATGCTGAAACAAAAATAACCCAATTTCTAAAAATGAGATCAAAATGAACATTTTGAGAAAAAGATACAATTTTATACATATCTCATTTTTCATGCCAAATAAGAAAAATGTATTAATTTTTGTTATTGTGTCATTTGGGAATAACTAAATATAAAGAACCATAAGGCAAGAAGATCTAAGAAATTCTTTTTCCTTTATTGAAGTCAGATGACAGGAAAGGGTAGACAATGAAAGACACAGCAAAGACAAAACAGCTGCACACTTCTTCGTTCTCCACCAGGTCCATCCTCTGTTCTTTATTGTGCTTATTTGGGTCTGGGGGAACATCACAGTCTTCACCATGTGTGCTCTTTGCCTTTGACTACAATTGTGTCTTCCACTGATTGGGTATTAAGAGACTATGGGAGTACAAAGCTATGAGAAAGGCAGGCATGAGGAATAATTTTTCTAACTCCTACTCTGCCAGTCATAATCCAAACCATTGTTGACTTTTTTAAATCTGATGTGTAGAGGAGGTAACACTTCCTAGCTTTCCCTATCCCAAATGCATACTCATGTCTTCTGATTCTCCTTATTTCAGTGCAGTGTTTAGCTTCATTAAATCATCTTCTTGTAAATATCTTTCAGTGTGGAATCTCTTTCCTGCCATGTCCATGTTTGTTAAATTTGTGTTTATTGTCACTAAAACATTCCACAGGATAGGGTGGTTCTCGTTTCAACATGTGGACATGCCTATATACTGGCAGCCATACTTATTTACCAATATGTTTGAAATCAAATCCTCTAATTTAAGGTAATTACTCAGAACAATCCAATCTTAATTTACATGCAGATATGAGCACTGCAATCAAACAGTGTTGCTTGGGTTTGAAACAATGCACGGAGGAATCTCAGGGAGGCCTGATGCCAGTAATACTCAGAAGATTGTACCTAGGAAAAATTGCATCATTTCCATATCATAGTAAACCACTAAAACTGTTCCTTGGTTTCTTTGTGCAAGTTATGCAATTTTGGAATTGCATTCATGTGAGAAAAGCCCATGCCTTTTGGGTTGAGAAGACTCAACTCCCCCAATGATTCCAGAACAGTGTGACTAAATTTTTAGGACAGATGAAATTAGCAACAGTTGTATGTCAATCATAATTAAGTATTTAAATATTTTACAAACTAGTATTGTCACCTATATGGGCTAGGGATTCTTACGATGCATCTGTATAGAGATGGCTGGTAGACTGAGAGGCAGCTCTGTAAGTACTGAGGTCACTGAGGTGAAGTTCAAAGAATAGGGATCCCAAATCAGAGATATTTGGATCCCAATTCTGAGAAAAAGGCTATGACTCCAGTTTTCATTGTACTAGGACATGCTCAAGGCAGGGGTTATTGCCTGTGGCTTATGGTGCCTGCTGACATTTGGTTATACGAACTATGTACTCTGACATTTGATAGCTCTCCCCCATTCTTCTAGTGATCAGAACTTAGTGTCTTTTGGCTTCTACCATTGGCTTCTCCAAATTTTTAATTTTTTTGCCATCCCTAAACTTTACAACATTGATACTGGCCTTCTGAAACATAAAGGCCGTGTCCTTGATGACTCTTTGAAACTTCCTTTGCCTCCAGAATTACCATTCTAAGATTCCTGTATAGGAATCCTCATCTTTCGCTGAACCCTTTAGGTTTACAGATCTGAGCTTTGGGTATAGAGACCTTTATATCCTGGAATTCTTCAGTCACCTTCATCCTTCCACAACTGTTAAGCCACTGCTGAGGATGTATGCTATATGTTGTCCCCTTTCACAGTCCACTTTATCCATGCTAGTGAGAACAAGTGTTAAAATATCCTTCCCAATGAGCCCTTATTGGGTCCTAATATTGCAACATGAAGGGATTAGCTGGTAGGCAAAGGTTTCCAGAAGATCCTGAGAAATCTGTACAAATAATCTCTTTCTATACATTAAAAGGGATGTGACACTTGTCCTCAGAATATAATTCTATAAATCACAGTGCAGCTACCAGCTCCTTTTATCATATGGCTCACATAAGGGCCAGACATAGATTTCATATAAGTCCATCTACATATTTCCTTAAATTAAAGGATTTGTGCTTACTTGCAGAAGTGGGTTCAGGGGACGGGCTTACCTACTTTGACCTCCACCAGGGTTAATCAAAGCAAAAGTGACATATTCTGAATCCATCATTTAATAGAGCTACAAGAGAAGAGTATTGGCATTAATTTCTCACTTTAACCCATCCCTACACTGCATTAGCTTCATAAGACACTTGGTTTCACTTGTTCTTTTCACAGATAGAGGCAGAAATTACAGACAACACCCTTCTTCCTTTCTTGGACTTCTTCATTAATTCATATATACAACTTGATTTTGGTATGCCATCCAGACAGACTCATGCTCTGAACTTTTTCATTACGAGTTTTAGTAACCCTAGGAACCATTTTATACCCTAGAGCCTCCTGAATGTAATTATTTTCCAAACGATTTTTATATAGAGTAGATAGAATTGAGTTTGACAAGTTAAGCCTAACCAGGTCTCATATCTTTGTCTTTTTGACAGCTCTCAGCTTCGTCTTCACTTCTCATTATGCTGTTCACATTTATTTTGTGTCTTAACACATCACTTTCCCTCCTCATGTGCGGACTTCACATCCTTTCCCTACCACTGCCAGTGAGTAAACCAGTTGCAAAATAGAATACAGATTAGAAGCACGAATTGGTGAGTGCTTGTATGGAACCAGAATTAAGATTAAAAACATAAACAGCAATTATGACTGTAATATTAAGATAGCACCTAATGAAACAGATTTCTGACAAGCTGTTTTAAAATACATGAATTCTACACACACGTACACTTATACATATAGCTTTCCCATACACATAGAATTCACACAGAGTGAACACTTATTCTCCAAATATTAAATATTGAAACAGAACAAAATCTTAAAATATAAAATCTTAAAATTGTTAAAGAGTTCTTCACAACTGACTTTCTCTTTATGCTCAAAATTGCTGTTTTGATTACAGAGTCAAAACATGATTGGGATTGTTCTACATTCTTCGAAAATACATGGGCAACTTCACATTCCCTCTCCCTGTTACCCATTTCCAAAAGGAAGTATCATAGGCACTTTTATTGCTGATGGATATTTTAATTAATTTTAATTTATGAACTTACCTCTGTGATATGTTTACTTTTCTCTGTTTTACATAGTAACTGTCTTCAAGGATTCTAAGTTAGGAGCAAGGGAAGAAACTTGTTAGTGTTAGTAATAACCATGTTCACCAAACTAGAGTTGATGTCAGAGGCACTTCATTCCACAAACATGAAATTATACTTTGTGGATATTATGTTTTTGTTCTTCAATTCACGTGTTTTTGTTTTGTTTTGAGACAAGGATGGCCTGGCACTCACTATGTAGATCAAGTTGGCCTGACACTCATAGAGATCTGCTTACCTCTGTCACAAGAGTCCTTCCTTGAGTTTAATGTATGGGTATTTGGGTATTGGTATTTATTATTTATTTTTATGCTAAACCTCAATATAGCTATATAAAACACTGATTTTTAAATACCTGAAGTTCTTCTAGCTTTGTTAGTTCACCACTGAATTAAATTTTTTTCTGTGTCCATAGTTTCATTTTTCTTATTTTGTGGAACTCTGATGATTTTGTACTTAATCCTTAATATATATCATATTTAGTTTTCCACTTTTTTGTAGCTTGTATATGCCTTTATTACCTTCATCTTGCACCAGTCAGGATTATATTTAGCTACATCCTTTGGAAACTTGTTTATAAGATCTAACAAAATAATGTTTTCTCATGATCCACCAACTTGCATAATAAAATATAACCTGCTGTCTGCCATAGTTAAGATCTCAGTATCCCTTCAGTAATGTGTGTTGCAAAGTGTTAGCGGTTCATCTTTTAGGAGGTTATTCTCTACTGGTGAAATGAGCTTGAGGTATTTCTTTTGCCCTTTCATGCTGTGAGGACATATAAAACAAACCGTCAATAATGAATGGTTCTTCAATTTTGATTTTTACCAGCTTTTAGAGCTGTAAGAAATGTTTTCTAATTTACCCAGTCTTATGTAGTTTCTATTTTATAGGGACCTGAACAGACAAAGAAATCTCTCAACAAATTTAGGGAACAACATCAAAGAATGAATGGATTGACAACATAAAAATTCTTTCAAAATTAAAGGTTCAGAATATGAGTCCCTGGATAGCATACCAAGATCAAGTTCTGTATGTGAAGTAAAGAAGCCCAAGGAAGGAGGAAGGGTCTCTGTCATTTCTGCTCCTACCTGTGCAAAGAACAAGTGAAACTAAGTGTTGTGTGAACCTTGAGCCAGGCAGGAGGAACTTGGTCCTGCCTCAAGTCAATATGCCAGGCTTAGTTGACTATTCATAGGAGACCTTACCCTCCCTGAGGAGTGGATGGGGTAGGAAAAGAGTGAAAGGAGTAGAGGAAGGGGGAACTGTGGTTAGTATTTAAAATAAATAAAAAATAAACTAAAAAAAGAAAGAAAATAAATCACACACACACACACACACACACACACACACACATAAGAAACCAGAGAGGATGTATCCCTGGTGCACAAAAGGACCTTGCAGACACATCCCCCATGGAGGGATAACTGCCTTAACCTAGAGACAGGAGAGAAGTCCTAGTCCCTACTTCAAATAACCTGACAGATCTACATGACCCCACCTGGATGGCATTGCCCTACATGTGGAATTGGGGTGGGGGGATGGGATGGGAGGGTTAGGGGGTAGAGTGGGTAAAAGGAAGGGAGAGAGAGTGAACTGGGATCGGCATGTAAAATAAAAAATTAAATTTAAATAAAAAATTTCCTCTAGCAGTTTCCATCAGCGATGCCTTTAATAAACACTCCCAAAAGAGAAAGAATAAAAATAGGCGCTGTGAGAATTTTAGTCTACTTCTCTTTTCCTCCTCCACCATATCAAAAAGAGTCCACTTTGTAGCAGAAGTGAGTGTGGCTGAGAAAAGATGAGCTTGAGGAGTTGTGTCCAGATATCACCATTTCTATTTGGTGATGGAGTTTCTGAACCACATACTTCTCAAACATGTTACTCTGGACTGTGTTTTTGCGCCAGGAATACCTGCTGGATTTCTGTCACCTGCACTGCCATCCCCAGGGAGCTGGTCTATCCTGATTACACACCTCCATATGGATTCCAGGCCATGCTCTGTCTTAACTGTCCCTTTGGAAACGTTTCATCTGCCAGGCAGGAGGGCAGGGAAGGTAGCTTGGAAGATCCTGCTGCCTCCACTCTTGAGTGAATTTATGCCCTCCTTCATTTTCTAAATGTCTCCTGTAAGTGAGGCAATTGTGTGTTCACTGGGCGGACCAAGATGTCTACAATCTATAGCACAGTCAGTTCTTCAGAAATGATAAAATAATAATAATAATCTTCACTTAAGCCCAAAATTTCAAGGATGGGCTTGTGGGAACAGATGTCCGAGCTAAAGACCAAGTAAAATTTGACGATGAAAATAAAATAGCAAAGAACATCCCAAATAGGAAATGACCTGAGCAAAAGTACAAATGTGTGACAGAAAAGGAAGAAAGACTTCCACAGTCACCTCAGATTCATTAGAAGCTCCAGATAGAGGCAGGCAGTGCAAAGATGAGGCAAGAGAGGGGAATGGAACCAGTTACACATTGCTATGTTCATCATTCTAGAGAAATTGGTACCAAGAAATGGAATCAAAGCTGAAGACCTCTCTTTGTAAACAGGAAAGCGAAGGCCAGATGACTTACTTTTTTCTGCCAGGTGTAAGTCTATTTTTAGCACTTTCAGCATACGATGACAGGACAAGGCAGTATAGAGATTCCTCCATCTTATATTCTCACTGAGCATGTTTCAGATTTAACAAGAATATGATCTTTTGATGGACAATCCCATGGAAAATTACCAAAGTTTATTCTAGAAACCCAAGGTCAAAATGCCCCAGCTAACTTACATTAGCTTCTTGTGCACAATCCTCTCCAACTAATCACTTATCTTAGTTTCTGATAAACTGCTTGTTTGTGTGAAGCTCCCCCTTCAGCTGCAGAGTAAAATACCAGTATGTGGTTCTATTTATAAAAGAGTCTCGGGCTAAATGTTCAAAGCTACACTTAGGACCTGAGAACTTGAATGTAGTCCCAACCAGCTGGAATAAAGACTTTCAATTGGCTATTTTTTAAAAAGCTGAGAGGAGAAAACTGACTTTACAAAGTTGTTCATTAATTTCTACACACTTCTATTTCATGTCTACACAATAATAACAACAATTAGTAATCATGGTGACTACTATGGGAAATGTCCTATCTCCCAAAGCCTTGGGTATTTGATTATACCTGTTGGTGGTACTGTTTGAGAGACTTTGGAACCTTTGGGAAAACTTGACTCTTGGTAAAACAATATGCCACTTAGAACCAACTTTGAGTGCTTATCGTCTTGCCCAAGTTCCTCTTTGCTCACTATTCTTTATGCTTCTCCTTATGGATGTAATACCTTATTGCTGACATGCCTCCCTGACACAAAGAACTCCAATACTGCTGGAATTGCCTTGGTCATGGTGTTCTATCATAATAAGAGACAATTAGTGACTTGTAGGAGAAACTGTCCAGCCAACCCAAGCTATAAGTAACCAGGCCAGCCTGCATGAGTATGCATGGCAGGCACTTCCTTCCTGAGCCAAGCATTCTTCTATGCCCAGAGACTGTTGACTAAGAGAAACTTGACCAGAGACACCCATGAAGAAAGAACAACACAGCAGAGTCTGCCACCCGAGCCAATAGGACATTGTGAGGGGGTATAAAGGCAGGTCTAACTTCCTTAATAAATGTGTCTGCAGCATGCCTTGCTACTACTCACTGACTTTCAGTGCTTGAGTCATTGGTACTGGGTCATCTCACCCCCTCTCCCAAGGGGTGTCTGAACAGGGTCACCTGCAACAGCGACTACAAAAATAAAATCAAAAGCAGAAAAAAAAAAAGTACTAAACATGGATCTTAGGTATATTTTTCTGTCCTGCCTGCCAGCTCCCAAATAGACCCATGGAGATTTCTCATTTCTTATGAATGCTTGGCTGATACTTAGACTTGTTTTTAGCTAGCTCTTAGATAGCTCTTACAAATCAGTTCATGTCTGTTAATCTATGTGCTGCCCCAAGGCTCATTTACCTCATCTACATACTGTTCATTTTGCTTGCTCTGCATTTCATGCTGTCTCTGTCTTATTCTTCCTGTGTTCACTCTGCAACAAAAATCCTGCCTATCTATTGACCATTCAACTTTTTATTTACCAATAAGAGTGACAGATCTTCATAATGTTCAAAAAGATTATTCCACAGCATAAATCAACAAAAATTACAAAAGCCTTCTAGCAACAAATAGGAAAAACACTGTGTTAGTAGTTGATCCTATTCCTAACTGTTCAGTTCAGAAATGCTGACTTAGCCCTCTTGAGAATTCCTTTGTTGCTAGATGGGAACAAACATGATGAAGGCTTTGGGAATGTAGTCCCTAGAAACTCAGAGTTTCCAGAGTCAAACCTGGTGCTCTACTATAGTTTTAAGATTTTGATATTCCTGTCTGTTTCTAACCAACCATGTGAGTGTATGTTTGAACAGTTTCCTCCTCAAAAATTTTTTGTCCATATGACTCTGGCCAATTCCATACAATTTTGTCAAGATACAGTGTTTCAGTATAAACTTTTATTAATCCTGTGCTTTGTGTTGTGCCCAAACCTCTATTCCTTAGTTTAGATATTGCATGCTTGTACCAAAGCAACTAAAATGAATAGTTTCTGACTAGGCTACAGTAACATTAATGACAGTTCTGCACAGATAGAGAACTATTCAGAGAAACTTCTAGAATCTAAGGTGGGCACCGTAGTTTATTTCTGTCAACTCTGCCTTGCTTTGTAAGCACCACCTTTAGCAACACTGCCTCTTTTCACCTGTGAATGCTCCCAGTTAAATGACTTTCAATCAACAGGACTTATGGGTTCTTTCCCTTTTTCCCTAGCAAAGCAGTTTCTTCCTTGTTGCCTGAAGGCTGAATTTCTCGAGTTTGAGCTCACCTTATTCCTTCAGGACTTTGCTAATGCAACAAGAGGCTGGTTCACTGATTTCCCCTATAGTTTCCTAATCCTGTGGCCCCCAACTGCCCTGCCCAGGGCAGGCAAAGGCTGAACCATGGGTTTTCTTATATATAATAACAGTCTTTAGTTTACACCTTGTCATGTTCCTGCCAAAGAGCTTTATTTTACTTACAAAGAAAAATGTTCTTTTTCCACTCATAAAAATCTCTAATAGTGAACAATGATTTGAATGCTCATGAAAGAAAAAAAAATGATCCTAGTAGGATGATCCCATTTTGAGTTCATTTATTTCATAACACAAAAACTTCAGTCAGGCTAGAACTTTTATATTAGTGTGATGGCACTATATATGGTACATTTGAGATCACTTCTACTGCAGGCTCACATTCCACATTGGAGAGAAAATAGAAACAAAGGAAAACGCAAAGAGGACAAAGCAAAAACTCTCCAAGCTCTCTGGCAGTGTGTGGATTCCACTTCAATGTCCAGGCTCAAATGATGCCTCCTTTGAACTCCAGTCTTGTTTCTTAAGTGGAAAACCTTAAAATTTATTGAATTATGTATGCGTCACTTGGCCTGTGTGGTGCCTCAAGTAATAAGGGAGCTGAACAGCAATATCCAGTAAATAGCGAGTAGTATTTTTATACACAGTTTACAACATTGCTTAGTTCCCAAGAAAGTCTGTACTAAAGCAGTACTGAAGTTGAATTTCCATGTATAATCCACCCTTATCATTTGAAGGCTAAATTACAGTATTTATCTCACTCACTTTTCTTTCTTTCTTTGTTTCTTTCTTTCTTTTTCTCTTCCTTCCTTCCTTTCTCCTTTCTTCCTTCCTTCCATCCTTCCTGTCTTTCCTTCTTTCATTTTGGTTGTTCAAGACAGGGTTTCTCTATGTAACCTTAGCTCTCCTGGAACTCACTCTGTAGACCAGGCTGGTTTCTAACTCACAGAGATGCCTCTGCACAGCCAGTGCTGGGATTAAAGTCATGCACCACCACCACCCAGCAGGCTCATTTATTTTCTATGAAGAGGAAAAACTGAATCAAAGCCCAGCTGTGGAAATCAAACAGCCATATTTCAGTTAAAGCATTAATCTACTCTCCTATTTGAGAGCTTTGTGTGTTGTGTATGTACTGCTAGCAATAGGAAGGCAGTAGAAGGTGTGTAGATCCAGGACATGGTCATCTTTTTTATTTAGTTTATTTTGCAATTTTTGAAAATGTACACAAGTAGACCATGCCATAAGTTTACAGAATTTACTCAGACATTCCCTTTTCTCTAGGTGTTGTTCTTTAGTTACAGTTATAAGAATAAAAGGTGGAGAAGGGCTGGGGGTGAGTGATAAGGAACCACGTGGGAGAGCATAGCAGGTTGCATAGCAGGTGAGGGTGACCGAGGTGGTGAGGCAGAGGGAATAACACGCCAGATAGATAGAGCTTGAATGGGGAGTTTATTTAGAAAGAGGAGTGAGGGTGAAGGGAAGAGACATAGAGGCACCAGGAATAGAAAATGGACAGAGGAGGGGAGAGAGAGTGGGAGAGAAGAAGAAAGGGGGTAGTTGGTGGCCAACCAAAAGCAGAAGAGAGAGAGCAAAAGAGAGAGAGCAAAAAGAGAGAAAGGGGTTGTGTGGTGCTTGCTTTAAGAGGGAAAGTATTGCTGAAGATATCACCGTTTTTTTTTTTTTTTTAACCTCAAATTGTACTACAGAGCTATAGTAATAAAAACAGCATGGTATTGGCACAAAATAAACAAATTAATCAATGGAGTCAAATTGACAATCAAAAAAGAAGTCCATATACCTAGGAATACATGATTTTTGATAAATAAACTAGAAATACACACTGACAAAAGAAAGATACTATCTTCAACAAATGCTGGTTAAACTGGATGGCTGTATGTAGAATACCAATAATAGATCATCCATACTTATCACCCTGTATAAAACTCAACTCCAGATGTATCAAAGATATCAATGTACAACTGAGCCTGATAGAAGAGAAAGTATGGGATAGTCTTGAACTCATTGGTACACGCAAATACTTTCTGAACAGAACACCATTAACATAGGAAGGAAGATGCACAATTCATAAGTGGATCCTCATGAAACTGAAAAGCTTCTGTGTGGGATAGGATACCATTATTCAAAGTGGCAGCTTACAGAATGAAAAAAGACTTTTACCAGCTATGCATCTGATAGAGGGCTAATATCCAAAATGTATAAAGTACTGAAGAGACTAGATATCAAGAAAACAAATAACCCAATTAAAATATTGGGTACATATCTAAACAGAGAATTCTTGATAGGGGAACCTCAAATGGCTGGGAAACACTTGAATGTTCATCAGGGAAACACAAATTAAATGTTAATAAGTGTTTCATCTGTTTATATAAGTGTTCACATTCCCTTATACTGGGTCATACTTTCTGTTTTTCTTTTTTACAATCAAAGACAAAAAAATTCCTTCTCCCCTGGTTAACTTTTCCATCTGTATTTCTAACTTAGCCACTAATTTGCCACATAAGCATGAACCATAATCTTCCCTCTTTATCTTTTCCCTTGTCATTATGCCAGCATCAAATATACACTAATAGTTTTAATTAAAAAATAAAAAACCAAAACACGTTCTCCCATTCTGCAGCCTAATAAAGCCAATTATCCAAAAACAAAAATCAAACAAAATAACCAATCAAACAAACAAAACTGCTTTGATATTTCATCTTACATAGGTCAGAATGGCTAAGGTAAATATAACTAACAAGTGACAGTTCATGCTGGAGAGATTGTGGAATATGGGGAACACTAATCTCCTGCTAATGGGAGTGCAAACATACACAGCCACTGTAGAAATCAATGTGGCACTTTTTGAGGATGCTGGCAATTGATCTACCCCAGATGCAGCTATATTACTCTTGGACATATACTCAAACAACATTTCATCCTACCACAGAAAAATTTGCTGAACCATGTTCATTGTTTCTGTATGCATAATATCCAGAAATTGGAAGAAAACTAGATGTCTGTCAACAGATAACTGAGTAAAGAAATGTGGTATATTTGCACAATGAAAGACTAGTCAATGGTTAAAAAAATGACATCATGCAATTCACAGGTAAATGGGTGGACTAGAAAAATAATCATCCTGAGTGAGGTAACCCTCACTGACAGAACCACAAATATGGTAAATATTTTCTTATATGTGAATATTAGTTGTTAAGTCAATGATAAGCAAGCTACAGTCAATAGACTCACAGAGATTAGGTGTTCATTAAGGGACTATGGAGGATGGCTAGATCCCCCCAGGAAGAGGAAATAGAATAGACTGTGACTGATGGACAGAGGATAGCAGTGGAGTAGGAGGATCAAGCAGGAAGGGAGAGGAAAGAGTGAATCCAGGAGAGACATCTAGAATTAACCATTTGAGCTGTTGTAAAGAAAGCTAATAACCAACGCTTCTTGGATGACCAAGAAATTGAGACTAGATAGCTCAGGGACCTAGTGAAAAACAAGTACTACTGTTCTACTAAAGATGAGTAGTAATAAAATAATTTTTAGTGTCATTTTGCTATATGTATAGGCCAATGCCTTGCTCAGACATCATCAGAGAAACTTTCTGCTGGAGCTGATGGGGACAAAAACAGAGACTCACAACTAGATATTATGCAGAGAGTGACAAACCACAGAATAAATGGGATATCCCCACCAAATCACTCTTTTGGGGGTGGAAGTAGTAAAACTGTATGAGCCATTGGGGATGAAGGAGACTAAGGAAACAAAGCCTTCTAATCACAACAGAACTGACATAGGTATAAACTCAGAGAAACTGTGGCAGCCCACATGGGGTAACACAGGTCATGCACAGGTCTACATCAGTTGGGGTTTGAGATCTGAAAGAAGCAGACACATGACCCCTTCCTAACCCTGAAGCAATCTCCAATTAATAAACACTTGAAAAATTGCAAATGAAAATTTGGTTTTCTCCAAGAATCTCACTGGGAGAAAAACAGTTACTCTTTAGGGTAGGCTGCATGCCCAGCTGAAGATGAACAATAGAAACCTAACTCATTGTCATCTTTAGAGGTTCCTTGTCTCATAATGTAGTGTTGGATATTTTTTTCATTATCTTGTTTAATTTTTTGCCCCTACATCCTTTTCATATTTATTTTTTTCTGTTTAGTGTTTGTATGGGATTTTTTGTTTTCTTATAATTCTATATATTGATACAATGCATTTGTATATATTACTCCCATGTAAATTCTCACTTTGCCTGCAAGACAACTCCAAATGCTGTCCACATTCCTAATCAACAACATATCCTTGTTTTCTGTGACTTTCTGTTTTGAGCCTAATTACCATTGTCTGATTGTGTGTAAGCACATGAATGTAGCATAGACAACCTATAAGGGAAATAGTCGTCCCATTGAGAATTGACTCTCCACTAGCTGCCACCAACTGTTTGTGGCTCCTTAGCTAGGAATATAGACTTAAGAATTCTTACTCCATCAATGTTGTGATGTTGATGGGTTTGGTCTTGTGCAGTTGTTATTAAGGCAGCAGTAGTTGGTGAGAGTTTGTGGATGTGATATTTCTGTCATGTTCACATGACAGAACACTATGTTCACTTCTATGAACACACTAGTTCATAGAAGTCCTTTTATGGAAGTCCTCCAGGTCTTTATACTTCTTAAAACACATCTGTCCTATTTTTCAAAATGTTTCCTGTGTCTTAGTGAGAGAGTATATGACCCAGAATCCCACTTAGGAATTAGCAATCCATACTCATTGTTTCTCTGCGTTTCATTACTGAACATATTCAACATTCAAAAGAAGCATTTCTGGCCCAGTTTGAGAGCTACACATGAATTCAAGACATCTCTCAAATGTGGCTCTCATGGTTGACTTTCTTTTGATTCAATTAATAATTTATGCCAAGCTTGTTTTACTTTCTAAGGCAGTATATATGCTTTTCCTTTTCATTATTATTTTTCTTATTATACATAATTCCCTCTCCCTCCTCCCCTCCCTCTCTCACTCTTTCCCTCCTGTCCTCCCTCCCTCACATGTCCCCAGACCTCCCTCCCATTTCACCCCCCCCAACACTCCACAGGGAGGGTGATGCCTTTCAGGAGAGATCAACAAAATCTGTCAAGTCATTTGGAGTAGGGAGACTAGGCCTTCCCTCCTGCCTAAGGCAGTATATTTACTTCTAATCTTGTAAGATACATATAAGCACACACACACACACACACAAACACACACACACACACACACACACACACAAATCAGTCTATATCCTGGAATCTAGCTGGGCTTACTTTAACTTAATCAACTCTAGTTATGTGTATTATTTTAATGACACTATTTCATTGCCTCATGACTGAAAGGGATCTATTGCCTGGGCTTTACGTATTTTTCTTACCAAGTTCATTTGGAGTTTTGGAGTAGGTAGAATGGTGTTCACCAACACTGTATATCTTCTCTTTCCTTCCTGTTGTTGTATTTAATCTTCTTGGTGAACAAGATAAGGTATTTATAAGAATGAGGCTATTTATGCAGACTTTAAAACCATCTCTTTTGATACATAAATTTTCCTCAAAGTCCTTTATATAATAAAAGGAAAAGACCAAAAATTTACCAATGCAAATGAGAAGTGTAACATTTTTATCATGACACTGTTTCCTCTTGTCTTGGAAATGATATGTTTATCCCAATCTAAAGATGTATTTGTCTCATAAGAACTAAAATAATAGGTGGGAATATCTTCAGCTCTAAAAGCACAGATGTCTACCTTGTTAAACACAGTGATTCCTACTCACTAGACCAAGTAGGAAAATGACATGCTTACTTAATACTGGATGGATTTAGGCTAAGGATTCAATATCCTGCAATGAAATTTAACATGTTCTCTTTCAAATAAAACCAGAGGATTTTCAATGACAATTTTTCTGACTTCTATTTCATTTGAAAATTCAATGAATATCTATTGTATGAGTCTGTTCCTTTCACATCCTACTAACTCATTTTCATTATAAATTCAACATAACCACATTTCAGGAAGGCTTAAAAATTGGAAATGGAAACGGAATTACAATCACCTTCAAGAGCCATTTTCATACTTTGGAAAGTGAGAAAGGCTATTAGATATTTTTAGGAAGTTATTTAAACACTCAGATATGGCAATTGTGTTCTGAAACAAGCAAAAAAAAAGATAAACTGAATTTCAACTTTGCTGCATTGTAGTAAAATTGGAAATAATGCAAAAAATTACTGAGCTAAACTTATTAAATCTACCCAAGAGTAAGGCAGTTTAGAAATGTAAGAGAATTATAACAACTTGATGTAGAGCATTATTAGTGTTGATGTATTACTTGCCAAGTCTTTTAAATAAATGTTGCTCTCTAAATTTTATATAGCAAATACACAGACATAATTTGTAGCCTATTTGTCCCATGATACTTTCGTTATGAACAGTAGGCATTTCATATGTACTTTTTATGTTATTTTTATCTTCCTAAGAGGCTTCCTGCTTTGAGTGCTTCATTTTGTCCATTCTGAATGGATAGCTTATTAGGGTAGCTGCCCAGTCTTCTTTTCCATTTTTCCTAAATCACCCCACAGTTTTCCAATGTTTATCATTTATATTCAACCTAGAAACTAAGTACATTGAAATTATGAGTGGCTCTTTCTTTACTTAATTTTTCAATTTGTGTATCATGTACTAGTGTCCTATATCTGAAGCAAGGCTTGAGTCCTTGGAAGAGGAAAAGAAAATGCATATTTAGAAAATGTTTATCCTATCAAAATGAATAGCTGCATTTTTAGGGTAGGTGGTCCTATGAAAATAGCCTGTCATCTAATTGAATGGTTTGAAAGATGATGACATATTAGCGCTAAAAATTCCATCTTTGTTTTACTAGTAAGTAGATTTGTCTTGTTGAGCCAGACCTCCTGTAATTCAACCCAAGTATAAATCTGTCACAAGAACTATGTGGATCAAGAATCTATTGCCAAGAGACTGGAATGTCCAAGGACAACAAATAGCTGACTGACACAAGTAGGAAATTGGGGAGACCACTGAGTACAATTAGCTATGCAGTGCCTCTTTGAAGGTGAATACTCTCTAGAAGATATTGAAAGGTGAACACATCTTTAGATATATGTGATACATTCACATGCTTCTCATAAAGTTCCTCTGTGTTTGCAAATATTTTTCATATCTGAGTGTGAATTTTAGCTACTTTGAATTTATATAATTGAAAATAGATACATATATAATTCTGACTTAGATAATATTTCCTTATAAAGACTAAGAAAAGCAAAGTGCTTTGGGATACTTTATAACAGTATAGAATTCAGGGTCATCCCAAGTTGAATTGTCCTACATTTGCAAGATAGTGGATTGTTAAATTATTGGTGATTAGATGAAGTTTAAATTAGCTATTTTATTCATTTACTGAAGTGATCCTTTCAGAAATATAGCTTAGCTTTCCTCTCTAAGGATCTATTCTTTTTTGTTTTTTTTTTTTGTTTTTTTTTTTTTTTTTTCATAAGAGTACCCTGAAATGTCTAGGCAAGGTGGTTCACTCCCATCTATTAAAAGTCACTACTCAGGTTTTTAGTTGATATAGAAGTTCTTGCTCTGTGGAATCACAAATACTCTGCCTGGGACTTGTGTATTCATTTCCTGTTTTCCAAACAGCAATAAAAGACAACACACAAAGTAACCCACAACTTCATACACTTGTAAGGTTTGACATAGTAAAACATGCATAGTATTGATGAAAGAGAGATGGTCAATTTTCTTTCAGGATGTGGTTCCCGGTAGGTTGCTCATGTTCCAAGGGATGACCCAATACCCAAACATATATCAGAAGCACTAACTGGATTATTTGGAATATTTTTTTAAAAAGATATGAAGTTAGAAAAGAGATGTGCTGATAGTAGTCTGTGAGAAGTGGAACAATGAAGTGGGAGACTGACATAATCAAATTATTTTGAATAACACACACATAAACATGCACACACTCAGCTGAAGAAATCTGAGGGAAAAAATGGAGCAATTCATATTAGACATAAAATTAGACACTAAAATGTAAAAATATAGGAACATTCATCCCTCTTATGAAAAAAAATGATCCTTAGAGAGGAAAGCTAAGCTATGTTTCTGAAAGGGTCACTTCACTTCAGTAAATGAATAAAATAGCTAATGTAAACTTCATCTAATTACCCCGGCACAACTATTCTCATATATTCACCAAGAATAAACTAAGAAGCTAACTGACATCCTGTATTTCCAGCAAGACAGTTTTTGTTATTTTCAACATAAACCCATTTTCTATATATATCTTGTATTTTTCTGATTTTTTTGTTTCTAAGATTATTAATTATCTACCCATAATGGATGTCATATATATATCTGTTTTCACCTATAATATTGGACATATATTGGATTTTCAATAATATATTTCATTTGAGAAGTTATCTTAGAGTGATTCCATCTTATTTTTATTTGTTTGGAAATAAAGTATATATTTTGGAAAAAATATTATTATTATTATTATTTTAGTTTGTGTGTATGCATGTATATATGAGTGAGTATGTGTGCCCTCAGAAACTAGGTGAGCCAGTAGATTCCTGTGAGTTACCTTGGGCGGTTGCTGGGAAATGAATGTGGGTTCCCTGAAAGAACAGCCTGTATGTTTAAGCACATATCCATCTCCCCAGCTCCAATTAATACTTGTTTTCTGAACCACAAAGATTTTGTGGCTAAGGGATTTACAAGGAATCATGGATCATTCTTCTTTCAAGAAGGTTGAATCACCAAAAGACTACATTGTTGTGAGTAAACAAAAATATTTCAAGATTCTTTCTGCAAACAGGACCCTGGGAACATATGAAAGGTTGCTCAGATGAAGTTGTTAAGAAGAATGCCCATGTGTGGCTTTCTTAACATCAAGAATGCAGGGTTTTTGAGTCTTATTTAACCACATAATATATGTCGCATTGAAAAGATGTGAACTAAATAGCTTAATATCTTAAGTCACTTAAGTTAAATCAGTTATAAGACTACCTGTTTTAAGGGCACAATATACAGCATTTTTGATGAACAAATTCTCAAATCTTTTTTGATGCTATTATATAGACAGTATTTGGCTAATTACCTTTAAAGTATTTTTCAATCAGTTCTCTGCTTTGAGAGGAACTTTCATCCCCTATTCTGATGAATGTATGAAACCCTTGTGCTTTTTTAATGGAAGTTGGAACATTTCTTGCATTGCTAAGGATTCACCTTTCTTGGTTTGGCTACCAGTCAGTTGTCATGTCCCACCTGCTTTTGATACAAAATATCAGGAGTCTCTTACCTTATTCTCTTTGATTTGGGAAATCAGTATTCCTCTCACTTAAAAATATGTATTACTTATTGTCACTTAAGAATTATTTAGAATATAGTATACTCTCCTACTGCCACTTCCAAAGTCTCAATTACTTACACCCTCTGTCTCTGTGTATGTGTATATATGCATGCATGCATATGTGTAGTACATTTCTCTTCTCTCTTTGTGTGTGTGGGAAAACATGTTCAGGTCATACAAAAGCCTTTGGGTGGTATCTCTCTCTTATGTCTTTTAACTTTAATGAATTTTTGTGAATTTCACATCATGAATTCCAATCCCATCTATTTCTCTATCCCCTTGAATATTCCCTTGTAAGCTTCCCCTCAAAACAAAACAAAATGTAAAAGAAAAAGTAAAACCAAAGCACACCAAATGAACAAAACAGAAACAAAATTAACATACACACACACACACACACACAGAGAGAGAGAGAGAGAGAGAGACTATTTTCATAGAAGCTGTAGTGTAGCCCCCTTAGTCATACAGTTTACCCTTTAGTACATTCATCTTTACTTGCAAGTGCTGACTGCTGTTTTGGATCTGTAGGTTTGTCCCCTTCACAGGCTCCAATAGTTCACAGAATGGGTAGATGCTGGGGTTGGCCAACAAACAGTCCTGGTTCTAGGCCTGGGTGGTACCTGGGTTGATCAGTCTGCTAGCATTCCCTCAGGATCATTATCCAGGTGAGCTCTCCAGCATTGCCTCAGCTAGTTCATTTAATGTACCCTGCAGCAATGAGACCAATTCTGCTCTCAGGTCCTCAGATCCAGGTCACCACACTCATATCACCAGGGCCAGCTCTACTGTTTTGTCCAGGTGATGTCCAGGGCCCTCTCTCTTGATTGAATCTGGGGCAGAGGAGGTCAGATCTTCTGTTCTCAAGCTCTCAGGATTGGTTCACCTACACCTCCAACAATAGGATGAGTGAACTCAGTGTGCTGCCCAGGCAGGGTGCAGGACCCTATCTCCTAAGTGTTGCAGCTGATGAGTGTCAACTCTAGTTCTCTCACTCTTGTGATCCTGGGGCTAACTATCTAATCTGCTGCAGATGGTAATGGATGAGGATGGGAAGTCATCTTTCTCTCACCTATCTCACTATGTCCGTGCGAATGGGGGGGAGGGCACAATCAGCTCTCTTGCCCTCATGGTCAGCTTACCTGCATCACTGACCACAGGGTCAACTCTATTGTGTTTTCCAGGTGAGTTACATACTTGTGATGTAAAGTGAGGTCATCTTTCCCAAGTGCAGGGTGAAGCTCTCCCCTGAAGGTTGGGGCCTGATCTCCTGCTGCAGTATTCGGTCACCAGATAGAACCAGCTATTCCAGGGCCAGTGAAGGGTCAGACTGGCTTAGCACAGCATGGTTCCAATAACCCCCTGTTATAATACAGGATATGAACATCATCCCAGACCCCAGGTGCAGCAGGAACAAGACCAGACATGGCCTTTGACAGCAGCTTGGACTTGGGCATCGCCATGGTCTCAGTAGTAGCACAGGCCATCCAAATCAGTATGGCCCCTGGGTACTAACATAGCCTTGAGTCACTGAATAGATCCTGGGTATGTGTAGAGCCCTTGATGGTAACAGAACCTCTAGATCTACCCCGACTTCAATTATTTATTTTAGAAAACCACCAGTATTTATTCAACATGCCAAACACTATTTTAAAATTGTTGTACCTATTATTATTCAAGTCTTTGGTATTTTCATTACATTTAGTATCTTATTTAATATTGTAATTTTGATATCCACCCTTGGTTTAAGATTTATAATCCTCCAGGTTCAGAATTTCCTACCATTCATCTCTAGGATGTTATAAAGTATCAATTTCACATATTCTTATATTTAAGTGTGATAATGGTAATTTCATCAAAAAGATGTCAATATGTGTCACTGGCCAAATATATTGTAATGATGAATAAGTATCTTGATAATCTTCTGTGTCACACATTTACATAAAATTTGTATAATAAAAATCTATGTATGTTTTGTAAAGCAAAATATTTTTTAAAACCCATAAGATTATTTTTACTCAAGGGTTCCTTGAATAATTATTTTTGAAAGAAATAATGATTTTTTATGCCTTTCATGATCCTCTGATTTACCAATTTTATATATAGGAATGTAAGGCATTTACATTGAAAACATGAGATTCATGTATTATAGTGCAAATTTACTTTTCAAAGGACTCAATGAGCAAGCATATTGGAAAGGATTAATGAAGAACCAACATTAAACCCCTAGGTAACTTGGGATTATAATTCTCTGGTGATTCAAGCCATGAGACAATGAAGTTGGCAAGTGTCTGACTTCAGGATGGAGCCTCAACATTGTAACATCAGCCTCATGTATTACATATGGATCCCGTCTCCCCCTTGATCTAACCTTCCCTATTACCTGTATCTAAAGCTTCCATATTACCTGCATGTGGGTATTTTCGTAGTAAAGATCCATTTTTATTCTGATTGTGATTTAAAGTGAGAACCAAGTGTTTAAAGAAACAGATGTTTCCAACGGCACCTGGAATTGCTGTCCTGTTAGAACAGTCTTGGCACCAGTCTCCTAAAGGTGAAGGAGGTAGTCAACTGTCAAACCCAACTCCATGTTTCCTAGTGTAACTGCCAGACTTCTTTGCATCGCTGAAAGACTGTAATAATTATCTCACTCCTTTGGTTAAGAGTCATCACACATGGGCAGCAACTATATGCCCTATATGCTTACTGAAGGAAAGTTTCCTCTCATGTCACTCCTGGAAGGTCTTCTCTGTCATGTCCAATCTCCAGTAACCTGGCAGTTTTCTTCCACAGCTGTTGTTTATGACCTTCATAGCCCTCCACCTTCCATAGAATCTTCCAGGAAACCCTCAGCTCTACAGGTCTTTTATACTTCTCTCTGCACCCCATCTCATCTCTTCTTTTCCATTGCACATTGGTGTGTAACATCAGATCTGCTAATGTGGTGCTTCAGTTAATCTCTGTGGACCTTTCAGAGGAAACAACGGTACAAAATCCTCAAACCTTTCAGGCATGAGCAACTTTATAATGAATTTGGTACTTGGAAGTGTTTACATGAAATCAAACAAACAATAGATTGTAGAAACTCTAAAAGGACGATTTTGTAGATACATTTGCTTGAAATGGCTAATGTTCCCTTTGACATCCTTATTTCAAACAGATTCAATCTATTAATGTATTTTGGCTTATAACCTAATATTTCTGTTTTTTCCTAACATTTGGGTCTAGAGTATATAATTTTATTACAAAAATACCACATCTAATTTAAAAGGATTTAAATCTGTTACGTCAGTAAAATATGTAAAAGTCAAAGAAAAGTTCCTCACAGTCATCTTCATTGTAAAAGATTGGGCTACAGGCACACATTGTCTTAGGTTGGTTCATTTAGTAGTGATTGTGGAACGTTTGAATATATGGTCTTTTTCTCAGCTGACACTTCAAGAGAACATCTTAAAGAGGCATTAACTAAACAGAAGCATTTTCTTTAGGTAAAGGAATCATCAACCCCCATTATCCTATAAAAATTCACCTGCTTCTTTCATCTGAGATGAACTCAATCACCTTTTCCTGTGACTGCCATCTGTGTCCAAAAGAAGCTGTTACTCTAAAGCAAAACAGACTTGCAAGAATCAAATGATCAATCATCATCACATTGTGGTGCCTTCGACAGTTAATTTTCTAGAGTAATTTGTCATTGTAAGGAGCACAAGATTTGTCTGAATTTGTGTCAAAGGTTATTGACTGAATTGTCACCTCATCTTTTCAACCCATTTATTAATATGAACATGTTTGGACAGAGGCTAATGGCCTCACTGAGGAAATAACTCGTCCAAGTTAGGCAAATGATAAGTGTTGGAAATATTTGTTATTTTGCTCATTTTTCATGGCAGCATTTATTTAGAGGTTATCCAGCAAACTCCACAACCTTCTTTGTTCTGCATTGCTTCAGTTTTAGAAAATGTTAAGAATGATCCTAACCCTCTTTTATTTCTTACAAAATCCTGTATTGTGATATGATATACATTAAAATTAAAGTAGTGATTATATGGGAGTAAACATCTGTTTTCCACAAACTGTAAGTAAATCCATTGTATTTCTATGAATTGCTTTTGTCTTTATTTTTATATTTATTTACTTAGTGTGTTTGCATATCTGTGTGTTCTCATCCTGTATCTATACATATTTAACTATTGCTTGAACTAGACATTTTCCTAAAGGAAATAGTTGGACCAATGAGGAAATCTACAGACTTATGCTATTTGCATCTCTGCTCTCTGAGAGAGATGTCTTGTCAACAGTGTATTTGTAAAGCATGGTAGAGGATCATCAGATGTTGCACAAAAGTATACATTAATTATTCAAGACAAAAAATGGGAGTGATATTTTAATAAAACACCTGAGAAATTAGAAAACAGATAAATTGCTTTTGATTTTCTCCATTTTAGATAAGGTAAGATAAATAATTCGGTTCCATATTTCATCACAGAGCATGCAACTGAGGGTTTTCCATGTGGGAGACAGCTACATTTTAACGTCTGCCCGCAATTTAGAGCTTTTTTTAAAAAAAAAGTCAATTTTGATTAATACAATTTCAGCAACATGATTGCCCAAATATGAGCTGAACAAGGAAGACACCAATGAACATACCTAAGTGAATAAGGAAGGCCCATGAGGATTCAAATCAAAACAAAGAGTTCCCTCATCCTTCACCTAGATCCACTCCTATTCTATTTCCCTTAAGCAATGATCAGGCTTCCCAGGGATATCAACCTAAAATGTCAATAAGACTAGGCACAAAACCTCATATCAAGGCTGGACAAGGCAACCCAGTAGGAGGAAAAGAGTCCCAGGAACAGGCAAAGAGTCAGAGGTACTCTTACTCCAGCTGTTAAGAGTCCCACAAAAACCCATGCCAAATCACCACAGCAGGTATGTAGAGGACCTAGCTCAGTCCCATGCAGGATCTTTGATTGTTACTTCAGTTTTGGTGAGTCCTATGATTCCTGCTCAGTTCATTCTGTGAGTTATGTACCTCTGGTTCCTATAATTCTTCCACATCATCTTCTGTGGGATTTTCTGTTCTTTGCCTAATGTTTGTCTCTCCAGCTGCTCCCATGAGCTGCTGGAGGAAGCCTCTCTGATGACAATTGGGGTAGGCACTGATCTATGATTATAAGAATCATTTCATTGTCTTGTCTTTTATTTTGTCAGTAGTGCTTGGTTATACCCTATGTCTCTAGGACAACCACCTTTTGTTGGCCATCCAGGCAGTGTCAGGCATAGGCGCCCTCTCAGTGCTTGGACCTCAAGTTAGATCAGTCATTGTTTATATGTTGCATGTATTTTAATACACAAACATTAATGAACATCAATATTATTTATAAGAAATGATTCCTAAAAAAGACATTATCATATCACATGAGTGTCTTTCTGTAGTACATGTTAACCTATATGTCAACAATAAGGCATACCCATGATGGCTATAACTTCTAACAATTGTGTTATTACAGAACCAGCCTTTTCAGAACCCAAAGTATTTGTCCATTGAAATCCTAATTATGTATATGCGGTATGGTGTATGTTTTTAAATTTCTGAACTCTGCAAATAATACACATCTATTTGTCAAATTTCATTTCTTTGAGTACCCTTTGAGTTACTTCCTGGAAATGGAAATATACTGGTTGGTTACACAAAGAACAAGTAAGAATTGTTATGAGTAGTTTTTTCCTTGTTGGTCTGGTTCCACCTCCCCGCCAGCCCCAAATAACACACAGAGATGCTGTATTAGATGTAAAGCTGTAGGCCAGTTACTAGTTTCTTATCAGATAGCTCTGTCTTAAATATAAATCCATTTCTATTAATCTAAGTATTTCTACGTGGTCTCTTCTTACCAGAGAGAAGTCCAGCTTTCTTCTCTCTTGGTCCTCCATCTTGAATCTCCTCCCTATTACTTCCTTTTTCCTCTTAGTCTCCTAGTTCCACCTATCTTGGTTGCCTATTGTAAAACAGTGCTTTATTCATGAACCAATATGAGGCACATATTTACAGAATAACATCTCCCATCATCTCCTCTTTTTACTCTAAATAAAAAGAAGGGCATAGCATAGCAAAATATATCACACAACAGTTATCAATAAGAATCACAGTTAACAATATTTAGTCCATTAACATTTAGTAAGAATTAAAGAAAATATTCTATCATCTATCCTATCTTTGTGAGTCTAAAGTCTTATATGTAACTTATCTTTAATCCTAACTAAGGAAAACTATAACCATAACTATCTGTCTTCAATTCTATCAAAGACCACAGAAGGATATATATAAACTCTTGAAATGACAGAGACAACTTGCCTGATCAGGCACCTGAAGTTCTTCTGTAATGTTCCATCTTCAGTCCATAGGCCATAGTGTGTCTGGCAGACTCCTCAGCAAAGCAGGAAAATAAACTGTCTACCTGTATTGGCAGTTGTCAGTCACTTTTTCTCTGTGTCCTTCAGACTGTCTGGCAGACTCTTTCATGAAGCAATAACCCTGTAGCATCTTGTCCATCTTGTATGAGAAGTCATTTTCCTCTGGGTCCTGCTTGTCCAGTTTATACAGCATAAAATTCGAACAGTCTAGGCCAGAATATTTTCTTGCCCAAATGGCTAGTCTTGCCATATTGAAAGCAAATTCAATAATGAGTCTCTTCGACGTCCATATTCCTTTCTGATGCAGGTGTGCTGTCAGGAGCAGTTGAGCCTCACTGTTAAGAAAAACCCTAAACCATTTTAAATGTCTTTGAAAGGCATTTAAAGGTCTTTGAAAGGTTTGAAGAATACCTATCCATCTCAAATACATATTGAAAACCTGAATAACTTAACTCTAAGTTTTGATTATCATAGGCAACTATCTATAATCTTTACTAAGTTATACACTACATTTCTAAACAAGAGAAATATACATATTAAATTGTATCAATAAAAGAATATCCATTCCAAAACAAATTATTCATATCTACACCATAATCCCCTTTTTACCTTTAAAGATATTGGTTGTGATCATTAACCATTCATAACCAATCCCATATAAAAGTAAACACACATTTATAAACAATATTTGTGAATTTGGGCATCATTCTTTCCAAATTGCTTTCTGCTGGTAGGGGGCACTGTCATGGGGATCCTAAGAAGATGCAGAAATCTTGGTTGCAGTCTGTAAGGCTGCCTTGTCCCAACTGTTTTGAAAGTTGTATCACTTGGGATGCTGTATCAGGGGGTCTGGCTTGAACAAACCATGTTAGTCTACAAGGAATCCACAGCTTTTCATTTTCTGTGGAAACAAAAATAGAAATCCTTTTCCCCAGTAACCTGTCCTTAGATTTAAAATTTGAAGTCAAAACATTTTTAAAATATATAAATTGGATTAATCCAGCAGCATTTGTTTTAACACTAGTTGCTGTTTCCTCAGCAGTCAAATAATTTTAAGATAACAGAACACCACATAGTATCCACACTCTTTCTGTGCTTTTCATCTTTATGTGGGTTTTTTATAACTCTATTTCTTTTACCTTTATTTTTTTTTTTTTATTTCTTGAGCAGGGTTTCTCTGTGTAACTTTTATTTATCCAGGAATTTTGTATACCAGGTTTTCTTTGAAATCACAGAGATATGCTTGTCTCTGTCTCATGAGTGCTAGAATTAAAGGCTTGTGTCACCATACCCAGCTACTGTCTTTCTTTTTTATTATTGTTTTTTAAACCATTGCATCCTGTTCCTTTTTCTCACCCAAGCCTACGTATATTATAAAACACGGATTTTCTTTATCTGAATCTGTCTTTACTGTAAATCTTTATCTTTTTCTGGCCAGGAGTCTTTTATCTTGTAAACAACAACATTGCTAAAATGAAAGTCACAGCTGTATTAGTCCTGGTCTATCAAGGATGGTGGTGGGTACCTTTACTGCCAGAACTGAGAGCTGTACTTACTCACTACCTTGGTCTAAGCTGCCATCCAGCAGCATGCTGCCTGCTTGGAGATGTGGTCACGGTCACTGCCATTGCTAGCTCTCATACACACCGTACACACCATTAAGTTGTTAGCAGAGTTCTTTAAAAGCCTTGAGGTTTTTTTTTTGTTTTTGTTTTTGTTTTTGTTTTTTTTATGCTGAGTCAGGAAATCGCCCTTAAAGGGGCCGTGCAAGTTTCTGCTTGTCTCTAGCAAAAGAGTCCAATAGAGAAAAATGATGTTATCAAGAAGTCCTTGCTTGTCTCTTTTGTTTCTAAAATCCTTTTTTAAGGTTTTGTTAAGTTTTAAGTGTTAGTTCTTATTAGCCACATTGTCGGCACCAATTGGCTAGCATATTATCAGTCAATTTATAATATTTGTCATTGATATCAACAAATGCTTTTAGGGATAAAGCAAAAATTACCAAACTGATCGCGATTATAATCAGCATTATGTAAATTACAGGTAAGTTAATTATCCCATCATTTAATTGTTCCACTTTTAAACCATCCATTGTGGAATCATACAGAGACCTTGCAGGCATTTTGATGTCTTGAATGGGATGGACAGGGACTCTAGCACTCAGGACCCAGAGTACTGAGTATTACAGCTCAGATGGAAAGGTATTCTGGCACTTGGGAGCCAAGGAATAACACAGGTCACAGTAAGCATAGCAGCTTACAGCCCTGCTTCAGAGAAAGTCTTCCCCAGTGTATCAGCTCTACTCAATCAGGAGAGGGTTTCCCCAGCAAAGTTGTTACAGTTCAGCTCCAATCCCTTAGTGAGTGGAGTATAACAATTTCACTTTGCCTCTCTGCTCAGGGTGGTCTCTGTATCTCTGCTCTGTCAAAAGCAGTGAAAGAAGGTCTCACTCAAACTTCATTCAAGAGATTTATTAGGAGGGAAGAATTCAGGAGAGTGGCTGCCCTCTGCCAGGGTGGCGGAGGACAGCCAGGGAGACCAAAAGCTTAACAGACATGGGATTTATATAGGAATTCTTAGAGGGTGAAGTTTTCCTAGGGAGATTTCAAGAGTGGGCATTGGTCAGATTTCAATCCTTGAGCTCATATTGGCTAGATCTTATGCTCAGGGATTTGTTGGTTTCTGCACACCTTTAGGGTCATATTTGGCTCTGGTATCAGGGCTAAAGTGTGTTTTTTTTTTTTTTTTTCCACTGGTCCTTTTTAGTCTTTTGGCTCTAACTTTAGGACCAGAGTGTGTTTCTTTCACTGGCTCTGACTCCAGGGACAAAGTAGGTTTTCTTGACACTGGTTTCAGGGTCAGGGTACATTTTTTGGTTCTGGTTACAGGGCCAAAGTGCATTTCTTTGGCTCTGCTCAGAGTGTGTTTCTTTGGCTGGCCCTCTTTTCCTACAGACCTAACTCCTTCTACCATAATATTGTTTCCCAATTTTTAATGTGGGGAAAATCTCTTATCTCTTTAAAAAAAAATAATTCCCCTACTTTAAAACGTCCAGTTGTCTTACCAAATCTGCTGATGAAGACAGTGAGGTATGAGGCTAGCTGTAGCTGTGTAGTATGTCTGGGTGGAGAACACAGATAGTACACAGGTTGGCTGAGGACAGCTGTCACTGATCCAGTGTCAGCAACCCAAGGAAGGGGTCCAGGGGAAGTCCACAACTCACAGGGAACAGGAGCCAAAAAGCCAGCCATCTGAAAGGAGACCCAGAGAACCTGCCAAAACAGCTTGTGGTGGGTGGGAAATGAGAGCATAGAGTTGCCTGAAGGCAGCACTTTCCCAGGCAAAGGGCTAAGTCCCAAGGTGTTTGGAACCCAGGTGCCTGTGGAGTTTGGGACTCGAGGAGACTGCTATAGAGAGGCTGCTTCAGGGAAAGCACAGACTCGCTAAGAAGGCTTGGGGAAGGAAAGGAAAAAACATCCCAAGTTGTGGTGACTCCACGTGGTGCTGCTCCCTCGAGTAGCTCCATTGGGTGCCAGCAGCTGCAAAGCCATGGGCAAGTGGCTGTCTGGTGAATGTTTGCCCGGAGTTGGACACCAGGTGAAGCATATCTAATTAGTCTTGTCAACAACAACAACAACAAAAAAAATTGGGAGTCAGATATTAGGATAAAAACCTTAAAGATCAGAGAAACAGGGGAGCAGCCATGATTGCTTCCATTCCTGCATCCAAAACCCTGCCTTACTACTTCCTGTGTCCTCTCTGTCTACAGTCCTCCACACCTTTATGGTGAATTTTGGTCAGCCAGTGGCTAGATCCATCTTCTGACTCCAAGCAAGCATTATTTGTCAAAATAAAAATGAAAATATCACATAACAGAGGACATATTGTTTCCTCTAGGTAATCTTTGTATGTGATCTATTGTAAACCAAAGGAGAAAATCACAGTAAATCTTTCTCCATTAATACAAGTCTAGTAAATAAATACCTCAAAGATAATTGCAACTTTTCTTTATTTAAAGCAAAAAATAATAATAACATTCTAATTCAGAAGACAGATGTGTTTGTTATAGATAGTGGATTATAGAGATAGATAAATTGGAACCAAATTTAGCACTACATTTTTACCATTGGAAAGAGAAAATGCTCTTCTAAAATACATAGTTTTGAATTATGTTCACAAGGATGAAATAAAATGTCCCTTGTCAAATTGTTTAATAAGTGCAAATGGATTTACAGGAATTGTATTGAGAGCTAAAATTCCCGTTACTTTACTGAAATATTTGAAACATTGTAAACTTGTAATTTTGTTAGCCAAAGTATATGTTCCAATAATTTCAAGTGTGGTTAACATCAGTTAAGGCACAATTCTAATTAGTTAGAGGACAAGGAGTATGCAGTCAGTAATGCAAGTGTATCAATTCCTAGGAAGACTTACATTAATCCTGAAACTTGGGATATTCCTAGATGTCAACTCTCCATAGTTAATGTACTTTTTGAGAAAACCACAGTGAAGTCTGTTTCTAAAGTAAACTGATACATGGCATTTTTCAAGGCCATTATTTTCTAGGTGGATGCACACATCAGGACAATCTTATTCTTACAATTGCCTCCTGCTCTGCACTATCTTTCATTTGAGGAATATGCACTTTTCTATATTCATACAATAAAATCTAAAACAACAAATTGGGCTTCTTGGCATTGGATCATTCATACTCATTTTTATTTCTAATATTTTTAGTGATTTAAAATACATTTTATTAATTTGTTTTATTATTTAAAGTGAATTTTTAATATGCAATATATACAGATTATGCCCCCCCCCAAATCTTCCCAGATGCCTCCCTCTACCTGCCCACTCATCCAAAGGTCTCACCACCAATGGTTCAGAAATTACAATTCTTAAAAATAATCCCTTCTGTCAAGCCTCGAATACTAGTCTTAGTGAGTGAAAGCATGATACCATCCAGTCTTCAGAAATCAAGACAATAGAAAAAGTTGCTAAAACTTGTTTGCCAAGGAATTAATGGAAGCCTGAAGTAAATACGAGGATGCTAATTAAGTTGTGAGAAAAGAGAAGACTAGGAAGGAGAGAGACACAAATTCCACACAAAGCTGCTGACAGCAAATTAAATAAGCAGCCATTTTAGATGCACTTACTAACTACAATTAAATGATGTGAATCATTACATTGTAAACTTTGAAGTTCTCTCTATTTTAGTGAAATCTATTGGATATACACACAAACTTTCAATGAATGGTTCACTTAATGTATTTGAAAAATAAACAAATGGAATAAATACTTATCAAATGACATCACAAAGACAAACCTTAACTCATTACTGGAAGTACTGGATCCATAATCCTATGCAGGATAAAGGTCCCTTTCCTAAACCTGAATAGTTCTGAGGGAAATTTGTGTTTAATGTCATGACTACTGCAGATTTACCACTGTCTGGCTATAGTTTCCTTTGTCAATAGGTGAAAACAATAGGCGTTAGTTTAGTAGGCTAGAGTCACAACCATTTTTTTCTTCTCTTTTGAGGATTTCCAGGTAGAGAACAAGACTGAGAGACTTCAGTGCTTCTACTCAGTTTTGGCAGAGAGAGAAAACAAGATCCGTAATGTTAGCTAAGCCTCAAGTGGACAGGTATGTAAATATTTGGTATTTAATTAGCTAGCTTGATCAGACTAGATTACAGAACATTTATTTTTAGCTCAATTTAAGATGCCACACGTTTTGTGTAATGGAATTTGATATTTATTCTATTTTATTATTCAACTCATGAATATCTGAACTTTCACGGGAGATAGAAAGGTTAATTGAGTAAAGAAAATGGGGTTTGAGGTAAAGATTTTAGACTGTGCCTGATGTCTGAATACAAAATGTCCATGGTCTCAAAGGGAGTATCAGGAGAAGGGCACTGCTCCATGTAAATGTGAGGAGTTATTTTATCCAGGGGCCTTGTGTTTAAATTGTTTCATTAGCCATTATTTTTGCTTTGGTATGTATAAAAAAAATCTAAAAATCATGTCCAAGATTAGCTAAAAATTTAGAGAGGTTCATGACATCTGGACTATAAATTCTTGTATCTTAAAAGTGGAAATAAATGACCAGAGTTCACAATACATTATCATTTTATTTTTTTTAATTTCATATATATATATATATATATATATATTATGACAGAAACAAGAGAAAGTAACAATTACCTTTGTTTCCCAAGCCATTTTTTTTGCAACACATAAAGAGTTTATTTCAAATTTCTATCACTGAATAGATGATCAAATCTGAGATGATCTTGCATAAAACATAAGAAGGAAACATCAACACATATTGGAACTAATCGGTAATCAAGATGACAAGAGAAAGGGCATCAAAGAAGGCCTGAATCCCAAAGTACATGGAGTGAAGGGACAGGAGACACGAGAAACTGGCAGCAAGACACGCTTTCTGATCAAGCTGCAAAATTTTAGTTTTCTCAAGCATATTATATAGTGGTTAGGGCAAGAAGCTAGGTAAGGTGGGGAATCAGAGGAGGTGGTGGGTGAGGATGGGGGTGTTGTTGCCTGGTAACTGGACCACCTGATGTTCTTCATTATAGGTCACAGAAGGTGAGCAGGATATGCAGATAAGCAAGTTGTTAGCCGGGGAAGAGGTCTTTGGAGTTGCTAAATAACTGCATAAGGAGGGGTTACCTAATTGTATCCCTTAAACCCTAAATTCTACTTCTCAGGAAATTGGGGAGGAGCAGAAGGTAGATTGGACCTGAAGGCTGAATCTTCTAACTCAATGGGCTATTCTAAGAAAAAGCTGGCAATCTCTACGGCTTATGCCATGATCGCTCCCAGCAAATGATAGGAATTGCTGATAAGTTTAGTAGTATTTTCTCAGGGTCATTTTTCTTAATAGAAAAATATGAGTGTAATATTTCAATTCTTGCAACATACAAACTACTACTATTTCTTTAAAATACTATCAATAGTTCCTTAAAATACATTTATATATAATATTCATCATTACCTGTGTCTTCACGAGCACTACTGAATAGGTTTCCAGTATCAGACAAGGTTTTCTTCTTGTGAGAGCTGTTGCTTACCACCAGGTATGCTTGACATTACTGCACCATTGGAGTTATAATACTGTGTTTTTCATTGATGTGATTTGTAGGTGTCATGGAACCATTGATTGTTTCTCTACTTTGAAAGTTTTGATGGCACCTTCTGCCATCATGAAAGACTTAGTCCTCAGGGAGGGGGTGTTCAGTTCAAAATTAAAGGTTACTTAAACCTTAAAACTGAGGAAATACTGTACATTCATGCCTATGTGTTCTTTACGGAAAAGAAGTATATAAATTGTCAATAAATATATCATGGATTATATCCCTATTATTCATTTTACTCCACTTTTAATTTCTCTGACCATCAACTCCCATGTTCTCAATGTCTCAAAAATATATTCCTCATCTCATTTTCCCTGAAAATTGCAGGGATTTCATCTACAAAGGACTTGTTTCAGTGTCTGGTACATATCAGAGTTTCCTAAAGGAAATATGTCTTTTTTTTTTTTAAAAAAAAGAAAAAAAAGAAAAGAAAAAAAAAAGACTGTGTCTGAGTCGTACTTGAGCTGCAAACTATTCCCAAAGGCAAGCAATTTCCTTCCCTTAAGTCAGGAAAGGAAATGATCAACTCAGTATTTTATACTAACTCAGTATTTTATACTACTTTTATACCAGGTACTATTTATTATTAACTCATTTCATTTTTAAATTAATCCTGAGATAAATTTATTATTATTATATCCATCTCATATGTGAGCACCCAATGTGTGTAAAACAAATAATTTGCTCGAGTTCACAGTCCATGCTGATCTGGGTTTCAAAATTAAGTAATTGGATTCAATTGCTTAAGCAAGAGGATTTCCTACTATAAATTGTCATGAAACATTGCTTGAAAGTGGAAATGTTGAAAACATTGTTTTTAAAGCATTGAACATATGCAGGAGTCTGTCGAGAATACTGGAAATTTTCAGAGAACATAGGGCTTAGCATATTGTCAGTAAGATGAAGAGTTGTAATGAGCATAAACAACAAGAGAAGCCAGAAAACTCATCTCTCTTGCAGCATCACTCCATCAAGACATAGAAAATAGCCTAAGTGGAATAGGAAGGTCGTGTCATCATTTTCAGCAATAAAGATGACTAGGAGAGTGTTATGAAATAAATCAGGCACAAAGAGAGACATAATGCATGATCTTCTCATATAATTTATTCACATGTTTAATATAAAAATACAGAAGAGGGTGACACTTATAAAGGCTGGAGGTTGGGTACATGGGAATGACGGAGATGTTAGTCTAAGTGCAAACAATTTCAGATAACAAAAATTAATTCTGGAGACATTTTGTAGGGTACATTGGGACATTGTCAAGACAATTATATTATATTATATTTGCATAGAACAGTGTTTTGCTTTTGAAAATCTCTAAATCATGTAACCCAAAATTTATCACATGCCTCTTACAATTCACAGATTTTTTTAGAAATATTACTTTGATCATTTCATACACACCTTTATAGATCTAATAATTATATCAATGGGACACAGGTACAGTTGACACAGGAGAAAACTACAGCTTCTGGCAAGGTATATTGGGTGTAAAACGAACAATGTGTGCAGGAAAAGGAAATAGATGATCATTCTTGCACAAAAGGTGCTATTTTTCAATGATTCACAAATGACAGTTTTAAAAATTGTGATGGATGAGGCCATGGACAGTAATGAAAATCATCTGAGGACATGTCAACCAAAATACTGAGTTGATCATTTCCTTTCCTGACTTAAGGGAAGGAAATTGCTTGCCTTTGGGAATAGTTTGCAGCTCAAGTACGACCCAGACACAGTCTTCATTGAAATGAAAGTTGTTCAAGCTAAGGAAAGCACTGTGTCACCTGTGTTGTGAGTCTCCTCTTGTCTCATATGATATAGTAGAGAAGTCACTGGATTGTGAATGGAAGCACTTTAAGTCTTGTCACTAAAATATACTATTTGTTTCCTGTACTTAGACTTGTTTTCCCCAAGTATTTGTTTGCACATAAGGAAAATGAAAAAGAACGATATTTTTGTAAGACCCTCAGAAGGAAGAGTCTTCCAGTTTTGGTCGATACCCCAAGAACTCAATGTCCAGTCCAGTTGCTGCAAAAGGCAAGAGGCTTTAATGAACAGGAAACGTTTGCGCAAATGGGCTCCTCCAGCATGAAGGCTAGAGAGAAGTCTCCTCCCCTGGGCCTAGGTGTTTTTAAAGGCAAACCCACAAGCTTAGGGAGGGGGTGGGACCCTCTGTCCATTGAGTATGTGACCCTTGGAGGGTGGATGGTCTGCTATTAGGATCAACAGACCTTAGGGCCTCAGGATATGCTAATTAATTTTCTCTGGCCAAACCGGAGTTGGCAGCTATCTCTTTGTTTCCTAAAGACCCTATTCACCATCTGCTGACTCACAGGAAAGGAAGGGCAGTGTGAATTCTTCTTAACTCAGGGCCTTGTGAGAGGAAGTTAGCAAATTCCAAGGAACAGATATTGGCTTCCAGGTTAGTCCATCATTAACATTACTTTTTGGTCTTTCAATTTTGTCTGTGCATTGGTTAATGTATAGATTCCATTTGGATGCAGATATTCCGTGTATGCTTATGGCTCTCTAGTTTATGAAAATCTATGAAGGAGAAGCTTGAAGGGAATAAATGGAAATTATAATAAGAGAAAAATTATTTTAATATATCTTAAATCCTATTGTCCTCCTCGAAAAGATCTTTATAAGGCTATATTGTTGTGAGCTGGCTTTATTTGATTGTGGTATAATATATATATATTTATGAAAATATGATTTTGTATACCTTGTATATGTGTCTATATATAAATACAGACTGCATTTTCTTGTTAATCAAAACTTAACATACATGAAAAATGTAGATGCTCTTAGAATTGAAAAAAGTACACATGTTTTTAAGAAGATTCCTAGTAAAAAGAAAAATTGAAAGAAAATAATTGTTTCCACATCTTTAACCTGATTCTGAGAATGGTCTTTGAACATGTAGCCTCACTGTAGGGGTGGAATTATAATTACATTTGTGATAGAAAGATAGGCAGGAAGGGAGGAAGGAAAGGAGGGAGGGAGGGAAGCAGGCAAGAATGAAAGAAGGAAGGAAAGTAGAGAGAGTGGAAGGAGGGAAGAAGGGAGGGAAGAAAGAAAAAAGTGAGGATGTTTCCATTGTGTTGGTGGATGCAATAAGACACAAGCTTATTTCCCATTCCAGAGAAGCATGGTTGTACTGTACTTACTGCTCTCAATACACTTCCTCTGAGTATCTTTTCATTAGTTTTCCCATATGGAGTGGATACAGAGAGACAGACATCTGTAAGAGATTTGATAACCCCACATAGCTCTTTCTGGTGGTGCACACAGGTAGGATATGATGAAGAAGAAGGGCAGAGGCACCATAGGTTTCTCATACTGACTCAACACGATTTTTTATTTGGTGAGATTTGCCACTACCATAATAGTTAGTTTGCTTTCTTTCTTGTAGGTGGCAGTTTGAACAAAAGTAAAAATGTAGAAGGTTGAATAAGAAGGTATGACTAAATTTATTACAAAGGAGGCTTTGTGTTTAAATGCATGCTGAGTTTCTTCATTAGAAAGAAAAGTTGCTACTTTATGCATGATAAAATACATTATCTGTGGGTAATTCCAGATGGGAAGGCAGAACTGTTGGTAACATGTGAAGATGGATTTCCCCTGCTTATCAGAAGCCCTTGAAATAGGGCTTCAGAGTGCCAATTGGATGATAGCCTGTTATCCGAGGAAAATATCCAAATAGCACTATTATCTGCTAGATTCAGTATAAAATACTAGCCTCTCTTGAAATTAATAGATTACAAAGAATGATTTACCAAATCCACCATAGAAAAATATTGTTTTGCCATATGTAAACAAAGTAAATTATGTAAATCTTCTCTTCTCTCCCATGACTATTTAATGGAAATCGAAGGAACAAAAGCCTTAGAATTATGGGTAGACTCTACTTCACATGACCTGTCAGATCTACATGACCCCAACTGGATGGCATTCCCCTACATATGGAATTGGAGGGGGATGGGAGGGGAGGGTGGTTAGAGTGCATATGAGAGGGCAGAGAGGGTAAAAAGGAGGGAAGGAGGGAAGGAGGGATGAAGGGAGGAAGGGAGGAAGGGAGGGAGGGAAGGAGAGAGAACTGGGATTAACAAGTAAAATAAGTTCAAGGACAAGTTACTGGGGAAAAGGATTTCTATTTTTGTTTCCAAAGAAAATGAAAAGATGTGGATTCCTTCCAGACTAATGTGGCTTGATCAAGCCAGTCTGCCTGAAACAGAGTACCAAGTGATCCTATATTCAAAACAGCTGGACAAATCAGCCTTACAGACTACAGCCAGGATTTCTCCATCTTCTTCGAATCCCCCATGACAGTGCCCCTTACCAGCAGGAAGTAATTTGGAAAGAATGACGCCCAAATTCCCAAATATTGTCTATAAATGTTTGTTTTCATTTAAATGGACTTGGTTATATAAAATAAATAAAAAAAGAATTATGGGTAGACTCAAATTTTCTCTTGATAATTTGTCTAGTGACAAATTATGTCTGTTATTTTTTAGCTTAAATTTTATTTTTGTGATTAAAAATGGCACCAGCTATTATTTTCTTTGTGTTATGAACCCTGTCTGGCTGGTTATAATATATCCTTAATCTTCCATTCCTTAGAATGATAGGACTATGCACTAACAGTTTTTCTCTGGATTAGGTTCCAATATCATACTGGACAGAAAAGCAAAATGTCTGTCATGTATATGACTATTTTGGAATGTCTGATATGCAGCAGGCCTTAAAAAAAAGAGAGAATTGTACAAGTACATGAAAATTATCAAAGGGAATGATAAATGATTTCATTTTCAAGTAAGAACTGAAAATATGCATATTTTTATTTATCCTAAGGCTACAACTACAATATCCTTAAATAATAGTCTGCAATGTTATTTCCTGTGGAGTTGTGGGCTGGAAGTCTAAGTAAGAAAATCTGAGGAAGATGAGTAGTATTCATCCATAGCAAAGAATGCAGTGCTTATTTAGGCCGATTGTCAGATTTTTCAGTATGCAAAAGTCACAAAAAAATATATGAAGAGAAAACTTGGCTTCTGGAAAATGCTTGTTCGATATTTCTCTAAGTGAAACTAGAGTACCATTGACACAGCTACACCTGCCTTCATGAATTTAGTGAGCCCTGATGTGTCTGTTGAGCAAATGAATATGTGAATGATAGAAGCCATTTTAATTCTAACCAAACTCTGCAAATGAAATGAATGAAGCTTTGGAAACTTGCAATTTACTTAAGTGGAAGTTAAAAATAAGACTCATTTGGCCTCTTACAAAATTGGATGGAATGGGGAAGATGCCAAACAAGCAGGAGATAGGATTTTAGGATTAAGTCTCATTACAGCAAGGTGGAAGAAGCTTCCAGAGTTAGATTATAGACACATGGATATCATTTTCAGTTGGATTCTTCTATTGGCTCTAAAGCATTTAAGGAAAGCAAAGAGATCTAGCAACATGCTGGGCAATAGATCAGCGTGAATGAGGCTGATTTGGAGTATCTTCTGGTAGAATGAAAAACAGAGAAGCAAGTTCTCCAATCCCAGTTTAGCTGGAATAGAGATTTCTTCCAGAATTCTTGAAAACAGGATAGAAAACAAGCAAATCTACTCTCAGGGTTGCAAAACACAGAGAAGAGATAGAATGTGTAAATAACAAGATTCAACATTTTAAGTAGAGGAAACAACTCTTTAAAGTGATAATCTAGAGAGTTTTTTGTCTTCAGATCATATAAATTTGTTCACAGATATTTGGAGGAATACCTAGTAGTGATGTGAGATAGAGACCATGTTTGGGTCACTTTTGGGAGTGAGAATTTTGAGGGAAATTTTGTGAAGTGTTTTATATATGTTTTTGTGTTCAATGCTTTTGCATTGAAACTTTTCCTCATTCAGGAAAGGGTCCTCCCCAGACATATAATGAAACTTGCAAAACTCATAGAGTTTTGAGGTATACAAGAGCTCTTCCAAGGTTATAAATCAGGAAGTAATTACTCCAGAATAGACTCTCTTCATTGGTGCTGACTAGAAGTTGTACAGAGAGCTGTAGGCATGCAACTTCCCTGAGCTATCTCCCATAGTATGGTAGTTTATGTGACGTTGGCAATGCAGTTGCTTTTAAGTCACCCATACTCACATAGTTGAGCTCCAGCAAGCTCATTGGCCCACCAAGGCAGACTTGGGTATATTTGGTATGAACAGATATTAGATTATGCCATTTTAGGAAAAAGTCCCACAACAGCAATGTAAGGAGCTTTGAAAGAATCCCATATAAAAGTGACATTGTATTACTATAATTGACAGGTAAACCAAGCAGTTAAAATCTAGCTAAGATTCAGTTCCATAGTATTCTTTACTGGTAGACAGGTTAACATGTACTTCTGAAAAACTATGGTAAGTTTAATTTTAGCTTTTTTTTTTTTTTTTTTTTTTTTTTTTTACAGGAAGGATGGTAGTCAAGTTATTCCTGAGGCATTTTTATCTCCCTGAACCTGAGAATAATAACTCGTACAGAACAGGTCCCTAGATAACTTATTAAACAGATTGTCTTGAATCCTTACTGTTTAATACCTTTTCGTATTAAAGTCATCCTTATGGACATAGACATTCCCTAACAAAACACATATTGATTAAGAATCACATATGCAAATCACACATAGGGGTAAAGAATCATCTCTCATCAGCTGTAAAACAGCAGGCTAATGTAAGATTGTATAGAATATTAGGAGACCTAAGCAAAACCTAAACTACCCAAACTGGTTGTATGCCATGGTTGGCATTCCTATCCTAATAAGTTATAAATGTACAGTATATGAATAGAGTAAAGTACATTTTTTAAGGAGTGATGGTATTCCAGGATGAATCCAAGTATTTGGCATGTGAAAGGGAGAGGCCAGGGGACGAACATGTGGGTATATGGAATTGTTTTATCCAAAAAGTACATATCATTCATTAAAAATAGAATAAGGAAAACAATAATTTTGGTAGCTTCCAAGATAATTTTGATTTAGCAATTTTAATTCAGCAATTTTATACTAACATAGACCCAATAGCCTTCCTCACTCCAGACTGCTTTCCAGACGTTTTTATAATATAAAGCTAATTGGATTTTGCCTCAAGGCCTTATGAACAAACAGCTATGGTTGATATTTATGTATCTATATTGAATTAAGCAATTTTGGCTGAGGAACAAGGTCACATCCAGTGTTTCTTTTTATATGTTTAGAGCAAAGGAGAGGAAAGTGTACTTTCTTAATGTTTCTTTCTCGTTGATGAAAGCAACCATTGACTGTTCATAAATTGTTGGAAAATGATAGTGCAAATCTACTTCAAGTGATTTATAAATTGGCTGAAAAAGCTACCTTATTTGGAGAAAAATATCTTATATGCACATTTATCATACACACAGCTTTCAGGAAACACTAGCTGCCTGCAATTTGTAGTTCTCAAATTTCTGAAGTTTAAAAAGACCATTACAAAAGTTTTGAAAAATCCAAATAAAGTGGATTAAATAAACTCTAAATTGGATTTTATAAAGCTGGAGAAACAGAGCCCCATCTGTCTATGAATTTCCACAGAATTTATTTAAGTCTGATGAGTTAGAGCTTGCTTCAAAGCCAGTGGAAGCAATGTTTAAAGTTCAGGTTTATAGCAGTGTAGGACAAGCTGAGACACTTACATTTTATGGCAAATTTAATTCTACATTCACAGATAGTTATATGTAAGAGGGGAGGCATGGAGAAATTCTCTTTAACAACTAAAATTATTGCATAATTTTAAATGTATATGATTAAATCCTTAAGCAATTCAAATATTTCTTTCTAAAATGGATCCATTGTTTCTTGAATTTGTGTAATTAGGGCCTTGCGACATGAATTTGTACCTGTGGATATGTCTGAAGTAGTACTGAAGTGAAACTAAAATTGAAAGAAAGTCCCTGAAGTTGGGGACTCCAAATTCTAACATCACCCAAGTGGTCCTGAGGGACTTGCTGAAGTTCACTGGCTTTTTCTTTATAGGAGAATTTGACGAAGCAGTGCTATGTTCTTTCTCTCACAGGACTCTGAGGCTGACATAAAAATAATGCATCAGGATAGTCATCAAATAAAATCCTCCTGACTTGTGTAGCATCAAAGGTTTCCCTTGAAATGTATCAGTTAGCACTTGCTTTCTAATCTTTAAAATTATTCTTTAAAAGTATTCTCCATTTGCCCATAAAATGTATACTGTCTAGTTCCCGAACATTTCAAAGAACAAGCTCTCAGACATATTAATTTGTTTGTCTTTTGGTTTGTTGTTTTGTTTATTCATTGTTTTCTGTTTCATTAATTTTCTTTTCTGCAAAGTTATAGGTTTCATAATTGTTAATTGTGAACTTTCATTGTACATTCCAGCCACAGTTCTCTCTCCTATACCCCCTCCTGCCCACACTTGCCTCCTTTCACTTCAACCCTTGTCTCTCTCCCAGCCCAACCCAGTCCACTCATTCTCACCAGTAAGAGCACTCATGGGGACTCATCCCAGTCTGGCACAATATGTTGGGGCAGGACCCTTCACCAAACTCACATAAAGTATCTGAACATATATTTTTTATATTTTTTGATGAGCATTGATATAATCATTTCAGAGTAAAAATAATAACTGAATGATAAAACGCATCTCAACTTTCTGAAGAGTAATTGAAAACAAAACTGAGCTGCCCAGCTTTTGTTTGAAAACACAGGTTTTATTGGTAGACTTTTGCCTGGATAGGAGTAGAATCTCTTTTTATGCTAAACAGATATGAGATGCTTTCTTAATTTTATTTATTTATTTATTTATTTATTTATTTATTTAAATATCGATCCCAGTTTCCTTTCCCTTCCTCCCTCTTTAACTCTCTCCCCCCTCACATGCACCCTGACCACCCTCCCCTCCCAGCCCCCCCCCCACTCCACAAGTACGGTGATGCCATCCAGGAGGGGTCATCTAAATCTGTCAAATCATTTGAAGTAGGGACTAGGACTTCTTTTCTGTCTCTAGGTTAAGGGAGTATCCCTCCATGGAGGGTGTGCCTGCAAGGTCCTTTTGTGCACCTGGTTCCACTGTCTGAGGTCCCTTAGACTGCTCAGGCCTTCTAGCTGACCCCATGTTCAGGAGGTCTGAGTCAGTCCCATGCTGGATTCCCAGCTATAAGTCTGGGCGCCCATTAGCTCCTTCCTGTTTTGGTCAGTTGTCTCCATGTGTTTCTGCAGAGTGGTCTTGTCCTCCCTCTCTGCATCTGGATTCCAGTTCGGCTCAGTGTTTAGTTGTGGCTGTTTGCTTCTGTTTCCAGCAGGGACTAGATGAAGGCTCCATGATGGCAGATAAGTTAGTTGTTGATCTCACTATCCTGGAAGGGCATCTATTGTAGCCTTTCCACGGTTGCTCAAAATGTTAGTTGGAGTCAATCTTGTAGGTATCTGGACATTTCTTTAGGTTCAGTTTTTTCTTCAATCTTGTAATGGCCCCTCTTTTATTCTCTCTCTCTCTCTCTCTCTCTCTCTCTCTCTCTCTTTTGTCTTCTATTCCTCCCCTGACTCAATCTTCCTAGACCCACTCGTTTCACTCTCTTCCCCTTCTCTTTCTCCTAGTTCCCTCTCCACACACTGTTTCCCCACTCCCCATGTGTTCTGGAGAACGTGTCCCTTTCCCCTTCTGTGAGGGACCTTATATGAATCTCTTAGAATCCACCATGTATACTAGTTCCTCTGGTGATGTGAATTATAGGCTGGTGATCCTTTGCTCTAGGTCTAAAATCCATATATGAGTGAGTACATGCCATGTTCCTCTTTTTGTGACTGGGTTACCTCATTCAGGATGGTTTCTTCAAGTTCCATCCACTTGCCTGCGAATTTCAAGATTCCATTTTTTTAACCCCCCGCAGAGTAGTATTCCATTGTATAGATGTGTCACATTTTCTTTATTCATTCTTCAGTTGAGGGGCATCTAGGTTGCTTCCAGTTTCTTGCTATTACAAATAATGCTGTTATGAACATAGTCGAACACATGACTTTGTTGCATGGATGTGGATCATTTGGGTATATGCCTAATAGGGGGACTGCCGAGATGCAATGACAGCATGTATGCCTCCTGTTTCCCTGTACAGGCTGGTTCTTGGCTTATCTTTCTTCAACTCACTGTGTATGTACATGTAAGGATCAGGTTGGTTTTGGCAGTGGCAATATGACCAAGAAGCGGACATCTAGTGGAAGGTCTGAAGCACATACATCAGTAATATAAAGTAAGTCCATTAATTCATTAACCTATGTATCTACATATCAATTTCTATTCAAGTTAATCAAAGGTAACTTCCAAAAGAACCCTAAAGTTCAAGGAATAACAACTGTTAGATTTAACTCCTGTTCAGTAAAGATGTGTTGTCATTAAGTCCAGAGGCTTCTAAACATTTAAACAGATCCCTGTCATGCTAACAATTGTACTATCACAAGTTTGAAAATTGACAACAAGAAAGTTCCATTCAAAGGGCAATGTGTGTTATTTGACTTTCAGATAAACATTGAATATGTAGGTGTGGTCACTCTTAATACGCTGTAAACATTGTGATTTAGTGTCATATTAAAATGGATATTAAGCTGCAAAGAATGCATTTACATTAGCTAGCTAATTTCCCGAAAGTGGTTTTGAATACTATGGGAAAATTTTAATGTTACAGTGTTAATGTTCAAAAGTATATATGCAGAATAAAAAGAATATATTTTGCTAATAAAGATTAATTATTAGCTCTTAACAGATGAAACTTTAACCTCAGATGCTATGTATCATTGAATGAAATTAAATAGTTCATGTGATGTTAATAGCAGAGTAAAGATAATAATATACCCATATAAGAGCTCTGTTAATAAAATTATTTTTTCCTTTTAGAAAGGCAATGTTTTAGTTAGTAAGAGAAGTTAGTTAATCAGAGGCTGACTCTAGGAAAATAATTATTCATGATCAAAATTTGTCTGCAAGTGAAATAAAATCAAAATGAACTCCATAAATTCATTAAAGAAGTTTGATTTAATTCTAATTTGAGTAAATAGCAAACTTATCATTTATTTACTTCCCAAATTACATTATGTTGTGTTTTGGAATGTCAAATGTGCATTGACCGAATAAGTCAAAATTATAAAAAATTATTCATATTTTGTCTATTCCATATTTTATTAGTTCTGATATAAATTGCTGACTTGAGCCCAGAAAAATCTTCCTAAAATATCTAACTGAAATATTTAATTCACTTACTACAGAGGTTCTTTATGATAACCAATTTTTATGTGTATCAGAAATTAAATGTCTGATATGCTCTTATTCAAATGAGAAAGAAATTAAAATTTCTTTGCCATGCAGGAGAGGTCTAACTTGACACTTTTATGAAGTGGACATGAGAATTCCAAGAATAAATCTAGGTATAAATATAGTTTTTTTTTTGGTATTTTTGAACGTTTTTTCTTAATTTATATATTGATCCCAGCACTCTCTCCCTCCCATCCTCCCTTGTACCCTGAGTCCCCCATCCCAATCCACTCCCTGCCCACTCCCCAGGGAGGGAGGGAGGCCTTCCAAATGGGACCATCAAAATCTGTGAAGACATTTGGAGTAGGGCCTAGCCCCTCCCTCCTGTCTATAGCTTAAGGGAGCATCCCTCCATGGGGAATGTGCTCCCAAAGTCCTTTGGTACACCAGGGACACATGCTGGTTTCACTGTCAGAGGTTCCTTAGGCTGCCCAGGCCCTCCACCTGAGACCCACATTCAGGGGGTAATGAGCTCCGTGTTCCAGTCAGCTGTCTCTGTGGGTCTCTGCAACCTGATCTTGACACCTTTACTCATCACTCCTACCTTTCTGCAACTGGATCCCAGAAGTTTGGCTCAGTGTTTAGCCATGGGTGTCAGCAGCTACTAGATGAGGGCTCTAGGATGGCATGTGAGTTAGTTATCATTCTCATTATCAGGGAAGGACATTTAGGGTAGCCTTCCACTATTGCTCAGATTGATAGTTGGGGTCATCCTTGTAGGTCTCTAGACAAATCTCTAGTGTCAGTTCTCTCTTCAAATCTATAATGGCTCCCTCTATTATAGTATCTCTTTTTTTGTTCTCCTCTATTCATCCATGACCTCAATCTTCTTAGTCCCTCATGTTCTCCTCTCCTCTCCCTCTCTAATTGGTACCTCCCCCATTGCTCCCAATATGATCCCAATATGCTCCTTCTATGGGGGACATTTTATGAATACCTTAGGGTCCTCCTTGTATTGTAGCTTCTCTGGCATTGTGAATTGTAGGATTGTGATTCTTTGTTCTATGCCTAAAATCCATATATAATGAGTACATACCATGTTCCTCTTTTTGTGACTGGGATATCTCACTCAGGATGAGTTCTTCACATTCCATCCATTTGCCTGTGAATTTCAAGATTCCATTTTTTCCCCGCTGAGTAGTACTTCATTGTGTATATGTACCATATGTTTTTATCTATTCTGTAGTTGAGGGGCATCTAGGTTGCTTCCAGGTTTTCACTATTACAAATAATGCTGCTATGAGCTTAGTTGAACAAGTGACTTTGTTCTATGGATGTGTATCTTTTGGATATATGCCTAAGAGTTGAAATGCTGGGTCCTGTGGTAAACTGATTCCCATTTTTCTGAGGAACCACCATACTGATCTCTAAAATGGCTGTCCAAGTTTGCACTCCCATCAGCAGTGGAGGAATGTTCCCCTCTGTCCATATCCTATCCAGCATAAACTGTTATTGGATAGCCACATTAGAGAATTAACAGCACAACTGAAAGACCTAGAACAAAAAGAAGCAATTTCACCCTGGAGGAGTAGATGCTAGGAGATAATCAATTTGAAGGCTGAAATCAATACAGCAGAAACTAGGAAACCAATACAAAAAAAAAAAAAATCAATGTAACAAAGAGTTGGTTTTTCAAGAAAATCAACAAGATAGACAAACCTTTATCCAAACTAACCAAAAAGCAGAGAGAGAACATGCAAATAAGCAAAATCAGAAATGAAAAGGGAGACATAACAACAGACACTGAGGAAATCCAGAGACTCCTCAGCTTCATACTTTGAAAATTTGTACTCCCCAAAATTTGAAAATTCAAAGGAAATGGAAAGATTTCTGGATAGGTATCACTTACCAAAATTAAATCAAGAACAAACAATTTAAATAGACCTATAGCTCCTGATGTAATAGAAGCAGTCATAAGAAGCCTCCAAACAACCAAAAAAAAAAAAAAGCCACGGCCAGAAGGCTTCAGTGCAGAAGTCTAGCAGAAATTCAAAGAAAAGCTAATGCCAATACTCCTCAAATTGTTCCACACAATAGAAGCAAAAAAGTTCATTGCCAAATTATTTTTATGAGGCTACTTAGTAATCATATTTTACCCAGTTTTAAGAAGTGTTATATAATGTAAATTGTTTTATGTTCTGCAATGGAATTTAGGTAGATCTCTGGAGGATAGACACTAGGGGAAACAAAGGTCTTGGTTCACAGTGAACATGTGTTCAGATGTTAAAACACAGAAGCCAAATGTCCCATAAATGTCGTTATGTCCTAAAAAACAATGCCAGAGAAAGGTGTGTGTGTGTGTGTGTTTGTGTGTGTGTGTGTGTGTGTGTGTGTGTGTGTGTGTGTGTGTTAAGTAAGGCAAAATCTGGACCAGTACAAGGAATAAAAGAAACAAACAAAAATAAAATGCAATACAAAAATAGCTCATCACCTAGTGTTCTTTGTTTAATGTCATTTCTTAGGCTACAGAAAAATCAGTTCAGTAAGCTAGCACCACAGTTCAGTGTCAGAATTTCCCTGTCTGTAACAGAAACAAACCTGATGGTCTACCTCTGAAATATCCATGTTACTGAGAGCCATGTCTGACCTCACATAGCATTGTACAAGATGATCCAAACAGTCTTCTTCCTGGAAAGGGGGATTCTGTAGATGAGATTTGTAGGTTAGTTCTTCAACTTGTCCTTCTGTATAACTCCCAATACTACTTGAATTGTATATAGAATGTTTTGCTATTTCAATAAGAATGAGGGTAGAGTTATAGATTCCTGGAGTCTTTATCTGTTAATGTGTACTCAAATAAGTGAATTTTAGTACCTACTTTAGTCAAAAGTTTGTGCATGAAGATTCTGGCAAATTGACTAAGACAATACATTGGAGTACTGCTTTTATTCTCCCATAATTTTGATAATGTGAATATTTTACATAAAAGTCCTGCTTGAGGTCAGAAGAAGTTATAGTAGGAATTAAGAGTCTACATATTAGAACAAAGAGGAAAACTCCTTGTAGGGATTAGTTAATATAAGCAGGAAAATTTTTTCTTTATTTATAGTCATTAATAGAAAGTAGATAAATATGGTGATATGATCATTGTTTTTTTTTTCTAATAATAGAGTCTTGTCTTATACAATACATCCAGACTGCAGTTTCTCCTCCCTCCACTCCTCCAAGTTCCTCCCTCCTACAAATATCCTCATCTTTGTTTTCCTACAGAAAACAGCAGGCCTCTAAGAGGCAACAACTAAACATGACAAAACAAGATACAATAAGACAAGGCAAAAACTTCAAATCTAGTCTTGACAACACAACCCAATGGGAAGAAAATGGTTCCAAACACAGACAAAAGAATCAGAGATATACCTGTATCCACTGCTAGGGGTCCCACAAAATATTCAAGCTAACATCAATAATATATGCAGAGGACTTGGTTCAGACTCTTGCAGGCCCCTTTTCTGCTTTAGTGTTTCTGAGTCCATGAGAACCGGGCTTAATTGATTCAGTGGGAATGCTTCTGGTGTCCTCCATCCCCTCTGACTCCCACCATCTTTCCTCCTTCTCTGTGGGATCACCAAGCTTTGAGTGGTGGAACCTCCAATTGAGATTGGCTGTGGGTCTCTACATTCACTCCTATCAGCTGCCTGAAGAAGTCTCTCTGATAATGACTGGAAAAGGCACTGATCATTTTTGTCACTCTAGCAAACATCATGATTATTTGCTTATTATATATCTCTCATTTTACTTACACAGAAGATTTGATACATTCTCCAAGATACAAATCTAATTTCAGCCAAAGCACAAAATCTACCATAAGGTAGAAGGATAGAGATGTCTAGGTAAAATATGTGTATCGTGAAGCTCACACTTCTTTACTTTTTTACTTGAATAGTTTGTTTGTTACATTTGCTGCCCAGACAACATGGTGACAGCACTCAGTCTCCTCTTTGAATCTATCTGGAGGAGTTTGCTACAGAGCATATTTGAATATTTCTGGCATATTAAAAATTTAAACTTATTGAAGTTGATGCTGTAAAAAAGCAATTATATGAATCCCATGAAAATAATATTCTGGCATAGACAACCCTGTGGTGCATTGGTTTTGCAAATAATAGCATGTAATATCTTAAAGATTTTGAGTTTTAAGTATTAAAATCTATTTTCATTACCTAACACCAATAAGTTTAAATAGATTTTTATTCTGAGATCGCTTTGAGTTAAAGCCTTGTCTTGCATGCAATATCTGAGGTCCAAGAAATAGCTCCTAAACCATGAGCAAGTGTCATATTTCGGAGTATCTAAAACAGGGAATTAAATGAACATCAAGAGGATTTAAAACTACCAGCAATTTTAACATATTAAGTGATAGATAGACATTTTATGGCTATAAATCCCTTAGGACACATCAATTTTCAAGTTCAGTTAGTCCTTAAGAGAAATGGACCAAAACATATATGAATTCACTGAGGGGAAAAAAAAAACCCCTTTAATTCTTTGCATTGCTGCCAACAGCAAATTTTTCCACAAATTTTCTCCACAATTAAATAGAACACCAATAGATGGAAACTGCACTGTCAAATATACTGCAGTTATATTGTAGCTTGATATTACTAAGATATCCTAATGGTCAAGAAACCAAAACCTCCTTTCTCCCCCCCCTCTGTGTTTAATCTCTTTCATTAGACACTGATTGTAGGTTTCTAAGAGATGTTCTTAGCTTCACTCACAACTTTCTAATAAAATGTAAGTCCAAAGAACGAGACCCAGAATGGATTCAGTTTCTTTGGGCACGTCCTTGGGAAATATAAGTGAGAATTTTACAGAATTATGTTTTGTAATATAAGAAAAGAAGTGCACAAAAAAAAAAAAAAAAAGAAAAAGAAAAAGAAATTATGAGACAGGATTCAACCAGAGGTTTTTAGGGTTTTTTTTGTTTTTTTGTTTTTTTTTTTTTTTTGGTTCATTTTGTTTTGTTTGTTTGGTTTGTTTTAATTTGGGAAAAGGATCATAAAAAGGGAAAACAGGATTGGGAAGTCTGTTCTCCAGGGACTAGAGCAGCAGGAGAGAGGAAAGGGGGGAGAGAGAGAGAAAAGAAAGAGGGGGAACATACAAACAGAGAGAGGAAGAGAAAGAGAGAAGTGGGGGCAGGAGGTGGGCAGGCTGAGGGTATATCCTGTTAGAACCGAAAGGACAGGCCAGAACAGGTGCCAGAATATTAACATTATGTACACTCCCTAGGCACCCAGATAATGAGGTAAGGGACACTCCACAAATACATTATATTAGTTGAATTTCCCTTGCTATCATGAAATTCTTAAGGCAATCCTGCCAAAATGAGGAACAATTTATTTTGAAGTCATGATTCTAGAGGATTTAATGTTACATTTGTGTATGAGTGGTTCAGCACATCATGGCGGGGAGCACATGGAGCAAGACTATTCAGTTATTAGAAGCCTGGAGGGAAAGATGATAGATGAGAAAGAGAAAAAAGCAGATGAGAGAGACATAGACCTAGAGATGGTAGAGCAAGAGATAAAGACTAAAGTGAGAAATGAAAGAGCCTGTACCCAGTGTCCTAACATTTTTCTTTCTAGATCTTATCTTTTAAAAGTCACTACCCATTTCCATTGAATTTTGTATTTTGTGGAGTACAGGTTTTCAAAGTATGACCAGAAGATACTCTGCATTTGCTCAGATTCCATTGTTAAGTTCCCCCTTTTCATTTCTGATTTTGCTAATTTTCATGTTCTCTCTCTCTGCTTTTTTGTTAGTTTGAATAAAGGTTTTTCTATCAAGAACAGATAGTCAATTTAAATAGACTTATAAACCCTGATGAAATTGAAGCAGTCATCAAAAGTCTCCCAACCAGAAAAAGCACAGGGCCAGATGGTTTCAGTGCAGAATTCTACCAGAAATTCAAAAACCAGCTAATACCAATACTCCTCAAAGTGTTCCATACAATGGAAGCAGAAGGGTCATTGAAAAACTCTTTTTACAAGGCTATAATTACATTACTACCCAAACCAGCACAAAGACACAACTGAAAAAGAGAACTAGAGAACAACAACACTCATAAACATTGACATAAAAATATTCAATAAAATACTGGCAAATTGAATCCAAGAACTCATCCACTATGACAAAGTAAGCTTCAACCTGGGGATGCAGGGATGGTTCAACATAGGAAAATCCATCAATGTAATCCACCATATAAACAAATTGAAAAAGAAAAATGATATGATTATCTCACTAGATGCTGAAAAATACTTTGACAAACATAAACAAAATAAAAAGCAATATACAGTAAACCAACAGCCAACATCAAACTAAATGGAGAGAAACTCAATTTGATTCCTCTAAAATCAGGAACAAGACAAGGCTGTCCACTCTCTCCATATCTTTTCAATATTGTACTTGAAGTTCTAGCTAGAGCAATAGGACAACAAAAGGAGATCAAGGGAATACAAGTTGGAAAGGGAGAAGATAATAGGGAAGTTTACATAAGTGACCCAAAAATCTCTCCCAGAGAACTCCTAAAGGTGATAAACACTTTAAGCAAAGTGGCAGAGTACAAGATTAACTAAAATAAATAAATAAATCAGTAGCCCTGCTATACATAGATAATAAAGGTGCTGAGAAAGAAATCAGAGACATAACCCTTTAAAATATTTGCAAACAATATAAAATATCTTGGGGTAACACTAATCAAACAAGTGAAAGACCTATATAATAAGAACATAGAGTCCTTAAAGAAAGAAATCAAAGAAGATACCAAAAAATGGGAAGATCTCCTATGCTCTTGGATAGGTAGGATCAACATAGTATAGATGACAATCTTGCCAAAAGCAATCTACAGATTCAAAGCAATCCCCATCAAAATCCCAGCACAATTCTTCACAGTCCTTGAAAGAACAACACTAAACTTTATATGAAAAACAAAAGACCCAGGATAGCCAATACTATCCTGTAAAATAAAGGAACTTCCATAGGCATGACCATCTCTGACTTTAAGCTCTATTATAGAGCTATAGTCATGAAAAAGCTTGGTCTCAGGGCAAAAATAAACAGGAAGACCAATGGAATCTAATTGAAAACCCTGGTATTAAACCAATTGCCTAAATAAAACCAATCACTTATTTTTTGACAAAGAAGCTTAAATTATACAATGGAAAAAAGAAATCATCTTCAACAAATGGTGCTGGCATAACTGAATGCTGACTTGTAGAAGACTATAGATAGAACCATATCTATTGCAATGCACAAAACTTAAGTCCAAATGGACAAAAGACCTCAACATAAATCCAGGCACACTGAACCTCTTAGAAAAGAAAGTGGAAAGTACCTTGAACAAATTGGTACAGGAGACTGCTTCCTGAACATAACACCAGTAGCACTGACACTGAGATCACCAATTAATGAATTAGACCTCCTGAAATTAAAAAGCTTTTATAAGGCAAAGCACACAGTGAACAAGACAAAACAGCAGCCTACAGAATGGGAAAAGATATTTACCAACCCTACATCTGACAGAGGGCTGGTTTCCAAAATGTACAAAGAACTCAAGAATCTAGTCACCAAAACACCAAATAATTCAATTTAAAAATGGGGTACAGAACTAAATAGAGAATTCTCAATACAGGATTCTAAAATGGCTGAAACACACTTATGAAACATCCTTAGCTATCAGGGAAATGCAAATTGAAACAACTCAGAGATAACATTTTCCTCCTGTCAGAATGGCTAAAATAAAAAACACCAAAGACATCAAGAGGATGTATAGGAAGGGGTACACTCCTCCACTGCTGGTAGGATTGCAAACTCATATATCTATTTTTGAAATCAGTATGGCAGTTCCTCAGGAAAATGGGAACCTCAGCATCCAGTAATTCTGTTCTTGGGCATATACCCCAAGATGCACATTCATTCAAGAAGGACATCTGTTCAACTATGTTCATAGCAGCATTATTTGTAATCGCCAGAACCTGGAAGAATCTAAATGCCCCTCAACTGAAGAATAGATGGAGAAAGTGTGGCACATTTACACAATGGAGTACTATTCAGCCAGAAAAAAAAAAAACACAAACAAAACTAAACAATGGAATTTTGAAATTTGAAGGCAAATGGATGGAAGTAGAAGTAACAATCCTTAGTGAGTTAACCCAGTTACAAAAAGACAAACATGGTATGTACTCACTCATATATGTTTTTTAGATATAGAGCAAAGAATTATCAGCCTATCATCCGTACCACTGTAAGACCCTCAGAATGAGGAGTCTTCCAGGTTCCCAAGAACTCAATGTCCAGTGCAGTTGCTGCAAAACGCAAGAGGCTTTAATGAACAGGAAACCTTTGCGAAAATGGGCTTCTCCAGCATGCAGGCTAGAGAGAAGCCCCCTCCCCTGGGCCCAGTTGTTTTTAAAGGCAAACCCACAAGCTTAGGGAGGGGGTGGGACCCTCTGTCCATTGAGTATGTGACCCTTGGAGGCTGGATGGTCTGTTATTAGGGTCAACAGACCTTAGGGCCTCAAGGTGTGCTAATTAATTTTGTCTGGGCAAACCAGAGTTACAGCTATCTCTGTTTCTTAAGGACCCTATTTACTACCTGTTGACTCACAGGAAAGGAGGGGCAGAAAGGAGGGGCAGTGTGAATTCTTCTTATCTCAGGGCCTGGTGAGAGGAAACTAGCAAATTCCAAGGAAAAGATATTGGTTAGCTTTCCAAGTCAGACCGTCCTTCATTTAACTTCACTTTTTGGTCTTTCACTACCAGAAAAGCTTGGAAGCAAAGAGGACACTAAGAGTGACATAGATGGTCCCCTGGAGAAGCAGAATGGAACAAGATTTCCCCAGCAAATTGGGAGCATGGGGGGAGGGGAGAGAGAATTAGGAGAAAGAGGAGGGGAGAGGTGGGCATGAGGGAATAAGAAGATTGAGTCAGGGAGGAGAGGAGAGCAAGAAAAGAGATACCATCATAGTGGGAACCATTACATGTTTTTTTATATTTATTTATTTTTATTTTACATATCATTCTCAGTTCCCTCTTCCTCCCTCCCTCTTTCCTTCTCCCTCACCCTCTCCTGACCCCTGACCCCCCTCCCCTCCCACTCAACTCCACTCCACATGTAGGGTAATGTCTTCCAGGAGAGCTCATCTAAATCTGTCAAGTCATTTGGAGTAGGGACTAGTACTTCTCTCCTTTCTCTAGGTCAAGGGAGTAAACCTCCATGGGGATGTGCCTCCAAAGTCCTTTTGATAGGTTTTAAGAGTAATCTGGCACTGGAAAAATGTCCTGAGATCTACAATGATGAACGCAGCTAACAATCTAAGCAATAGTGGAGATGCTACCTTAAATGCCTTTTCCTGATAATGAGATTGATGACTACTTTATATGCCATCCTAGAACCTTCATCTAGTAGCTGATGGAAGCAGAAGCAGACACCCACTGATAAATACTGAGTCAAACTCTTGGAATCTAGTTGCAGACAGGGAGGAGTGATGAGCAAAGGGGTCATGACCAGGCTGGAGAAACCCACAGAAACTCCTGATCTGAACAAGGGGGAGCTCAAGAACTGCAGTCTGATAGATGGCAAACCAGCATAGGACCAACTCAGATTCCCATACTGTGATGTGAGCTGGGAGGCTTGGGTAGTCTATGGGGACTCTGGTAGTGGATTAGTGATCATCCCTAATATAAGAATGGATTTTGGGAGCCTGTCCCACATAGAGGTATACTCCCTCATCCTAGACGTATGAGGGAGGGCCTGGACCCTGCTCCAAATGATATGACAGACTTTGAAGACTCCCCATGGAAGGTCTCACTCTCTTCTCTCTAGGGAGCAGAAAAGGATGGGATGGGGATTGGTGGGGGGAACAGCAGAGGAATGGAAGGTGTAGGAGCTGGGATTGACATGTAAAACAAACTTGTTTCTAATTTAAATAACAAAAAGTCACCACCTATTCATAGTTCCTGAGCTAGTCAGGACAACTTTATCCTATGGGCCTTTGGAAGACATTAAAGGATCCAAATCACAACCTGCAAATTTGCTTTCAGTATAGACAAGTGGATGAGTACCCTAAACTGCTATTAAAGTGGCTAAACTATAAATCAGTACTTGTACTTATCTCTTGCCCAAGGTTGAATAGCATCTTGTATTTTTTAACAATGATTCTGTATTAGGTAGTTTTGCTCAGTGAAACATTAACAGTGGGGATTTATAAACAAATTGTTCTGTAGGAGTTTCCTGCAAGTTTAAAACCTTTCATCTTAGAGGGAATCCCCTTAAGCAGCAAAGTGAAACAAGCAGATACTCTAAGAGGAGGTTAACCATTCCATCCCACAAGGAGAAGTCCATGAGATGAACAGATTTACTAGGTCCCTCCTTCAGTTAAGAGTAAAAATATCTAAAAGACACTCTTAGACAAGCTGGATTGTGTAGAGGAAGTCCAGACCAGCTGGGCAGCCTGGAAGATGCAGAGATCCTTTTTAAGGTGTCAGGAAAATGCTCAGACCAACTGAGATACCTGCAAAGTAAACTTGCAGGCTGTGCAGTGTTCTCCAGGTTTCTAGCTTTCATAAGCTGTCACTCATGTGACACTTTGCCTTCGAGTCATTTCAGCTCTTGTATGTAACTATTTCCCCATATTTTCTACAATTGAAACACAAATCAAACTAATTGATTCACTAAGTTGAACTTAGATGGTATTCACATTTTGGTCTATCCTCAGTTCTCTATCTGAGGTGAGTAGTACCAGGTGATCCTACATTCAAAACAGCTGGACAAAGCAGCCTGAGAGACTACAGCCAGGATTTCTGAATCTTCTTCGAATCCCCCATGACAGCGCCCCTTACTAGCTGGAAGTAGTTTGGAAAGAACAACGCCCAAATTCCAAAATATTGTCTATAAATGTTTGTTTTCATTTAAATGGACTTGGTTATATAAAATTAAAAAAAAAAAACAGAGGAAAAAGAATTAAAGAAAGCAAAAAAACAAAATAAAATAAATTTGAATGCTTAAAAAAAAGGAAGCTTTTACACCTTTGTCTAGTTCTTATGCATCTTTGGAAGGTTCAGCAGTGTTTGCTTGGTTTTCATCCCCAGAAAATTCAGAGGGTCTCCCTATATTCTTATTCTTTTTTCTTTACTCAGGATGTTGACAGAAACATGTGTTCATGTGACTTGTTTTCTGTAAAACAAAGCAAACACCCAAAAGCTCCTTTTCCTTTGACTTTCTATAATAGTTAATATTTCATTCTATTATTTATTTTCTATTATTCTTCAGTACTGTCTTATTTTCTTCACAACACACTTGGTTCTCAGTTAACCATACTTGTGGCACATATACATGTGACTAAAGTTCTGAAATTAGAGTTCATATTAATGATGTTGATTGTTTAATAGCATTCTATGTCTTCTCCTAACATTTTATCTATTTTCTTCACTGCAGACATCTTCCTACCTGGGATCTACATTGTCTATATTCTTTTGTTCATCCTCATCACCCATCTGGTAAGACTATTAATATTGCTCTCTACAAATAAACTCTATAAATAAACTTATCCTTTTCTAACTATTTTTTTGTGTTTTAAATACTACCAGCCTTTATTAAAAATGTAAGATAAATCTCTCATGCCTTCTTCATATTTCAATTTTTCCTGATAACTCTTTCTTCACACAAATCTGATTGTGAGAGTTCTTTATTAAAACAATTTCAGAACTTCCTGATACCTAAAACATAAACTTCACACTTACAAAATAATACAATTCCCATCTGTTTAACTTTTTAGTTTGTTACCTTGCTTCCAAGATTGGTTTTCATTCAGTCCTGCTGATGTACTTCCTACAACTATAAGAAAATAGTTTTAAGTATATAATAGGAAAAATAATTTTATAGTTAAGAATCATCTTTTAAATGATAATGATAAATTCTTTAACAAAAACAAAATAATGATAGTACCCCCAAGAATAAACTTATTAAGATGTGAGTGAGATATCTGGACCAAAATTTTAAAATACGGAAGAGGCTTAAAAGTTTGCATGAATTGGCTTGCATGGGAAGATCCAATATTGTCATTTTGTTGTTTTTTATTTGTATCTACCTTGTGTGATCCAAATGAAGTTAAGTTAATTAATTTTAAGTTCTTATGAATAAACAAACTCCAAGAATATGAAATGAATTGTAAAAGGCTTGTGAGAAAATATTAGCTACAATGCCTAGCAAACATGTATGGACAAACTAGACTATACTATAGAATTAGCAGAAATGCTGTGTATCATCCATTTTTAGCATATTTCTGCACTTACAGATCAGATTATTTTGATAGTGTTATCCAATGCATTGGTAAGCCCTTGCTTTTTGAAAAACCGAAGGCATCCAGAGTTATATCATTCCCTCTGTTTCCAGGAATTCCTATCAGAGGCAATTGATACGTCTCACCTCCCACTCTATGAACTAAGTGTCTGTATTAGTACTCAGGGTGCATTTCACATTCTCAGTCATATCTGAATGAAACACTAATGCTTTATATTTTTATACCCAGTTTTGAGAAGGGCCCACTTATCCCAAATGAACTGCACATGCCTGGGCAGTGTGTGTGTGTGTGTGTGTGTGTGTGTGTGTGTGTGTGTGTGTGTAATTATTCTAATTCTAAATGAACAATTCACATTACCTTACTTGAAAGGAAGACACTGTGGATAGTTCACTGGTTACTGAGAGCTTGCATATCCATAAAAGCTAATATTTCTTCTAACTCCTATTTCTAATGGTGCTGTACTTCAAATTGGGTGGTCCTAATAGTACTACTTACTTTGATCACAAAACTTCATAGTATTTTCTTGCTTGACAAAACCCACTTTATATTTCATAGGCCAATAACTCACCAAGACTGCTTCAAGTGTAATCCTTAACCCACATTACTTTTTATAGTGTATGGGGACATCATATAATCCTTGATACTTCTAGATATTTTAGTATCGTCTCCTTGTTTTCTCATTAGCTATGCTGCTTCCTTGATTTCAACTTAAGCCTCAGAAAAATGAGATGTGGCATGCAATGGAATTCTGGGTAGCTTATGGATGATATAGACAATGAATTTTTAAAAAGTACAAATGTCTGGTGTCTACAAGAAAGCTCACACACAAAAGGAGACAGAATGAGTTATAGATGTCAGATAACATTGCATATCCAGAAAATGTCCCCTCACAGCATGTTGTAATTTCAGTGACTCTGATTTTACAGAGATATTTATTGGTGCCCTGAACAGTTTGATGCTATCCAGAGGGCATTTCATAAAGCACAGTTAGACAAAGTTTCGCTTAAGAGTAAGCTGACAGTTATGTCATTTAGTCACTTGAGCTGAGTGAAAACAGACTGGAAAAATAGCATAGTCCACTTTAGAGCCATCAGTTACTTGTCCATTCACAAAATCATCCAGGAGAAAGCTACTGTAAGATAAAGGGGTACAGAGAAAAAGAAAATTGTACACACACACACACACACACACACACACAAACACACACACACACATAGTTCTTCCACTGTTTTAAATTAACAGGTGATATCAAAAAAGCATGAAGACCCAGGTAGCATGTAGCATGCTATATTTTGAAAATTATAGACTGAGATGGCAAAGTTACTGAGGGTATGAATCAGGCTGTGTATGAGTTTTAACATTTTTTCCATCATGCTGCAAATATAAGTCAAGTTATAGAACAGGCAATAAGTTTCCTCTTACTGGAATCATATTTTGTAGGCATATTATTGGAATTGACATAGGACATGAAAGCAAAAAATAAAAGGTAAAACTTTATTTTTTTAATTTTTATTTTATTATTATTTTATTTTATTTATTTATTTTATATTATTTATTTTATTTTATTATTATTTTGGTTTTTCTAGACAGGGTTTATTTCTGTATTGCTTTGGATCATAAAACTTTATTTTTAGTGGTTAATGATTAGTAATATTGATTTTCTAGTGGTGGAATTATACTTAACCAATCTTTTTCTTTTTTCCTTCTTCTCTCTCTCTTTTTTTTTTTTTTTTTTTTTTTTTTGAGACAAGGTTTCTCTGTGGTTTTGGAGGCTGTCCTGGAACTAGCTTCTGTAGACCAGGCTGGTCTTGAACTCACAGAGATCGGCCTACCTCTGCCTCCCGAGTGCTGGGACTAAAGGCATGTGCCACCACCATCAGGCCCTAACCAGTCTTCTTGATGCTTGGTAACATGGATCAAATCTTAGAAGCTAACAAAGAAATCTATGCTGTGTTTAGGTATGTCTCTAGTGGATGACATTGATTAGATTCAATAAATTGGATATTACCTTTAAAAACTAGAAATAGCAACCCAGGAAGACAAATATGTTATATATTTACTTGTATGTAAGTATTAGGCGTAAGTCAATAATAACCAACCTGTATTCTGTAGAACCACGGAGTTTAATGATAGACTAAGGGACTAGGTTTGGGGGAGCAGATAGATCCTAGGAAATGGAACTGAAGTAGATAGTTATGTATGGATGGCAGAGACTGAACGAGGAGAGTCAAATGGGGAGAGGATATGCGGGATAGAGAGAGCTAAAACTAAGGGCTATATAAGGGGTAGTATGGGAAATTAATAGAGTAGAAGCTTCCTAAAATATATATATATATATATATAAAGTCTATCTAAATGAAATTGTCAGATGGGAGAGACAGAAATCTAGCCACCATCTCTTGTCAACAAGTTAAATTTCCAGTACCTGGATTGGGTTACATATAATTGAGTTGATTAAAGGAGGGCATGAGACCACCTCAAACCTAGGCTATTGCCAAGCTTATATGTTGCTCTCTACAAACTGATGGCAAGGTTCCTTGTTAGATACAAGACATATACAACTCACTGACCATGGAGAAGACAAATTGGTATCTGCATAGAGCCTTCATCCTTACATGCTAGTATTCTTTGGTACATGAAGGTACTCTGTATTTTTCCTAGGGAGAAATATAAACACCTTGAATATGCACTGGTGTCTGGTCTGCAAGTTATGTTAGGGTAATGATGACACAAAGACCCTGGGAATAACAACCTATATATTATTTGAATTAAGGACCACTGTATGAGATGGAGCCCATACCCAATACTGCTTAGCTGATCAATACCATGAAACAACATAGGCCAGGGTTCTCTGGTAAAAACAAATAGTACTACTCTACTAAAGGGGTATAGTAATTAAATGATTTCTAATAACGTTATGCTATACTCATAGGTCAGTGCCTTGCTGAGCCCTCATCAGAGTTGTTTCCTCCTGCAGCACTGGGAACAAATACAGTGACCCACACCTTAGCATTACGAAAGAGTGAGAGAACTTTGGAACACTCAGTACTAAACAGAATGTCTCCACGAAGTCTCTTCTATCAGGGCCCAGAGAATCTTGGAGCGGTATTGGAGAGGAAGAAAAGATTAAAAGCCACAGAGGATGAAGGATACCAAGAAAACAAGGCCCTTTAAATCAACAAGTTTGGCAAACATATGAACTCACAGAGGGTGAGGCAACAGGTATGGGGCCTGTAAGAGTCTACACCAGATGTGGTCCAGGAACTGAAAGGCTAAATGAACACATTTTCCCCTCCCCCTCCCAAACCCAGAACCATTTTTGTTTGATAACCACTTACAAATTAAAATTTAATTTTCTCCAAGGGAGTCTTACTGGAAAACAAAGCACTCCTAAGGGTAGGCTGTATGCTCAGCAGTAGACAAAAATAGAAAATAAACTCAATGGCATCAAGGGTTCTTGTCTCATAATGGTGCATCAGATATTTTTTTTCTTTTTATTTTTTCTTTTCTACTTTTATTTTTATTATATACATGTATATATTTTTCCTTTGCATATAATTTTATAATTTGTGGTTTCCTGTTTAGTGTTTTTAATGGATTCCTGTTTTTTTTTTTTTTTTTTTTTTTTTTTTTTTTTTTTAGAGTGGCCTGCAGGCTGTGTGTAGTCAAGCTAGCCCAATAATGGCTGTCTTCAACACAAAGCCCAAGAACCTAGTAGTTTTTCATTCCATGAGGCTAGATGTCTCAGTTAATCTTCTGGATAGGTGAGAATCCTGAAGGAAAGGATCCTAATGCCAGTGGAGTGAGAGAAAGGACAAGCAGGCAGAGAGTAATGTTTATAAAAAACTAATTTAAATGGTAACATAGATGAAAAACAGGATACTTTGAAAACCTTTAGATAAATTCATTTAATATCTTACGGGTGCTAAGACTACAGCGAATGTTGTATTTTGTATTGCTAGAGCAGTTTATTCCATTAAGAATTCTTAGAATATGTTTTGTAGTCCCTTAGAATTGTCAAAAAGTTCTACTTACTCTTACAGTTTACATATTTTATTGCTCATTACAGATACACATGTTTTCTATTATTTCTTCAGGAGCCTAGTTGCTTTCTCAGACTCAATGCATGTGTCTGTAATAAAATGAGAACTTCTACTGGAGGTGAAGTCCCAAAAGTAAAGATAGGCTTTCTTCTTATTGTTATGGAGAATATAATACAATATATTTTAGATTATTGGAATAATAATACAGTCATTGTGTTTTAGGGTTTGATTCATACCATTTTCCTTTAAAACAATGGATTTCTAGGAAATGGACTGTGTTGCGTTGCCACTCTTGAAGATTTATGCAACATATCATCCATATCACTTGTGGAATTTTTTTTTAAATACTGTCTTTAAAGATCTTATCAGATAGAAACCAGACTATGTAATTAATTCAGAAGCAATTCTATTTGCCCTTAATCCACTGGTAAAGATTACCTCTTTGTGGAGATTTTTCAGAGAGAAGAAGTAAGCTCTGAGGTATTTTGTGTTGTTAACTAAAAGCTCAGCCTAGAGAAGTGTGTGCCATTACAATTTGCAGGTTATTGCATAAAAATATTATGTCCAAATATTCTTCACATTTGTCAAGAAGAGATAAAAACCAAAAATAATGAGTAAAGAGGACAGAAGATTATAATTTCTAACTAAGTTAAGAAGTACATATAGCATAATGAAATACAAAAGTTTATGTGGTGTGATTCTGTCACAGGGTTTAGCACATGTTTCTACAAAATTATTACAAAGTAATATGATTACTCTGTGAAAAAAAATTTTAAGTTAATGTAACAAAAAAATCCCTGCTATATACATAGAATTTCATCAGTTTCCAGAGAAACAAACTTTAAAAAGTGTGCTTCTTTTTGTAGACTTATTGAAACAATCCATTACCTTTGATTAACATTTACATTTATAAATACTCCCATGAACTCAAAAGATAAGTTCCATACTTCAGTATAGCTTTTATGTTACAATAAATAATCCTATTATTTTCTCCAAATTTCTATGACTTTTTACCTGTTCTGATTACTTTCCATTGCCTCTTCCTTTCCAACATGATCACTACTCAAAACTCTCAAAATTAATGAGATGGGAAATAAGTTGACTGTGGCTATATTTATTTATTTTTTATTTTTATTTTTTTGAGTAATATCCCAGTATAGACTGTTTTAATTCCCCCTTCAGAGAAGGAGAAATGGAAATAGCACACACACACACACACACACACACACACACACACACACACACACACACACACACACATTTAAATTTAAAAAAATGTTCCAGTCTTCGGGGATTACTTTAGGACACATTTGTTAGTTCAGCTTGCTATTTCATTTCAGGAGCAGTAGATGGTATGGAATGACTGTCTGTATCTGAGGAAGTGTGACTTGCTTATTAGAGTGGGAGGAATGTCAGCATCCATTAGCTTCCATTAAGTATCACCCAACATGACATTGTACAATCCACTGTATTAATGACATTACTTTAATTAAAAGTGTGATACTTAAAGGGGACATACCCACAGATAAATGAAAAGATGCCTAAAATATAGTTGATACTAAGAATTTGGAAACCACAAAAGTGAAAGGTGATTTACAAATTCAAAAACAAAAAGTAAAATGAGATTAAAGGACAGAAGAAACAGAGCCAAAACACTTGACTGGTTTCATGGCTTTCACTCTATATTGAATCATCCATCAAATTCTATTGATACATCTTTTATGTTTTTTCATACTTTTGCATTTACTTATGCTTATGCTTATGCTTTTGTTTTCTCTTTCACATCTATATTCCACCCCAACAGAACTATTGATCATGAACAATGTATACTCTTACTTGGCAGTTTAGATTCAATATCTTCTTTTGTACTCTAAGTTTCCACGTTGACTATGTTATGCTTTCTCTATGGCATCAATACTGATCCTAAGGGGTTAGGAGTGTATTTCTTAGCAAGATTTCTCATTTTAGGGTGATTTTGGAGACACTACTGAACACATTTTCCATGCTCATACCAACTTTGATAGATTGCACAGGGCAAGGCCTCCTCCTAAAATGACATTTTGCATGTTTTTTGTTAATTATCTGTTAAAAGTACACCAATTAAATTTAAATCTGTCTTAAATTAAATGCTTCTTCATAAAAAACTTTGAAATGCTTTTCTAACTTCTGACACAAAGTGAAATTTCCAATATCACTAACATATATATTTACATTTTAGAGATTAATGATAAGTGACTATTTCCATTCATAAAGGCATGGACAATAAACACTGTTGCACATACACACACACACTTTAAATAGATTCCTCCCCTAAATGTCAATGATTGCCTTAAATCTAGTCAGTTTCTTACCAAACCGTGTAATATTTCATTGTAAATTAATATTCTTATATTTTTTCTTTTATAATTCTTCCTTAATTTTTAAAAAATTATTTCAGAGTAAAGGTATCAAAACTTGTTTAACAATGAAGTCAAATTATGTAAATCATATAGATGAGATATACTTTCCATACATCATGTAGATAAACTATTTCATTTTTTTCATGTGCTTCAAGAATCCCTTTATATCTGACACCTTCACTCTATGCCCTGTGTTTCCATTCAGTCGATTTCCTGTTTAGTTGGTGACCTGTCTTCTCCTGATACATCTCCCTCAGGAGATATGTTACTTAAAGCCAATCTTTTCTGATTTCTCTGACTTTCAGCACAGGATCTATACTGTTCATCTTTCAGACTGTGCATTAGTCACTTAAATCAGACTTGTGTACTTCCTCTTTCATCTGTGTCTCCTAAATCAATTTTCAGCTTCTGGAGGATTAAGATGTAGAAGTTTCTTCTCTGGCTTCTTTATCTCTCCTACATTGTTTGTATATTCAAGTATATCTATTGCATTGATTTGTTTTGGGGGAGGTCAATATACACCTCAGTGTTTATCAAAGAAGTGCATCAAGATGACCTGCAGGATGTAAGTGTGAAAATAATGACACTGTAGCCCAGTTTCTTAGTTATTTGTTCTAAAATACAGAAAGTTTGTTGAGTTTCTAATTCATTTAAATGACAATTCTTAATTCTTCCTGTAATATAGACATGATTGCCTCCTTTGATGTATGCATTATTACTGAGGAAGGCTAATTGCTACTATCATTTACCTGAGAAAGCAGGTGTTATACCATACAATATTGATCCCTGGCCTATTTTGAAGTTATTGTGTAGCTGAATTTCTCTAAAGTAGCAGCTTTTACTGTGTAAAGGCTGCAAGAATAATAGTTTATTCTCTTATAATTACTTCTATTGCATGATCTAATTTTAGTTGCCAAAAAGTTGGAGAGTCCTGATAAATTATTGGGAAAATGAAATGTGGTCTGTATTTCATTCGCAGTATTCATAAAATTGCCATAGCCATCAAAACTTTGCTCTTTTTTACTTCCATAAATATATTATTGGTTGAAAATTTAATCATAAGACTGTACAATAAAACAAACAAAACAAAGCAAGTAAATACACAAAGCAAAAATAATCTCTATTGTTCCTTCTTTTGATTCTATCAGTTCAACTTTAAGCAAAAGAGATGGTAATTTATACTCGTTTTAATAAGCATTGCAAATGTTGCCATGCAAATATTGTATTCATGACTTCCTCCTTACTGACATGTTATCCAGGAATAAATATGCTTTTGTCAGATTCTCTTTTATTTGGGAAATCTCATAAAGTGAATATCTCTATCTAAGATCATATTTGGTTGTTTAGCTTGGGAACTGGCAGCTACTTTCTCCTCTAGTGTAACAAAATTTCAGATTATTTGTGTTGACTTGAGATGACCTTTGATGAAATTTATTGGAGTGTACTCTGTGAGAGGGCTGGAGGTAAGCTTCCTGATCAGGGGGGAATGTCTAAATCATGGTGTATTTCACTCATTTAATAAGATTTGAGCACCTCTTTGTGTAAGGTACAGTTGTAGGTACTGGGGAAAATGGATATTACAATGAACAAACTTGTTTCTCTTGTGAAATATACCAGGGAGAAAGATAAAATGATTTATAAACTTGACAAAAATGTCATGTGTTATTAGCCTGAAAATAACCAGATTAGGTTGTAGTGAGTAATAGTGGTTACCCGTTTAAATAGGGCAGTGGGGAAAACCTTTCTGAGGAGGGAGGAGGCATTTACACAGGAGGAAGGAAATCTCAGGCAGAGAAAAAATGGGAGAGAATTCCAGGGCATACTACATGATGAGAAAATAACAGAACACCCTGTGGTTTTGAGGGCTCCAGGGCTTCTGAAATTACTTCAAAGTGAAGTAGAAAGAAATGGGGCCAGCAGAGCTACTAAAATACCCTGTCAAGGAGGTGAGTATGGGGCTGGTTGGAAGCTTTCATATTGGCCTCTACTAAGGATTAAGCTCTGAATCCTATTGCATCAGGGAACCAATATTGCATAGACATGGGTCCAAGATCATTCAGGGTATTTTCCACTGACAGAACTCAGGGTGTTATTTTGATAAAAATACAACTGGAAAAGATTTTATGCTGCTTTCTGAAGAAATTTTAAAATGGCTGTCGCCTAACAAGGCAGCTTGGCCTCTATGTTACCATCATATAAGCATCATGGCTCCCAACTGATTCCTTCCAAACTGAGTTTTTATACCCTCTAAATGTAACTCACCACTGGGAAGGTTCATGAGCTGCATGTAGAATACACTGGAGGACTTCAGTCCTTGTGAAATAAGAACCTTTTCTGAAGTTATCTCTCCCTCCCAATAAATAGATCATTGCATGTAATGTTTTCTGTATGCATATCAATGAAGATCTACTTCAGGTATTCAGGCAGCACTTCTTAGATGAGACCATCATGGCTCTATATGCTTGAATGAATAAAAACATGTGACTTCAATAGTCATGATCAGTATGTGTAGCCTCACTCCAAATGCATTCTCTTTAAATTCTATTTAGCATGATTCAAAGGGGGGGGGAACTGGTACAGCACATTTATAACTGTTGCATGATATGTTGCATTATCAAATGCTTTTGTGGCTACAAAACTTTCCACTTAAAGTAGACACTAATAATAATTAATTTTTTTAAAACTACATGTGATTAGAGAATAAATTGTTTGACACCATATTGTTAAATGAAAATAATATGTATTGAATGGAACAGAGTTTAAGTGAGCAGGAGAGAGTTTTTGAGTCAAAATCCCTAGAGTCAATGTAGTTTCAGGTCAACTGCACCACAGGAGCAGGTTATATTTATTCTCAGAGAAAATGATGTGGTATAGGGAAAGGAGAGGCAGGGATAATGGAAAGGGAGAGGGAGAGGGAGAGATGCCTAAACGTCTGTTGTTGGAGTATGCTTCATACTTACATAGTTTGTGTTCAAGTTTATTCCTGTGTGAATGTGGAGAAGCTTCCCCATGGTCCTGGAAAGGACTTGTGAAAGCATGAAGCTCAGAAGCTTCAGCTTTGATTGCTCTGGAGCACACTCACCTTTGGCTGCTTGGCAAACAGCTCTGCTCACTGGATATGACAATAAGGCATGACCCTGCTCATCTTTCAAGTTTCCACAGCATGAGGAAACCCTGTTATTTGAGATAGTCACCAGCAGAGATTTTATACAATTAAACACTTAATACAGTTGAAACTTAACCTCATTCAGAAGATATTAATCTATTCAATGTACTTCACTGACAACGCAGGTCTAAAAACTAAATTCAAGTTCTTCCCTTTCATTAAATGCAGATGAGCATTCCTGAAAATGTAGACAGAGAAGGAACTCTTAGACTTTGTAAAAAAAAAATGCATCTAGTTCCAGTTCCAGCAGTAATAACTCAATGAAGACAATTTGGCATAAAAGCATGATTTGTTTGTAAACTAACTAGCTGTTTTTTTTTTAAATTAAGCAGTTAATATTAGGGCAAGGTCTTCCTATATATCAAGCTGGCTTTGCAGTTACAGTGTAATATAGGCTGGCTATGAATTTAGGAGACCTAGTTTGTGCTTAGATTACATGCATGGGTAATCATGAATGGCGTAGAATACTCCAAATTTTGAGAAATTAAAAAAAAAATAGAAATACATTTGCAATAAGATAGTACAACTTTGGAGGCTTCTTTTAAAATTCTTTAGAGTGTGAAGATAAAGTTCCAAGCCTTGGAACTAATACTGGATGTAGTGGGATAGTCCTTCTGTGGAGATCAAAGAGATTGTTGAAAAGAGGAGAGCTTAGAGTCTGCTTGGGACTATAGGAATCTTCTAAAATCAAGGCTTCCTTGGAATGTATTTGCTATAACTTAGCATTAATTAAAGACAACTAATTTTTATGAAACAAATTATGGGTACATACAGAAACACATTATGGCTACTCTTAACATTATGTGCCTATTCTTTTCACTATTGCATACTGAAAAATAACAACCTGAGTTGGGCTTATAGTTGAACATTTCTAGGGCAGAGACAGTCATTCTTCACTGAGGGTGTGGCCACCATTGGATTTCTTAGGCTTTCAAGGATGGTCTCACATTCATTCACATATGCATTAATTGTACTTAGTGGGGTATCAAAAAGAATTTTCTTTAATACATGAAGTGAGGGAGGAGTAGTATTGGGGGGATACAGAGCTGTGAGATCATGTTTAGATACTTCATTACATAGATACATAAATTCTCAAAAATAAAAATAATATAAAAAACACTTCCAGACTATGTCATGGAAAAAATTAAATGATACACTTATTTTCTATGAGTAATACCTTACAGTGTATATAACAGATGAGTTACGAGGCATACAATTAGAAGAGAGAATATGGATCATATCCTAACATAATAACTTAACCAATATCTAGGATCCAAATAGCCTGAATTTTTAAACTTCAAACCTTACAGCTTATTTTAAAAGCTACTCTCCATAATTAAATATATTTCACTGAAATCGAGTACTGTGAGATAAACGTGCTTTATAGAAACAACTAGATAAACTTAGCTTCTATCTACTATTTTCCAAGTATTCCTTTTTTTTTTTCACAAGGCAAAAAACTGGCTGGCTGTGACAAAGTGGAGACGTGCTATTTCTTCTCTCTGTTAATGAGAAAAGGCAACATAGAAAATGACCTGCAATGAACTAAGTGATGCCCATTGTAGCCTTCATCCTGTGGAGATCCAGGGCATCATTCTTGAGTTTTGAAACATCAGTCTAGTCAAGCATGATGATACTGACTTTTAAAAAGCAACCTTTACCTTTATGAGTTACATTGTAACAACTCAATGATATCAATATTTTCATAGTTTCAAGGTATAATATTTTTTGAGTGCTGCATAGGTTTAATGAGACATTTTCTTTAGAAGTTTGGCTGATGACAGTTGTGGGGGTAGTCCTGACACTCAGTAAGAACCACTTTTCACAGCACTTGAAAGATGTCTATTTGCCTGTCAGTTAGCTGAGGACATCACGAAGGCTACCATCATAAATGATAGCCGTTTTTACAGAAAAACATCATATCCAAAAAGATATCAGACTCCACACAGAAAATGACCAACAAGCACTGTCTCCTAGCACATGTTTCTCCTAACATGTTATTTTATTACAGGCCTGAAAAAATATTTAATATATAAATGCCAAACACAAATTAATATGAACCCTCCATAATCACTTAAAAGTTTATGTGTCACAATAGGCAAAAGAAAAAACATCATGGCAGCCACACGGACTTAATAATCTGGTGAATGATAACATTTTTTTTATACTTACCTTTATTCATCCTACAAATTCAGATAATTCAAGGATTTGTGGCCATATCATTATATACTTACATCCCTTTTCTCTTTTCAAAGCCTTTTAAGGAGTAATTAAATGTTGGTCCTGCCAACATCCCATGATGTTTGTCTTCCTGGTAAGCTGGTACTTCTTCAACTTGTGTCTGATTCATCAGATGTGAGAATCAAATTGTTTCCAGATGTAGCTTTCTTCTCAATTCCACTTGGATCTTTTGGAATTTAACTTTAGGACATATTTTGCAGTAAGTCATTCCAAAAATGCCTTAACTAATTAAAAAATCCCCAACAGTATGCCAGTGATTTGTTAGACACATAGCAAGGCACTTTCACGGGCATTTGTTACTTTAATACCTATAGACATTTAAGTTATACTGCCCATTTTTGCAGGAAATATAAGTGTTGTTATGTGGACCAGGATGTCCTTGAACTACTGAGGTTCACCTGCCTCTGCCTCCCAAGTGCTACCACCAGACTGCCTCATACTTTTGTTTTAAAATTAGTCTTTTTTACAAATAATGTTACATATATTTCACACCATGGACCTTTATTAGGTCCTTTATTAGGACCTTTATTAGAGGTTGGAAGATGGCTCAGTAGATTACAGTGGTTACTGTATGAACACGCAGGCCTTTGCTGAATCCTCAATATCCACATGTAACCTCACACTGGAGGAGAGGGCATAGAAACATATATCTTCAAGGCTTCAAAGCCAGCTAGTATATCCAAAATGCTAAATGAAAAGTTCACTGAGGAACCCTTTCTCTAAAACTAAGGCAAAGAAAATAGGAGACATTCACCTCTGATACATATGCATAAATGACTATACTTGTATCCACAGAGCTGTATGTATACACACACACACAAACATACACACACACACTTACACACACATACACACACACACACTCATACACACACACAGACATACACACACATACACACACACACAAGCAGCAAGCAGCACACAATCCTTTATTCACCCCATCACTAGCTAAGTGAACTTGAAAAATATTTTTATAACTTTGTTTCTTTGTTTTCAATAAAACATTCTTTTTATATTTTTTTTACATTTAAATTTGAAACAAGGTTGTTTTACATGTTAATCCCAGTTCCCACACCCTCCCATTCTCCCCTGTTGGCCCCACAAACCCCATTCTATCCCCTTTCTCATCTCCAAGGAGGGTGAGGCCTTCCACGAAAGTCTTCAAAGTCTGTCATATCATTTGGAGCAGGGCCCAGACTCTCTCCCATTTGTCTATGTTGAGGGAGTATTCCTCTATGTGGCCTGTGCTCCTAAAAGCATTTGTATACTAGTGATAAATACTGATCCACTACCAGAAGCCCAGTAGACTGTCCAGTCCTCCCAATTAACACCAGATTCGGGGAATCTAGATAGGTCCTATGTTAGTTTCCTACCTATCAGACTGGAGTTCATGAGTTTCCCTTGTTCAGGTTAGCAGTTTCTGTGGGCTTCTCCAGCTTGGTCTTGACCCTTTGCTCATCACTCCTTCCTGATTGCAACAGGATTCCAGGAGTTCAGCTCAGTGTTTAGCTGTGGGTGTCTGTTTCTGCTTTCATCAGCTATTAGGTGAAGGCTCTAAGATGGCATATAAGGTAGTCATCAATCTCATTATCTAGGGGAAGGGCACTTAAGGTAGCCTCTTCATTATTGTGAGGATTGTTAGTTGGGGTCATTCTTGTAGATCTCTGGACATTTCCTTATTGCCAGATTTTTCTTAAAACCTATAATGACTCCCTCTATTATGGTAACTCTTTATTAGCTTTCCTCTATCCTTTCCCTGAGTCAATCTTCCTGCTCCATCATGCCCACCTATCCTGTACTCTTCTTCCTAACCACCCCCCTTGCATACTGCTAATTTTCTGGAGATCTTACCACTTTCCCTTCTACAGGGGTACATGTATGTCTCTTTTAAGGTCCTTCTTAGCTTTTCTGACGTTTTGGTTTGTAGGCTGATAATCCTATGCTCTATGTCTAAAAACAATATATGAGTGAGTACATACCATGTCGGTCTTTTTGTGACTGGATTACCTCACTCATGATGGTTTCTTCTAATTCCATCCATGTGTCTGCGAATTTCAAGATTTCATATTTTTTTTCCTGCTGACTAGGACTACATTGTGCAAATGTTCCACCTTTTTCCCATCCATTCTTCATGTGAGGGGCCTTTAGGTTGCTTCCAGGTTCTGGCTATTACAAATAACACTGCAATGACCATAGTTGAACAGATGTCTTTGTTGCATGGATGTGGATCATTTGGGTATATGCCTAAGAGTTGTATAACTGGATCTTGAGTAAGACTGATTCCAGTTTTCCTGAGGAACTACCATACTACCATGCTGATTTCCAAAGTGGCTATATGAGTTTTCACTCCCACTAACAATGAAGAAGTATACCGCTTTCTCCACATCCTCTTCAGCATAAACTGACATTGATTTTTTTTTTTTTTTTTTTTTTTTTTTTGCCATTTTGACAAGAGAAAGATGGTATCTCACAGTTGTTTTGATTTGTTTTTGCCTGGTGGCTAAGGATGTTGAGCACTTTAAGTGTCTTTCAGGTATTTTAGATTTCTCTATTGAGAATTCTCTATTTAGTCTGTATCCTACTTTTTAATTGGATTATTTGGTGTTTTGGTAACTAGCTTCTTAAGTTCTTTGTATATTTTGGAAATCAGCCTCTGTCAGATATGGGGTTGGTGAAGATCATTTCTCACTCTGTGGGCTGCCATTTTGTCTTGTTGCCTTACAGAAACTTTTCAACTTCAGGAGGACTCATTTATTGTTGATCTCGTGTCTGTGCTACTGGTGTTATGTTCAGGATGCAGTCTCCTGAACCAAATTCAATAAAGGGTACCTCCCACTTTCTCTTCTACGAGGTTCAGAGTGGCTGGATTTATGTTGATGTTTTTGATCCATTTGTACTAACTTTTGTGCATGGTAATAGATATGGTTCTATCTGCAGTCTCCTACAAGTCAGCATTCAGTTATACCATCACCATTTGTTGAGGATGCATTCCTTTTTTTTCCATTGTACAATTTTAGCTTATTGTCAAAAATCAGGTGTTCAGTTTTCTCTTCAAACCAATAATAGCTCCCTCTTTTAGGTTCTCTCTCTCTCTCTCTCTCTCTCTCTCTCTCTCTCTCTTTCTCTCTCTCTCGTCTTCTATTCCTAAAGACCCACAAGACTGCCTCCAACTAACAATTTGAGCAGCCGTGGAAAGGCTACCATAAATGCCCTTCCTGGATAGTGAGATCAACAACTAACTTATCCACCATCATGGAGCCCTCATCTAGTAACTGTTGGAAACAGAAGCAAACACCCATAACTAAACACTGAGTCGAACTAGAATCCAGATGCAGAGGGAGAGGACAAGACCAGGTTGCAGAAACACATAGAGACAGCTTACCTGAACAAGGAGGAGCTAACGAGCCCCCCAGACTGATAGCTGGGAATCCAGCATGGGACTGACTCAGGCCCCCCTGAATATGGGTCTCAGCCAGAAGGACTGAGCAGTCTAAGGGACCTCAGACAGTGGAACCAGGATGTATTCCTGGTGCACAAAAGGACCTTGTGGACACATTCCCATGTGGGGATGTGTTAAGGGATACTGCCTTAACCTAGAGACAGGAGAAAAGTCCTAGTCCCTACTTCAAATAACTTGACAGATTTATATGACCCCACCTAGATGGCATTGCCCTACATGTGGAATTGTGGTGGGGGGGTGGGAGGGGAGGGTGGTCAGGGTGCATGTGAGGAGGCAGAGAGGGTAAGAGGGAGGGGGAGAGGGAGGGACTGATGGAGGGAGGGAGGGAGGGAGAGAGAGGGAACTGGGATCGACATGTAAAATAAAAAAAAATCAGATGTTCATAGGTGTGTGGATTAATATCAGTGTTTTTCAATTTGATTCCATTTGTCCTATTTTTGTGCTGACATCAAGCTGTTTTCATGACCATAGCTGTATAATAGAGCTTGAAGTCAGGAATGATGATGCCTCCAGAAGTTCTTTATCATACAGGGTTGTTTTGGCTATCATGGGTCTTTTGTTTTTCTGTGTAAAGTTGAGTATTCTTTCAAGTTCTGTGAAGGATTGGGCTGGAATTTTGCTTTGAATCTAGGTTGCTTTTGGCAAGATTGTCTCTTTTATTACATTGGTACTACCTTTCCAAGAGCATAGATCTTTCCCCTTTCTGTTATTTTCTTTAAAGACACAAAGTTCTTGCTATATATGTCTTTCACTTGTTTGTTTAGCATTACCCCAAGATATTTTATGTTATTTTTGTATATTGTAAAGGATGATGTTTCTGATTTTATTCTCAGCCCCTTTTATCTTCTGTACATGGTAGGGCTACTGATTTCTTTCTTATGTTAACTCTCATATCATCTGCAAATAGTGAAAGTTTGACTTCTTACTTTTTGGTTTATATCCCCTTGATCTCCTTTTTTCTTCTTTTTTGCTCTAGCAAGAACATAAATTACAATTGAAGAGATATGGAGAGAGTGGACAGCCTTGTCTTGTTCCTGATTTTAAAGGAATCACCTTAAGCTTCTCTCCATTTTGTTTGATGTTGGCTGTTTTGCTTTTATTATGTTTAGGTATGTTCTTGTTTTCCCTGATCTCTACAAGACCTTTATCATGAAAGGATGTTGGATTTTGTGAAAGGCTTTTTCAGCACCTAGTGAGATGATCATATGATTTTTATTTTTTGTTTATATGGTAGATCACATTGATAAATTTTTGTATGTTGAACCATCCCTGCATCCCTGGGATAAAACCTACTTGGTCATGGTAGATGAGTTTTCTGATGTGTTCTTGGATTCGATTTGCCAGTATTTTATTCCAGTGTTCATGAGGGATATTGTTCTGTAGTTTTCTCTCTTAGTTGTGTCTTTGTGTGGCTTGTGTACTAAGGTAATTATAGCCTTGTAAAAAGAGTTTGGCAATGACCCTTTGCTTCTATTGTGTGAAACACTTTGAGGAACATTGGTAAAAGCTGTTCTTTTCATTTCTAGTAGAATTCTCCAATGACACCATCTGGCCCTGGGCTTTTTTTGGTTGGGAGATATTTGATGACTGCTTTATTTCATTAGGGATTATAGATCTATTTAAATTGTTTATCTACTCTTAATTTAAATTTGGTAAGTGAGATTTATCCAGAAAATTGTCAATTTCCACTGAATTTTTAATTTTTTTTTTTTTTTTTTTTTTTTGTTTTAGTACAGGTTTTCAAGGTATGACTTGAAGATTCTCTGGATTTCATCAGTGTCCATTGTTATGTCCACCTTTCATTTCTAATCTTGTTAATTTGTGTGTTCTCTCTCTGTCTTTTTATTAGTTTCAAAAAAGGTTTATCTATCTTGTTGATTAACTCTTTGTTACATTGATTCTTTCTTTTCCCTAGTTTCTACCTTATTGATTTGAGCTCTCAGTTTGATTATTACCTGGCTTCTACTCCTCTGGGGTGATTTTGCTTTTTCTTGTTCTAGAGCTTTCTTAATTATCTAATAGGACTATTATCCAGTTACTTCATGTGGGCACTTAGTGCTATGAACTTTCCTATTGGTACTGCTTTCAATGTGTCCTGTAAATTTGGGTAGGTTGTGTCATCATTCTCATTGAATTCTAGGAAGTCTTTAATTTTTTCTTTATTTCTTCCTTGACCCAGGAATGGTGCAATTGTACATTGTTCGATTTCTATTTGTAGGGTCTTTGCAATTTGTTGAATTCTAACTTTAAATCTGATAAGATACAGGGGGTATTCTAATGATTTTGTACCTATTGAATTTTGCTATATTGCCGAGTATGAGGTTGATTTTAGAGAAGGGTTCATGTGGTATTGAGAACCTATATTCTTTTGTGTTTGGATGAAATGTTTTTATAAATATCTGTTAAACCCAGTTGAGTCAGAATTTATGTTTGTTCCTTTGTTTCTTTGTTAAGTTTCTTTGTGGTGGACTTGTCTATAGGTGAGAATGGAGTGTTGGAATCTCCCACTATAAATGTGTGGGTTTATATGTGATTTGAGGTTTAGTAAGTATTGTTTTTTAATGAATGTGGGTTCCTTTTTATTTGGGGCATAGATGTTCATATTTGACACTTCATCTTTATTTATTTCTCATGTGATGAATAAGAAATGACATTTTTCTTCTCTTTTGATTGATTTTAGGTTAAAGTCAAATTAACTAGATGTTAGGATTGCTACACCCACTCGTTTCTTCAGTCCATTTGATTGAAAAATCTTTTTCCAAACCTTAGCTCTGAATTGATGTCTGTCTTTGAAGTTGAGGTGTATGTAGCAGATGGATGAATTCTGTCTTTGCATCCATTCTGTTAGCTTGTGGTTTTTTATAGGTGATTATTATTGAGGGATATTAATGACCATTGATTTTTAATTCTTGTTTGTTTTGAATTTGTTGTTGGTGATGGTATTATGTGTAGATTCCCCCCTCCCTATTTTTTCTTACGGCTGTTGGTGAAGTGGGATTAATTATTGTCTATGTTTTTGTGGGTGTAGTTGACTCCCTTGTGTTGTAAATTTCCAGAACTTTCTGTAGGGATGGATTAGTTGATAAGTATTATTTAAAAATGGTTTTGTTATATAAAATCTTTGTCTCCATCTATAGTGATTTAGAACTTTTCTGGGTATAGTAGTCTGGGCTGGCATTTGTGTTCTCTTAGTGTTGTTAGAATGTCTATCCATGACCTTCTGTCCTTCAGAGTTTCTGTGGAGAAATCAGGTGTAATTCTAATAGGTTTGCCTCTATATGTTACTTGGCCTTTTTACTTTGCTGCTCTTGATATTCTTTCTATATTTGGTATGTTTGGTGTTTTGATTACTATGTGGCAAGCTAGTTTCTTTTTGTGGTCCACTCTATTTGGTGTTCTGCAATCTTCTTGTACTTTCATTGGCATGCCTTTCTTTGGGTTGGGAAACTTTTCTTCTATGATTTTGTTGAATATGTTTTCTGCTCCTTTGAGTTGGGTTTCTTCCCCCTTTTCTATACCTATTATTCTTAGGTTTGGCTTTTTCACTGTGTCCCATATTTCCTGGATATTTGTGTTAGGGATTTATTGGACTAAGATTTTCTTTGGTCGATGAATGTGTTTCTCCTTGTGTATCTTCAATTCCTGAGATTCTCTCTTCCATGTCTTGTATTCTGTTGGTAATTTTCGAATCTGTAGTTCCTGATTATTTATCCAGCTTTTCTATTTTCACCATTCCCTCAGTTTGTGATTTCTTTTTGTCTCTATTTCAGTTTTTAGGTCATGAACTGTTTCAATTGTTTCCATCATCATTTGATTAGTGGTGGCTTGTTTTCTTTAAGAGATTTGTTGATTTCTCTCAAGTTTTAGTTTGTTTATTTCTCCCACTTCTTTAAAGGATTTTTTAATTTCCTCTTTTAGTATCTCTGTCATCTTCAAGAAGTTGTTTTTAGGGTTGTTCTCTTTTGATTCATCTGTGTTGGGATGTTCAAGTCTTGCTGGTGTGGAGTCCCTAGACTCTGGGGGTGTCACATTGACTTTGTTGTTGACTGTGTTCTGATACTGTCCTCTACCCATTCCTTCTTCTAATGAGTACTAGTGAGGTCTCTCCCTCTCCTGGTGGGTATGGGACCTAGGTTCTCTTCCAATGGGTACAAGCTGGTTCAATTCTCCAATCGCTCTCTCCTTCCAGCGGGTGGAGGTGGGACTAGGGCACTGGCAGACTCTGGATTGGTTGGTCTGCTGAGACTGGTTACTCCCCACTCATCAGGAGGCTCTGAGTATGGCAAGGAAAATGGGGTCCCTCCATAGGTGGAGGTGGGACCATGACGCTGGCAGACTCTGGGTAGGCCAGTCTGCCTAGATGGGCTCCCACATATGTGTACTTATATATATCTGTAGTCCTTAGGAGGCTCCAATCATTTAAAATAAAATTTATACACTATGTTTTAATCATGTTTCCCCTTCTCAAACTCCTCAGACATACTTCTTACCTCTTACCCATTCAACTTTATGTTCTCTATCTCTAAATAAATAAATGAAAAATTAAAACAAAAACATAAAACCCAATAAAGTAAAAAAATGCTAAAAGAAATGAAAGAAAATACCTATCATAAAACCATACAGTTCATTTTCTGTTAGCCAAAGTGCACTGAGGTTTGGTTGATGTACTCACAGACACTCCATGAAAGTAACATAATTTCCCCTTTGGTAGCAGAGATCAATAGACTTTCTTTTGACAACATGTTAGTTATAAAGTGAATGGGATTGATGCTGAACTGGGTAGTGAAAAGCCTGCAGTATAACATGCCAATGTTTTGTCACCATTCTGTGATATATAACTTACTATGACTCTCCATCTGCAAGAAAGACACACTGCCATTGCCATGGTAGGAGAAACAAAGAGAGTGTGAAAGATTACTACCAGAAATGAAGGTAAGACAAGCCTGACTGGCCAAATGATGCCTGTATTTCCACAAGGAAAAGATAGCTTTAGCTCCATTATCTGTTCCTCCTCTTTCAGGGGTCATAATTACATCCTATTCCAGCCTTGCAGATCATTCTAGCCCTGGTATGATGCCGTGTCAATACTCCATATGAGAGATATTCCCCTGATGCCAATGATGGATCCATTTCCTTAGAAAATTATGCCTGTATTGCTCACTTTTTTTTATTGCTCTGATAAAACACCACGACCAAGGCAACTTATAGAAGGAAAGTTTATTTGAAACTTACAGCTACAGAGGAGTAAGAATCTATCACCATCATGGTGGGATGCATAGCAGCAGTCAGGCAGGCATGGTACTGGAAGAACATCAGTGAGTTCACATCCTGATTTACAAATGGAAGAGCATACTGGGAAGCAGAGAACACACTGGGCATCGTTTGAAGCCTCAAGCCGACCCCAATCCCACTATGTAGGGATGAAGAATTTAAAAATGTGAGCCTCTTGGGGCCATTCTCATTCAAGATGCCACAATGTCCATAAGACTTGCTCCTGAAATGAGGGCCACCTATGTATGGGATGCTATCTGCTTATTATGTTCACACCTCCAACAATGAGTCCTCCCATGCATTGTATGATGATGACCACTTCCTTGCATGACTTGAACAGACAGGTGAGAAGGAACAGAGATGCTCTTCGTTAGTTTTGTATTGTTTTGTTTTACAAGATGATCACAGTGATGAACCTGTTTACTCATGACATGGCAAGTAAGATGTCTTCTGCCTCATAGCAAAGAGTCTAGTGTTGGAGAGAAGAGTCATGATCATGTGTTTGCATTGTGAAATGTGAACATAAATGAACTCCATTTGTTGAAAACACATTGCCTTTTATCCTTTCTCTTTATTTTGATTGTGAAAGAGCCAAAAGAAGAAATGAGATAATGATATCTAGTTTTCACATTGTCATAGTTGAGATTGGTGCATGTGAATTATAATGATATTACTTATGCATTGTAATTTTGAATGTTGTTTCAGCTATTTCATATCAATAAATATTATATTTTAAATTTTATAACATATTGTCCTCTAACATAGACCATACTGATTTTGAACTTAGAATATTCCTTTCTCAGCTTCCCAAGTGCTGAAACTATATTTGGAAAACATAATTTTCTTACCAAAATTCGTTTATTAAAGCCTAAGACTAAGAATTCAAATGCTTTCTCTGTTTAGTTTTATCTAATAAACTTTGGCACTGAGAATGAAGACCAAAGGGACCCTATTGCCCTTAGTGTGGCTCAGTGATCATAGCAGGAATGCAATGATACCTGTGAGCTACCTCACTATCAAAAGAGGACTGTACTGAAGCTAGAATGAAATGGCCAGGTATTTGTAAGAGGCCAATAGGGCTGTTCCTATGTAGTATGATTTGGAATGGTGCTACAAAGAGAGCTGTACATGTCACTACAGTTTTAGTACTCAGATGTGCTGTAGCGATGTGTGAACTGGTTCAGTATTCATGATGTAACCTTATCAATTTCAGTGTATAGGGACTCGGTACCCATTCTCAGGGGTACTGTTCTACTGTATATGAACAATTTCATGAACATAAACATTGGAAAAGACTGTGCCAGATGGATAAGGACGTAATTATGCCTGAGTCCAAATGAAGAACATTGCACAAATAATAAAACTGCTCCCATGTACCCATATCCTCACAAATACAGATTTTTACTGTTTCTTTGCAAGGTTAGCTGTTATTCCTGTAATCAAAACAGTGGTTATGGAAATTTCTGATCCTTTCTGAAACCAACAAACAAAAACCTTTAGAAATCCTTGCTTTCATGTTCTTACTAAGAGGCCTACAACTACAACTCTCTAGTGTGTGTGTGTGTGTGTGTGTGTGTGTGTGTGTGTGTGTCCTTTCTCATTTCACTGAGTCATTAAACCCAACTTCACACAACTACAGGACTGTACAGAGTGTGTTGCAGCTAAAAGGGTGCATTAATATTATAAATTTACTCTCCAAATGGTCAGCTCCAGGCCTCATTCAGCTCACTTTTTGACTTTAGGCAGATTAAAAATGTGTGTGTGTGGTATAATCCAGCCTTTCCATTCTTTGACTTTCCATATTTAATTGGTGATTTATTGAACTTTTTTCTTTACTAACCATGTTGTAAGTTGTCATAATTTCTTAACATATTCTTTACCATTAATCACAGATTCTCACATAACCATTTCATTTCAGAATTTTTTCTCAACAAGTAAAATTATGTATCACCTTTGCTTATTACTTTTCAATTAGTTCAAGTTGCCCTTGTTACTTAGAGTAAGATCTTTAACATGTTCTGTGGGTAGAAATACCATAAATAATTATTTGTCTTGATTAGCCTTGATTTATGCCCAGTGTCACAGAAAAACTAATGATTTCATTTTTCCCTTTAAGAGTATGAACAGTAGGAAAATATGTTCAGTTGTTCCAATTTTCACAAAGACTTACGTATTTTTTCACACTCTCATTTACTCATTATTCACTCCCTACATGTGTGTCTGTATGTTTGTTTGGGAAAACATGCATGTGCATACAGTTGCATACATACATATATATTTATATATATAAAGTATATAATATATATATATGCTATTCCTTATTTAATTTTTGTAACTTTAATGTGATCCTTTTGTTAGTCTCCTTCTTATCACACTTCTTCCCTTTTATTTTTATTTGAAGATTTTTTTTATCCTTCAAAAAATTCATAGCCCTGATTTACAACTGAATATTTATTAGCTTTATGCTTTTTACCTAGATAGCAACTTGACTGATGGCACATACATACATACATATACCCACATATAATTATGTATATATATTTCTTAATTTTAGTATTTTTATATAAACTGGAAAGTGTTGAAACATTTATTTTTGGAGGCAGAATCAGACTTTAACCATGTACAACCTACCACGCATGATGCTCAAGAAGTCATACAGAGTTTGCTTTTTTCTAACCTAAACACTTTTTTGTCTCTTTCACTTACTGAAAGTTATGAATCAGGATCACTTGTGAATAATAGTAGAAGCTCAGCTCTGTCTAGACAGAGATTTTTCTGCCTGCCTGATCACAGGGAAACAGGATTAGGAGAGGTAGACATGATTTACTCGATTCTCTAAAACTTAGCTATGTATGCTGAAGAAATTAAGATACCTTAAAATATCAGATGTGTAAAACTATAGAAAGAGGGGTTGTGCTATCATTCAGGCACCAAATCCCCTTTCTGTAGTACAGGTGGGCGTTTCCTAGTTTAATTTATCCAAGGATGGACTCTTGAAGAATTCACTTTATATTCTCCATTCTAGACATAAGACATCTCAAATGTTGTTTTCTTCAAGTGTTAGTATCATTTAATTTAGTATCTCGGTTTTCCAACATATTCACATAGAAAAATAAATAAGAGAGAGAGAGACAAAGACAGAGAGAGAGAGAGAGAGAGAGAGAGAGAGAGAGAGAGAGAGAGGAAGCTTTCCATTGTTGGGCTGGGAATATTTTGTTCTTATTATTCCACATATAGTAAGGGATTGGAAATAGTTTATAGTTCTAATACATCTAGATTTTACAGATAAAATGACCCATGCATGAACTTAAACAATCCCCACCATCAATATGTGAAAAGATAAAATTTGGAAAAATTGAAAAGAAAAATATATTTCAAGTATCTTTATTCTATTTTGGAATATTAAGCAGTTATTTTGCATACTCACCTCTTACATAAATATGCTGTAACCTCAAGTGAATTCATCTTCAGAACTAATAAAATAACCTGGCATGAATAAGACAGTCTTTTCTTAATTAAAAATGGTAAAAGATAATCAAAATAAGTTCAGAAAGTGAAATAATTTTATAACAGTGAAACATACTTTAAAAGTTTTAAACTGCCACCATAGGATTGCTTTATATCTGCCATTGTTCAGGATCACGGATATTCTAACTTTTCCAGAGTACTTTAAATCCTCAGACTTTAATTGTACATTGTTCCCTTCCTTTCCACAGAATCATTAGAACATTCATTTCTATTATGCATAAAGCCAAGGTCTGCACATCCACACTTTGAGTGAGTCACAAGCATCTTTGTCTATAGTCAAGATTCTTATTTGTAAAGAAGTGACACAGAGTCACTTAATGAAGTAGAAAGAGAGAAGAGGAAGTCACTGAAGAAATAACCCTGAATAAAGGCAAATTCACACACAGCTTTGGAAAGCCCTTTGATTTAGGATGTTTACCTTGTGTTTTATTGTGCTATCCCCTGTTTTTAATTGCTTTGAAATCCATCCATGATCATTTTAATATTGTGTAAGTTATGGTTTATCAATTAATATAAAAGATACAAAGTTCCATCTTTGGTGCTTCTATAAAAGCATCAAGGGGATTCCTGTTAATGTTATTACTTTTTACAACAGAATAGGACCATTGCCCTCAAACTTGTACAGATCCTTGTACATCTAATTATTTTAAATACAGCCTAACTAAGCATGTGTTTATCAAGCTAGAGACTGTCTGCTTTGTTTACCTCATTAAACATCAATCAACTTCTGCTAACCAGAGACAAGACAAACCATATAGTTAATAGTCATCCAATGGCAATTGCCCTTCAGAATTCACTGATCCAGATGCCTTCATTGTTGGTGAATGACACACACTGGAAAATCAGCTCTCCTCTGGTTTCCTTTTTTCCCTTGGTCCCAGTTAAGTGTGATGGCTACATGCTGCTGTCTTCACAATGTGGTCTACTCTAAAGACTTCCCTTTTTACAACTTTATACAAGTACCACCTAAGAGAGTCAGTTGTGAAGCAACACCATTCAGTGGAGGGCTCTTTTTCTTTAAGCTGCCTTGAAACTCTGTAAATGATCTCATTTCCTCTCACTTGTCTTGCATTTAGAATATCATGTTTTAGAGAAAGGAAGCTGTTCTGTTATCAACAGTTCAATGGAAAAGTCCCATGCTGGGGAAATGGCCATTCTGTCAGTAATCAGTATGAATTTGAAGTCTCCCCCCAACCACAGAGTAAGTTCAGAAGCAGTTTTAGACCATCAGTGAATCCTGAAGATGGTAACTGAGAGCTCTGCTGCTCCATTGGGATAAACCTGAGTTATCCACTCTGAGGATCCTTTTCTTCAGAAAATTTGTTTAGTTATAAACATTCACTGTGTCAAGCTGTCATGCAAGGGGTGATTACTTATAAAATACTAAATAAATTTAAATAACTTTGCTATTTAGGTTACAGTCATCTTATTGATGGAAGGAACATGGAGAAAGATCAGAAGTATGTAACCAGTTGTGAAGGGATGACTGTTGGTTTGATTTTACATGCAAATTATGTAATTAAAATTTAAAATATGGTGATTAACATTGTTTCTTTTTAAATAAATTTAAGTAATACTGAGAATTCTTTAGTGATATATAGGAAAAAAGATTTTACATCAGAATATTTATCTTCTCATATTTTACATGTTATAGGTAGAAAGAGATGAAGATAACAATTCAGATGGTTTGCTATTTTATTATAGGTTATTTACTAAAATATTAACAAGACAATAATGATTTACCCCAGGAAGGATTCAACATTTTCCCTGCCTTAGCTTCACTTAGAACTGCCTCCATTTTTACACATTTGTCTTCTCCTACTAGTTTGTGTTTTTCTCTTTGTTTTTATTTCTTCCTACTCAGAGTGGTGTTTGTTACAAAATCAAACATTAGTAACATGAAGTGAAATCAAACACAATTGAAAAATTAGACATTTCAAGTTTCTTATACTCATATTTTTTTATTATCTGGATATCCAATTGGACTATTGGAATTAACAATAATAAAGCCACTTATGCATAATTGGTAATGCAGAATTGGAGTAAGATATGGTCTTCCCAAGTTTTCACCTCTGTGTACTAAGGATTGTCATTTGGAAAGTCACTGAGCTCACTACTACAAGACTTGGCATGGAGAATCTCTGCTAGTGAAGATCTTGAAATCAAGTCATAAGAGCAATGACTTAGGAGTTTCTGATTCAAAGAGACCTTTTGTGAAGATCCGGGATAGCCAAAACAACCCTATACAATAAAAGAACTTCAGGAGGCATCTCCATTCCTGACTTTAAGCTCTACTACAGAGCTATAGTTCTGAAAACAGCCTGGTATTGGCATAAAAATAGACAGGTAGACCAATGGAATTGAATTGAAAATCCTGATATTAACCCATGCACCTATGAACACCCTGATTTTCGACAAAACAGTTAAAATTATACAATGGGGCGAGGACAGCATCTTCAACAAATGGTGCTGGCACAATTGGATGAGGGTGTGTAGAAGACTGCTCTGACTGCAAAATTTAAGTTCAAGGACAAGTTACTGAGGAAAAGGATTTCTATTTTTGTTTCCACAGAAAATGAAAAGATGTGGATTCCTTCCAGACTAATGTGGTTTGATCACGCCAGACAGCCTGAAACAGAGTACAAGGTGATCCTACATTCAAAACAGCTGGACAAAGCAGCCTGAGATACTACAGCCAGGATTTCTGAATCTTCTTCGAATCCCCCATGACAGCACCCCTTACCAGCAGAAAGTAGTTTGGAAAGAACGACGCCCAAATTCCCAAATATTGTGTATAAAAGTTTGTTTTCATTTAATTGGACTTTGTTATATAAAATGAATTTAAAAACAAACAATAAGGAAAGATAACTGTTAGCCAAACAAACAAACAAACAAACAAAAAAAGATCCTTTTTTGTGAATTGCTTGCCATGATAGACTTGTTCTCTTACACTATGTAATAAAGTCAACTGCTCATCCATTAAAAAAAAAAAAAAAGAGAGAGAGACCTTTTGTGATATCCCCAGTCCATTACTAGGGCCTTGTCTTGAGATCACATAGCTCTCAGACTCCGACATCTGAAAAAGAACAGGGTAATTGACAGTACATCAATGATGACATTCTTTCTGGAGCTTACTCATGAAAGGTAGCAGAGTCAAATAGCTAAATCAAGCAACATTACAAATATAATAAGGATTTTAGGTTTTAAAAGATATAATCATGAACTCTGTGGGTCAATCACTTTCCCATGTATTAATTTATACACTAATTCATTCTGGAAATATTTATGATTCCTCTAATGACCCTGCTATTATTCAAAACAAAGAAAATATAATGAAATAAGTGCATCATGTTCTATGTCTTGAGAAAATTTTCATTTTAGTTTGACCTTTAAATAATATGAATTTTTAAAAATATAGTTGTTGGTAGCAGATTCTAGAGGAAGGAGGAATAGAATGAAAGAGGCCTTTTACATCACTATATTTGATAAGGTGGATAAAGAAAGACCATAAAAGAGGATTTGGTGACCATACAGTTGATAGTTATGGAGTAATAATATGAAAAATATCATCTGATATTACCAGAGAATAAAATAGTACTTTTTCAATTGTTAAACATATTTTTGAAGGATGCATTTTTTGTTTGTTTGTTTTTGTTTGTTTGTTTGTTTTTCAAGATGGGTCTTCTCTGCACAACCCTCCCTGGCTGTTCTAGAACTGACTCTGTAGATCTGGCTTGCCTTGAGCTCTGATATCTGCCCAGTTCTGCCTCTCAAATGCTAATGTGCCACCATCCCAAACAATGCAAAGGTATATGTTTACTATATAGTAGCTTTATTCATTAGTATTTTTCATGTATGTAGAGAGATGACTCATTTTATCATAGGATTAATAAATTGGCTTCTGTGAATATTTCTAGTGAATGAGGTAAATGAGGCACTCTCAAAACCATATCGACTGGCATCTATAAATGTACATTGTGGCTTCAGTTGTGTTGTGAATACATGTTTCCTAGCTGGCAGTACATTTTTTGTTTGTATACGAGAACAACTGTAAAGTCTTAAAAACTTAGGGTTTAGCTAGGAAAAGTAGATGAGTTTGGGTGAACAATCAAGAATTCAGGCTGGTCCCTAGATCCTGACACTGTTTCCTGCTCCACCATTTTGGGGATGGGTACAATGACTACATGCATCTGCCACCAAGCATTCTGTCTTTCTTTGACCACCAGGATAATTTAAATATCCTCTGAAATCATGAGACAAAAGAAATTATCCTTCCATTAGCTGCTTTTGTCACATATTTTATTATAGTAACACAAAAGTAATCAATAAAAATAGTATATAAATATATAAATCAATTTAACTTAAAAAATAAACCTGAAAGCATTTATCCCTACGGTACAAATGGATATTGGGAGCCCATCCTCCTTTTTGATTTTATTTTATTTTTCTTATTTTACATATCAATCCCAGTTTCCTCTCCCTCCCTCCCTCCATCCCTCCCTACTTCTCTCCCACTCTTCCAAGCCTCTCAACTACCCTCCATCCCATCGTCCCCACTCCACATGTAGGGTGATGGCTTTTAGCAGGGGTCATCTAAATCTGTCAAGTCATTTGGAGTAGGGACTAGGCCCTCCCTCCAGCCTCTAGGTTAAGAGAGTATCCCTCGATGGGGAATGTGTTCCCAAAGTCTTTTATGCACCAGGATACATCCTGATTCCACTCTCAGAAGTCCCTTAGACTGCCCAGGCCTTCTAAAAGAGACCCATGTTCAGGGGGGTCTGAGTCAGTCCAATGCAAGATTCCCAGCTATCAGTCTGGGGGGGGGGGTCCATGATTCCTCCTTATTCAGGTCAGTGGAGGGGGAGGTGGGTGTACATACAGGATTCATTGATTGTAAGGGTTATTGGATAAATAAGAAGACTGAATTGGTTATCCTAATAAAGACAAGAGAAAAAGAAGGAATAAATAAAAACAAAGGAATAAACAACCTTCTATGTGTTTCCATACCACCATGGAAGAGAGATTTAAGTCAAGAGCAAAAAACATGAAAAATATCACTAACTACTACTAATGCTGAAACTTTACATAGATTAGCTCATTACTAATTATTGTCAATTATTTGTGATTGACATATTCACGTCACAAATATGGAAAAATGACTGCTTACACTAACTGGCACAGTTGAATACAGTACTTCCCACAATACCCTGGAATATTTCATTAAATTTTAATCAAATTCATTTAAGGCTCAATCACTGTCATTAATAGAATGTTATAATTACTAAATGCAAAAATCATTTTTTTTCCTCTTAGAAGAATTCATTAATTAATAAACAAAGTAAGTATTTACCTGTTTTTCAACAATTCCTGCCTGTCCGCTTGCAGACAGTTTTGTAGACAGGCACAAAAAAGAATGAACTTCACATTAAAAGCAATCCCCAGATGTGAATGTTATGCTTCAGTTGTCTTCAGTCATATTAATTCTCATTTGTGTAGCTTTCTGACTAAGTGAGTAGAGACAGACAGACCCTAAATCCAGCCACTTGGCCAGAAAATTCATGGAGGTATAAATAGCATGGAGAAGTGTAGATACTTATTAGATCTTTACTAGAATTCACATCTTCTTTAGCTATCAGTCTGTAATAGAATACAATCTATCTGACTCAAATCCACTCCCAAGTATTCAATCTGCTTGGGTTTAATTTATTATTTTAATGTGAATGTAGCAGTGTTTGAATTTTGAAGGGTTTTGCTTGTATTAGCAGCACCTCTGCCAATACCAAATTACAAGACATGTTTTTACTCATGAATTTATTTTCATAAATATGTTGTCTCTAAGAAAGTCAGTGAAGCATCCTCTCTAGCATAACTTATTGCAGTTTAATCTCAGACAACTTATTTATATGTTGTTACCTATGCTTGGAAAGTCTAAGGTCTTTCATTAAAAAAAAAAAGTCACATTTCCATCTATTTTTGCAAAGAATACCCTAATTAAAGTGCATTTTGTGCAGCTTGACATATTCCTTTGGGGCCTTTGTTAATCATAACTTTGGTTAATTAGCATATTTTGTTTCCACTAGAGTGTGCCAATTAGAAAAATTCTATTTTATTACAATTTTGTTGATATTCCTTACCCTTCATCATCAACTCATCAGCATTCTTGATTTCACTAGTGCCAGAAGAAACTGAACAAAATGAGTTCATTGAAAAGATTTTTCTGATCTGGAAGTTATTTTCCAGTATAGTATTTGTAAAGGCGTTTATTCCTTTTTTATATAAAGCAGGACCTCCTTTCAAATATTATTTTTGGATCTGGTAGCATTCTTAAGTTCTTAAATTTGAAAAGCAAGATATTACAATAGGAAAGTGTTTGATTGTGGGTATACTTTCTTACAGCCTTTGTCTATACCTGACTCACTGAGTTGGTTAACTTTATATGTTCAAATGAGTAGACTCTTGCTCAATCATCATTATCTCATTGGAAATTATTTTACTTCACTCTAAACACACCTGGGTATTAACACAGAAACTTAACAGGGGTCCTCATTTTTAAAAATTCTATATGAATTATGTTACATTAATATTAGCAGCCTATGAGGGACTTTCAGTAAGAATAAAATAACAGTATCTGCAGCTACACATTCTGTGTCAAGACCTGGATCCATCAAGTTAATGCTTAATGGATTAAAAATCTATTAAAGCAGTGCTTATGTAGGTTTGTATGCCTACTGTAAGCAGCTCATAATTATCTTTTCTTTGAATAGCTATTTTTATTTTTAACCCACTTTGTTTATCACAGAAAAATCCTGGAAAGCAATGATAAAACTATAGTTAAATTAACAACCTTTCAATGGCCAGTGGTTTCCAATGTGAAGGTAACTTTGAACTTTTAAGAGCATCTGCTATAGAAGAATGTATTGGTCATTCTGTTGGGATAGGAGTGTGACTAGGTTAGATGGAAGTGGTAAGAGCACATGAAAAGACACAATGAGTATAAGACACACCTTAACAAGCCAGCTTAAATGTATAATGTCTCCAAAAATTACTAGAAATGACTCAAAAAATAAGTGGCTTTTTAAATATAAAACAACCATGCAGTATCAGCAGCATTTCTGTATTACAGAGAATCATTGTATGTATCAATAACAAACCTTCCCCAAACCCCCAAAAAGCTATGAAATAATTATTCACACAAGTCAAAACCTTTTTCTACATTGTAGAGTGGAAGATATGCTATTGCTAAAATGTCTGACGTGCATGCATGCATGCACTTGTGTGTATGCACGTGCATGCACGTGCACACGCAAACACACACACACACACACACACTGAATAATTAAAATAATTACAAATAAAATTAACAAAACTGGGGCTTCAAGGGAACCTGACACAAAATATAAACAGAATGATTTTAACCAAAACATCATGGTATTGGCATTAAAACTGACATATGTATTAACAGAAAAGAGAGCCAAGAAATTAAAAACATAATTGTGATCAAGTGATTTTCAAAAAAATTACCAGAACATGCATTGGAGAAACAACAGGAATTTTCCTAATTCATGGGCCAGGAAAAACTGACTATTCCTATTTGGAAAAATGGAACTAGATTCCTCTCTTATTATATGAAATTTCAACTTAAAAGGAGATTAATAAAAATCCTGTAAGACCCAAGACAATGCAAATATAAAGAGGAAGAAAAGAAGAAATGATTCAATGTGTTGTGATGGACAAATAATGCTTTTTCATTACCTATTGAGCCATCTTTCTAGTCCTAGTTATGACTCCAAAAGGAGAGGCAGCAATAGCATCAAGAAATACAGATGAATGGGTTTGTCTCCAAGAAGCTTCTGTATACCCAGGGAATAGAATGTAGACACCACCTGAAGGGTCAGAAGAAATACTTGTAAGCTTTATGACAAGCATTTCTTAAAAATAGATAAGTAAATGGCCAGTAGTCTAATGCAAAACATTTCAAAATGATTAATCACTAGGGAAGTTGAAAGTCTAAGTCATAACAAGACAACATTTCAACCCAGTTAGAATGATTAAAATATATGTTAACAATCCAAAGAAGAGGGTTTCTTGTTTCTGTTATAAATTGCCAGTCAATAAAAAAAAACAACAACAACAAAAACAAAACAAACAAACAACAACAACAAAAAAAAAAAAAAAAAAAAAAACCTAGAAGCATGGACTTTCAATGGTAGTCTGTGTATCCAAAGGAAAGAATCTCAATCCAGTTGTGTCTACACTGATGTGTTTATTTAGACATTGTTCACAGTAGTGAAGGTACAGAATAAACTGAAATGTCTATTGGCATGTGGGGCTTTGAATAGGGATGTCACCCATAAGCTCCTAGTGAGTGGTACTCTTAGGACACATGTGGCTTTGTTTATTTATGGCTAAATTATTGTTGGAGGAAGAATGTCATCAGGGGTGGCCATCAAGGTCTCAGAAGCTCAGGCTAGTTCCAGTGGCTCATGCTCTCTTGCTGTTGCCTTCTGATTTGGATATAGAACTCTCATCTTCTTCTCTAACACCATGTTTACCTTCATGCTTTCTGCCATGATGATAATAGGCTAAAATTATGAACTGTAAGCCAGCCACAATGAAACATTTTCCTTTGTAAGAGTTGCTGTGGTCATGGCATATCTTCACAGCAGTAGAAACACTAAATGAGACTGTGTGAGTGGTTGAAGCAAATACATATATAGATCATGAAACATAATTTGGCAATTCATAAAATTGAAATTCAGACTTGGTACCATGGGTGATTTGGAGGACGTGGTATTAAATGAAATGACTCAGGCATAAGAGAACAAATGCCACATGTTATTTTTGCTTATATTTGGTAGCCATGAATTCTGATCTTGTAGATTCTGAGAATAAAATAGTGCTCTCCAGGCACTAGAAATGCCAGGGAAGAGGGTAAGAGAGGTCAGATAATGTTCACCAAATAATAGATGTTCAGGAATAAGTATGAGCCTGCCAGACATGATAGAGTGTCCACAGTTTGCACTACTTAAATGTTTGGATGATAAAAATCTAAATTACCTAGATATGATCAATCATTATGTCTACACATGTGTTTTACTTACTCTACATTCCAGGATTGTGACAATAATATCTCTCAATTTCAAAAAGGTATGGCTGTGTTAAAATGATAAGACTAAGCTGCTAAATTGCTCTGTAATATTTGGCTTGCTAAATTTGAAACTAGTCATGTTTATTCACATATACAATACTGGTCTGGCATTTGCATGGAAGTTTGTCAGTTTATAGTGAAACTGTACTTTTTCTTTCCATGTTTAGGTGTACAATTAGATTGAAAATAAAACTATGAGTGTTGGGATCATAAATACTGTAGATATATTTTAGTCTGAATTTAATTAGATACAGTCTTCTGAAAAAGTCTTGTCAATTGAGTGTAGGAGCAAGTGTTAAGAGTTAGAGTGCAGTTGTATTTGCATTTTAGATACACCCATTGCCTCAGAAATTTCTTCAGGATTTGTTAAGTATAAATTCTCATTGACACAATGTATGTGGCCTGCTGACTCATGGTTTCATATCTGAAATGAGAAAATATATAAATAGATACTGTATAATTACTAACACTGGAATTAATTTATATTTTATATTCTGTGTAGTAAAACACATTTGTGATTTTTAAAAAGGATTATATAGTTTATAGCTACAAGATTTTTTAGTAAGATACAGTTATTACAATATATTTAACTATAGAATACTAAGTGTAGCTGTTGAAAGAAAATTATCTAGAAGAAATATGAATAGTAATTTATTTTATTTATTGAAAATAAAGATTTTTCTATGATACAGTACATCCCAAACACAGTTTTCTCTCCTCCCAGATCCCTTACCCACATTCTTTTTATCCCAAATCTAATTCCTTTCCTTCTTCAATCTGAAAAGATATGGCATGCAAGAGGTAATGAAACACACAGAACAAAATCCATAAGACAAGGCAAAAACTCTCATATGGAGGCTTGACAAGGCAATCCAATAGGATGAAAGGGTTCTAAAGAGCAGGCAAAAGAAGCACACATAAACTGACTCTCACTTTTGGGTGTCTCAGAGAAACAAGTTAACAGCTGCAATATATATGCAGAGGACCTGGTACACACACATGCAGGCCCGGTGCTTGCCTCTTCATTCACTGTAGCCCATGTAAGCCCTGTTTTGTTGATTCTGTAGGGCCCTATTCTCACGGTCTCCTCCATCCCATCTGGCTTCTACAATCTTTCCTCTCCCTCTACCTTGGGAATCCCGATCTGCAGAGGAGGGTAAGGTGCCAATGGGGGACCTGATGAAGACTCTCTCTCTCCATCATATGTGGCTGTGGGTCTCAGTATCTGCTCCAATCTTCTTCCTGAGGTAGCCTTTCTGATGACAACTGGACAAGGCACCAAATTATGAGTATAGTAAAATATCATTAATAATCATTTGTTGTTGTTGTTGTTAGACCAATTGTTTTTGGTTGTATCCTAGACTTCTGAGCTATTCAGTGTTTGATTCCTGGTCATACAAGCAATGTTGGGCATGGGCACCCTCAAGTTAAATTAAACATTATTTGGCCACTCCCACAAGTTCCAAGTCATCATTGACCCAGCACATCTTGCAGGCAGAACAGATTTTGGTTTATTTGGCTGGGTTGGTGTCCAGGTTTCTCTTTCCATAGCCTGTGGAGCACCTTATTGTGCCAAAGGAACTAGAATGCAGAGGTGAATAATCCAGGTAGGCACTAGTTCTACCTCACTACATTCAATGAAGGGATGTTGTCCTCAGCAATGGGGGTCCCACTGTCAGTTTGTGGAGAGCAACCCTAAGTCCTAGCATCAGCCTTCAAAATTTCAGGATATTGATGGGTCAACTTTGGTCAACAATTCAGCCAAATGCAATGCATAACCACAACTAGAAGTCTTGACTGGCTACAAAAGACTGCTAGCTCAGACTTTCTATGCTCTGTGACTAGAAATCTTTAGTAGAGTCACCCTCATATAGATTGCAGGAAGTTGTCACTGCAACAGACTTTCACACAGCTCCACATATGCCCCAACTCACAATTCCAGCCATCTTTCCCCACATTCTCTCTTTTACCACAGTCCGAGCCTCCAGACTAATCCCTTCTGCTCCTACCCTCATCAGCCCCAGTCTATCCACAAAATCTACTCTATTTTCCTTGCTATGGAGATTCATGTCCCACTACCTGCAAGTCTAACCTCCCTGATTTTACAGATTGTTAACTTGAATATCATTTGCTTAATGGCTAACATCCATTTGTAGGTGAATATGTGCTATATTTGTGTTTCTGGGAATACATATTTCACTCCATCCATTTGCCTAAAAAAGAGATGAGTAACACTCGATTATGTATATGTTGAATGTTTTCTTTATCTGTTCTTTAAGTGAGGGATGTATAGGTTGTATTAAGTTTCAGGCTATTAAGAATAAAGTCCAAATGAATATAGTTAAGCAAGTGTTCTTGTAAAACTGAGTGTCCTATGAGTATATGCCCAAGGGAGGTAAAGATGGATCTTGAGGTAGATTGAGTCTGAATTTTCTGTGAAACATGCATATTGATTTTTATAGTGGCTGTGCAAGTTTGCACTCCCACCAGCAATGGAGGAGTCCCGCCTTGTTCCATATCCTAGTCAGCATGAGCTATCACTTGTGTTATTGATCTTCACTTTTCTGCCAGATGTAAGATGGAATCTCAAAGTAGTTTTGATTTACATGTCCCTGATAGTTAAGGATGTTGAACATTTCTTTAAGTATCTCTCAGCTAATTGAGATTCCTTTATTGAGAATTCTGTTTATATCTATAACCCATTTAAAGTGGTTTTTATGTTTAGACATGTAACCCATTTTTAATTGGTTTGGACTTTTTTATAACTGTTTTTGAGTTCTTCATAATATTTGTCTTCTATTGAATATGGAGTTGTTAAAAATATTTTCCCATTCTGTAGGCTGCTGCCTTATTCAATTTACAGCATCTTATGCCTTATGGGAGCTTTTCAGTTTCATGAAATCCCATTTTTAAATTTTTGTTCTTAGTTTCTGAATGATTGGTATTCCATTCAGGGATTCATTTCCTGTATGAAGGTGTTAAAGGCTATTCCCTCATTTTGTCTTCTATCATGTTACGTATATCTGTTTTTTTTTTTTTTTTTTTTTTTTTTTTTTTTTTTTTGAGGTCTCTGGTCACTTTATTTGAGTTTTCTGAAGGATGATAAACATGGGTCTATTTGAATTCTTCTACATGTAAACATCCAGTTTGACCAGTAATATCAGTTGAAGATGCCTTTTTTTCAGTGTGTATTTCTAGTTTCTTTACTAAAAAATCAGGTGTCCAAATGTATGTGGATCTATGCCTAGGTTTTAGATTTGATTGCATTGATTAATGTGTTTGATTTTATGCCAATACCATGTTTTTTAATTAATATAACTGTAATATAACTTGAAAAAAGGGATGTTGATAGATACAGCTGTTCTTTTATTGTTCAGGATTGTTTTAACTACCCTTAATTTTTGTTTTAAATTATGAAATTGTGGATTTTCTTTTTGACAAAATGGCTAAAATTATACAACAGAAAGAGGAAAGAATCTTCAACAAATGGTGCTGGCACAATTGGATGATGGTGTGTAGAAGACTGTAAATAAATCTTTGTCTATTGCCATGCACAAAACTTAAGTACAAATGGATGAAAAACAACATAAATACAGCCACACCGAACCTCTTAGAAGAGAAATTGGGAGATACCCTTGAACAAATTGGCACAGGAGACTGCTTCCTGAACATAACATCAGTAGCACAGACTGTGAGATTGACAATTAATAAATGGGACCTCCTGAACTAAGAACCTTATGTAAGGCATATCTTTATTTCTTCCTTGACCCAGGAATGGTGCAATTACACATTGCTCAGTTTCTGTGAGTTTGTAGGGTCTCTGCAATATATATTAGTATTGAATTCCAACTTCAAAGCAAGATGGTCTGGTAAGATACAGAGGGAGTTTCCAATTTTTTGTTGTGTTGAGGTTTGCTGTGTAGCCGAGTATGTGGTCAATTTTAGAGAAGATTCCATGTGGAGCAGAGTAGAAGGTATATCCTTTTGTGTTTGGATGGAATGTTCTATAGATGTCTATTAAACCCAATTTGGACATAACTTCTGTTACTTCTTCTGTTCTTTATTAAGTTTCTGTCTGGTGGTCCTGTCTACTGGTGAGAGTGGGGTGTTGAAGTCTCCCACTATAAGTGTGTGAGGTTTTATGTGAGATTTGAGTTTTAGTAATGTTTCTTTTAGGAATGTGGGTGCCTTTTTATTTGGGGTGTAGATGTGAAGAATTGAGAATATGTACTGATGGATTTTTCCTGTGATTAATATGAAATGACCTTCTTCATCTCTTTTGGTTGATTTTGGTTTGAAGTCTAACTTGGGTCCGTTTGATTGGAAGATTAGTTCACAACCCTTTACTATTGTGAGGTAGTGTCTGTCCTTGAAGCTGTCATGCATTTCTCGTATGAAGCAGAAGGTTGGGCTCTGTGTTCATATCCATTCTGTTAACCTGTGTCTTTTTATACTCAAGACCATTAATATTGAGGGAAATAAGGACCATTGATTGTTAATTATTGTTTATTTTGGATTTGTTGTTGGAGGTGCTATTGTGAGTAGATTTCTCCTGCTTTTTCTTTTAGGTTCTGGTAAAGTGGGATTACCTATTGCCTACGTCTTGTGAGTGTAGTTTACTTCCTTGGGTTAGAGTTTTCCTTTCAGAACCTCCTGTAGGGCTGGATTTGTGGATTTGTATTGTGAAAAATCTTGTTTGGTTATGGAATAGCTTGCTTTTTCCATCTACAGTGAGAGTGGTGCTGGGTATAGTAGTCTGGGCTGGCATCTGTGGATTCTTAGTGTTTGTAGAACATCTATTCAGGACCTTCTGGCTTTCAGAGTTCCATGGAGAAGTCAGGTGCAATTTTGATAGGTCTGCCCCTTTATATGTTATCTGACCTTTTTCTTCACTGCTGTTCATATTCTTTCTTTATTCTGTATGTTAGGTGTTTTGATTATTATGTACTGAGGGAACTATTTTTGTTGTTGTTGTTCAGTGTATTTGGTGTTCGGTATGCTTCTTATGCTTCTTGTACTTTCATAGGCATGCCCTTTTTCAGGTTGGTAAAGTTTTCTTCCGTGATTTTATTAAATGTTTTGTGCACCTTTGAGCTGGGCTCCTTTGCTTCCTTCTATGCCTATTTGTCTTATTTTTTGTCTTTTCATGGTGTCCCACATTTCCAGGATGTTTTGTGTTAAGGATTTGGATTTAATATTTTATTTGGTCGATGAATCTATTTTTTTCTAGTTTATCTTCAGCGCCTGTGATTCTCTCTTTAGTCTTTTGTATTCTGTTGGCTACCCAGCTTTTTTATTTCCAACATTCCCTTAGTTTGTATTTTCTTTATTGTCTCTATTTCAGTTTTAGGGACTTGAACTGTTTGAATTGTTTCCTTCATCTATTTGATTGTTATTCTTTCCTTTCCTTGCTTTCTTTAAGAGAATTGCTCATTTCTTGCATTTTTTGCTTGGTCTTTTCCTCTATTTCTTCCAATTTTTTTGTTTTTTCTTCCATTTCTTTAAGGGATTTTTTCCTATCATCTTTGAGAGCCTCCTTCATTTTCATGAAATTTGTTTTCAGGTCGTTCTCTTCTGCTTCATCTCCTTTGGTGTGTTCAGGTTTAGTTAATATACAGTCCCTAGATTCTAGTAGTATCATAATGGTATTTCTATTATTGTATTGCTGTGTTCCCGACCTTTCTTCCAGTGGATGTAGGTGGATTCTCCGATTCTCTCTCTCTCTCTCTCTCTCTCTCTCTCTCTCTCTCTCTCTGTGTGTGTGTGTGTGTGTGTGTGTGCATGCATGCACGTGGGTGCATGTGTGTGTGCATGCGTGTGTGTGTGTGTCTGTGTCTACCTTCCTCTCCAGGTGAGTATAGGTGGGTCAGGACTTCAATGTCAATAACTGTTGTTGGTTCAAGATCTCTTGGAAGTCTCTCAAGCAGAGGCTGCTGCAGGGGAGGGCAGCATCTGGATGGTCTCAAGCAGAACACAAATGGTACCAAAGGTCACTTGAGGGTAGGCTCCAGATGGTTGCTTGTGGCAGGGTGGGTCTAGTATGTGCAGAGCCTACCCAGGAAGTTCCAAGGAGAGGATATTGATGTTGGACCCGAGCTGTTTAAACACTCACCTCAATCAGGGAGACCAGCATGGTCAAGAATGAGGGGAGGGAAGGCCCCAGATGATTCAGCATCCAAACAGGACCACTCAGGCCAATGGTGTAAGGGGGTCAAGATGCTGAGCTGACCCAGGAAGTTCCAAGGAATAGATTTTTGGGTAGATTACCTGGGCTTGTCACAGATTCACATTAATCAGAAGGCATAGAGGCCGAAGAGTACGGTGAGGGCTGGCTCCAGATGGTGCATTGTGGATGGATGGGTCCAGTATGCACAGAGCTGACTCAGGAATTTCCGAGTAGAAGGTGGAGGTGTTGAATCCAAACTCTGGCCAAACCAAACACCCCAAGAAGTGGGCCCAGCAGGCTTGACGTATTTTTTTTAAATCATGTATGTCTTTCATTTGTTTGATTATAGATAGTCCATGGTATTTTATATTATTTAAGGCCACTGTAAAAGGTGATGTTTTCCTGATCTCTCTCAGTCCATTTGTGGTTGATACCCAAACTACATAAATACTCAATAGAGAAAGAGAATTACAGCTCATTTCCTCTTATGAACATAGATGCAAAATATTCAATTAAATACTTGCAAATGAAATATAAGAACATAAAAATAGATCATCCATCATAATCAAGATGGCTTTGTCTCAGAGACTGAGGGATGTTTCAATACACAAAAATGATTAAATGTAATCTATCATATAAGCAATTTTAAAAGAAACACAAACACACAATCATTTCATTCCATGCAGAAAAGGTCTTTGACAAAATTCTACAATCTTTCATGATAAAAGTCCTGGAGAAATTAAGGATACAAAGAACATAACGATAGGCAATAAAGGCAATTTATAGCAAGCCTATGACATATTCCAAATTAAATGGAAAGAAACTCAAAGCAATTCCTCTAAACTCAGGAACAAGACAAGGTTGTCCACACTCCATGTCTCTTCAATACAGTACTTAAGTCTTAACTAAAGCAATGAGACAGCTGAAAGTGATCAAGGAGATACACATTGGAAAGAAGAAGTCAATGTATCTTTATTTGCAGGTTATATGGTAGTATACATAAGTGTCCTGAAAAATTCCACCCTGTAATTCCTACAGCAGATAAATAATTTTAGTTAAGTGATGGGATGAAAGATTAACTCAAAAAAAAAAAAAAGTAACCCCATCCCCTATATACAAATTAGGAGTAATTTCTTTTCTTTTGTGGATAAAATATAAGCCATATTTTGTGAGACATAGTGAATACTGCTATGTGAAATATGTGAAAGATGAATTTAAATCACATTTTCAATGTCCTTCTATGTTGTGCCTTGATTTTGGTAAGAATAAATCAGCAATAGGGCAAACAATAGAAACCATTGTCAAGTACAGAATCATATTGTCACTCTTTCATTGTAAAGGAAGACTTCTTGTAACCATTTTCTCAAGATCAAACAATAATAAGTAAATGTCAAACCCTTTCACATTTTAGCTGAATGATGTTTTGCTTAAGGGAACAAAGGGGAAGAAATAGATTTTGGTTTACAAAGGGTAGTAGAAACCCCTGTCCATTTTCCCTTTCTTTGAATGTCTCTTTAGGAAATTTGTGATTTCTTTTTCTATAAATACAAGATGTCATCATTTTGAAAACAAGTACACAGAACCATTAATGTTGGAAAATCAACACAAAAGAAGACATTTCCCAGGTCTCTTTTATTGGGGGAGGGAGGAACAGGTAGTACCAGGGCCTGCCTTTAAGCAACAAATTTGCTTTTTGTCATGAAGATACTACTGCATTTATCAGTAGGTTGCTTCTGTTTGTATGTAAAGGACTTAGGAGGTCATTCTGTTCTCATGATTTACTTATAAAATTGCCTATTATACGCATCAGTTATGGGTTTTTAATTAGTCTTGATTGCCCTGTACTGCAGATATATATGTATGTATGTGTATTGTAAGGTACAACATACTTTTATTTCACTAACTGTTCAAGATACTTCCTTTTCCACATTGTCTCCTGCATTTTTTATATTTTGGGTTTGTAAAAACAGTAACTTTCACTGGGTACGGGGACATCTTATGGGAATTTTCATTTGCATTTCCCTAATAATTATTACAAGTGAACTTTATTTTTTTTTTCAGATCTCTGCTGACCAGGTGTACGTCTCATGTTGACAAATATCTATTCAGCTCTTTGGTTCTATTTAAATATGTTGTTTGATCTTCTCTTTTTGAATTCTTGGCATTCCTTAAGTGTTCTGGAGATTTCACTTTGTCAACTGAGTAGTTGGCAAATAATTTCTCCTGTTTGAACAGCTTCCTTTGCTGTGAGAGTTTTCAGGTAAGTGAAGTCTCAGTTTTCTATATTTTTCTTCATTTCTTCTAATTTAAATCGTAATCTGTAAATAAAATGGCAAAAGATGTTTGAGTTAATTTACAACTAAAGGAAATTATTTTAAATGAAATATGATGTGTGAACTCAATTAATAAAAAGGATTGAACAACAATGTAAAATGTCATCTGGAAAGAAAATATAAATATATTAGTGCAATATGATAACATTGATGTCATCATGTAAATAATTTTATGCACATTTAAAAACACACTTATTTATTTGTACTTTTATGAGTGCTTTGCATGGATTTATATAAATATACCACAAGGGTGTCCAGTGACCTCAGAAGTCAGAAGAGGGCACTGAATTTCTTAGATCTGTTAGAGATGGTTATATTCCACCATGTGGTTGCTGGTAACTGAACACATATCTTCTGCTATAGCAACAGCATCCAGGCCCATCATGTAAATAAATCATTTTAAAACTTAATTATTCTATTTTTTCCATGATACAAAAGATAATCTTCAATGTAGCTAAAAGATAGTCCAAGAAATGTGTGTGAGAGTCTATACAAATACAGTCGAGTGATTGTATGTGTGCTTGTAGAATGTTGTTCTAGATTGTGTTTCTTTTATGGAATTTCTACAATTTGAAAGTTATTCCTTTAGTAGAGATATATATTTTTTAAAGCAAATATGAAGTTAATCTTACTTTTTACTGAGGTATATTAAAAAAAATGTCGCCGAACTGTCACCCAGCTTTGGCTGTGTAACATCTCTTGCTCAAAAACCACTAAATAAACTCTGTTTCTCCCCCCCCCCCAAAAAAAAATCAAAACTGCTTAATCTGAAACCTGAGTATCTCCTAAGTTCCAAGTTTATTTTGGTCAGGGAAGATGAAATCTTTGCCAAGTCTCTTATGTCTGGGTTTAGTGCCTCATTGCAGGTACAAATAAGAGCCTGTTTCTTCTATACCACTGTTTTCTTGAAATTTAGATGTTGTCCACCAATTTTCAGCTGTCCTTTTATTTCTAGAACTCAGTTGAAAGTATGTAGTTTCTATGATGTCTAATAAATTTAGTTAAAGAAGTCTCTGCTCTGGTAATACTGGTGATTTTCGGCAGAGTTCTAATATGACTTTTCTCATTTTTCATTCTGCATTAATCACAGTATTTTTTTATTTTATATAACTAAGTCCATTTAAATGAAAACAAACATTTATAGACAATATTTGGGAATTTGGGCGCTGTTCTTTCCAAACTACTTACTGCTGGTAAGGGGCACTGTCATGGGGGATTCAAAGAAGATTCAGAAATCCTGGCTATAGTCTGTAAGCCTGCTTTGTCCAGCTGTTTTGAATGTAGGATCACCTGGTACTCTGTTTCAGGTGGTCTGGCTTGACCAAACCACATTAGTCGGGAAGTAATCCACAACTTTTCATTTTCTGTGGAAACAAAAATGGAAATGCTTTTCCCCAGTAACTTGTCCTTGAACTTAAATTTAGGAGTCAAAGCATTTTTTTAAATTTAATTTATTAATTTACATGTCGATTTCAGTTCCCTCTCCCTCCATCCCTCCCTCCCTCCTTCCCTCCCTTTTACCCTCTTTGACCTCTCACATGCACTCTTACCATCCTCCCCTCCCATCCCACCTAACCCAATTCCATATGTAGGGGAATGCCATCCAGTTGGGGTCATGTAGATCTGACAGGTCATGTGAAGTAGGGACTAGGGCTTCTCTCCTGTCTCTAGATTAAGGCAGTTATCCCTCCGTGGGGGATATGTGTTTCTTTGTGTTCAATTTTATCTTCAAACCAATATTGGCTCCCTCTTTTATGTTCTCTCTCTCTCTCTCTCTCTCTCTCTCTCTCTCTCTCTCTCTCTCTCTCTCTCTCTGCCTTTCTCTCTCTTTCTTTCTTTCCTGTCTTCTACTCCTAACCAGGCTCAATCTTTCTGGTCACACATGTTTTCCTTTCCTCCCCCCTCATTTTCTCCTACTTCTCTCTCCATTCGCTGCCTCCCCACTTCCCCTGAGCTCTGGGGGACTTGTCCCTTCCCAGTTCTGTGAGGGACTTTATATGAACCTCTTAGAATACACCTTGTATCCTCGTTCCTCTGGTGGTATGAATTATAGGCTGGTGATCCTTTGATCTAGGTCTAAACTCCATATATGAGTGAGAACATACTGTGTTTCTCTTTTTGTGACTGGGTTACCTCATTCAGGATGGTTTCTTCAAGTGCCATCCACTTGCCTGCGAATTTCAAGATATCATTATTTTTTTTCTGCAGAGTAGTATTCCATTGTGTAGATGTGCCACATCTTCATTAACCATTCTTCAATTGACAGGCATCTAGGTTGCTTCCACATTTTGCTATTCCATCTTGACTCCTCCTTCCTACTTCCTCTTCCTCCTTGTCTCCTAGTCCCTCCTATCTTCCTTTCCTATTGCCCAACAGTGCTTTATTTATTAACCAGTATGAGAAACATATACAGAATGACATCTCCCATCAGGGGGATTGACGGGTCCTGTGGTAAACTAATTCCCATTTTCCTGAGGAACCGCCATACTGATCTCCAAAATGGCTGAATGAGTTTGCACTCCCACCAGCAGTGGAGGAGTGTCCCCCTTTCTCCACATCCTCTCCAACATAAGTCATCACTGGTGTTTCTAATTTTAGCCTTTCTGGCAGGGGTAAGATGGTATCTCATAGTTGTTTTGATTTGCATTTCCCTGGTAGCTAAGGATGTGGAACATTTTCTTAAGTGTCTTTCAGCCTTTTTGATTTCCTCTATTGAGTATCCTTTCTTCAGTTCTGTACCCCATTTTTTAATAGGGTTATTTGGTGTTTTGTTGACTAGTTTCTTGAGTTCTTTGTATATTTTGGAGATCAGCCCTTTGTCGGATATAGGATTGGTGAAAATCTTTTCCCAGTCTGTGGGCTGTCATTTGGTCTTGTCCACTGTGTCCTTTGCCTTACAGAAGTTCTAAGTTTGAAGAGGTCCCATTTATTAATTGTTTCTCTCAGTGTCTGTGCCCCTGGAGCTATGTTCAAGAAGCAGTCTCCTATACCAATTTGTTCAAGGGTACCTCCTACTTTCTCTTCTAAGAGGTTCAATGTGGCTGGATTGATGTTGAGGTCTTTGGTCCATTTGGACTTGAGTTTTGTGCATGGCGACAGACATGGGTCTATCTGCAGTCTTCTACACACACTTATCCAATTGTGCCAGCACCATTTGTTGAAGATGCTGTCCTTGCCCCATTGTATAATTTTAGCTGTTTTGTCGAAAATCAGGTGTTCATAGATGTGAATCACAGTAATTTTTAAATTAAGCCCATTTCTGATTTTTTTTGTAACCTTGGCATCGTCTCTGCACTGGACATACATTAGTCATCCATTGGCTACACAGTGAGTGAATGTATGAATCAACAAATGAAATGATAATGAAGATTAGAATTTTTTTAACAATATTTCAACAGTGGCTTATGGTGCCTGTCAGTTAGTGACAGCACTTGTTCTTGGTAATTCCAAGATTTATTTTCCTTTTAGAAGAATTTAATGTGAAAATAATTCTTAGCTGAGAGTCCTAGCCCAAGAAATTTGCTTTGATTTAGTTGATGTTACTGTGTAAATAGTGAATTTTAATTGTCAAATATTTCTACTAGATTTGAAAAACTTTAAATTTCTTTAATATAGAAATATAAAATGGAATATTCTTTGACAGAGCTGTAGATTTATATTGATAAGTTGAAAGCCTATTACAGATATTTTGCCATACATAGAAATCATAGCACACCTTAGAACAGCTTTCAGTGATTGATTTCATGAGTGGTGTAGGTGGCCTGGTAGGGATGGGAACATGAGAGAGGGTGTGGAAGGGGAGAATACTGAAAGAGTGTACTAGAAACCTTCAGAACATGGGGAGAAAAGATTGTAGGAGGAGTCAAGGATGCCACAAGAAAATCCACAGAATCAACTAACCTGGGCTCATACAGGGCTCACAGAGATGGAATGGACAACCAGAAATTCTGCATGGGACTGACCTCGGAACACAGCATATTTGTCACAGTTGTGTAGTAGTGTGGGATGCCTAACTGTGAGAATAAGGGCTTTCCCTGACTCTTACTAGTTTTGGGGACCTTATTCATACCAGGTTATGTCATCCCATGGGAAGGTGCTTAGTCTTATGACAACTTTATATTCCCTGTTTCATTGATACCATGTGAGACCTGCCATTTTTTTTAACAGAAAAGGAGGAGGAGTGGATTGGGGATTGGCAATAAAATGTATATATGGAGGAGACTGGGAGGTAAGGAGGGAAGGGATACTGAAGCTGAGATGTAAAATTAATCAATTAACTAATTAATTAAAAAAAGATAATCATAATTTCCAAACTCAAAAAATAATAGAATAGTGTTTTAAAAAAGATGATACATTGAAACTCATTCCTTTAATAATAAATTTTAAAAACTAATAATAATTTAATTTAAAAACTAAACAAACAGAAAAGTTCTCAGATTATGAAGAACTACATTCCCACAGATGCAGGTACAGGATCCTAACAAGATGAGTCATTTCAGTGTATATAGCTACTGATTGGTTAATTCAAAACCCATATCCATATCTGTTCTTCCACAATGCTGAAGTTGTAGCAACTTATAGTTTTAAAATTGAAACTGTCAGATGTAGAGCGAAAAAAAGTTGAAATATAAATGCAAATTTCTGGACTCCAGCAAAGAAAATAATTAATCTGTGGTGACTAGGAGAGTAAAATGTAGTCTGGTGACTCAATATTAAAACATTGTCAAAACTCATTTGTTCAAACAGTGTTAGCAATCAATAATATTTGGAATAAAATACTGATGCTCAAACTGCTAAAAATAAGAACAACACTTACCCATTTTAGACTTTATATATGCTAAAATTGAGTTTTGTGTGTGTGTGTGTGTGTGTGTGTGTGTGTGTGTGTGTGTGTGTGTGTTAAGTATTTTGGGGAAATCTCTATAAATATAATTTCTGAAAAATTGTAACAACTTTAAATTTTATTGGATATAGAGGATTGCTAGTGATCTTGGTATAATTTAGGTAGTTATTATGTTTTAAATGTGCGTGTGTTAAAGGTGTGTTCCTGAACATAAAACTCTTGGAAGATGGTGGATCCTTGAAGAAAGGTCTTATGGGAGGTCCTCAGTAAGTACTTTTGGATGCTACAGAGAGACTTCAGTCTCTTACCCTTTCTTCCTTTGCTTTGTGTTTGGTAAGTTGACTCTCATAAGGAGTTACCTTTCCTGAGACCCAAAATCATCAGCCAGATTATTTATTTTTTCCTTAAGATAATTATTTAAAATATTCTGATAATGATGGAAAATGACTAATGGTGATCTCATAATTAAATGCCATGGACTGAGTTACCTAAAACATGGAAATGCATTTCCTGTTAATTCTAGAGGCTTATAGTTCAAAGGCACAGTGTTGGCATGGGTCCTTTCCTCCACTCTCAGATGACTGCCTTCTCATTAAGTTCTCACCTTCACATGTTCTTTTTCTGCCACTGCCTTTGTTATAACCTCTTCTATAAGAATAGCTGTCATATCAGATTAAATGCAACTTGAAGCCTTTTAGATTTTGTCATCCCCTGGGATGTATTATTTTGGTTTCATATTTCCCAAGTGACCCTGATTACTTTTTAAATTTCTACCAATGAGTTAACAGTGAGATCTTATGTGTTTTTCAAGGGAAAATTATAATTAATATTTAAAAGACGTTACAAAGTTACAAAATTTCACATTTTGCCTACTGGCTCCCATCATCATTTTCATATTTTCCAGACTCGAGATACCTCTGAAGCACACTTGATATTTATTTGTTAATTTGTTTAAAATATGTTTTGTGCATATTAATTTATTTTTCTGCAAGTTTTCAAACTATGTTACTTGACATTGAACAGCAGATATTTGTGATTTAAAAAGAATGTGAAAACATTTTATTTAGATCATAGCATGTTTCCTTTATGAAATTCATGTGTGAGCTTACATTTTCTCTGCGTGTGCTGTTCACTCTTCTCTATTTGAGAACAAACCTCACATATAGCCCTTAGACTTTGCTGACTCAACAACCCTTTTTCCTATTAAAATTCATTCACTCTGATGCACTTTAACTGAACACATTAGTTATGTTAGCAATATCTAAACAAAACAAATCAAAGCAAGAAGGAAAAAGAGAGAAAAGAGGAAGAGGAGGCATATGAAACAGGAAATGGTTGGCTCTGCATGTGGAAACCTTGGCATTACCCAACAGTGTACAAATGGAATGATGAGTTCAAGTGAGAGAAGTAGACTCATTTATTATCCTTAAATAATTTATTTGCTAGCATATTCTAAAATTAGTAATAAGTCAACCCCTAAAACTTGCCTGTTTTTCCAATTGCTTGACATCCATAGAACTGGCTGAGGTAGCATAATCTTTTCTGCATACGGTTACATTTCTGTTTAGTTTTACAGGTTAACTTGTTTTTGAAGACATTGAATAGACATATGGTTGAGATACAAGTGTTCTGTGTTGGGACAAGTAAAGGTCCCACATATAACAAAGTTTTCATATTTGGAAACTCTGAGGTCTTCTTATTTCTCCTTTTACATAAAAGAGATAAAGCTTATCTCTTTTATGCCCCAAATTATGTTCTTTTTAAATTCAAAGTTGAATTCCTAACCTCTAATATGATTTTACTTTGAAATAGGGACTTAAAAGTGTAATATATATTGAATGAGATCATAGAAGTAGGGCTCTAATCAATATGATTTTGTCAGGAGAAGAGGTAAAAGAAGGAAGAGGAGGAAGAAAGGAGGGAGAGAGGGAGGAAAGAAGGTAAGTGGGTGAGAGATAGGGAGGTAGGAGGGAGAACCAACCAAACAAAATTAAAAGTGTTTGAAATAAAATCAGGTATTTGGCATCTGGAAACAAATGAGGGAGGCCTCAGGATACATGAATCTTGGCAGGACATTGACTTTAGATATTCACTACCACACATACATGCACGCACGCACACACACACACACACACACACACACACACACACACACACACGCATGCACAGACATGTGCTCACACTTAAAGATAATAAAAAGAAATTGTTCAAAAAAGTCAATTCATTTCAGATATTGAAATTCAGCCCAAAACTTAAAGTTAATCATAAGAAATATTACACAAAGGGGAGTGCTGGCAGTGTCGTATATACAGCCAGAGTGGCTCCCTTCACTCCTTCTTTTACCTCTCATAGAGAAATAAAAACTTTGGCCTCTGTTGATTTTCCAAGTTTAGGAATTATATTTTAAAGATAATAAGAGCTACTGTTCATATAATAACAATATAACAATTGTTTTCATTGATAGAGACTCTTTGTCTAATTTTCTTCATTTGTGTCAAAATAAGTATTCTTAAATTATGATGTGAATACAGCCAGGGGAAGAAAGTTAAATTGCACAGGGTGTCAGTGTGGCACTGAGAGGAAACCAATTTCCTCTTGGGGAAACAGGAGTGTCCAGAACATGAATTTTGCTATTAGAAGAACGAATCAACATTCATTTGCTGAGCTCTGCCTTTTGGGATAGTTTATCCTAGAATACAAATTTTAAAATCATAAAAAAGTGTAATAAAATAAACATCTAAATTCTAGGTAAGATACCAATGACTTTATGACTTGCTTCATGAAATTATGGTGCCTTGAAGTTTAATGGTTGTAAGATCATAAAAATGAAAGAAGACTTCTCACATGAATAAGTCAGAAGAATCAGAATTCTCTAGAACTCTGCTTGTTTGGCCACAATTTATCCATACACATGGGTCAAAATCTATTTGGAATGTCGAGTGCATCATTTTTTTGCACTTAAAAAATTTTTTGAAGTGAAAACCATCTCATCTTTGGGGATATTTTACAGGAAAATGCTTGGGAAGCAGATAAAAATACTCAGCATACCTTCCTTGAATAACTCATAGACCTTTGAAACACTTCCTTTTACTGGGATAGCTTAAAGACATTTCAGGGATGTTTGTACAGAACGTGGTTGTATAATCTGCAGAGGCAGCAATGGATCTTTGCAAATAAATCTTTTCTTATTACTGAGACAGCACCTTCTACTTTTGTCAATTGAATCATTTAGCCAGCTGAGACCTCATGTATTTGTTTGCTGGTTTTGGCCTTCTCAGTAGGAGTGCAAGTACAAATGACTCTTCACAAAATCTTCTTCCTTCTTCCCCCTCCTTCTCATTCTCCTCCTTCCCTCTTCTCCTCTCTCCCATGTGCTTTCTCTCCCTTTTTTTTTTTTTTTTGGTTTGTTTCACTATAGCTAAGAAACTCAGGCACCATTTTTTCCAAGATGGAATTGTAAACATGTAAAGAAGCAAAAGACATAAGAAGGAAAAAATACATGATCTTCTATATTAGAAATTTAATTTATTAAGATTTCTTATCCTCTAAATTGATTCAGTTCATAGTTAATCTTCAGAATATATATGATTTATTCGTTGTGGTTAATTTTATCACATAATTTCTGTCTTCTTTTCTATACTGCTATCTGTTGCTATACATTCCTCTATGGCTTCTCAGAGGGAGCCTAATAACCTTTTCTAGGCATACATTCTAATGTCTCTGCTCTAATCACTAGTGTATTTCATTCATCTATTTATTGTAACTCACAAACCAATAGAAAATTACTTGGATAAATTAATTGTACATATATATATATACATATATATGTATATGTGTATACATATATGTACACACACACACACACACACACACACACACACACATATATATATATATATATATATATATATATATATGATTGAATAAATAGTCTGACAAACAATTCAGTTTCTGTGACTATTGTAAAACCTGTACCGATTGATCATATAATTTAAATCTCTTTTTTTCTTAAGAGGGTTTGGTTTGCCTGAATGTAGGCCAGAAGAGGGTGTTGGATCCTTGGCTTTGGATTATAGATAGCTAGGAGGCACTATATAAGTGCCACGAATTTATCCTGAGTCCTCTAGAGCCTATGCTCCTAACTCCCGAGCCATTTCTCCAGGCCATAATCTGAAACTTTTGTTGTTCAATTCTCTGGAATTTGTAAATCTTTGTCTCCTTTCTCCTTCCTTTATTCTTTTCTTTTCTCTCTCCCATTTTTTGGTGCTTGTTTATTTAAAAAAAAATTCACAAACCTTTTTATTTTTGGTTTTGTACCAAAAATCATAAATAAAATCTAAAGATGCATTCAGTCTGTAAACATTTTCTTCTTCCAAGGAAATGTATAATATGACTGTTAGCATATAACTATGAAGATGGAGACCAATATAACCTGGCCATAAGCCTTGGGGAATCTACCATTTCTATTTCATTTTCTTCTTTTTACTCCAATCTGTCTATGGAAATAGATCTTCAGTTTCTTGGTCTGTTATTCTACCTCTCAACTCCTCTCAAAATGTTGTACTAGATCAGTGATTCTCAGTCTTCCTACTGTTCCTCATGTTGTGGTGACCCCAACCATAAAATTATTTTCATTAATACTTTGTAACTGCAATTTTACTGCTATTATGAAGTGTAATGTAAACATCTAGGTTTTATGATGGTCTTAGTTGACCCCTGTGAAAAAGTCCTTCGTCTTCAAAAGGAATCACAACCCACAGGTTGAGAGCCATTGTTCTAGATCTTTCTATCAGGTTAGGATATTTTTCTAATGTTTTATGATAGATACCCATCATGCTGCAACCAGTTATCTCTTATTTTCAATTGATCTCTGTCACTAAGATTGAGTTGCTAGGATACTTTTTCAAGGTTATGAATATTTAGCAATATATTATCTTCTTTTGAGAAGCATCTCTGTGTCAGCCCTTGATGGCCATTAGAATACAGATAAGACTGTGTCCAAGTTGAGAAGAGTAATGACTAACAATGATGGCTGATCAGGCAAACATGTTTCCAAAACTCTCTATAAAACTTATACACTTATATGTTACATATTTTTTTATTTTTATTTTACATGTTGACCCAAGTTCCTTTCACTTTTCTTCACTCCCTTCCTCCCTCTCTCCCTACTTCCCACTCTCCCACCCTCTCAATCCCCCTGACCACCCTACCTTCCCACCCTGCCCCATTCCACATGTAGGGTGATGCCTTCTATGGGGAGTCATGTAAATCTGTCAAGTCATTTGGAGTAGGGACTAGGCCTTCTCTCCTGTGTCTAGGTTAAGGAAGTATCCCTCCCTGGCGAATGTGCTCCAAAGTCCTAATGTGCACCAGGTTCCACTGTCCGAGGTCCCTTATATCGACCAGGTCTTCCAGCTGAGACCATGTTCAGGGGATCTAAGTCAGTTCCATTCTGGATTCCCAACTACCAGTCTGGAGTCCCCTTAGCTTCTCCTTGTTCAGGTCAGCTGTCTCTGTGGATTTCTGTATCCTGGTCTTGTCCTCACTCTTTGCATCTGGATTCCATTGCGGCTCAGTGTTTAGTTATGGGTGTCTGCTTCTGTTTCCATCAGCTACTAGATGAGGGCTATATGATGGCGGATAAGTTAGTCATTGATCTCATTATCAGGGAACGGCATTTATGGCAAGCTTTCCACTGTTGCTCAAATTGTTAGTTGGGGTCAGTCTTGTAGGTCTCTGGACATTTCTCTAGATTCAGTTTTCTCTTGAAAGCTATAATGGCTCCCTCTTTTATGGTCTCTCCCTCCCTCCCTCCCTCCCTCCCTCCCTCCCTCCCTCCCTCCCTCCCTCCCTCTCTCTCTCTCTCTCTCTCTCTCTCTCTCTCTCTGCCTCCCGACTTAATCTTCCTAGTCCCATGTTCTTTCCTCTCCTCCCCTTCTCTTTGTCCTAGTTCCCTCTCCACTCACTGCCATCCCATTCCCAATATGCTCAGGAGATCTTGTCCCTTTCCCCTTCTGTGAGGGACCTTATATAAATCTCTTAGAATCCTCCTTGTATCCTAATTTCTCTGGTGGGGTTAATTATAGGTTGGTGATCCTTTGCTCTATGTCTAAAATCCATATATGAGTGAGTACATACCATGTTCCTCTTTTTTTGTGACTGGGTTACCTCATTCAGGATGGTTTCTTCAAGTTCCATACATTTACCTGTGAATTTCAAGATTCTATTGTATATTTTCCTCTGAGTGGTATTCTATTGGGTAAATGTGCTACATCTTCTTTATCCATTCTTCAGTTGAGGAGCATCTAGGTTGCTTCCAGGTTCTTTCTTTTACAAATAATGCTGCTATGAACATAGTTTAACAGATGTCTTTGTTGCATGGATGTGGATCATTTGTGTATATGCCTAAGAGGGGCATTGCTGGGTGCTTTCATACTATAAGTTCTTCTAAAGTACTAACCCTCTTTGCTATTTCCTTCCCTTTATATTTGCTATTCTGGTAATTACTATGTTTACCCCATTCCAATTTGTGCTCTTCCCTAGTTCATGAGGTCCAGAGGAATACATCTTCTAGTTTCCCTAGATTATTGCTCCCAGGTTGATCTGACTTATGGAGACTTCTATGAGACTAGAGGGGAATTAAGTACAGAGTGTTGTTCCACATTCTCAGGAAATAACATTCTGTCAGAAGTCCATTCACCAAATCCTGGTTAGCTGACATTTCTGGTAAGTCTGTCTTCCCCCCTCCCCCTCCCCCCCACAGCTGTCTGAGGAGTAAGGCTTGGTCCTGCTGATATGAGATTCCTACATTCCTTTTCATTTTGGTGGTCACTCCTTTCTAAATCTGCTTTGGAAACACTTCTTTTTATGTGGATACCTTAGGCAATGTGCTGAGAAAACAAATAATTTACGCAGTGTGAATAACATCAATGGATATTCAATTATTTACTTGGTCAGTCTGATTTGTCCACTTCTAACTCAGAAACATGCAGCTTATTTAGTATTTTCCAAGGCTTGGTGGGTGTGTGGCGAAAAATAAATCATTGTTTTAATAACACTTATCTGGTTGTATTTAGGGACATTAAAATAATGTTATATCCAAATATGGTTTTCAATTATGTAATTATTTAGAAAAGAATAATGAAATAACTGTCACCTTACCATTCCAGTGGCCACATTTTAATATGGTTACAATGAATTGAAATTCAGAAACATATCACTCATGTTATGATTCATTTTGCAAAGATTATTTACTAGAAATAATTCATCTCATTAGAATCCCAAGGCTTTTTATTTATTTATTTATTTACAAAATGAAAATAAGCATAGTCCTTTAGGAAAACTGATTATTCTGTCTTCATGCCTCAGTGTGTTTATCTATTAAAGCCAAAGACTAATTAGCAAATATACTAATGAAGTTCTCCGGATCTGTGGGAAGAAAAACATACCTTATACAGACCAGAATGAACGAATGAACCTCAGCAAAGAAAAAAAAAACCCTGGTTTTAATTCTTGACAAATGTGAGTGCATTTTCTTCAACTTCCTGCAATGTTGACTGGTAATTAAAGGTCTTTATTCAAACAAATAATTAGAGATGATGATAAAAAGTAAACACCCCCTTAACTAATGACTTTGCTAACAGCTGTTTCTTTTTTAGGCCTCAAATCCAAGTTCATTATTTAGGCTTCCCATCCCTATACACAGTATTCAACATGTTATTGCCACAGTGTCAATGTCTATGTCACTGAGGAGGTACAATGATGTCTCCTTGTTTACTCTGCCATCTGGCCAGGTTTTCAACTGTCAGACTCCATTTTGATCTAGAGAGTGACTTCAGACTGAGAAATACCTCTGTTATCATTGTGTATTATTTATCACATTCAAAGCATAAATTTAAAGTATTGTTACCCCATAGACTGCACACAATCATATGCAAAATGAATGTTAAATACATAGTATGGACACACACCGTGAATACATGTACAAAGCTATTATTTGCTTCTGAGCATTGTTGCATCTAGTGTGAAAGAGATTGGCAGATATATTCTACCTTATACTTCCCTAAAATTGCTATTGTAGTGGTGAATATAAGTTTTCTTATTACATAAAACCCTAAAAAGCCGTCAATATGCAAGTCAAATGTAAAACCCTACAAATATAAAATTATCATTCTAAGTCTTCCTGTGACTAAGTGATGTTCTAATTATGTTGCTAATTAGCAAGCCTAATTATTTCAGAAAGATTCATGGATGAGTTTGTCCTTGGACCTCTTCTTTGATATTCTGTATACCTTAGGAACATGATTTTTATAGGATGCAGCTGGGAAAACAATCCTAAAACTACAGTAAAATTTCAGTAATATATTTTCTAATATAAATTCAGATAATAGACACAAATCATATATATTAATCATATGTATTTGTAACCTCATGACTGTAATTTTGACTTTTTTCAATGTGAGAGTATACAGGAACATAACAAGGCATATCTATTGGCAACTGTGATGTTTCAATGCATTTTTTAAGTCCAGGTAAGTAGACTTCCTGCAGATTATCACCCCTTTAATTCAAAATCCTCTTTTGGGAGCTGGAGAAATAGCTCAGTGGTTAAGTATAATTGCTGTTCTCGCAGAGGACCTAGATTTGGTTTCCAGTACACACATGGCAGCTCACAACTACCTATAACAGCAAGTTTGGGGATCCAGGACTCACTTCTAGCACCCATAGCTGCCAGGTATGCACTCAGTGCCCTTGGATATATGCAGTAGAAACACTCATACACATAAAATAAAATATCTTTAAAAATTTGAAATGAATATTTAAAATGTTTCTTCCTATGATTTGCAGTGTGTAGTACACTATAATTGTCTATAGTATTCTACTGCACGAGTGAACACTAAGAATGATGTGTTATACATTTGTAATTTAGCACTATCTAGTAATCAGCCTTTCTCTGTCTAGCTTTCCTTTTAGTATCCCCAGCCCCTGGTAAACCTTTTATTGAATTATTCTAAATTTTGAAGTAGTTTATCTTCATTTATATGAATATCTTACTCAAATTTATATTAGTTAACAAAGTTTTATGTTATGGGCATCTTACATTGTATAGAATTAGAGTAATTAAAATATTACTATTTTTAAATGATAATATTAAAATCTGTCATTTGACAGTTTTGGAATAAACCATATCCAACTGTTCAATATGGTCACAATAGAGTGCAGTAGTTCTTATTTTGTTATAGTGAAAATATTTCTGTAGTCTGACACATGTACCTGTGGTCCTCTTCTGGTCTTTCCTTACCTTTGCCCCATTTCCAACCTCCAGCAATCACTTTCTTACTCTGTCTCTGTGAGGTGACTTTTAAGATCCCACACTTAAGTGAGGTCATGTGGTGGCCTGTCACTTGTGGTGACACGATGTGCTAAGGGAAATAAGTTAGGTTTATATTTTGTTTATTATTAGCTTTCTTCTTGCACTATTATTTCATGTGCCTTATTTACTCTGGCATGGTTTTCAGTGTTCTGCTCCTTTCATTATGTCACACATTTTCTCTGCTTTTAAATTTATCCTCTTACCCCATATTATAGGAAAAGGATCAAAACCCCACAATCTGTGCTTTCTTTCACAGGAGGAATTTTTATGTTCACTTTTAAGGGTACCATTTCTTTGAAAGGTTAACCTATTTTTTTTCAGAAGTCATTATTTCTAATGGAAGTAGATAATTTTGGTCACTTGCTTGTGTCTAATCTTACAAAAACATCTTTGTTCTTAGAAGTAGGGACTTTCATTCAAAATCTGAAAGCAAAATAAATCCATCTCTCTGGAAGCCCTTGACACTGAACTCTAAATGCTGAGACTGTGCAGGAGTTATTAGTCTGCTAGTTTCACTCAATTTAGAACCTAACTGGCTTGCTGTTGATGGTGTCATGACCTCATCATCTCCCTCAATGTTTCTATCCAGTTCTTTTCTTCCAACAATAGCTTCTTATTTGCTGTTCTCTATCTTTACCACAATCTTTTCATTCTTCATTCCCACCTCTCCTCTCTGATCTCAGTAGATAGGAACAGGCCTTATCAGTTGGCATTTTCCAACTATCAGTTGGCATTCTCCACCATGTTTAGATGTCTTTCTAACTACCTAGAATTTTTTGACAGGAGGCCTGCAGCAGAAGTTTGTTAAATGGCTAAGTGGTCAGAAAGCTAAGGGATTGCCACAGGTGTACCAAGAATAAGCCAAGGTTCTGTTCTAGCATATCAAGTTGACATAAAGGGCAATGCAACTTTTGACAAATACTAAAGATCTCAAATGGAAAGCAATGACCTGGGAAAGAATCCAACCCTCTCATTTCCTCACTCTTTTTCACTCTTATTGAGTCTCAGTCTCATGCTTGCTAAGCATTACATTTACTTTTTACATTTACAATATTTTTGTATGTTGTTGTTTGTCCTACTGGTCAATCACTTTATATTACACTCATAAACACACACATATTCATGTACACATGATCATGCTATCATTCCAATTTTTTCAAAACTCTGGTAATTTTCTTTTCAGTCCATGTCGTGTGTCTTTAAGTGATGAAGCATGTTTCCAATCACAAATGTTAAAACAAGCAAACAGACTCAACATAACCTCTATTTGGGATACTCTATCACACAAGCTCTGGGCAATATGTCAATCTTTGCAGGTTCTAAGAACACTGATATATTGAGTATATGTTGAGGAGTCACTAATATGGAAATAGGTTAATCTTATTTAATATGTTGCTCTTCAGACCAAATCGGAACTTGGTTTAGACCATGTGAATAATTCCCATAATTAGTGGCTAATTCTGAAATACATTTCTGATGTCTAAGAGATCTCCCATATGAGCACAGCCTCCTAACAGGAGAAAACAGAAAACCACTTTCCCAATCTTTCTTCTCAATTGAGTGTGGATTATCTGATTAGTCTCTACCTCAGAAATTGTAAGAGGGGAGCAAAAGCAAATGCAAACACAGATCTGCTTTTACTTTTTCACAGGAATATCTAGTTCTCAAGGAAGCAGAAGCAGAATATTTGATGCGCAGCATCATGTCTCAACGGGGCAAGTGGAAGTTTCTGTGCCAAGTAGCAGATCAATAAGGTTCTCACTAGAACTGCTCTGAAGGGTAGAAAGGGATTTTTTGGTGGGTTATTGTCAGTCCACCAGATTTTTCTGCTTATCTTGACTGGTGAGATTGTATTGCTTATGAAATAACACTGTCTGATACCTAGCTTCTGAACTACATTGCACAGAATACGAAGATACATTACAGTGTATCTCTTCCAGTATGCTAGTCTATGCTTGTTGCTTATTTTTTTTTTTATCTCAAACTGCTCATTCTGATACCAACACTAAATTCTTATTACTTGTCTGAATATGAAAAGATCTGAAAAGTCATTTCATTGTTTTTGAAAACATTTATATGAGTGAGGCTGTGCATGTATTCATGTGTTTCAAATATGTGTGCATGCATGCCTGAGCTAGTGTGTACATATGTGTGCATGCATGTGCACATGTGTGTATATATGTATGCATATGTACATATACAGGTGTATGTTTGGAGATCCAGGGAGGAAATAGAGCTTAACATTGCAGGGATTAAAAATCATAAGAAACTACAGATGTTGGTTTCAAACTAATAGCCACAAGCAAAAAAATTTTTTATAAAAACATTCACATTTTATTTTTTTATTTTTTGGGATTTTTTTACACATGGTTTCCCTGTATTGCTTTGGATCCTGTCCTGGAACTAGCTTTGTAGACCAGGCTGGCCTCGAACTCACAGAGATCTGCCTGCTTCTGCCTCCTGAATGCTGGGATTAAAGATGTGTGGCACTACTGCCTAGCCACATTCTACTTAAAGAAAAATGGCATAAGTAAATATACTGTCACTCTTCTAAAATGTGTAAGTGCTTACAATGATCTGCAGAATGGTTAATTTTCAAAGAATTTATATTTGGTACTGTGAGTGTATCTCATAAATTATATGTTTACCTCACTGTTTTTCTTATAAATGAATTTGCTAAAAACAAATACCATTATGTGACAAATATCCAAAAAACCTAATATGAAATTCTGTCAAACAATTAATTCATCTTCAGGCACAATGAACTTAACTCTCCTAAATCCTACTCTTCTTCTCAGGATGTTATATGTACCACTTGTTCACAAACGAGTTACGTTAGGGTAGTTAAATAATTTTACTACCAATGTAGAGAAAATTAACTCAGGGAAGTCTCAGATGAACAGTTTTGACTATTTTCCATAAATTGGCATTTGTGCAGTGTTTAGGAACAGTACTTCTGAAGGAGAAGGAACAAGATTTTGTAGAGTGAGTCATTTAACTGTGAGGCAGGCCCAGTGAAAGGCTCAGCCAATCCTATATGATGTTGATAGCTACAATAATTTGCTGGGTTATCTGCCACTGCAATGGTTTGCTGAGCTATCTCAGGTGGGTGATAGGTAATTGCATTTTCTGTTCTTCACTGGTGTGGGCTGCAGTGGGAGAGTATTTTCCTTGGTAGAGTTGTTATTCTCAGGTTAATGCAAACGCAGTAGGAAACAAAACATAAATATTTCCTAGGGTTACAAATAATTTATGCCAGGCAGAGCAACAAAAGAAGACCAAAGATTCAGTCCATCTGGGTAAAGTAGTGTGTAATATTAAGGTTACTTATAAGAACCCTGGCAAATTGAGGGCCTCTACACTAAGAAAGGAAAAATTTCTCTCCCCCAGCAAATGTTATCCACCTGTAAATATATCCTAGGGAAAGGGTATGGCTCCCAGCAACCATTTAATGCCTATAATTTTGGAAACAGGGGGAGACAAGAGGATTTTATGAACCTTTTTTTATTAATAATTAGCAAAGACTATAAACTGCGGAAAAAGGAACAACCTCGTGAGCCCCTCCTACTACCACAAACTAACTGGTTCATCTTGTGCAGTTTTCATTCAGGCAAACACAGCTGATGATAGTTTTAGAGCACAATGACCATGTGGCTCTCAGAGCTCAACAATCTACAGTACTCCTCCCTTTCTGCTGGCTCTTACAATATTTTCAGCCTCTCTTAAATGATGATCTTTGAGACTGAGATAGGGTAGTGTAGCTGTCATATTTAGGACGTAGCATTCAATAGTGTCTTATTATCCACACTTTGACCAGGGTGGGGTTAAGTCTCAGCATTCTCTTCCCAAGAAAGCATTAACTGCCTATAAATTTAGAGGGGGTACAAGACCTCATTTATCCCTCCCATCTATTAAGTATTAATTTTCAATAAATCCTTGAGGGCTGGCATGGCCTAAAGAGCTCCTCCCTTACCATTATGGACAATGAATGAACTTAATCTTGTCAGATCTCTTTCAGATAATCACAGCTGTTAAAAGCATTGTACAAAAACGTGTGCCCAAAACAATTTTGAATGCTCATATACTTTAAAATATTCAATAATATAATTTTTAAAATTTAAAATCTCATTTTAAAAGAGAAATTTGTATGTTAATGTGGAAAATTTACTTATGAACATATTGTTTTTAAGCAGGGATCTGAAATGAGTGGGCATGAAGGAAATCTCTGTGAATTCTACATAAAGAAACAGAGAAGGAGAAACATGTCTGGGTAAATGCAATTATGCAGTAGAGTGTGCTTTGTTGTACTTAGGGGAAAATACATGAGTATTTTTCCGTATTTTATGGTTCTGTATTTTGCCCTATATTTACACTGATATATCTGTGAAATATTCACATATATATGTATGTATGTATGTAGGCAATCCATGTATCATGATTTACAATTTAATTTTGTGTATTAAAAGTATAATTATTTCTTTATTGACAAATAACCTAATATTGGCTATTTTTCTATGTTTTGATTTTATTACATAATTGTCTAAGTGTTCACAAATGTAGGAATACACAAGATTTTCTTTAAAAATCTTAACTATATACATATGTAACAACCTAAGAGAATATTATTCTATAGCATAGTTACAAAGTAATCCATTATTTCTCTATATTATTAAATTTATGGTATGATAATCATAAAATATTATATAAAATTTCATATTGTAGATATCTAGGCATATTTTTATTTGATAAAGTATTGTGTTCATGAATTATTTTGGCACCTTTATCACAATATTCCTTATACAGTGACTTTAGTATTTGACTCCTATCTGTACAGACAAAAAAAAATCATACAGCATACCATGGGGATGAAAATACAGCAACATAAAGTGATATTTATTCCCTCTCATAGTCATGAGTTAACATGATATGTTGTGTCAGCTGTCACTCTCCATCACTGTCAAGGATTCCCTCTGGTAAAGCTGTAAACTTAGCTTTCACTGACCATCATTAAAAACTGAGTTTCTTCTGATCAAAACCAAATATCTCAAAATATGATTTTATAATAACATTTTGGGATAGAATTATAATTTGAAGCACACCAAGATTACTATCCTATAGGCAGCTGTGCAGAAAACATCTAGGACTCATTTTGATATTATTAAGGCACTTTTCATGCTTTTGTTGGGAATGTTAAGATGAGTTTACAAAGAATGCCACATACACATTTATGTGTAAAGTCATCATGTAGAAAATGTGGGAGGGTGTGAATTTTTTCAGAGGGCTGCTTGACATTAGGTAGGTGCCTGATGTCCTCCATCTGCATGGTAGATAGCTGATCTAACTTCTGCTTCTTTAATTGGAACTCTGCATCTAGTACTAAGTACAATTTTCATTCTGTGGTTAGCGTGATTGTTTATTTCAAAAAATCATTTTGTGTTTAGAGGCCAAGGTGATACTAAGTCATCCTCTTTTGGAATATGACTTCAATCCCATTATATAAAATTACAAACTGTCTTTTAGTAAGAGTTTATGGTTATAGTTATTTGATCACTTTTGTCATTTTTACTGCATAGGAATGTGAGTGTATCAGAATGGTCTACTAAAAACAGATTTATAAGTGACCAGAAAATGTCATATGAAAATATGTCTCATTAACATGTTGACTCTTTTGAGCCATTAGTTGGAAAAAGAGCAGGTGTAGAAAATATTTCATAATATAAGAAAAATTTATAACTATAAATAAAATATCTAAGTGTAAATGTCTTTCCCTCAAAACCATCAAAATAGGAAGACATTACCCAACCCACAAACAAGCAGATGGGCTATGTTCCTTATACTATAAAACTAACCTCATCCTTGCCTAAAGTGCTAATTATGGCATTCACTTCTCATAATTGGTTTCCACACTTCCTTTTTTATTTTCTTAAGTAATCCCAGGTAAGCATTAAATTGTTCTATTTTGAAAACTACATTAGATATGCATGCATTCTGTATTCTCCCACATCACTATATTTTTTAAATTGTTCTTGTTAATATATGTATTTTTAAAGAAATCTTGAGAAACTATTATATAATAGAGTCCATATAAAGCAAAACTCTAATTTAAAGGAAATTAGAGATAAATTGAACTATAAATGTGTGACTATGATCCTGGACCCGAAAACCAGGTTGCACTTAATGACAACTTGGAAAATGGAAACTGTTATAGGAACTTTTATAATTACAGAATAAAAGAAATTATCAAATTAATATATTATTAAATATTTGGGTGGGCACAGCAAGTGTATTAGTTACTTTATTACTCTGATAAAGCACCATGTCTAAGGGAACTTACAGAAAGAAAAATATGCTTGGGTTTATAGTTCCAGAGAGATAAAAGTCTGTCATGGCCTGGAAGCATGATAACAAGAGAGAAGTGTGGTGAGATATAGGAAGCTGAAAGTTTATATCTTCAAACTCAATAATGAAATAAAGAGTGGAAAATGGAGTGAGGAATTTTACTCTTGAAGCCTGTCCTCTGTGACACATTTCCTCTAGAAAAGTCATGCCCCCTAGAACTTCCAAAACATTGCTTCCAAATGGATACCAAACATACAAATGTCTTAACCTATGGGAGACACTTCTCATTCTAAGCACCGCAGCAGGTAATGTTGCTAAAGCCAAGATGAAGAGCATATGTTCTGTGTTTGAGATATGATCTCATGACAATCATAGCTCTAGGATTGGTGAAAGCCCTTGGTCTACTAAGAACAGATTCCAAAAGTTTGATGTGAAACATAAAAGGAATAGATGTAAGATCAGATACAGTGGTAGATGATAATCATATGGAAAAGAATGGAGAAAGAACAAAGTACTCTAGCCTTCCAAAATCACAAAGTTCCAAGAAATTAATCGTCTGTAGAATTAAAAAAAAAAAAAAAAAATACCTGTTGGCTTTACAAGAGGCAGAAATGTATTTTTCTTCCACTATAACTGTTAACAAATGTGACATATGTTTGATTCTTCAGATTGGTTCATATGTATCTTCTAGAAGCCCCCAAATTAACATGTCTAGCTTATGAACAATATGAGACCAAGAATGAATTGTTAGTCATCAATGATGCACAGAAGTATAATTTTTTCCATGCAAATGAATAAGGTTTGGGGGAAAATTGAAGATGTACTCACAGATTTTAGATAAGTTCTCTGGTAAGAATATTGTTTTGGGGAAAATTTAAAATAATTTGCAGTGTAACAATAATGGAAAAATATTTGGGTTCAGTTCTTAATCTGATTGGTTTCTCTGTAAAGCAAAGGTGAGAAGTACTAATATAAAATATTTTTTTTAATCTGTGGTGAAAATGGACGTGAAATGTTGTGCAAAGGTGATGGGAGGTGTCATTCTGTAAATATGTTTCTCATACTGGTTTATGAATAAAGCACTGTTGGCCAATAGGAAAGCAAGATAGGCGGGACTAGGAGACAAGGAGGAGAGAGGAAGTAGTAAGGAGGAGTCAACATGGAGAGACTGGGGAGAGCAGACACCAGCCCAATTCTCTGGTAAGATGAGACCACTTGGAAATACTTAGAGTAATAGAAATGGGTTAATAATTAAGACAGAGCTAGCTGATAAGAAACTAGTACCTGGCCAACAGCATTATATCAAATACAGTCTCTGTGTGTTATTTGGGGCTGGCGCCATGGTGGGTCCAGGCCTGCAGGAAAAACCTACTCCTTACACAAAGGGAACCCTCAGACCCACAGACAGACCTGTTGAAACCATCATTTGCATGATAGGGCCCTAAAGCAAACATTGCGAGCAAAAATATCCTCACTGGGTGAAAAGTACTAGGATTTAAGAAAAATATTATCTTTCATAGTCATTATCCTCTGAACAACAGAGTGCAGGAAGCTGCAGGGAACACTGAAAAACTGACAGCTGGAAGTTGGGGATTTCTTTGTTGCTAGAGCATCTTGGGGTAAGGAGTGAAGTAGATCTGGGAGAACTTTCTGCCAAACACATTATTGTCTGCCACATTACTACTGTATATTTAATATTCTGATTTCTGTTTGGCCATGAAACTGTTATTTCAATACAACATTAGATAGTAACTACTATATAAGAAAGTTTACTATTCTCACTGTTTAAAATGAAGTCATTGAGAATTCTTTAACAAAATCGGTGTATAAACTATTAGTTAAACTATTTTCTCAGTTAGAGAAATACAAAAAAAAAACCAAAAAACAAAAAAAAAAAAAACAATAAATTGTTCAATGATCTTGATTCCATATGGTCGTTTTGAGAAATATATTTATAATTTCTAGATAATTAACTTTTATGACATTCACCAATTACAAATTCTATTTCTTTCATTTTTATAGCCTTATACCATTCTGGCAGCATCTGATCAAAAAAAAATTGTGCTTCAAGTAAAACAATAACACATATCTGAATAATTTAGTGAGACATATATCTTAATTTTCTAGTAACATGACATGAAATACCTGCATAAAGAATGTAAAAATAATTGAATAGCTGTGATAGGAAGAGGTGTTTCTTTTTTTTTTTTTCTTTCTTTTTTTTTTTTTCTAAACCAAATATATACATGGTATTTGATTATTTAAGAATACAATGGGACTGTGACATTAAACACTTCAACTGACTTTTTTGGTATCCATTTGCTACAAAATATTGTGTTTTGGGGTATTTGTAAAGCAATGATAAATGCATTAGACATATAGACAACGAAAAACCTTTAATATAATTTTATTGATGAAAAGTACTCTGAGCTCCAGGATTTATTCAATACACTTGCCAGTGGAATAAGTATTTTAATGTATGCTTAGTCGGATGTTAGAATTGATACATATGACACAATGGAATCATTGAAATGTGCTAGTGTTTCTGAACACACGGATATTGTATAAGATATATCTAAAATGTTGGGAAGTATTTCTATTCATTCAATAAACTGGACACCTTAACAACAGTCATTCTTCATATTTTACAATGATACACAATTTTCCAGATATGGCAACTCAGTGCATATTATATAATCTTTTATTTATTCATTACTGAGGAGGTATCACACAAGTATTATTTGTTTTACTAATAGAGATACCATTACATAGTTAAGTGACTTGCAATTACATAGTAAGGGATACAGTGAATATGTAACAAAAAACAGCCTAACCTTAAACCTAATATTTCTTAGCAATATATCAAAACTGTCTTGCATTTATAATCATTTAATCATGCATATATGTATATATGTGTGTGTGTATACACTTAATACATATATGTATGTATGTACATATATGTGTCTGTGTACTCACATTTGCAAATACAACATGAAAAAAGAAGGAAACATCATCCTTAATGTTTTAAAATAATAAATAATTGAGTATAGAAATAATATTTTGACATATAGAAATAGGGAATGTATAATTAGGTAAAGATTCAATGATACTGACAGGATGAATAAAATATTGTAAATATCTGATTCTTTGTGTAGAGACGTTTTTAAAAATGTTATCTTCTAACCAGGTATAATAACATAACTATTTTTTTTAAAAAAAATATTTATTTTACATACCAACTACAGTTTCCCCTCCCTCCTGTCCTCCCATTTCATTTCCTCATCTCCTGTCTAATCTCCCCCATCCATGCCCCAGAATAGATAAAGCCTCCCATGGAAATCAACAAAGTCTGGTATAAGTTGAGGCAGAATCAATCTCTTCCTCCCTTCACCAAGGCGGAGCAAGGCATTCCACCCTAGAAAATAGATGCCAAAGAGCCATCTTATGTACCAGGAATGGATACTGGTCTTACTGCTACCAGGGGCCCCTTAGATAGTTCAAGCTCACAACTATTTTTCATATATGGAGGGTCTAGTTTGGGCCCCATGGAGGCTCCACAGCTGTCAGACTAGAGTTTATGAGTTTCTAAGACCTCTTAGTTCAGCTGTCTCTGTGGATTTGCCCATTTTGATCTTTACCAATCTTGCTCATATAACTCCTCTTTCCTCTCTTCTACTGGACTTCGTGAGGGATATTTGTCTGTAGGTCTCTTTCTTAGGTACATCTTTGTGTGGCTTGGTTACTGAGGTAATTGTAGCTTCACAAAAAGAGTAAGGCAATGACCCTTCTGCTTCTATTTTGTGGAACATTTTTCAGGGGTATATTTGTATTAGTACTTCTTTGACTTTCTGGTAGAATTCTACACTGAACCTTTGCTGACCTGGGATTTTTTTTTTTTTCTTTTCTTTTCTTTTTTGGTCAGGAGACTTGTGATGACTATTTCTTTAGGGGCAATAGGTCTACATAAACTGCTTCTCTGTTCTTAATTTAATATTGGTTAGTGATATGTGTCCAGAAAATTGTAATTTCCTTTAAATTTTCCAATTTAGTGGAGTACGGGTTTTCAAAATATGACCTGAAGATTTTCTGGATTTCCTTGGTGTCTGTTATTATGTTCCCCTTTTCATTTCTGATTTTGTTAATTTGCATGTTCTCTCTCTGCATTTTGACTAGTTTGTATACAAATTTGTCTATCTTGTTGATTTTCTTGAATAACCAATTCTTTATTACATTGATTCTTGGATAGGTAGGACCAACATAGTAAAAATGGTAATCTTGCCAAAAGAAATCTACACATCTAATGCCATCCCCATGAAAATCCCAGCACAATTATTCACAGACATTGAAAAAACAATATTCAACTTATATGAAAAAAAAAAAAAACTCAGGAAAACCAAAACTACATTGTCCAGTAAAGGAACTTGTAGAGGTATCATGATCCCTTATTTCAAGCTCTACTATTGAGCTATAGTCCAAAAACAGCTTGGTATTGGCCCAAAAATAGACAGGTAGACCAACGGAATTGAAATGAAAATCCTGGTATTAACCCACACACCTATGAACACCTAATTGCTGAAAAAACAGCTAAAGTTATGCAATGGAAAGAGAAAAGCATCTTCAACAAATTATGCTGGCATAACTATTACCATGCACAAAACTTAAGTCCAAATGGATGAAAGACCTCAACATAAATCCAGCCACAAGAACCTTTTAAGAGAAAGTGGAAGGTGCCCATGAATGAATTGGTACAGAAGACAGTTTCCTGAACACCAGTAGCACAGACACTGAGATTGATAATTAATAATGGGACCTCCTGAAACTGAAAAGCTTCTGTAAGTCAAATGACACAGTTAACAAGACAAAATGGCAGCCCACAGAATGGGAAAAGATATTTACCAACTACATATCTGAAGGAGGGCTATTTTCAACATATACAATGAACTCAAGAAGCTAGTTACCAAAACACCAAATAATCCAATTAAAAAGTGGTGTACAGAACTAAATAGACAATTTTCAATAGAGGAATCAAAAATGGCTGAAAGACACTTAAAGTGCTCAACATTCTTAGCCATCAGGGAAATGCAAATCAAAACAACTCTGAGATGTTCTCTTACCAGAGACAATTTATGCTGAAGAGTATGCGGAGAAAGGGAAACACTCCTCCATTGCTGGTGGGAGTGGAAATTTGTATATCCACTTTGGAAATCAGTATGGTGGTTCCTCAGGAAAATGGGAATCAGTCTACCACAAGATTCAGCAATAACACTCTTAGGCATATGCTCAAAATATGCAAGTTCATACCAGGACATCTGTTCAGCTATGTTCATAGCAGCATTATTTGTAATAGCCAGAAGCTGGAAGCAACTTAATTGCCCCTCAACTGAGAAAGGATGAAGAAAATGTAGTACATTTACACAATGGAATACAACTTTGGCTGAAAAACAAAAACAAAAACAAAAACAAAAACAAAAATGGAATCTTGAATTTCACAGGCAACTGGATAGAACTAGAATAAACAATCCTAAGTGAGGTAACCCAGTCACAAAAACACAAACATGGTATGTACTCATATATGGTTTTTAGACATAGGGCAAAGGATTGCCAGCCTACAATCCACACTACCAGATAGGCTAGGATACAAGTAGGATCCTGAGAGAGACATACATGGTTCCCCTGAGAAGGGGGAAAAGACAAGATCTCCTGAGCAGATTGGGAGCAGGTGGGGGTGGGGTGGGGAGAAGAACTTAGTAGAAAGAGTAGGGAAGAAGAGGAGGGGAGAGGAGAACATGAGGGATCAGTAAAATTGAGTTGGGGGAAGAATACAGGAGAACAAAAAAAAAAAAAGAGATACCATAATAGAGGGAGCTGTTAAAGGTTTAAAGAGAAATCTGGCACTAGGGAAAGTCCCAAGATGTACCAGGATGACCCCAGCTAACAATCTAAGCAATAGTGGAGAGGCTACCTTAAATGTCCTTTCCCAATAATAAGATTGATGACTACTTTATATGCCATCCCAGAGCTTTCATTTAGTAGGTAATAGAAGCAGAAGCAGAAGCTGAAGCAGATATGCACAGCTAAACACTGGACCAAACTCCTGGAATCCAGTTGTAGAGACAGAGAAGTCATAAACAAAAGGGTCAAGACCAGGCTGGAGAATCCTACAAAAACAGCTGACCTGAACAAGGGGGAGCTCATGGATCCTAGTCTGATAGCTGCAAAACCAATGTTGAACTGACGCAGACCCCCTGCTTGTGGATGTTAGTTAGGAAGACTGGACAATCCACGGAGCCTTTGGTAGTGGATCTGTATGTATCCCTCGTATATGAATGGCGTTTGGGAGCCTATTCCACCTAGAGGGATATTCTTTGAGCCTAGCACCATTGGGGATGGCCTAGGCACTGCTCCAAATGATGTGACAGTATTTAAAGATCCCTCATGGAAGGCCTCACCCTCCCTGGGGAGTAGAAAGGGAATGAGATGGGAGTTTGTGGGGGGACAGGGGAGGAGTGGAGTGTGAGGGAACTGGGATTTACATGTAAAATAAGCTTGCTTCAAATTTAAAGAAAAAATATCATAAAAACTAAGAACACACACACACACACACACAGAGAGAGAGAGAGAGAGAGAGAGAGAGAGAGAGAGAGAGAGAGAGAGAAAGGATACTTCTTTCATTGCTGCTCCTCTTCATCCCTTTTCCCAACTTGACCATCCCAATCCCTCAATTTCCCAATCCCAGACCCCCCCCACTTTACCCATCCTGACCCCAGTTTACCCAGGAGATGTTATTTATTTCCCCTTCCATCTTGGGGTTCTCCTTTTCCCCTAACTTCTCTGAGGCTGTGGATTCAAGCCTGGTTATCCTTTGCTTTACATCTAATATCCACTTATGGGTGAATACATACTATGTTTTTTTTTCTGGGTCTGAGTTACCTCACTCAGGATGTTTGTTTGTCTGTTTTTTTCTGGTTCCATCCATTTGGCAGCACTTTTCATGAAGTCATTGTTTGTTTGTTTTTTGTTGTTGTTTGTTTCTTTTTTTTCAGCTGTCAATACTCCATTGTGTAAAAGTACCACATTTTCTTTGTTCATTTTCAGTGACGGGCAAGTAGGTTGTTTCCATGTCCTGGCTATTATGAATAATGTTGCTATGAACATAGCATCCTTTGGGTATATACCCAAGAGTGAATTCACTGGGTCTTGAGGTAGATTGATTCCTGATTTCTTGAGAAACCACTATACTGAATTCTAAAGTGGCTGTACAATTTTGTACTCCCACCAGCAGTGAAGTAGTTTTCCCCTTTCTCTATATTCTCTCCAACATAAGTTGTCATCATTTTTTATTTATCTTAGCCATTCTGAATGGTGTAAGATGGCAACTCAGACTCACTTTGATTTGCAGTTCTCTGATAACTAAGGATGTTGAGCAATTCCTTAAATGTTTTTGAGACATTGAGGTTCTTCTGTTCAGAACTCTCTGTTCAGATCTAAACCCCATTCTCTGCCTAGGTGAAATAGTTTTATTAAGTTTATTTTTTAAATTACATTTTACATTCCAACCACAATTGTCCCTAAAATCCCTCCTACTGACCCTTCTCTCTTCCCTCCCCAGTCCATCCCATTCCATTTCTCCTAACCTAAACCTCAATTTAATTGGATTATTTGATATTTTGATGTCTAGTTTCTTGAGTTATTATGTATTGTGGAAGTCAGCCCTCTGTCAGATATGGGGTTGCTGAATATCTTTTTCCATTCCGTAGGCTGTCCTTTCATCTTATTTATCATGTCACTTGCCTTACAAAAGCTTTTCAGTTTTAGGAGGTCTCATTTATTAATTGTTAATATCAGTGTCTACAGCACATTCCTTTAATCCTAGCACTCAGGGAACAGAGAAAGGCAATCTCTGTGAGTTCTAGGCAAACCTGGCCTACAAAGTAAGTTCCAAGACACACAAAGAGAATAAATCCTACATTAAAACAAGCCTATCTTTGTACTCACCAAGATGGAATAGACTTGAGTATTTTCTCTGCTTTTGTCAAACACAAATGGACTAGAAATCGTTGATGTGTTTATTACCTGTATATATTGTATGTAGTTATTATATTTATTATACATTTTTCTTATATTAGTTATAACATTTTTATTTTAGAAACAAATGGAAATGTGATGATATTTTGTTTGTTTTTAATAAATAAAGCTTGCCTGAAGATCAGAGTACAGAGGCAGCCACTAGATAGCCATAGAGACCAGTTGTAGTGGCACACACCTTTAATATCAGCACTTGGGAGGCAGAGGCAGGCAGCTCTCTTTGAGCTCAAGATCACCCTAGGCTACAAGAGATTGATCCTGTGTGAAAGAGAAACAGAGCCAGGCAGTGGTGGCTCCCACCTTTAATCCTAGTACTGTGGAGTCATAGACTTTTAATTCCAGCACTAGGAAGGTGAAAACAAGAGGGATATGGCTTGGAGGAGAGAGGAATACAGGATTCATGGCATTCAGTCTGAGGATTCATAGGCACAGGATTGCCTCTTTGGTCTGAGGATTCGGTAGAGGTAAGAAATAGCTCTACTTCACTGATCTCTCAGCATTTACCTCTCTATCCAGTTCTGGGTTTTTATTAAGACCAATTAGAATTCATACTATACTGGGCTCATTATGTGAGTCCTGAGAATTGAACTCTGGCATAGGTGGCTGCACAGTAAGTGCATGCAAAGTGTTTTAAAAGAGCCTTTCTTTCACCATTAAGTTTTAAACCATGAAATATGTGAAGTGGTGGACTTTTTTTTCACTTCTAGAATCCACATAAGTATAACCATACTAGAAGACTAAAAGAGGGCAGTTAATTGACTGCATACAATGGTTGCCTCATAATATCAGCAGTTGATTCTCTGGAAGATTTTTATCTCATCCAAGGAAAGCTAAAGATTGCTAAAACACAGGGAATTTCTGATGTGGATCCTTGAATCACAACTAATAGGAGAAGGGAAATATTCAGCCAGGGTATGTTTTAACTGTTTACATACATAAAAGAGAAATAAACTTCCAGTTGTTTGTTAAACTACTGGAAAATTGGTATTTATTTTTATGACAGTATTATCTAAAGTAATTCAAATGCAGAGACTTCAACTGCATTTCTGTAAAACTGCTTGCAAATCAAAAGGCAGAAATGAGAATATGCAGTAGCATGCTAGCTACTGAAACAGGAATTACCACAAAAATATAAACAATGTACTGTCATATCCTAGCATAATTTGAAAGCATTTATGCTAGGGAGAACAGATATATAAACATTAAAATGATTATTAAATATATCAGTATTTTCTTGAGATCATAGTAAACCTTGTTTACTTCAGTACAAGCAAATACATATTACTTGTAATCACAAGCATTAATTATACATACATTATAATAGAAGCAATGATATGTATCTTAGAAAACTGAAGGAATTAAATAAGTTCTCAATATGGGAAGGCTCTGAGTGTCTCATTAAACTTCAAGGTGAACTTCTATTTGAATACACACTATTTCCTATAAATTTTCATGGTCATTACTGAAACACATAATGATGTATATTTAGTGACAACACAGTGTCTGTCTGTTAGGAAGATAATGCATTTAATCATTTATCCACAGCATATTAAAACCTTGTCCCTTTCACTGTCTTAAGCATGTAATAATTCATTTTTACAGAATTATTCCATTTGTTTTTTATCAAAGGACATTACAAGGCTACTATATAAATCCAAGGCAGTAATGATTAAGAATGATTTCATTACTGCTCAGAGACTTCTCTTTTTATGAGACTGTGTGAAGAATATTACTTTCTGTTTTAGTAATGAACATCCTCCTTTTTTAAGGTGCCTTATTTTGTTTCTTTTAAAAAACCTGCAGACAACACTCTTTACTGGATTGTTAAGGGAAAAAAAACCTCAGGATGCAGAGTTGGGAGTGGGAAGCTTTAAGAGGGATCATGAGAGACTTGAGGGAAAAGTTTGGGATATGAATATAGTCAAATTTCATTGTATTCATATGTAAAATTCAAAAAGAATAAAATAAAATATATAACTACATTTATCCCACTTTCTCCTTGCCCTTTTTTTTTCCTCAAGAAACCAAGAGAAAAACTAGTAGCCAGTTTTGAGTAGTAATGAAACTAATTTATAAGTTTATAAGTGTATTGTAGTTTTCCTCAATATTTTTTTATTTTTTTTGTTGAACTTCTCAATTTTATTAATTACCTGCTATTAAAGTATTCCAAGTATTTTGAGAAATAATGGAATAGAAACAAAAAGTGAATATAAAAATTAGCAACATTCAATGTCATTCTTATTAAGATTTTAATTGCATTTATTTACACATTCAGTGTATTTTTTCAACAAATGGCTTTTGCTCAGATATTTAATAGTACTGACCACACTATGAAAACCAAATACAAGTGAATGAAATATATGAAAATATATGAGAGATTCTGAATATGCTAGTGTGAGGATTTCACTACTGAAACAAATATAAAATCATAGATTTTGGAAGGACATAAAGTGAAATTCTAAGTCCATCAACACATCCTTTCTCAGACCTCTCCTCCAAAGAAACTAGTCCCTTTGCTGTTTAAAGGATAATTTAAACACACTTCTCATTTGATGATGTGTACATGGATGTTTATATTCTTTAGAATGATGAGAATATATGGAATGAAGAAGAAAACATGTATAGGAACAAAATCTTCAGTGAAGAAGTGAGGGTCATGAACAAGTGGGCACATTACAAAGCAAATGGGGATGTAAACCAAAAGAGAAATGGATATTAAGAAAGGGAGACACCACGTTTAGTGGGAGTAATGTGTTTGAATGATAATAGCCCACAAAGGCTCAAAAGATTGAATAATTGGTCGCCAGTTGGAAAAACTCTTTGGGGAGGAACAGCAGGTGTTGTTGGAGGAGGTGTGTCAAGGGGTGGGTATTGAGATTGCAAAATGTGCAATTCCCACTGCCCGCTCTCTGTTTCCTGGCTGTCAATCAACTATTTATTCATTCCACCATAATGAGTTCTATTCCTCTGTAAAAGAAAGACAAATTAAATAATTTTTTAATGAGTTGTCATGGGCATGGTGCTTTATCACAGAAAGAAAAGTAAGAAAGACAGATGTAGACTCTATTATCAAAAAATAAAAAAATAGAAATAGAAGAAATAGAGTAATAAAAAAGCCACATAAAGATGAAAAGTACCGAAAAAATCTGGATACTGTACGGTATTATATTGTATTTGTATTTTTTGGCTGTTGAGGAAACAACAACTGTTAATGGACATGCTAGTGGATTAATTCAGTTCATATATTTTAAAAAATGCTTTGACTTTAAATTTTAAGTGTAAGGACATGTTACTGGGGGAAAAGGATTTCTACTTTAGTTTCCACAGAAAATGAAAATCTGTGGATTCCTTCTAGCCTAACATGGTTTGATCAAGCAAGACCCCTTGAAGCAGTGTTCCAGGTGATCCAACGTTCAAAACAGTTGGGACAAAGCAGCATTGTAGACTACAGCCAAGATTTCTGTCTCTTCTTAGGATCCCCATCATGGTGCCCCCTACCAGCAGGAAGCAGTTTGGAAAGAACACCCGAATTCCCAAATATTGTTTATAACTGTTTGTTTTCATTTATATGGGGTTAGTTATAAATGGTTAATGATCACAACCAATCTTCTTAAAGGTAAAAAGGGATTATGGTATAGATATGAATACTTTGCCTAGGAATGAATTTTCATTTGATACAATTTAAGGTCAATTTTGTGATATGTATAGTCTCCTTTTGTTTAGGTATTGTGTATATATAGTTCATTAAAAAATGTAATGTATAATTTAGTACAGATTATAGATATTTATAATAGTTAAACATATAATTAGGTAAGTTGGGTTTTATAAATATATAGACGTGTATTTGAGATGGATAGGCATTCTGCAAACCTGTCAAAGACCTACAGAATATGGCATTTAAAATGCTTTAGGGTATTTCTTGACAGTGATACATAACAGCTCCTGACAATGCCACCTGTATTAGAAAGGAAGATGGACATCAAAGAAACATATTATGGAGTTTACTTTCAATATGGTAAAACTAGCCATTTGGGCAAGATACTGCTCTTGTCTGGACTGTTTGACTTTATGCTGTATAAACTGGACATGCAGGACCACAGGAAAGTGACTGCTGATGCAAGATGGACATTGCTACAGGGTTCCTGCTTCATGGAAGAGTCTGCCAGACAGTCTGCAGGATACGAAGAGAAGTGACTGATAAACTACCAATACAGGTAGACAGTTTAAAGTTTCCTGCTTCGCTGAGGAGTCTGCCAGACACATTATGGCCTATAGGCTGAAGATGGAGCATAACAGAAGAACTTGAGGTGACTGACAAGGCAAGATGTCTCTGTCATTTCTAGAGTTTATATACTATCCTTCTGTGGTCTTTGATGGAGTTGAAGACAGATAGTTATGGTTATAGTTAAGAGAAGTTACATATAAGACTTTAGACTCACAAGGATAGGATAGATGATAGAATATTTTCTTTAAGTCTTATTAAAGGTTAATGGACTAAATATTGTTAACTATGTTCTTATTTGATAACTGTTTTGTTATATATTTTAATATTTTAAGGTTAAAACTCTTTATTTAGACAGAAAATAGGAGATGATGGGAGATGTCATTCTGCAATTATGTTTCTTGTATTAGGTTTCTTGTATCAGGTAATGAACAAAATACTGTTGGCCAATAGAAAAAAAAAATAGGTGGGACTAGGAGACTAGGAGGAGAGAGGAAGTAGTAGGGAGAAGTTCCAAGATGGAGGACAGAGAGAGAAGAATGCCAGCCCATATGGAAGTACTTAGATTAATAGAAATGGGTTAATAATTAAGACAGAGCTAGCTGATAAGAAACTAGTAACTGGCCAACAGAATTATATCTAATTCAGCATCTCTGTGTGTTCCCTGGGGCTGGCACAGTGGTGGGACTGGCTAGTGGAAAATCCCATTCCTTACACACATGTCCAAGTCTCTCTCTCTCTCTCTCTCTCTCTCTCTCTCTCTCTCTCTGTCTCTCTCTGTTTCTGTCTCTCTCTTACACACACATAGACACACACACTAGAGTATTTCACTTTCAAATTCACTAATTCTTTGGAAATGTTTCAAGGGAGAGTTACCTAGATGAACACAGATCATATAAAGTGATAATTATAAACTCTGTGAAATAAATCAAAGACTTTAAAGCTCAAGTAACTGAAAGAGAATGGCCTCAGAGTAAATGTCAGGGCAATGCACAAGAAAACACAAACAAAAGGTTGAAAGAGATGACAAAGACATCCTGAGATTCAAAAACAGAATTCAATAAAGTTATAGAAATATTGAATGAACTTTAACCTAAAGTGAAGGTAGAATTGAAAAATTCTGTAATCTAACTAAAAAATACAAGGGAAAGCCATGCCAGAAGAATAGATCAATTAGGAGATATGATATAAGAACTCACAGATTAAGTAATTAGATAGCACAAGAAAAGAGTATAAAGTTGTTTAAATCTCAGGAAAGGAAGACATGGGAACTGTAGGATACCATGAAAATGCCAAGTGCAAGTCATATCTTTGAATAATATTTATGTAAAAATTACATCCTTGTAGAATCTTCCTGCCATTTGTATCATTCCAATGGACCTGTCATTAATATCGACATATATACTGTCCCTATCTAAAATTCCTTAGGATGTTACTACACTTAGAATTAAATACAAACTTCCCACTATGCCCAATAAGAGCATCTACATTGTAGTCCCTTCCATCCAGTGCCACTTTCATAATATTTGGCTTAAAAACAAACAAAACAAAACAAAAAGCAACAAAAAACCCAGTTATTGTCTGTAGCATACTTATAGCAAAATAAGTTCATCATATTTGCATAGAAGGCTTAAGTAATAATGCTTAGAGAGGTTATATATTTTAGGATTTTGTAAACACTTAAAAATAACATGCTGAGAGTGCCTAACCTCTCATATTAGTAGTATTTTATTTTACATCAGATATTGTAAAATATATGAGAGGAGTTATGAACTTGTCCTTCTGTATGCTGTGAATATATGTTTCTCTTATTGGTTGATGAATAAATGCTGATAAGCCAATAGCCAGGCAGTAAATATAAGCGAGGCTACTAGACTACATTCAAGAGAATTCTTGGAATAGGAAAGGCAGGGAAAACATTGCCAGAGAAGGAGGCACCATGTAGCCATGGAAGGAGTAACATGCCTGAGCATTATGAGTAAACCACAGCCTTGTGGAAATAAATAATTTAATAGAAATGGGTTAATAATTAAGAGAGAAGTAGCCAATACAAAGCTAAACAGTTTATAATTAATATAAACCTGTATGTTTATTTGGAAATAAAAGGATGTAGCACTGAGCAGGACCAAAATTTCCATGTATATATGGCACCCACAAATAGGGCAAGGATTTCCATGTAAAACCTAAGAAAAGCTTAAAAAGCATTATGAACTCGCAGAATGGAGCTGAACTTGGCTCACAATCTCATGCAGGTCATGGTGCAGAAACACTGTGGCAATTGGGCTTGAGCACAGCATGGCAAATTCCTGCTGTGAGACCCAAAGGCTGTTTCCAAGTTGCACAAGATGCTGTGTGGAAAATTTGGCTTTTATTCATATAGACAAAAAAGTTTATGGGCAGTGTGCTACAAGCTGCTTGCTGGTAGCATAGATCAGAGTCCAGGTGGTGAGCACAACTCCCAGTAAATATACTGCCTCCATCCAGGAGCCTAACTGGGTGGAGCCAGTTAGTCAAAACCTCCATTTTGATCCTAGCCATGAGGTTTAGCAAATTAAAGACCAGAAAAAGATAGAGATATATAGTAAAGACTATTTTTGATAAAGAAAAACCTCTAAAGGATTTACAGTATGTTTAAAAATATATGTAGTCTTGGGAGAGAAAAGAGAAAGAATAGAGAAAGCCCTTTAAAAAAAAATAGAGTAGCTGTGTGTAGTGGCACATGCCTTTAACCCCAGCTCTCAAGGGGCAGGGACAGTCAGATCTCTGTGATTTCAAGGACAGCCTGGTTTACAGAGTGAGTTCTAGGACAGCAAAAGATACATAGAGAAAACCTGCCTCAAAAAAAAAAAAAATAAAATAAAATAGAGTAAGAAATAAAGGCCACATAAACATGGAAAATACATAGAAATTCTAGATATGTATGTTATTATTCTTTGAATTGTTTGACTGCTGAGGAAAGAACAACAACTGCTAAAAGACATTTCATTATAAATGTTGCTGGATTAATCCAATCTACATATTTTAAAAATAACTTGACTATAAAATTTAAGTCTAAGCACATGTTACTTTGCAAAAGAGGTTCTGGTTTTGTTTCAGAGTGCCCCCAAACTGCGGAAAGTAGTTTGGAGAGATCTATGCCCACATTCCCAAATAGTGTTTATAAATGTTTGTTTTCATTTAAATGGTGTTGGTTATAACTGGTTAATGATTACAGTTAATCTCTTGCTAAAGAAAAAAGGGAATATGATATAATAATGAATACTTTGTATTAGTATGGATTTTGGTTTATTGATACAAATTTAAGGTCAATTTTCTTATATGTATATTTCTACTCATATTTAGGTATTGTGTTTATACAGTTCAATTAAAAATGTAATGTCTAACAGCCATTTTATAGATCAGTATGGAGGTTCCTCTGGAAAATGGGAATCAGTCTACCACAGGACATGGCAATTTCACTCTTAGGCATATACCCAAATGATACACATCCATGCAGCAAGACATCTGTTCAACTATGTTCATAGCAGCATTATTGGTAATAGTAAGAACCTGGAAGCAACCTAGATGCTCCTCAACTGAAGAATGTATAAAGAAGATGTGGCACATGTACACAATGGAATACTCCTCAGCAGACAAAAACAATGGAATCTTGAAATTTGCAGGCAAATGGATGGAACTTGAAGAAACCATCCTGAGTGAAGTAAACCATTCACAAAAAGAGGGGCATGGTATGTACTCACTCACATATGGATTTTAGACATAGAGCAAAGGAACACCAGCCCATAATTCATACTGCCAGAGAAACTGGTATACAAGCAGGAACCTAAGAGATTCATATCAGGCCCTTCACAGAGAGGGAGAGGAAAAAGATCTCCTGAGCATATTGGGATGGGGAGGCAGTAAGTGGAGAGGGATTTAGTAGAAAGAGAAGGAGAGGAGAGCATGTGGGACCAAGAAGATAAGTGGGGGACAAATAGACGAGAGCAAAAAAAAAAAAAAAAAAAAAAAAATACCATAATAGAGGGAGCCATTATAGGTTTGAAGATAAAAGTGACTCTACGGAAATGTCCAGAAACCAAAAAGGATGACCCCAACTAACATTCTGAGCAATAGTGGAAAAACTATCTTAAATGCCCTTCCCTGATTATGAAATTGATAACTAAGTCATATACCATCATGGAGCACTCATCTAGTAGCTGATGGAAGTAGAAGCAGAGCCCATAGCTAAACACTGAGCAGAACTCCTAGAATTCATTTGCAGAGATGGAGGAGTGATAAGACAAGGGGTCAAGACCATGCTACAGAACAGCTGACCTGAACAAGGGGGAGCTCATGGACCCACAGGCTGATAGCTGGGGAACCAGCATTGTACCAACTCAGACGCCCAGAACATGGGTCTCAGTTAGAAGTACTGGGCAGTCTAAGAGACCTCTTACAGTGAGACCAGGATGTATCTCTAGTTCAAGAAAGGACTTTGGGAGCACAGTCCCCATGAAGGAAAACCTTACTCATAATATAATGCCGCCACAACTTGGCTAATAAGAAATTCCATTTAAGGAGTTCCTGCAGGCAAGATCCTTGACCCCCAAATCCTGGCCTCTGCCAAAGAACGAGGTCTCAGCTGGAGAGCGCCAGTTTCCAGTGAGATCCCACTACCCTGCAAACTCCTCAAGTTCCAGCTCAGCACTCGTCCTCTTCAGTCTGCTATTGGACAAAGGTGAGTCTGGGCCCAATCGGGTCTGCCTGTCCCCTACAACCTCTTTTCCCCCCTCCCCAGCCTGAACTCCCTGGGATGGCCCCTGATCCTGCAGCTCCTGTCTCCAGTCCCCATCGAGAGCACCCTTGGAGCTCTGATACACCCCCACCCATCCCCACTGCCAGCCTGACCCCCTACCCTGTGCCCTACCCCACACACGGTCCTGCCACTCTGGTTGAGCACTGGGACAGAGGGTGGAGCCAACAGTCCACCCTACTTCAGAGACTTCTCTGAGCAACTCTGAACAAAGGAGACCTGACTATCCACACAGGACCACCCATAATTTCCACCAGCTTGGTCTCTGACCCAGCCTCCAGTCCTCTGCTGGAGTCCTGGGCCCCTCCCAGAGATCTGCCTATCTCTGCAAGGCCACTCTGAGTTCCTTTGGGAAAGATCCTTGACCCCCAAATCCTGGCCTCTGCCAAAAATAGAGGTCTCAGCTGGAGAGCACCAGTTTCCAGTGAGATCCCACTACCCTGCAAAACCTTCTAGAGTTCCAGCTCAGCCCTCATCCTCTTCCACCAGCTATTGGCCAGAGCTATTGGCCAGAGGACAACTGTGAGTACCTGCTGGCATCTTCTTCTGGATCCTCATCCTTGGCCCTATCCCTGGATCCCTGTCTGCGGAGAAACCTCCTAGAGAGCTTGGACCACACAGAGCTACAGATATTGAATCTCAGACCCACATAAGCCCATCGGGAAAGTACCATAGACAGAAGGGGGAGACACCACCAACACATACTGGAAGAAGCCATAGGAAGAAGGCAATACAAGAGAACACCTAACAACAGAATGACAAACACGAAACCACCAGAATCAAGGGAATCTACACCAACTAGAATGGAACACAACAAAGTAGAAGAAGCAGAAGGGTACAACTTAAAAATTACCATCATAAAAATGATAGAGGCCCTCAAAGAAGATGTGAGAAAATCCCTTAAAGAAATGGAGGAAAAAACAATCAAAAAATTGGAAGAAATGAACAAATTCCTTAAGGAAAATACAGAAAGCCAAGAAAAAACAATTAAGCAGGTGAAGGAAACGGTTCAAGACTTGAAAACTGAAATTGAGAAAATAAAGGCAACACAAATGGAAGGAATGCTGGAAATTGAAAAGCTGGGCAAAAAATCGGCAACTACGGATACAAGCATAACCAATAGAATTCAAGAGATGGAAGAGAGAATCTCAGGCACAGAAGATAAACTAGAAGAAATAGATTCATCGACCAAAGAAAATCATAAATCCAACAAATCCTTAACACAAAACATCCAGGAAATGTGGGACACCATGAAAAGGCCAAACATAAGAATAATAGGCATAGAGGAAGATGAGGAAGCCCAGCTCAAATGTGCAGAAAACATATTCAACAAAATCATTGAGGAAAACTTCCCAAATCTGAAGAAGGACATGCCCATGAAAGTACAAGAAGCATACCGAACCCCAAATAGGCTGGACCAAAGAAAAAAGACCCCTGGACATATAATAATCAAAACACCTAGCATACAGAATAAAGAAAGAATATTAAGAGCAGAGAAGGAAAAAGGACAGGTAACATATAAAGGCAGACCTATCAAAATTACACCTGAATTCTCCATGGAAGCCCTCAAGGCCAGAAGGTCCTAGATAGATGTTCTAAAAGTATTAAGAGAACACAGATACCAGCCTAGGCTACTATATCCATCAAAACTCTCAATCAATATAGATGGAGAGAACAAGATATTTAATGACAAAACCAGATTTTCCCAATACGTATCTACAAATACAGCCCTACAGAAAGTATTGGAAGGAAAACTCCAACCCAAGGAAGGTAACTATGCACACAAAAATGTAGGCAACAGATAATCCAACTACACCAGAAACCAAGGGTGAAGCAGAACTAATATTTTCACAATACCACTGCCAACAACCAAACTAAATCAAACACGCATCAACAATCAATGGTCCTTACTCACCCTCAACATTAATGGTCTTAACTCACCTATAAAAAGACACAAGCTAACAGAATGGATACAAAGACAGAATCCATCCTTCTGCTACATACAAGAAACACATCTTAGCTTCAAAGATAGACATTACCTCAGGGTAAAGGGTTGGGAAAAGATTTTCCAATCAAATAGAAATAAGCAAGCAGGCATAGCTATCCTAATATCTAACAAGTTAGACTTCAAACCAAAATTAGTCAAAAGAGATGAAGACAGTCATTTCATATTCATCTCAGGAGAAATCCATCAACACAAAGTCTCAGTTCTGAACATCTATGCCCCTAATACAAAGTCACCCACATTCGTAAAAGAAACACTACTAAAACTCAAAGCTCATATAAAACCTCACACACTTATAGTGGGAGACTTCAATAAACCACTCTCAACACTAGACAGGACCACAAATCAGAAACTCAACAAAGAAACAAAAGAATTAACAGAAGTTATGTCTCAACTGGGGTTAACAGACATCTATAGAACATTCCATCCAAAGACAAAAGAATATACCTTCTTCTGTGCTCCACATGGAACCTTCTCTAAAATCGACCACATACTAGGTGACATAACAAACCTCAACAGACACAAGAGAATAGGAATAGTCCCCTGTATCTTATAGGACCACCATCCTTTAAAATTGGAATTAAACAACAACACAAATAGCAGAAAACCTGCAAACTCATGGAAACTTAACAATGTGCAATTTCACCACTCCTGGGTCAAAGAAGAAATAAATAAAGAAATTAAAGACTTTCTAATATTAAACGAGAATGAGGATACAATATACCCGAACTTATGGGACACCTTGAAAGCAGTGCTATGAGGGAAGATCATTGCAATAAGTGCCCATATGAAGAAAACAGAGGATAGTCACATAAGAGAATTAAAAGCCCAACTGAAAATCTTAGAACAGAGAGAAGCGATTTTACCCCACAGGAGTAGAAGCCAGGAAATAATCAACTTGAGGGCTGAAATCAACAAAATAGAAACCAGGAAAACAATACAAAAAAATCAATGCAACAAAGAGTTGGTTTTTTGAGAAAATCAACAAGATAGACAAACCTTTATCCAAATTAATGAAAAAGCAGAGACAGAACATGCAAATTAACAAAATCAGTAACGAAATGGGGAACATAACAACAGACACAGAGGAAATCCAGACAATTTTCAGGTCATACTTTGAAAACCTGTATTCCACAAAAATTGAAAATTCAAAGGAAATGGACAAGTTTCTGGCTAACTATCACTTACCAAAATTAAATCAAGAACAGACAAACAACTTAAATAGACCTATAATCCGCAATGAAATAGAAACAGTCATCAAAAGCCTTCCAACCAAAAAAAGTCCAGGGCCAGATGGATTCAGTGCAGACTTCTACCAGACATTCAAGGAAGAAATAATACCACTACTCCTCAAACTGTTCCACAAGATAGAAACAGAAGATTTATTTTCAAACTCTTTTTATGAGGCCACAATAACTTTGGTACCCAATCCTCACAAAGACTCAACTAAGAAAGAAAATTATAGACCAATATACCTGATGAACATCGATTCAAAAATACTCAATAAAATACTGGCAAACAGAATTCAAGAATACATCAGAGAAATCATCCACCATGATCAAGTAGGCTTCATACCTGGAATGCAGGGATGGTTTAACATACGAAAATCTATCAACGTGATCCACCATATAAACAAACTGAAAAAGAAAAACCATATGATTATCTTCCTAGATGCAGAAAAAGCCATCGACAAAATTCAACACCCTTTCATGATAAAGGTTTTGGAGAGGTCAGGGATAACAGGAACATACCTAAACATAATAAGGGCAATATACAGCAAACCAACTGCCAACATCAAACTGAATGGAGAGAAACTTAAGCCAATTCCTCTAAAATCAGGAACAAGACAAGGCTGTCCTCTCTCTCCATATCTCTTCAATATTGTACTAGAAGTTCAGGCTAATGCTATAAGACAACAAAAGGAGATCAAGGGGATCCAAATTGGAAGGAAGAAGTCAAACTGTCTCTATTTGCAGATGATATGATAGTTTACATAAGCGACCCAATAAACCCTACCAGAGAACTCCTACAGCTGATAAACACCTTCAGCAAACTAGAAGGATACAAGATAAACTCAAAAAAATCAGTAACCCTACTTTTTTCAGACGACAAAGAGGCAGAGAAAGAAATCAGAGAAACATCTACAATTACAATAGCCACAAGCAACATAAATTATCTTGGTGTAATGCTTACCAAACAAGTAAAAGACCTATATAATAAGAACTTTGTGACTCTAAAGAAAGAAATTAAAGTAGATACCAAAAAAATGGAAAGATCTCCCATGCTCTTGGTTAGGTAGGATTAACATAGTAAAAATGGCAATCTTACCAAAAGCAATCTACAGATTCAATGCAATCCCCATTAAAATCCCACCACAATTCTTCACCGACCTTGAAAGGATTATAATCAACTTTATATGGAAAAACAAAAGACCCAGGATAGACAAAACAACCCTATACAATAAAAGAACTTCAGGAGGCATCATCATTCCTGACTTTAAGCTCTACTACAGAGCTATAGCTCTGAAAACAGCCTGGTATTGGCATAAAAATAGACAGGTTGACCAATGGAATCGAATTGAAAATCCTGATATTAATCCACACACCTATGAACACCTGATTTTCGACAAAACAGCTAAAATTATACAATGGGTCGAGGAAAGCATCTTCAACAAATGGTGCTGGCACAATTGGATGAGGGTGTTTAGAAGACTGCAGATAGACCCATGTCTGTCGCCATGCACAAAACTCAAGTTCAAATGGATCAAAGACCTCAACATCAATCCAGCCACATTGAACCTCTTAGAAGAGAAAGTAGGAGGTACCCTTGAACAAATTGGTATATGAGACTGCTTCTTGAACATAAGTCCAGGGGCACAGACACTGAAAGAAGCAATCAATAAATGGGACCTCTTCAAACTTAGAAGCTTCTGTAAGGAAAAGGACACAGTCAACAAGACCAAACGGCAGCCCACAGACTGGGAAAAGATTTTCACCAATCCTATATCCGACAAAGGGCTGATCTCCAAAATACACAAAGAACTCAAAAAACTAGTCAACAAAACACCAAATAACCCTATTAAAAAATGGGGTGCAGTAATGAAGAAAGAATTCTCAATGGAGGAAATCAAAAAGGCTGAAAGACACTTAAGAAAATGCTCCACATCCTTAGCTATCAGGGAAATGCAAGTCAAAACAACTTTGAGATACCATCTTACCCCTGCCAGAAAGGCTAAAATTAGAAACACCAGTGATGACTTATGTTGGAGAGGATGTGGAGAAAGTGGAACACTCCTCCACTGCTGGTGGGAGTGCAAACTCATACAGCCATTTTGGAGATCAGTATGGCGGTTCCTCAGGAAAATGGGAATTAGTTTACCACAGGACCCGTCAATCCCCCTCTTAGGCATATACCCAAAGTATTCACATCCATGCAACAAAGACATCTGTTCAACTATGTTCATAGCAGCACTATTTGTAATAGCAAGAACCTGGAAGCAACCTAGTTGCCCCTCAATTGAAGAATGGTTAATGAAGATGTGGCATATCTACATAATGGAAAACTACTCTGCAGAAAAAAATAATGGTATCTTGAAATTCGCAAGCAAGTAGATGGCACTTGAAGAAAAGATCCTGAATGAGGTAACCCAGTCACAAAAAGAAGATCACAGTATGTATTCACTCATATATGGATTTTAAACCTAGATCAAAGGATCACCAGCCTATAATTCACACCACAAGAGGTACTAGGATGCAAGGTGTATTCAATGAGATTCATATAAAGTCCCTCACAGATCTGGGAAGGGACGAGTTCCCCAGAGCTCAGCTGAAGTGTGCGAGGACAGCGAATGGAGAGAGAAGTAGGAGAAAACAAGGGGGGAGGAAAGGAAAACATGTGTGACCAGGAAGATTGAGCCTGGTTAGGAATAGAAGATAGGAAAGAGAGAGAGAGAGAGAGAGAGAGAGAGAGAGAGAGAGAGAGAACATAAAAGAGGGAGCCAATATTGGTTTGAAGATAAAATTGAACACAGAAAGGTCTAGAGAACTACAAGACTGCTCCCAACTAACAATCTCAGCTTCCGTGGAAAGGCTATCATAAATGCCCTTCCCGGACAGTGAGATCAACAACTAACTTCTCCATGGAGCCCTCAACTAATGCCTGTTGAAAATAGGAGCAAACACCCATACATTAACACTGAGTCGAACTAGAACCCAGAAGTAGATGGAGAGGACAAGACCATGCAGCAGAAGCACATAGAGACAGCTTACCTGAACAAGGAGGAGCTAAGGGCCACTAGACTGATAGCTGGGAAGCCAGCATGGGACTGATTCAGGTCCCCCAGATTATGGGTCTCAGCCAGAAGGACTGAGCAGTCTAAGAGACCTCAAACAGTGGAGCCAGGATGTATCCCTGGTGCACAAATGGACTTTGCAAACATATCCCCCATGGAGGGATAACTGCCTTAATCTAGAGACAGGAGAGAAGCCCTAGTCCCTTCTTCACAGGACCTGTCATGTCTACATGACCCCAACTGGATGGCATTCCCCTACATATGGAATTGGGGTGGGGGGATGGGAGGGGAGGGTTTTTAGAGTGCTTGTGAGAGGGCACAGAGGGTAAAAGGGAGGGAAGGAAGGAGGGAGGGCTGGGGTGAGGTAGGGAGGGAAGAGGGAAGGAGATGGAACTGGGATCGACATGTAAAATAATATATTAAACTAAAAATAATGCTTTGACTCCAAAATTTAAATTGAAGGACAAGTTACTGGGGAAAAGGATTTCTATTTTTGTTTCCACAGAAAATGAAAAGATGTGGATTCCTTCCAGACTAATGTGGTTTGATCATGCCAGACTGCCTGAAACAGAGTACAAGCTGATCCTACATTCAAAACAGCTGGACAAAACAGCCCTACAGACTACAGCCAGGATATCTGAATCTTCTTCGAATCCCCCAAGACAGCACCCCATATCAGCAGGAAGTAGTTTGGAAAGAACGACACCCAAATTCCAAAATATTGTGTATTAATGTTTGTTTTCATTTAATTGGACTATGTTATATAAAATTCAATAAAAGAAAAAAGAAAAAAAAAGAAATTCCACTTAAAATTTAACAAAAGCTTAACAAAGGGTTTTAGAAACAAAAGAACAAAGACAAGCAAGTCTTCCTGCTAATAGCATTTTTGGGGATTGTACTCTGTTTTGTGAGAGACAAGCCAGGATTTTTGCGTCTTCTTAGGATCTCCATGACACCGCCTCCTTCCAGAGGAAACAGTTTGGAAAGAATGACACCCAAATCCCCAAATATTGTTTATAAATGTTTGTTTTCATTTATAGGGGGTTGGTTATAAATGGTTAATGACCACAACCAGTTTTTTTAAAGGTAAAAAGGGGATTTTGGTATAGAAATTCTTACTTTTTTTTGGAATGGATTTTTATTTATTGATACAAATTTAATGTCAATTGTGATATGTATATTTCTCTTCTTGTTTAGGTATTGTGTTTATATAGCTCATTTAGAAATGTAATGTATAACATAGTACAGATTATAGTTACCTATGATAGTCAAAACTTAGAATTAAGTTAGTTAGGTTTTCTATCTCAAATAGATATATTTGAGATAAATAGGCCTTCTTCAAACCTTTCAAAGACCTACAGAACATGGCATTTAAAATGCTTTAGGGTATTTCTTGACAGGCATAACTGCTCCTGGCAACACCACCTGCGTCAGAAAGGAAGATGGACATCAAAGAAACGCGTTATGAAGTTGCTTTCAATGTGGCAAGACTAGCCTTTTGGGTAAGATACTGCTTTTGTCTGGACTGTTTGACTTTATGCTGTGTAAACTGGATATGCAGGACCACAGGAAAGTGACTGCTGATGCAAGATGGACATTGCTACAGGGTTCCTGCTTCATGGAAGAGTCTGCCAGACAGTCTGCAGGATACGAAGAGAAGTGACTGATAAACTACCAATACAGGTAGACAGTTTAAAGTTTCCTGCTTCGCTGAGGAGTCTGCCAGACACACTATGGCCTAGAGGCTGAAGATGGAACATAACAGAAGAACTTTAGGTGACTGACAAGGCAAGATGTCTCTGTCATTTCTAGAGTTTATATACTATCCTTCTATGGTCTTTGATGGAGTTGAAGACAGATAGTTATGGTTATAGTTAAGAGAAGTTACATATAAGACTTTAGACTCACAAGGATAGGCTAGATGATGGAATATTTTCTTTAAATCTTGCTAAATGTTAATGGACTAAATATTGCTAACTGTGATTCTTATTTGATAACTGTTGTGTGATGTATTTTGCTATGCTAAGGTTATAACCATTCTTTTTATTTTAGACAGAAAAGAGGAGATGATGGGAGATGTTTCTCTTATTGGTTAATGAATACATCACTGTTGGCCAATAGGAAAGGAAGATAGGAGGGACTAGGAGACAAGGAGGAGAGAAGAAGTAGTAAGGAGGAATCAGCATGTAGAGATTGGAAAGAGCAGAACGCTGGCCCCAGTCTCCACTAAGATGAGACCATGTGGAAGTACTTAGATGAATAGAAATGGGTTAACATTTAAGACAGAGCTAGCTGACAAGAAACTAGTACTGGCTAACATCATAATATCAAATACAGAGTCTGTGTGTTATCTGGGACAGGCATGGCAGTGGGACCAGGCCAGCAGGAAAAACCTTACTCATAGCATACTCCCTTAGCCTAGAGGCAGGAGGGAGGGCCTAGACCCTACACCAAATGACTTGACAGATTTTGTTGATCCCTCCTAGAAGGCATCATGCTCCCTGTGGAGTTGGGGGGATGGGATGGGAGGTGTGACCGGGGGCCATGAGAGGAAGGGAGGGGGAAGTAACTGGGATCAATTTTAAAAATAAGAAATATATATATATATATGTGTGTGTGTGTGTGTGTGTGTGTGTGTGTGTTTGTGTGTGTGTGTGTGTAATTAATTACAGATTCCAGATAGTCACCTATAATAGGCAAAACTTAGTTTTTCTAGATAAAGAGTTATATTTCAATTGTATACAGTGGCATTCTATAAAACCTTTCAAGGACTTACAGAATGTGACGTTTAAAATGGTTTATTAGGGTTTTTCATGACAATGAGACACATTTTTCTCCAGGCATTAGCAATTATTTCAAAAGGATGATGGGCATTGAAGAAATTCCTTATGGGGTTTGCTTTAAATATGGCAAAACTAGCCATTGTCAAGAAACTGCTTTTTTGAACTCTTTGACTATATGCTGTATAAACTGTACATGCAGGATCCACAGTAAAGTGACTGAACTTGACAAAACAAGATGGAACAGTACTTCAGTGTTCCTGCTTCATGGAAGAATCTGCCAGACATTGTGTAAGATACATAGAACAATGGCTGACAAACTGCCAATAGAGGAAGAACAGTTTCCAATTATTTTCTTTGCTGAGAAGCCTGCCAGACACACTCTAGGCCTATAGGTTGGAGAGGGATGCCCAACATTACAGAGGAAATTTGAGTGACTGTCCAGTCCGTGTGATGCCTTTGTCAACTTTAGAGTTCATGTATTACCCTTCTGGGGTTTTTGATGGATTTAAAGGCAGATAGTTATGGTTATGGTTTTCTTTAGTTAGATAAAAGATAAGTTACACATAAAAGTTATACTCACAAAGATATGATAGATAATAGAATATTTTCTTTAAAATTTGCCAAATATTAATGGCTAAATATTAAGTGTAGTCTTGCTTGATAACTGGTTTGTTATATATAATTTTACTATGATAAAGTTATTTTTTTTTTATTTAGACAGAAAAGAGGAGGGGATGTCCTGCTGTATGCTGTGAATATATGTTTCTCTTATTGGTTGATGAATAAATCCTGATTGGCCTACAGTTAGGCAAAAGTATAGATGAGGCTACCAGACTAGGAGAATTCTGAGAAGAAAGGCAGGGAAGCAGTTGCCAGAGAGAAAGACACCATGTAGCCACCAAAGGTAACATACCAGAGCAGTAGGGATAAGCCACAGCCTCAAGATAATAAATAGTTTAATAGAAATGGGTTAATAAGTACGAGAGAGCTAGGAATTAGAAACTTGTGCCATTGGCCAACAGGTTATAATTAATATAAGTCTCTGTGTCTTTATTTGAGGCTAAATTCAGGACTGTGCAGAACAGAAACTTCCTTCTACAAAAGAGTGTTGCCATACCTCTTGCAGGCATTGGTGTATGACTGTCAACAGTGGTCTACATCTTTTCACATGGAGCAAGCATTCTCTCTGCTGTTGTTCTTTGTTAATTCCTAATTTGTATGCTTGGATAACCACTCTTGCTTAAGGAGCTTATCACTGACTTTACTAAGTGTTTTACCACTGTGATTTCTAAAAGTATCAAGTTTGTATGAATTGATTCTTACGTTAAATCTTGTGTCTATGTAGCATGTTGCTCTTATATGGATAATCTGTTGCACCTTTTAATGGAAGTGGCGGTTGATGCCAAAACTTTTGTTTTCTTTAATCTGAACAATACTTTATTCCCACTATAATCCTTTGCTTCTGTCACTGGATAATGGAAGACTTGTTTTAAATGTCTCTAACGACATACAACATTATCTGCTTCATCTCAAACTTAAAGTGGATCACTATTTCCCAGTGGCAGAGCACCTCTGTTCCTCTCATAGCAGAGTGGAATTTTGCTCTAAGACCAAAAGATCAGAAGGCTATGTTTACTCACCACTGGGAAAATACTACACTGGATATTCTAGTATTAAATTAGAGAAGAAATTTCATGCTAAATAACCTATAAGTCTTTCTAATAATTTAAGTACTGAGAAGTATTCAACTCAAACTTATGCTTATGATTTCATCTTTACATATTATATATATATATATTATTATTATTATTAGTGAAATTTTACAGGTGACTTATAGAAACCCTATTTTCACCTATGTATCACTTAAGAAACGTATTAATGAGATTTTTGGGACTCTATATAACCATTCACAATAAAATTTCTAACAGGGAAGCAATTAGATTGTTAGCTGATAACAAAACAAGAGTGAAGCCTTCTGGCGAAATACTTAAAACAAATTACACTGCTGTATTGCAGCAACTATAAAATAAAAGATACAAATAATAATTGATATCAGTATTTCTTTTAGGTATTTAGTATTTTTTATTTCTTTTTCATTTATTTTTTATAACCAAGTCCATTTAACTGAAAACAAACATTTATAGACAATATTTGGGAATTTGGGTGTCGTTCTTTCCAAACTACTTCCTGCTGGTAAGGGGCGCTGTCATGGGGGATTCTAAGAAGATACAGAAATCCTGGCTGTAGTCTGTAAGGCTGCTTTGTCCAGCTGTTTTGAATGTAGGATCACCTGGTTAGGTATTTAGCAGTTTGCAATCAATTTCCAAATTTATTTTCTAATAGAACTACCATTAATGGAGCATATAAGTATATACAAATGGATATCAGGCAAAAACAATAAGAACAGTAGATTAGGATAAAGGAAGAGAGGAAGTGGGAGACTCCAGCTAAGAGATCCTAAAGCAGCCATGAGTCAGAGTCATTTGACAAAATTGCTACGTTTTTTATCATAGAGTTTCATCAACAGAATTTCTGATTTAGGCACATAGGCCTACCTTGCTGATCAATACAGAGGTTTTAGTGTGATGGTTGATTTAAGGAGCATGACCAGAGAATAACTCTAATTCTAGTTAAAGGGAGACATTTAACTCAACAACAATTAATATTAGCACAATCTTAAGATCACTGCAATTATATTCAATGTGTGAACAGAATGATGATATCAGCCAGGGGATAAAGAAGATCTGGGAAAACAACTGAATGAAGAGAAATTCAGGAGTTCAATATGTCACACTCATGTCACACTCAACATTCAGTGAGATGTACTGAGATGAGCAGTTTGTTTTTGCTTGATTTATGTATGTGCCTCTTGTCATGGGCACGTATTTTAAAAATGTAGGTATACTTATGTGCTTTTTTGTAGATTAAAAATAGCTTCAAAAACTATGGTTTTTTTTTTTTTTTTTACATAGAGAGCTGGAGTTTAAGCTCTTCCTCTTTGAATCTGATCAGGCTCTGTGAAAAGTTAACCCAGAATGCCTGTTGACTTACTGCCAATAAATAGACAAATGAATTAGAATACCAATTCCTCCTTGCATTGAAATTTCCATTGTTGATGTACTATATCCTACATGTGTATATTTAAAGTAAAATCATTGAACATGTATTCTAATAGCACATATTACGTAGTCATTTTGTAAGGAACAAAAGTCAACAAATGTTCTTTACATAGATGATGTGATTTTCAAAATTTTTATTTCAAATATTAAACATAGCAAAGTGTAACTTCTACTTACTTATTTCAATTCATAAATCATCCAAGTATATAAAAATCATATAAAATAGCTTGTGTTCGTGGAGTGGATAGTTGTTACTGATAAAGAGGATTTAGTTTAGAATAATTTATTTGTTTTGAGTTTTAAATAAATGGAAAAAATTTTGCAATATTATCCCACATATCACAAAATTCAAAAAAGCCCGATTCCTATCAAATAAATGTCTATTTAATAATTGTGTGAAAAATATTTTTTAATTTACAAAAGCATTGTCTGGTTTATGGAATTTTCTGCAGTATAGGAGATATAAAAACTACCTCTCACAATTTGAAGGTATGAAAATTTTAGGCTGATAAACTGATTGAAGTTATTAATGTCCATGGGTGTTGAACATTGACTGTTGTTTTTCTAAATCTACTGATATTTTAACTATGGAATGTGTCTTGTTGCCTTGTAGTCAGCACCCAGCTGTGCTATGATGTGGTTGCAAATGTAGGTTTTAACCAAGTATCTATCAGTCTTTTTAGCAATAGACTTAGGAGTCAGATATTGTGGTTAAAACTTGATAGATGAGAAAAACTGAGAAGCAACCATCTGACTTCCCTTTTTGACAATAGACCCAGCAAAAGAAGTGTTTCTCTATTGTTCCAAACCAGCAAGACCTCAAATCTCTAAGTCCCTCCCTACTCCTTCCTGTGCTTCTGTCTATCCATATTCCTGACTGTTCAGTCCTCTCCATGGCTAGTTCCTGCCAACTAGTTGCTGGCTCAGCCCCATGATCCAAAGTTAATTTTATTAAGACCATCTTAGAGTTCACAGAAAGAGTAAATATCCTGCAACAATACACAAAGGTTCTAGGAGGAACACCAATTGGGCAATTTATAGTATCTATAACAGTGGTCCTAAAACTGTGGATCATGAACCCTTTTGAGTTTAATAACTCTTTCACAGGGGTCACCTAAGACCATTATAAAGCATGGGTGTATACTTTATGATTCATGACTGTGGCAAAATTATCAAGTATCAATGAAAACATTTTAAAGTTACATGTCATCACAACATGAGGTACTCTATTAAAGGCTCACAGCATTAGGAAGGTTAAGAACCACTGATCTAGAAGAGAGGATACATCAGTATAAGTCAGGTATTTATACCACAAAAGTCTAAATATGTAAGCATTTTATTATTAAGAATACTAAATAGAGATTTGGTGATAAATTAACTATCAATAGAAAGGGTTATTGGCATCACTAATGCAGAGATAGAAAGGTACTATCTAATTAAAAATATATTATTAGATGGTGGCAAGTTCTTGTAACACTATCAGTTATTGTTTATTTTCAGTTTGTATCACAGACAAGAAGCAAAGTATTCTAGCAAGAACTTATCTGAACATAAGAATCTGGAGTTCAGGGACCGAAATTTCAGTAGCAAATTACCAACCTGAAATTATGGGAAGCCAAAATTAATGACAAAGTATAAAAAGTGTAGAGAATTTAGAGGAGATCTGTAAATCTGTCTCACTGATACATAGATCCATAAGCACGTGCATGGAACTATCACTCTGCAGAGTAAAAAAGCAGGGGTTCATGATCCAGCTCTGAGTCTGTTAGTACTATCTGAATCCAACAAGTATTTTCAAAAGGCTGTAGCCTCTGTTGCTAATACATAGCCCAATATCATGGGCTTCTCTTTCTGAAAAAAAAATCTAATGCAGAAATATTATGGAAAATGCATTGCATAAGACTTAGATTCCAACATCATTAAGTTATCAGAGAAAAGCTTGTGGTACTCTACCTCAAAATTATTACCTAATAATGTCATTTTCAGTTTGCTTCAATTTAAAATAAACACATGAACATTTTCAGCATTCTGCTTCACATTGTATAATGAGCACATGCATTCTCCCCCCAAATACTCTCACATAGTAAGGATATATGAGGTTTTATTGTATTCATTTTGACATAATCATTTTCATTCCTTTGTGTCACTCTTCCCTCTTTAAATCCTTTAAATTTGTAAGTACTCCAACTCAACTTCTGAAATATATGGCTAATAATTACAAGTAGTTCTACTGTTTAATAATCAGAGTAGAGAGATAAAATAGTTTAGATATATAATGATTTTCATTTATATTCTATAAACACACACAAATGTGTGTGTGCATGTGCTCTCCCTGCATACTACAACAAACCGGTAGAGATGATGACTGCTCTTCCTTGCTGCAACTGATTTGTGCACAACTAAAATGAATACATTTTCTTTTCTTCTCTCTATTTTACATTTCCTTTGTTCTCATGATGTGTTGTTGTTAACTATGGTTTATTGGGGAGTAGTATGACTTTGGACATACTTTCTGAAGATCTTTCTTATAAAAACTTCTGCCAATTTGAATTTTAATTTTTCATTAACTATTATAATAACACAGAAGTACAAAAGGATGCCATAGAATGAATTATTCATCTAATGTAGTCTCCTTACCTATGGTGCAACAGCAAATATTTCCCACTGACTAACTTGAAAATCATTGAAAGGGGAGGTGAGAAATAAATAAAATAATTAATAAACTAAGAGTCTTTCATTAGTCAATGATAATTGGGTTCTGTAAAATGACTTATGCAATTAGCTTAATTCTTTCATCTGAGGTTGAACTTGATAATAAGAAAATAATAGTCCTTAACATGGAATAAATGCTGGATAAAGGTGTTTTCTAGAGTCAGACAGATGTCTCGGCTGTTATGAAAATATCCAGCTTTTGAAAATGACCAAAGTTCAGTTCTTAGATCCAAATTAGACTGTTCACAGTTGCCTACAAATTCAACTCCAAAGTGATCCAATACATGTGGCATCTGAGGGTACCTCATGTACAAATTATGTATGTATATGAATTTAAAAATATCATTTTCTATGAATCTTTAATAAAGGGAGGATCTGTGTTTTATTAAAAATAGCAGCAATATATACTATAAAGCAAAAACCTAACTTGGTTTATCTAATCCAGTAGCTAAAACAGTTCAGAGGAGTGTTACACACACACACACACAAACACGCGAGTGCACAGCCCTCACACATTTGATCATACATTCACACACACACAAACACAAGCCTCACACATTTATTATACACACACATTCATACCCATGAGAGAGAGAGAGAGAGAGAAAGAGAGAGAGAGAGAATATAGGCACAGAGGCAGAGACAAAGAAACACACTAGGACATTACTTTGTTTTTTCTTTGTTGGGCACTTGGCATTCACACATTCTGGTAAAATATGTAAAAACTGCACACATAAGTCAAGGTTTGATTCTCTGGATATTCTAGTATAAGTGAATTAACTAATTTTCAATCCATTTTACAATGCCATTGCATTCTTAGCTTTGAGCCATGACTATTTACTCTTTGCATATTTTAATACTGATGAAAGCCCTACAGTACCTATTGCATTCTTCTCCGACTTGAAGAACTGAGGTCTTTAATTTTTTTAATGAATTATAGCTGGTGGGGTCATTAGCCTTTTTCAGCTGAGAACACCTGGAGCAGTTAGGTTACTTTGCAGCTAGGAACCTTTAGCAGCAATAATTATGCATTAGGCCCAAATTTTATATCTTCCAAATACTTAAAATCCTGTGTTTTATTAGTTGCTGCTCACAAACAAACCTGTAAATCACCAAAGGATTATTATCTTTCTTTTCCTTGTTTGTAGGAGCAATGAAGCAACATAAAAATAGAGCAGTTGGAAATCATGACAAGAATACCAGTTGCAGAAATCTCTATTTCTTTGGAACAAACAAACAGAGACACAAAAGAAAAACAAACAAATAACCAATGAACTGTGTTTAACTATATCATAGCTATAATTTGGTATTGAAAGTTGAAAATACATTATTAAACATGATCCACTAAATAACATGGTCGCTCCCCATTTTGTGCTGTCTTCTTTCATTTAATTACTACTGTGTCCAATTATTGCTGACTGTACATACAATAATGTGAGACTATTCACTAGACTGTGATAAATGAATGGGTGCCCATATTCCCAGCAAATAATGATTCTTCCTCCCCTAGCATTTCTCATCATTCATTAACTCCTCAGGCAGAGATGAGTCCTCATAGGCTCATTAATGTCTCTCTTTATGTTGGAATCTTGAAGATTTTGTCTTGGAATTTCAGTCTCTACATCTCTTAGAGGGTAAATATCTGTTGCCCAAGCTCCTTATACAGTGTTAGTGTTGAGTATTTTGTTATGGCAATTGGCTGACTAATTCACTTCTTTATTACCATTGATTTTTGTGTCTATAATTTTCCTCAAAGCATACTATCCTAGCTAATATATAATGTTTTAAAATATACAGTGACCCTTCAGCTATTTATTTTTAAATTTGTAATGGCTATTCTAGTCCAATGATGTTTTATTTTGATACCATCAACATATATGCAAATTATATTAGGAAATTTTGTCATGCTCACACTGAATCTAGTGACTCATTAGGAGTCCTACCATTATAACAAGTTTTACACTTCAAATCCAGAAGAAAGTTTCTTCTTCTTGTCATTTACTCAGGTGTTCTTTTTTTCTTCTCCTACAGTGTACTCACAATTTCTGTAAAACAATTTCTTGTATTTATGACTGAACATGTAAGTTTTATACCAATTGTACATGATTCTTTATAAAATGTAATTATCTTATTGTTGATTACTAAAACATACATGAGTGGTATTTACATATTTACTCTGAATTCTTAACCCATCACTTTTACATTTCTGCCAACACTTGATTTCAATGGACTACCACCACCACTTACAGTGATTCCTTTTAAAGTTTCAGGACACCAGTAGCAGATAGAGTCTTCCTTACCAAACTATCATCAAGAAAAACATTCTTTAAATTATCCATAAAATTTTAATGCAGACTATGAGGAGATCTTCAGTAATTACTTTGCAAATGGTAAATAGAATGGTTTGGGAAACAATCTAGAAAAAATTATTCTAAGAGCTGTTACATGATGCACCTTTGTGTTCCTCCCTGAGAAGATCAGCCCATGTGTTTTGACTTGGCTAAAGCTTTACTTGAGATGTGAGAGGGATGCTTTCTCCCGTGTGTTCCCAAAAGCTTCTGTAAGAACACAGCATGCAGTCATGCTTTAGAGAAAGAAAATTGTTCTTTATTATTTGCCAACATTTAGATGAAGCTCTCCAGATACATGTCTGTATTTTAAGGAGTCCAAGTATTAATTACCATCAAAAGTGGAAAAATATTATATGGAACTTATTTTCTTGAGAATCATTTTCATACAAGATTGATTTTTTAATGAGGGGAGTAGCTTCACTTTTCTACTGAAGTTTTAATATTTTTTAATGAAGAAAATTGCTAAAGTTAAACACAGTCATTTAACTAATGGCTACCCTGTCTATATGATGTTCTGGATGGAGTAAAGTAGGTATTTTGTGTCAAAAGGAATAATTTGCACTCCCAAAACTAATGGTCCTCACTGGCAAAACTTTTTATGACCTATTTCCCCCTAGAGAGGATTCTGTCCCCATCTGTACCTGTGCATCTGGTAACTATCCATTTCTTGCCAGTTTAATTCTCATGTAATAGCAGCAGACTTTTCCCTTATGCTCATAGGTGCCAACTGTTCAATGTGCTTCTAAGTGCAGCATAATCACCTTCTCCTGCTTCAGATGTCCTCATATGTTACCTGCTGATCCTATCCCATGCACATATATTACTGCAAAGTACTTCATATAAAATTCTGTAATTTGTGCCTTTGAACATAATAACCATTTCTTCAGTTTCAGAAGACAGCTGATAATCTTTAAGTATGGACATTCAGGGTAATAAATGGGAGATAAATAGAAAGCAACCATCCTAAGAAGTTGGTGATGGCTAAAAAGAAAAATGGGAATCTAGCAGTACAACTCAGAAGGAGAGACTCCAGAGTCCAGCCTGGAAAGGTTAGCCTCACTTAGGGAGTTCTGTTTCCCTTTTAAAGAGAGGGTTCAGCAGCAGAGGTTTGAGATCATGGTTTAAGAAAAGAGTGAGCCTCAAAATCTGTACTGTGAATTCGAAAGCAGATGAATTACACAGGAGAAAGATGTGGAAGTCAAAGTCAGGCACATATGCACCAAGAAGAGAGACACCAGTGAAGTCCTCTCTGGGACTACCCAAGCTATAGGGAGACAATTTTTTTTAAAGACCCAAAGCAAAACACTGTCTTAACTGCATACTCTGTGACTATTCCAGTGGGATTAGTCTAAAATCTGATGAATACCTTAAGATAAGAGGTTGAATCTAGAACCTGGATCTGAAACATGGTATGGAGGGAAACTCAGACTTAGTCTATGCACATGCCAAAGACTGCCCAAAGAAATCCATGTTTATTTTCTATACACATCAGTGATGTGTGGTTTAATATTTGACAAGTTCCAGCTTGTCAAACATTGATAATCGCCAAGCTATGTTTGAGTTGACATATGTTTTAATACCTGTGAGTGAAAGCATATGTGGGTTGGATGTCTGCCTGTGACATTTTTTACTTAATATTGTACTCATCACATGCTTCTATATTTGATGCCAATGGCAGCATTTCATCTTGTGTTTGGATTGAACAGAAGTCACAGCCATAGTTTTCTTAATCTGTTAATCCACTGTCAGACACTTAGGTTGATTTTATATCTTAGTAGTTATGATATCATAATTGTCTTTGTTCATAGGTTGTTGCTGGGTGTTCCTTTTTGTGAATTCAACTATCAATAGTAATCAATAGTTCTGGAAATCACAAATATACCATAAAACTCACTTTTGAACTATAGATCAATGTGTCAAACTGACTGTTAATGCCTTAATAACAAAAACTAATCTTGACTTAAAATGAACACAATACTGTGAGACCAATGCAATTCTTCTGTTAAATCTGCATTTTAATGAATAGCAAAAGTATTTACTCACTCAATCAAGGCTCTATAGAGAATTCTGAATCTTTCCTGCCTTCCAACTCTCTTTCTTTATATCTCTTATTAGCCATTCTATAGTCTTCTGATATTTTACTTCAACAACTTATCTCCAACTGAACCATTTTCTTTCTTGAGCCTTACTTTTGATTTATTGTATAAATAATAAGCCCCTTTTTAATATTGGCTAATGCTTAAATGACAACATCTGAGAAAAATATATGAACCTTTGCTGCAGGAACTGATTTGTAGCTAATAGTTTACTTTTTCTACTCACTAAAGAAAGAAATCGAAAGGTTATAAATGGGGAAAATAGATGAGTTGAGACAATATTTCAGTGTTTAATGTGAGATCTAGTAAAATAAGCATAAAAATTTCAATTAGCAGATGATAACCTCAATTCCAGAGTTATCCAATTGCCTTTTAATTAACATAAAAAGTATAGTGAGATTTTTATACTTTTTTGAAATAGAATTGAGAAACTTGATAATCAAGCAAAGAAAATTGCATACTTTTGTGAGATAAAGCTCTGATTGCTATGAATCATGAAGGAATATCAAAAGATGTCAGGTATATCAGAAGGCAAAGCCACTGGGATCAGAATAAGATGTCAAATGAAGTTACTCTAAGAATATTCTTCATAGAAATTAAGAGGTAACTGTCACTGAGAAAAAAAATTCATGGCAGATAGTGATCTTACTATTTTGCATAATTTTCTACTTGATAAAATAAATTCTTCAAAAGTTATATTTTATATAAAATAAAGTCTAGCCTCCATAGATGACTTTTTGAAATGGGAACATTTTTTAACATTGGTGGTCTCATGATAAATTGAGTTTCCATAAGCATACAACTAGATTTTAAATTCTGTATCCATCATACACATTGACTAATAGTGTCAGAGAAACATCAAATAATATCAAGGTTCCCAAATTTGCCAGTATATAAGTAACTAAAAGAAATCCTCATATAATCTGTTAATTTTAAATTTTCATACTCAATATTTTAAGATCTTTAATACCTACCTAATATTCCTTTCTAGCAGTAAACAAATGAAAATAACACAATTCAAGAAACTAAGTAATATTTATGGCAATGTCATAAATATTATAACAATACCATGTATGCTTGGTTTCTTAGGTTCAAGGGTTTGCTTATAAATACCCTTGCTTTTTATTAGAAAAAAAGTTGCTATTTCAAAAAATAATAGAATGAATCTATTGTTGGTATACTCCTGGAATGGGGTGGGTTTCAAAAAGTGACTAAGAAGAGAAATGTAGCAATAACAGGAATGATTGCGATGAATAATACAAAAATGTGTCATTTTGATGAACATCATGGTTCAGTTTTATTAGGCACCATACTTTCCTGAATTAATCTGTTCTCTTCAAGTAAATTATAAAGTGGCATACATAATCCAAATTAGAAATGAAGAGAGCCTGAATTTTAGAGAGCTCATTTATTTTTTTCTGTGCTTTATATCAGAGATAGTTCAGTCTTATCTCAAAGCTGTGCAAAGGAAAAATTAATGGTGATTAATCTGCTAAACTCAATTCCATTTTATATAGATTGCAGTTGATTTAAAATAAATAGACCAACACAATCAATAATTCAATTGTTTGGGTCAGCATTATTTCTCTTTAAATAGTTTAGATTCACATGTTGGGTTAGTTTTCTGTGCTTTAGGAATGAAAAACATTTTGAAAAATGTGCATCTTTTCAATCTGGAATGATAAAAGACTGGGATAAAATTTTGACAACTTTGAGAATTTACAGGAGCTAAACCCAGAACTGCCAGTCTTATTTCAATATTAAGAAGTGGGAAATATCACTTGCATTAAGATTGAGGCTAATGTATGGCCACTCGATGGAAGCTATTTGAAGAGCATCCTGGATGAGTTGCAGGTATCATTCATCTGAGTTAGGCACTCGCCAGAGGTCTAAAAAGGCTAAAACACAGAACACAGCTTTAAACTGGAGGTTCAACACAGCCATCTCTTCATTTTAAGAAAAGTGGCCTGAGGCCCAAACATAATTTTGTATTTACCTCATGGCATGCCATTTATCTTTCCAGCTTGATTATAGAATGTCTGAATTTTCTTCCTAAACTAAGGCATTTAGTTTAGCAGCCACCTGCTCTGGTTTTCTTTCTTGCTATCCATCCAAATATGGACAACCTCTGTAAAACTGTTAACCTTTCTCTCTCTGTTAAATACATCCCAGAACCATAATGTAAGTTTTCCAATTGCAACACTGTTTCAGATGGGTTGTGGTTGGAAATAAAATCTTTGCCTTTCTAAAATACAAAATGAAACTAGACACAATACATTGATGATCACAATACATAGTGATCATCCTGTCATTTAAGCTTAAGGAAGCTTATGATGGCATTTCATACAGCACATGAATTTTATGGAACAAGGGCACTCTACTTTGTTTAGGTGATCAGTTGAAAAAATATAGATCAAGGAATATAAATTAAGCAACAATGGCTGGTTCTAGCAACAAAGAGGTAAGCTGAAAGATATTTTCTTTTGCAGTTGTTTGTTGTAATATATGTATATGAACAAGAATGACACTGATGGAAATGTTAAATTGGGTTGAGGGATAGCACATGAGATATAAACCCCAGACAAAGAACTACAGGCAACTGAGGGAAGCTGGTAGCAGGAGACATGGTCTTTTTCAGGATAAAGGGCAAAAATTGATTGTACAGAGACAAACACTCAGCTCTAAAAAACAAACATACAAGTAAGATTGTATGATCTGAACTGGTTATATTTAGGAATATATATGGATGTACATGTATATATATTCCAATGTAACAAAAACTAGTGTAAAAATCAACCATGAATTTGAAAGAGAGCAGGGTATGTTTGGGAAAGTTTAGAGGTAGAAAATTGAAGAAGTGTTGTAATTTAAGAAAAGTGGCAAGCAGAGGGGTTTTATAATAGGGAAAGGAATCATAAAAAAAGGGAAAGGGACACAAGGAGACCAGTCTCTACAGACAGGAGCAGCAGGAGAGGGAAAAACAAGGAGAGAAAGAAAGGAGAGAGAGGGGGAGAGAGAGGGGGAGGTTAGACAGATAGAGGGAGAAAAGGAAAGAGAGAGAAAAGGATGGGAGGTGGTCAGGGCCCTTTTAAAAGGGAACATAATGAATATGCACAGATGGTGCTCTTAGTGACTGCAGCTGAGGGCATATCCTGTCAGAACCCCAAGGACAGGCCAGTACAGATGCCTGAATACTAACAAGAGGGAAATGTTATAACATTATAATCTCAAACATAAAAAGGAATGCACCATGACTTTGAGAGAATGGAAGAGAAAGTGGGATTAGAGGAAGGAAAATGGGAATAATATGATTATATTTTAATTTCAAAAGTAAAAGAAGCCATTAAAAGTGAAGAAAGGTTCTTCTAAGAGACTAAGAAATGTAAAGTGGGTGGAACCAACAGTCAGGAGGATTCAAGAACCATAAAACAGCTCCAGTGAAAAGATTTCATGGAAATTTTATAGCTACCCTATTTAACCAGGATACTATGTTTTACAATTACCATGACCCATGCTACACATCCCTTTTGCTCTAGAAGCTGGGTGTGACTACTACTAGAAAGCTGGTTGTGACTACCACCTGGAACCTGGGTGTAATTACTACCATTTGGCCACTTCAGTTTTCAGGTGCTTGTCTTACCATATTGCCGGTGTAATATTTTATAAACAGTGGCAGTAAAGACTTATCCACCATAGTTCACAAAGAATTATTTAAAATATTTATCTTGAGGAGGTAGGTAAGATGTTTAAAATATTTAAGAGGAGAACAAATGATGGAACAAAGATTAATTAGTGAAAGTTATGAAAAAAGTGTGGTTTCTTTACACCATAAAAAAAAAAAAAGCCCCAAATTGAAATGGGCAAGTGGAGAACTACTCAGCAATCATATAGAAATGAGATGTCACCCCCTAGGGATATCATAGAACAAATTACTCTTTGAATGTGTGACTGGACCATGTAACTGCTAACAGTAACTAAGGCTAGATGGTCCTTTGATCTCTGCCTTTGAAATTCATGTAAAATATTTAAACTAGTTTACATTGCTAATTGGTTTTCAAGATGAAAGAAATTTTGCACTTGTATGAAAGAGCAAAATTAGTCTAAATCCTCTTGAGAATAATTTTATATGCATATCAAACGATAATTGTTTCTGAGTGTTTTTCTGACAAATATATTGAGTTGATAGATACACCACAATTTGGTATGTTCATTGAATTTTCAGTTTAGGAGTCTGATTTTTCACTTGAAGCATTTGAAACACACTACAAAACACAGTTCACTTTTGTGCATGATTATTTCACTGTCTGTTTTGTAAAACATTATAAAAACACTGAAAAGTTGCGAATCACCAAAAAAATCATTTCAATATTCTGTGTGCCTTTCCCCAGAGGTCATGTGAAGATATTCGGTCTTTTGTTCCTCATTTTGTGCATGTATCTCAACTGCATGAGATTTTGTGTTGTTAAAGATGAAAACCCTTAGTGGACTTTCATAATAAAAGTTTATTCATGATGAATAAATTAGGAGAAAGAGTTGGTTCCAACTCCCTGAGACAAATCCTGTGTGTCATTAAAAGCTGAGATTACATAGTGGAAGACATCACAGGAGGATGTCTGTCAGAGCAACCAGCACATCTGTGATTGTAATGGGTACTTAAGTTAGAGTTATATTTATAGTGAGAGATAAGGATCATAGAGATGAGAAGAGTTCACAGGGACACTGTTTGTCTCTGGAGAATAACAACATCATTTGTAAATGAGGGAGGCAGAGAGAGGATTTAAGTACAGGAGGATTATAAAGGAGAACACAGTTGTAATTTTTTCCAAAGTATATATATATAAACAAAATGAGTGAATTCAGGAGGAGATTTCAGTAGAATATGTGGCTAAAACTAGTGATGTGGAAAACTGTGAGCCAATCCAGGTCATTGTGTGTATGTGGGTCATTGTGATAGTTGAAGTTCATTCCCCTCTTCTCCCTTAGGGGACAATTTCATCCCTACTTTCTTGAAATACATGCTTACATTAGTTTATGCAATTGATGTAATTTTTGAAATTAGAAAGTCACTCAACATGTTTTATTTTTGTTTTGTTTTTTGTATTTGTTTTTGTTTATTTCATGATAGCCCTAGAATTGGTAGTTAATTTAGGGGGCATTTGATTTTATATTTTTCAAATGCAGGAGCTAGGAACATAGACATTTATTATGAACACCGGAGAGTCTAATAATTACAAGATTGGACACTTTTAAGTAATTAACCACACTCTGACTTGTTTGCTATTAGATGCAATGAATTGCAATTGAAAATTGTTAGGCATGATTAAAATGAAAGTAGATATGTATGTTTTCAAAATCTCCAGAGTACACACATCCCATCAACCTCTGTAAAGTTTTGGAATTCCATACCACTTCTGGCTGAGTAAAAGGGGTGTACTAAATGTTAATGATTATGGTGAGATCAAAATACTAAATTATTCTTTTGCCAGATTGACATTGAAAGCTCATGGGAAGCAAGAGTCCCTTTCATTATTTATGATTCTTCAAGACTTTATCCACATTCTGTGTGTCAGAGTAATGAATGTAATATTCATCAAAACATTTAAACTATCAATATTATACAATTTGAGATTAAAGGAGTAACATTAAATAAATAGGCTCTCTTTGTAACAAGAGAACATGTGCATATTTTCTATAAGAAAAAAATAATAATTTTCTTTAAATCTTTTAGAAGCCCAAAAATGTAGTATTTCTCACAGGAGTCCACAGATTTTCAATATGCCTCACTAAAAATAGTATCAGTTTGAATGATTTCATATGCAGGAGTGCAAGAAAGTCAAAGAAATGAATCCTCTATTTTACTACTTTTAGTAATTTGCAGTTTTCAAAATGTAGAAACAGCTTGATATAACTAATGCAGATTTAAAATTCCTTTGATATTTGTGTATTTATGATGTCTGGATTATTTCATAAAATTCCTTATTCAAAGTCTCCAATAGGATTCAGCCAATTTTTTTTGTTTTTATTTTTATAAAGGAATACATAGAAAGGAATACATAGAATTTTAGATTTGTACTGTATTTTTCAACTTAATCACATACCCTTATTTAAACTTTTTAATTCTTATGAAATGCATGACAATAATTTTTAATCTCGAGTATCATATCAAATCCTGTTGTGGACAGAATCTGCCCCATGGATTTGATCCATTTGATGGTCACTGGATATATTGACTATTAAATTAAAATATAAATCAAACAAAAATATATTTTCAAGATTCCCTTTGAAAGAGATTAATAAGTTTCTAAATTTTCTCTAAGGGATTCTCTGTCTCATTGTAACCAAATAAATTCAATGACTAAAAGATCTAAGATGTAAGTTATTTCTGACCCCATTAAGAAAATGCTTACAAACCTAATGTTTTGATTAAAATTTTCAGACTAAAAGTGAGATTCTATATTTACTTTTAGTGATTTTACCAATGTTTATCTTCCTAGTATCATTCTTCTATACCTGAACTCAACCTCTTTAAATTTACCTCAAGATAATACAAAAGCAAATATATAAATGATAGTATTGGTTCTTCAAGTTATTATGTTTGTTTATGCATTTTAATTTCTACTTAATCTTTGATAATGATTTTTATATAGCTAATATGGGTTGCCGAGAAATAAGCCTAACTCAAGACTGGCAAATTTGATTTATCATTTTATTCACAAATCAGTAATTTGTATTCATCAGGATATCTGGTACTAAAGATAACTCTATAAAAAATTGATAAATTACTTGTCACCATCAACCAATCCATGTTATTGAAACCTTTGAGATGAGAAAAAAAATCAGGCATGAAGTAAAAAAGTTTCTCAAAAACAGACAAAAATCCAATACAACAATGAACTCCAACAAAACAAGAAAACAAAATAAACCAACCCCCCAAAACACCCACTATATTCTAACCAAATAAATAGCACACACACACACACACACACACACACACACACACACACACACACACACACACCCAGTCACAAAATGAAAGCCTTTGGAATCCATTATATGTGGTCAACTACTCCCAAATATGAGGTCTGCACCAAGTGTCACTCCTTGAAAAAAAAAAAAAACTGATTTTCCCCCTCATAAAGGTATAAATGATGGATCAGTTATTAGTCTTTGCCCAAGTATTTACAGCTTATTAACTCATTCACTTTTTAAATCTAACAAAAATTACTTATAATAAATCAAAACAAAAACTACCACCTCAAAATTGGGCAAGACAAACCAACAGAAGGAAAGGTATTCAAGGGAAAGTCCAAGAAACAGAGACTTAAATGTTTGCACATTCAGGAGTGCATAAAAATACTAAACTGGGAACCATATTATACTTGTAAAGGACCTTGCAGGCCCTGTGCATGCTGCTCCATTCTGCATAAATTCATATGAGGCTTTGTTTATGTTGATTTAGAGGCCTTGTTCTCCTGGTATCCTCCACCCCCCTCCACCCCCCCCCTCCCCGCTCTTTCCCTGTTTCTAAGTCCTCTTTTGCAGGGTTCCCTGAGCTCTGAGGAGAGGCATTTTATGGAGATATCCTGTTTAGGGCACAGTGTTCCAAGAGCTCTCAGTCTTTGCATAATGACTGGCTATGGGTCTCTATATTTGTACCTATATGCTGCAGGAGGACATTTCTCTGACTATGGCTGAATAAGGAATAGATCTATGAGTGTAGTAGAATACCATTAGTAGTCATTTTATCACGGCGTTTTTGTTTATTTCTTAGACCAGTATTATTTGGCTTTACCCTAGGCCCTTAAGCTATGTTGTCTCTGGCTGTTGGTCACCAAATCAATGTTGGGAATGGGTTCTGTCTCATAGAATTGGCCTTAAGTCAAATCAGTTATTGCTTGGTTATTCTTACAAACCTTTTGCCACCATTTCCTGAGCATATCTTACAGACAGGACATCACTGTAAATAAAGGCTTTATGTTTGGCTTGGTGTTTATATATCTCTTTTCATAGCAGGAAGATGGCACCCTGGACATGGAGGGTCAATGTAGAATAATTGTTTAACTATGTGGAATTTGTTTAACTATGTAAAGATGTGTTGCTATTTTACCTTGCCTGCCTAAGGTACCTGATTGGTCTAATAAAAAGCTGAGTGGCCAATAACAAGGGAGGAAGTATAGGTGGAACTTCTAAACAGGGGGAGTAAGTTGGAGGAGGAATTTAGGCTTGGAGGAAGAAGGGGAAAGACTCCAGGTGGATGACAGGGACCAGACAGACAGACACAGGAAAAGCAGGGAAGTAGGACCTACAGAATGAAAGATAGATTGAAAAGACCCGAGGCAAAACATAGATGAATAAAAACAGGCTAAATTAAGTTAATGTAACTAGTGGAACAAGTTTAAGCTAAAGCTGAACATTCATAATTATGTCTTTATACCTTTATTTGAGAGCTGTTTGGTAGCCCAAAGAAAAACTGTAATTACAGTGGCCTTGTAGACACCAGTTTGTCTTCATGTACAATGAGATGTAGAGATGTTATCTTAAGTAAAACTTTTGCTGTCAAATTGTAGAGAAAAGTCTGTAATCTTGGCAACAGCCTAGGTTGTTTGTGGACTCCTGTGGAGTCCTTTTGGCCAACAACTCAATTAGATCAATCTGGTCGGGATTGTTTGTCCTTAACACTAGAACTTATTATTTCTTTAAGTTTGGTACAATACATGTTAAAGCATTTCTAACTTCTTGAAAAACACAGGACTTAAAGTTAATAGCCATGTTGTTTGCTCCATTTGAAATGCACTTACATTATATTAAGTACCAAGGGGGGGGGGAGTAGGTAGAAAGCAATCTAATACAATACATTTCTTATAATGCTCATCTTTTTGCAAGTGAAAGTGAAGCACAATAAAACACTTAGATGTTTTTTCTTTGAATCCTGACAGCTACAAATTCTATCATGGCTGTATTATACACTATGTGATTTTTAGACAGGTTATTTTACTTTCTCCTTGTTTTCTCAATCATAAAACAGAGATAAAGACTACTTTGTAGAATTCTATGAAGACTAGATATAAAAATATATCTAGAATGTAATTAGTCATCAATCAATAATAGCTTAAAGCATCAGAGACCTGTGAAGGATGCTTCAGCTTCATGCCTGAGCAGATTTAAATTTAACTCTGAAACTCTGTCTTGAAGGTTTGTTCATAGAGCAAAACCAATTCTTGTTGGAAATGTAAATGTTCAGAACTCTGATAGTTACAAGGGTAGCCAGGATTCAGATACTGATTGCAAAGTACAGATACCTGCATACTCCTTGATGTTCACCTTGATATTTATATTTTGTTTCTATACTGAACCATGTGGGAACAATGTTGCATATGTTGTTCCAGCTGCTGCTTCTTCCTTTTCACACCTGTAAAATACTGATTTGTAGAACTAGCAATATACTTGATTAGAAGAAGCAGACTATTTAATTTCACAAGGGATGCATTTGAGTATTGCCTAGAATTTTAAACTTTTTAAAATATGTGATTTAGCATTTATTAATTCACATATGTGGGCATAATTTGTGGGCACACAACTGCAAGGGTACTGTGTGCCACAGTGAATATGGAAGTCAAAGAAACATTCATTCCATGATGTTTATCTCAGGAATCAAACTCAAAATATCAAACCAGGAACAAAATGTTTTCTGACTGGCCTTTTTCCTATACTCTACCTTTGTGTAAATAAAGGTGTATTTCTATGGTGACTGATGTCTAATTCATGTATTACAAAAAGTTATGAAATATTTATTCAAAAACAACCAAGTTCTTTATATCCAAAATCAAAGTAAATGTTGTGAAGAGTTATAGAAAAATAGCTCAAGATAAAATGAGTTGCTTGAGTTATAATTTAAAATTACTTCAATTACACACACACAAACACACACACAACACACACACAAACACACACACACATATATTTGCTATTATTTTTTTTATTTTTTTATTTATACTTTTTTAATTTAATTTTATATAACAAAGTCCACTTAAATGAAAACAAACATTTATACACAATATTTGGGAATTTGGGCGTAGTTCTTTCCAAACTGCTTCCTGCTGGTAAGGGGCGCTGTCTTGGGGGATTCGAAGAAGATTGAGATATCCTAGCTATAATCTGTAGGGCTGTTTTGTCCAGCTGTTTTGAATGTAGGATCAGCTTGTACTCTGTTTCAGGCGGTCTGGCGTTATCGAACCACATTAGTCTGGAAGGAATCCACATCTTTTCATTTTCTGTGGAAACAAAAATAGAAATCCTTTTACCCAGTCACTTTTTCCTCAAGTTAAATTTGGGAGTCAAAGCATTTTTTTTTTTAATTTATTATTTTACATGTCGATACCAGTTCCCTCTCCCTCCCTCCCTCCCTCCCCTCCAGCCTTCCCTTCCTCCTTCCCTCCCTTTTACCCTCTCTGCCTTCTCACATGAACTCTAAACACCCTCCCCTCCCATCCCCCCACCCCAATTCCATATGTAGGGGAATGCCATCCAGTTGGGGTCATGTAGATCTGACAGGTCCTGTGACTTAGGGACTAGGGCTTCTCTCCTGTCTCTAGAATAAGGCAGTTATGCCTCCATGGGGGATATGTTTGCAAAGTCCTTTTGTGCACCAGGGATACAACCTGGCTCCACTGTCTGAGGTCTCTTAGACTGCTCAGTGCTTCTGGCTGAGACCCATATTCAGGGGGGACCAAGTCAGTCCCCTGCTGGCTTCCCAGCTATCAGTCTAGTGGCCATTAGCTCCTCCTTCTTCAGGTAAGCTGTCTCTATGTGCTTCTGCTGCATGGTCTTGTCCTCTCCATCTGCTTCTGGGTTCTAGTTCGACTCATTGTTTATGTATGGGTGTTTGCTCCTATTTTCAACAGGCATTAGTTGAAGGCTCCATGGAGAAGTTAGTTGTTGATCTCACACTCCGGGAAGGGCATTTATGATAGCCTTTCCATGGTATCTGAGATTGTTAGTTGGGAGCAGTCTTGTAGTTCTCTAGACCTTTCTTTGTGTTCAATTTTATCTTCAAACCAATATTGGCTCCCTCTTTTATGTTCTCTCTCTCTCTCTCTCTCTCTCTCTCTCTCTCTCTCTCTCTCTCTCTCTCTTATCTTCCATTCCTAACCAGGCTCAATCCTCCTGGTCGCACAAGACTTCCTCTCCTCCCCCTCATTTTCTCCTACTTCTCTCTCCATTCGCTGTCCTCCTCCACTTCACCTGAGCTCTGGGGGGAATTGTCCCTTCCCAGTTCTGTGAGGGACTTTATATGAATCTCTTAGAATACACCTTGTATCCTAGTTCCTCTGGTGATGTGAATTATAGTCTGGTGATCATTTGATCTAGTTCTAAAATCCATATATGAGTGAGTACATACTGTGTTCCTCTTTTTGTGACTGGGTTACCTCATTCAGGATGGTTTCTTCAAGTGCCATCCACTTGCCTGCGAATTTCAAGATGCCATTATTTTTTTCTGCAGAGTAGTATTCCATTGTGTAGATGTGCCACAGCTTCATTAACCATTCTTCAATTGAGGGGCATCTAGGTTGCTTCCAGGTTCTTGCTATTACAAATAGTGCTGCTATGAACATAGTTGAACAGATGTCTTTGTTGCATGGATGTGAATCCTTTAGGTATATGCCTAAGAGGGGGATTGACGGGTCCTGTGGTAAACTAATTCCCATTTTCCTGAGGAACCGCCATACTGATCTCCAAAATGGCTGTATGAGTTTGCACTCCCACCAGCAGTGGAGGAGCGTTCCACTTTCTCCACATCCTCTCCAACATAAGTCATCACTGGTGTTTCTAATTTTAGCCAATTTGGCAGGGGTAAGATGGTATCTCAAAGTCGTTTTGATTTGCAATTCCCTGATATCTAAGGATGTGGAGCATTTTCTTAATTGTCTTTCAGCCTTTTTGATTTCCTCCATTGAGAATTCTTTCTTCATTACTGCACCCCATTTTTTAATAGGGTTATTTGGTGCTTTGTTGACTAGTTTCCCGAGTTATTTGTGTATTTTGAAGATCAGCCCTTTGTCGGATATAGGATTACTGAAAATCTTTTCCCAGTCTGTGGGCTGCCATTTGGTCTTGTCGACTGTGTCCTTTGCCTTACAGAAGCTTCTAAGTTTGAAGAAGTCCCATTTATTAATTGTTTCTTTCAGTGTCTGTGCCCCTGGAGTTATGTTCAAGAAGCTGTCTCCTAATAGAATTTGTTCAAGGGTACTTCCTACTTTCTCTTATAAGAGGTTCAATGTGGCTGGATTGATGTTGAGGTCTTTGATCCATTTGGACTTGAGTTTTGTGCATGGCGACAGACATGGGTCTATCTGCAGTCTTCTACACACCCTCATCCAATTGTGCCAGCACCATTTGTTGAAGATGCTGTCTTTGCCCCATTGTATAATTTTAGCTGTTTTGTTGAAAATCAGGTGTTCATAGGTGTGTGGATTAATATCAGGATTTTCAATTCGATTCCATTGGTCTACCTGTCTATTTTTATGCCAATACCAGGCTGTTTTCAGAACTATATTTCTGTAGTAGAGCTTAAAGTCAGGAATGATGATGCCTCCTGAAGTTCTTTTATGGTATAGAGTTGTTTTGGCTATCCTGGGTCTTTTGTTTTTCCATATAAAGTTGATTATAATCCTTTCAAGGTCGGTGAAGAATTGTGGTGGGATTTTAATGGGGATTGCATTGAATCTGTAGATTGCTTTTGGTAAGATTACCATTTTTAATATGTTTATCCTACTTAACCAAGAGCATGGGAGATCTTTCCATTTTCTGGTATCTTCTTTAATTTCTTTCTTTAGAGTCACAAAGTTCTTATTATATAGGTCTTTTACTTGTTTGGTAAGCGTTACACCAAGATACTTTATTTTGCTTGTGGCTATTGTAAAGGGTGATGTTTCTCTGATTTCTTTCTCTGCCTTTTTGTCATCTGAAAAAAATAGGGCTACTGATTTTTTTGAGTTTATCTTGTATCCTGCTAGTTTGCTGAAGGTGTTTATCAGCTGTAGGAATTCCCTGGTAGAGTTTATTGGATCGCTTATGTAAACTATCATATCATCTGCAAATAGAAACAGTTTGACTTCTTCCTTTCCAATTTGGATCCCCTTGATCTCCTTTTGTTGTCTTACAGCATTATCTAGAACTTCTAGTATGATATTGAAGAGATATGGAGAGAGAGGACAGCCTTGTCTTGTTCCTGATTTTAGAGGAATTGGTTTAAGTTTCTCTCCATTCAGTTTGATGTTGGCAGTTGGTTTGTTGTATATTGTTCTTATTATGTTTAGGTATGTTCCTGTTATCCCTGACCTCTCTAATACCTTTATCGTGAAAGGGTGTTGAATTTTGTCGAAGGCTTTTTCTGCATCTAGGGAGATAATCATATGGTTTTTCTTTTTCAGTTTGTTTATATGGTGGATCACGTTGATAGATTTTCATATGTTAAACCATCCCTGCAATCCAGGGATGAAGCCTACTTGATCATGGTGGATGATTTCTCTGATGTATTCTTGAATTCTGTTTGCCAGTATTTTATTGATTATTTTTGCATCTATGTTCATCAGGGATATTGGTCTGTAGTTTCTTTCTTACTTGTGTCTTTGTGAGGTTTGGGTACCAAAGTTATTGTGGCCTCATAAAAAGAGTTTGGCAATAAATCTTCTGTTTCTATCTTGTGGAACAGTTTGAGGAGTAGTGGTATTAGTTCTTCCTTGAATGTCTGGTAGAATTCTGCATTGAATCCATCTGGCCCTGGACTTTTTTTCGTTGGAAGGCTTTTGATGACTGCTTCTATTTCATTGCGGGTTATAGGTCTATTTAAGTTGTTTGTCTGTTCTTGATTTAATTTTGGTGTGATAGTTATCCAGAAACTTGTCCATTTCCTTTGAATTTTCAATTTTTGTGGAATACAGATTTTCAATTATGACCTAAAAATTGTCTGGATTTCCTCTGTGTCTGTTGTTATGTTCCCCATTTTGTTTCTGATTTTGTTAATTTGCATGTTCTGTCTCTGCTTTTTCATTAATTTGGATAAAGGTTTGTCTATCTTGTTGATTTTCTCAAAAAACCAACTCTTTGTTGCACTGATTTTTTGTATTGTTTTCCTGGTTTCTATTTTGTTGATTGCAGCCCTCAAGTTGATTATTTCCTGGCTTCTACTCCTGTGGGGTAAAATCGCTTCTCTCTGTTCTAAGATTTTCAGCTGGGCTGTTAATTCTCTTAAGTGACTATCCTCTGTTTTCTTCATATGGGCACTTAGTGCAATGAACTTCCCTCATAGCACTGCTTTCAAGGTGTCCCATAAGTTCGGGTATATTGTATCCTCATTCTCGTTGAATATTAGAAAGTCCTTAATTTCTTTCTTTATTTCTTCTTTGACCCAGGAGTAGTGAAATTGCACATTGTTCAGTTTCCATGAGTTTGCAGGTTTTCTGCTATTTGTGTTGTTGTTGAATTCCAATTTTAAAGCATGATGGTCCGATAAGATACAGGGGACTATTCCTATTCTCTTGTATCTGTTGAGGTTTGTTATGTCACCTAGTATGTGGTCAATTTTAGAGAAGGTTCCATGTGGAGCACAGAAGAAGGTATATTCTTTTGTCTTTGGATGGAATGTTCTATAGATGTCTGTTAACCCCAGTTGAGACATAACTTCTGTTAATTCTTTTGTTTCTTTGTTGAGTTTCTAATTTGTGGTCCTGTCTAGTGTTGAGAGTGGTTTATTGAAGTCTCCCACTATAAGTGTGTGAGGTTTTATATGAGCTTTGAGTTTTAGTAGTGTTTCTTTTACGAATGTGGGTGACTTTGTATTAGGGGCATTGATGTTCTGAATTGAGACTTTGTGTTGATGGATTTCTCCTGAGATGAATATGAAATGACCATCTTCATCACTTTTGACTAATTTTGGTTTGAAGTCTAACTTGTTAGATATTAGGATAGCTATGCCTGCTTGCTTCTTATTTCCATTTGATTGGCTTCCGATTTTTTGCCCAGCTTTTCAATTTCCAGCCTTCCTTCCTTTTGTGTTGCCTTTATTTTCTCAATTTTAGTTTTCAAGTCTTGAACCGTTTCCTTCACCTGGTTAATTGTTTTTTCTTGGCTTTCTGTACTTTCCTTAAGGAATTTCTTCATTTCTTCCACTTTTTTGTTTTTGTTTTTGTTTTTTGTTTGTTTGTTTGTTTTGTTTTTTTTTTTTTTTTTTCCATTTCTTTAAGGGATTTTCTCACATCTTCTTTGAGGGCCTCTATCATTTTTATGATGGTAATTTTTAAGTCGTACCCTTCTGCTTCCTCTGTTGTTGTTGTGTTCCATTCTAGTTGGTGTAGATTCCCTAGATTCTGGTGGTGTCATGTTTGTCTTTCTGTTGTTAGGTGTTCTCTTGTATTGCCTTCTTCCCATAGTTTCTTCCAGTAGGTGTTGGTGGTGTCTCTTCCCTCTCTCTATGGTACTTCTCCGATGGGCTTATGTGGGTCTGAGATGCAATATCTGTAGCTCTGTGTGGTCCGAGCTCTCTAGGAGGTTTCTCAGCAGACAGGGATCCAGGGATGGGGTCAAGGATGAGGATCCAGAAGAAGATGCCAGCAGGTATTCACAGTGGTCCTCTGGCCAATAGCTCTGGCCAATAGCTCTGGCCAATAGCTGGCAGAAGAGGACGAGGGCTGAGCTGGAACTTGAGAAGGTTTTGCATGGTAGTGGGATCTCACTGGAAACTGGCGCTCTCCAGCTGAGACCTAGTTCTTTGGCAGGGGCCAGGATTTGGGGGTCAAGGATCTTGCCCACAGGAACTCCGATTGGACCCGCAGAGATAGGCGTATCTCTGGGAGGGGCCCAGGACTCCAGCAGAGGACTGGAGGCTGGGTCAGAGACCAAGCTGGTGGAAATTACAGGTGGTCCCGTGTGGATAGTCAGGTCTCCTTTGTTCGGAGTTGCTCTGAGAAGTCTCCGAAATAGGGTGGACTGTTGGCTCCCTTGCTATTATTTGTTACTTTACATATTGATCCCAGTTCTTTCTATCTACCTCTCTCACATGCCTCCCAAGTCCCTTCCCAATTCATTCCCTTCCTACTCCACATAGAGGATGATGCCTTGTAGGAGGGATCATCAAAATATGTCAAGTCATTTGGAGTAGGAACTAAGCCCACCCTCCTACCTCTAGGCTAAGGAAGTATCCCTCCATGGGGAATGAGCTCCCAAAGTCCTTTCTTGCACCAGGGATACATCCTGGATCCACAGTCAGAGGTCCCTTAGACTGCCCAGGTCTTCTAAGTGAGATCCACTTCCAGGGGTTCTGAGTCAGTACAATGCTAGTTTCCCAGCTTTCAGTCTGGGGTTCCATGAGTTCCCCCTTATTCAGGTCACCTGACTCTAAGGTTTTCTGTAGCCTGTTCTTGACCCCATTTCTTATCACTCCTCCCTTTCTGCAAATGGATTCCAGGAGTTCAACTCAGTGTTTAGCTGTGGGTGTCTGCTTCTGTTTCCATCAGCTACTAGATGATGGCTCTATAATTGCATATAAGTTAGTTATCAATCTCATTATCAGGGAAGGCATTTAAGGTAGCCTTTCCACTGTTGCCCAGATTGTTAGCTGGGGTCATCCTTGTAGGACTCTGGATATTTTTCTAGAGTCAGTTTTGTTTTCAAACCTATAATGACTCCCTCTATTATGGTATTGCTTTTTTCTTCTCTCATCTATTTGTCCCCCAACTCAATCTTCTCGGTCCTGCATGCTCTCCTCTCCTCCCCTTCTCTTTCTACTAAATCCCTCTCCACAAACTGCCCCCTTATTCCCAATATGCTCAGAAGATCTTGTCCATTTCCCCTTCTGTGAGGGAGTTTGTGTGAATCTCTTAGGTTCCTCCTTGTATACCAGTTACTCTGGTGGTGTGAATTATAGGCTGGTGATCCTTTGTTCTATGTCTAAATTTTATATATGAGTGAGTATATACCATGTTCCTCTTTTTGTGACTGAGTTACCTCACTCAGGATGGTTTCTTCAAGTTCCATCTATTTACCTGTGAATTTCAAGATTCCATTTTTTTTTTTAATGCTGAGTAGTATTCCTTTATGTACATGTGTCACATCTTCTTTATCCATTCTTAAGTTAAGGGGCATCTAGGTTGCTTCCCAGTTCTTGCTATTACAAATGAAAGTGCTATGAACATAATTGAACAGATGCCTTTGTTGCATGGATGTATATCATTTGGTATATGCCTAAGAGTGGAAGTGCCAGGTCCTGTGGTAGACTGCTTCCCATATTACTGAGGAACTGCTATACTGATCTACAACATGGTTGTACAAGTTTGCACCCCTACCAGCAATTAAGATGTGTTCCCTTTCTCCACATACTCGCAAGCATAAGCTGTCATTAATGTTTCTAATTTTAGCTATTCTGACTGGAGTAAGATAGATGGTATTTCAGAGTTGTTTTGATTTGCATTTCTCTGATGACTGAGGATATTGAACACTTTCTTAAGTGTCTTACAGCCATTTTGGAATCCTCTATTGAGAATTATCTACTCAGTTCTGTACCTCACTTTTTAATAGGGTTATTTGGTGTTTTGGTGAATTTTTTTTTTTTTTTTTTTTTTTTTTTTTTTTGTATTTTGGAGATCAGCTCTCTGCTGTCAGATGTGGGATTGGTGAAGATCTTTTCCAAGTCTGTGGGCTTCCCTTTCATCTTATCTTCTGTGTCCTTTGCCTTAGAGAACCTATTCAGTTTGAGGAGGTCCCATTAATTAATTGTCGATCTCAGTTTCTGCTCTACTGGAGTTATGTTCAGGAAGCAGTCTCCTGTACCAATTTGTTCAAGGGAACCTCTCACTTTCTCATCTAGGAGGTTCATTGTGGCTTGATTTATGCTGAGGTCTTTGATTCATGCTGAGGTCTTTGATTCATTTGGACTTAAGTTTTGTGCATGTCAATACACATGAGTTATCTCCACTCTTCTACACACTATCATCCAGTTGTGACAGCATCATTTGTTGAAGACGCTTTCCTCCTTCCATTGTAAACTTTTAGCTGTTTGTAGGAATTAAGACCTTGGCTAAGAATTCACTTCCCCCTGCTGCCCTCAGGGCAGGCAGCTGTAACCTCAGGAAAAGAAAAACAGGTTTACTGAGGCAAAGACGTTCCTTTGTTCTCTTGTAACCTTGGGTCAGGCCCCTGTATACACCCTAACCAGTCCTTGAAACCTGAGATGACTAACTGCCCCACTCTGCTTCCCCCTCCTCCATCTGATGCCAGGGTATATAAGCCAGCCCCCAGAGTAAAATAAAAAGGGAAAAGAGCCTTCTCAACATCAAGCAAGTATACTGTGTTGTTAATCCCAACACCCTCTGCAGATCCTTGGTCCCCTGCCATGCAGGCGTGGCAATTGGAGGTTCCCACCAAGATTCTGAAAGCAAGGTAAGTGGATGGGCTCATCCCTTGTGCCAGCCTGGACATATTGGGGTAAATAAGAAAGAAAAAAGAGAGATGGGGAATTCACCAGAAAAGGTTGAATTAGAATTTCAATTAAAGGAACTTCCAGAGGAACAGGGAACTGCACTAAAGAAAAAAAAAAAAAAACTCTTTAAGGCTTATTAAAGTCCATTCAACAGGCTAACAAAGAGGTTTTAAAAGAGATACAGGAGACAGAGACTCCTGTCATTATGTTCTGAGTTGGAAAGTGAGGAAGATGAGCCCAAGAGGGTATCCAAGAATCTGCTGTGTGCCTGTGCAGATCAGAGAAAGACTGTATCTTCAGGGGAAGACAGGTTCTTTCTTAAAGACCCTAGAGAGCAGCCTAAGGAGCCAAGCCCTCCTGAAAGCCACCTATATCCTTTCTTGTCAGATATAGAAAGTGAAAGTTATTTAGATCCCCACTCAGAGTCCGAAGAGGAATAATTGCTCGCTGAGATTGTAAGGATGGAGAAATCCAGCCTAGCTCTCCTATGACCACAAAAAACTAGAAGTCAAAAAAGCCCTACATACTAAACCTGGTCCCCTGCAGCAACTAGGCAAAAGGTCACATTCTTTGCTATTTAGGACAGGACCTATGAGTACATGAGCTTTGTCACCCCACCCAGGAACCCAAGCGAATGCAAACCTCTGGGGTTATAGGAAACTGGTCTATAAAGCATGGGCTTGGATGGTTTAAATTAATGGGTCTGCATCGTGCGGGCTCTGCATGCTATGAGATGATTGGTTTATGATGTGCTGGCTTTGTTGTAACACTATAAAAACTGTCTCAATTCTATACTCGTGGTCCTCGGTCCTTTACCCCTGCATGGTGTATGACTGTGGACCCCAGTGCACTTGGAATATAAAAGACTCATGCTTTTACATCAAGACTGTTTATCGTGAGTGATTTGGGGATACTGCCTTTCCTGAGTGGGAGTATGAAGGTCCATGCTCTGCAGGTCTTTCAAGATCGAGGCTCTTAAAAAGGAATTAAGAAAGGCCAAATTAGAGATCGGACAGAAAGGGCAGAGAGTCCCCCTCCATACACCAGGGCAGGTATTTTTGTCCTCTCTGAAGACTTCTGGCCCTCAACCTGGCCTAAGCAGAGTGGAACTGCCATCCTTCAAGGGATTGGACAAGCAATCCCTCAAAAGAGCCTAAGAATTTTAAAATGTAGAAACGCTGAGGGCCATTCAGATTACTTCCAGTCCTATATCCTGACCAGCCTCCTCACTAACATGTGGGGATGAGATCGCTATAAGAGATGGGAGTTGTCCTTACTACCCAAACCCTCACCCAAGGCACTCTGCCAAGAAACAAAGCTCTCTGGATGATGTGTAAAATGGGCTGGGACAAAGGAGGAGGGCTAGGTAAGCTGGAGCAAGGAGAAGTTCTCCCTGTGGCCCCTCGCTCATTAGACAACCAGGCTCCAGGTGATAGAAAAGGATTTGGCCATTTTTAATGAGGGTTGTTTTGCGCTGCCAGTCCCCACACCCATTACATGGCTTTCCACCCAGTGTGGGTGGAACAGTGGCCCTTAACTGTAGAAAAACTTCTTGTGGCTTTCCAGCTAGTTCAAGAACAATTGGAGGCAGGACATGTGATCCCCTCCACGTCCCCCTGGAATTATATTTGTGATTAGAAAGGCTTCAAGAACATGGAGATTGCTCTAGGATTTGAGGGCCATTAATGCAACAATGCAGCCTACGGGAGCTCTTCAGCCCAGCTTGCCCTCGCCCGTGGCTATTCCTAAAGATTGGCATCTAATTGTTATTTATTTAAATAAAGGATTGCTTCTTTTCCATTCCTCTGCACTCCCTAGATAGCTCCAGGTTTGCATTTAGCCTTCCTCCGATTAATTTTCAGGAACCTACCCTTCGCTTTCAATGGGTGGTGCTCCCCCAGGGAATGGCTAATAGTCCTACAATATGCCAGGATTATGGCTGCCTGCCTGGATCCTTTCAGGCACAAGTTATCCGATCTTTACATTATCCATTATATGGATGATATTCTGCTGGCAGCGCCCATGAAGAGAGAGGTCTTGAAGCATTTGTTAAATTCCAGGAGCTCCTGGAGGCTCATGGATTTATTTTGGCCCCAGAGAAGGTTCAAAAGAAACCTCCTTACACCTATCTAAGCCATCCAGCCTCAAAGGCTCCAAATTGATTGTTCAAATTGAAAAGCTCTTCATGATTGGCAAAAGTTTTTGAGAGATGTTCAATGGATCTGCCCCTCTTTTCCCATTAAAACAGGAGAAACAGGAGAGCTCAGACCACTTTATGATATTCTTCCAGGGGATCCAGCTCTGACCTCTCCCAGAAAAATTACACTGGAGGCCAAGAATGCCATCCAATTGTTATTAAAGAGCATTGAAAAAGCCCATCTTTGCTGCCTAGATTTTGAACAATCCCTTGTTGTGGTTGTATTTTCCTCCAGTTTTTCACCTACCATTGTAGATGCAGAATGCTGCAGAAATGAGGATCCCCTATGAAGAGCGACGTGTAGGGAAACTTCTCGCCTAAGACCTGGGGTCGCCAGGTCCTCGAGGACGGGTAAGGGATGGCACACCATACAAGACCTAAGGTCTCTCATAGAAAATAAAAATGGGGGAATTGTAGGAATTAAGACCTTGGCTAACTATACACTTCCTTCTGTTGTTTTCAGGGCAGGCAACTGTAACCTCAGGAAAAGAAAAACAGGTTTACTGAGACAAAGATGTTCCTTTGTTTTTCCCAACCTTGGGTCAGGCTCCTGTATAAGCCCTAATTGGTCCCTGGAACCTTGAGATGACTAAGCACCCCTCTCCACTTCCCCCTCCTCCATCTGGTACTGAGGGCATATAAACCACTCCCTGAGTAAAATAAAAAGGGAAAAGAGCCTTCTTAACATCAAGCAAGCATACTGTGTTGTTAATCTCGACACCCTCGCAGATCCTAGGTCCCCTGCCATGCAGGCACCACAGCTGTTTTGTTAAAAAAAAAAAAAAAAAAAAAAAAAAACAGGTGTTCGTAGGTGTGTGGGTAAATGTCATTTTTGATTCCATTCCATTTGTCTACCTGTCTATTTTTGTGCCAATACCAAGTCAGGGATCCTCTTTTTTTTTTTTTTTTTTTTTCCCACATATAGTTGAGTATTATCCTTTCAAGGTCAGTAAACAAATGTGCAGGGATTTTGATGGGAGGTTGCATTGAATGTGTAGATTACTTTTGGAAAGATTACCATTTTTACTATGGTCATATGTCCATCCTACCTATCCAAGAGCATGGGAGATCTTTCCATATTCTGGTATCTTCTTTAATTTCTTTCATTAAAGACACAAAATTCTTGCTAGATAGATCTTTCACTTGTTTGGTAATCATTACCCCAAGATACTTTTATGATGTTTGTGGCTATTGTAAAGGGTGATGTTTCTCTGAATTCTTTCTCAGCACCTTTATCATCTGTATGTAATTGGGATACTGATTTTGTTTTTTGATTTTTTTTTTTTTTTGTTAATCTTGTATCCTGTTGTATCCTGCTAATTTACCAAATGTGTTTATCACCTGTAGGAGCTCCCTGGTAGAGTTTTTCCGGGTCACTTATGTAAACTATCTCATCATCTGCTAATAGTGACAATTTGGCATCTTCCTTTCCAATTTGGATCCCCCTGATCTTCTTTCTTTGTCTTATTTCTTTTGCTAGAATTTCAAGTATAATATTGAAGAGATATGGAGAGTGTGGGCAGCTTTGTCTTGTTCCTAATTTTAGAGGAATCCCCTTAAGCCTTTCTCTATTCAGTTTGATGTTGGCTGTTGGTTTACTGTAAGTTGCTTTTATTATGTTTAGGTATGTTCCTGTTTTCCATGATCTCTGCTAGACTTTATCATGAAAGGGTGTTGGAATTTGTCAAAGGCTTTTTCAGCATCTAGTGAATGATCATGTGATTTTTCTTTTTCAGAATGTTAATATGGTGAATCACATTGACCAATTTCCGTATGTTGAACCATGCCTGCATCCCTGGGATGAAGCCTACTTGGTCATCATAGATAATTTCTGTGATGTTTCCTTGGATTCCATTTGCCAGTATTTTATTGAGTATTTTTGCATCAATGTTCATATGTTCATGAGGGAAATTGGTCTGTAGTTCTCTTTTTTAGTTATGGCTTTGTGTGGCTTGGGTACCAAGATACTTGTAGCCTCATAAAAAGAGTTCGGTAATAAACCTTCTGCTTCTATTGTGTAGAACAATTTGAGTTGTATTGGTATTAGCTTCAGTTTGATTTTCATAGAATTCTGCACTGAAGCCCTCTGGCCCTTGGCTTTATTTATTTATTTATTTATTTATTTATTTATTTATTTATTTTTGGTATTTTATGTCTATTTAAGTTTCTTATCTATTCTTGATTTAATTTTGGTAATTCATAGCTATCCAGAAATTTGTTCATTTCTTTTGAATTTTTAAATTTTGTGGAGTACAGGTTTTTCAAATATGACCTGAAAACTTTCTGGATTTATCAGTGTCCCTTGTTATATTCCACTTTTTATTTCTGAGTTTGTTGATTAGAATGTTGTTTCTCTGCTTTTTAGTTAGTGTGGACAAAACTTTGTTTATGTTGTTGATTTTCTCAAAAAAAAAAAAAAAAAAGAAACAACTCTTTGTTACATTGATTCTTTTTATTGTGTTTCTAGTTTCTACTTTATTGATTTCAGCCTTCAAATTGATTATTTCCTGGTGTCTACTCCTCTGGGCTGAGTTTGGTTCTTTTTATTTTATGGCTTTCAGTTGTGCTGTTAATTTTCTAAAGTGACTATTCTCTGGGCACTTAGTTCAATAAACTTTCCTCATAACACTTCTTTCAAAGTGTCCCATAAGTTTGGGTATGTTGTGTCTTCACTCTCATTTAATTCTACATAATCTTTATTTTATTTCTTTATTTATTCCTGGTCCCAGGAATGGTACAATTGTGCATTGTTCAGTTTCCATGACATTGTAGTGTTTCTTCAATTTGTGTTGTTGCTGAATTCCAATTTTAAAGCATGGTGGTCTCATAAGACACAGGGGGCTATTCCAATTTTTTTGTATCTGTTGAGGTTTATTATGTTGCCTAGTATGTGTTTGATTTTAGAGAAGGTTCCATGCAGAGCTGATATGAAGGTATATTCTTTTGTGTTTGGGTGGTATGTTCTATAGATGTCTGTTAACCCAATTGAGACATAACTTCTGTTAGTTATTATGTTTCTTTGTTAACTTTCTGTCTGGTTGTCCTGTCTAGTGGTAAGAGTGGGGTGTTGAAGTCTCTCACTATGATTGTGTGACGTTTTATGTGTGCTTTGAGTTTTAGTAGAGTTTCTTTTATGAATTTGCGTGCCTTTGTATTTGGGGAATAGATGTTCAGAATTTAAACTTTGTACTAATGGAGTTCTCCTGTGATGAATATGAAATGACGTTATTCGCCTTTTTTGGTTTATTTTAGTTTGAAGACTAGCTTGTTAGATATTAGGATAACTACAATTTCTTGCTTCTTGTACCCATTTGATTGAAAGATCTTTTCTCAACCTTTTACCCAGAGGTAATGTCTGTCTTTGAAGCTTAGATGTATTTCTTGTATGCAGCACAAGGAAGGATTCTGTCTTCATATCCAGTCTGTTAGCCTGTGTCTTTTTTATAGGCGAGTTAAAACCATTAATGTTGAGGGAAAGTAAAGACTATTGATTGTTAATTCTAGGTTGTTTTAGATTTGTTGTTGGTAGTGGTATTGTGATTAATATTTGCCCTGCATTTATGGGGGAAGGAGGTTTGGGTAAAGTCAGATTATTTATTGCGCATGTATTTGTGAGTGTAGTTAACTCCGCTGGGTTGGAGTTTTTCTTCCAGCACTTTCTGTAAGGCTGGATTTGTGGATATGTATTGTGAAAATCTGCTTTGTCATTTAACATTTTTTTTTCTGCCTATATTGATTGTTTTTCTGGGTATAGTAGCCTGGTCTGGCATGTGTGGACACTTAGTACTTCTAGAACATCTAATCAGGACCTTCTGGCCTTGAGAGTTTCCATGGAGACGTCAGGTGTAATTCTGCCTTTATATGTTACCTGGCCTTTTGCCTTTTCTGCTCTTAATATTCTTTGTTTATTCTGTATGTTAGGTGTTTTGATTATTATGTGGTGAGGGGTCTTTTTTTCTTTGGTCAAGTCTATTTGTTGCTCAGTATGCTTCTTGAACTTTCATAGGCATGTTCTTCTTCAGATTGGGAAAGTTTTCTTCAATGATTTTGTTGAATATGTTTTCTTCACCTTTGAGCTGGGCTTCTTCACCTTCTTCTATGCGTATTATTCTTAGGTTTGCCTTTTGCACGGAGTCCTGATTTCCTGGATGTTTTGTATTAAGGATTTGTTGGTTTTAAGATTTTCTTTGGTCGGTATTCTATTTCCTCTAGTTTATCTTCAACACCTGAGATTCTCTCTTCAATCTCTTGTATTCTGTTGGTTATTTTGCCTCTGTTTTTCTATTTTCAGAATTCCCTCAGTTTGTGTTTTCTTTATTGTTTGTCTTTCAGTTTTCAGGTCTTGAACTGTTTGAGTTGTGTCCTTCATCTGTTTGATTCCCCCCCCCCCCTTGGCTTTCCTTACTTTCTTTAGGAGATTTGTTCATTTATTGCATTTTTTTGTCTCGTTTTTTCCTTTGTTTCTTCCAATTTTTTGTTTTTTGTTTTTGTTTCTTCTTCTTCTTCTTCTCCTTCTTCTTCTTCTTCTTCTTCTTCTTCTTCTTCTTCTTCTTCTTCTTCTTCTATTTCTTTAAGGGATTTTCCCTTTGAGGGCCTCTATAAGTTTTATGAAGTTAATTATTAAGTCGTTCTCTTCTGCTTCATCTGCTTTGTTTTGTTCAGTTGGTATACAGTCCCTAGCTTTTGTTGGTATCATACTTCTCTTTTTATTGTTGGGTGTTTTCTTGTATTGCTCTATTTCTATCACGTCTTTCAGTGGGTGCAGGTGGAGTCTCTCTCTCACTATCCTGCTCTCCTGGTATGTGTATGTGGGTCAGGAGTTCGATGTCTGTAACTCTGGATGATCCATGCTGTCTTGGTGGTTTCTCCTCTGGCAGAGGGCTGGCAAAGGGGTACAACGATCAAGCCAGTGTTGCCTCAAGGTGGTCCTCTCTGTTTTAGAACGCTGGAGGCAATGGAGTCCAAAAATCAGGTGAGTGTGGCTTCAAGGTGTTAGGGTGTGGATAGGTGAGTCCAGTGTGCTCAGAGCAGACTCTGGAAGTTGCATGGAGGTGGGAGGTTTGTTAGATCCACACTTTGGCCCAATTCGCACTGGAACAGTGGGTCCAGCGGGACCAAGGGTGAGTGGAATGCAGGCTCTGGGTGGTGTATCATAATTACCTCAAATTATTTCTTTTCTCGTTATTTTTATACAAAGCCTCATACAAGGTGCTCTGGAATTTGCTATGTAGACAAGAATATCCTTGAATTCCCCTTTCTTCTTTCTTGGCTCCCCAAGCTATGGAATCCCAAACATATTCCACTGTTTCAAGATTGTATTAGTTACTTTTCTGTAGCTGTGATAAAACACCTCGAGTAAGCCTAGTTGGAGAAGGAAATGTTTATTTGTGTTTATAGTTCTAGTGGGATAGGAGTCCATTAGGATGGGAAAACATTGCAACAAACAATAGACATGGCTGTCAGAATGTAAGGAGTCAGAGGGAGAGGTAATTGAAAGCTATGGGAGGTTTAAACTCTAAATGCAACCCTCCAGTGACATACTTCCTCCTGTATGCTACTTGTAAACTTCTCCAGAAAGCAACACTTAGTGGTCAAAGTAAGCTAAAATGGTAATCCATAATGCAAACTCCATTTTCTGAAATTTGCTCTGTGCTTTGTGAAACATGATTTTTATTCTATGATTGCTTACTTGCCTAACTTCATTATTACATAAATCTTCCCCGCCTTGAATCTCTCTAAATTTTTAATATTGTCCATTTATCAAAAAATATAAAATTAGTAGGTTCTTTCTTGGAGCCTATGATCCTTCTAGCTACATGTTCTTGCCTCTGCAAAATGTCCAAGAATTGGTTCTATCTCATGGAGCAGTCTTTAAATACAATCAGAAAGGAATTGACTGTCCCACAACATTCATACCAGTATTGTACCAGTTGACATATCTTGTCATGCCAGTCATTATTGTTTTTCACAGATTTTTACAAATAGATAAGAATGCTGATTAATTATCTCTGCTGAGAACTTACATAGCACATTCTACCACAATGAAGGATATGTGATTAAGATAAAGCATCTAGTTGGATACCAGATCAGTTTTTTCATGTTCTGTGATTCTCATCCATTATATTTTACTGTCAAGTTCTGAAAAGTAGTCAAGAGTATTGGCTATAGCTTGTAACACTGTGGACTCAGTCAGACTCCATTAACCAACAATACAGAATGAGGTGACAACCTATTCCTGTTACTACAGTTTTATTTGCAGCATTTGTCCAGCTGTGTTTTGTGCACTCTGTTGTAGTTTCATTAAAACTCTTTTTACACATGTATGTTTATATATTTCAGGAAGTTTCCAACCATGTGGGTTTCAGTATGACTTTCAAAATACCCTTAGTGTTATCCATCTCCATTAGTTGGTAAAAGTAGTCTGAACTTTAAGTTTTTAAAAACATACTGCTTAAAAGAGTTACTTAGAGACTGGATGTGATGTAAGAAGGAAAAACAAAGAGATAAAAATGATTTGCATTGTTTAACTGACTGCTTGATTATAATTAATAACTGAAATTTGAGAATTAAGGATGAGCAAGTTGACTGCTTTTGTTTGGATGTGTGAGAGTGTATCAGTGTTTGGCAAGCAATTTTGAGACTTAAAAGTTTTCTTCATGCTGGTATTTTTTTCCAATAAGAAAAGGAGAGGGTATTGATGTACATAATTATTCATCAGAAGCATCCCTTCTGCTTAAAAGTGGAAAATGTATAAACAAAACTTCAAGGCATAGCCTAGTCATGTGGTTTATTGCTTTATGATAAACAGTGATGTATTTATTTAGAAGAAAAGAAGGTAGTTAACATACATTCTTACTTTTTAAATCTACAAATAAAAACATATTTACTAAAGAATATAAAAAAATGTTCACTTGGGAAAACTAACAATAAAGTTCTGGCTAATGTTGTTGAGCTATAAAATATAATATATGGTTTATATATTTCAATATAAGCAGTAGTTTTATACAGTACTGAATAAAGTTATATTTATTCAAGTAATGAGTTTAGGAAGAAATTACAACTTTTAAAATATGTACCATGTGAATATGAATTTAGTTTGCCCCTCCTCAAATCAAAACAAAGACATCAATTCAAAAGTCTAATGAAATCCTGCTTTCTTTAAAACATGAAAAATAATTATAATTGAAAGAAATAGAGTGTGTCTTTTCTGCAAATACTACATTCCTTTGCTTTTGGTCTTTTTCAGTGGGATGAACACCACTTTCAATGCTTTTAATTAAATGAATTATTTAATACTTTAAGGAACTCCATGAAAAAGATCTTTTACCTTGTCAGAGGAAAAAATGTTTTTAATCATCTATTTATCTGTCTATCCTTTATATCTGGCATCTATCTATCTATCTATCTATCTAGATATCAACTATCATATATCTATCTACATACCATTTTCATCCTCTCTCTCTCTCTCTCTCTCTCTCACTGTCTGTCTGAGTGACTTTATACAGTGTCTTATTTTTGTCAACCATGGAAGAAGTCAGTCCCACCTTCTCTTATTCCCCCATAGATGAATGCAGACAGACAGAAAAAAAGAAGAATTTAAGAGATAAATAAATACAAGCTCTTATTATTAGCATGTCTGAGGCCTTTAATACAGGTATAAATGTAAACAGAAATAACAGTTGCATTCACATTCATTGAGATCTCTTTCAACAGAACACAGGGACACCACTGTGGTGGTCCTTATAAACACCAGCAGTTCTCATTCTATTCTTCAGTGAGAATTAAATAATGGACCTTAGGTTTAAGGTAAACCTGAGAATCACAAGACAAACTATATCTGTATATGCTTAACAATCAGACTTAGCTTCTTTTGGCATAGGCATCCTATATTTTTCTGTATGATCTATGTAAAGGGTTTGCATGATCTTATCAGCTCTTCTATCTCTACAAGTGTTTAAAATAAAAGTATTCTCTGAGTGCAAAATGTGCCTTCTCTAACTGAAGGAATTTAAATGATGCTGTAGATAAGATGCTGTAAGCAGACCAGCCAGAGCAGTGTTTTATTTCTGAAGTAAATGGGCTGAAACAGATGGAGGAGGGAAGAGAGAGCTTTCATAGAGCATAGTGACTCTGTCGCCAGCTGTTGCAGGAAGATAATCGGCAATGGAAAGTGATGCATAGAGGAATCCAAATGCCCACCGTCCTTGGCCCTGTGTAGGTAGGAGGAAAGTCTGTTTCCTTGTATTCTTTTAATTGAAGGTGAAACTAAGAATGTGTAGTTCTCAAATAAAAGGGCACTGTTTTATTGTTCAAAACATAAATCAGGATTAATAGCCATTTGCTTTATTCACAGCATGATTTAGCTAAAATTATATAATTTGTCAAAGATTCATTAGCACTGGGTTCAATGCATAAAAATTTTGCATATTATACTTGATGTATAACTTATAAACACCTTTTTTACTTAATACTTTCCTTAATGAAATTCCTCTATTTAAATTATGTTTATGTAGAAAGAGAAAAACTAACATTTTGAACTATGATTGCATAATATGGATTGAGGAGAAACACAATTCCTACATTAGTCGATTATTTAAACATTGAAAAAAAGCCCAAAGACATAATGTGTATGACTTTCTTAATCTTGAGACAAATACGGCCAAATTTATCTAAAATATTTTTATAATGGGTTTTCAACAGAAACTCTAGAAAAAAAAGGAATGCAAGAAAACATAACATACTTCAGCATTGCCTCCTTTTATTTTGATTTTCTTATACCCAGAAGTTAGGAGTAAGGCTTAGATTTCCATGTAGTTAACAGGTAGGTATTACCAAAAAGATGACAAGGATATTAAAAGCATTAAATGCACAATAAAATATAAAAAGGTGGTTGCCTGGCAAATTAGTTTATCTACAAGCAAGAATGATGTTGTATAACTTTCAAATAAGAAGACATTAACAAATTGAAACAACTACCAGGACAATGACAGCATTGCAAGTGGTTAAAGGAACAAGAAGTCATAAAGAAGGACTTTTAAAAGATGAAATGAACATAGAAAGTAAGTGATAGGTATATTATTGTGATTATTGTATCAGAAAAATCCACAGATAGGGTTTAGACAGCATTGGTTTGTTTTTTCCTAATATTTCTGAAGTTGGAAAGCTTATAATTGAGGTGTCAGAAAATTTAGTTTCTGATGAAGTTCTCTTTTTTGTCTTGTATGTGGCTGCTGATTTCTTTGACTCTGAGGAAGTATCTTCTCTGTGCTTGGCTGGGAAGACACCAAGTTTGTATGCCTCTTCATTGACAAGGACCCTTCTTCTGTAGGTTAGATTCCTAACCTTATGACCAGGTTTAAATTAGTCCTTAATAGGACTGTGACAGGACCAATGACAGTGTGTACTTTGAAATTGATAGTGTGGTCAATTCTACTATCTGTGACTGTAGATTGTGCATTAGCAACAGAGAACCCCCCTGTAAAATCTGCCAACATCATAGACTAGGGTGAGGCTGTAACTTTTTAAATGATACATTTTACCCTTCACTCAATACTATCTTTGTACAGCTGTTTCCCCCAGATCATATTAAAATTCCTCTTACCTTGAGTAAATATTACAGTTTTCTCCTGACTCCAGCTGCCCTTATCCCTCTTCCTAGAATATTTACTTTATTAACATTACCATTACAATTTCTTTCTCTTCTCACTATGAGATAAAAAACATCTCACAGCCTTTTAGGCCATCACAACTTACACAGTGGGGTATCTTTCAAAAGGTATTGATCATAACAAATAGTGTCTCTTCCTGCTCTGTCGTGAGAGGTTGGTAGCTCAACCTTACTAAGTAAACACGGATGGTCTAATGTCACAGAGCATCATCCTTTCTAAGGGGCTGCAATAATTTTCCTCAGCTTAAAAATATTTCATTCCTTTTATCAATAAAATCAAGCTGAATCTCATTTACTTTGATAGAATTTGAGTCAATTGCATTTATGTTGAATGAAACCATCCTTATTCAATGAGTTTTGCTGGTCTGATTGTTATTGCTACCCGGAAGCTTGATTGTTCAAAGAGCATGGAGGACAAAACATTGAAGAGTTTGAACACAGGTATAGTTAACAATTCAGGACAATTAGAACATGAAAGTAAAAGGACACCAGTGTACATATAAGATCTGTACTCCTAACTGAGTAAACTAGACTCAATAACTAGAGTAATATCAGTTTTATCAGTTTCCTTGGATTAAGGTTCACTTCATGTGTGTTTACATGTTAGACAAGTATAGTACCATCATTTTGGGATACCCTGACAGCAGATATTTAATGTTACCCCTCATAAGAGTGCTATAGATTTAAAACTGAAAAATTCTTTTAAGTTTCAGGATAGTTTCCTGATTTAAAATTAACAAAAAAATGAGACATAATTTGTACTTTGGTAATGGTTGACTTCTAAATAAAATTAAGAAAGAATTTCATTTATGGTGACATCAGAAGTAGGAAGCTATGAATAAATCTCACAAAAGTAATGAGAAATTCACATAATGAAAAGTATAAGACATTAATGAAATGAAGAAATAGAAATATGAACAAGTAGCAGAGTATAAGAGTCAAGAATAGACTGCATATACAACAGCAGTCCTGAAATATTATATTGACATCAAAATATGGTATCATAATTGTCTTAGCTCATAACAGTGCATTCTGTGATAATTGTACAATGATGGAAATATCTAAAAATATACTTCTCAGTCAATTTCTCAGATTGCATCTCCATAACTAAGATAATTTATAGATTGAAGGATGCTCCTTTTGCATGGTGGAAGAATTATATATTTAAAATGTCCACACTAGCTATTACAACCTACATATTTAACCCAATTCCTATGAAAATATAAATGGCAATTTTATAGACATAGATCTTAAAAGACAATGTGGGGCAACAATAAACTCTGAGTAGTAGGAGGAAATTTTTGATATTGGGAACATCATATTACTTATCTCAAATTGCATCACTATTTCATAGAACTGAAGTGTTAAGGAACAACAACACGTGGATCACTGAAACAGAGTGTTCCATTCATAAATGAGTATATGAATAAATGGCCATCTAATTTTTGGTGAGTATATCAAGAAGAGCATGTAAAGTTATTAGGTGTTAGGCAAACTGGATTTTGCATATATTTGAACTGAATTTGCATCCATATCTCTCAACATACAAAAAGTCAACCCAGAATGAATTACAGAATTAAAAAAAAAACATAGAATGATTTTTGATGTTGGTGATTGTTTTAAAATATAATCAAAAGCTCAAATAATACACAAAAATAAGAATAGTCTGTACAAAAAGGATACAAAAAGTGGGAAAGCAGCAAGTTGACAGAGATAATAGTATTCATGTATGTGGGTATAGACTTTTATTTTTGAAATTCTTCTTCATCTTATGTATAGCAATACAATTATATACCTGGTGAATTCCCAAAATATGAAAACTCATTCAATAAGTATTTGAAAAAGAAAAAAAAAAGAAAAAGCTCACAAATAACCAATTTAAAAAGAATAAAAGAGGTATGAATAAATATTGCTACAAGAAGGCATAAAACCAACAGACAGATGAAAAGGTATCTCAAGAAGTAAATCATTCAAAGAGCTGTAACTCAAAATCTCAAGTCATCATCTTATCTTTCAAACCTTTATTATTAAAAAAGACAAGAGATAGGAAGCATTAGTAACTGAGTTGTGGAAGAGAACCGAGCACATTTGTATTCCCATTGTAACTGGGAAATACTATCATCACTATGGAAAAAAATATGGAAGGTCCACTAAAAATGGAAATGGAATGAAGAAATGTCACAAAGTCCCTCCTATAGACATGAATTTGGCACCCAAATCTATATCTTGCTTCTATATTTATATTAACATTATTCATAACAGTCAGGAAATATTTCTTCAAAAGTATCTATGGGTAGGTGAATGGTGATGAAACTGCAGTAAAATAGATACAATCAAATATTAGTTGTCTTTAGATATTCTATAATTTAAATAGATAAAAACTATTTCAGAGGGCATTATTCTTTTTGTTTTGTTTCGTTTTGTTTGAGACAGAGCTTCTCTACATAGCTCTGGCTGTCTTGGAATTCATTTTGTAGACTAGGCTGGCCTTAAACTCAGAGATCTGCCTGCCTCTGTCTCCAGAGTGCTGCGATCAAAGATGTGTGATACCTATCCCTCTCCTGCCTAGTTATTGGCCATTCATCTCTCTATTAGACCAATCAGGTGTTTTACTCAGGCAAAGTAACACAGCTTCACAGAGTTAAACAAATGCAACATAAAAGAATGTGACACATCTTTGAATCATTAAACAAATATTGCACAGCATAAACATTTATGACACCTCTTTAATATTACAAAGCTATTTTGTTCATTTTAATACGTTTTCCTATTATTTTACCCTCCAGAGGGCTTGAAGTGGAATTAGATGTACTGGAATATTTACAGGTGGAATATCAAACAGTAGATGTCTTGCCATTTCATTGTCTCATCATTTGCATTCCCAATTTTTTTTTTTTGATCTAGGAGAGAAATTTTCACATTAACAACCTTTTCAGTTTTTTCTTCCAAACACTCTTCAATAGAATTATGATCTTCTGAAATTCACACTTTTCACTCCCTTAAGGAGTTGCTTAAGGTCTTTTGTGCCATGAAAGGAATGAGACGTAATCAACTTTATGTTCTTGGACCCTATTGATTGCAAAAGGGAAAACAATATTAACACTTATAAGCCTAAAATGCCTTTAAATATTTGACTTAATAGCTCAAAGTTAATAATGATCTTTTTTCAATGTGGTTAAGATAATATTTTAACAAACATTGTTAATTCATTTTTTTCATTATTTGAGAATGTGTTAAGACATCAAGAATAGATAATTGTGAAATGCAAATGGACAATTATAATAGCACAATTAGTTTTTGAAGCAGTTTAGAAGCTAACCATTATACTTAATAAATATTCATTATTCCACAAATTGTGACATTGAGTATTAACTAAGAGAGAAAGCCAGTTAGTATATTAATTTTATCAATTCTCAATTTTTTCTAAAGTTTTGCATTATTTGCTACAGTAGAACATGTACCATCATAAAATGAAAATAGATATCTTTGATTTCATAAATATTTGTTAATCCAAATAATTATTTTTGACTTGCACATGAAAGAATGTTGTTTGTCATGACATTGCAAGCATTTACCCAGTTATTTTCAGATTCTGATACTGAACTTCCTGCTGAAGAGTATTTATTAGAGATAATAAATTGCATTGTAATTGTGAGAAATAAGCATGCTTATGGAATATATTATCAGTATGTATTTCTTATATTTGATGCTATATTTCATTATCATATTCTTCCTCAACAAGTAACCACCGACATGTCTGCAAGCTTTTATTATAATGTGGTATCATCAGGGCAGGAGGATAAAACTTTCATTTCAGATTGTTTGTGTTTAGTTATCATAATGCAATAATTTCAGAAACAATTTTCCATGAAATTATCCAGTATTATTTTATAAATGTATGATAATGAGGCATAACTTCCATTAAACTAAATTACTATGCTAAAAGTATTATTTCAATATATTATAACAACAGGTTTAGGATGACAACAGGAACACATTAATTTTCAGAAAAATAGAACCTGATGTTTGAACATAATGTAGAATGAAATGAGACTCAAATTGAAATTATTATTATTATTACTGTATAAGTACTTTAGGAATTGCTCTTTTGAGCCACACTGTGGAAAAAGCTAGTTGTCTGCGTAGGAACATAGTATGATGGCAAATGCTGATATTTTTACTTTATTTTCTACATCATAAATACATACATATTAGATATTACTTAAAATTCAGTTATTTATTTTATTATCAAATTTAAAATATGGTAAAAAAAGTAGCCATTTAGTTAAAAGTAAATATCTTGGTTGCTTGATGTTTTTAATAAACAAAATTCTTGTAATAATAAAAAAATCATACCAGAAAATGTATCAGAATTTAGTACTTGTTCTATTTGTGTTGTTTTGCAGTGATTATTTTCACAAAAGTCCTTATGCAATGAATTTCAGCTATATAGGTAAAGTGATTGATGGCTTTAGTCCTTTTAATTGTTCAATTAAAAATTAATTTGGGGCCATGGATACAGCTCAGTCAAATACATACAGTGCAAGTATTAAGACATGAATCTGTCTCCCTAAGTCATGTGAAAATGTCAACAAAGTGGCATGTGCTTATACTCAATACTGGTCGCAATTGCATACACAAAGTGATCTCTAAAGCTCATTAGCCAGCCAGTTCACCCAAATCAATAGGCTCCACCTTCAGTGAGAGAACCTGCATTAAAAATAAAAGTGGTGTGTATCAACAAATGGGCACACACCAACACTAATAAGTTCACACACTGTAGCCATATTCCTCTCTCTTTCTCTGTTTGTGTCTTTCTGTCTCTGTCTGTCTCTGTCATTCATATTTCTGCCTTCTGTCTACTTCTCACATACAAATACATACAAAATAAAAAAAAATATTCCTTGGTGAATCAGATGGATCATTAGAAAGCAGGTGTTCCATGATAGGTACATCCACCATACAAATTATACATATACAACACAATGACAACAACAACAACAATAATAATCTACTTTAATCATAGCCCTTAGGATATGCAGGCAGGTGGATCAGGATGAAAAGCTCCACTGAATTAGAATTGGAAACTGGCCAGAAGTATGAGTACCTGCTTCAAAAAGAAAACCCTAGAAATATTCTCATTCTTAGAATAAAAAACAACAACAACAACAAACAATGAGAATTTCAAAATGACTTTTAAAAAATTAAATGGTAGAGCCAAATTTTCAGGGGAAAGCAAAAGAAAAGAAAGAAGCATGGTGATTTGAATGAGAAAGTGTTTGAAATGCATTCGAACATTTGAACCCCATTTAGTGGAGCCACCTGGGGAGGTTATGGAAGCTTTGGAGGGGAGCTTTGCTAGAGGAGGTACTTGCTGTGGTTGAGCTTTGTTTGTAGCCTGCCTGGCTTCTTTCTCTACCCGCCTCTTACGTGTAATTGAGATGTGATTTCTTGGGTTCCTGCTCCTGTTGCCATGGTATAACTGCCCTACTGTGATGGACTTTCTATGTGCCTGGTAACACTGGGCAAATAAACTCTTCCTTTTGTTGCTTTTGATTGTAGTGTTTTTATCGCAGTAAAAGAAAACATTCTGCTGGGCATTGGTGGTACACGCCTTTAATAGCAACACTAGGGAAGCAGAGGCAGGCAGATCTCTGTGAGCCAGGTCTACAAGAGCTAGTTCCAGGACAGCCTCCAAAGCCATAGAGAAACCTTGTTTTGAAAAACTAAAACCAAATCAAAACAAAACAAAAAAATCTTAAAATGTTACTTTTCTTATGTAGTTATTGACAACACCAAGGCACAGGGTAATTTTAAAGACCATTATCTCTTATATCCCTACTGGACTTTTCTTACTAGAGTACCTAAGTAAGAATAGTGAGTAAATACACTGTCTGTGTACACTGTGTCAGAGTGGCCAAAGGTAACTTGTGTAAGAGTGCTATGAACAAAATCAAATTGGATGTCAATATGTGATTAACATAAAATAAATTTTTCAATACATGTCTAGAAGTGAGTTAGCTGTGACTAATAAGTTTAGAATATCTTCTTTACTTACAGTTTACCTTATGGTATTCATGGCATTTTCCTAAGGATTGAAAATCTCTCATGCAGGCTATTCTGTTAAAAAATTGATGACTTTCATGTCATCATGCACCGAATAGGTGAGATATTGGTATATGTTATATGGAACAAGGAATGAAGATGTATTCTTTATATTTAAGGTATGTGGTGTGTGTGTGTGTATGTGTATGTTTGTATTTATGTTTTTGTGTGTTTGTGTAGTGAGTTGGGCTTGATTCTGTAGAAACCAGAAGAATGGAACAGGATGTCATTCTTAGTTGTTTCTCCACTTCATTTTATTTTTTTAGTTATTTATTTTTTCTTTTTACATACCAACCCCAGTTTCCCCTCTTTCACCCTCTCTCACCTTTTCCTCCATCCACTTCTCAGAGTGGGTAAGGCCTTCCTTGGGGAGTCAACAAATTCTGGCATACCAAGTTGAGGCAAGACCAAGCTACTCCCCTCCTTATCAAGGGTGATCAAGGTGTCCCACCATGGGGAATGGGCTCCAGATTTCCAGTTCATGCAACCAGAATAGGTCTTGGTCCCACTTCCAGCCAAATAACTGTCACCCACATTCAGAGGGCATAGTTCAATCCCATGCAGATTCCCCAGCTGTCAGTCTTTAGTCCATGAGTTCCCAGGGTCTCTCACTAAACCAGACTGGAGGGGCTGTTCAGTGAGGCCCAGGGATCAACCTATCTCTGCTGGACTCCATGTACTATAGATAAAGGTACATGATATCACAGCTGGCTTTACATATGGGTTCTGTGTATGCAAATCATGTTACCATGCTTATGCAGCAAGCATTTTATGCACTGAGCTATCTTCTTCAGGCCCCTAACTACACCCTTGGTATCTCTTCTACTTTTCAGAGTCTATTATGTGATTTGGCTATAATAAAAGTACTCATTATTTTCTTTTTTGGTCTTATAGTCCCATTCATTTCAGAATTCTATTTTAATGGATTATATATTCAATACACACTCTACCTCCTCAAAAAGATGAGGCTTCTTTTGGTAAGCTTGCCTAGGTAGCTTGAAAAAGGAACCCAGTCATTGATTGTTGTGTTTTAATTGATATAATTTGAATAATTAATTCTATGTTTAGAAAATGAGTTCAAGGTGGCATGTGATTAACCATGTTTAACGAAGTCATTACCCGATTAAGTAGTATTCCATGTCCATGAGAGATTAGATCCAAATGTTAATCAATTTGATTTAAATTGTCTCTTTATATATTTGAATTTGCTACAATTTTGTGTTACACACATTATGACAAAAACAGACTATAATTTTGGTGGTGCTCATGTACATCGCTGGACTTTTCTTTGATTGACAATTTAAAAACGCACTTTGTTTGGCTCCACAAAATAGAATCAACATCAGCAAAGAATGTTTTTGGCTTGAGCAATGATTCCACTTTGGAATTAGAGCTTTTAATCAACTGGATTATCTCAATTAAGAAGGTAGCTTTTTCAGGAATCAATTAGACAGCTGAATTTCTGAACAGCTCTCTTCCATGTCAATTCTAGCTCTCATTGCCTTCTCAGGTAGGATCTGCCAAACTTTCCAGGTGGGCGTAGCGAAGCATGTGATTTGCACAAAACATGTTAGAACTGTTTTAATAATAGAAATTAAGGAAGAGGAGACAGTATTTTTCACTGAAGATGAGCACAGATTTAGTTTCTTCTAGACGGAGCACAGAACAAGAGAAAATATAATTACACTAGAAGCTAAGTGTTTGGCATGTTAGGACTGCTTTCATAGCAGAAATAAACTCTGCTGCATGCTAACATGCATTGCTGAGGTTCAGAGTAAGGACCTTCACTCAGAATGTAAATAAATTCACATTTTTTTCTGAATTACATGGCTCACTGCCTGCAGTATGTGAATACCCCTTTCCTACCTCTGCAGTCAAGAACTAATCAATGTTACTTTCTTCATCAAGAAATATTAGATTTCTGTGAGACAAAATGTCCATGTCTTCAGTAAAATAATGTAACTTTCAAAGTAGACTGACTATTGTCTTATAGTGAATTCTACTCTGTTGCCCATTTTCTCTGACATTATGAAAAATAAATGCATACACATACAAAAATACTGAAATATCAAAAAGGAACTTTTTTGTTGTTGTTATAATGAACTGTCACAAACAGCCTGGCTTATATATGTTAGATGTATGTTAATCTGAAGAAATACTCTATAACATCCAAAGACTTCACCTTTTACTAAATAATAAAAGATACTATTCTGCATTGTCTAAAGTAATCAAAGCAATCTTTAAAGATAAGAACTCTCTAACACTGGCTTAGGACTCAGGAAATACACATGCTGTAAATTACCTACCCCAAATGTAAACATGTTCATGTTAGGATTTCCTTTGTAGCTTTAAGAATGTGATCTCCAGCCACCAAAAAAATAGGAAAACAGGGACGGCACAATTCATCCACAACAAAGCAAATTCTGCCTAAGATCTGAATAATTTGAAATGAAATCATAAATAGAAGATGAAAGAGTTTCTCTGTCTTACTCTTTGAATTTAGGCTGTGTGACTCTGGGCAGTGACCACCTCAGACTTCTGTAAGAACCTAAATAGATGCTATGTTAAACTACTTAATTGGTGATCATTTATTTTCCTCCAATAGAAAATTAATACGTGTACCTAACTTGAATTTTAAAAGAAAATATTGCATATCAACTTTTAGAAATTAATAATTAAATGTTAGGGTAGCATGCCCCTGCACTGTAAGTGGAATGACTCTTCTTCGTCAACATTTAATCCCTAATCTAGGGAATTCATGAACACATTAGCATATTTGGCAGAAGGAAATTTTCATATATTACTAAGTTTAGAACTTTGAAATCAAAGGGAAAGTATACTTCATGCTACCAGATGGGTATTACTAACACCAACCAATGCACAAACTTGCAATTGTGGCACAACATTGTAGGAATAACCAAGCAATATCTGATTTGATTTAAGGTCCACACCATGAGATGAAACCCATAACTGACACTGTTTAGGTAACCAAGAATCTGACACTAGATTGCCCAGGGATCTAGAGTAAAACAAAATACTATTGTCCTTATAACAAGCAAATAAAGAAGAACAAACAAACAAACTTGAAATAATGACATTCTATTATACTCTTTGGTCAGTACATTGGTTATCTGTACTTAGGGAGAGAGAAATAAAGAATATGCCAAGGGGAAAGGGAATAACCATCTACCATGGGAGAATCAAGAAAGAGGAAAGTGGAAATTTAGTCAAGAGGGTATCTCATGAGAATGGGTTTGTGAATCACACGGAATACTATTGAACAATAACATCCTCTTCCAGAGAACAATAATTTTAAAACAGTTTTAGCAACACACAGGACTTTGGGTAGGCTGTGATTAGTTTTCTTTGAGTACCAGGAAAAAGTTAATTGAAATAGACCATGCTGGAAGCACATAGAGACAGCTTACCGGAACAAGGAGGAGCTAAGGGCCACTAGACTGATAGCTGGGAAGCCAGCATGGGACTGACTCAGGCCCCCCTGGATATGGGTCTCAGCCAGAAGGACTGAGCAGTCTAAGAGACCTCAGACAGTGGAGTCAGGATGTATCCCTGGTGCACAAAACATATCCCCCATGGAGGGATAACTGCCTTAATCTAGAGACAGGAGAGAAGCCCTAGTCCCTACTTCACAGGACCTGTCAGATCTACATGACCCCAACTGGATAGCATTCCCCTACATATGGAATTGGGGTGGGGGGATGGGAGGGGAGGGTGGTTAGAGTGCATGTGAGAGGGCAGAGAGGGTAAAAGGGAGGGAAGGAGGGAGGAAGTGCTGGGGGGAGGGAGGGAGGAAGGGAGAGGGAATTGGGATAGACATGTAAAATAATAAATTAAAAAAAATGCTTTGTCTCCAAAATTTAAGTTGAAGGACAAGTTACTGGGGAAAAGGATTTCTATTTTTGTTTCCACAGAAAATGAAAAGATGTGGATTCCTTCCAGACTAATGTGGTTTGATCATGCCAGACTGCCTGAAACAGAGTACAAGCTGATCCTACATTCAAAACAGCTGGACAAAACAGCCCTACAGACTATAGCCAGGATATCTGAATCTTCTTCGAATCCCCCAAGACAGCAGGAAGTAGTTTGGAAAGAACGACGCCCAAATTCCCAAATATTGTGTATAAATGTTTGTTTAGATTGAATTTGACTTTGTTATATAAAATTAAATAAATAAAAAAAAAACAAGACAGAAAAAAAAGCTAATTACCAAAGGAAGCATGTTAAATGTCATGATTATAATTATAATATATATGATTATAATTATAATTATCAACATTGTAACTCTAAAATACAGTTGAATATAACACTACTTTTTGTAGTTTTGGTGTTATAATACTAAACTCAACCATTTTTCCCCTTAATTTTTAGTGAAAAAGGAATAATAAGTACCAAAGAGTCTTACTTGCTAATAAAATATTGCTTATTTGATTCTGAAAAATCAAGACTTATCTCTATTGCATCATGATAGCTGTTTCAAAATGTTTGAAGAGTTTGCATTTAAGCACTGGTACTAAACACATTAGCTCCCTTATCAGATTCAGAATTGGATAGCAATGCAGATCAACAGAAGTCAAGAATAGGGTCTAGGAACCCCATGAAGCATGGGCAGGAATCTGAGGGAAAATGCTTACCAATGATTTATTTGGGAAACACCTGCCTCAGTGAGTAGGACGTCTATGCACAGGGTGCTCAGGATTTAAGAGGCTAGAACTCCATCACAGATACATGCAATTTGAACATTGTACATTCTTAAACATTACACATTCATAATTTATACTATTTTATACCTAGTAGTTGATTACTGTATTTTTAACATACTTATTTGAAATTATTTTAATTGATAATATTGTGTATTTTATCATATGTATTATGATTTTAAAGTATATTTACATCTTGCTAATTAAAATTTTTATTATTATTAAAAAAAAAAAGAAATAGACCATGCTGGGTTTGAAGAATTGAGAACATCAGACTGGTCATTAAGTGGACCTGCTGACAGGCCCTAAATGAACCATAGTTTGTTACTACAGTTGACAAGCTAGAAGAATGCACTAAAGGGAATTGCATGCTAGTGAGGCAGAGAAGAAGGAAACAACAGGGACAGAATTGTAGAACAGGATGGCATCTGAAGCACTAGAAGAGGGCTTAGAGTGTTTTTTTGAGTGTTTTTTTTTCTAACTAACCAAGAAGGAGAAGACACAAAGAGAATTAAGAGAGAAAAATAATAAAGTCATGTTATGAATAAATGATATTATAAATAAAATAATATTATGGAGCTATTATTAGCAAACATTTTCTTCTTTCGTGAAAATTAGAGAAGGATCAGTTTAGGTCATCATTGGAGCCAAAGGATAGTGCCCTTAGTTGCTTTGTTTTTACATAGAAAAATTGGAATTAGACTTTGACTCTCTACAATGCTCTATTGTGAACACTCTACATTTGCTGTTTGTTTTCTTTCTTATTATATAGTTTAAACTCATATACTTAAATTTCTCTATGTCTCAGAGATAGAATAACACTCACCAACTGTAAAATAAAACTCCTCTCTTTTGTCATGATCATATTAATATACTTTCTTTGGAAAGTTTTCACAAAATTCAGGCAATTTAATTATACCTAGAAATGCAGCAGGCAACTTTTCAATTTATTTACACTGAAACTTTTTCGAGCCTTTGGTAAGTCAAAGCAGTTTTCAATGGCTACCAATAAAGCAATAAGCAACAAGCAACAAGCAAGTCAACAATGAATACATCTACAGAAAGGATTTCTTTATCAAATCATATCACTTCCAATGCATGACAGTATAACACATATACTAATAAAGTCAAAGGTGTTAGACAGTGTGTCATCCTGTGAATCTTCAAGTCCATTGGTGTCTCAGACATTTCTATCTGTAAATATTATTGGAAAATATGTGCCTAGTATATACAAAATATTGTTTTATGTGCTTACAATCTCTCAGTCTATCTCACTTTGTTGTTATACCATGATCAAATTTTTAACCCACTCACAACAATCTATTATGTTTAAGACATGAATAATCACATATACACAAACTGTCTCAATGCCATTCTCTGTCTCCATCTATCTAAGTTAGTTCCCTATTCAAATAAGAGTATTTAATGACATAATTCATTCACTTTTTCATTCAAAAATTATATTCCATCTGATTGTACTTTTTATTTGACAGGCAGCATAACTGACAAACTTGCTATGCTTATAGAATGTATGGGGGAAATACTGTGGGCAAATACTATCTGGTCATAATAGTTCTTCGAAAGAAAATTACTCAGGGAAGAAGGAAAACTTAATGAGAAGTTAGTTTTTTAAGCTTTTTAGGGAAAGCTTTCGTTATTACAGGGTTATTATTAGTGCAAGATATGCTGAAACATTCAAATATTATAGAAAGGAATAAAATTATTAAAAGATTTTCCTAGCTTGTTTATTAATAGGCTTAAGGTAATGGGTGGCTATTTGTTTTCTCTGAAAAATATAATGTAAGAAATGACCAACATTTTGCTTTAAGACTTTTATGTTTGCCATATCTTTTAGATAAGCTATTAGAATTATAAAGGTCCATATTATGTGGATGAGAATAAACTTCACTTAAAACTAAAATTAAGATGATACTATGTAGAATATAGCAGGATGATTTTCTTTGTGCAAAATTTAAGAAATAAATGCTGTTTTTTTTTTCAAGCAGAAGGTAATTCAATACAAGGATGTTGATGGCAATTTATTAACAGCAGACTTGCAATTATGGTAGAGTATTAAATGCAGTCACCCTTATAGTCATGTACAATTGACCAATACAGTGTGAGGCTTGCTAGGTCATTCAATTTAAAAGGTTATCACAGCTAATCTTTTAGCACTCAAAAGAACCCTTCATCAAATAATCATCAGGAAGGGATGAAATTTAACTAGTCAAGAAAAAGAGGATTATTATTGTCTAAGTTTTGAAGTAAGACTTATATTTTATTCATGAATATTTTAAAATGTGGACTCTTATTTGGATGGTAAAGATATTCTTTCTCTCTATTTCTGTTATCTGTCTCTGTCATCTATCTCTCTCCTTCTCTCTCTGCAATATAATTCAAAGAAACTCTCTTTTGTTCAAAATAACTTGATTTTCTGAAAAGAAAAACCCCCTCTTTCTTCATTGACTCATAAATAATTCACTGATTCTTCACTTCCTGAATTTTTCTGTTTCCCCATTTCTTTTGACTGTTTCAATACCATACATTGTAGCTTGCTATTGTCAGCAAACTTAAGACAATACAAATTTTCCAACTAGGTAATAATAACTTTGTTTTTCTTCTCACTGTAACTTACGTTTTTAAAGACAAAATAATATTAAGTAAGAGCCTTTATATCCCGAAAGTCTTAAAATCATGTAGCTTTTTTTCTAACTTGTTTCTAGAAGGTTACCATAGACATGCTACATTACAGTGGAATAGCCTTTATTTTTGTTTTGCTTGAAGCCCTTTACAATTGAACCTTCTTTTTTACTGTCATTTTGCCTATTCATATCCCTTGGACTTGAAGATTGTGATGTGTAGACTTAAAATAATGATTCTTACCTACCATATTCAGTTTCTTGGTTTTCTTATCATTCATCTAAAGGTTGATATTCCTAGAATATTTGTACTTCTGTTTACTAATTTTTGTTCCCATTTTACCTTCCACATTTGCCTTCCATGTCACTCCCTTTCCCTGTTCTATTCCATTGGTGCTTATAAAAATGATTACCTGTCAGGGGCCATGACAATTAGAGCAGATGGCAACTAATGTTCAAAATGTCAACTCACCAGAGGCATTGTTATTTGATGGAGTTTTAATCCTGTCTGCACAAAGTCTGCAGGCCCATAGACTCTGAAAACTGTTGCTCGCTTTTTCTGAATTAACTTGATGTCTCCCCAAATACCTTCACTGTAATGTATAATTTCATGTGATGTGTATATGTAATGTCATGACTGTATCTCAAAATATTGGGCACAATTTATCATATACTTGTATATTGGGTTACTTTCCCCACTCTGGGGGACCTCCATTGAGAAATTTAGTTACACAGTCAATAACCTTGCTTCCCACAGCCAAATCTCTGCTTTGTTCCCTGAGATAGACTAGCTAGCTCCTGGCAATTACCATCTATTTGGTAGGACATTTGGTCACTAGAGGAGTCCTTCAATAGATTACATTCTGGACCTTCAAGATAGGGGTAGCACATCCCAGTTTGTTTGATTCTTAGTCTGTTCTTATGACCCTGAAAAAATGCAAGTCCTATAAACTTACAATTGCTGGAGAGAATTGTCTTTGTTTATGTGTGTATATAAGCTGGGAACTTAATGCACAAGAGAACGATAAAGAAATTGATAAAGAAAAGTACATAGTGGAGAGTACATTTCACTCTCAGATCCTTCAAAGTCCTGCTTCTGCTGTAAATCTTCTTCTGAATCCCAAGGGAACACTAAGGCTGGCACTCAGGCCCTCATTAATTACTCATAACTATAGTGATAGTGCTTTCTGGTGAACACTATACACATTCTAATACAGAGGGTCAAATGCTCTTGGAAGAGTTGGAACTTCACTGTATCCTTAGATTAATATTTGTTATACAGTAAACAATAGTAAGTATCCATTAAATTAATCTGTTTTTGTACTTGTCCTTGAAAACTATATATGAAAAAATATGGGGCTTCACTGTAACTGGAAGCCAAAATACACCTTTCATGTGCAAGCAAAAGCTAATATTTTCCCTTAATATCTACCATTATTCACCTAAAAGTCAAAATTTAATCTCAGACATATTAATTAAATAAATACTTTTCAATTAGTATCATATACAATCTTATCTATCAGCATACTATTTCCACATAACTTTTGTAGGTCTGCAGAAGATTATTTAACCATCCTCTCTTACCACATCTTATGGGTATAGCTGATTTTGCTTAGAATAACACCTCACTCCTCAAGCCATTTATTGCAGATTAATGGATATGTCAGAAATGTACACTTAATAACTTCTTCTAGTGAATAAATAAAATTTGGAGATCTGTTGTGCAACATAGATGTGGTAGCTAACACAATATATTATATATGTTAAATGGGAATATATTTTAAATGTTCTTATGAAAATAAGTATTTACAATAATTATTAAATTAATTAATTTTATTTAGTCATTCTATATGATTTGAAAACCTTATCACTGGTGACTAGCTTACATGGTATTAGATGGTATCATGAAAACTTCCAGAGGAGACAAACAACAAACACTTCACCTATCTTTGTCCTATGAATCACAATGATACCTAGCATAGAAAAATAACTAAGTTATTGGCATTCATGATAATAAATCTCTAATTGGATTTAAGACCTACTCAACAAGAGTGAAATCATGCCTGGCACTGGAAACCTAAAAAAAACCAAAAAAACAAACAAACAAAAACTTCTAACGAAAGAGGTAACCTTTAAGTGCATCCTCAATATTTATCTTATAACCACAAAAAAAGTGTAATCCTCACCCTTCATCAAAGAAACTTCTGTTTTCACCATATAGAGACCATTACAGAAGACAATAACCAATCAAAATGCAGAGTTGTAGAGCTCAATCCTAACTGATTCATCTACAATGCAACTCTGGCACCTAAAGCTCAAGAACCATTGTGGGAAAGGACATGGAAAGATTATAAGATCCAGAGGGTCAGCTGGTTCTCTGTGAGAGTTTGCTCCTAAAAGCACATATTTTAAAAAGTTGATCACATGATAAGGAAAAAAGTTACAAAACAGAAAAAATTCTTTACATTTTATGGAAAATATCATCATTAGCCTCCTAATTGCTGTAATATTTTCATTACTGAATTTATATAAATTTACTACAATGCCATTATTAATTGATATATGAAATTATGAGTTAAATTCCAAATGAAATATATAAACCTAACAAACTGAAAAAAACTTCTATATCCCTTTTGCACTATTCATTTTACTTCATGCATTTTGTTTGCACACACATTATTGAACAAAACTGACTGCAAGCAAATGTACAAATACCATAGTAAGCATTATCAAATAAAAAAATTGGCACTAGTATTATATATGAATATTAATGGACACTGTGGAAAATGATAGCAGAAGAATGAAGCCTTTAACATTTTCCCAAAGAAAATACTCAGTAGCACCATATACTTAAAAGAAACACCTAAGGTAGAGCATTTGACTGCTATAGTTAGGCTGCTAGGAGAGTTATGTGGGAAGTTAAAAATATAGGCAATATTTTGGCCAGTTTCTGATTGTGTCAGCTGATATTCTCCATAACAAAAACAAAAGGAGAAAACAAAGCAAAACAAAGCACCATTTTGAATGTTAATACATTAGGAAATAAAGGCTTTAAAATGCAATAATATTATGGCTTCTTTGTAAAAAAAATCATGTGTTCACAGGTGTGTGGATTAATTTCTTGGTCTTCAATTTGATTCCATTGACCCACTTGTCTGTTTTTATGCCCATACCAGTTTTTATTGTTATAGATCTGTTGTATAGCTTGAAAAAAGGGATAGTGGTCTCTCCAGAAGTTCTTTTATTGTAAAGAATTGTCAGCTAACCTGGGGTTTTGTTTTTCCATATGAAGTTGAGATCTGTAAAGAATTGTGTTGGACTTTAATGGAAATTGCATTGAGTCTGTAGACTGATTTTGGTAGGGTGGCCATTTTTACTAACTTAATCCTACAGATCCATGAGCATGGGAGATCTTTCCACCTTCAGATATCTTCTTCAAGTACTTTTTTCAAAGACTTGAAATTTTTGTTATACAGTTCTTCCACTTGCTTATTTAGAGTTACACCAAGATATTTTGTATTTTGTAAAGGGTGTTGATTCTCTGATTTCTTTCTTAGCCCCTTTATCATTTGTATATAGAAGTGCTACTTGGAAAAGAGAAAGAAACTTCAACAAATGGTGCTGGTCCAACTGGATGTTGGCATGTAGAAGAACACAAGTTGATCTGTATCTATCTCCCTGTACGAAACTCAAGTCCAAGTAGATCAAAGACCTCAACATAAATCCAAATATACTGAACCTAATACAAGAGAAAGTGGAAAATAATCTGGAACTCATTGACATAGGAGACAATTTCCTGAACAGAACACTAATAGCATAGGCATTAAGATAGAAAATTAATAAATGGAACCTCATGAACTTGAAAAGTTTCTGTGAGGCAAAAGACACCAACAATAGAACAAAATTACTGCCTACAGAATGGGAAAAGACCTTCACCCCATCCCACATCTGAGAGATGGCTTATTTCCAAAATGTACAAAAAAAGTAGATATCAACAAATCAAATAATCCAATTAAAAAGTGATACAAATTTAAACAAAGAATTCTCAACAGAAGAATCTCAAAGGGCCAAGAAATATTTAAGGATAGGTGCTCAATCCTTAGCCACCATGTAAAAGCAAATGAAAATGTGTCTGAGATTCCATTTTATATCTATCAGACTGGCTAAGATAAAAAACACAAAGGACAACAAATGTTAGAAAGGAAGGCAAATACTCCTCCATTGCTGCTGGGAGAACAAACTTGTATTGCCACTTTGAAAGTCAATATGATGGTTTCTCAGAAAACTGGGAATCAATCTACAAGACCCAGTTATACCATTGTTGGGCATATACCCAAAGGACACTTGTGGTCACTAGGTTTATATTATTTATACTATAGACAACTGCTCAATTATTTTCATAGCAACCTTTTTTTTCCCCCAGAATCTGGAAACAACCTAGATGTCCCTCAACCAAGGAATGGGTAAAGGCAATGTGGTATACTTACAAAATGGAGTATTACTCAGTTGTTAAAAACACGTACAATAGGGAAATTTAAAGCAAATGGATGGATTTAGAAAAAAAAATCATCCTGAGTGATATAACTCAGAGAAAGAAGAATATGGTTTATACATACTAACAAGTGAATTATTAGCTGTGAGATAAAGGATAACTAGGCTCCAATCCACAGACACAGAGAAACTAGATAACAAGGAGGGCTCATGGTAGGATGGCAGGGTCTTCCTGAGAAGGGGAAAGAGAGGAGATTCTGTGAGTAGACTGGGAACTGGTAGGGATTAGGAACATGAGCAATCAGGAAGTGGAGGGGGATAGTACTGAAAGAGACTACTGGAATGGAGTAGCATTTCAATGTTAAAGACTTGCTGCAAGGGAATCTCTCGCAGGAATCTGTAACAATGACCCCAGGTAAGACTCCTAGCAATAAAGGTACATAACCAGAAATGGCCATCTCTTGTAACAAGAGTCAGAGGAATGCTTCAGAAGAGTAGGAAAAGGTTGTAGGAGCAAGAGTGGTCAAGGGAACCACAAGAAAACTCACAGAATCAAAAAACAGGGGCTCATAGGGGCTTACAGAGACTGAACCAACAACCGGAGAGTCCACATGAGACTGACATAGGTACTTTGCATATATGTTACAGTTGTGTAGCACAGTTTTTTTCTTCATACGCAAAGTGGATACAAAGCTTAATACAGCCTGTATGCAATGTGGATACTTAGACACTTGAGCAAAATTGTGGCAGTTTATTTTTTTACTACCTTGTGGTAGAAATACTTGGAAGTACTTTTTACATGTCCCATGTATTCTTGATGACATATTAGAAGAAAAATGTACTGACAAAAACAAGCAAGACTTAAAACTACAAAAGAAAATCCCACTAAGACACTAGTATTACAATAATTTACCTTTCACTAAAGGAGGATTTTGCCCTTTGATTGGCGCCTTTGGGAGCATCTGTGTTTTATGAGCCTGGTCATTTGAGGATTTTGCTACATTATTTCTCATAATGTCTCCTCTAGTCTTTTGGATTATATAGAAAAATATTGAAATAGGTAAACTTTAATATTTGTAACAATATTAGTATTATATTATATTAAGTGCAGTTTAAAAATGAATAGAGTTGGGTTTTAGGGGGTTGGGAATAATTAAATACCTATATTTAGGAAAGTAGACAGCTCTGATATGGTTTGAGTATATTTCAATGTATGAATTGTACAGATGCTGGCTTAGGACAATGCACACTTTACACACAATATAAAATCCAACATTTTGCATGACTAAAATGGAAACGAAATTAACAGGCTGAACATAGCATTTGATGACATCTATTATTCATAGTAAAAGTCCAAATCCATTTTATCACCTTCAGGAGTCTCCAGGATCTGTGTCCCGTTAGACCTAAATTCTTACGTGCTTTCCATTCTTTCTTCTTCTTGTTCTTTCACAGCATGTATTTCAGTCATTGCTAAATCTCTTGAATAAAAATCAGACCCTCTTATGAGCCAAAATGGAACCTGAAGACATACACTCCAGTTTTCACGTTCTTCCTGCTGTCAGTCTTGCCAATCCTGATGACCGATTCTTAATTTTCAAGGCACATTTCCAGTGTCATCTCTGAGAAGAGTGTAAGATTCTGTTCACAGACAAATTAAACACTTCTACCTTGACTAAGTCAGTTATATTTGATTATAATCCCATTATTGTCAGTGAACTCCGTCAGGGAACTGGATATAGACTGTGAATGTCAGCACATTTCAAATGTAACATTGTTCTGAATTTCCACCTTAGCACTTTCATTCTACATAAGAAATTGAGGAAGAAATAATTCCAATATTCCATCGAGATGTCAGAGAGAGAGAGAGAGTGAGAGAGAGAGAGAGAGAGAGAAGAGAGAATGAAGGAAGAGAAAGATGGAGAAGAAGGAGAGGGCCAGTGAGAGAGAATAGAAGAGAAGGAGACATAAACAGACTCAAGCTGCTGTTTGATTCAAAATGACATTTTCCCTCAAGTTTATGTTGTGGTAAATCTTTTAGGACGGTTTGAAATTTGCTTTTATCTTGTTCAAACTCCAAGCCTATGTGATATTTTGTGATTTGTCTTTGTTTACAGCATATAGAATGCAAGATTCATTTTGCAAAGGAACAAGCATTAAGGAAAATGAAGACTAAGAAAGAATCATCGTATGTTCAGAACAAAGGGAAAGCTGTCTCATATGAAGAAACCCTGGTGATTCAGAAGGGTTTGTTCAAAAGAAGATTAGGAAGAAAAAAGTTAAAACCCTTCACATGTTTATACACACAGATACATACATCAAGTTTATTAAAAGTTTGAACCAAAGCAGTTCACATTATAAGAGACTCCAGAAGAATGTTCATACAAAATCAAGTGTACTGGTTTACCCTAATAATCGAAGAGAAAAATTGTATTATTTTCTAAGATAGTACTATATATATTGAAAGGTTACACAGTATTTTAAAACTAATTTCAGATAATTTAACACTAGGCAATATTTTTAAAAGGATCTTGCTAGAATAGCTTTTACAATCATCATCTATGACTTGCCTACAGTCCTAAGGCTAGAGAATGACCGCTCTTTGTGCAAATTAATTCAAAGCCAATAATCTACCGGCATAAATGCAGCTGTATTTATAACTTGTAATACTGTCATAGTTGGGACATAAATTAGTTCTTTTCTTTGTAGTATAACAGCATCATGAGTGGAATATTTTCTTAAAGAGTGTTTTATACTCATAGATACTAATGAAAGATCTTCTCAACTGTCAGAGACACATTGAACTGGTTAAAAATATTCAGAGGGATTATTAGCTTCCAAATATAATATCACTAATGTTATAAAAATAGATCAACTGAAGGTAATCTATGGGATATGAGGGTTAGAAATGCACCTGCTGGTAAAGTTAACGTACCAATCAAGTCAGAAGACAATATATTTCAATCTATGCATAATGCAATTCTATATCCTTTGCTATTATTTAAATGTATGTACCATGCACAGTTTTATATCTCTTTAAAGTATTAATTCAATAGAAAGACCAAACTAACATCAAAGAAACTCAGACCATTCATTGCATCCCTAATGTCATAAAGTAGAAAACCATTTTTCCCCCAAAGGACAGAATTTGTGTACATCTTTGTTTTTGAGAGACTCTTAATTTTATAAGTTCCAACACCCCAGTGATACATACTTCCTCCAATTTCAAAGGCAAAGGAAGCAAATTCAAAACCCACAATAAGTTCTGATTTCCATTATTCCCCTTGTCAAGGTTCTGTGTCTCCTACCTTCCCTTCAAGCTACTTTTGATGACTCTTTCCCAACTTCCCTCCTGATCTTCTTCTTCCTTTCTAGAATTCAAGCATGAATTTTCCTCACCACTGATTCTGTCTGTGAAGGACCCCAAGGGACATGTTTCTTCAGATCTGCAAATTTATGGAGCCATTTCTCTGTTGTCATTTTTCAGCTTTCAGTCACAGATCAATACCTTCTTTCTGTTGGTTTTTCCCATATGGACTCTAAAGTTTTGTTTTCTAACAGATAAATCTAATTTGGCATCAGTGTGTTCTCCCATCGACTGTATTTCTGTTCCTGTGAGGAGGAGATGTGAGTGTGAGCACTGAACACAGCTGTCCCATTCCAGCATTAGGTTCAATGCTGTCTCCTCCCTCTGAGGAAGCCTATCACACACAGCAGAAGTTGTTAGTGTTTTTGTTCTTGACTTTTCAACTGGCTCGATGCTTCACATCTGCATCTATGATATTACTTTTGGTGTGATTTTTTTTGTTTTGTTTTTCTCATACATTGAAATATGAGAACACAATATGAATGTGGGTCTCTAATGTACATATTTAAATTTGGGTTATCCAAGAAAACAGCTTGTGTGAAAAATACTTAGTGAGTTAAAAACTACAATAGATTAGCATTTGTCAGCTTTTCATTAGGGAAGGAACAAGAATCATTTAAATAATTCAATTCATGTGAGTGATATTTAAAGAATTTCAGGCTGTACAAATGGCATATGTTAAAAATAGTTTTGGGTAAGATAAGCCTCTAAATGTCTCTAGAAATGTCTGTAATTTGAAGTAGAAGTGTAAAAACAAATTAACCACAGGCGAGAGGTAGGATGTGCCTTGAAGATCAGTGTCCTAGCAGTGCAAAGCAGAAACATGAAAGAGGTGAAAGTTTTATGAAGACCTTCTTACAGATGTATAGAGCAGTAACACACAGATTTAAGACAGAAGTCCTATAGATAGCTACTCTCAAATATTTCAGATTGAACATAAATTATATTCATAAATGTATATATTGAGATAATGTCTTACCGTACTATAGCCCTAAATATGTTTTACACTGAAATTGTTTATATTCATATAGCTGATTAGTACATGACTTGCTTTATACTCCCAAAAGTAATATGCAAGATGCTGATATTTTGTGTGAATAAAGCTATTATAAGGGCTGGAGAAATGACTCAGTGGTTGAGTACTTGTTACTCTTCAGAGGACCAGGATCTGGTTTCCATCCAGCTGTGTAATAGCAAACTGCCATCTGTAAAACCAGTTCCAGATTTGACTTCCTTTGCTGGTACCTGCTGGCAACAGACCTGCTTGTGGTGCATACAGGCATTCAGGCAAACCAGCCATACAGGGTGAAATAAAATAAATCATTAAAAAGAGAATAAGAACAATAACTGTTATGTGTGTGTACTTCTAGACCATGCTATTCCTACAAATTCAGCAGAAGTCAATGTCATCAAATTTCAAGTTGATGTATTTATTGGTCAGTGCTTTTCCAGTTCCAGAGCATTCAGATGATTGTGTAGGAACACAGGTTAGTGACGGGCTTTGGAGTCTGTTGCATCACTACAAATCTTAGCTCCTCCACCTCACTGATTTATGTCTTGAACACTTAGATAAACACTTGGTATCCTTTATAATTTTGCTAAAAGCCATTTTGACAGGTGTGGTGTAATATTTCATTTTAGATTTAATTTACATCTGAACTAATTAGCAATAGTGAACATATTTTCACATGTCTTCTGGCCATTTATGTGCCATCCATTAGGAATATGTTTTAAATTTCTTTGATTCTTTGCAGATTTCACCTCATGCATCTCAAATCCACTCACCTCCCTGTCCCCTTGCTGCTGTCCTCTGCCCTTGCAACCCTCCATCAAAAAATTAAAAGCAAAACCAAAGAAAACAAAACAAATAAATAAACAAAAAAAAAAAGCCCAAACCAAACCAAAACAACAACAAAACATAATAAAAAGAAAACTTCCGCATTGAAGTTGTAGTGTGGCCCAGTGAGTCATACAGTATACCCTTTAGTCCATAGATCTTTATTTATAAGTGTTCATTCCAATGAGTCATTGGTCTGGTTTGAGGCTTCAGGTATCCATACTGGGCCCTCCATGGAACTCCTGTTAAATATCCTGTTGCTGTATCATGGAGATTCTGTAGCTTTGGATCTGCAGGTCTGACTGCTTCACATGCTTCTACAAACCTCCATCCTAGATGAGATGGATGTTGATTCTGGGGTAGGCTGTCTCACAATCTTGCTTCTGGGCCTGTGTGAAAGCTGAGTTGGTCAGCTCACTACGTTTCCCTCCCTGTCACCACCTGGGTGAACTCTGCAGGCTGCCAGCCACAAGTTAGCTCATCCAGTGTAGCAGACCACAAGGACCAGGGAGGGTTTTCCTGCTCTCACACCCTCTGGTTCTGCTCACCCCCACTCAAACCACTAGGGCCAACTCTATTTTTTGAACAGATGAGGTTCAGGGCCCAGTCTTTGTATTTGGTGAGGATCAAGGCCACCTCTTCTCATGATTCCGAAATGTTGGGGCCCATAAAGACTGGTCAGCTTCATCTTGCCTCAAGATCAGAGAGTTCAAAAATATCCTTAATAAGTCAAAAAACCTAAAGTACTAAGGCTTGGCTACTGCAGAGTGTTTTGGCCTTGCTAGCAGATACCTTTTTTTTTTTTTTTTTTTTTTTTTCTTTTTTAATTTAAATTTAAAACAAGCTTGTTTTACATGTCAATCCCAGTTCACCTTCCCAACCTCCTCATCACCTCCACCAAACCCCAGCCCATCCCATCTCTGTTCCCCAGGGAGGGTGAGGCCTTCCATGGGGAGTCTTCAAAGTCTGTCATATCATTTGGGGCAGGGCCTAGCCCCCCCCCCTCCATGTGCCTAGGCTGTGAAAGTATCCCTCTATGTGGGATGAACTCCCAAAGTCCATTTGTATACTAGGGATAGTTATCCATTATTAGAAGCCCCATAGACTGCCCAATCCTCCTAACTAACACCACATTCCAGGGGTCTGGGTCAGTCCTATACTGGTTTCTCAGCTATCAGACTGGGGTGCATGAGCTCCCCCTTCTTCAGGTCAGCTAATTCTGTGGGGTTCTCCTGTAAGGATGGAAAAATTTAGCCTAATTCTCTCTAGACTCTGCCCCCTAGCAGTGAATAGGCAAAAGGTCACATTCTTGACTGTTTATGACAGGGCGGTTTACCAACAGCATCTGTGAGTGAATGAACACAAGAAATGAGCCTTGTTACACTACCCAGAAGCCCTATCGAAAAAGCAGACTTCCTGATCTAAGCGTGCAGGCTTCGATAGTTCAAATTGATTGGTCCGCATTGGATGCTATGAGATGATTGGTTTGTGATGTGCAGACTTTGTTGTAACCCTATAAAAGCTGTCTGAACCCTGTATCCAGGGTTCCCAGTCCTCTACCCCATGTGGAGTATGGCTGTGGACCCCATGCACTCGAATATAAAAGACCTCATGCTTTTGCATCAAGACGGCTTCTTGTGAATAATTGGGGGGGGGGGCACCTTTCCTGAGTAGGGGCGTGAGGGTCCACGCCCTCTGTGGGTCTTTCACTCCAGCCTGGTCTTGACCCCTTTGCTCATCACTCCTTCCTATCTGCAACTAGATTCCAGGAGTTCAGCTCAGTGTTTAGCTGTGGGTGTCTGCTTCTGCTTCCATCAGTTACTAGATGAAGGCTCTAGAATGGCATATAAGGTAGTTGTCAATCTCATTATAGGGGAAGGTCATTTAAGGTAGCCTCTCCACTATTGCTTAGATTGTTAGTTGGGTTTATCTCTGGGCATTTCCCTAGTGCCAGATTTCTCCTTAAATCCATAATGGCTCTATTATGATATCTTTTTTCCTGTTCTCCTATATTCTTTTCCCGTGTCAATCTTCTTGTTCCCTCATGCCCTGTTCTTCTACCCTCTTCTTCTCTCCTTCTCTTTCTCCTAACTTCCACTACCCTCCCTCCATGCTCCCAATTAGCTCAGGAGATCTTGTCCCTTTCCTCTTCTCTGGAGGACCATATATGTCTCTCTTAGGGTCCTCCTTTTGTCCTAGATTTTCTGGCTGTGTGAACTGTAGGATGGTAGTCCTTTGCTCTGTGTCTAAAATCCATATATGAATGAGTACATACTGTGTTTGTCTTTTTGTGACTGGGTTACCTCACTCAGGATAGTTTCTTCTAGTTCCATCCATTTTCCTGCAAATTTCAGGATTCCATTGCTTTTCTGCTGAGTAGTACTCATTGTGTAAATGTACCACATTTTCTCCATCCACTCTGCTAGCAGATGTCTTATCTAAATAAAAAACAGACTTGGGCTCAGGTGTGTTTACTCTTGACCCTCAAGGTTGAATAACAGGTGTGGCTACTAAATGCCTGGAGGATTAAGGGAGAAAAGTCTGTTCCTTATACAAGATATTAGAAGTCATGAAATTGTTTCTGTTGTTGACAAGTGGAAAACAGTGTAAGAACTAATGAAAGAATATCAGCATTTCCGAAGTATATAATTTTATCTTGTAAGTGGAGTCATAATTTAGTTTCCTAACATTTTCCATTTAAGGCTTTCAATTACCAAGCAATGTTGAATCAAATTAATTGCAGAATTAATGCAGAAGAGGCACAGCTTGACCACTGCTTGACTAGAGTTATTTGCTGAGCCTAGAGATTACGTTCTATAAGATACATTAACGAAAATTTCATAATTTATATCCCTCAAAACAAGATGGAGATTGAAGAACTAGAAAATTCTAGATGCTTCCATCCTAGGTTGAGAAAGCAGAGAGAATTGAGGGGGCAGAGAGAGTAAGAGGGAGGGAGGGAAGGAAAGAAGGAGGGAGAGGGGACTTGGATCAACATGTAAAATAAAAAATAAATAAATAAATTTAAAAAAGTTGTAGAGAACTTCAAAAGAAGATAGCTATTCTACAGGGTCTCTTTGCACAGAAAATTCCTTGCTATATTTTAGTATTAAATTATGTTTCTTTTGTTCTTTTTTTCTGACACAGGAATAGCACACAGCTATTTTTATTTTCTATTTGTATAAAGAAAAGAAATCAGAATGTTCCTCTTATATCTGCAGTTTTTCAAGCACTTTTGGCTTAAAACTATATTTGTAATAAGTGGCATGTTCTGCTATGGTACATTTTGTGAACTCTTTGCAGTTAACTTTAAAAATGTTAGCATATATATTTTCCCCTGTAACTAAAACATGAGCTAGTATTTAAGAAAGGCTCTAACCATGTCTATATCTGTTTGTTTGGCTTTAGCTCACAACAATCCCATCTTCACACCCATAATCTATGGCTTATATACAAATTAACAATCACTGCTTCTCCCTACCTGAAATAGAATATGGAAAAATAAAAAAAGAAAATTTGGTAAAATTCAAAACTCAAACTCTTTTGTATCAATAGAACAGCCAGCATATCTGTTGAGAATACACTTTAATTTCCTTTTATATAAGCGAATGTAAAGTCATACATAGATATTTTATCTTCATTAATCATTCAATATTCCTTCTGCCCTCTCATCTTTTGTATCAGTAGTTCAGGATGTTTAATTCATGGGGAGACTGATAGACTTATATCTGATATACATATATATATATATATATATATATATATATATATATATACAGACACACATCTATATTCTGTATATTAGTATATATCACACATGGCTATTCTAATTTTGCTGTATATATTTAAAATTATAGTTTAATATATCAGCTCATATAAGGCTAATCTCTTTATAGATTTGAATATAAGTAAATCTAATATTGATGGCTTATAGAAGATAATTTTTTAAACCATTGGTGTAAAACGAAAGGCTTATTCAGTTCAGAACCTGACACTGTTGTTATTCAGCTGTTTGAGATGGTCTTACTTACCTAAGTCCTGCTCTGTGCAGTAGATCACAATATTCTCTCTTATAGGGTTAAGGGTTAAATGAATTTCTATAGTTATAGCACATTATTAGCACTTGTTCTTATTATGAACCACCCAAATTGGTCACTTCAGAAGATTTTAATTCTTCCATTGTCTATTATGGCATTTTAAATTATAAATGATTCACAAAATAAGTCTCTCTCTCTCTCTCTCTCTGTATATATATATATATATATATATATATATATATATGTGTGTGTGTGTGTGTGTGTGTGTGTGTGTGTGTGTGTGTGAGTGTGTGTGTGTGTGTGTGTGTGTGTGTGTGTGTGTGTATTAATCAGTGGGAGGAAGATGAGGATCCACTTCAGTCTGGAATGGGAAAATTGAACAGTAGAGACTATGATTGAAGAACAGAAAGGAAAAATTTGGATTGTGACTGGTGGCTAATGGAAAATTTAATGGAGGAGATCATGAGAGATAGTTAGACATGAACTCAAGTGAAATCTTCTCTGTGGCTTCATGTCTGGCTGACACTCATTCTGTGAGCCTCAGGCTCTTTGCCAATGTCACCCAACCTCTAAATCATTCTATTACATACAGGTTCTCTTGTGGACCTACGAGTTTATGACAGCTTATCTCTGCCCTTTGCAACACAGTTAATGGGGTCAATTCCTCATGCCAGATAATAGTTTTAGATTTTCTTAAAAGGATGTCAATCTGTCTATGCTTTATACTAAAAGAGGTTTACAAAAATTTATAACTCTTCCATCTCTGGAACATAACACCAACTAGGAAGAAATTAAATGACAGAGAAACAGACAGCTGGGGTTATAGGCAAACTATAAGGTCTAACCTTTGTGAAAAATTGCCATCAAAGTGTAGATTAAATTATATCATTGTAATAAAAATGATATCAAATCATTGTTTTATCATTCATAATTTTCACAATGCATTTTTACTGAGCTTATTCTAAAGAACAGCAATTTACAGTACTCTAGCAAGTGCATACTATACAAGGCAAGATGACACAGAGAAGATGTTCAACTATTTTGAAGATCACCATTGATTTCTCCATGGCTTCAGCCTTTATTTGATAAGTGGCAAAAAATTAATTAAATGAGCAGCTCATGACTTATATCCCTCTCATTAATTCCAATTTCAATGTATTATTTTCACTAGATATTCTCTATGTGAATATATATATTTGAAAAATGTTATAGATCTTTACAGTAAACCTCTTACAAAAAGAGAATGACTATAATATTGCCAATGGAATGATTATCTTTTAATAGCTGTTATGACAATGGATTGCTAACTTTTATAGAATACTGTCAATATTGTCTTCATTAGTTTAATTTGAAATATCATCCTTCTTTGGACAGTCTCATGTTTTCCAAGCTGTCTTTGAACTTGCTGTGTAGCCAAGGATGACTTTAAATTCCAAATCCTATTGCCTCTGGCTGTTGAGTGTTGGGATTGCAGGTGTGTGACATCACATCCCACTTGTGGAGGGATAGAAATTAAACCTAGAGCTTCATTTAAGCTAAGAAAGCACTCAGTCAACTGAACTTCAACCCCAACCCACCAATATGGATTGAAGAATTAGATATGAAACTCATTTAATCATTACAATCATTAACAAGTTAGTATTGTTGTCAATTTCCTTCTTCAGATGATAAAACAAAACTACATAGAAGTGAAAAACCTCTCCTGGGGAATAGAAGCTATTTAGTAGTACAGGCAAGATTTATACCTAAAGTATTCAGGTCTTAAACCTTTGCTTTAAGCCAGCTGATGCTAGGAAAACTGGGACTTAGAAATATCACAAAACATGTCTCTAGTGTTATAGAAACAGAAAACAGTTGTTGGATAGAGAATTTTTCCCCCATTGTACTTCCAGTGAGTCACAGAAAGCAATTATATGTTGTTTCCACAATAGGATGGATGGGGTTACAGTAATGTCACTGATTGAGTCATCTTTGTTCCTTTAAGTAACCCATCAGCATCATATTTTTATGTAACTCCAATAAACTCATTGGTTTGCAAAGTTGGCATTTCATGGAATAGATACTTTTATCTGTTTTCAGTGACTTCTCTGCATTGGGTACATGTATGTTTACATCATCCCCTAAAAAGTCATACAATACTATTGACTGAATGGTGACTCACAAAAGCAAAGGTTATCCAGAAATGAGTGATTGAATGGTCTTAGGTATTGGTATCAATCATACCAATGAGGCTAGATACTTTGATTTAGATCATCTATTAGGAAAATTCCATCTTGGCTGTTTTTCTCCATATGACATATTATTGTAAGGCAGCATTTTGTGAAGTTGTGTTAAATAAGTGGTTAACTTCAAGGGTAGGATGAGTACACATCAAGTGAAAACATAGAAACATAATAATGATCAATTTTAGAAGGAAAAATTGATAGATGTAACATAGTACCTATATTTACTTTTTGAATTTTTTCATATTGTCAGGAAGTACTAAATGTGAATATGAGCATTCATTATTTATGATGAAATTAAAACTATTTTTTATTTAAAAAGATTATTTTTCATTTTACCCTCCAACCCCAGTTCACCCCACATTCCCTTATCTTGCCCCCCCTCCCCACCCTTCCAACCTTCCATCCATTCTTCAGAGGGGTAAGGTCTTCCTTGGGGAGTCAACAAAGTCTGGCATACCAAATTGTGGCAGGACCAAGCTGTGCCACCCCTGTATCAAGCTATCTTTGATTTGAATTCAGGCTTTTGTAGTATTTATGTAGCAAACCTCTACAGGTATATAGTATTATGTATTTATAACACATACTTTCTAATCTTATACCAAAAATTCTACTCATAAATCAGGTAGAGATTTTATAATTTCAACAATCATGATTCATACACATTTATCAAATATACTTCAAAATAGAGATTATCAGAACAGCAAAAAATGCTTTTGTTTGCTTCTTTTAAATTATAAACAGAAAATATTTAAAAATGTTCTAGGAAGTGGAAACAACTTGAATACCCCTCCTCTGAGAAATGGATAATGAAATGTCATATATATATATACCACCAAATGCAATTCACCTGTGAAAACAATGAAATCATAAAATTTACAGGTAAATAGATGACAATAGAAACTATTATAGTAAATAGTAATGGGTTAATCCAGACCCAGAAAGGCATTGCATATTCTTTCCTACTGGTAATTCTTAGCTTCAAATTTCCTTATGTCAGTTTGTAAGTTGGGGTAATCATATAAAATAGGAAAGTCAAAAGGACAGGTGGTGAGGGCTCTAGAGAGGAGAATAACAGGATACAAGTAAAATGGGGGTGGTGGGAGTAACTGAGTAGGAAGAAGGGAAGTTAACACAAAAGGAGACCAGGGATAAATAAAACCAACAATGTCCAAAAATGTCAGAGGAAATTTTATTATGTATTTACCATCAGTTATATATAATAGATACAAGTACATGTTACACGTAACACATACATTCATGTTTGTACATACATATATGTTGAAATACATAAACAAACACAAATTAATATATCCATAATGTGTATCTATCATCTATCATCTATCTATCTATCATTTATCTATAACTACTTAATAAAAACTGCTTAACTAAAAACCCCAGTACCAAGCATGTGCAAGAAAACCCTTTTGGTCAGGAGAGTTTAAGATACTTCCAAAACAATGCATAAAATTGTATTGGCCGTGGTTTCCTCCTAAAGTTGAGGGTAAGTTCTTTTAGTTAAAGTACCATGTACTTCAGATACAGAACTCTGAGTATCCCAGCTGAATGAAACCCAATGTCTAACTTTCCCAGAAGGTACTATGCAAGTTCCAAAGGGAGGGGAGCAACCAATAGTCCCACCTACAATAGCCAATGAACCACAAAAGTATTTAGTATGGTAATATACTCCTAAAGATGAAATAGTGGCACTCAAATCTTAGCAGCAAGCAAAAGTTTTATAATTGAACATAAGTCACGGAATTCATTCCTTCTACTGAAAATTTAACCAACTACCAAGAGCCAGTGAGACAATTGATCTCAGAGGAAAATATACTACCTCCAATTTAGTAAACCAACATATTGCTAACTGGATTTAAAATACATGCCCTTATACCCATAGACAAGAGTGGTTCCTAAACCTTCACCAAAGAAGTTTTTCTATGAAACACACAAATCATTACATAAAATCACAACTGCTCAAAACACATGTAACAACTGATCACTGGGGCACCCACCCTCTTATGATACATATAAACCACAACTCCTGCACCTAAAACTCAGAATGCATTGCAGAAGAGCAGATGAAAAGAGTAAGGGTTAGCATGCTAGGAAATTGGCTGTGAGCTTGTGTCTCTAATCAATGCCAGAGAAGTTTCACCCATGGTATTGCACCAATATGGTTACCTAAACAGGAACAGAACAAGGACAACAACAATAGATATGCTAGTATGAAAGGGATAATTTCATGGAGCCCCATTTAAGATGAAGAGCTACATAAAACTAAAGGATAGTTAAAGCTAGAGAAATAGTCTTTTTCCAGAGATTAGCCCCATCCTTTGTTTCTAGTACCAGGTAGACAGCCATGTTTATATAAGCATATATGAAGGAAAAAGTGTCAGGAATTTCAAGAGTTAGGTACTTGGGATATGAGAGGAGTTATATGATGGAAAGGGAAGGGGGGGACAATAAATGACCTATTATATTTTTATAATAAAACAAAAGGTAATGTATCAGAAGGAGATAAAAACAAAGAATTACCAAGTATTTTCCACAAATGAATATTAGAGACCAAACTATAGATATAGTAAGCTCAGAGGGTATAGAGCAAAACAAATACAGACACAAACAAAAACACCTACACCCACTCATATTATATTACAATGTCAGAAGTCATAGACAAATAATTCTTTTTTAATTCATTCCATCATATTTTTTTTTAAATTTTCTAACTAGAAACATTGCCGATATCTATTTGAGCTAATAAATGTAGTAAAGACACAGAGATAGAGGAGTAAAGAGATAATGCCACAATTTATAGGACATCCTAAAATATAGAATTCTCAATGATTAGTATTTACTTAAACATGTATTTTAAAACAATCTTTTATCATTTTACTTTCCAACCCCAGTTACCATCCCCCACCTCTTGCTTTCACCACCTTACCCCTAATCCACTCCTCAGAGAGGATAAAGCTTCCCATGGGAAGTTAACAAAGTCTGGTGTATCACTTTGAGACAGGACCAAGGCCCTCCTCCCATATCTAGGCTGAGCAAGGTATCCCTCCAAAGAGAATGGCCTCTATAAAGCCAGTTCAAGCACTAGGGATAAATCCTAGTCACAGTGTCAGAGGCCCCACAGACTGCCCAAGCCAAACAACTGTCATTACCATTCAGAGTACCTAGTTTGGTCCTAAGCAGGTTCCCCTGCTGTCAGTCCATTCAGTGATATTCCCCTTGCTCAGGTCAGCTGTTTCTGTGGTTATCCCCCAAATGGTCTTGACCCCTTTGCTGTTACTGATGTTATCACTCCTTCCTCTCTTCAACTGGCCTCAGCTCAGTGCTTAGTTATGAATCTCTGTGTCTTCTTCAATCAGTGGTTAGATGAAGGTTCTATGATGATGATTAGGTAGTCATCAATCTGATTACAGTAGAAGGCCAGGTTAAGCACCCTTTCCACTAATGCTTAGGGTCTTAGGTGGGGTCATCCTTGGGAATTTCTAGTAGTTTCCTTAGTGCCAGGTTTCTCACTAGCCCCATAATGACTCCTTTAATCAAGATATCTCTTTCTTTGTTATCCCTTTCTCTCCTTTCCTTATCTTGACCAACTAGTTCCCTCATGTTCTCATTCCTCTCCCTTTCTCTCCTCCCCCTCCTTTCCCCTTCCTTACCATCACTCCTCAGAGACTCCCAATTTTGTCAGATTTTGTCTATTTCCTCTTCCTATGGGGAATCATACATGTCTTTCTTAGGGTTTCATGACAGCTTATGCTGGAGAGGATGTGGAGTAAGAGGAACACTCCTCCATTACTATTGGGAGTGTAAATTGTTCAGCCACTTTGGAAATCAGTATGGCTATTTTTCAGCAAATTGGGAATCTAACTACCTCATGACCCAGCAATACCACTCTTTGGCATATACCCAAAGAGTCATTCTCATTCTATAAGTACATTAGCTGAACTGTGTTTATAGCAACATTATTCTTAATAACTAGAACCTGGAAACAACTTAGATGCCCCTTAACTGAAGAATGCATAAAGATGTGGTACATTTATGCAATGGAGTACTACTCAGTGGTAAAAAAACAAAAATGACATCGTGAAATTTGCAGGCAAAAGATAGAACAAGAATTCTTGAAAACAAAATTAATGAAAGTGTAGGAAAAAAAAAACAACTCAACACTAGATGGTCAAAGGAAATGTTGTAAGTATGTAGAGAATGTAGTGAAATATACATCAAAAATATCAAAGAATCAAGTATTCAGCTGAATTAGCTTGAAGTCAGAAGGATAAATGGAGACATTTTCATTTAAGCAGAAATAAAAGAATGTGTGAGCAGTAGATATGATGCAACTAGAAATGTTAAAACTGGGTATTGGTAGAGAATGGAGATTATCTACAGAAAGAAAGGGATAGCATACAAACCACTCCCACACCTAAGATCAGGGAATATTGCAGGATAGGAGGTGGAACACTGTAAGAGCCATAGGATCAGGGATTATACATCCTGGTATATCAGGACCTGTACCTGTAAAGTTTTGCCAGCATGACTGCACAAATTTGAGCTGAGCAAGGAGGAAATCAAAGAAATGGAAAACTGGATGAAAAAAGCTCATGAAGCCTCAATGCTACACAAAGAACTATAGACTATATAAATACCACGTGCTAACTGATAGTGCCACTGGAGCATGCTAGAAATGTCCAGAGACCTACAAGGATGACTCCAACTAGCAATCTGAGCAACAGTGGAAAGGCTACCTTAAATGCCCTTCCCTGATAATGAAATTGATAACTAACGTATATGCCACCATAGAGCCCTCATCTAGTAGCTTATGGAAACAGAAGCAGATACCCACAGCTAAACTCTGAGCTGAACTCTTTAAATCCAGTTTCAGAGAGGGAGGTTGATAAGAAAAGGGATCAAGACTAGGCTACAGAAACCCACAGAGATAGTTGACCAGAACAAGGAGGAGCTCATGGATGTCTAGACTGAAAGTTGGGAAACCAGCATTGGACTGACTCAGACCCCCTAAATGTGGGTCTCAGTTAGAAGCCCTGGGCAGTCTAAGGGACCTCTGTGACAGTGGATCCAGCATGTATCCCTGGTGCAAGAAATGACTTTGGGAGAACATTCCCCATGGAGACATAGTCCCTTAGCTTAGAGGCAGGAGGGAGGGCCTAGTTTTTACTCCAAATGACTTGAGAGATTTCGATGATCCCTTCCTGTGGAGTGTGAGGGGGAATGGGATGGAAGGGCGGTTGGGGGGGGCATGGGAAGGAGAGGGAATTGGGACAAATATGTAAAATAAGAAAAAATTGAACACTACTTTAATTGTCACATTGAAAGAGTATGCTCTATTATTTCCAATGTCATCATTAATGTACATATAAATATATTTAATAAGAATTAAATTTGTTGGCCAGTATTTTATTGAGTGTTTTTGCATTGATGTTCATCAGGGATATTGGTCTGTAGTTTTCTTCCTTAGTTGTGTCTTTGTGAGGCTTGGCTACCAAGGTTATTGTGGCCTCCTAAAAAGAGTTTGGCAATGAACCTTCTGTTTCTATCTTGTGGAACAGTTTGAGGAGTAGTGGTATTAGCTCTTCCTTGAATGTCTGGAAGAATTCTGCATTGAATCCATCTGGCCCTGGACTTTTTTTGGTTGGAAGGCTTTCGATTACTGCTTCTATTTCATTGCGGGTTATAGGTCTATTTAAGTTGTTTGTCTGTTCTTGATTTAATTTTGGTAAGTGATAGTTATCCAGGAATTTGTCCATTTCCTTTGAATTTTCAATTTTTGTGGAATACAGATTTTCAAAGTATGACCTGAAAATTGTGTGGATTTCCTCTGTGTCTGTTGTTATGTTCCCTTTTTCGTTTCTGATTTTGTTAATTTGCATGTTCTGTCTCTGCTTTTTCATTAATTTGGATAAAGGTTTGTCTATCTTGTTGATTTTCTCAAAACACCAACTCTTCGTTGCATTGATTTTTTTTTTGTATTGTTTTCCTGGTTTCTATTTTGTTGATTTCAGCCCTCAAGTTGATTGTTTCCTGACCTCTACTCCTACAGGGTGAACTCGCTTCTCTGTTCTAAGGCTTTCACTTGCTCTGTTAATTCTCTTATGTGACTAGCCTCTATTTTCTTCATATGGGCACTTAGTGCAATGAAGTTCCCTCATAGCACTGCTTTCAAGGTGTCCCATAAGTTCAGGTATGTTGTATCCTCATTCTCGTTGAATATTAGAAAGTCTTTTATTTCTTTCTTTATTTCTTCTTTGACCCAGGAGTGGTGCAATTGCACATTGTTCAGTTTCCATGAGTTTACAGGTTTTCTGCTATTTGTGTTGTTGTTGAATTGCAATTTTAAAGCATGGTTGTCCGATAAGATACAGGGGACTATTCCTATTCTCTTGTATCTGTTGAGGTTTGTTATGTCACTTAGTATGTGGTCGATTTTAGAGAAAGTTCCATGTGGAGCAGACAAGAAGGTATATTCTTTTGTCTTTGGATGGAATGTTCTATAGATGTCTGTTAACCCCAGTTGAGACATAACTTCTGTTAATTCTTTTGTTTCTTTGTTGAGTTTCTGATTTGTGGTCCTGTCTAGTGTTGAGAGTGGTGTATTGAAATCTCCTACTATAAGTGTGTGAGGTTTTAATATGAGCTTTGAGTTTTAGTAGTGTTTTTTTACGAATGTGGGTGACTTTGTATTAGGGGCATAGATGTTCAGAACTGAGACTTTGTGTTGATGGATTTCTCCTGCGATGAATATGAAATGACTGTCTTCATCTCTTTTGACTAATTTTGGTTTGAAGTCTAACTTGTTAGATATTAGGATAGCTACGCCTGCTTGCTTATTTCTATTTGATGGGAAAATCTTTTCCCAACCCTTTACCCTGAGGTAATGTCTATCACTGAAGCTTAGATGTGTTTCTTGTATGCAGCAGAAGGATGGATTCTGTCTTTGTATCCATTCTGTTAGCCTGTGTCTTTTTATAGGTGAGTTAAGACCATTAATGTTGAGGGTGAGTAAGGACCATTGATTGTTGATGCTTGTTTGATTTAGGTTTGTTGTTGGCAGTGGTATTGTGAATATATTAGTTCTGCTTCACCCTTGGTTTCTGGTATAGTTGGATTATTTGTTGCCTACATTTTTGTGGGCATAGTTACCTTCCTTGGGTTGGAGTTTTCCTTCCAATACTTTCTGTAGGGCTGTATTTGTAGATACGTATTGGGAAAATCTGGTTTTGTCATTAAATATCTTGTTTTCTCCATCTATAGTGATTAAGAGTTTTGCTGGATATAGTAGCCTATAATAACATAAAACACAGGCAAACACATTATATACGTGAATTTCTACACATTATGTATTCTATAACACCATGAGCTCTGGGCTGTTATTTTAATTACAAAAGACAGCCAACAGAATTTTCCCATACCCTTAAGAAGTCAAAACATATTTCTGTGCTTTAATTTTCTCCACTGATTGTTTTTTCAATTCTGTGACAAATCATTTTTTTTCAGATGCCTCAGGCTGCAATATTCACTCAATTTTCCCATCACATAAAAACAAGGAATCGTATGTGCTCATAAATTTAATAATATTAATGCATCTATTCTAAAACGCTATGATTGCATAAGCAGATTTTTATTGTCAAAGCTGGAATGCATTCTTCATTAGCCCATCCATTTATTCATCCAGTCAATTATACTGTCCTATTTTCCTTTATCCACTTATCTTCTCATTCGTCATATATTTTAGAAAAATTTTACAAAATTTTGTTAATCTAGTACAACTGTGGAAATGTTCCTGTGTTTTAGGCAGGGGGTACAGTTGCTACACAGGCACTCAGTAAGGATTTAAGATATTCAAGAAAGAACAAGAAGACTAGGTGACTAGAATGATGAATGAACATGGAACTGACATGTACTAGAGAGTGACAGGGAGGGTGAGTAATAATCCTTAAGCCAACAGGCTCTTCTGAGGAATGTGACTGTAGTACTGAGTTACACAGGGCACTACTAAAATTCTTGACCAGAGAATTATGGTCTGGTCTTCATTTTTTAAAGATTATGCTTCTCCCTTATTTTATGCAAGAATTTCCTTATTTAAGAATAAAAGTTGTAAAAGACTAAGACAGAAATGGTTACATTAAGACCAACTAACCTTAGGGAACCAGGAGGGCATAGCAAACAAGAGTAGTGTCCAAACATAGGAGTAATTTACTTGTCAGTCTTTTTGGTTTGGTAGACAAAAGACTATATGGATCTTAAAAGGTTAATAATACAAGCAACAGCACAAACATTAGCATCAGCTAGAAGTTAGTTTTTATGATATAGGAAAAATGTTGGTACATATTAACTAACAACTTTTTCAAAGTTACATTCAGACTCAAGAGTAAACGTATGGCTTCCTAAACTGACAAGACTTCCTGTGGCTGATTCTCAAGCTGAGTCACATGCTGGAGCTCCCTTCTAGTCAGCAGAGTACACACTAGGAGGCTCCACAAACACTCTCTTGTTCCACAGTTACTAGAACAACTGACAGAATCCAGGAACATATTAGAAAGCTAGTCAACTACTTTTAGTAAGTCAAGTCATAAAAAGTAAAAAATAGCAGAAATACATTGGGTGGGATAAAATATCCACTTTAAAATATAATGCTTTTATGTATTTGGGGACTTGGTCTTGTCCTACTATTAGGGTGGTTATATATAATTACAACATTGCTAAAAATAAAAAAGAAAACCCACTCAAATGCCAACATCCAAAGATATATGAAGGCATCAGCATATAGGCATGATTGACTAACTGAAGCATATCCCATACCCAGGAACTCAATGTCCAGCACATTTCTCATCTTAGCACTCAGGCTAAAATGTTCTGGTTCAGCATTCATGTTTTGTAATACCATGTTTGGCCTTTTGTCAAGGCTGTTCTCCATCAGGACTGTCAAAAGTGGCTGGCAGTGCTTTATATCATTCTATCAGCCTGAACTTTGAATAACAAATATGCTCATCACTTGAGAAATTTTGAGAGTTTTAAAGTCACTTGCATATGGTAGATATTTGTTTTTTCCCTTTGACTAAGAGAAATTTCTTTAATGCACAGGCTATTTATTCTACTATGACAAAAGGTGGCACATACAATGTAATGTACTTCCTGTGTATATTAATTACTGTTATATTTCTGTTATAAAACACCATGACCAAAACAACTTCTTAAAGACTGGATTTATTTGGGATAATAGTTCCAGAGGGGGAGTTTGTGTTGTGGAGTTAACTTCTGGTAATAGGCAGCCAAGCACTCACATTTTGCTGTATAACCATGAGGCAAAGAGAGTTACACACATTGGGAATGTCAAGAGTCATCTGAAGCCTCAAAGCCCTGCATTAGTGACACACATCCTCCAACAAAGTCACATATTCAAGTCCTTCCCAAGAACTGAGAACCAAGTTTTAAAATATATAACCCCAGGAGGCCATTCTTATTCTAATCACCATACAGGGTACCTAGAAAATTTGTGTATATATTAACTTTTTTCCATTATATGTATTCTTATTTTTTTATTTAGTTTTCCTATTTTACATATTGATCCTAGTTCTCTCTCCATCCCTCATTACCTCTCTCCCTCTCTTCCATCCTCCCATGTCTCCTGACCACCATTCCATCTCCCCCCCCCACTGCACATGTAGGGTCATCTAAATCTGTTAAGTCATTTGGAGTAGGGAATAGGCCCTCCCTGCTGCCTCTAGGTTAAGGGAGTATCCCTCCATGGGGAAAGTGCTCCCAAAGTCATTTTGTGCACCAAGGATATATCCTGGTTTCACTATCAGAGGTCCCTTAGACTGCCCAGGCCTTCTAACTGAGACCCATATTCAGGGGGTCTGAGTTGGTCCAATGCTGGATTCCCAGCTATCAGTCTGGGTGCCCAGTAGCTCCTCCTTTTTCAGGTCAGGTGTCTGTGGGTTTCTGTAGCCTGGTCTTGTCCTCCCTCTCTGCATTTGAAAGCACGTGGGACTAGGAAGATCGAGTCAGGGGATGAATAGAGGAGAGAAAGAGGGAGAGAGAGAGAGAGAGAGACAGAGACAAACAGAGAGAGAGAGACCATAAAAGAAGGAACCATTATAGGTTCCAAGAGAAAACTGACTCTACAGAAATGTCCAGAGACCTACAAGACTGACCCCAACTAACATTTTGAGCAACAGTGGAAAGGCTACCATAAATGCCTAACTTATCCACCATCATAGCATCCTCATCTAATAGCTGATGGAAACAGAAGCAGACACCTACAGGTAAACACTGAGCTGAACTGGAATTAACTTCTTTTTATAAATACACTGTGAGACATTATCTTCATATTACTGATGAGCATGTTGAAATGTAGATTAACTTGTTCAAGACAGATATCCAGAAGAGTATAGAAAAGGATTAGAACTTTTGAATAGGTCCTTCAAACTGTGTAATTGAGCCATATGAAACTTTGTGGAGCTACCTGAAATGTACCTGTGGATACAAAATCATCATTAAAAGGATAAGTGAAGAGGATAATGAGAACCAAATGTCTTTAATTTATGAGATTATGTACTTCTGCGCTTACAGAGAATGGTAAAAACAATGTCTTTAAAATTCTGAATGAAAAATAGTTTATTTTATTTGGAATCTTAATAATGTTTTGAAATTCTGTGTATTATTTCAGTCTACTTGCTCTTGTATGGCTATGATCTGCTATGTCCAGTTAGAGCTTTCTCTACGAATAGGAAGTGAAGTCATCTGCTTAAGACAGGTTCATCCTACCAAATACTTCACCCTTGAAAAATGTTATTCTCTTTCCCTCAGTAGCCATCCATACACAACATATCTTAGGTGTTTGTGGAATTTCATGAACCCTTCTCTATCTGTGGTGAAATTTAACTATCTTGATCTTATGTAGACAGTTATTGCTATCTCACCGACATCATGAGGTCATGAATGCCATGGCTTTGTCATCTGAAGAGGATACTTTCAAAGCAGTCATTCTTAACCTTTGGCTTAGTATTAATAAAGGAGGGAAAATAGCTAGCATTGGTCTGTGTTGTTTTTAAAAATCACAGTGTTTTCTACTTAACAAACAGTTCACAACATATCAATTGCAAAACAAAACAAAACAAAACAAAAAATATCATGTTTGAATAGTTTGAATATAAATAAAAGCTAGAATACCGACTAACTCAAAAGAACCAAATAAGCTTTGGTAATCTAATGATTATCCCTTTCACATTTGTAACTCCACTATATTTCCATATTTTGACAAATATAAGTTATAGGGATACTGTACAAATAAGTTCTTGCTACCATAAATAAAAGGCTTTTTTTGTTCATTCTTTTAAAGTAGGGTGTGTAAACATCAAGATAATGATGTCTCTTGAAAACATTTTATATTTCATGAGAAGTCAAGTCAGGGTTCAGTTATTTATATTTTGGTATCATTATTTTTTCATATTTTATCTTTTTTGGCTTATTCATGTACGTACATATTTTTTCTTTGAGAATTTTTTTCATTCATTTTACATACAAACCACAGTTCCTTTCATGTCCCTCCTCCCCTCCACCTTATCTCTCCCAAACCCATCCTCCATCCACTCCACAGAAGGTAAGGATTCCCATGGGGAGTCAACAAAGCATAGCACATTCAGTTGAGGCATGACCAAGCCTCCCTCTTCGCCTGTATCAAGGCTGAGCAAGCCATCCCACCATAAGAAATGGCTTCAAAAATTCACCTCATGGGCTAGGGATAGATCCTGGCTCTACTGCCATGGGCTTCCACAAGTAGACCATGCTAAAAAACTGTTGCCATCATGCAGAGGGTTTGGTTTGGTACCATGCAAAAATGTTTTTATTATTTTCACTTCTCTCTCCTAAGTCATCCCAGAGTCAATCCTACTTTATTGCTTATTTTTCCGTTAAGATGGTGAAACACTTTGATCAAGGCAATTTATAGAAGGATAGGTTTGTTTTGGCTTATTGTTCCAGAGGGTAAGAGTCTATGTTGGGACAGCATGGCAGCAAGTTGCATTCATGGTAAGAAGAGTGGCAAACTCATATCTTGAACCACCAGCATGAGGTAGAAGAAAATAACTGGAAGTAGGATATGCCTTCAAATCTCTAATCGTAGGGTGTGGTGGCTCACACATGTAATCCCAACAGTCAGGAGGTGGAGGCAGGAGGCTCAGGAATTCAAGGTCAACCTCAGCTATACCTGTAGTTCAAAGACTGTCTGGGTTATATATGACACTGTTTCAGAAAAATGTAAAGCAAAAGAACAACAATTAATTTTATCAATTTACTTTCTCTGTCAAGGCCACACCTCCTAAACTTTTCTAGACAGCACCACCGTCTTGGGATCATGTAATCAAATGCCTGAGATTATGGGTGCGTTTCCCACTTAAGCTACCACAGTAGCCCAACCAAATTTGTATCATCTTATTTGTTTTTATGACCATTACTGTGGCACAGCTGATTTGCCAGTCTTTGTGGAGAAAACTGACTCTTTTTTTCTCAGTAGCTAACATTTATCAGGAAATGTTGGCTATTGGTGGAATTACATGTCCAACTGCTATAACAATCAAGAGATTTTACCTTGTTCTTGCACAGATATAGTGAATGCTGTCACACCTGCTGTCAATTAATATGTACCTCTATCTTGCTACATCCAAAAAATACAATGTCCTGTAGTCATCTATCACTTCTGACTTTTTTGTCCCTTCATCTGTTATGATCCTGAGCTTTGGGGGAATGGTAGCATATAAATGTTTTATTTTAGACTTATCACAACATAGTCCCTTATTCTCTGCACTTTAATCAGTTGTGGGTGTCTGGATTAATTAACAACTCTAGTATGGTGGGAGTTGGGGAGTATGACCAATCAAAATCTAGGGATCATTCCCTAAATTATAGTCATTTTTTAATGGACTCTTTTGAACCAACAACTCTCATGTGTTTCTCCTCCATTGGCATGCCTGAGCAACCTATAATAGTAGAAATTATATAACCAAGAATGGATACACAGGAGAAGGGAAGATCTGATGCCATATGTACATATTTAAAATCTGGTATAGTGTATCATGGTAGTCACCAACAGTATTAAAGAGAACTAGATGATGTATGTTTAGAAAACTTACTGGGTAGTAATTGAACAAGTATTTTCTTAGTTTGCTCATTATTGCCTTCCCATGACACAGATAATGAGAGGATAATGTGAAGCATGGTCAAAAGGAAAACAAAATACTTAAGGGGCTAGTAGGCTTAATTGGTTTAACTGAATGAAATGATCAGGTAAATGGAATCACGTCATGTTCCTGTAATGTATCTGCTACACTTGGAAATGATATTTGCACTTATTATGTGCTATATGAACTGGGGTAAGATGATCGGTGACAGAAATTACAAAAGATTTCTATGTGAGAATACTTAAGGATATTCCCATAAATCTTTGCTTCTCTTCAACTTGAACCAAACCCCAATGCCCACCTCATTGCCTTCCTCATCAGCTGGGTATTTACTTCATTGAATTCATTGGTTATGCAATGGAGTTTTTTGCATCAAATTCAATGGTTTGACACCAAGCAGGATGTAAGCAAATATTTGATTAAAAATATCCTTTGATTCTCCATGAGAATGCATTCTATCTGGTCTGAAATGACCACACATTGTTCATATCGCTAAACCTGAATGGTGCAAAAATAAAGAATTAAAACCTTTACCTATCTTGAAATTGTGTTCTTAAATTAAATATAGTTAATAAAACACCTGAATTCATATATAGAAGCTTCCTTTTGAAAGGAAGGGGACAAAATTACTCTATAAAAATTACTACTGCATTTATTACTTGCTTTGTACTTGATGGAAAATGCTGATAGAACTCTTAGGTGATGTCATTCAACAGTATAGCTTCATATTTGTGATCCTGAAGTTATGTCACAGAGTTATAGCTCAGCAACCTACTGTGCCTGAGACCTCCACAATAAGAACTCATAATCTGCATGTAATGATTTCTCTGAATACAGAACCCTTAATTTCTTATTTTTCAGTTCAATTTCATTAAGTTCAAAATTTATTTTTAATACTACTCTTTGAATGTGCTAAAGATTCTTAAGCAGTTTGAAAACTTATGATGCAATCTGTTGAAACTAAATGTTACTGAATTGAAAGTATCCTTTTTTATCATTTCTTTTCTTGTATAAACTCCAATTTTATAACTCACTGGGAAAGATTCTGGAGATATTCATTCTATAGTCATTTTATTTTTAGCCATAATATGTAATGTGCCACTTATAATTGAAACAAAATGACAATATAGACACTTCAAGATTATTATTGTCTTGATGCAAAGTGAGGGATAATCAGTGGCTTATAAAAATAAGAAAATGATGACCTAAATCTCACAGTCTGACCAGTAGGAAGAAAGTCCAAAAATGAAGCCCTGTGAAGAGATTTCTGAGTGCTTTTGAGAAAATTCCAAGAAACAAAGACAGGACTCTTATGACCTCAGTTTCTTCAAAAACAAGGACTTTTCTTGGATTATACTTTTGTGCCCCTCCAAAATGTAGTGGATAATAATGAGTTTACTTCATATTTTTTATTACAACAAGATATGTCTCTATGGAAAAAAACATGATTCTGCCATGTCTGTCACATGGACTTATCTGCCATGTGGGGCTTGCAGTTGTGAATGTGCACTTTACTATGTGTCTCCTCTTCACACAGTGATGCTCTGAATAAAATTAAATTGGCCATTGCATGACACTTTAGTCTACCTCATTTATAGGCTTTGCTTTTGAAGGTCCCATCATCTTCAGTGCAGTGAATACCTAACAGAGGTAAGTAAATATCTCTGAAAGGGCAAGACCAAGCAAATGTGAAATATATGCAAGGTAGGATTTGGTGCAGCAATTTCCTTTAAGAAAACCAGTAATGTTCTGTCTTGGAGGGAAGTGGTTAAGACCTAGGATATTCTAAAGGAAGACTTCTTTAAGACTCAGTAAATAACTCCAAGGCTTCAAGAAGTCTCTGAATCTTACCAGAAAGAAGCATTAGATCCCTCCTTTACCAAGTTTGTATAAGCAGTATAGGGACTGCTGAGGGTTACTCTCTGATAAGCCAAGTTTCCCAGAAAAGGCTTAGAGATGCTAACCTGTCCTGAGGAAAGACTAGACAAACTACTTTGTTTGACAGAGACTACATGAGTCTCAGACCAACTGAGCCACTAGGAAGAGGTGCTCTTGGACCTACACACTGATATCCATTGTTTCAACCTGCATGAGCTGTCATGTATTTTGATTTGGCTGTTGCTGATACAGTTTTCTTTGAATAACTTCTTCTGCAGCCTATAATTCACACCACCAGAGGAACTAGGATACAAGATGTGTTCTAAGAGATTCATATAAAGTCCCTCACAGAACCAGGAAGGGACAAGTCCCCCAGAGCACAGAGGAAGTGGGGGGGGCAGTGAATGGAGAAAGAAGTAGGAGAAAACGAGGAGGAGGAAAGGAAAATATGTGCCACTGGGAAGATTGAGTCTGGTTAGGAATAGAAGACAGGAGAGAGAGAGAGAGAGAGAGAGAGAGAGAGAGAGAGAGAGAGAGAGCATAAAAGAGGGAGCCAATATTGGTTTGAAGATAAAATTGAATACAAAGAAAGGTCGAGAGAACTACAAGAATGCTGCCAAATAACAATTTGAGCTTCCGTGGAAAGGCTATCATAAATGCCCTTCCCGGAGAGTGAGATCAACAACTAACTTCTCCATGGAGCCCTCAACTAATGTCTGTTGGAAACAGGATCAAACACCCATACATAAACACTGAATCGAAGTAGAACCCAGATGCAGATGGAGAGGACAAGACCATGTGGCAAAAACACATAGAGACAGCTTACCTGAACAAGGAGGAGCTAACGGGCCCTCAGACTGATAGCTGGTAAGCCAGCATGGGACTGAATCAGGCCCCCCTGAATATGGGTCTCAGCCAGAAGGACTGAGCAGTCTAAGGGACCTCAAACAGTGGAGCCAGGATGTATCCCTGGTGCACAAAAGGACCTTGTGAACACATCCCCCATGGAGGTATAACTGCCTTAATCTAGAGACAGGAGAGAAGCCCTAGTCCCTACTTCATATGACCTGTTAGATCTACATGACCCCATCTGGATGGCATTCCCCTACATATGGAATTGGGGTGGGGGGATGGGAGTGGAGGGTGGTTAGAGTGCATGTGAGAGGGCAGAGAGGGTAAAAGGGAGTGAAGGAAGGAAGGAAGGAGGGAGGGAGGGAGGGAGGGGGGGAGGGAGGGAGGGAGGGAGGGAGGGAGAGAGCTAAGGACAAAGGGAGGAAGGGAGATGGAATTGGGATAGACATGTAAAATAATAAGTTAAATAAAAAATAATGCTTTGACTCCAAAATTTAAGTTGAGGGACAAGTTACTGGGGAAAAGGATTTCTATTTTTGTTTCCACAGAAAAGGAAAAGATGTGGATTCCTTCCAGATTAATGTGGTTTGATCAAGCCAGACTGCCTGAAACAAAGTACCAGGTGATTCTACATTCAAAACAGCTGGACAAAGCAGCCTTACAGAATACAGCCAGGATTTCTGCATCTTTTCGAATCCCCCATGACAGCGCCCCTTACCAGCAGGAAGTAGTTTGGAAAGAACGACACCCAAATTCCCAAATATTGTCTATAAATGTTTGTTTTCATTTAAATGGACTTGGTTATAAAATATATATATACATATATATATATATATATATATATATATACATATATACATGATAAAGGTATTAGAGAGGTCAGGGATAACAGGAACATACCTAAACATAATAAGAGCAATATACAGCAAACCAACTGCCAACATCAAACTGAATGGAGAGAAACTTAAGCCAATTCCTCTAAAATCAGGAACAAGACAAGGCTTCACTCTCTCTCCATATCTCTTCAATATCGTACTAGAAGTTCTAGCTAATGCAATAAGACAACAAAAGGAGATCAAGGGGATCCAAATTGGAAAGGAAGAAGTCAAACTGTCTCTATTTGCAGATGATATGATAGTTTACATAAGTGACCCAATAAACTCTACCAAGAACTCCTACAGCTGATAAACACCTTCAGCAAAATAGCAGGATACAAGATAAACTCAAAAAAATCAGTAACCCCACTTTTTTCAGATGACAAAGAGGCAGAGAAAGAAATCACCCTTTACGATAGCCATAAGCAACATAAAGTATCTTGGTGTAACGCTTACCAAACAAGTAAAAGACCTATATAATAAGAACTTTGTGACTCTAAAGAAAGAAATTAAAGAAGATACCAGAAAATGGAAAGACCTCCCATGCTCTTGGTTAGGTAGAATTAACATAGTAAAAATGGCAATCTTACCAAAAGCAATCTACAGATTCAATGCAATCCCCATTAAAATCCCACACAATTCTTCACCGACCTTGAAAGGATAATAATCAACTTCATATGGAAAAACAAAAGACCCAGGATGGCCAAAACAACCCTATACAATAAAAGAACTTCAGGAGGCAACACCATTCCTGACTTTAAGCTCTACTACAGAGCTATAGTTTTGTAAAAAAGGCTGATAAACATACGCCTGGAAGCAACCACAATATAGTCTATTTGTTCACCAGCTTGGATTTTAATACTATCTTTACTTTGATCTGTCCTTGGTTCCCTATCTTGGATGAATAGACAGATGTTGACTCATGTTTCTCAGAAACAGTATCAATGACTTGGATGTAATAGACTTGGCTCAATGACAGAGCTATTGTATTTAGAAATTCTTTTTAAGGGGTAACAAGGATTTATTAAAACATTAAAAGGAGAAAATACCCACATGAACACAGGACATGGTAATACCAATTACATAGTCCTTGGAATGTAGGGGACTGATCACATGTTGCTTCATGCTTACTGACCTGGTCTTCACCATTCTTCCTTTTTTATTTTATTATTTTTAATTTTTAAAACAATCTTAGTTTACATACCAATCACAGTTCCCTCTCCTTCTCATCCTCGTGCTTTTCCCACCTTTTCTTCACCCCAGAACAAAGAACAAAAAACCTCCTTCCTTTTTAAGAGGTCCCATTGGCAGTTGAGAAGTAGTGCCTTTATCAGGCCAGATAAATGAAGGTCATGGGTGGAGCAGTTACCAATTACACTTCCTATTTTTGTCTAAATAACAAGGTTATAAACTTAATACAAACAATATACAATAAGAATGATTATCAAATATTGCCCAGGAAAAAGAAAGAAGGATAACATATATAAAAATGGAACTACAACCAACAAGAACAACATCAATAAAGACATACAAAATGTCCAGGCTATAGGTAATTGGCAAATAACAGATATAATTCTTGTACCTGTCATGTAGTGAAGGGTATAAGTCTTGTACCTATTATACCTTAGGTAAGATATGAGAGGATAGTAACTGCTACTATCTAGTCTTCAATCCCATCAAGGACTTGAGAGAGAAACTAATACCTCTTTCAGCAGGAAGTAAAAGCAAGTGACTTTCAGAAAAAGCAAGAAATGACAGAGACAGCTGTCTACCTGGACAGTCATCTCACGTCTCTCTGCAATGTTTGGGACAATCAACTTTCCTATGGGTCTAGATTATATGACAGAGCATTTTAGAAGCAGGAATATTGAAAAGACAGTTCTCTTTAATACTGTTGGTGACTACCATGATACACTATACCAGATTTTAAATATGTACATATGGCATCAGATGTTCCCTTCTCCTGTGTATCCATTCTTGGTTATATAATTTCTACTATTATAGGTTGCTCAGGCATGCCAATGGAGGAGAAACACATGAGAGTTTATGCCAAAGTTATTGTGGCCTCATAAAAAGAGTTTGGCAATGAACCTTCTGTTTCTATCTTGTGGAACAGTTTGAGGAGTAGTGGTATTAGTTCTTCCTTGAATGTCTGGTAGAAGTCTGCGCTGAATCCATCTGGCCCTGGACTTTTTTTGGTTGGAAGGCTTTCGATTACTGCTTCTATTTCATTGCGGGTTATAGGTCTATTTAAGTTGTTTGTCTGTTCTTGATTTAATTTTGGTAAGTGATAGTTATCCAGAAACTTGTCCATTTCCTTTGAATTTTCAATTTTTGTGGAATACTGATTTTCAAAGTATGACCTGAAAATTGTGTGGATTTCCTCTGTGTCTGTTGTTATGTTCCCTTTTTCGTTTCTGATTTTGTTAATTTGCATGTTCTGTCTCTGCTTTTTCATTAATTTGGATAAAGGTTTGTCTATCTTGTTGATTTTCTCAAAAAACCAACTCTTCGTTGCATTGATTTTTTGTATTGTTTTCCTGGTTTCTATTTTGTTGATTTCAGCCCTCAAGTTGATTATTTCCTGACGTCTACTCCTACAGGGTGAACTCGCTTCTCTGTTCTAAGGTTTTCAGTTGGGCTGTTAATTCTCTTATGTGACTATCCTCTGTTTTCTTCATATGGGCACTTAGTGCAATGAACTTCCCTCACAGCACTGCTTTCAAGGTGTCCCATAAGTTCGGGTATGTTGAATCCTCATTCTCGTTGAATATTAGAAATCTTTAATTTCTTTCTTTATTTCTTCTTTGACCCAGGAGTGGTGCAATTGCACATTGTTCAGTTTCCATGAGTTTGCAGTTTTTCTGCTATTTGTGTTGTTGTTGAATTGCAATTTTAAAGCATGGTGGTCTGATAAGATACAGGGGACTATTCCTATTCTCTTGTATCTGTTGAGGTTTGTTATGTCACTTAGTATGTGGTCGATTTTAGAGAAAGTTCCATGTGGAGCAGACAAGAAGGTATATTCTTTTGTCTTTGGATGGAATGTTCTATAGATGTCTGTAACCCCAGTTGAGACATAACTTCTGTTAATTCTTTTGTTTCTTTGTTGAGTTTCTGATTTGTGGTCCTGTCTAGTGTTGAGAGTGGTGTATTGAAGTCTCCCACTATAAGTGTGTGAGGTTTTATATGAGCTTTGAGTTTTAGTAGTGTTTCTTTTTACGAATGTGGGTGACTTTGTATTAGGGGCATAGATGTTCAGAACTGAGACTTTGTGTTGATGGATTTCTCCTGAGATGAATATGAAATGACTGTCTTCATCTCTTTTGACTAATTTTGGTTTGAAGTCTAACTTGTTAGATATTAGGATAGCTACGCCTGCATGCTTATTTCTATTAGATTGGAAAATCTTTTCCCAACCCTTTACCCTGAGGTAATGTCTATTATTGAAGCTTAGATGTGTTTCTTGTATGCAGCAGAAGGATGGATTCTGTCTTTGTATCCATTCTGTTAGCCTGTGTCTTTTTATAGGTGAGTTAAGACCATTAATATTGAGGGTGAGTAAGGACCATTGATTGTTGATACTTGTTTGATTTAGGTTTGTTGTTGGCAGTGGTATTGTGAATATATTAGTTCTCCTTCACCCTTGGTTTCTGGTATAGTTGGATTATCTGTTGCCTACATTTTTGTGGGCATAGTTACCTTCCTTGGGTTGGAGTTTTCCTTCCAATACTTTCTGTAGGGCTGTATTTGTAGATACGTATTGGGAAAATCTGGTTTTGTCATTAAATATCTTGTTCTCTCCATCTATACTGATTGAGAGTTTTGCTGATATAGTAGCCTAGGCTGGCATCCGTGTTCTCTTAATACTTTTAGAACATCTATCCAGGACCTTCTGGCCTTGAGGGTTTCCATGGAGAAGTCAGGTGTAATTTTGATAGGTCTGCCTTTATATTTTACCTGTCCTTTTTCCTTCGCTGCTCTTAATATTCTTTCTTTATTCTGTATGCTATTTGTTTTGATTATTATATGTCGAGGGGTCTTTTTTCTTTGGTCCAGCCTATTTGGGGTTCGGTATGCTTCTTGAACTTTCATGGGCATGTCCTTCTTCAGATTTGGAAAGTTTTCCTCGATGATTTTGTTGAATATGTTTTCGGCACCTTTGAGCTGGGTTTCCTCACCTTTGTCTATGCCTATTTTTCTTAGGTTTGGCCTCTTCATGGTGTCCCACATTTCCTGGATGTTTTGTGTTAAGGATTTGTTGGGTTTATGATTATCTTTGGTCGATGAATCTATTTCTTCTAGTTTATCTTCTGCGCCTGAGATTCTCTCTTCCATCTCTTGAATTCTATTGGTTATGCTTGTGTCCGTAGTTTTTGATTTTTTGCCCAGCTTTTCAATTTCCAGCATTCCTTCCATTTGTGTTGCCTTTATTTTCTCAATTTCAGTTTTCAAGTCTTGAACCATTTCCTTCACCTGGTTAACTGTTTTTTCTTGGCTTTCTGTACTTTCCTTAAGGAATTTGTTCATTTCTTCCACTTTTTTTTTTCTTCCATTTCTTTAAGGGATTTTCTCACATCTTTTTTGAGGCCCTCTATCATTTTAATGATGGTAATTTTTAAGTTGTACCCTTCTGCTTCCTCTGCTTTGTTGTTGTGTTCCATTCTATTTGGTGTAGATTCCCTAGATTCTGGTGGTGTCATGTTTGTCTTTCTGTTGTTAGGTGTTCTCTTGTATTGCCTTCTTCCCATTGCTTCTTCCAGTAGGTGTTGATGGTTTATTCCCCCCTCTCCCTATGGTACTTCCCCGATGGGCTTATGTGGGTCTGAGATTCAATATCTGTAGCTCTGTGTGGTCCAAGCTGTCTAGGAAGTTTCTCCGCAGACAGGGATCCAGGGATGGGGTCAAGGATGAGGATCCAGAAGATGTAAGCAGGTACTCACAGTGGTCCTCTGGCCAATAACTCTGGCCAATAGCTGCAGGAACTCAGAGTGGACCCGCAGAGATAGGTGGATCTCTGGGAGGGGCCTGGGACTCCAGCAGAAGACTGGAGGCATGGTCAGAGACCAAGGGGGTGGTGGGTGGTCCCGCGAGGATAGTTAGGTCTCCTTTGTTCACAGTTGCTCCGAGAAGTCTCTGAAGTAGGGTGGGCTGTTGGCTCTATCCTCTGTCCCAGTGCTCAACCAGAGAGGCAGGACCGTGGGTGGGGTAGGGCACAAGGTAGGGGGTGTAGGCTGGCAGTGGGGATGGGTGGGGGTGTATCAGAGCTCCAAGGATGCTCTCGATGGGGACCAGAGACAGGAGCAGCAGGAACTGGGGCCAACCCAGGGAGTTCGGGCGGGGGAGGGAGCCCATTCACCATTCCTATACAGCTGCCTCACCCGATTTTCCACTCTGCCTCACATCTACACTTCCATATTTAATCTATGAGATAGTGTGCCATCTATATCATCACGTACAAAGAATTTTTCTATCTAATTTTGATAACTTACTCAGGGTTCAGGGTCAAACCTTCATGATCTCCTACTCAATAGTTGAAATATGTTTCTGCCTCAGCTCCACAACCAAAGCATTATTAGAGCATCAGTCTCCCCATAAATCATGAATCTATAAATCACACATCAGACTTGATCTTTGTTCAGTATGAGCTCTGTCAATGACTTGTCCTTTATAAAGAAGTCAACTTCAAGTACATTTTAATTCCTTCTAATAATCTACTCTCTTGAATTTGTTTGTAAAAAATCAAGTAAATCAAAGAATAATTGCATCAGAAAGATATTTGGTACATGTAGAGAAATATATTAGTCTATCCTAATTCTTGACAGAATCAATTATTTAGTGCCAAAATATAAAGATTCTGCTACAATATGACAGGGATTTCATATTGAAAGAAAAATAATCTGACCATATTCTTCATTCTATAAACATAAATGTTTCTATAGCACATGATTTAGTATCATTAATGTCAAGACCAATGATGATTTTGCCAATGTCTAACCCATAGATTGTGTTTACTTGGAAGGTTATTTTCAATGGTTCGGCTTTTCAGAACTCATTAAAAAAAAAGTTAATAAGGATTTGTTCTATAGTAATAATATACTATCACAAATTAAGGATAGTAAGGAACGATCTCTAACATGACTCTAGGGATAGTTTTAGTTGTATATTTAAAGAAGTGTCAGTATTATTAATTATCTTAATTAAGATTTACTTATCAAAATGAATCTTTGTTCACACAAAATAGGTTGAATAATCATTCAAGGAATACAAACCTAATACTTTCAAAAATAATTTAAATGGAGTTTCTGAAAAAGGAAGTGATATAGCATGAAAATCTTTTTAATATATTAAGCTAACTTCTTTTTAACTTGTGTTTATGTTATGATCTACACAGTGTGTGTGTGTGTGTGTGTATGTGTGTGTGTGTGTGCACATAACTGTGAGCACTTGCATTTGCCTGTGGGTGCTTACATATGCCTGCACAGAGTTGCAAATGTGCTTATTTCAAGAAGAGAGCAGAGAGAGAGAGTCTTAGTGTCCTGCTCTTTTGTGTTTCCCTTTTCACCATGACAGGGTTGCTCACAGAACATGGATCTAAGCTGGCATCCACCACTTTCCAGTCATCCTAATATTTCTGCTCCCTATGACATCAGGATTACAGATATGCCTGTAACTTGTTCATCTTTTACATGTTTACTATTTTAATTTTGATTGTCATAGTTGCAAACCAAACACTCTTAATTACTAAATCATTGCCTTAGCCCTGAGTATCTCCTTACCACTGGTATATTCATGGATGTTTGGGAGACATTTTCCTCTAAATATGTGATGACACAATAAAGTCTATGTGAAGTCTTGCTAGAAAGATATTAGTTATCTGTAGGAATTAAAACTTAACTCAAGCTGTTACAGACAAAGCCAAAGATTGACATTTTTTTTTTTTCATTTGTTTTGTTATCTGTCTAACATTATCAGGAGATGATCATTGGAACCAACTAGTCCCGCCCTTTTGTTAAAGTGCCTAAAAATTCCATCAAGAAGTATTCATTCCCATTGGTTGTTAATGTCAGAAAAATTTTACTATGTGATAGTTGGGGTCTGTCATTAATTACCAGAAAATTATCAGTTCTTAAAATGTTTAAAGTTATCTTGATGCAGAGGGAAACAGTTTTGATTTGCCATCATAATCACTCATTCTGTATTCAATACTTTTGAACTGCTCACTTAAGGCCTACCTCTCCTTGTCTGTCTGTGCTGTACTATGTGTAACCTTCTTGAAATCCATCATCTGGTTTCATGAATTTGCCTTTGATTTTAATCACTCATGCATCATCTAGTTTATATTTGAAATTAATATTAGATCTACCATTAATTATGTCTATAATGTTGAGTCCACATATTTTGCTTATCTCTGTTATTTTTCTCAAGTATACTCAATATGGCTTGTGAAATGCTTTGTCACTGTAAAATCTTCATTTCTCAGGTCTCATTCTGCTTATTCCTGTATATGGGATTATTGTGCTGTTTTGAGGATTTAAAAATGTGTGAACTCATTATTTGAACAATCCTCATGTGGAAATTGTTTACAAATTTATTTTAGAATGGTTACCATTGGGCAAAACCTTTCATAATTTTTCTAAGATTTATAAGAGTCACAGAATAATATGAAACTAGTATTCAAGTGTGTTTTCAGCCACACAGATCATATGAATTCTGGCCTCAAATCTTTGTATGCTGACATTTGTCATTGGTAATTCTACAGAGACATCTTCGTCTTCTTACTTTGTCAGGGTCCAAGGTCATTTGGTCATATGTTGTTTCTCTCCTTCTGCACAGAGGAATGGCATTATGATGCAAGGCTAAGCTTTATAGAAAGGCTTTCAACTCAGTCTTCCCAAGACTCAAACCTCAATTTTCATATACTCTTCATTATACACACAGTTATTTGAAATTTAGGGGATATACTGTCGCGTCTACCTCGGCCAACAAGGAAACAAGACCACGACTCTTCTTCAGTTTATTCAGGAACCTTGTACATCAGCTTCTCCTCCCAACCCCAGCAAGCCCTTAAATATGTGCTCACTGCCCAATCAGCTCATGCCACCTGGCGTTCCCGGATAGGTCACAGAAGGAGGAAGCACACCAGATCCATCAAGCACTTCCAAATAAGGCTTGTTTACAGGTAAGCTGGGACTACCTGGCATCTAGCCAGGCTCCACCTTGGGGCTGTGGCTTCCCACAATATACAATGCCCTGAAGATTGATATTTTGTCATTTAACTTTATCAAATACATTGTGTTCTAGATACATGATGATGGTCTTAATATTGAGGTGTATTAACTTATGGATATGCTTAAACACAAGTGAAGTGTTATCCTTTGGATTTCTGGCTGTTAAAGGGAGTAATCACAAAGCTGATTGTTTTTCTTGTGTTTTGAAACATTAGCAAACATTGTTTCTTACTTTATGCTATCTCTGAGGTCTTTTCCAAAATAATCCATTTCACTTAATATAGTAACTGTTGTAATACAGTCTAAACATGCTAAATTTAAATCATTTGAGCATCATAATTTCCCTTGTTTGAAATCTGTATTCTAATTAAAGAAAATTTATCTTCTAAATTCTATTAGTTTCAGTTTTGGATTAACATTATATTATGCCTCACATACACAAAAGTGAATAAAATAGGACTTTTGGTTGTTTTATGAGCAAATTCTCTAGTGCTGTTCATTAGTCCTACAGGTAGATTTACTAAGGATTAAGGACTTCATAATGAAGAGCCATCCCAATACTTTTATTTAAGGTCACCTTGTAAAACTGATTTAGTCTCAGGAGCCCATCTATGTTTCCTGCTTTCTTTTTAGCCATGCAGTCATTATGACAGTTTTAAAATGGCGTTTTTAGATTGATCTCAAAGTATATAACATAAATTTCACATTATTTTTCAATACTACTATCCTTTGAATTTTTGTTTTATATTTTGCTACGGAGTTGGGCTCCCCAGATAATGAGTACAATGTCCAGTTTAGAGCACTGCTACGTCTTTGGTGGGAATTGTTTTGTGCCATGCCTACAGCAAGTACTGAAAGTATTCAAAGATGATTTTTCATTGCTGCCTTTGTCACCACTCCCCCCCACCCAAAAAATACCACGAGGGAACCTGAGAGTCAGCTTACTGGTACTAGTACACCAAATGGCAGTGTTTTGGGATTTTGAAATGTTTATGGAAGTAAATGGGATATTTTTCTCAACTGATTAAATCAGTGCAGCTGTTGTAAGTTTTAAATCAACTTTTATGACAGATTTATTGAAAAGCTCAAGAAACTTGGCACATGGACATTTGAATGAGTAGATTCAACTGGAAAGATAAATATGAAAGCTGTGAGAATTAATCTGGATAGTATTTTATCTAGCACCAAATATGTCTTTTAAAATATATATGCAAATAATAAACATTCAAAGCTAATGTTAGCTCATGAACAAAGTTATGTGTATTTATAGAGATGTGAATATGATTCACTGGCAGACACAATTATTTCTTGAATGGTTTTTAAGTTTAATTTACATTAATTTTCTGGAGTTCCTAAAGTTCTGTCTCATAGAATTTATACTAAAGTTATCATATTTAGGATTTATACAAAAATGTTCATGATGCTTCTTATACTACATTTTTTTTCATCCTTCAAATTCAAATTTTAAGTTCCTTAGTATTTTGTTGAGCAGAATAATCAATTCAAGAACAGGCCCTTTGGTTTCCTTAAATATGCAATTCAAAGACTATAAAGGGAAGGACAAAATGTTACCCACAGAGCTTGTAATTTGAATTAAAGGTGTGAACTACATAGCAATAGAAATACTTCACCAGGGGTAGATGTGAGAGCACAAAAGCTGATTGCATTTAAGAGTGCAGCCCTTGATTCTCATTTTTGGCTCATTATCAAAGCTCAGAAAGAAGAAGCATAAGCTAAATTTTCTGAAAGCTATTTAACAGGACTAGGGACACATAGGTGTCTTGAGATAATCCTTTGGAATCCTCATCAACAGAGTCTGCAATCTTAACAAACTAAAAGGCAGCATTATGGAGTAACCCTGTACTAACTACTTGAAATTCTTTCTCCTCTTGTACTTTCTTTTTACTTTGCTTTATGCTGGGGATGAACTTAGACTTTCATACATCCTGAGCACACACTGTACCACTGAGCTATAACTCAGACACCTCTTGACAATGGAGTAGAGTTTCTGATGCCCTTCCATCTTACTGTCACTGCTGTGAGTTACTGCCATGTAAGGGCTAAAGAGGCTAGCACAGTGATGGGTTTTACTTTTCCCCACTCTGAACTCAGCTAGGCATTAAGCACGTCATTCTGTGTTATTTTTCCTTGATTCCCCATCATGAAAATCATGAAATGAATGCCTACCTCATGGGTTGTATGAGTTTTATGAGAAGTAATATATGATTGATATTTTTCAATGCTGTTTAGTGAATATTTCTGAATTTTCTCTGTCTGGGAGTAGGAAATAATTGATTATTATGGTTATTCATGCTGCACAGGTCTGTGAAGCTTGTTAAAAAGCATGTATGGAAACATTTGCATCTGGGGAACGTTTAATTGTCCAATCTCTGAACCTCTATCTTAGCTTCTTTCATAGCAACAAACCAAATTTAACAGTTTCTGCCCTGTGATCTGCTGTTTTTGAGCTATGTTGAGACCTCCAATATGCAGTGATTAAAATGGATAGTAGATGACTAATAACACTTTCTAAAATTAAGCTTCTGGATTTTCTTTTTATAGCACCAAGTATTGTCACTTATAACTGATGAAAATGTAATATCTAGAACAGTGTGATTTCATTTAAAAATCCCCAAATATATGCCATCCTAGAGCTTTCATCTAGTAGCTGACAGAAGCAGAAGCAGAAGCAGAAGAAGACACACACAGCTAAATACTAGCTGAACTCCTGGAATCCAGTTACAGAGAGAGAGGAGTGATGAGCAATGGGGTCAAGACTAGGCTGGAGAAACACACAGAATCCACTGACCTGAAGAATGGGGAGCTCATGCACTCCAGTCCAATGGCTGGGAAAACAGCACAGGACCAACCCAGTTCCCCAGAATGTAAGCGTTAGGAGGACTGGGCAATCTATGGGGCCTCTAGTAATGGATCAGTATTTATCCCTACTATACGAATGGACTTTGGGTGCCCATCCCACATAGAGGGATACTTTCTCAGCCTAGACACATGGGCGAGGGCCCAGCCCCTGCCCCAAATGATATGACAGACTTTGAAGACTCCCCATGGAAGGCCTCATCCACCCTGGGGAGCAGAAAGGGGATAACCTGGGGTTTGATGGGGGTGATAGTGGATTGTGGGAGGTTGAGGGAACTGGGATTGACATGTAAAACAACCTTGTTTCAAATTTAAACAAAAAATTCCCAAATAGAGGCTGGACAGATGACTCAGTTGTTAAGTGCACTTATTTCTCTTGCAGAGGACCCAAGTGGATACAGTTCCCAACAATCCTCTCAGGAAACTCACAAACACCTGTAATTCCTGTCCCAGTGTATCTGACATCCACTTCCCGCTTCAGTAGCCACTCATACACGTGTACATACACACATGCAGACACACTGAGACACACACACATAAAAGCAAATCGATAAATAAGTAAGCCTGAAATGTATACCTTTGTCTTAGAGACTAGATTGTGGGTATTTAAGAGATTATTATCATCTGCTAAAATGTGAGACAATTTCTTACACAGTACAATAGCTTTGGAGATTACTTCCTATAATATGTAGTAAAAGTAGTCAGTTTCCCTAATGAAAGTAGAGCTTTAGACAAAGAACTGGAAAAGTTAAAAGCAGCATACCTTAGTAGTTGATGGATGCATTTGTTATGGCATTACTAGGTATGGTATTTTTATTACACATACACACACACACACACACACACACACACACACACACAATCCAAATTTGATATAGAGATGAAAGGAAATAGTGAGAACATAGAGAAACCAGAGACTTGCAATTGTTTGAAGAGACAAGACAGGAAACTGAGAATTACCTTTCATTTGGAACAGTAAATCTTTAACTACTGTTACTAATACATGCTCTCCCTTTCACAAGGATCAAATGAAGGTGTGACAAGAATGCTTGCTGTTAAAACTACTAAGCAGATTTGTATTTATAAACATCACTCCAAAAATATCTTCAATGTTAGAGAAAAGAATGGCTGATAGAAATAATGGGCTTGAGTCCAGAGCATCTGGAGTCCAGGGTATCTGCAATCATATTGAAAATATCTGCAGGTGTGGCTTTTGGCAAAATGAATGGAATGAAACGTATGTCTTGTGAGTTTATTGCTGTGATAAGCACAATAACTAAAAGTGACTTTAGAAGGTTTTATTTCATCTTATACTTCCTGTAAAAGCCAACACTGAAGGGAATCAGGGCAGGAATTTATAGTAGGAACCTGAAGGCAGGAACTAAAGCAAAGGTCAAAAAGGACCAATGCTTACTATTCTCTATGGCTTGCACAGCCTGCTTTCTTATAACATCTAGGATCATCTAGCTAGGGGTGGCACTGACTCTGTTTAGCGGATCCCTTCTACATCAATAATCAATCAAAAAATGCCCTACAGACTTGCTACTAGGCCTGTCTAGTGGGGGCATTTTCTAAATTAAGATTTTCTCTACCTAGATGTGCCTTGGTTTTTGTCAGATCAACCAAAAATAAATAAATAAATAAATAAATAAAGCCAATGCAATGTATGAATATTATTAATTGTTGTTCCGTGAAATTTTATTATGAAAGTAATCAAGTATGGTACTATGGAAATAATATCCATGAGCTTCACTTTACAGTCTTATTAGTCATCTATTATCTATTTTTAACATTGGGTTTTGGGGGTCTCTACATAGCTCTAAAACAACGGATCCTATATAGGGTAGAGTCCATGTTAAATTTGGTCAGTTGCTCTGATAGAAGCCAAGATAGCGTTACTTCCCCTATAGAATCACATATTAGAGCACTTTTTCGTGGGTTAGTGACAGCGTTTTGGAAGTTTATGGAACTTGGAGGATATTGAGGGATCTTTGTTGGAGGAATTACAGCACTAGGGCTGACTTATAGCATTACCACAATCCAATTCTCCTTCTCTTCCTCTCCCCATATATTGATCTCAATAAGTAAATTTTTGTGATGTGTCAGTAAGTTTTGGGAGATTGTGGAGACTTTACTTAGAGTATACAGCATAGCTTACCTTGACATACTCAGCACATGAAGTCACAAAATATGCTTTATATCAGCCTTGGAATTTTAAATAAATGTTTTTATTATATTCCATATTATTATTCTGTAAGAAATATCAAATTCTTCAGATAATATCAAAGCCTAATTAATGCAGCAATAGAGCAAGACTTCAACATTTTTTACTCATGGTCCCTTTTCACTGAGAATAATTTTAAACCTCCACATGTATGTAAGTGCTTGAAATAGGTACACCGAGAAATTATTTCCTGGTAGTAAATAGAAAACATATTTTAAAATAATTCTATGGCATACATATAATTTTAACGATTTATTGAATGTGAGGGCATACTACTGATAACTGTATGGTTCCTTTTTTCTACACAAGGAATTAAAATTTGGGGCTTCTAGGTGGCTCAGCAGGTTAAAGTATTTGTTGTGCAAGACTGGCAGCTGGAAAGTGAACAGATCACCAGAATTCACATAAAGATAGAGAAGAAGAGAATTGACTCACTCAAATTGCCTACTGGGCTTCACACATACTGTGCCTCCTAAACACATGCACAATAACCACAAAAATAGATTTCAATGTTTCTGACTCAGTTGCCTACTTTTGTGACCCTTTTGCTCCTACTGGATTGCCTCATCCAGCTAGGAGAGGAGGTGCCTAGTCTTACCACAACTTGATATCTCATGGCTGGTTGAAACACATAGGAAGCCTGTTCTTTCTTGAAGACAAAGGAGGGGAAGGGAAGTTATAGGAAAGGCCTGTCAGGAGAGGAGGGAGGGAAGGAAGATGTGATTGAGCTGGGAAATCACTTTTTAAATTTAAATTAAAAAATAATTAAACCATGGCTAGATATTTGATACCACTGGAAATTGACCAACATATGATAGTTTTAAAACAACAACAACAAAAATCTTCTTGGTTTAAATTTTACCTAGTAAACATTGATGCACAGTCTTCAAAACAGAACAATTTAAGGTCTTAATTCTTTTATAGAATTATTTAAAAGAGGGACCTCTTTAAAAACTTCTGCCCTAAAAGTAATTTGCTGCACAGTTACATTAATAGACAACTTACTCATTTATTCCTTTCTCCTCACCCTTTCCTTTCTTCCTGCTTTCCTTGACATACATTATCTTGCTACACAGTCCAGGCTGACCAAAAACTTGTTAGTTACCCAAGGCTTGAATAAAACTTCCAGCGTTCCTAATTCATCTCCATAGTTACTGGGCTTAAAGATAAGGCACACTCCAATGTTTACCATTAATATTTTTTATTTTATTAATTTTTTTGTGAATTTGTATTGGTATATGTGTATTGATCATCTAAACCACTTTAAAAGTTACATGTTTTAAGTGATTCAGTATTACCAGTATTTAAATATCTCAATACTTTTTCTCAAATACATGTTTTGGTTATTTTCTGATAATAGATTATGAACTAAATGTAATTGTTTTTTCTTCCTCTTTATCTTTCCATAAAGTTCTCAGATAATTTATCCTCATGTTCATACACATTACAAACATGGGTACATTCGTAGCTCACTTGAAGTCTTCGATTTTCTGCTTCCCAATAAAACATTTTAATTTCATAAAACAACATATAGAATTTTGGTTTTAATAAATAAGAGAGAATGGAGACAATGATTTTTTATTTTTTTAAGCAAAACAACCTTCATGAGACTCCTATAGATTGTCTCTTTACACCCTAGGTAATTAATGTATTCATAATTTTCTGCCCTTATTTATTGGTTTGTCTTTTAGCCCAGAAGTATATGTTGTTTCTTCTGAATTTAATTCCACTTTCTAAGTCTGTAATGTTGATAAAATTCTCAATTATTAACCAGTTTCTAAAGGTCTTCTTCATATCATTTTATCATGTTTACTCAATGTTCACATGTTACAGAAAATCTAAATATTTCATTATTTTGTTTATCTATTTGATTTATCCATTCATATTTATTCTTCTATTTGGAGTCCTCCAATGTGTATTTGTAGATGGTATACTAAATATTTCACAAACAAACAAAAACATGGACTTCTTTTATTTTCTAGCTAAACTGTTGGATATTCCAGAAGAAATATTAGTTTACAAAAACCTACAATTTAGAACCCAGATGCAGATGGAGAGGTCAAGACCAGGCGGCAGAAACACATAGAGACAGATTACCTGAACAAGGAGGAGCTAACAGGCCCTCAGACTGATAGCTGGTAAGCCAGCATGGGACTGACTCAGGCCCCCCTGAATATGGGTCTCAGCCAGAAGGACTGAGCAGTCTAAGGGACCTCAAACAGTGGAGCCAGGATGTATCCCTGGTGCACAAAAGGACCTTGCGAACACAACCCCCATGGAGGGATAACTGCCTTAATCTAGAGACAGGAAAGAAGTCCTAGTCCCTACTTCAAATGACCTGACTGATCTACATGACTCCATCTGGATGGCATTGCCCTACATGTGGAATTGGGATGGGGGGATGGGGTGGGGGGGGTGATCAGGGTGCATGTGAAAGGGGCAGAGAGAGTAAAAGGGAAGGAGGGAGGGAGAGGGAACTGAGATCGACATGTAAAATAATAAATTTTAAAAAAAACCTACAATTTTCTTCAAAGTAGCTGTGTAATTAATTGTACAATAAAATGTAATCATTTTGTATATTTCTTTTTTAAAAAATTAAAACTTAAGTTAAGGCTTACATTTTTCCTTTATAAAGTCACAAAAATATTTATAATTTCCTGGAATCTCAATCTTGGATTCAGCCTGTAGTAGTCTAGATCTTAACAACTTGCTTAAACAGTGGGTTGTCCATGATGTTGGGTAGTATCACTACAGGAGTTTCTAAAACATTGGCAACGTACCATCAAATGATTTCAGTCTAGCCTTGGATCTGAATACATTACATGGTTCTCTGGAATCCACTCTGTCATAACATAAAATATCATATCGCACAATATTTCTGAAGCACCTCAGCTCAGATTGGTGACTATTGTACGTTATTACTTATGGTGATTTTATTATAGGTACAAAATCTTCTGCTCTTATAAAAACTTGATGGTTTAATAACAGAAACATGGAAGTCTCATCATTTCCTACTGATATTACTCAACACTTGGATTGCATTGTGTCAGAGCTTTTCATTTTAAAAATTGTTCTTGTTGCTGTGTCTAGTTTGACAAAATCGTGTTATGTAAATTTTGGATTCAGATATGGTCATGATTTCCAATAATTTCTACAATGACTCTAAACACAGTTCTACTATTTATTTAATTCTATGTATTTTTTTTGTGAATTAACAATATCCTTATAGCAGAAATTATAAAGTAGAAGTTGTTACAAATTCTGAAAGATGTTAATGATGCTGGATTTTCAAATATTTAGCCAATACTTAAGTCATTGTGCAGAAATAAACAAGCACATCCATCTAGCTATTACTTTTGTTTTTAATAAATGGTAAGATTATTTATTTATAAAATAATTGTCTTAAAATAAAGGTCTTTATGATTTCTTGTCCATAAATATTGATCTGTAGACTCACTTTTTTATACTTATAAACCTAGAGTTGTATATAGTTTCCTAGATGCAAGGAGGTTGAAGGTAGGAGAAGTTGAAGTCATTATATGAGATAATACATGCAAACAAAAGGTGTGCAAAGGTAGAGAGCTCTTAGAAGTACTACATGTACATAATATAGTTTAATTCATCAACTATAGAAGAAATGAAACATTTTAAGGTTCTTTCTTATACAACTTTTCATGAATTCATGCTTTAATGAAAAATTAAACCTAACACTGTATTAATTGTGTTTACTTTATTTTGTATTTAGTTAATATTACTATTTTTATGATTAATTAATTATTTGTGTATGAGAGTCAAATGTCAGAAGACAGCCTCCAAGAATTAGTGTGTTTTTTCCATCTAGTGTTCCAGAAATGAAACTCAGATCATTAGTGTCTTTGCATGCTAGGTCTTTTGTCAAATCTATGTTCATTTTATTTTTGATATATAGACTTTAATTTTCCCCAATTGATTTATTCTTTTACTTTTCCTCCGTTTTAATGTTCTGTCTACTTCTTTTCTATTGTGTTTGCTACCCATTAAGCTCTATTCAACTAGCTTTCTTAATTTCTCCTCTCTTTTACTTCAGAGTAACTATTTTAATTTTATAATTTTTTTTCAAATGTTTATTACCCCTTTACCTTGATTTTAATTATGCCATTTATACTCCACAAATTTGGAAGTCAAATAGGATATTTGTGAACCAACAGGTATAAATAATACATACATGAAGACAAATACATATTGGTCCAGAAAAAAGCTTATTGTTTAGGGGTAAATACTGCTTTTTCAAAGGAACCAAATTGGATTCCCAACACCCAGATCATACTTCTCACAATCTCTTCCAACTCCATCTCCAGAGGATCTGACTCCCTTTCCTGGAATTTTTGGACCTATACATTTGTGCATGCACAACACCAATACAAAGAATTGCATTTGTGTACAATTAAAAAAGAAATCGATATTTTAAAGGATAATATATGTGAATGTATATGCTCATATATTCAAGCCCACTGCCACCTCTTTTTGTGCTAACATTTGCCTTATCTTTACACATTTCTGATGTGATGTTTTAAAATATCATATTTTATAATGAGTTAATTTGTGATTTTATTACTTAATATTCATATTAATTTGCATATTTACAAGTATATTTTCAGTTTCTAAAATGCATTCTTTTATAGTACTAATGCTCACTGTATGCATCCTGATCTTTTATCATGAGTACACCTCTGTACTGTTTCTTTCATCTGGCCTATCTTGAGGGTCTTTATGTAAATCAGAGCCATTTACTTGGTCTACCTACTTAACAGCACACGAAAATAAGGAAGCAGACTTATTTAACAAGCTACAACCTAAATCTTTACAATTCCAAGGAATTGTTTTCTGCTCTTCCATTATTTACTGTGTTGCATTATTGAAGTTTTTAAGCTGATGTTCCATGGGCAACAGAACATAAATAATAAGAACTTCCACCTAACACATCTTGGGATCCACCACATCCTTCATTCATGTTAAACTCACATTTCCCAACTCCTATCTACAAAGAGTTGACTTCAGTGTTATCATGTTGGACCATCAGTGCTCAATGTCTCTAATAGCCAACCCATGCTTGAGATATCACCAAATATATAGCTAAGAATGCTCATATAAGCATTCTACTATTTATTAATATTCTAACTTGATCCTTTCTTAACTCTTCTGTTTTTCACCTAAGGAAAGGACACATAATTTTTCAAGGTCTTCAGTGAACACTGATGCCTAATAAAAGCTCAGTTCATTAACTGGTTGGCTTAAATAGGCTTATATGGATCTGATTTCAACCTTCAGATTGTGATATCCACAGCATCCTGAAGCTGTCTAAATGCCTTCATTTAACAAAGGCCCAGTTATATTTATATGAGCTGAATCATGGGTTTGGTTTTTTGTATGAGACTAAGTCTTACCCCATTGCCCAGAATGTTTTTAAATGCCTGAATTAAGGACACCCTTTTCTCTGCCTCCTAAGTGCTAAAGCACAGGTGTGCACATGCATATCATTGTTTTAGAAGTGATCTTTTCTTCTTAGAGGATGCAATAACATGAAAAGAATGACTGAAGATTTGCCTACTCCAAAGTTTCAGCGGGGAGTTTTGATACTAAGGGGAGCTAGATTTTTCAGTTTGGTGTCTAAGAATTGTATTCCTAAAGACTCCTTATGGAAGCTATTGCTTTATTTTTCCTAAAAGCAATTAATTTGTTGTCTGAAAAGTAGGAAAGAGACATTACTGTAACAAATTATGTAATTTTTGGAAACTAGTTATGGACAGTATTACAGCATTCTGTTGGCTCAGAGTTTGTGATGTTGGTGGAATTATTGCATTATTTTTTTTCTTTTTAATTGTTGTCTCTTTTCTGTCTTCTTCATTGGCCCTGACTCCAGGAATATAAAACTGAGCAGGCTAATGAATCTTAAGAACTGGGACGTCGGATGGTCTTTGATGCCCTGAATGTTGAGTTCTTCATGGTTTGAAGCATGTCTGATTGCAATTGCCATAGGTACAGTTTCCTCCATTTAATGGGAAGAATATTATTAGTGGCCCCAGGAATGTTTCTCTTTGGGGAGGCTTGCTCCATTTTTAACACCACTATTTTTTAAGAAACATATTTTCTTTTTATAATAGGATTTCCCCCTTCATTTTTCTAGCTTACATGCCTCAAGTTAAAACAGACCACTTAAAATACAACTATTTAAATTCAGGTTCAAATGTTCTGCTGGGAATAAAATATATGACCACATTTCATAAATACAATTTATATGTTCCATAGAGCCTTCATATCACAGAGTTCTTGAATACTGCTCATTTTTCTCTGACTTTCTCTTCCTGTTAACTTCTCTCCTCTGCCCTCCCCTTTCCTAATCCTCTCCCCTACCCTATTCTCCTCTCATCTCCCTCAACCTCCTCTCCTTTCCTCCCCTCTCCTTTTCACTCATTTTATCCCCCATATCTCAGATACCTTGCAGAAACTCAGCTGAATAACAAAAGATCTGGACTTATCTGGTAGTTGAGGAAAATAATATCCCTGAAGACTGGAAATAAGATTCAGGAATGACATCTTTATGTGTTAAACTGTTATAATCAAAACCAGAATAATTAGACAAATATACTTTAATTTAGGATTTTTATACTTGGCTATTTTATAAGTTATAAAACTCATATAAAAATGTCAGCCTCTTTATTATTCAAAGTCATTATCTCTCATTTGTAAAGTTAGAATTGTTTTTGTGGAAAGTATTTAAAGAGTTTGTGAAGATCAAGCAGAATCATGGTTGGTATCTATTACAGAACATTCGTGATAAAAGGAAATACATTTGGGAGTCAGGAATGGATAAGACATCTTGACTGGTAATGTGGATTGGTTTAAATCCAGCTCAATTTCCACATAATGTGATTTCAAATATTTCAATTCTGCTCTTCTCATGGCTCTGAAAGATGAATTTCATTACTTTGCCTCTCTATGAGAAGTGCAACTTGCTTCCAAATCATGGTTCAGAGACTCATAGTCATATAGAACAGTAATTCAAATCTCTCACCAAAGGTATATGATCTGTTAGTTTGTTTATGACCTGATGCCAAAGCTGTTTGCCAGCCAACAGGGGCAGTCATTTTTGTTTAATTTTCTAATTTTAATCAAGGCCACTTAACAGAGTAAGAAGCCAAGGCATTACTAATGAGCAGTGATAGCTGATAGCCATTTTAATACACAGAGGAGAGTAACAGCCCCTTTAGACATTTCAATAATCAGTATAAGTTTAGTAATATAAAATGTGAGAGGAACAAAGAATGATTGGAGTTGTGGACACTGAAATGTTGATGATATCTAAGAATATCTAGCTCAGTTAGTGTATCTCCATATATTATTTTTTGGATTGAGAGACTTTTAAAATTCAAAGAAAATCTTGTAATAAAATAGACACAAATGGAGCATGCCATAGCTAAAACAAGATTCATGTTCATGCTAATGAAGATATATTTACTTCATTTAATTGTCTACTTCTTTTCATGTATTCAGCAGTTTCACATCATAGTCCTCAAGTAAATAATAATGAATATTCATTTTGAAACCAAAAGCTACTCGGACAACTCACAAAATAACTTGCAAGATACAACGTTTTGAAAGGCTGACTTACACTTTCTCCTCCTCACTGGCACAACGACATTGTAAGCAGAGTATCTCTAAACATTTGTAGTAGTGACTCAACATAATTATGAAATTTTGGGCAATATGTACTAAGGGACTGAGTTAAAAAGCACAGAGTAAAATCATCAAAAGTTTTGATTGTCCATGATTACTTAAAATAATTTAAATATAGGATTCTGAGGACTTTATCATAAAAAGTATTCTGCGAAACAACTGCTTAAGGTGAAAAGAAAACTTAATCTTCAACTACAGTTGTTTTTGTGATCTTTGTTGATAAATTTTGATTCAAGAACTCCTGCATGATGTTCAGTAGTCATTCTTGATTTCTTTTGAGCTTGCTTATTGTTGGTTGTTGTTGTTGTACAACTTATGTTCTAGAGTTATGTTTGTAATAAAATTTGAGGATTGTGTTGGCTTGAGACTGAATGGCTGGGGAAGTGGACAGTTATTTCATGACTCTTGAGGTAAATTGCAATCTAGATATTACCTCACTAAAGAATAGCTCACGACTTAGTTTCTTGGAAGGAAAATATGATATGCTAGCCCCTTAAATCTGGAAGATTTCAAACTGAAGTGTTATTAGTGCCATTTATTTGGTCATTTGAAATTCAACCACCTGCCACTCCACAGTTACAATTCCAAGTGGCTACTGTGTTTTGCTTCTGAAGGGGAAACTCAAGTAGAACATTCAAAGCTTATTTTGTGTAATCAGCTACGATGACTGGGTGATGATACTTCTTTCTCCTGCCAAGAATTATGATTTTCAGTCTTGAATCTATTTCAATGCAACTGATATTATGTTCCCCACTGTTAGAGATTTTAGTCTTATTCTTTAAAGCTGTTCTTCAGATACAATGGCAAATTTAAAATATTTACCTGAATGTGATCATCCATCTCTCCTATTATTTTGTACCTTTTAGTTCTCATTGTAGTAGATTAATCTTCACAGTAGTTTCTTTTTAGTGTGGCACTTTGTGCCAAAGATAAATAAAAAAGGTCCTTTCTATGGCTTTGGAGTATTTTCTTAGGTATATTATGATGACATTGAATGACTATCTTTGAAGATAGATTGACAATTGCAGTCCAAATTTCAGTCAAGCTTACGTGACTCAGTGTTACCAGTGATACCTGTAAATGAGCATTTGTTTTGAGCTAAGCACTACTTTAAGTGATCTCTCTTGGCATTGGTTAAGTGAATCTTATAGACCCAATGAAGCTTCATGCTAGTATTTGGTTATTTTTGCAAATAAAGTTTTATTGTAGCACATTTGTTCTCATGAACTTTTATCATTTGTAACTACTTTCCTGCTATGACAACAGCTGACTAGTACCAAGAGAAAGTGTAGCATACGAATAATAGAATATTGATGAGTACATAAAAAAATTTTCTTTTCCAACTACTATATTAAATTTTGATATCCTCAAAATTTCTGTAGAATATTATAGTTATAGTGGTTATAATGGTTATAGTAACCATTAATGTAAAGATGAAGAAATATGGGGTATGTGAACCTGGAATGTCCAAGGCCATACTTTTATTTAGTAGTAGACCAAAGACTGTTTCTATCACTGTTCATTTTTGTAACTCTGCAAATTGTGTCTTAAATGGGTAAATAATTCGAAAAATGGTAACTTGTGTTAAAGAAAACTGTCTGAGTGCTAAGATATTTTCTCCAAAGTGTGTGATTCCTTGTCTTCATGAAATTATATAGTCTTTAATATTAAATACTATTGATTGATTTTGGATTTCTATAGTGGTTTCTGTTGCAAAGAGTTTTCTGTTCTCTTGCTTTCATTTTTTTCTTGGTTATCCTTTTCCTTCCTCCAAATCCCTCATTAGTATCTCTCCCTACTCTTTCCCAAATTCATGACCTATTTTCCATCGATATATTCATATTCATATGAATATATTTCATAAACAACTTGTTGAGTCCATATAATAGTACATGTATGTATATATTTAGGGGTTACTGATTGGTCATGGACAGTCTTTTGATGTATTCTTCCCCTGGGAAAGAATGTCTTTCTTGCTACCATTTGCAAATAGTTGATTCTGTAGGACTGATGCCTTGTAGATTTTTCCTAGTCAAGTTGGGCAAGTTCATTTGTGTCTTCTTTAGTTCATGTTTAGGTAGTTATGCTGGTGTGATTTTATAAGTCTAGCTTTGGATGTTATCAGGAGTCTCACAGTAAGTCCCTGATCCTTTGACTCTTATACTCTTCTTACGGTCTTCTACAATGTTTCCCGAGTCTTATGTATGAGAGGACTGGTTTCCACATTTCCAGATCTTAATGGAATGAGGTTTTCTGTAGTAGTGTTTGTTAAAAAAGAAGTTTCCTTGACACTTATCTGTCTTCACAAGGACAAGTATATATAGTTTGTTGTTAGAGATTATATCAGTTTGGTAAAATAGTAATTATACATTCTTCCACAATAACCATGATTTCACTAGTACTGGGAAGTTAAAGGGAAACATTCTTGATGAGAGGTGAAAGCTACTTTTATCTGGGAGTATAAAGACAATGTTTGTAGATTATGTTTATGGATTATTCTGGTTAAGTAAAGGTTCTCTTCCAATATCCATGGCTTGGTAGAACTGAGAGGTTAACTAGTTTATCAGTACCAGGCACAGAAAACAGGAGGAATAGATTTCCCCAGGAAGAGCAAATCAAATGCTATCTAATATCAAATGGTGATACCTGTGAATATTCATACAAGAACTATCACCAGATGAAGAAGGTTATATGGTTATATTTAGGAATATATATATATATATATATATATATATATGTGTGTGTGTGTGTGTGTGTGTGTGTGTGTGTGTGTGTGTGTGTAATTTCACAACAATTTAAAAAGTACTGATGGTATTGAGAAATAGCAAGATGGGGCATATGGGAGGTTATAGAGTCAGTAAAGAGAAGGGCTACTCCAAATGACTTGACAGATTTGATGATCCTTTCTGGAGGGCCTCCCCCTCCCTGTGGAGTGAGTAGGGAATGGGATAGGAGAGGGGGTCAGGGGCATAGGAGATTGGGAGGGAGAGGAAACTAGGATCAATATGTAAAATAAAAAAGAGATGCTGTAATAATATTATTATAACCCAAAAGATTAACATAAGGAAAAAACTTTTAAAGGAATAAATCTTTGGCTAAATTTAAATTTCTAAAAGAAAAATTTACCTCAGTAACTAAAATACTTCTGCAATATTACTTTCTATAAATATCAGTTGAGAAAAGAATGTTATATGAATGATATATTATGTAGCTTTTATAATAGAAGCTTGAGTTGGCCTAAGATGAATAATATAAATTAAGGTGTTATAAAGTGGGTATATATTATCATGCATGTTCCTGTCTGTATATCAATATGAGATATGTTTGATAAGTGACAATAACTATGAAAGAGAAACTACAGTCTTGATATCTGAATGAAAACTGTAGATGATATTTCTGGCTTGTTGAGGAGGCCTCATAGACATCTCTGTAAGTCCCTTATACTCAGCACTTTGGCAGCTAAGCCTTTCCCACTAGTCATAGCTGGCTTACTACAGCAGCCATTACTTATGGGCCTCCATATTACAGGCTGGAAGAATGTTCTCCATCACTATTAGATCTGAGTTCCCATGGTAACTCTTGCTGTATACATTCAAATGAAACCATTATTCCTCTTCAAGATTATTTTTCCCTTTCTCCTCTTTAGGTTAACTTTTCTTTTCTTTATTATTATTTTTCTTATTTTACATATCAATCTAAGATCCCCCTCCCTCCCTCCATACCTCCCTTCCTCCCATGTTCCCCGAACCCTGTCACATCCCATTACCCACCTATATTACACAAAGAGGGTGATGCCTTCCAGGAAGAATCAATAAAATCTGTCAAATCATTGGAGTAGGAAATAGGCCTTCCCTCCTGTATCTTGGCTAAGGGAATATCCCTAAATGGGGAATGTACTCCCAAGGTCCTTTCTTGCACCAGGGATACATCCTGGTTCCACTGTCAGATGTCCCTTAGGCTGCCCAGGCCTTCTAACTGAGGCCCACATTCAGGGGGTCTGAGTTGGTACAATACTGGTTTCCCAGCTTTTAGTCTGGAGGTCCATTAGCTTTCCCTTGTTCAAGTCAGCTGTCTCTGTGGGTTTCTATAGCCTGGTCTTGTCCCCATTTTCTTATCACTCCTCCCTCTCTGCAAATGGATTCCAAAAGTAGAGCTAAGTGTTTAGTTGTGGGTTTCTGCTTCTTTTTCCATCAGCTACTATATGAGGGCTTTATGATGGCAGATAAGTTAGTCATCAATCTAATTATCAGGGAAGGCTATTTTGCTATTGCTCAGATTGTTAGTTGGGGTCATCCTGGAAGGTCTCTGGACATTTCTCTATAGTCAATTAGTTTTCTCTTCAAACCGATTATGGCTCCCTCTTTTATGGTCTCTCTCTCCTCTCTCTTTGTCTCTCTCTCTCTGTCTTCTATTCCTCCCCTGACTCAATCTTCCTAGTCCCATATGCTTTCCTCTCCTCCCTTTCTCTTTCTCCTAGTTCCCTCTCCCTCCACTCCCCCCCTCACTTCCCATGTGCTCTGGAGAGCTTGTCCCTTTCCCCTTCTATGAGGGAACTTATATGAATCTCTTAGAATCTAACTTATATTCTAGTTTCTCTGGCGGTGTGAATATAGGCTGGTGATCCTTTGCTCTAGGTCTAAAATCCATATATGAGTGAGTACATACCATGTTCCTCTTTTTGTGACTGGGTTACTTCATTCAGGATGGTTTAATTTCTTTCTTTATTTCTTCCTTGATCTAAGAGTTGTGCAATTGCACATTGTCCAGTTTTCTTGAAGTCATAGGTTTTCTCCATTTTGTTTTGTTGTTGAATTTCAACTTTAAAGCCTGGTGGTCTGGTAAGATACAGGGGACTATTCCTTTTTTTTTTTTTTTTTTTTTTTGGTATCCGTTGAGATTGCTTAATATATGCTCAACTTTAGAGAAGGTTCCATGTGGAGCAGAGAATTGTGTACATTCTTTTGTGTTTGGATGGAATGTTCTATTGATGTCTGTTAAACCCAATAGGGACATAACTTCTGTTTGTTCTTTTATTTCTTTATTAAGTTTCTGTCTGGTTGTCCTTTCTAGTGGTGAAAGTGGTGTGTTGAAGTCTCCCATTATGAGTGTGTGATGCCTTTATTGTATGGGGTTGTTTGGGCTGTCCTGGGTCTTTTATTTTTCCATATAAAGTTGAGTATTGTTTGTTCAAGGTCTGTGAAGAATTATGTTGGGATTTTGATAGGGATTGCATTCAATCTGTAGATTGCTTTTGGCAAACTTGCCATTTTTTATTATGTTTGTCCTACCTATCCAAGAGCATGGGAGATATTTCCATTTTCTGGTATCTATTATAATTTCTTTATTTAAAGACTCAAAGTCTCATTACATATGTCATTCCCTGTTTGTTCAGCATTACCCCAAGATATTTTATGTTGTTTGTGGCTATTGTAAAGGGTAATATTTCTCTGAATTCTTTCTCAGCCCCTTTATCTTTTGTGTATAATAGGGCTATTGATTTTTTTAATGTCAATCTTGTTATCTGTCACATTGGTGAAGGTGTTTATCAGCTGTTGGACTTCCCTGGTAGAGTTTTTGGATCACTTATGTAAACTCTCATATTTGCAAATAGTGAAAATTTGACTTCTTTCTTTCCAATTTGAATATCCTTGATCTTCTTTGGTTGTCTTACTAGTCTAACTCGAACTTCAAGAACAATATTAAAGAAATATGGAGACAGTGGGCAGCCTTGTCTTTTTCCTTGTTTTAGAGGAACCCTTGCCTTCCTGTTGCTTCTCCATTCCTGATTTGGCAGTGATACCCCAAAGTTCAAGCTTAGAAGGCCAGTATTAAAAGAAGTTCAGAAAACAGAGATCACTAGGAAAAGTGTTCTGTGTATCCGGAGCTCCACAGATTCATGCTACTCTCTGAATTGTCGCTTCTACCTTGGCCAGCAAGGAAACACGACCATGACTCTTCTTCAAGCAGTTTATTCAGGAAACTTGTACATCAGCTTTTGCCTCCCCCAGCCCCAGCAAGCCCTTAAATGTGCACTCATTGCCCAATCAGCTCATGCCACCTGCTGATCCCAGATAGGCCACAGAAGGAAGAAGCACACCAGATCCATCAACACTTCCAAATAAGGCTTGTTTACAGCTAAGCTCAGACTACCTGGCATCCAGCCAGGTGCCATCTTGAGGCTGTGGCTTCCCACACTGAATAACCAATATATGTTGCTATTAACAATATATACAATATTTGATATCTTATTATTATTATTTTTTCTTACTTTATATATCGATTCCTATTAATATTTTATATCTTTTTGTAGCACAAAAATCTATGTTCTATAGCTTGGGACCACCTTGAACTTTTGATTCTATTATATCCCTTTTTCAGCTCTGGGATTAAAAGCTTGTACTGCCTATACTCTTGGCTTTATGTGGCATACAAGGCCTCCTACATCCTAGGCAAGTACTTTTATCACTTGAGTTGCAACTCTAGTCCCATTTAAATAATTTAAATAATACTTCCTTGCCTGCATTTCCAGAGGAGTCTTCTCTTAACATTCCCATGCATCCATTTCAATCAATGATGTCAACTTTCTTGTAATTCAAACACTGTATATTACTCCTAGACTTTTCCCCACTAACGACTAAAACATATTCCATGGTATCCCTCCACCCCATTTTTGCTGTGTCTAATCTCCCAACTCTGGCAGAAATCCCAACACAAACACAGGCAGCATCTGTCAGTAGACCATGTAGACTGCCTGTGGATCTTATCCATTCTTTCTCTTACCCCTAGACCTAATCTTCAAGGTTGTCCCTAGTACTGTATCAGAACTACAGCACAGTATACCTTTATCCCTGTCCATGCCTCCTGTGGATCGCACGGACCATTGTTTTTGGCTTCCCTGTCCTTCAGCTTTCAACAATAGCAAGTACTTACCTTTAACACGGTAGTCAAACAGTCCAGTAAATCAGCCAATAAACATTAAACACTCTCTCTGAAATTCCAGTGAGAAAACAGAAGTTAAGAAACAAGATACAAACACTACAAACATAAAACCAGAATTCAGCACCCAGACTTATGATCAATTTATAGCCAGATGTGTAGATGTCAGCATAAGAACACAATATCAGTCAGGACAATGTGTTTCTTCTGGAGCCCAGGTAGAATACCACAGAAAACTCTGAATATTACAACATAATTGAAGCAGAGTAAAAGACCTTAAAACTAACTTTATGAAGATGATAGATGTCCTTAAAGAAAAAAATGATTATGAATAAATATTAATAAATCCCTGAAAGTAATTCAAAATGACACAAAAAAACTGTAAGAAGTCTAAAAATTCTTTCAAGAAAAAAAAAAAAGCCAAGAAAAATCAGTTTAAGGAAACAAATAAAACAGTTCAAAATCTGAAAATGGAAATAGAAGAAATAAAGAAAACACAAACTAAGGGTATTCCGGAAATTGAAAATTTAGGAATGTGAACAAGAATTATAGAGGCAAGTTTTATTAACAGACTACTTGTATTGGGAGAGACAATCTCAGGAATTGAAGATACTATAGAAGTGGATACATCAGTTAAAGAAAGTGTTTTAAAAAATTACTGACAAGAAATCCAGGAAATATGGGATACTATGAAAAGACCAAATATGACAATAATAGGAATAGAGGTTGGGAAAGAATCTCAGAAAATATTTTCAACAAAACAATAGAAGAAAATTTTCTTAGCCTAATGAAGTTACCTATACCTTGGAAACACATCCCCCATGGAGGGATAACTGCCTTAACCTAGAGACAAGAGAGAAACCCTAGTCCCTACTCCACATGACCTGTCAGATCTACATGACCCCAATGGATGGCATTCCCCTACATATGTAATTGAGGTGGGGGGATGGGAGGGGAGGGTGGTTAGGATGCATGTGAGAGGGCACAGAGTGTAAAAGTGAGGGAGGGAGGGAGGGAGAGAGAGGGAATTGGGATCGACATGTAAAATAATAAATTAAATAAAAAAAGAAGTTACCTATAAAGGTACAAGAGCTATAAAGAACACCAAATAGATTGAACCAGAAAAAAAACACCGATACCACATAATAATCAAAACACTAAACACATAGAATATTAACAGCTGCAAGGAAAAATGTCCAAGGAACATATAAAGACAGACTTATTAGAATTATACCTGATTTCTAAATGGAGACTAAATATCATAAGGGTGTGCAATAATGTGTCTAAGAGAACACAGATGTCTACCTACATTACTATATTGAGCAAAACTTTCAACCAGCATAGATGGAAAAAATAAAACATTCTCCAATAAAGTCAGATTTAAACAATATCTATCCACAAATCCAGCCATGGAGAAGATGCTAAATGGTAAACTCCAACACAATGTAGTTAATTATGTCTATGAAATCACAGGAAATAAATAATTTCATACCAGGAAAATCAAAAAAAAAAAAAAAAAGGGAAACACACAACTACAACTACCACCATCAAAAACAACATAGTAAGAGAAATTAACAATCATTTGCCATTGATACCTATCATAGCAATGAGTTTATTTCTCTCATGAAAAGGCAAATACTAAGAGAACTCGTGCGAATACAGGATCCACCCTCTTGCTGCATACAAGAAACAAACTATAACGTCAAGGATAGAGATTATCTAAGAGTAAGTATTGAAGAAAGATTTTCCAAGCAAATGCACTTAAGATGAAAGTTGATATAGCCATTCTAATTTCTAACAAAATAGACTTCAAACCAAAATCATTCAATAGAGATGGGAGAACACTTCAAACCCATCCACTTGGAAAAATACACCAAGAAAATCTTCAATCTTAACAATTGCTTTGAATACATGGGCACCCATGTTTGTATAAGAAAAACTATTGAAACTTAAAGCACACATCAACCCTCACACACCGAAAACAGGAGCCTTAAACACCCCACCCTCACCAAAGGATGGGTCATCCAAACAAAAACAAAACAAAGAAATACTGGAGCAAGCAGAAGTGATGAACCAAATGGACCTAACAGATATCTACAGAAAATTTCATACAAACATAATAAAGAAAATATACCTTCTTCTCAACACCTCACAGAACATTGTCAAAATGTCTCTTTGGATACAAGAATATTGAAATAACTTCCTGTATCCTGTTGCAATAAGTAGATTAAAGCTGGGGTATCTATCACAACAGAAGGGCTTACAAACTCATGGAAAATTAACAACTTTACTAAATGGAAAAAGGGTCAAGACAGAAATAAAGAAAGAAGTGGAAGTCTTTCTAGAATTCAAAGAAAAGGTGGCAAATTTATATGATGGATTATTACTCACCTGTTAAAAGCATGATATCATGATATGTGCAGGCAAATGCATAAAACTAGGAAAAAAATCATACCTTTACCCAGAAAGGTAAAAATGATATGCATACATTATTACAGGTAAAGTGGTGGTACATCGGGACAGGACCATGAGGGATCAAGAGTAGGAAGAGAAGAGAATGCAGAGAAAGACTGGAAGACTTTGGGAGGGGAACTTTGTGAAAACCTAGTGCAGTGGAAACTTACTGAAATCTGAGGGTGAGATTAGTGAGGACTTCTAGCAATAAAAATAAGGAGTCTGAACTGACCATCTTTGTAGCCAGGCAATGTTTCCTGTATTGTATTGGGATTGTATTAAGACAACTTTTTGGCCTAGGGGGTCCTGTGGAGATCCTCAAAGCACTGAGGCTTATGCTAGTACAGAGGGTCATTCTCTGAAAACTGGCCCCTTTGTCTCATTGCCTAGAACAACATCTACATAGCTCATTGAATGTAGACTGTTTGAGATAGTTTCTGCATGAAGCCTACAGCTATGTTCTAGTCTCCTTGATGCAGAAAAGTACAATGCAGGCTATTGAAAGAGAAACATGGACAACAACCAGCCAGAAAAACTTTGACTTACAATGTGTCCTGCCTACAAAGGCATGCTGAGCAATGGTCACAGAATTTGTAGGAGTGTCCAACTAGTGTATGGTTTTTGTTGAGGCCTGCTTCACAAGAGGAAGCCTATTCCTAACACAGCTTGTATGGCCAGGAATAGGAGACTAGATAGCCCACAACTGATCTAAAATAAATAAATAAATAAATAAATAAATAAATAAATAAATAAATACAAAGAGTTCATTAAATAATTTCCATTCTTATACTGGTTCCTTGTACTGCTCCTCCAGCAGGAGATGGGAGCTGGTGCAGAGACCCAGAACCAGGCATTATGTGGAGAGTCTAAATTACAGGTCTTCATTGGTCCCTCCCTTCAAAGTTTGATGAATTCTGTGGAAGATGGGCAGAAAGATTGTAGTAGTAGAAGACAAAAGAACATCGCCAACCAAAAATCTACCCTGGGCTTAAATGGGCTCACAGAGTCTGATACAGCAAGCATGGGGCTTATATGAGCCTGTACCATGTCTTCGGCATGTATATTATGACTTCTAGCTTGGTGTTTTTCATGGACTCCTAAAGTGGAAGCTCGTGTGTCTCTGACTCTTTTGCCTGATCATGTGGCTCTTACTCCTGATATGTTGCCTTGTCCAGCCTTGAATGAAGGCCTTTGACTTGTCTTATTTTATCTTGTTTTGTTGTGCTTGATTGCTTTGTAGAAGTCTGCTCCTTTCTGAAGGAGTGTTAGTGGATCTGGTGGAGAAGGGAGGCTTGGGAAGCAGAGAAGAATGGAGGAATGGGAAAATTTGGTTGGGATATATTTTAGGAAAAAATAATCTATTTTCATAATTTTTTTAAATAGTAAAAGTAAGATCAATGAAATGCCAGTTGTAGTGGTACACACTTATAATCCCAGAACTTTGAAGGCTGAAACAGGAGTATCAAAAAAAAAAAAAAAAAAAAAGAACAAACAAACTAACCAAAAAACCCAAATAGCAAGTCATACTGTTATGTTATTTCACACTTGTGAATTGTTGAGTGGTATTAGGTACTGTGATATTCTCATTAACTATATAAGCATATCCATTCCATCCAACAATTTTGAGTCATAAAAGCTATCATAGCCATCATTACAAATACTGAGGTAAAGTTTCAAAGTTCTATTACACAAAGTTTAGATCTGGAGATCTTATCCATAGAACTTCTGCTTCAGTATCCCTGGTTCTTTGCTTATTCTGCTACTTGTACACTTTTTGAAGAATATTTTCTTGGAGACTTAAATTTATTACTAGACAAATAAGGACTAAAAACCATCAGTTTATACACAGCTTGAATAATTAGTGAATGTAAAGTTCATAATGCTCAGCATATAATGAATCCTAAGCAGAAATTATTTTAGTGAATAGACTGTTCTTGGGCCTGATTATATGTGTTAGCTATGTGATGTTTTTTCCCCAAAATTCATATCTGACTGGTTGAAGGCAGATTAATCTTCTGACATATACCACATTGGGAATATTTATTTCTCAGAAAATACTAATAATCAGAATCAGAAGGTTACTTCTCCTAAGAATCACATGAATACAATATCTTATAAGTGAAGGAAACAAGAAAAAAGCATGTACACATTTTATATGCAAAAATACTATGTAAGGATAAGACTGTGAAAGTGTAATTCAAGTTCCTATATATTTATACATTTATAACATATAAAAAATCAACAGAGTAATTATTGGAGTAATTTATTCTGAGTATTTCAGAAATCAACAAAATAACATAAGCAATCACTAAGAACAACTTCCAAACTAAAATTCAATTCAAATTATCATAAAATTCTTGTAATAGATTTCCTTTGTATTTTTCATATGATGAACAGATTGCATGATAATATTTTAGTTATTTAGTATTTTTCCTTAGTTTTGAGAATTTTACAGTTGCATGCAATGAAATACAATTGTATCAGGGAAGGCCAGTTCAGACACCCTCTCTACTATTGCTACAAGTCTTAGCTCCTGTGGGAAGCCACAGCCCCAAGATGGCACCTAGCTGGATGCCAGGTTGTCTGAGCTTAGCTGTAAACAAGCCTTATTTGGAAGGGCTTGATGGATCTGGTGCGTTTCCTCCTTCTGTGGCCTATCCAGGATCACCAAGTGGCATGAGCTGATTGGGCAGTGAGCACACATTTAAGGGCTTGCTTGGGTCTGGGGGAGGCAGAAGCTGATGTACAAGTTTCCTGAATAAACTGCTTGAAGAAGAGTCATGGTCATGTTTCCTTGCTGGCTGAGGTAGACACGACAAGCTCTTGTCATTCTTGTGGAAATTTCCATAGCACCAGGTTTTTCCCTAACCCCATACTGGTCCTGTCTATCAAGATATTTCTTTCATTGCTTTCCCAATCTGTGTCTGCCCCTTAATTATCACATTCCCTCATATTCTCAACACCCTCTGCTTCCCTTTACTACTTCCTTTCAACTCCAGTTTACCCAGGAGATCTTATCTAATTCCCCTTCCCAGGGCAATCCATGTGTGCCTCTTAGGGTACTCCTTGTTACCTAGCTTCTCTGGTTATCTTTTGCTTTACATCTAATATCCACTTACAAGTGAGTACACATTATGTTTGCCTTCCTGAGTCTGGGTTACCTCACTCAGGATACTTTTTTATAGTTCCATTCATTTGTCCACAAATTTTATGATGCCATTGTTTCTTACAGCTGAGTAATACTCAGTTATATAAATATGAATACCCCAGATATCATCATAGAGTATTCATCCAGTAATTAATGGAACCAAAGGAAGAGATCCCCAACCAAGCATCAGGCCAAATTCTGAGAATATAATCAAAAAAGGGGGAGGAAATATATGAACAAGGGAATTCAAGATCATGGTGGAGAAATCTACAGAGACAACTGAACCAAGCTCTTGGAAACTCATAAACTCTAGACCAACAGATGTGGAGCCTCCACGGAACTGAAGTAGGCCCTCTTTAAGTGGGAGACAGTTGTGAAGACTGCACTATCTGAAGGGTCCCGGATAGTAGGCCAGGATCTATTCCTGGTACCCGAATTAGCTTGTTGAAGCCCATTCCCTGTGGTGGGGTATTATGCTCTGCTTTAGTGCGGGGGACATAGGGATGGCCCTGCACAAACTTAAGGTACCAAGCTTTGTTGACTCCTCATGGGAGCCCTTCCCCATTGGGAGGAGTGGATTGGGTAGGCAGGGGTGGGGGAGTGAAGGGGTAGAAGGAGGGTTGGGATGGAGAACTGTGGTTGGAATGTAAAATGAAATTTAAAAAAGAAATATAATTATATCTGCATCCCTTTTCCACCTCTAACCCCTTTTATATCTCGCAGGCATGCCAGATATCAATTTCATATCTTTTATTTTTGGGCAGCTCAAAGAAGTTGAGTTAGTGCTGCACATATGTTCATTGGTCTGGAGCCATCATGAGAGCATGAGAAACCTACAATAATCACACACTCAGAATAGAACGATTCTTCCTTCCCAGTACTAAGAATTGCCAATATCTACTCAGAAGAGGCAAACAAGGGAATCACCCATCACTCTGGGAATTTGGTTGGCTTACTCTTGTAGTAGTGTTCTGCACGTAACCATGTCCTGCTTCAGGGAGTCTGCCTCTCTACTCTTATTTGTATCTTTAATCTACTATTCCTTACCTAACTTGACACATCTGTATCTGTGAAACTGAAAAAAATAAATCCATGCAAGAAAGGAACATACGAAGTGAATTAGTAGCTCACAAAATAGGAGAAACTTACTGCCAACTCTCTATCCAACAGATCAGTATCTAGAACATACAAAGACCTAAATGTTTTAAACCAATCCATTTAAAAAATGGGCTGAGCATAGGAAATTTTCAATGAAATAAATGTAAATGTCTGGGAAATATTTTTTGAAGTGCTCAATATCTTTAACCACTAGAAAACTGCAAGTTTAAACTATAATCATGTAATCTAATTTATACAATGTGATATGTCATAAATCCAACTTGATACTTATTAGCATAAATTGACAATATTTACTACATGATGAATGGGAAATATATAGTCTTATCATGAACTGCCCATTAATCTCTTTACCACTTTCTGATTCTTCTTATAACACACCTTGCTTTTCTAGGGCACTTGAGATTTTTTAAAATGTAAAGAAATTCAGGATTTATTTTCTTGTAGTATCTTATCTATTGTCAGTTTTAAGCTCTGACCAATTAGTAGTCCATCTACATAGCTTTTTTTGACCCTGAATTATAAATTTCAAATAATCAGCACTTTAGAAATAGCATATCCTTGCTTTAGTACATGATGCAAATTTCAATTAATACTTCAAGTTTTGCACCATATATTTACTTCTTAGAATATTTCTATTTTTAACTCATTCCTAGTTAAGTTCTTCCTAGTTGCCAGTCGCACTTTCCCCTGCCTATTTTAAATTGCAGACAGTTATATACATAAAAATAGTAAAATAAGCTGAACTGTTCTGTATTCTAGACTTTATAGATACTGTGATTATGAAAGTTAAAGTTGACCTTGGAAACATACTACCTAATGTGTCTGAAACTCATGTCAAATGTCAAATCTTGTTTTGGCTAAAGTTCCTCTAAGATTATCCATTAGTCCAATATCCCCTCTGAGCTATACTTCTCTGGCATTTATGATGGATTCATCCCGGGCTTTTAGTCTGTTAAACTGGATTTTTTTTTAAATTTTATTGTTTTATTTCATTTTATATAACAAAATCCAATTAAATGAAAACAAACATTTATACACAATGTTTGGGAATTTGGGCATCGTTCTTTCCAAACTACTTCCTGCTGGTAAGGGGCGCTGCCATGGGGGATTCAAAGAAGACTCAGAAATCCTGGCTGTAGTCTATAGGGCTGCTTTGTCCAGCTGTTTTGAAAGTAGGATCACCTTATACTCTGTTTCAGGTGGTCTGGCGTGATCAAACCACATTAGTCTAGAAGGAATCCACAACTTTTCATTTTCTGTGGAAACAAAAATAGAAATCCTTTTACCCAGTAACTTGTACTTCAACTTAAATTTTGGAGTCAAAGCATTTTTTTTAATTTAATTTATTATTTTACATGTCGATCCCAGTTCCCTCTCCTTCTTTCCCTCCTTCCCACCCAGCCCTTCCTCCCTCCTTCCCTCCCTTCTACCCTATCTGCCCTCTCACATGCACTCTAACCACCCTCCCTCCCATCCCCCCACCCCAATTCCATATGTAGGGGAATGCCATCCAGTTGGGGTCATGTAGATCTGACAGGGCATGTGAAGTAGGGACTAGGGCTTCTCTCCTGTCTCCATGGGGGATATGTTCGTAAAGTCCTTTTGTGCACCAGGGATACATCCTGGCTCCACTGTCTGAGGTCTCTTAGACTACTCAGTCCTTCTGGCTGAGACCCATATTCAGGGGGGCCTGAGTCAGTCCCATTCTGGCTTCCCAGCTATCTGTCTAATGGCCATTAGCTCCTCCTTGTTCAGGTAAGCTGTCTGTATGTGTTTCTGCCACCTGGTCTTGTCCTCTCCATCTGCATCTGGGTTCTAGTTGGACTCAGTGTTTTTGTATGGGTGTTTGATCCTGTTTTCAACAGGCATTAGTTGAGGGCTCCATGGAGAAGTTAGTTATTGATCTCACTCTCCGGGAAGGGCATTTATGATAGTCTTTCCACGGAAGCTCAAATTGTTAGTTGGGAGCATTTTGTAGTTCTCTAGACCTTTCTTTGTGTTCATTTTATCTTCAAACCAATATTGGCTCCCTCTTTTATGTTCTCTCTCTCTCTGTGTCTCTGTCTCTGTCTCTCTCTTTCCTATCTTCTATTCCTAACCAGGCTCAATCTTCCTGGACGCACATGTTTTCCTTTCCTCCCCCTCATTTTCTCCTACTTCTCTCTCCATTCGCTGCCCCCCCCACTTCACCTGAGCTCTGGGGGACTTGTCCCTTCCCAGTACTGTGAGGGACTTTATATGAATCTCTTAGAATATACCTTGTATCCTAGTTCCTCTGGTGATGTGAATTATAGGCCGGTGATCCTTTGCTCTAGTTCTAAAATCCATATATGAGTGAGTACATACTGTGTTCCTCTTTTTGTGACTGGGTTACCTCATTCAGGATGGTTTCTTCAAGTGCCATCCACTTGCCTGCGAATTTCAAGATACCATTATTTTTTTCTGCAGAGTAGTATTCCATTGTGTAGATGTGCCACATCTTCATTAACCATTCTTCAATTGAGGGGCATCTAGGTTGCTTCCAGGTTCTTGCTATTACAAATAGTGCTGCTATGAACATAGTTGAACAGATGTCTTTGTTGCATGGATGTGAATCCTTTGGGTATATGCCTAAGAGGGGGATTGCCGGGTCCTGTGGTAAACTAATTCCCATTTTCCTGAGGAACCGCAATACTGATCTCCAAAATGGCTGTATGAGTTTGCACTCCCACCAGCAGTGGAGGAGTGTTCCCCTTTCTCCACATCCTCTCCAACATAAGTCATCACTGGTGTTTCTAATTTTAGCCATTCTGGCAGGAGTAAGATGGTATCTCAAAGTTGTTTTGATTTGCCTTTCCCTGATAGCTAAGGATGTGGAGTATTTTCTTAAGTGTCTTTCAGCATTTTTGATTTCCTCCATTGAGAATTCTTTCTTCAGTTCTGTACCCCACTTTTGAATAGGGTTATTTGGTGTTTTGTTGACTAGTTTCTTGATTTCTTTGTATATTTTGGAGATCAGACCTTTGTCGGATATAGGATTGGTGAAAATCTTTTCCCAGTCTGTGGGCTGCTGTTTGGTCTTGTCAACTGTGTCCTTTGCCTTACAGAAGCTTCTAAGTTTGAAGAGGTCCCATTTATTAATTGTTTCTTTCAGTGTCTGTGCCCCTGGAGTTATGTTCAAGAAGCGGTCTCCTATACCAATTTGTTCAAGGGTACCTCCTACTTTCTCTTCTAAGAGGTTCAATGTGGCTAGATTGATGTTGAGGTCTTTGATCCATTTGGACTTGAGTTTTGTGCATGGCGACAGACATGGGTCTATCTGCAGTCTTCTACACACCCTCATCTAATTGTGCCAGCATCATTTGTTGAAGATGCTGTCCTTGCCCCATCGTATAATTTTAGCAGTTTTGTCGAAAATCAGGTGTTCATAGGTGCTTGGATTAATATCAGGATTTTCAATTTGATTTCATTGGTCTACCTGTCTATGTTTATGCTTAAACTGGATTTTATCCATGGCTGCCTTTTAGACTTGGTTGTGGTCCTTCAATTCAAGGTACACACCTGTCCTCCATTGCAGGATTTTACAATGTTTAAATATTTTTTCATTGACTAGGTTTCAACATCATCACATTCTCTGAAAATTACAGTCTACCCTACCATGTTTTAAATTCTTCCCATAATCTGTCTAGTTGCATTCTATGTAAGTAGGGATATTAAATTGATAATTTAAGGGTTTCCCCAAATATGTTTTTCTCAGTACCACAACTGTGTAAATTTGAAAATACAATGTCCATAATTGAAATGAGGCATGTCAAAAATAATCATCATGAAAAGTAAATGAAGGTGGTATTACAAGCATTAGAAAGCAAGATTAAAAGATTAATCCTGTGAGAAGACATTATCTTTTATAATGTCTCTTTTCAATCCTATGAATACTTACCTTTGAGTAACCCATATCAGCCCTTCTCTATATGTTGAATATTTTCCTCTGGTTAGCAATACAGGAGGATGAAATGTTGGACAAATGTAGATAAATGCTTCTTTACAACAGAGCTGGGCAACTGTGAAATTGGCTGCTGTGTATACATAAATTTCACAGCTGCGTACAGCCTCTTGATGATTGCACATCCATGGTTCATATAATACCTGACTAGGGGTTTTTGGTCCAGTGGGTAACATAAATGCATTTGAGAAAAGCCACTTACATATTTTATATATAAGACAAATGGTTGCAGTATTTTAATGTAGCTTTATTAATGGTCATAGAGAAAATGAATTTCTTCCATTTCTAAATTTGACTATTGGTTCTGCAGACTAGCTAATCACAATGGGTGAGCTATATATTAAATAATTATTATATTTAACGAAAAATTACATTAGGTAGGTGTGACATGAATTATTCATTTACAAAATTTTCATTCCTCTATATACATATATTTAATGTTAAATACTTGAGGACAGTTTATAACTGAAAGGAATTTAAATTTATTCAATATCAAATAACATTTCTTAGAAAAAATAATAAACAAGAGTAATAATTTAATTAGTCTTTTGCCATAATTGACATTTTTATCGGTTTTGTGCCCTCAGAACTCACAGTAATAGAGTTATATGTTTAACTCAGGCACTTGCATGTTGACAGGTACTTAAATGAATAAATCTCAAGTGCTGAATTGTTGTGCTGATGGATAACCTTATACATTCTCTTCATATATGACACAACATATCCTCTGGTATTCACACACAAAAAGGGTGGTGAACACACAAGGTATTTGAATGCATAGTAATGATTTTTCTTAACAAGACTCTGGGTATAATGTTTTCACCTTTTGTTTTTTATACCACCAGGTCAAGACAAGTCTTCCCAAATTCCATCAGTAGTTTTCATTTTCAACTTTTATTTGTAATCTGTCTGTCTATTTGATAAGTGGGGAGTGCTGGCTGACTCACTTTTACTTTCTGTAATTATTGAGATGTCTGGAAATATGTCTTTCTTCTATGATAAAGTGTGCTATTTCTGTGCTACCTACCACTTAACAGTATTTCTGTTTTTATAATTCTTACTGAGGCTTCTCATATGCTTTATATCCCATCACTTCATTTATTTCTCTTCTAGTGTCTCATTCATCTAATGTGAGTCATATATGCAGAGAAGTTGGACCCTGTGGTACTGCCTGCCTTAATGTCTTCCATGTATATGCACTAATGTAAACCACACAGAGAGGTATGCAGACATAATATGAGTGGAAGAGCAGCAAAAGTAATAGGAAGAAGAGGTGGAGCAAAGCTGGTTTTGTGACATGGGTGGATTATTAGAATATGTAGGAGAGATCAATGTGATTGACACTAGAGTAGATCATTCACATGAGCACAAGCTTCATAAGCTTGATCAAACAGCTTTCTTTTTTTTTTTTTTTTATCTTCTTTATGTTTTTTAACAAAATACCTAAAATTGTCTGGAATACATAATGCATGATTTTTTCTTTGAAATTTGAAGCAATTTAGGGACAGTGTGATATCTCCCAGCTATATCTCCAGCACCATACATTGATGTTATGTTTCCTATAACTCTTAAAAATTTCACTAAAATTGAGGAGCAAAGAGAATTGACTTTTATTCACTAAGGAATATGGTTTGGCATTGATTCGTTTCTGAGAATTTAAGTTTTAGTCATCTATATTAGATTTAGTTAAAACAATAGCCTTAGTTATCCCTATAGACATCCCACAGAGATTTATCTGTCAGTACAAACTTTTCTTAAATTCAAGAATTGTGTCAATCACATGAATAATAAGCGTGAAAATGGAGTTCCTACTGAGTGTCATGAACTCCCTTAGCTTTCATTAAAGCCCATGGCAGGCTACAAGCAATGCAAGGGCATTGAAGTATGAAACTTTAATCAAGAATCTTCCATTTCACTTTAAATCTAATGAAATTCAATGATCTTTCTGGAAAGAATTGATAAATATCATCAGAAATCATTTTTTAAAGATAATATTGTTAGAGCTATGAATAGAACATTGTCTCATATTTCCCAAAATGTCTTCTGAGATATCAGCAGTCACATATTGAATTCAAAAAGAATTTAGTCATCAAATGAAAACATTAATTAGCAGGAAATAAACTATGTATTGTAGTGATTTCTTTTTCAAGATTTGTGTATGAATCTAAGTAAACAACATACTTTCCTTTAAGTTAATCTTTAAAAAATCAATTGTGTAGACTGAGGACATTGGAATAAAACTCTCAGATTCACAAACATATTAGAACCTCGTGAAAGAAAAAAAAAAAGTGCTAAATTCCTGCCTACAGTCGTTTTTCTCTTCAGTATTCTGGTCAGGGAAAGCCCTTTGTACAGTTTTGCATTACACAAGCTTATTTCCAGATGAATCTTGTTGCTGCCACCACAAATGTGTGAATTATATTAGGTTATTAGAAAAATTGGTATTAAACTCCTACAATTTAATATGTTGTGTCTCCAGATATTTTGATATTTTCAAAACTTCAAATATATTCCCAATCAGTAAGATAACATTATAAAATAATATCTATTACTTTTTTCTAAAATTATTTTATCTGTCATTCTCTTATTTCTCTTACCAAATTAGGATACTATATTCCATTTAGCAGGATGGTAATATGGAATTCTAGGATTTCTAAAATGTACCAGAAGCTCATACAGTCTAATAAAACAAAACTGATCAATTAAAACAAGAAATATATCTTAATGAAATTTCTTCAAAGTAGACTTATAATTGGATGACAGATAAACAAAAGCAATGCTATAAATTTTAATCAAATTGATATGGTGGGGCACATCTATTAATATAGCCATTATAAAGTGAACCAACAACAATAAATAAATACAATTGGGGATATAAATGAAAGGAAAATTGCTGTTATAACCATGACAATCATGCCGTTATGTCCAAGTGGATGATACTATAAGATCAGTATATAGCACAGAAGTTACACAGATGGCTAAAACTATACATGGACTTTCTCTATTAATATTCTTCCAGGCACTGTAGAAGAACATTCTGTGAATGTGAAAGCTAAGCTGCATGGAACAAGCTTCCATATTTCATAAAGTTTAATTTCTCTATATCATTCAACTGAGATATATGATGTCTTCAACAAAAGGGTCTTACAGTATAGTTCTGATAGCCATTCAATATCATTTTGGCACAAACCTATGTTGCTTGAGCAGAGAAAGGAAGCTTTAGTGATTGGCTGACCCAACAGCTATGGATGGTGCCTTATATCAACTGTCACTGTGATGTTTGATTAATAAAATATGGTTTCTGGGAACAGTATTGACCGCTGCTGCTGGGGTTTTCCCTTCCAAAGCACTTTTCTTATCACCTTAACAATTAAGTAATTATTTTTACTCCTTGCCCAACAAATTGGGCATTGATGCTTTCAGTTTTTACATTATGGAAATGTTTAGAATTTATTTATAATAGTGTCCAATTCAAAAATTTACCATTATGTGATATTCAAATATTTATAAAGAGTTTTAGACTAAATCAGAAGAACTAACTCATATTTTCATTTAAAATTCAAATTACTATGTATTAAGATAGCAATTTTATGACTGTATAATGTATTAAAATAATGTTTCATTTAATATCAAATATTTTGTCCAATATTCATATTTCAAAACAGCTTTTACATGATCAAGTAATATAATATATAATGTAAGTACATCAGGCTATTAAGTTGTATATAGGAAAATACTTGTTGAACTATTATGCATTATTCCTTTTCTGTTAAACAAAACTGTATTTTCCCTCATAGTTCACCTCTTATGAGTCTTCCTCAGAAGTTATGAGGAATTGCAGTTTACCTAGGAAATTGTACCCATAAGAAATTATCACACAATGAAATATTTATTTTGTTTACTTAGCATGATAACAAATATCATGGTCATCAAATATTGCTACCTGAAATTGAAATGTGGATTAGCCATTAATGGTTATACACTGAGCATCAATATGGGTTACATGATAAGGGATCACATTGATCACAATCCTTTGGAAAAGTATAAATGTGCATTGGATATCATTTTCCCTAAAGTTTTGTTCTTTGTATCTAAAAATGTGAAACTGAACATTTGGGGAAAGCACAGTAATGGCTGGATATCAATAGAAATCAAATGTAAAAACACAGGCTGGATTCCCCTTACCTCATGGAGGGATTTAATCTGCCAAAATTTATGCTTCAGATTTCTCAACATTGAGTGGCTACATTTAAGTTGTTGTAATCTACTGAGAGTTGTTAGTCGAATCCAGCATATTTATTGAAGCAGGGTCTCTTGATGAACTTGGATCTTGACAATTTCACAAGTCTAGGTAGCCCGCTTGATCCAGAAAAGCACTTTCTCTGCCTCTGAAGTACTAGTATTACAGTAGCCTACCATACCTGCTAGGCATTTACATTGGTTTTGGGGACTCAAACCCCAATCCTCGCACTCACATGACAAGTATTTTATCAACTAAGCCATCTTGCTTGGTGTTAATTTTTAACAGCACAAAATATAAAACTACTGAACTCTAGTTAATTGTCTTTATCTTGGAAGGTCTACAATTTTTTTCTGAATTTTCATTTTTAAAAAAATCACAGCAATATAGCACAGAAGACACTAAAATGGATACATGGGGAGAGAGATTAGAGGGAGGTACAAGGATCAGATATTTGTTTTAAACATTACAAAGTTTCAGGTCAACAAAAGTATAGACTGGGCATGTATATACATGGCAAGATCTTTGGAACTAAAGAAGTTCAAGCATGGCCACAGTTATTCACAAATTTCTTTCACATCAAACAAAGCATCTGAGACATTTTTAAAAGCTCACTTAATACTCTATCTAAATACTTATATGTAATTTGGGTAACCACTTAGAAAATATTAAATTGTAGTTGCACTTTGAAGATTTAGATGAATAGTGATCCTTGTGATTTCTTCTTCAATCTTCTTCCTAAACTCGTGGCTTGACTTCCCGCAGTGAAGTTGAAGTCAAGTGTAAACCAAATAAATTCTCTTCTCTACATTGCTTTTGGGCAGGGAGTTTTCTCACATCAAAAAGAAGGAAACTATAAAGAAGCCTGATAACCAACTACTTTCCCCAAAGCCCACTAGCCAATAGTCTAGTGTTTCTCAACACCTTCTCAATATAAAGCCAAGGATCTTCTCCAACTTCATGCTTTCGAAGAACATTAAAGCAATATTTTTAATAAAATAATATTAAAGGTAACAAAAGATTTTTTCACAGAAATCTACATATCCTCATGTGATATTTTCCATATCTTTGACAAACCATCTGAAGACAATCATCTCAGGTGGAAAGATTTATATTGCTTTCTGGTTGATTAATCCTACTGCCTTCATCTGAAGTGAAGCAATAACCCTTATTTGGAAGCATGTGACGAAAAATAGTTACTCACTCCAGAGCAGCTGGAAGGAAGAGCGCCTTCTTCAAGAGCACACCTGGAGTTACCTAACTACTTTAATTAAGTCCCTTCTGTTAGCTATGACACTACATCCCATCCAGACTGGAGACTGGGTCTTAATATATGGACATTTGGGGAAAATGTACCTTCCATATAATAAGCTTCTATTGAAATTTATGGGAAAGAAGTATAGACAATTGAAATAAGATTTATAATATCCATTAAGCTATAGGGAACATTCCAGGCATTGTCAACTTAAAACTGAGTATAAAGAAATTAAGGAATCCTAACAAGTCTCTGTAATTTAAAACATTTTCATAGCTAATAAATGATACTGAACTGTTCCAATAATACCATGAAAACAAATATCTTCTACTTATGTTTAAATGCAAACAACAAATTAAAATGCATGATACTTAAACCATAAAGCACTTGAGTAATTTTTCCATTGTCTAATGAAGCCTAATGATTAATGTTTTCTAAATGCTTTAAAATTAACTTTTAATTCAATATTTGAGGTATTGATTTTGTGTTCCATATATCTCTAATAACTAAAGCAGTATTTACTATTTCTGAGAGCGCCAACAAAATCCTGATCTTTGTGAAAATTTCTCTGCTTTTTCTCTTTTACAGCCTCCTTCTTAGCCTTGCCATCATAGGCTGAAATTCTCCATGAACATTTACTTGAGTTTAATCACTGATGAAACACTCACTGTCAATTGCCCTCTAGTTATTCTTGTATGACATATGAAGTGCTTTCCCTTTGCCATTATGTATGATGACTTTTCATGATTAAAGAAGTCATCTAGTAATACAAATATTTCTGTCATTCAAAAACTGAATTATCTCACAGGTAACACACATTATGTGAACACATTTACAGAAATAGAGTTACAGATTCTAGGAAACTCTCTTGGTATAGGTGCCTAATTGGCTTGCATGAATGTGGCTGGCCATAGGGAATTGTACAGGGAAATGATAGCTGGCCAGGCCACTCTGACCCCTGCCCTTCACAAAGCTTACTTTTCTTTATGCCCTGAGGTTTAAATAGAATCCACCGAGACCATCCATAAGCACATAAAAGTCCTAATTAAGTAAAAAATTCCCCATATTAAAGTTATTTATATTTCAGTTGCAAACTGTAGTATAAAATTTACTTTAAGAATGTAATGTCTCATACCATTTTTATGTACATTTTATGAAAATATGAGAACATTAAAATTTCAAAACAGTTTTATGAAGTTTTGTGTTATTGATGTTTGGGTTATTTTTTCCTTTGGTTGTTGTGGTCTGCCAGGGCCCAGTATCTTGAGTGTTAATTATCTCATGACTTAGTGGTTTGTGCTGTATTGCCTGAATAATCAACAGTTATTAAGAATATTTTCTCTGAGTCAGACTTCTGACAACAATAAACTTGATATACTTTCCAATTTAATGCTACACAAGAGTTAATTATTAGAAGTAATAATTTTAGAAAAATAAACAATATAAATAATGCAATTGCTTTCTTTATTGGCTTTCATTTGATATCAGATGATAACTATTAAGAGCTGACACCATGTTAGGCTCCAGAGTTAAACTTTGAGGAAGCATCTTCCTTCTGGAGGCATCTCTTCCCCTCCTTCCTCCTAGGCCATCTATCAGTTCCCTGTCACACTAATGAGGAAACCTTCTCTCTTTATGCACAGCAGGACAATTTTAATTCATTGTTAATTCTTGTCCTGTGGGAGATGAAGATCCCACAACAGATATAATGCTTCTTAATAGGTTAGTTAGCTTGATAATAGAAAACAGCATAGAGATTAAACACTCCAGATTAATGATTTTGTAAATGATAGGTAGGTAGTCATAATTTTGAAAAGCCTGAAAAGTTGTGTATTTTATTGCCAGAACACAACAAGACAACACAGTATAACCAATATTCATTGAGTAATTACGTTCCCAGTTTTTAACACAAAGTTATACATTTGCCTCTAACATGTTGAATTAGATTTCACAATTACTACTCCAAAAACTACATATGAAATTCTGATATGATTTGTATGCTAGTTGAGTGTAAATTGGGAATTTTCTAAGTTATTTGAATTTTATTGACAGATAAGTTTTATTTAATATCAAAAGGTGTTGGTAAGGCTGTATAAGATATTTTGTTCATAGAGAGATTTAACCATTATATACATTAAGAAAACCAAAACACCATAATTTTTGCATCTAAATATATATTTTGGATTACTATTTCTTTTATAAAAGATAGTTTAAAGCAAATAAAATTATGACAAAATGTACATTAAAGTTAGAAATTATCTATAAAATATTTTAAAGCTCAAAGTACCATGGGAAGCCTTAATTAAATTTCATGTAAAATGAATGTTTGATTATCTATTTCTAAGATTACTAACATGAATCTTATGTCAGTGAAATGCCTTCAGAGAAAGCATGGAGATGTGGGTTTGGTTTCCAGAGGCACACAGAGACAGCTGACCTAAACCCATGGAAGCTCACAGAATCTGGATCAACAGATAGGTAGCCTGCATGGGATTAACCTAGGCCCTCTGCGTGGAGGCTATGATTGTATAGCTTGGTCTGTTAGTGGGGCTTCTAGCAGTGAGTCAGGACCTGTGCCTCGCACTTGAACTGCCTTTTGGGAACTTATTCTTTATGCTGGGATTCTTCACCCAGCCTTGACACAGGAGTCAGCTTGGCCCTGCCTCCACTTGATGTGCCATGCTTTGTCCGATGTGAGGCCTGACCATTTCTAAATGAAGAAAGTGGAGTGGATGGGGGATAGATAGGAGGTAGGGGGAGGGAAAAGGAACAGAGGAGGAAGGGGAAACTGTGGTCAGTATGTAAAATAAATGAAAAAAATTAATTAAAAAAATACAGACAACACAAAGTTCTCTCTCTCTCTCTCTCTCTCTCTCTCTCTCTCTCTCTCTCTTTCTGTCTCTGTCATCCTACTTCTATTCCAGTCTTCTCAAATCTAGACTGAGGTCAGTTACTGTAATTTACAATTTACTTCTTTAATATTTGTTTTCCAATTCAAAATTTAAGCAAATCTTAATGATTCACTGAAAGAAATTGAAAGCCTAATGTATAAAAACATAAATATCATAAATATATTTAATTATTACCATGTTGCCTACTATAGCTTTTTGAAATTAGATTTATCTAAAATTTTTATGATGATAATATTTGATGCAACTAGAGACTAAATGAATATTCATTTGTCAGGCATTTTTATTAATACGCAATATTAATTTTTCATTACTTTAATGATTTTGTATCTTTATGAATCAAACAATGATTCAGCACTGGGGTTTTCTCAAATTTATGAAAGTACTTTTGCAATGAATCTGAGAATACAAAAGTCAGAAAAGGAGTGAGGAAGCAACTGTAAGAGTTTTTTTTTTTTTTTTTTTTTTTTTTTTTTTAAGAATTGTTACCTTTTCAAGAATCTCATACTTTTAACCATGAGATTAAAAATATGGTCTACCTGTGACCATCTTTATATAAATATATATATATTAATTTTTATTTTACATATCGATCCCAGTTCCCTCTTCCTCCCTCCCTTTCTCACTCTCCCTCCCTCTTTCCAACTAGCCTGGAGTTGGTGGAGCTCACCTTTAATCCCAGTACTCGGCAGGCAGAGGCAGGTGAATCTCTGTGAGTTCAAGACCAGCCTGGTCTACAGAGCGAGTTCCAGGACTGGCTCCAAAACAATACAGAGAAACCCTGTCTCAAAAACAAGAAAAACAAACAAAAACAAAAAGTAAGATGATCACAGGTAACATACTACTACTACTACTATTATTATTGCTATTATCATTATTATTATCATTATTATATTTCTAAACAATGACCAATAAATGTTGATATTGGTTGGTGTTCTAATTTGTAAGTTAATTTTGATTACCTGGTTTTACATATGCATATACATATGTATAACATTTTTTGGTTTTTTGAAACAAGGTTTCTCTGTGTAAAAGCTCTGGCTGTCCTGCAACTCACTCTGTAGACCAGTCTGACCTCGAACTCACTGAGATCCTCCTGCCTCTACCTCCCAAGTGCTGGAATTAAAAGTGTGTGTCACTACTGCCCAGCTCTAGTTATATTTTTTACTTCAAAGATCTTTGAGATTAGTGAGGGTTGTGGAACAAAGTCTAGGCAGGAAGGGAACATGACAGATGTGATCCTAGAATTTACAGCCCTGAAGACAACTTGCTAAAGCTGAAAATGAGGACAAATGAAAGGCTAAGAAAGTGAGCAATGTCCTCCCAGGGACCCTAGAGAGTAAGTATGTGAGTCCAATCCTGCCAAGACTCCCTGCTAAATACTCAACAGTGTCAGTGAAATTCCACACAAAGAATATGGATAAGCTAAAAGCAGACTGGCCTTCACAGGAGCTAAAGCCCAGACCTGAATTACCTCAAGATCTGAAAGGAATAAGATTTTCCATCCAGATGAGATATCTTAGAGAAGCTAAAGGAAATCTTGCCCAGAAAAAAGGAAACATGCAAAAGCCTCAGATTATCTTTAAAATTCTTCATGAACAATACCTGGCACTCTATGAAGAAGACAGAAGAGAAGGAAGGAGGGAGAGGAGGAGAAAGAAAGGCAATTATAAGGAGATTATCTGCCTGAAAATCCTGGGGGAAAAACAATAAAACAAATTCAAAATAAATAAATAAATAAAAATATGGTCTATTTAAATGATGAAATTTTACTGGGCTATAAAAAAGAATGCAATTATGTGGTCTATAAGAACATATGTGACCTCAGGATGATGTCAAGTAAATTAAACTATGTACACACTTCGAAACAGACGAGATAAATGTGACAAAATTACATTATATACATTAAAGCAAACGCCACAATGAAATTCCTTGACTTTCACAGTTAATTTATGTTAATTTTTAAAAAGAGGTTATTGCTATGAAACATTTAATTCTTCTAACAGTGTAGAAGAAATCAAAGGAAATTATAAACCTAAGTTTGAAATTAAGACAATTAAAAAAATTTTGTGGTTATTTGAGGAAGGATCTCACTCTGTAGACCAGGCATGCTATTTAGTTAGATCATGTTAGCTTGAATTCATGGCCATCCTCTTGCCTCTGCTCTCCAAATATTGGAATTACTAGCATACACCAGTCTGCTTAGCATAATTAATGAGTGTCTTACGGACTAGAATAAAGGTGTTGAACTGCTCTAGGAGAATTCTTAACAGTGGAAAATAACAGTAAATTTTGCTTCAAGATTAATTTTGCCTAAGGTACAAGAAGTAGACTAACCTATCAAGGTCATTTTCTTACAATCTTTAAATAACTAAATGGAATCAAAATTAAATGCCTGCTATGACTTGCAATATATCAGTGCACTGACCTAGGCTCTGTAACTTAATATCTGTGAGTACTAATCTATTTTAACTAGATGGGAACAGAAAAATGAATTGCAAAACATGTTAATGAGATCAAAGATTTCTATATATACTGCATGTTTCCAAGACCCAGAGGTCAAAGTCCCAGAAGGGAGAAGGAATGGGAGGGGGAGTGAAAAGGAGTGCCAGTCAGTTTAGCTGTTCAACACTGAAACTAAATTTTACATGACCGTGTATGTGATGAGAATATACATTATAGGGAGAGCTTTATTCTGTAGGTCATTATAAATGAACAAAGTTGCATTTTATCTGAATAAAGAGTTTATTTCCTTATTATGACTCAGCAGTGGCCATTTCCAATTATAAAAATCATCATCTGAATACCAGTGATGATTAATTGAAACTATGATCATTATACAGGAGTCAGTTCCAATGGCTTTGATTTAATTCCTTCACATTGGTTATCAAGAACTTTAAAAGTGTGCAGTTCTCTACTCTAAGACACTACATGTATCCAGATATGAAAAGAAGAATGAAATTTCAAACTTTGGAGATGAATTTGTAATAGATATATTAATTAATATGAGATTTCACATTTTGCTATACACACCTTGTGATGGTATTCTAGGAATGATTTAATTTATTATTTTAGTAAGTTGGTGGCTGCAATCAGTTTATTGTCTAAATATATTAATCAGGGTATAATTGATTTTGTGAAGTTATTGGGAAGGGCAAGTCCAAACAATACCCAAGTGAATATTTATGCCTTAGTTTGTTCAGTGTGTTCTTTGTGAAAGTAGGTATGCAGTGTGTGTGTGCTGCATGTGAGTGTATCTATGTATATGGTTATATGTGTGTGCATGTACATGGAGGTATTTGTGTGGTGTGTAAAAAGTATATAAATGTGCATGTGTATATGCACAAACAATGTACACTTTAACCAATAACAATGTATTCTGTCAACTGTTCAGTTTGTTCCTTATCTTAATTTTTAAATTCACCACAGGATATCTGCTTCAATAATGTACTTTTTCTGATACAAATTTCCAATTACTCAAAAAGAGACTCCATTTCTTCCACTAGTTATACTCCCCCACTATCCCATTCATAGCCCTTCCCTTTATTCTTTGAGTACAACAGTAAATCTCCCAATTCTGATAGTCAGATTGTCACTCACAGATGTTTCTGTTTTATAATTTCTGTGACTGATTGTGTTCTCTGTGACAGATGCTACCCTTAACATTTATATCTGATCATTCGTGCAATTTTTCTAGGTAGAGCATTTCTGTTTTTAATCTAAAGTAGAAAACTGAGAAATAATAGTTCTCAAATAACTGAGTAATGGCTCAGCTAGTAACAACCAGGTTCCAGAAATTGGCACTCAGACTCTAATTCCTTGCCTCTATTGCTTGTACTACACACATTCCTGCATACTGACTCATTGAAGACATGGCTAACTTATATCAATAGAAGTATCAGAAGATAAAATTTGTTGTTATCTTGGCCCTGAGTTCTAGAGAACCTAGTAAAATATAATTACTGATATCATGCATTTAGTGTAGTACCTACAAAAGCTACCCTCAGTTGTCTTCTAAGGATAGCTTGGGCATGACATCCATTTGTTTTTCTTATTGAGCTATTTTCAGGGATTTCTTTCTATCTTCCCACTGGTGCTTCATACACAGAATGGACGTTCCAACCCACCAGATTCTTTTACTTAAACTCTTGAGAAATACTTTTGGTCTCCAGTGGAGCTTCTCAGGGGCTAGCAGGGCTAGCAGGGACCTATGCAAACCTATTCTATTGCTCTTTTTATTTTATTTTATTATTTTATTTTATATAACAAAGTCCAATTAAATGAAAACAAACATTTATACACAATGTTTGGGAATTTGGGCATCGTTCTTTCCAAACTACTTCCTGCTGGTAAGGGGCGCTGCCATGGGGGATTCAAAGAAGACTCAGAAATCCTGGCTGTAGTCTATAGGGCTGCTTTGTCCAGCTGTTTTGAAAGTAGGATCACCTTATACTCTGTTTCAGGCGGTCTGGCGTGATCAAACCACATTAGTCTGGAAGGAATCCACATCTTTTCATTTTCTGTGGAAACAAAAATAGAAATCCTTTTCCCCATTAACTTGTACTTCAACTTAAATTTTGGAGTCAAAGCATTTTTTTTAATTTAATTTATTATTTTACATGTCGATCCCAGTTCCCTCTCCTTCCCTCCCTCCTTCCCCCCCCCAGCCCTTCTTCCCTCCTTCCCTCGCTTCTACCCTATCTGCCCTCTCACATGCACTCTAACCACCCTCCCTCCCATCCCCCCACCCCAATTCCATATGTAGGGGAATGCCATCCAGTTGGGGTCATGTAGACCTGACAGGGCATGTGAAGTAGGGTAGGGCTTCTCTCCTGTCTCCATGGGGGATATGTTCGCAAAGTCCTTTTGTGCACCAGGGATACATCCTGGCTCCACTGTCTGAGGTCTCTTAGACTGCTCAGTCCTTCTGGCTGAGACCCATATTCAGGGGGGCTGGAGTCAGTCCCATTCTGGCTTCCCAGCTATCAGTCTAATGGCCATTAGCTCCTCCTTGTTCAGGTAAGCTGTCTGTATGTGTTTCTGCCACCTGGTCTTGTCCTCTCCATCTGCATCTGGGTTCTAGTTCGACTCAGTGTTTATGTATAGGTGTTTGATCCTGTTTTCAACAGGCATTAGTTGAGGGTTCCATGGAGAAGTTAGTTGTTGATCTAACTCTCCAGGAAGGGCATTTATGATAGCCTTTCCACGGAAGCTGAGATTGTTAGTTGGGAGCAGTCTTGTATTTCTCTAGACCTTTCTTGCGTTCAATTTTATCTTCAAACCAATATTGGCTCCCTCTTTTATGTTCTCTCTCTCTGTGTCTCTGTCTCTCTCTTTCCTATCTTCTATTCCTAACCAGGCTCATTCTTCCTGGTCGCACATGTTTTCTTTTCCTCCCCCTCATTTTCTCCTACTTCTCTCTCCATTCGCTGCCCCCCCCCCACTTCACCTGAGCTCTGGGGGACTTGTCCCTTCCCAGTTCTGTGAGGGACTTTATATGAATCTCTTAGAATACAACTTGTATCCTAGTTCCTCTGGTGATGTGAATTATAGGCTGGTGATCATTTGATCTAGTTCTAAAATCCATATATGAGTGAGTACATACTGTGTTCCTCTTTTTGTGACTTGGGTACCTCTTTCAGGATGGTTTCTTCAAGTGTCATCCACTTGCCTGAGAATTTCAAGATACCATTATTTTTTTCTGCAGAGTAGTATTCCATTGTGTAGATGTGCCACATCTTCATTAACCATTCTTCAATTGAGGGCCATCTAGGTTGCTTCCAGGTTCTTGCTATTACAAATAGTGCTGCTATGAACATAGTTGAACAGATGTCTTTGTTGCATGGATGTGAATCCTTTGGGTATATGCCTAAGAGGGGGATTGCCGGGTCCTGTGGTAAACTAATTCCCATTTTCCTGAGGAACCGCCACATTGATCTCTGCTAGGGGCTGAGGAGGCATCGCCATTTCAAGATGAGGCCCACTTCTGTAGGCAAGTGGTAAACAACTCCATTTAAGTCTTGGAGTCATCTGGGTTTGTGCCTGCAAGAGTACGCATGCACGTGAACGCCCTCTGTCTCAGGCCAATCCTGAGGCTTGGTGGCTCTGCAGACTGGCCTATACCTATCAGGATCTTCCCCGTGTCCTTGGTCCCTTTATAAGCAGCTCGCTTGGCTTGCTCAGGGCCCTTCAGCTCCTGCTCTCCCTCAACCAATGTGCTCCAATAAAGTGTGACTCAAGAAGGATTCTCGCTGGCTGAGGGGCTCGCTGCAGATCTCCAAAATGGCTATATGAGTTTGCACTCCCAACTGCAGTGTTCCACTTTCTACACATCTTCTCCAACATAAGTCATCACTAGTGTCTATTGCTCTTTTTCTAAGCCAACCTATCATTTTATCTGGTCAGTTTGGCTATCTTGTACTAGCAGTAAATACATTCATTTATGTCCCTCATAATTCAGATCTCACTGTTTAAAACTTTCTTTTAATTCAGCAAGTGTTTGTATAGTAACACTATTGTGGAAATCTTAAAAAAATTGTGTATGTTGATTGATTTATCTTCTTACCACTTTCACTGATAATATAGCTTTTCCTATTCTTTCTCCAGTTACATTCAATGTCTCACTAAATGCTTATTTCATTACTTTAATTTTGCCTTAACTGAAGTATTCAATAGGATTCTTTTAAGTTACTATTGCTTTGCTTGTTTTCCATATCCTAATAAAGATTAACCAATTTCTTTCTGTTATCTGTATAGGAAGGATTTGCATGGAAGGAAATTAAGATTTTTTTTCTCCCATAATAATCTATGAATATTAGAGAAAAATATCATCTTGATTTTGTTAAGATAAGTGTTTATACTTATAAATGAATGATATCAGCATGTTAGAGGAATGCCTGCCCAGTGATTGAGTTAAAAGGCCATGGTATCCTGACTGTGCAAAGGTAGCATAGTCACTTGTTCCTTAATTAGGGACTAGAATGAATGGCTAAATGAGGATTCAACTGTCTCTTATTTCTAATTAGTGAAATTGACCTTCCTATACAGAGGTGGAAATTTAAAAATAAGAGGAGAATACCCTATGAAGCTTTAATCTCTTAGTTCAATTTTTTTTTAACAAATCCCCTATTAGACACAAAACTTAAAACATAAACAATAGATTTTGGTTGGGGTGACATCGAAGAATAAAGAAACCTCCAAATGTTTTGTGAATATATATGTTGTACCAGCCAGAACAAGATACTTTGTCAAATCTTTAGCTGAAATGCTCTAACAACTGATGATTCGTTGAATTTTGTGAGGACTCTTTTAAATGAGCACTGGGGTGACACCCTATATCTGGCTTAAACTGGTGACTTTCTCTCAGTACACTAGCACTTACAGAAGATCCCAAATTCCTGCAATTAAGGGAAGATGTGTCTAAGGCACAACAAACTTTTGAGATGAAAGGAAGAAAAAAGTAAAATAAAGAAAATGTTTATCTTCACCTTTTTCTAAATTTATGCTGTCCATAATATCTTTAAGAGCAATGGCATATGTTCAGTCATGTGGGAGACTGACTGATGGTTGGCTGAATATACAGATATATTAAAGTGTTCAAGTCTGTCACTTGGAAAGGGTACATTTGTACTGTCACTTAACATCCTAATTACCTACTGGGCTTTGTCTGAAATGAGTGTGTAGAAAACTAATCAATCATTAACCTAAATGAAAATTTTTCTGGTTTCCAAGTATGTTAACAAAGAACACTTTTTTTTGCATTAAATTCTGTTTGATTGTAGCTTTTCCCCTTTCTTGTCAACAAACTATAATTTTTTGCTAGCAATGAATAAACCCATAATCTATCTTGTAGTTGTCTCACAGCTCATTACATGCTATGGGTCAATCTGGGAAGTTGCCTCAGGTGACATTAGAAACATTGAATGCAAAGAAAATCATTTTGTATTGCAGAGATCAGAGTCTGAGAAATGAGACCTCTCACCTTTCTTCATATCAGTAGCTAGAATGAAATTATGACCAGACCAATTGTAATATAACTCATAATCCTTGTTTGGGGGCTTTAAATTACAACATTCTGTATAAGTGAAATATATGCAAACACAGTTTTAGAATAGCTAAGGAATAAGATTTGCAAGATGGTCAGACTTCTAGCACACTTGCCATTTCTTAATTATTATCGGTGTAATTCCATAATACTACAGTTTTTGCAAAGCCTTGTCAATATTTCATGACGACTGGGAATTGGAAATTTACAATGACACTCAGGCATTCTTTCAGGGGTTAACTCATCCCCCTGATGACCTAATCATCATAGCTATGTATCATAAGTTTCTTTCTATCAATGCTAATATCCATTTAAGTTTTTGGTTCAGAGACTACATGTGTAATATTTTGTTGTCTTCTGTGCACAATATCTCTTTCCAGAAAAAAAAATTCACAATTTGTTTTGTAAATGGCAATCTGTCATTCTTATGCCAGTTAACAGGAAGTTTGCTGTGGCTAGGCTATTGTGTGGAAATATTTTTGAAGAATAAAAATTAGTGGAAAGACAGTATCCAGAATTCACAATGCAAAAACGATGTATATTGAATTCATAATTTCATGTAAAGAAGCTAAGCCATAATTCATTCTGCTATACAGCCATGAGACAGATCATAATCTATACAGATGATAGCAGTTTGTACAACATATTATGCAATTGGTTTGTTTGCATATTCTTTGAATGGAATTAAAGATTTATATAATTATATTACCATGAGAGAATTATCATTACTTACTTGAATGTCAGAGGAGAGGATGTTCATTTGACTTTGGTTTTATGAGTCCAGAGAAGAAGATCTTGGATTTTTTAAAAAATGTGTCTAGAAGAAACAACATAATAATTTCCTGAAGCCTGGAACAATAAATTGGGAGACCCATGGTGCCTAAAAACTTTTGCCTAATGATGGCTTTTTCAAAGGCTAAAATCCATAATCTTAATTCTATAAATATATCAAGATGTTACCTGTCTTTAAGTCTATGCCATGTCACGGTAGTAGTCCACATTGCCTAAGATTTGCTGGAAAATACCTCTGCCCCTGTTCTTTCTTGGTCACTGTGCCCCACAGATGAGAGGTAGTAATTCTTCTCCCTTAGCCAGCTCCATGATCAAGAGGATTCTGTATCCACTCCAGGACTTTGGTCAACAAGATAATTTTGGGGTGATTGAGTGTCATCATGAGGTCCACCTCTGATATAATTGAGTGGCATTACTGCTGCTTCTTAATCAGCTAAACCCCAGCCACTGGAGAACCTGTCAGGTACTCTTGGGCCAGCCTTACGTTATGTTTCACCCATGGTCTATGGTCTTCAGGATATTATAAGACTGGAAATAGTCACAGGGTTGTGGTCAGTTTAAATAGATTTGTAGTTAACAAGACAACTCAGGTTGCACTTCAAGTGAAAGAATAATAAGAAAGGAAAGTAAAAGGAAACCTAAAAATGAAAAATAAAGCAAAAAATAAATAAGCCAGAGAATCATAAGAAATCAAAAATAAGAAAACAAAATTAAAACCCAACTTAACCAAAGACTAGAAATTCAATTTCAGTGTCAATCCTATAGGAAAAACAACCTTCAGGAAATCCAACAAACCAGCACAAATGAAGTACTACTGGTCAACAGTACATGGGTCTTATTCTAGTCAGTAAGATATAACAATTCTTTTGTATAGCCAATAGGCATAGTAATCCACTGTGATACAGAGGGAAGGGGAAATTGATTTCTAATATGTGCTAGTAATCAGCTTTTATATATGAGAATAAAGATTTATACTAACTGTATCAAATATCTGAAGCCAAAGGAAAGTGATCATTAAAACATCTATATTTCAAATTTACCCGAACAAATGAAACATGTCCCAATGTTTAGATATATGCATTTCTGAAGTATAATTTGTACATTTTACTTTACCCTTAGTGAATACATAAAACTTGTGGATGTAACTCATTGGTGGAGATTATCAATCTCCTAGCCTCAATCTGCTGTACCACAAATGTCTAAGAATTTTTATGCTTCAAAGTTATACACACACACACACACACACACACACACACACACACACATATATATAAAGTTTATACATGAAGTAATATACCTAAGAATTTTATGCTTCAAAGTAATATATATGTGTGTATATATATATATATAGTTTATAAAATAAAACTATATATAGTGTATAATTTATATAAAATGCAAGTTCGTAGGAGAATGTTGTTATTACATATATATATGTATATATGTGTGTTTACATGTATATATATATGTATATATATATATATATATATATACACATATATCTTCTGGTATATGTGTATATATGTATACATCTTCCAATATAAACACATATTTTGCTTCTTTCTTTTATATTTGAATGACTCACTTGTGAAAGAATTTTTGAAACATTATCTCCCAAAATGCATTGCCTTACAAGTTTTTCATTATCAGATATAATTCATTTTAATATTTAGTGAATGCAACTTTACTCTCATTATGCTTTTCAAAGTCACTAATACACACTTTTAAGCAGGCCTTATGAAATATTAATAACACATCTTTTAATGTATTAGTATATAGTTTTCCAGGTCTTATTGGGAAGCCTCATCAGAAAGTATAATTTTAGTCACTTAATTACAGTGGCAATTTCATCATGTCCCATTTGTCTTTTGAGCATCTAGAGGACCTAATATACAGTGTTTTTGCTTGATATCATTAAAAAAGAGAGAGCAGGCTTGCTTCTGGGTACCTCTTAAGAACTCACTACTTTGCACCCAACTTGTGTCCTCCTGTCCTTGGTAATCGGTTGCTGAGTCTCAGGCTTGAAATGTATTCTCAGGATTTCCTTTCCACAAGCTGAGGCCTGGGAGAAAAGCTATGTGTCACCACCAACACAAACAAGATCGAATGTAAGAAAAAGCTCATTATAAGTCTTTCTAGAATAAACTGTGCCAGTCAGTGTATAGCTTTGAAATTGTATTTAGTTTTGAACACTTACTTTATGATATAGTAAGATGATTTGTGCAATGTAAATATGCTCACTGAAAACAAATGTTTTAATACAGTTCTGCCAAAAGTTAACACATTTTATAAAGTTATATTTAGATATTTTGATATATTCTTAGAAACTATCAATGGTAATAAGGAATCAAATACATTTTGAAATTCTATTTTTTTTGATATCTCACTTATGGAAAATGTAAAAGCAAAGACATCAACTTATGAATAAGAAGACTGCCTAAAAGCCATATTGGAATCAGTGACTGCTTAGTAATGGAAACACAGGACACAGTTGTGTTACATTATTTCATCAACTGCTTCTCTAGTCCTCAGAATATACTGATCAAGCCCAAGCCAACTTCCACTATCATAGTCTGGACTTGTTGCCAGGATTATTACCAATACCAGAATGTCTTCCCACTATAGTGAGCTTTTCCCCATTCTCCATTCTATCAGATTTAATGTATCTGGTTTTACGTTGAGGTATTTCATCCAGTGGACATGAGTTTTGTATAGGATGATAAATATGGATCTACTTGCATTCTTCTACATGCAAATATCCATTTTAACCAGCACAATTTCTTGTGGAAGTATTCTTCTTCCCAGTGTCTATTTCTGGCTTTTTTTTTAATCAAAAATCAGGTGCACACAGATGTGTGGATTTATATCTGGATCTTCTGTGTGATCCATTGATCAAGAAATCTGTTTTTGTATTTTTTTTATTCTTTTTATCTTTTTAGTTTTTGTAATCATTGTCACTCTTTCAATTAACATAATATTGCTGACTTCTATCTCTCTTGATCACTGAACAAATTTTTGTTTTGCAAATGTGATTGGAGAAATATTTCTGAAAATTAAGTCAAGGAAATTATATAAATAGACAAACAGCCCACTACAAGGAGCTCCAAGTGAGACTTGATTTAGAGCTGTTCAGATCTGTAATGAACTCTTATTCCAGGTTGGCTAATTCCAAGAGCATCCCAAGGGTTGATTCAAACCTACTAATTTTGTACTCCATAACTAATCATGTTTGCTCCTTAAATTGCCCATTGGTCCTCATTTTTTCTTTTCTGTTTTCTTTCCCATGGCATATCTAGACTCATGTGCTTGGCTTTCTTTTCAATAATTCCCCCTCTTTCTATGTGTGTCTGTCTTTCCTTTTTTAGCTCAGATATGAAGTTCTTCATTTATTAATATTTTCCTTTAACTTTTATGCAGTTTTGGTGTGTGTGTGTGTGTGTGTGTGTGTGTGTGTGTGTTTGTGTTCAAGGGGCACATGACATAGCATGCATGTGGAGATTGGAAAACAACTTTCAGAATACAGTTATCTACATTCACTTTCTGGGTCCCTGTTATCAAATGGATGTCATCAGGATTGGTGGCTCCTGCTTTCAGAACACAGGTATCTTAAACACATATGGTTTCATTTCGGCTATATTAGTAGTATGAAAGTCTACATTTTAAAGTATCTACTGATTGTAGAGAAGGAGTTTATTATGAGTTTTCTTTATGGAGTAGGGAATTAAATGTATTGTCTCATGTATTCTGTGCAAGAACTCTATCCAAGTTGTATTCTAAGCTCTATAATCAATTTTTAATCAAATTTTTATCCTTGTCCTAAGAAGTTTATAAATATTTCCAGCCTTCACTTTTTTCTCATCTTCTGAGCCAGGCCTTCATCACTGGAGAGTCAAGGGATGCCTTGTACAATTAACTAAACTCAAGACAATTTTCTGTTACTAGCACTTTCCTGCCAGCCAGTCCCAGAGCCGGTCCCAAATAACACACAGAGACACTGTATTAATTACAAAACTTTGGCCAGTTTACAACACTTCTTATTGGCTAGCTCTGTCTTAAAAATTAACCCATTTCTATCAATATAAGTGTTTCCATTCGGTCTTATCTTAATGGAGAGACTGTCTGGACCTCTTATTACTTTTGATCCTGCATTTCAACTCCTCTCTACTACATCTCCCAGAATCCTCCTTGTCTCCTAGTCTTGCCTATCTTGCATTCCTATTTGCCAACAATGCTTTATTCATTAACCAATAAGAGAAACATATTTACAGAATGACATCTCCCATCACTTTTCTTCTGGAATGTGGTGACTCAGGTCTCAGTTATCTTCAATCTATTCTCTGATAGCTTTAAGGAATCTTCCTATTGTTATAATTTTATAATTCATTCACCACCTGCAGGTGTTACTTTCTTGGAATGAACATGAAATGTAATTTTTCAAAAGTCCTAACAGTAGGGGGTAGGGCAAATATGTCTATTATCACAGCACTCAGAAGTTTATTGCAGAAGGATTGAGAGTTTGTGTGGCCTGGCTATTTAAAGTCATTCTGTCCTTTTAAAAATGCAAATTAAATTGAAGACAGGGAAGTGGAATTCTTAAAAAAAAATTCTTAGATAATTCCTAGGAAAGGAAGGAGAACTGTAACATATTTTAACAAGTTGAAGGTTTATATTTTTAAGTTGTTTTGCTTTTAGGGGAAAAATCAAGTTGTAAACATAAATACTCATAAAATGTTCTGCAATCCAGTTCAGTAAAACAGATTGATTTTTATCTGTAAATTGTTATTGACTGTGAAAAGCAGCCGGTTTGTGTTGCTGGAAATGAGACCACAGTGCACCAGGCTGAATAAACGTGCTGCCTGGTAAGCTTGTAGGGTGCTAAATTACGTTCAATTGGTGAGTAGTTTAATGATTTTTTTTCTCCCCTAAGATGTGAACAATTGAATGTGTCTCAAATGGTCTGTTTTACTGAGTCAAATTTGTAGGCAGAAAGCTTACAGGCCTCACAAAAAGAGAAGAGAAGTCATAAAAGTGATGAGGCGAAGCAGATATTTAAATGGCAAAAGTGATCTAATTTATCTGTGAGCGTTTAGGTGAAATTAATTCTTAAATGATTGATCATATTCTGTGACAGCAACTGTACCGTTCTCTATGCATGAGTTAGAGTCATTCATTATAAGAATTATAAACATGATCAATTACTTGGCTCTCTGACAAGTCAAGTCACACACACACACACACACACACACACACACACACACACACACACAATTAAAATTCATATCATTCCTGAAACATATACCCAAAAACAGAACATTCACCAGAATTGCCATGCATGATTCAGATAATGCATTTTAATATGACTCCATGAGGAATTCCCATTCACCCTTGGATTTTGAAGCCAATTACTGTAGGGCCAAAAAAAATGTACAGATTTAGAAAAGTCAGGTAGAGGCACATTACAACATTCACTGGAGAAAGCTGACTGACTATTCATACATCCAGCATTACAGAAGTCTTGAAAGTAGACAGTCACAAAAAAAAAAAAAAAAAAAAAAAAAACCACAAAAACAAAACAAAACAAAAAAAACAAAAAATCATTCAACTTTGCTATCAGGAATACAGTTTAATTGTGACAACAGATAAATATGCCATAAAATTGGTATCATGTATCCAGATGCACAGAGGGAGGACAAGACCAGGCTACAGAAACCCACAGAGACAGCTGATCTGAATAAAGAGGAGCTACTGTGAACCCAGTCTGATAGCTAGGACACCAGCATTGGACTGACTCAGACCGCCTGAATAGGGTCTCTGTTAGAAGACCTGAGAAGTCTAAGGGACCTCTGACAGTGGAACCAGGATGTATCCCTGATGCACAAAAAGACTTTGGAAGCACATTCTCCGTGGAGGGACACTCCCCTAACCTAGAGGCAGGAGCGAGGGCCTAGTCCCTACTCCAAAACACTTGAAAGATTTTGTTGATCCCTCCTGGAAGTCATCACCCTCCCTATGGAGTATGGGGTGGGGAATAGGATGGGAGGGTGGTCCTGGGGCATGGGAGGGAGAGAGGGAGGGATGGAGGGAGAGAGGGAATAGGGATCAATATGAAAAATAAGAAAAATAAAAAAAAAATAGGAAAAAAAAAAGAAATTGGTATCATGTGATGAATATACACATAAGCATTCCGGGATTTGGGCCTATTATATGGTACATGAATTCTCTTTAGTATAACACAGACACAAATCTTAAACAATATTTTTCGCAGTAGTAATAAGTCTGTGGTTTTAAATAGTAAAACAAGATAATTCATGAAAGCAAGTATGTGAAATGTTATAAAAAGAGATTTGAAAAATCTCAGAAGACAGACATTAAAACAGTCTTTTGTGAAAGTCAAGGCTATGCCATACCAATCCAGTAAAGAAAGAATGAGTTGTTGGAGGTGGAAGAAAGCGCAAGAATAATACATGATCGTGATTCATACTGTGAATTTCCTCTAGGACTTGGGAGCGGCATGAGGGTTTCTTTGGAACTTTTGGAGGCACAAAAGATTTGGATCTTCCTTCCTTCTTTCCTTCCTTCCTTCCTTCCTTCCTTCCTTCCTTCCTTCCTTCCTTCCTCCCTCCCTCTCTTCTCTGTCTCTGTCTCTCTCTTTCTCCTTTTCCAGAGGCAAAATTCATGGATGTCAGAGCTCCACACCTGGCTTCTGGCCACATTGTGGTTCCATGGGTATGCTTTCAATCCCAAGATCTCTTATTGCCATTGGAGTCCTTCAACTCTCAAATCAATCACAAGTGTCACTCAGGAAGCTTATTTGTAAATTATTTTCACCATTCAAGTAAGAATGTGGTTCCACTTTACCTTTTTCAATACCAGATTACTCTCATGTGTTGCAGATTGTGCTCTGTGTGTTTGTGTTATTTATTTTCCCTATCTGCTTACTGAAGTAACTTTAGACTTACTTAACAGGTACAGAAGCTAGCACTTACTGGATGTGACTAAGCGTCCTATGTTTTCTCCGATGCTCTAACATCTCTTCTAGTGTAACTTAAGCAACATTTTCTACAACATGGGAGGCAGAGTCATGTAATACATGCTTTATTTTTATAATGTCTATACTTGTCTTTCTACCTTGATGGAATGTTAAGAGGAAATTTGAATTTTGCTTTATATTAGTGATCTTAACTGGTAATTATAGTAGGTGGAAGTGTGTAAAAATAAACAAACAAATAAAAAAAACCAAAAAAGGATGGATAAGATAGTAACAGAATATGCATATGCAGTCCAGAAATATATTTATCTTTACAAGAATTTATTTTTAGCATGTCTAAGGCTCTATTTTGTAAAACTTGTATTTTCTACTTGTGATAGTGAATTACTTTTGAAGGTTGGGTGTGCTCTGGGGTGTAGCCCACCTACCAGGGGTTATATCACTAAAGAAATCTGACCCCCTTATTCCAGTACTTGTCAAAAGGCAATAGATCATTAGGTTGTAGTAAGATTTGGTGTGTCAATTCCTTTATTATACTCATATTATTATTTCTAGATTCATACATTATATAATTAAATTTAGAAACATGTATCTCTATTCCCTTAAGAATTGGGTATTCTCAATATCCTTGCTATGGTGAAAAGTAGCTATTTTCAATTTAGCAAACAATTATTGCTATATCTTTAAAAATTGATATATTTTTGTGCATACTTAAATATTTTTGCAAATAACTAATCAGGTAAGTATTATCACATTCCAAAAGTTAATACATGTTTTATGTGACTTAAATATATATATACTATTAGGCATGGCAAACAACATCTTTAACTGTGCTTTGTGTGAAACATATATGGCCTCCTGAATCAATGTTTCAACTTCTTCTGCTCTAGGTCAACATGTAGAAGGCTGTTATGATTTTACTAGTATTTGCATCTAAGGATTCTCTTGTCCTTTGCCTTCCAACTGGGTCACACAAAAAGTCGAGACATCCAGGGGAACCTGGAAGCAGAACAAAGCATGCAGCAGTGGCCACGGCCTCCATTCTTGCCCTGCCCCTCCATGCTCTGGTAGAGAGGTGAGTACTGCAGGCTCCCCAAGACCCCACATCCCCCTCTTTGAGTCCCCTAACCTGCAGCTGCCAGACCCTTCCTCCCACAGAATCCTCCAGGTGGACTAGGAGGAAGAACAAACAGCATCAGCCTCCATTTCTGTCTTGCCCCTTCAACCTTTGGTATAGAAGTGAGTACTGGGGGTGCCTCCAGCCACCCACCTCCCTCTCTTCAAGTCCTCTGACCTGTGGCTACCAGATCTTTCCTGCTACCAAATTCTGCAGAGGGACTTGGAGAGAGAACAGAGTATCCAACATCAACTGCCATTTCTGTCTTGCCCCTACACCCTCCACAAGAGAGAAGAGAATAGAGCCTTGAACCCATACCCACCAGAAGAGGGAGAGACCACATCTATATCCACTGGAAGAAGAGCTTGGAAGATGGCAGTATAATAATACACCCAACAACAGAAAGAATTATATGAAACTACCACCAAAGTCTAGCGATTCTATGCTAGCATGTCCTGAATATCACAACACAGATAAAGCAGAAGAGAATGACCTAGAAGGTAACTTCATGTAAATGATAGAGGCCCTCAAAGAGGATATGAAAAAATACATTAAAGAAATGGAAGAGGGTGAAGAAGTCCAGGTAAAGGTGCAAAAACATATTCAACAAAATCATAGAAGAAAACCTGAAAAAAGAACATGCCTAAAAAGTATAAGAAATTTACAGAACACCAAACATAATAGACCAATAGAAAAATTTCCCTTGCCACATAATAATAAAAACACCAAACATATATAAAAGAGGAAGAATATTAAGAGTAGCAAAGGAAAAAGGACAAATAACATATAAAAGCAGACCTATCAGAATTACACTTGACTTCTCCATTGAAATGCTGATAGCCAGAGGCCCTTAATACATGTTCTACAAACACTGAGAAACCTTGGATGCCAGCCCAGACAACTATACACAACAACAAAATTCTCAATCACTATAGATGGAGGAAACTAGATATTCCAAGACAAAACCATATTTACATAATACATATCCGCAAATTCAGCCCTACAGAAACCTCAGGAAGGAAAACTCCAACCCAAAGAACTTGACTATACTCACAAAAAGATAGGCAATAGATAATCCCAATTTACCAACAGCCAAAAGCAAAATGGGGGTAAATCTGTTCAGAATACCACCACCAACAACAAACAAGAATTAACAATAAATGATCCTTAATTTACCACAATATTAATGATATTAACTCATCTATAAAAAGACACAGGCTAGCAGAATACATACAAAGGCAGAATCCATCCTTCTGCTGCATACAAGAAACACATTTAAGCTTCATTGATAGACATTTCCTCAGGGTAAATGGTTGGGAAAAGAGATTCAAATCAAATGAACCCAAGAAGCAAGGAGGTTTAGCTATCTTAATATCCAACAAGTTAGACTTTAAACATAAATCAATCAAAAAAGATGAGTAAGGTCATTTCATATTCATACCAGGAAAAATCCATTAATACAAAGTATCAGTTCTGAACATCTGTTCCCCAAATACAAAGGCATCCACATTCATAAAATAAATGCTACTAAAACACAAAGCTCACATAAAACTTCACACACTCACAGTGGGAGACTTCAACACACCACTCTCACCCCTTAACAGGACCACCAGACAGAAATTTAAGAGAGAAACAAAAGACGCAACAGAACCTATGTTCCAAGTGAGTTTAACAGACATCTATAGAACATCCAAACACAGAAGATTATACCTTCATTTCAGCTCCACATGAAATATTCTCTAAAATCGACCACACACTAGGCAACATAACAAACCTCAACAGATTTAAAAAAAAATTTGAAATAGTCCCCTGTATTTTATCAGACCACCATGCTTTGAAGATCAAATTCAAAAACAACACAAAGTGCAAAGACCCTGAAAACTTATGGAAACTGAACAATGTGATATTGCACAATTCCTGGGTCAAAGAGGAAATATAGAAAGAAATGAAAGATTTCAAAGAATTCAATGATACTAAAGGCAAAACAGACCTTTAAAAGCAGTGCAATAAGACAACAAAAGGAGATCAAGGGGATACAAATTGGAAAGGAAGAAGTCTAACTTCTTTTTTGCCAATGATATGATAGATTACAAAAGTGACCTGAAAAACTCTATCAGCGACTCCTGCTGCTGATAAAAACCTTCAGCAAATTAGCAGGATAAAAAATTAACTAAAAAAAAAATCAGTAGCCATACTATATACAGAGGATAAAGGGTCTAAGAAAGAAATTAGAGAAGCATCACCTTTTACAATAGCCACAAACAACATAAAGTATCTTTGAGTAACAATAACCAAACAAGTAAACAAGACCAATATAGCTAGAACTTTGTGGATTTACAAAGAAATTAAAGAAGATTTCAGAAAATGGAAAGATCTCCCATGCTCTTGGATAGGTTGGATAAACAGAAAAATGGCAAACTTGCCAAAAGCATTTTAGAAATTGAATGGAATCTCCATGACAATCCCAGCACAATTCTTCACTGACCATGAAAGGATTATGCTCAACTTTATATCGATAAAAAAAAAGATGTATGATAGCCAAAACAACCCTGTATAATAAAAGAACTTCAGGAAGCATCACCATCCCCTACTTCAAGCTCTACTTTAGAGCTATAATCCTGAAAACAGCTTGGTATTGGCACAAAAATATACAGGTTGACCAATATAATGGAAAACACTGATATTAACCCACACGCCAATGAACACCTATTTTGACAAAACAGCTAAAATTTTACAATGGAAGCAGGAAAGTATCTTCAACAAATGGTGCTGGCACAACTAGATAATGGTTTGTAGAAGACCCATGTCTATTGCCATGCACAAAACTCAAGTCCAAATAGATCAAAGACCTCAACATGAACCCGGCCACTCTGAAATTCTTAGGAGAGAAAGTGGGAGGTACCCTTGAACAAGTTGGTATAGGCGACTTCTTGAACATAACACCAGTAGCACAGACACTGATATCAACAACTAATAATTGTGACCTCCTCTACTTAGAAGCTTCTATAAGGCAAAGGACACAGCCAACAAGACCAAATGGCAGCCCACAGACTGGTAAAGATCTTCACCAACTCCATATCTGACAAAGGACTACTGATCTCGAAAATATACAAAAGCCTCAAGAAACTAGTCACCAAAACACCGAACAACACTATTAAAATGTAGGATACAAAAGTGAATAGAGAATTCTCAATAGAGGAATCCAAAATGGCTGAAAGGCAATTAAGAATGTAATCAATATCCTTAGCTATCATGGAAATGCAAATCAAAACAACTCTGAAATGCCATCTTACCCCTGTCAGAATGGCTAAAATTAGAATCACCACTGACAACTTACACTGGACAGGATTTGGAGAAAGGGGAACAGTCCTCCACTGCTGATGAGTATGCAAACTTGTACAGACATTTAGGAGATCAGTATGTTGGTTCTTTGGAAAATAAGAATCAATCTACCATAGTACTTGGCAATTCCACTCTTAGGCATACCAAATGATCCACATCCATACAACAAAGACATCTGTTCAACATTGTTCATAGAGGCATTATTTGTAATAGAAAAAACCTGGAGGCAACCTAGATGCTCCTCAATTCAAGAATGAATAAAGAGGATGTGGCACATATACACAATGGAATACTTCTCAGCAGAAACAACATAAAAAAGAAAAAGAAAACAACAACAAACAAACAAAAACAATGGAATCTTGAAATTCACATGCAAATATATGAAACCTAAGAAACTATCCTGAGTGAGATACCCTAGTCACAAAAGGAAGAACTTTATATACACTCTCTCAAATATGGATTTTAAACATTGAACAAAGGATCACCTGCTTATAATTCACACCACCAGAGAATCTAATGTAGAATACAAGGTAGAATCTCAGAGATTCATACAAGATACCTCACAGAAAGGGAAAGGAACAAGAATTCCTAAGCATATTGGTAGTGGGGAGGCAATGAGTAGAGTGGGAGATAGAAGAAAGAGAAGGGTAGGAGAGAGCATGTGGGGCCAGGAAGATTGAGTCAGGAGACAAATATATGAGTGCAAAAAAACAAACAAACAAAACAAACATCAACAAAAAAACCTGATACCCTAATAGAGGAAGCTATTATAATACTATGGGTTTGAAGATAAAAGTGACTCTAGAGAAATATCCACAGACCTACAAGGATGACCCGAACTAATAATCTGAGCAGTAGTGGAAGGTCTACCTTAAATGCCCTTTCCTAATAATGAGATTGATAACTAACTTATTTTGCATCATAGAGCCCTAATCTAGTAGCTGATGAAAGCAGAAACAGACACCCACAGCTAAACACTGACCCAAACTCCTAGAATCCAATTGCAAAGAGGGAATAGTGATAAGAAAAGGGGTCAAGACCAGGCTACAGAAACTCACAGAGAAAGCTGACCTGAACAAGGAGGAGCTCATGAACCACCAGACTGACAGCTGGGAAACCAACATTGGACCAACAAAGACCCCCTGAACATGGGTCAGTTAGAAGGACTGGGCAGTCTAAGGGACCTCTGATAGTGAAACCAGGATATATCCCTGATGCACAAAAGGACTTTGGGGCACATTCCCCATGGAGGGATACTCCCTTAGCCTAGAGGCAGTAAGGAGAGTCTAGACCCACCTCCAAATGACTTGACTGATTTTGATGATCCCTCTTGGAAGGCATCACCTTCCCTATGGTTTGGAGGGGGTAGGATTTTAGGGGGTAGGGGCATGGTAGGGAGAGGGAACTGGGATCAATATATAAAATAAGAAAATATGATATATACATATATATACACATATATACGTATACATATATATACGTATATATACACACACATATACGTATATATACATATACGTATATACTATGTATATACGTATATATACAGATATATATATATATATATATATATATACATATATATAATCTGAGAGCTTATTATAGGAATCATCCAGCATGACAAAGTAGGCTGCATCCCAGGGATGCAAAGCTGGCTCAACATATGACAATCTACCACATAAACAAAATTAAAAAGAAAAACCATATGATCATCTCAGTAGATGCTGAAAACATTTGGCAAAATACAACACCCCTTCATGATGAAGGCCTTTAGATCAGAGATAACAGGAACATACCTAAATATAATAATAGCAATGTACAGTAAACCAATAGCTAGCATCAAACTAAATGGAGAGAAATTCCATGTGATTCATCTAAAATCAGGACCACGAGAAGGTTGTCCACTCTCTCCATATCTCTTCAATATTGTACTTGAAGTTCTAGCTATAGCAGTAAGACAACAAATGGAGATCAAGGGGATATAATTGAGGAAGGGAAAAGTCAAACTTTCACTATTTGCAGATGATATGACAGTTTACATAAATGACCAAAAAAAAAAAAAAAAAAAAAAACCAAACAGCTATTATACATCTTCATCAATTTGGCAGGAATCAAGATTAACTAAGAAAAATACTAGTACCTCTACAATATATGGACAATAAAGGAACTGAGAAAGAAATCAGAGAAATAATATCACCCTTTATAATATTCATGAACAATATAAAATATATTTGGGTAACACTAACCAAATAGTGAAAGACCTGTATAGCATGGACTTTGAGTCTTTAAATAAAGAAATGCAAGACAATACTAGAAAATGGAAAGATCTTCTATGCTCTTGGATAGGTAGGATCAACATAGTAAAAAAGGCAATCTTCCCAAAAGCAATCTATCAATTCCATGCAATCCCCATCAACATCCCTGCACAATTCTTCATAGGCCATGAAAGGATAATCTTCAACTTGATATGGCTCAAGAAAAGAACCAAGATAGCCAAAACAACCTTATACAATAAAGAAACTTCCAGAGGCATCACCATACCTGATTTCAAGCTCAACTATTGAGCTTGACAGGTAGACCAATGAACTCAAATTGAAATCCATGATGTTAACTCACACAACCATGAACACTTGCTTTTTGACAAAGCAGCTGAAATTGTACAATGGCAAAAAGAAATCATTTTCAACAGATGTTGCTGGCATAATTGATGCCGGGCTGTAGAAGACTTCAGATAGATCCATATCTATTGCCATCCATAAAACTTAAGTCCAAATAGATCATAGACCTCAACATAAACCCTGACACACTGAACCTCTTGGAATAGAAAGTGGGAGGTACCCTTGAAGGAATTGGTACAGGAGACTGCTTCTCGAACAAAATACCAGTAGTAAAGACAGACCTCCTCAAACTGATAAACTTCTGGAAGGCAAAGGACATAGTCAACAAGTCAAAACTGAAGACCACAGAATGGGAAAAGATCTTCACCAACTCTATATCTGACAGAGGGTGGATCTTTAAAATATACAAAAAACTCAAGAAGTTATTCACCAAAACACCAAATAATCCTATTAAAAAAATGGGGTACAGAACTGAATAAACAATTCTCAATAGAGGAATCCAACATGGCTAAAAAATTCTAAGAATGTGCTTAACATCCTTAGCCATCAGGGAAATGCAAATGAAAATAATTTTAATATATCTTTTACTCCTGTCATAAAAGCTAAATTCAAATACACCAAAGACAGTTTATGCTGAAGAGGATGTAAAATATGGGAACACTCCTCCCTTGCTGGTGGTAGTGCAAACTTGTACAACCACTTTGCAAATCAGTATGGTGGTTCCTCAGAAAAATGGGAATCAGTCTACCACAAAATACAGCAAATCTACTCTTAAGCATATACCCAAAAAACGCATATCCATGCAACATGTTCAACTATGTTCATAGCAGCATTATTTGTAATAGCTAGAACAGAAACAACCTAAATGCCCCTCAACTGAAGAATGGATAAAGAAAATGTGGTACATTTACACAATGGAGTACTACTCAGCAGAAACAAACATTGGAATCTTGAATTTCAGAAGCAATTGGATGAAACTAGTAAAAATCATCCTGAGTGAGATAACCCAGTCATAAAAAGATGAATATGGTATGTATTCACTTATATATGGATTTTAGAAATAGAGCACAGAAGCATAGGCCTGCAATTCACACTGCCAAGGAAGGTAGGAAGCAAGGGGTAACCTAAGAAATACAGACAAGATCCCCTTGAGAAGGGGAAAGGGACAAGATCTCCTGAGCAAATTGGGAGCATGAGGGAAGTTGAGTGGAGAGGGAGTTAGGAGAAAGCGAAAGGGAGAAGAGGAGGGGAGGGGAGGGGAAAGGAGAACATGAGGGAGCGGGAAGTTTGAGTCAGGGTAAGAATAGAAGAGAGCAAGAAAAGAGTTGTCATAATAAAGGGAGCCATTATAGGTTTAAAGAGAAATTTCACATTAGGGAAATGTCCAGAGAGTTACAAGGATGGGCCCAACTAAAAATCTAAGCAATAGTGGGCAGGCTACCATAAATGCCATTTCCTGATAATAAAATTGATGATTATCTTATATTCCATCCTAGAGTTTTCATCCAGTAGCTAATGGAAGCAGAAGCAGACACCCACAGCTAATCACTGATCCAAACTCTTGGAATCTTGTTGCAGACATGGAGAAATCATAAGCAAATGGATTAAGAACAGGGTGGAGAAATCAACAGAAACTGCTGACCTGAACAAGGGGGAGCTCATGGACCCCAGACTGATAGCTGAGAAACTAACATAGGAGCAACCCAGAACTCCTTAACGTGGGTCTCAGTTAGGAGGCCTGGGCAGTCTATGGGACCTCTGACAGTGGAACCAGAATGTATCCTTGTTGCAGGAACAGACTTTGGGAGACCATTCACCATGGAGTGATACTCCCTTAGGCTAGAGACATGAGGGAGAGCCTAGACCCTATCCCAAATAACTTGATGATCCCTCCTGGGAAGCATTACCCTCTCTGGGGAGCAGTTGGGGGGGTGTTGATGGCTGTTATGGGAGGGTGGGAGGGAGAGGGAACTGGGATCAACGTGTAAAATAAGAAAAAAAATATTTAAAAAGAGAAAAGTTGAGACATTCATGTTATTTAACAGTGTCTTGTGGGGGAAATCCTATGTGAAGAATGGTACTTAATACCTTTATTTCCTCCTATATCAAAATGGCTTAGGAATAGTCTACCACCCAAGATTATAAAGCATAAGTGTATTTTCTTCAACTTTATTTATATATTTTTTTCTGATTTAATTTTGCAATGGCTTTTCTAAAACTGGATTATCCTAAATTGATTTTCCAATTCCCTACGCACAGTTTTTAAAGAACTTTAGAATATTATCTTCTCCCATCATCCAGTCTGAGTGTGCTGTGTTATAATGCAGAGAAGTTTCTTTTTCCTTGAAACTTAACAGATGTGAGAAATTGAGAGAGAAATCATGCTATATTAAAAAATGATGAACTTTCTTTTTATGCAGTCATTAATATTCAGTTCATTGACCAAATTATTAAAATAACACTGGAAAAGATATTTGTGATGAATTGATATAAAGAAAAAGAAATTGGGCTCTTCCATAGTGGGAATTTATGCTCAACTAGAAAGGCAGTTATTAAACAATTTACTAACATTAGTTACTCACATACGTTTGTGGTCATTGCTAAGCAATTGCAAGCACATATAAATTAAGGAAGATAGTGGGAACATTTGTGTCTCTTATTTTTAGCCTTCAAAATGTAATCAATAGGGTGACATTTACTTATTCCAGCAAAGTATAAGAGACAAAGCAAAAAGTATGAAAGTAAAAGAGTTTATCTCTCTTTATGACCATGAATTGAGTACAAGTCTGGTGTCTACAAAGCATGGAAGGAGAATAGTGACTGTTACTAGAGTTATTCTTGTCCAGCCAGGTCCTGTCACTTTTTAGCCCCAAGTAAACCAACAGAGATGCTACATTAACTATCAATCTGTTAGCCAATGGCTAACACTAGGGCTTCTTATTGGATAGCTCTATTTTAAGTATTAACCCATTTCTATTAATCTATGTATTTCTACATGGCCTATGCTCCTTGTCTCTACATGGCATCTATGTGATGTCTCTCTCTGCTTACCTTTCCCAGAATTCCCCTTGTCCCCTAGTCCTGCCTATCTTCTTGCCCCCATTGGCTAAACAGTGTTTTATTCATCAACCAATAACAGAAGCATATATACAGAAGGAAATCCCCCATCAAGTGACTAGGTTATGCAGTCAGGCCACAATAGTAAAGATCTTTTTTATCCAGGAACAGCCTATTTCGACAAATGTATAAGCAATAATGGATTTTAGACATGATCTAAAGAAGGTGAAAAAGACTGTTACTTTTATTATAGCTGTGTATAGTAGCACATGCTGACAGTTAAATGTGAAAATATTCAGTTAACGGCATCACGTAAGTTAGGCATGATTTTTTTTTTAATTCCTTTATCAGTACAATCCCAGCTTGCATATCATAAAGATAAGTAACTGAGTATATCATTAGTTCTCATATATCACCTCTAGGTAGCTGATACTACTGAGGTTTTAGAACCTCAAGAATTTATGAAACATTGAAAATAGGCAAGTGGAATCAGAATTCAGTGGAGAAAGCCTTCTGAAGATGTCTTGTGAAAGGAAATGGAAAGGAAGAAGAGTCTCTCAGTGAAATACTTAGGCAGGAAAACATTTTAGAAAGTCTTGGGTAAAGCAATAACAACTTCTGCAGCAATGTTTCTTCTGTTAGAGCAATCTCACACTGAAATGTCATACCCAGACATTGACTGGAGAAGAGTATTTCATTCCTCCCATCTAGAAAGTGTACATTTGGGTAAAAGAGATGATATGTATCTTGCTAGAATGACAGTTGAAGCTGTCTGTCTTCCATCTCTTTTTAAAAGAGGTGGAGGATGGCAGCACCATACATGTTCAGTGTTTCCAAAATTTGTAAAATATTTGACTGAAAAATTTATACTAAGTTAAAGAGTTGAAAGTGTTAAATATGTCTATATTATGAGCTACTAAGCCATGTACAAAAAATAGCCAAACTAGATATTTACCTAAATTGCGTTAATTCATTGTTAACTGTATCATATGAATCACCGCTTTCCCTTAATTGTATTGAAGTCCAATGCACAGTTGTTAGATGAGTAGAACCACATGAATTGTTCAACTTTATTCAATATTGAGAAGTGAAATCAGAATCTGATGCTTAGATCCATGCTAGCTTTTTTCATATTTCACTATTCATGCTTAAAAAAATTATGATAATTATGCATATATAGTAAAACTTCAAGATTTTATTGGAAATTTGGGGATGTGTACCCTGTAGATAAGAAATGCCTGTTGTAGTTATAATTCATACTCTATTACTTTAAAATCAGATCATGATAACCTTAGTGGTTTTAGCTAACATTCACAGTCTTTGTTACTTTTCTATTTCTGTAGCAAAACACCATGACCAAGGCAACTTCTAAAAGAAAGTACTTAATTTGGCTTGTAATTTTAGAGGGTTAGAGTCCATGACAGCAGAGGTAATGAACAGCTGAGAGATCATGCATTGAGCCAGAATCATGAGGTGCAGAGAGAGGCAGAGAGACAGAGAAAGATACACACAAAGAGAAAGAGATAATGAGAAAATATGTCTAATAATGGAAAAAAGTCTTGAAACTCCAAACAAGACCACATCCCCTAGTCAAATGTATGATTCCATGGGAGACATTCTCCTTTAAATTATCACATTTATTAAAAAAATATGTAAACAGAGGGTCTCTATAAGTGGAAACACCTAGGTTAAAGCAAACAATAATTTTTACCCTTCAAGAATTGTTCCTGCATTCCTGATGTCTACGGATGCCCTCCACCTGCCAGTGTTCCCCTTTTCTTTCTTGCAGAGCTTTATTTGAAAATATAAATAGAACCCCATACCTTTCTGCGTAAGTCCCTTCAAGGACATCATGGAGCCCTTGAGATACAGTCTTGGCCTTAGGGGTTGTGCTAATTGATAATCCTGTACTACAGTTCAAATACTCAGACAAAATAAACTTAAGGCAAGATGTGGTTTATTTTGGCTCAGAATTTAAGAACACAGTCCATCATCATGAAGATGTGGACATCCATTCATAGGTTGCTTACGGAGATGAATGCTAGTGCTCATTTTCCTTTGTCTTTTTCAATTATGTAAACATTTTAATGTTACCTGTTTTCTATTTTGTTGCCTTTTGTTTTTTGTTTGTTTGTTTGTTTTGTTTTGTTTTTGTTTTTGATGTTTTAAGTCACGGCTTTCTATTGGACTCTCCAAGGAATCAATTGGTCTTTCCTTCTACACCTCTTTTTCTGTTAGCATGAATTTACCAGTGACCAAAAATGGACAGCAGGTGGAAAATGTGAGAGGTAAACAAATGACAAAAAAGAACAAATATATTTTTAAAAACCAAAGAATTCTGCCTTTTTTTTTTATGGACCTTCTATGCCAATCCTGTTCTACTTGCAATACTCAATGGAGGGCATCATTACCAATGTTATATATTCTTTACATTTTAATTACTAGTCATTAATAAATAATAAAGACACAAGATCTTCTTAAATGTGTTACATTTTTAGGTTGAATATAGCAGGGCTAAAGAGCCATGCATAATTTACAAAGCATATTTGAGTCATTTAAGTTTATTCATTTATAATTGAAATAGTCACAGAATATTCATTTTATGATTGGTCAATATTTTCCATTCACTACTAAAAGTTTCCCCTCTATTATACTGTTCACCTTTTACAGAAAGTTCCTCCTGGATTTGCCAATTATGGAACATGCAGCTGTGTTTTTGAGAGAAAACATACATGCATAAAGTCTTGTAATTAGAAGATATGACTCAGTTGAGGCAAAGTCAGGAAATCGAGTTACCTCCACCTTCGTATAAAATATGGGCACAAAATACATGGTCAGCTCACCTTTCTGTGGTTCTAATATCTGCCTCCACAGTCGTTAGAGGAAATTTCCCAAACCATTATGAACTTATTTGGAGTAGAATGTAAATAACTGAGTACAACAGTTAATCAAATGTAGTTCTGTGGGAATTAAGTGAAAAGCAAGTATAGCAAAGTAATGCTGTCAGTTCATAATGGCTAACATATTATCTTATTTTGTTCTAATAACAAATTATTAAATACAGAGCCTTACAAAAATGAGTAAAATATTCTCCCACTGAACTGCATTCCCAGACCCTTGGAGTGTTCTTATTGTCACCTTTCCATTTGAGAGGTTTTTTTTTTCCTACTTCAGAGACTTTTTTTGTGAGATTATAGAAGAAACTGAATTTATACAGAGGAAAATAATGGAAGCAATGCCATGTTTATAAGTTTTAAATGTTCTTAATGGCATCACTTTATCTATTTATTTTTAAAAGAGAATATACTTTTAAAAATGGTGGTACACTCCTTCAGTCCCAGCATTCAGAAGGCAGAGGCAGGTGGATCTCTGTGAGTCTGAGGCCACCCTGGTTTGCAGAGCTACTTCCAGGCCAGGCTCAAAAGCAATACAGAAAAACCCTGTTTAAAAAAAAAAACATGAGAGAGAACATTTGAATTTGAATTTACATATGCTTTATATGGTTTATCAGAGAGAGAGAGGAGGGAGAGATAGTGTTTATGAAAGGAAAATTAAATATAAAAAGAAGGATGATCCCTTGTTCTTAACAAATGAGGCTGAGTTTTGCTTTGGAAGGAAGGAAGAAGGAAGTGCTAGTTTGGTGAAGTTTGCAAATATCATCTAGAACTGCATTTCCAAAACCCAAGTTATTGGATATCATAGATTTCCAACACAACATACGCGAGTGTTTACTTATTCACATCATGTTGTGTGCTCTGAGTTCTGTGGCTCACTACAACTGTCATACTCTATGACTAGCATTAACAGGAAACGTGGAAAAGTCAAAACACAATTTATTATTTTTTTAATGCATAGTGCTTTTGTATTATCATCTACCAAACCTGTAAGTCAATAAAAAGTGACTGTCAACACTGATTCTATCTATGTGAGGTGGTCAAAGTTTTAAAAGAATAGACAACAGAAGGTAGAATGGCAATTACTGAACTGATCAGAGAAGTGATAGGAAAATCATTTAACACAATCATACATCCAGATTTCTGTTAGAACACACAAACAATTCTATGAAAATCCACCAGACACATATGCAAACAGCAAGAGCATTTATTTACTATATTAGCTTGTGGGGTTGGCCACCTATAAAAAAAAAATATGGCAACAACACTGAGTGGAGTGTGTAGGCTCCTTTTAAGCACAGCCAATGAGGTGTTTTAGGGACTGTTAGGTTATTCTGTCTATGACTGGCTAAGTAAGTTGCAGTTACATTAGTATAGTTCTAATTGGCTAGGGCCAACATGGGCTGGCTAGAGCTACAATTCTTTCTTCTTTTGCCATGTTTGGTCAATTCTCTTATCATATTTGGTCCTTGCCTTACGATATTGTGGGGCTGACTGCAGGCCTTGCTCATATTCTCTCCTTCTGCTCTTTGTTAGGAGATACGTCTATTTGTCCTCAGAGAACTGAAACCCAACTCAGTTGTATCTTCCCTCATCAAACAATTCTTGGATAATTTAAACTTTTAAACTGTATTTTACCGTATTTATTTGTTTAATTCTATTTAAACTTCTGTATAAATAGGTGGTACTAAAAATTTGTACATTACAGTAATAAAATGTTCACCACAGTATGGTTACAAAAGCCTTCTTTCTGTAAAGCAATTTCAGTTTGAGATTAAATAAAAAAAAAAATACCTATTATCCTTAAAATTACTCTGATGTAAATAAGATTCCCATTATGCAAATAGAATGTAAAGTGGCTATAATGATGGGCCATTATATAAAGAATAATTATCTTTACTGGTACTACAAAGTTATGCTGTTATCACCTAAAATTATACATTGTTTATAAATTGGATTGTTATATTTTCTATATTATTACACTATTGTTATCTTTTAAGTAAGGAATTTATATTTTATCCTGGAATACTGATGTTTAAGAGAGTAAACAATTTTTATAAAATTTTACAGAACATAGAAACTTCAGCTTTACTTACACTTTTTTAAAATGTATAAATTTTACAGTGTTTAGGAACTAAATACAAATATCTTATTGTTGTTATTTTGTGAAAATTTGTCTTAATGTTATTCTTCTGTACATTAAATATTTTCACCTTTCAGAATTCTCAGACACTGAGGATCATTTTAATCAAATTCACTCAGTGAAATAGCAAAAAACAAAACAACAGCTTATGTGGTTCCTTATGAAAGTTAACAGAAAATCTATAAATATGATTTATTGCTATGGACAAATCCTAATGATATCTCTTTATCTTATAACTTTTACTTGGGAATGGGTGCAGGATATGTTCAGATATTCTAAGAAACAAGACCCACCGTGTGGCTGTGATTGATATATAGCAAATGTATTTTTACATCACAATATGAAACATACATTTTTCATACTGGAAGCATTCAATAATCAAATAATTTTGAGTAGTTCTGTGCTGTTGTAAAATCTCCTTGAATTCACACTATCCTGTATGATTAGTTTGAATTGTGCTTTTCCAGTTTCTACAATTTTTGGCTTTTTAAGTCCATGCAAGTAATAAACTGAATTTAACAGAGCTATGTTTAACTATTTTTCCTGTGTTTCATTTCTGAGCAGAAATGGCACAGATAATTAATTTATATTCCAAATTAATTATAAGCGAGTAGAGGAAGAAAAAATTTAAAACTTTTAGACTGACAGAAAAAAAATTAATAGAAAATCTCATTTACATATCTTGTCTAATTTTCCTTTTTAATAATTATGTGTCTGTGAAAAAACTTTAATTCTCCAAAATTTGATTTTGTAACCATTCTTGCTGTGAGAAGAATGAGATCCACTTAGTAGATGAAATTGCTTCCAAGAACACAAATGCTTTCACTTGAATACGTATATCCAAGTGACTCTGGGATGGTGGACAGGAAGCTAAATAAGACGATTACATTAGAATATTACAGAAACACACTGCAGACAAGTAGTCAGCACCACAATTGAGAACTTCAGAAATGCTCCAAACAAACTCACAATATTTCTTAGAAGGCTGTACCTGCCTCACCTGGTAGAAGGAAGCTTCCTTTGGTATTTATTGTTTTTCCTTAACTTCTGAGGATGGAAACAGTGGATCTTTCACCATTTCTTTCCAAGTGATTTGTGAGTTATAGTTATCATTGACCCCATATGCTACAAAGAATACTTAAATAAATACTGTGTTTTAGTTTGGTTAGTTTCACTCATGATTCAAATATACTATATTTTAATACCTTAATTACTACAACAAGTTAATGATTGTCAGATTCTACTCCATTATGCATCACTATATGATGTAATTTTATAATACAGATGAGTTTTTTATTATTATATCATATCCATGATTCACTAGGAAAGTATTAATTTTGACACATCAGGAAAATTTGTGTTTCATATCCATAATTTGTCCCAATCTTTCCCATATAGGTTAAACATATAATATCTTCTCATTATTATTAAAGAAAAAAGAAAATACTGTACATATAATGTGGATTTACAAAGAATAAAATATTAACTATATAGTTATATTCCTTTATTAAATATTTTATTTTTTAATTGTGTGTGTGTGTGTGTGTGTGTGTGTGTGTGTGTGTGTATGTGTGTGAGTGAGGATACCCTAAGAAGCCTGAGGTTCTGAGACTTCTGACATGGGTGCTGGGGATTGAACTCAGCCCGTTCAGAAGAAAAGTAAATGCTCCTAAGTACTTTTATTAGTTTTTAATTATTAGTTTTTATTTTACATATTTATCCCAGTTCCTTTTCCTTTTGTTCCTCCCATGCCCCTGCCTGCGCCCCCCCAACTCCATAGGGAGGGTGATGCTTTCCAGGAGGGATCATCAAAATCTGTCAAGTCATTTGTAGTAGGGACTAGGCCCTCCCTTCTGCCTCTAGGTTAGGGGAGTATCCCTCCAAGGGGAATGTGCTCCTAAAGTCCTTTCATGCACCAGGGATACATCCTGGTTCCACTGTCAAGAGGTCCCTTAGGCTTTCCATGCCTTCTAGCTGAGATCCATGTTTAGGGGATCTGTATCAGTCCAATGCTTGTTTCCCAGCTATCAGTCTAGGGGTCCATGAGCTCCCTCCTGTTCAGGTCAGCTGTCTCTTTGGAATTCTGTAGCCTTAGACCCTGGATCTTTACCTTGATTTGTTTTTTGGTTTTTATCTGTAATGCATCTTATAAATTAATCAAACTTCTGAACTCAGTACATCTTCTTTAAGATATATTTATATGTTTATTTGTTCATGCATGTGTATAGCTTCATATGTTTATATTCACTGCATGCATAAAGGAACCTATGAAGTCCAAAAGAAGGTACTACATACTCTGGAGCAATAGTTACAGGTGTTTCTGAAGCATTATGTATATGGTAGGAACAGAACTCAGGTCCTGTGGAAGGCCAATAAATGTTTTTAACCCCTTAGCCATCTCCCTAGTCCTAATATTTCTTATAAGGAGGGACTTCACAGTAGTTACTTTGTAGGGGTATTTAGATTACACAAATTAGAAAATTTAGAATAATAAAACAATAAACATTGAGGACCTATAGTCTTCTAGCCTGGGTAGGATTTAGTGCATATATATTTTAGCCATTGGGTAGATTAACACAAATGTTACACTAATTTGTATAAATAATGTATGTCTAAGCAGAATCAACTAAGAAGAGAGTTTCAGGCCATGATCCATTAGTTCATTAAGTAACTGTGACCTCAACATTTATTGGGACAATAAAGTGGTATTATTTATGATTTCCTATTTTGAATTCTTTTCTTCTTCCCAGATACAGATTGTGTGAAGGTTACAAGTATGGCTATACACAGTGAAGGCTTTAAGACACTTCTCAGTGTCTGGAGCAACTAAATAGTGAGTACTGCAGCAGATGATACCATGTAGACTTGTATTTCCTACACAGGCCCTGGTATTAGCATCATTAAGTCTGCACTGTTACTGTTTTGTTGTAGGCCAGGTAACTCAGGATTCCTTATCCTTTGGCAAGAGTGTGGTGATACAGTATCTAAGCAGGACCAGGTATTGGGATTCATCTCCCCTTTAACAGTGGCTATTATACAGCTACTGGGGCTAAGGCATCTGAGATCCTTGACTATAGTCTTGATAGCTTTCAAGAACCTTCCTAGAACCTAGGGCTTGCAGGATACATTCTCTTTCTCTTTATAGCCTTCTGTCCTTCAACCTCAGCTCCCCATTATATTTATGGACTGTTCTTGTTCTTTCCTAGTCCTTTACCTAGACTCGCTCAGCTATCTGGTCAACCATGGAGCAACTGGCTACCTTGCTACATTGGCCCCTTTGCTGGTTGGCTGTTCATGTATTCCTGTCCTGCAGCTCTGGCTGTTTCATTCTTCATACCAGCTCATTTTGCACTACTGGAAGGAAGCAAGAAATGCCACTAAGAAATCTTTTCCTGAGACTAAATTCCCAGAAGACAACCAGTATAGGAGCACAGCCTATTGAGCAGCTGTTTCCTATGAACTGAAACATTGCTTCTTGGAGGCAGATGGGCATATGCAAAGGGCATGAAGCTCTCAAATAACTTTCATAACTCAGGAGGCTTAGGAAACTTATAGGAATCATAGTATCTTGCCCTTCCCTGGTTATATAAACAGTAAACAGTTGCTGGGGAGAAGAATACTTGTGAGATTACTTACTGGTTTTTTAGTGGTGATGGAAACTCCAGGGATACAGCTTTTGTGAATTATCATCCATTGTAGGATAATTTTGTGGTGATGCAGTTGCTCTTGAGACAGCCATGTGCCTGTAAGTAACTAATAAACTCACTGCTTCACTAAAATGGACTTAGATGAAACTATTCTTTTGGTCTGTCGCTGCCTTTATCTGGGTAAATATATTTCCCTGGAAAAAGATTCAAAAGTATTTTTCAGTATACTCACAAAGTAAACTGAACAGCCTGCTTATATAGCCTAATTAGGGGTGGTTTTGAAAATTATGTCAAACCTTTCATGCATGAAATCAGCATTTACAACAGTCACAGCACTGTCTCTTCACCATCAGTTACTTCCTGAGATCATTAGGGAGTATGCTTTCCTCTTGACTAACTAGGAAGTGATACAATGCCATCTAGATTTCACCAAGGACTGTAATAACACAATGTCTGCAGCATACTATGAGATAGGCCTGCATTTGTGGTATTCAGGGTCTGAAAATGTCTGCTGCCACCTTCCTGCAGTTTATCTGCTGCATCATGGGGTGTTCCAGCTGCCAGTGCTTACTTCTGACTTTTAGACTCACAGTGCTTTTGTTCAGGGTGGTGAGGGCAACAAGAGCATCTAACATATGCCAGTTCAGGAGCCACATCCACCCATACCCTGGCATGTTTGCATATGTATGGGAAATGAACAACAGGATCCCCTTGAAATATGAATTTGAAGGACTTGTCTATAACATTAACAATGCTTTCAATACATTTTAATAATATTTAACACCTGTCCAGGGCCCTAGTGAGAGATCTCACCTGTCTCATTGTGTCCCCTTTAAGGCTGATTTTTTTGTATTTTATTCATATTTAAACAGATCACACTTGACAATACATTGTCCTGTATAAATTAACTCTGGGTCAAAATAACATGCTTTCCCTGGCGTTAGTACTGTTTTGTACTAATGTTGATTTCTCCATCTCTAAAAAGGTATCTTGTCCATATAGCGGAGACACAAAGGTGCTACAGGACCTAAGATGCTGAAGTTAAACTTTCTTGTTTGTAATAATAGAAAGGCTCTTGACTTCTGGACAGACTTCCTTTATTTTACTTATAGACTCCTCTTCTGTGTTTTGGTTTTAATCTGCCATGAATTGTACTTTTGAACTTTTACCTGCTGTGGCCCTTTGCTGAGTTCTGCTCTCTGTTAACTCTGCACTACCAGGAATTTCTATATAGGAATTTCTTGAGTTCCATCAGAAAACTCTCTTTCCTTGTCCTCTGACCCTGGAACTCATTTACACACATCTCTATCTGAATATTTTATAGAGTTCCAGAACTGAGATCTGAGACTATAAACTATATAATGCTTGTGGTCCACATAAAAAATGATTCTATCTGCAGTAGAAAGGCTAACTTTTCCAGAACAGCATGGCATAAGAAGAGAAATAGTGGTCAAACAGTTGGAAGTTCTGAAAAATCTTATTCACTCTCCAATAAAAGGTTGTCTGGATAATTTATACCCAAGTTTCATTCCATTTGCTTCCATAACTTCACCTTGTTGTGGCCAGTAATCACAAAATACTCTATTATACACCTCCTGAAAACTTAGCCAAGATATCCCCCACTCCCTTTATTGTTTCTGAATGAAAAAACCTATCATCTACCAGATCTTCATGTCTCACAGAAATGCCAAAATGTATCTTTATTCTCTGATATGTTTCTAAGACTGCTAAGCATTGATTCACATGTGCATTTAAGCTGGGTGTTGGTGGTACACACCTTTAGTCCCAGCACTCGGGAGGGAGGCATAGGCAAGGGGATCTCTGTGAGTTCAGGGCAATTCTGGTCTACAAAGGGAGTTCTAGGACAGGCTCCAAAACAAAACAGAGAAACTCTGTCTTGAAAAACCAAACAAACAAGTAAACAAAAACAAACAAACAAAGAAACAAAAACACATGTGTGTTTAAATCTTAGACCTTGAACATCTAACTTGTCTCAAAGTAAGTGAACATTTCCCATTTCCCCTTTGAGTAGCACTCACCCACATATCTATTTTTCCATGAGTAGCAATTCTGCCCATGGAAGAAGATCAGCTGAATTGTTTGTAGTTCTGAAGTACTACACCAATTGAATTGCTGGTAGTGAAACTCAATTGTTTTTTGTTTGTTTGTTTTTAATTTTTGAGATACAATATAATTAGGAAATGTCTTCCTTTTTTTCCCTCTTTCCAACCCCTACCCTATGTCTTCTTTCCAGTCCACAGACTCTTTTTTTTTTTTATAAATTAATATTGTATGCTTTAAATTTTCACCAATAATTGAAGAATAAACATTGGCACATTATTCATTTATTTTCTGGAGATGATATATTACACCTTTGTAATTTGTTCTTGGGGATAATATTGATTGCAATCATTCACCAATAGAACATAGAAAAAAAATATCTATTCTGTATTCATCTCCCTAATAACCAGCTGTGAATTTTGCCTGTCTAAAATACCTGGTGGTCTAATAAAGAGCTGAACAATCAATATAGAGGCAGGAGAAAGGATAGGTGAGGCTGGCTGGTAGAGAAAAAAAAAAAAGAAAAGGAGATATCTGGAAGAGAAGAGGAGGAGCAATATAGAACAAGGAGAGGAAGATAGTAGGGGCCAGAAACCCAGCCAGCTACAGAATAATAGTGAAAGTAAGATTTATAGAAGTTAGAGAAAGATAATGGCCTAAAGGCAAAAGGTAGACAGGTTAATTTAACTTAAAAAAAGCTCGCAAGAAACAAGCCACAGCATTTGTAAATAATAATAAGCCCCCCCCCTCTCTCTCTCTCTGTGTGTGTGTGTGTGTGTGTATTTGGGAGCTTGGTGGTGGGTTCCCAAATTAGCCCAAAGAGTAAAAAGTAAAAATCAAACAACAGATATGCATAATACACATGTTAAATTTGTTAATTGAGTAATAAATAATAATCACATATCTTAAAAGAATGAACATAAATAATTAGTTAATAATTAGAACAAAGGAAGGAGACAATTGGGCTTTGGTAGTGTAAGGAACAGTTAAGTGTAATCAATGATTTTGTAAGTAAAAAAAATATTTTTAGTTTAATAAACTTTACTGGTTCCTCATTGTTTATTTATTGATAGTGATATATATGTATATGTATATGTGTATATATATATATATGTGTGTGTACATATATATGGCTAATGTAAACTTTAGTCATTTTATACACCCCCATCACCATTTTATATTCCTCTTCCTCTCCTGTTGAAATCCTTCCAAGTGAGACCCCTTCTTACTTTAATTTCTTCTTTTATTGATTGTCCTATTGAACTTAGAGTTTTTACCTGAGCATAGGTAAGAGTATATTTACTATAATTAAGGTAACTTTTAGTTACTACATCATTGAAGAAAATGTTACCTTCCCCTTCAGCACACATTAACTACCAACAGTCCTACAGAAATGCTTTGGGATATCATGATTCCCTTTTATTCTATGACAAATGCTGAGTGACCCAATCTTATGGCAACATTGTGCAGGTAATAACAGTTCAGTAAGTTCATGAGTATAACAACTATGCCATATCTAAGAGTTGTCTTTTTGAAGCATACTTACCCAGCCTCTGGCTCTTAATCATTTCTGTCCTCCATGATACAGATGTCTTATTCAAGGCTGGGACCTCCAACTTCACTTATTCCTGTTACAAGGACAGTTAATGTTTCTCTATTCTAACTACTATCTACATCAATAAAAAGCTTCTCTGTGGAAGCCTGAGAACATCTGAGAACATCACTAATCTATAAGAAGAAGCATGACTATTTGGAAGATAGTTTGACAATGTGCCCATTTGGCAAAAAAAAAAAATAGTAGTATGTTCCCCTCTAGGGCTTAAGATCTACCAAACCCTACCCAAACCATTGTTGTTTTTTTTGTTGTTGTTGTTTTTTTTTTTTGTTTTTGTTTTTTTTTTTTTTTTTTATTTTTGCTTTTTCTTTCTTTCTTTTTTCTTTTCTTTGTTGCTTATTTTTTTTTAGATTTATAACACCAGGGAAAATTTACTTCCTATGCAGTAAGTTTCAAATCCAATAAAAAGCTGGTGGATTATCTTCTTCAAATCATACTACTACTGAATCAGTGAACACATTTTACCTGGCAAGTCAATATTATAGCAGATAGGAAGGGAATCATGGTTTAATAAGACTATTTATTGGTTTCCGTCCATGAATCTATTTAGCACCTCCCAACACCATGAAAGCTGGCAAGCAGAAAGGATGCTTTCAGGTAATCTCCACACTGGTTTCTTAGGGTTCTGTATCCAATGTATCTGTTGTCATTAAGAATAATAATTTGTTTAAGTGCAGTAAAATAGTCAATTTTGGATCTTAAATAATGGGAAAAAATTTTATGGCACAAATGATGTAGAGAGCTACAGTTTGTTATTCTAAATTTTTCTTGCAGGCAGCTTAATATTGTGAGTTAATTTTTAGTTTGCATGGTGTGATTGTCAGTTTTAATTATCAGCTTGACAAAACCAAGAATCGACGTGGAAGAGGGTCTTACTTAGAGATTATCCAGATCAACCAGGCCTGTGGGTGTGTCTGTAGGGGATTGTCTTGAATGCATAATTAAGGTTGGAAGACTTGCTCTTTATGGGCAGCAGCATTCCCTCGCATTGGGATCCAGACTGTGTGAGGATGGTAGCAAGGCTGAGTTCAAGTAGGTATGCCTGCATCCACTAATATCTGCTCTCATGGTGTGCAAGTGATGAGCTGTTTCATGTTCTGCCTTGACTTCCCCACTGGGATATGCCGGAAGCTGGGAGTCAAGCACAACCATTCAAATGTTGCTTTGGTCAAGATATTTTATCATAGCAACAGCCACCAATATAAAATAAACGTTTGAGAAATCACTGCAGCCTGAAAACTTCATAATGTCTGGGTGAGTTTGAGTTTTAAAAATGTATCTTTCTGTGATCTGGGAGATTTCATCCCACATTCTTAGAAACATTAATTTAAATCTCTATGCTTTACCCACTTGATATAAAATGTAAGGTGGATTTACAAATCTGTTTCAGCTTATATTAAAAACCAAAACTTTTACTACAAAATTGTACTTATGCCTGGCACTTATGAGAGGTTTTGTTCTGAATACAAATTAAATTTTGTTATAAATATTAGTTGACAAATGCTCAATATCAGAAAATTTGTGAATGAATGAATTTTATATATCTTGTAATTATTAAATCACAGCATGTTAATTTCATAGAAATGTCTGATTTTAATTTGAACTTATATTTAGATATTTTAATTATAATCTCTATGTATATATCTGCATGTCTGCATATATACGTTTGTGTGGGTGCCCAAGCCTCCTCCTGAAATAGGTACTAGCTTCCTTTAAGCTACAGTTATAGATTGTTGATAGCTGTGAAGTATGGTTACTGAGAAATGTATTTCCAGCCTCTGAAAAAGAGGCATGTGCTCTTAACCACTTAGTCATCTCTCCAGCCAAAACCAAATTATAATAATACTTTAAATGACTGATAATTTTACATTTAACTTTGATTAATATACTTCAAAGTGATCATCAGAGCTTAATACATTCTCTATGAAATTGCTGCAAATACATAAAATTGTACGTTAAGAAGGAATAAATATTTTTATCTTTTCACTATGAAACAGTTAAATATAATGAAAATGGAAGCAGGCTGAAATGGGGATTTGAATAAATATCTTCATTTAATGCTAATGAGCACTGAAATCAATTAGTTACAGATCACTTTTAATGCACACATTTATGGCATTGGGGTAAGTAATTCTGAACCCTCCCCTTCCCTGCTGTTTCTCAAATAGTGTAATTCTAGTATTGTCATTAAAATTATTAGCTATTCTTTGTAAAATATGTTCAACGACACTAATGCTAATTAAATCCTGGGTTCAGCAGAGTAGATATTATATATTTAAGTCTTAGAAGCATAAATACAAGAATTAAGCTAGGTTCATGGAGCAGCTGTTTAATGTTAGCACTGGCAAGACAGAGGCAGGCAGATCTCTGTGACTTCAAGGCCAGCTTGATCTACAATGAATTTTAGAATAGTCCAGGGCAAAAGAGAGGAATCCTTTTTGAAGAATAAAACATGCTACAAGCTGCAGGATCACACAGTAATTATAAAGCTATCAATCACATCATGAAATGAGTTAGATCAATTAAGGATTATTCTGATGGATAAACCAGTACAAGAGCTGTGCTTGTAGGGTAGGTATAATCTCGTAAATTAATTGGTTGTTTCTTGGTGTAGATTCTTCCTGTAGCTTATTCCTTTCTGTAACAAACTTGGGATTTACTTCCCACAGTTCAGCACCATCTGATCATTTACTGGGAACAAATTTCTCTGAAGCATTTGGAGTTTTACTGATTACACTTCCTAGCTATGTGTAAAACATGTCTCCATTAACAGCTCCTAGTTCACTGATTACATTCCGTAGCTATATATGAACCCTGTTTCCCACTATCAGGTCCTTGTTCCTCTCTCCATTGCAGTCGCAAAGATCTATCTTCCTGAAATTACCTTTATTGACAGGCATTTGGTCATTATTTAGAACCTAGTCAAAAACATCTTATCTAAGACATTCCCAGATATCCAAGGACATAGAATTACTACACGTCCAAAGTTGTTGATTCATAGCTGCCAAGATGGTTAGAAAAAATAAGCATGCCATGGTTTTACCTCACTGGCAGATACAGAAGTGATAACCTAAACCAATCCTGCACTAAAAGATTCTCAAACTTCTTGTTCTACTAACACAAGATTTTGCTCAGAGATTTACTGCTCCTTTCCATTTCCCCTGAAAAGATAAAGGCAAGAAGAAGGTAATCAGCCCATTTGCTAATCATCAGGAAAAGTAAACTTGCCTGAATGCCTGTGCTACCACTGAGACTAGAGTACTGGAAGGCACCAGTTTTTGTTTCTTGTGCAAATTAAACTTAGACTCTCTGTCTGACCTATAGCCCCTAGCAATTGATGCTAAAATTTCTTCTAACCATTTTAATTTATTGCTCAGTGTGTAAATCTTATCTGCCTTGTTGACCCTGAGAAACTCAAGCTTCACATTGTGTTGAAAAAAATTGCTACAGTTGCAAATGTATATAAACCTGTATGCCCAAGAACTGTGGAGAAACAAAGAAGTAGAGAGGCAAAAATCACAAACAAAGAGAGAGAGGGGGAAGAGAGAGAAGAAAAGAAGAGGAGGAGGAGGAAGAAGAAGAAGGAGAAGAAGAGAAGAAGGATAGGAAATGAGCAATTGTGTGTGAGTCCATTCCTTTCCCCTCAGATTTTAGTTCTTTCACTTATTTGTAGTTTCTTTTCTTTTCTTTTTTTTTTTTTTCTTTTGAACGCTGAGTGAAAACTCTAAAATCAGGACTTTTGAAGTTTTCAATAAGTGCTGGCAAGGCAGAGGCAGGCAGATCTCTGTGAATTTGAGCCTGGTCTACAGTGAGTTTTAGGACAGCCCAAGGCAACAGAGAGGGACCCTGTTTTGAAGAACAAAGCGATCAACAATGAAACCAAACATGCATGCATGGTAAGTGTTTAAAATGAGGAAATGCACCAGTGTTTGTATGTGCATTGCTTCCCCTAATCCTTTCCATCAGATGGGAGAGTTTTTTCACTCACTCTGTCCTTTTAGACAAACCTCAGCAGGAGCAGACTGTACCCCTCTGACTTCTAGCACCATTAACTAGTATTGTTTGACTGAGAGCATTGTGAATAGGAATCACATTGTGTGTATTTTCTAGTGTTGTTTGTTGTTTTGTTTTTGGCTCAACATGTTTCTGAAATTCATTTTTATTGTATGTTTCTACTTGTTATTTTCTATGCATGTAAGAGTAGCATTCTATTAATGAATATTAAATACTTTGTGAATCCAATATCAAGTATGAGGCTGTTATAAATACACTTGTGATAAAAATTTATTTGTAAAACTTTTTTACAAATATGGACTTACATATTTAATTTCTGGGGCAATACACAAGAAAGAACTTGAGTGGTAACAGTAGGAATATATTTCCTTTCATAAATGGCCAAGAAAGGGGCATTATGAAAAGATGGGGCATTTTCATCTTTTAAATAGCAGTATGTGGAAAGTCTAGCTCTTTAGCTTGCACACTTGATAAAAGCATTATGCAAAAAGGGAAAAGTTCTTCTGTTACTTAAGGACTATGTGATGCCATCAAATAGGCAAAGCATATATCTGGAGGAAATTGTTAAGAATACATAAAACACATAACAAACTAACATCCTTTTTCCAGGATAAAGAAGGAATGATTGTGAAATGAACATTTTCTACTATTCTAAAGCTACTTGGGTAGTTATTTAAATGGAAATGAGTCAAAATTCAAAAGTTTGTAGAGACATAAAAAGAAACTTATTTCATTAATCTATATCTGTACTTGGATTTTCTATTCACACTGTAGATTATATAAATTATCATGTGACATATCAAATGTTCCCCAAGTATGAAGATACCTTGTCATTCTCCATTAAAGATTTCACAGAGCAAAGATTATGATTTTTCGGAAGAAAAATGTTAATCTAATAAAGAAATCTAGAGAAAATTTTATTTTTGGTTTGTGTGCTTTTCAGTAATAATTTTTATTTTATTTTATATACTTTCTGTTAATTTTCTTCTTGCACAATCCAAGATAATAGTAAAGTAATGCTCAGTGGATAAATTCATCTCCACACCTTTTAACTTTTTGCCTCCTGTTACAGGTCCCTTCTTATAATCCTCTTGTTTTTTTCTGTTTTGAGACCCATTCAATTTAACCAGGGACAACTGTATGAACATAGCTTTCAAACTATCAATTGGAGCCTGGGTACTCAACCATCAATTCACTATTATGTCTACAAATCAGGGAAAATAATATGGAAGGAACGTAAGAGCTGAGCCAGAAGACAGAAAGAAGGGCTAAGAAATTCCTTCTTCTGGGCACAGAACTGTGCTATTCTTTCATGGCAACTGTGATTTCCTGAACTGGACCTGCACAAGCCTGAGCCTTCTATCAGTTACTCCTGGATTGGTAAAGATTCCCCACCCTCTGGAAAGTTCATCTTTGAAGCAGCTTTTTTTCTGCATCAAACAGAAGAACTTTGTTACATGTATTTCTTTAGGATATTTTTCAGATTTAACTAGTATATTTAAGTCTAATATATACATCCAAATTAATGTTGTATATGACACAAAATTCAGAAAGATGATGAAACTTTTCATGTATATTTATATTTGTCTCAGGTTAAAGTCCTTTTGTCCCTCTGAATTATTTGAATAACCTTATTGAAAATTATAATCCCCATTGTATTCGTGATGTTGGTACTAATTTGTAATTAATACAAAGACACACAATGGCCATGATCTTGAAATAAGTGACTACAGGATATTTAGCCCTAATGGGCACATATATACAGTAATCTCTTCTCTAAAAGCTTGGAATTCTTGTAGAATGGAGGACACAAAGAGTGTAAGAGCCAGAAATTTTGGATGACTACAAGGAAAGGATATCTTCTGGACAATGCAGGGCAGATGCTCCTATGAATTCAGTGTTTGTGAGAACATGCACAAGACTTGTTAAAGTCCATACCAAACATAGAAACAGGAGTTGGGAATGCAATCCCTCCCTTAGGTCTGATACTATACAGAAGCAGCTGACCTGAACAAAGGAGAGCTCATGGATCCCAGTCTGATAGCTGGGAAACCAGCATAGGACTGACCCAGAACCCTTGAATGTGGTATTAGTTGGGAGGACTGGGCAGTCTATGGTGCCTCTGGTAGTGGATTAGTATTTATCCCTAATATATGAATGGACCTTGGGAGCCCATTCCACATACAGGGATACTCAGCCTAGACACATGGGGGAGGGCCTAGGCCCTGCCCCAAACGATATGACAGATTTTGAAGACTCCCCATGAAAGGCCTCACCCTCCTTGGGGAGCATAAAAAGAATGGGATGGGGGTTAGGGGGAACAGGGGAGGAGGAAGGGGAGAGGGAACTGGGATTGACATGTAAAACAACCTTGTTTCAAATTTAAATAAAAACTATTATTGTAAGAAAAAAATAAAACAGAGAACTGGTACTATGGGTCTTGTTAGATGATGGGAGCTGGAAAACAGTCCCTGGAAAGCCAGTGGACTAAAAGGACACATATCCAGAAACATTTGAATAGCATAATTATTCTCTGTTTTGTAAAAGAAAAGAAATGGATACAGAAGTGGGCTTATGGGGAAGGGCAGGGTGGTTTTGGTAAGTTATGGAGGTTGTATTTGATCTGAAGACATTGTATTACATTCTAAAAAAAAATGAAAAATAAAAAAGTTTGTTTTGTCCGTATTTTTAATAGTTTAATAAATGTATGTTTCAGAATCAACTTTAGCATCCTGTCCTAAGTGAAAGATAGTATATACAGAATTAAACCCATGTTTTACTACTTAAGAGAGATACCTTTGATATCTTACAGCATTAAGCAGATATGTGTTTTTGTTAAAACTATAAAAATATATCACTGCAGGTACAATTTAAAAAAAATAAATTTAAATTTATTAAAAAAAAACATTTGGTATGTTGACCTTCCAAAACTACTGCACCATAACCTACTTTAAAGAGTCTTGTCATCTCCATCCTACCAAGGTATTATCTTGCCACATTTGAGAACCAAAGCAAAAGTGAATATACTTCCTTTTTCCAGGTTTTGAAGCATCAAGCTTCTTAACGTCCATTTGGTGCTCTGAAAGCTATTATGGTGTGTCTGTGTCTTTGTATGTCATTTCTTTGTTTATATTTCCTTCTCCTGTAATGCAGGAGGATAATGAGATTCCTTTAAGCATAACTCTAGTACCTTTTTAAAATTTAAATTAGAAGGAATATTATTTTGTATATCAATCCCAGTTTCTTCTTCCTCTCATTCTCTCATGCTCCCCACTGACACCCGTCCTATCCTTCTTCTGCTCCATAGAAAGGGTGAGGACTTCTATGGGGGATCATAAAGTCTGTCACATAATTTGGGGCAGGGCCTATTCCCTCCCACGTGTGTCTAGGCTGAGAGAGTATCGATTTATGGAAAGTGGGCTCCCAATATACACTCATAAACAAGGTATAAATGCTGTTCCATCACCAGGGGCTCCAAAGACTACCCAGGCTTCCTAACTGGCATCCAAATGCAGGGAGGCTGGATTGATCCTATGCTGGTTTCCAAGCTTTCAATCTGGGGTTCATGAACTCCCTCTTGTTAAGGTCAGCTGTTTCAGTGGGTTTCTGTTAAGGTCAGCTGTTTCCGTGGGTTTCTGCAGCCAGGTTTTAACCCCATTTGCTTATCACCCTTCCATCTCTACAACTGGATTCCAGGAATTCGGCTTAGTGCTTAGCTGTGGGTCTCTGTTTCTGTTTCCATCAGCTACTGGATGAAGGCTCTATGATGGCATATATAGGGGAAGGGCATTTAAGATAGCCTCTCCACTATTGCTTAGATTCTTAGTTGGCAACCCCAGTACCTTTTTTGCTATCTCGTTACTGTCTAAGTCCTACTCCGAGGCTTCTTCTGATGCGATTTGCTAATCATCTACTTCTTCCTTTTCAATAATTCTGTGGCTTATCAGTTTCTGGCACAAACCCTGATAATCTGGTGGTGCTGGCACATGTACATCAGCTGTATCCACCCATCCACTGTGTTTCCATTTTTTTTTTTTAAGGTCTTTTTTTTTTTTTTAAACATGTCGATCCCAGTTCCCTCTCCCTCCTTCCCTCTTACACTCTCTCCCCCTCACCTGTACCCTGACCACCCTCCTCTCCCATCCCCCCACCCCAATTCCACATGTAGGGCAATGCCCTCCAGGTGGGGTCATGTTAATCTGTCAAGTCATTTGAATTAGGGACTAGGACTTTTCTCCTGTCTCTAGGTTAAGGCAGTATCCCTCCATGGGGGATGTGTCCACAAGGTCCTTTTGTGCACCAGGAATACATCCTGGTTCCACTGTCTGAGGTCCCTTGGACTGCTCAGTCTTTCTGGCTGAGACCCATGTTCAGGGGGGCCTGAGTCAGTCCCATGCTGGATTCCCAGCTATCAGTCTGGGGGCCCGTTAGCTCCTCCTTGTTCAGGTCAGCTGTCTATGTTTTTCTACAATCTGGTCTTGTCCTCTCCCTCTGCATCTGGATTCTAGTTCAACTCAGTGTTTAGTTATAGGTGTTTGCTTCTGTTTCCAACAGGTACAAGATGAGGGCTCCATGATGGTGGATAAGTTAGTTGTTGATTACATTATCAGGAAAGGGCATTTATGGTAGCCTTTCCACTGTTGCTCAAAATGTTAGTTGGAGTCGGTCTTACAGGTCTCTAGATCTTTCTTTAGGTTCAGTTTTCTCTTCAAACCAATAATGGCTCCCTCTTTTATGCACACACTCTCTCTCTCTTCTGTCTTCTATTCCTTCCTTGACTCAATCTTCCTAGTCGCACATGCTTTCCTCTCCTCCCCTTCTTTTTCTCTTAGTTCTCTCTCCACTCACTGCCCCCCCCCCACTTCCCATGTGCTCTGGGGGGGGACTTGTCCCTTCCCCTTTCTGTGAGGGACCTTATATGAATCTCTTAGAATATACCTTGTATCCTAGTTCCTCTGGCAGTGTGAATTATAGGCTGGTGATCCTTTGGTCTAGGTCTAAAATCCATATATAAGTGAGTACATACACTGTTCCTCTTTTTGTGACTGGGTTACCTCATTCAGGATGGTTTCTTCAAGTGCCATCCACTTGCCTGCGAATTTCAAGATTCTGTTATTTTTTTTTTCTGCAGAGTAGTATACCATTGTGTAGATGTACCACATCTTCTTTATCCATTCTTATAAAGATGTATTTATTCTAAATGTGATGGGAACCATGGGAGGCTTCTGGCTGGGCAATGGCATAGCTTGATTTTAAAAGAAAAACTGGATATTTTTGTAGGGTGGAACAAAACAGGGCAGACCAGAAGCAAGAAATTAGCTAGAAGGAAATAACAATAGTATGAGGTATTATTGGGTTTCTTGGTAATTGATTATTTTAAGTCCCTTACCTATCCTAGACATTAAACCTTTATCAAATGAATGGTTGCTAAAAATTTTTCTCCCATTCTAAAAGTTTTTCTTCATTCTATTGCTTCCTCCATAAATGTTCATAGGAATGAAAATACTAACTACCCTGATACACTATTTTACTTTATGCATATATAAAATTACCACACAGCATCCCCAAAACATGTACTGTAAAAGTAACAATATTTAGTAAAAAAATAGATACAGAAAAAATAGTGTGAAAGACAAATGTGATGACTTGGGCTGAGATAGAGCTCATGGAAGAAGTGTGAAGGGACCTAAATTTGCTATATTTTGAAGATAGGGCAATTGTCTTTGCTTAAAGACTTAAACTAGGTGTGATAAGACAGAGGGGCTACGGAGGTCAGTTTGAGTCACCATAACTATCAGAAAGGAACTACCACAGGCTTCCCCTTACCTACACTGGGTCTCACAGAAAGGGCAGTAACAGCCATTGGCTTCTAAAGAGATGAAAAACATCATTTAAGATAATCAGACATTGCCAGGTATTGGTGGCACCTTTAATCCCAGCACTCAGGAGGCAGAAGCTGGAAGATCTCTGTGAGTTTGGGGCCAGCCTGGTCTACCAAGCTAGTTCAAGGACAGGCACATAGAAACCCTGTCTCAAAAAAACAAAAAACAAACAAACAAACAAAAAAAAATCCCAGCACTCAGGAGGCAGGGGCAGGCAAATCTCTGAGTTCACGGACAGCCTGGTCTACAGATCAAGTTCCAGGATAACTAGGATGGGCCACACAGAGAATGCATGTATTTAAAAAAAAAAAAAAAAAAAAAAAGACAAACAAAAAAGGTCCCAGACATGCCCCTAGATTAAACAATTAGAAACTATAACCAGAGAACAGAAGAAGTGTGTTAATAAGCCAGGCAACATCAAAGTAATGTATTGAATAAATGCTCCTGATGTGGGAGGCAAAAGAGCAACATGCTAACTTCTCCATCTTTTGCAACGTGTCTAAAATTAAAAGCTTACTTGAAACTTTATTCTACTTTCTTAATGTTTTTTATTTTTTCTTAATTTTACAGTTTATTTTAGTAACCAATATTTCTTGTTTTTTTTTAAAGAAAAAAATTGATATTCGGTTCTGTGTCATTCCCTGAGTTTCTAACTCTTAATTAAATTTGATATATTTTAGTTAAAATGCTAAATATGATAGGATGGATTTCACTTTTATAAAATCATTTTCCTGTGCCTCAGGAAAATGTGCCTCCTCTTTGTGAATATCCATGCAGTTTCAAATTTTCCTCAGAGGGTTACCTTGAACTTTTAGTAATGACCTTTGGGGATTAATATAAATTGGGTGATTTTTTTCAAATTTTTTATAAGCAACTGTTTTTATACAAACAAGGGAGAAAAGACAATTAATATTTAAAACTGAGTAGCAAACACAGTCCCGTAAGATGAGCGAAGAACAATATGCAAAGGCACCAAGAGAATGGAATGGAACATAGACATCATCTTGTGCCAGCTTTACTAAATGTTTACCTGATTTCTGCAGAAGGAAATCATTGGCCAAGATCATGAGGGAGTCCTAGGGAGCTCAGGACTCCCTTTGCTGAGGAAATTCTGTACCACTGAGGTTCAGAGCTTGGTCTGCCATGTGGCCAGAACAGAGTATGTGTTGGAGAAGGTGGGGAGAAGGATATTGGCTTTTCTAGCAGTACTATGGAAAATCACCACTTCCTCTCATCATCTATGATATTATTGTATATTGTATTATATATTAAGAAAGTTAAAGCCCTGAAAACTCTACCACACAGCTGCAAGAGTCTTGTATGGTCAATCAGTGCATCTGCTGTCAGGAAGACACTCAGCAGAACCTCTTCGAAATCCTGTGGACAACTGCAAAATGTCTCCAGATAGCAGGGTCATGGAGGCTGCATGGTGGCAAAGTTGGTCCTGATCAGTATTCTCAGTGGCCCTTTGGATGAGGAAATGTATGACATGCTTATCAAATCTGAGATGGCATAAAGCTACAAGAGATGTCAATGTCCATCTTCTAAAAATCACCATATTGTTTAAGCCCTCCCTCCCTTTTATCCTCTTTGCCCCCTCACATTCACCCTGACCATCCTCCCCTCCCATCTCCCACCCCAATTCCACATGTAGGGTAATACCAAGCAGGTGGGGTCATGTAGATCTGTCAAGTAATTTGAAGTAGGGACTAGGACTTCTCTCCTGTCTCTAGGTTAAGGCAGTATCTCTCCATGGGGGATGTGTCCTTTTGTGCACAGAAACAAAAATAAATCTGTGTCAAGAATGAGACTAACACCGACTTTGCTTCTAAAAGTTAGTTATTAGATTTATAGCCAAAAAATGTTTAAATATAGATTTGTGAGAAAGAAAGCAGATAATAGAAATATCTTTCTTTTGTGGGAAACAACTCCAAGTTGTTATTTGGAGATGATCTCAGTTCTTTTATGATGGAATTCTTTAACACTGGAAAACTAGTTTGGTACCATCTTGTTTTTGCTCCCCCATGTCAGGAACTCTTTAACTCACTAAGCAAAAAGATGAGTCATTTCCAACATAGACATATATAGAGATACATTGCAATCCTGAGTACAATTTGTTTGCATATTTTTCAAAGAATTCTTATTTATTTAGCACAAATATTTACACAAACCAATTACTGTATCTTTGGTCTTATAAAAAAAATCAAAATGTAAAGTAAATAGTTATATATTAATTTCTAAAGAAATTAAATATTATTTTCTTGGTAAAATTAAATTTATTATTTAATCCAATAAGAACATTGTATGTTGTTTAATGGAAGAACCAGTGATCAATGTCAACACTGTTACCTTTTTTAAATTATCAGTCATTTTAATGAAATATAATTAAATTACATGTTTTCCAGAATTTGTTTGCCTCCCTGTAATAATTCTCATGTATCTATCTTTGCTCTTGCACAAATTCATATATTCTTAGTTTTTTATTGACTTTTAATGGAAGAACTCTAACAAAGAATTTCATAACTCTTGATATTAGATTCTCTTCATTTTTCAAATAAAAATAAACCTTTTCTTCATAACCAATTGATCTTCAAGTTTAATTCTGATAAAGATTTAAGTAGTTGAAAGATTAATAACAATGTGGCTTCAATTTTACTTAATGGAAAATTCAGATGACAGAATGCAAATTATATTATTATGCAATTGTTTCAAAATTATGTTCTCTTAAAACTTGCCTAGTCACCTAGAGAAATATCAAATTAGATAATGCATGATAAAGAATTAACTTTATATGACCTAAGTTTAAAAAACTCTGTCTTCTGCTCCAGAAGGGAAGTGAAATTTTATTGAGATAATAAAAGATTAAAAATTAAAGGCTCTTCCTAAAAATTATAATTGTGCCTATTACTCAGCTCTCCACACAAGAAAATAGAAAAATTAAGTCTCCTTGTAGATAAAATGAAGACTCTGAAGCTGGATATAATGGAATACTATTGTTTAATAAACATTTACTTGAAGATTTGAGAATATTTTTTCTCCAACTGAAAAATAACTATTACTTTATTAAACTTTAGTCAAATATGAGAAACAAATCCAGAAATAGTATTAAATTAATTCATTGAATTACTCATCCACAGAGAATCAAGCATTTCTATATGAGAATAAGAAAATTCAAATACCAGAATTAGTGGTTAGCAAATGGTTGTAAAGAGGCAACTATACATATTGAAAGAAACCAGACATTTCCTGACTAAGCATCCAAGATTTTTTAAAAAATATTATTTATTGTTATTTTCTTAATTTCTATATCAATTCCAGTTCCTTCTCCCTCTCAACCTCCCATACCCTCCCATAGACCCCGCCATGCCATCTGCCATCCACTCCCCAGGGAGGGTAAAGCCCTTAATGAGAGATCATCAAAGTCTGCCATATCTTCTGTGATAGGTCCTACCTAGGTCCTTCCCTGTATCTCCATGACAAGGGAGTATCCCTCCACGGGGGTCTCAAAATCTGTGCCTGCACTAGGGATACATCCTACTTCCATTGTCAGATGTACCATACACTTCTCAGGCCTCCTATTATGGCACATGTTGAGGGGATCTGGGTTGGTCCTATGCTGGTTTCCCAGCTATCAGTCTGGGGTCCATGAACTCCTCCTGTTCAGGTCAGCTGTCTCTATGGGTTACTCCAGTCTTTTCTTGACCCCTTTGCTCATCACTTTTCCCTCTCTGCAACTGGATTCCAGGGGTTTGGCTCAGTGCTTAGCTGTAGGTATCTGCTTCTGCTTCTATCAGCTACTAATTGAAGGCTCTAGGATGGCATATAAGGTAGTCATCAATCTCATTATCAGGGAAGGGCATTAATATAGCTTCTCCACTGTTGCTTAGATTATTAGGTGGGTTCATCCTTGTAGGTCTCTAGACATTTCCCTAGTGTGAAATTTCTCTTTAAACCTATAATGTCTCATTCTAGTAGGGCTAAGGATGTTCAGCATTTTCTTTAGTGTCTTTCAGCTATTTTAGGCTTCTATATGGAGAATTCTCTACTTAGTTCTGTACCCCACTTTTTAATTGGATTATTTGGTGTTTCGGTAAATAGCTTCTTGAGTTCTTTGTATATTTTAGAGATCAGCCCTCAGTCAGATGTAGGGTTCATAAAGAACTTGTTCCAGTCTATGGGTTGCTGTTTTTCTTGTTGATTGTGTCCTTTCCTTATAGAAGCTTCTGCATTTCAGGAGGTCCCATTTATTAATTGTCAATTTCAGTGATTGTGCTACTGGTGTTATGTTCAGGAAGCAGTCTCCTGTATGAATTTGTTCAAGAGAAACTACCACTTAATCATCTAAGATATTCAGTGTGTTTAGATTTATGTTAATGTCTTTGATCCATTTGGACTTCAGTTTTGCGCATGGTAATAGATATGGATCTACCTGCAGTTTTTTACATGCCAGCATCCAGCTGTGTCAGCAACATTTGCTGAAGATGCTTTCTTTATTCCATTGTATACTTTTAGCTGCTTTGTCAAAAATCAGGTGTTCACAGGTGCATGGGTTAATATCAGGGTTTTCAATTAGATTCCATTGGTCTATCTGTCTATTTTTGTGCTAATACCAGACTTTTGTCAGAACTATAGCTGTATAATAGAGCTTGAAGTTAGGGATAATGATGTCTCCAGAATTTGCTTTATTTTATAGGGTTGCTTTGGCTAGGCTGGATCTTTTGTTTTTCCATATAAAATAGAATATTGTCCTATCAAGGTCTATGAAGAATTGTGCTGGGGTTTTTGACTGTGATTGCACTGAATCTGTAGATTGCTTTAGGCAAGATTGCCATTTTTACTACATTGATCCTGCCTATTCATGAACATGGGAGATCTTTCCATTTTCTGTTATCTTTAATTTCTTTCTTTCTTGCTTGCTTATAGCACAGGTCTTTCACTTGTTTGGTTAGCATTGCCCCAAGATATTATATGTTGCTTATGGCTATTTTAAAGGGTGATTTTTCTCTGATTTCTTTCTCGGTCCTTTTATGGCCTGTATATATTAGGGGTACTGATTTTTCGAGTTAATCTTGTATCCTGCCACTTTGCTGAAGGTGTTTATCATCTGTAGGAGTTGTTTGGTAGAGTTTTTGTGGTCACTTATATAAACTATCATGCCACCTGCAAATAGTGAAAGTTTGATTTCTTCCTTTCCAATTTGTATTCCCTTAATCTCCTTTTGTTGTCTCATTTCTCTAGCTAGAACTTCAAGTAATATATTGAAGAGATACAGAGAAAGAGAAAAGCCTTGTGTTGTTCCTGATTTTAGAGGAATCACCTTAGGGTTCTCTTCATTTAGCTTGATGTTGCTGGTTTACTGTATATTTCTTTTATTAAGTTTAGGTATATTTTTGTTATCCCTGATCTCTCCAAGACCTTTATCATAAAATGGTGTTGGATTTTGTCAAAGGCTTTTCAGTATCTATTGAGATGATCATATAATTTTTATTTTTTACTTTGTTTATATGGTGGATCACATTGATAGATTTTCATATGTTAAACCATCCCTGTATCTCTGGGATGAAGCCTTCTTGGTCATGGTGGATGATTTCTCTGATGTGTTCTTGGATTTGATTTGCCAGTATTTTATTTGCATCAATGTTCATGAGGGATATCTTATAGATACACACACACATATATACATACTATCCATATACATATACATACATACATTCTCAAACATATTGTTTAAGACAAGCTATGGAATGACATTGTTGCCAAAAAAGAGTTATAGACTCTCTAACAATAGCAGAGCAAGGCATACAGAACCCCCTATTAAATTGTTGGTAAGAAAGGCTCAAGAGATTTTCAAAGCATCATAGGCTTTTGTTATTGCCCTTAGTTGCCTTTAGAGACATTGGATCTTTCAGTAGGGTACATAGCTAAAACCAGTGATTTCCCTTTTCCCAGAACCTGCCAATAGTGAATAGTAAATAAGTCAGACTTAAATGTTAGGATCTATGAGCTATGTATTTTACAGCAACAAGAATAAAATCAAAACTGTATTATTTCTTTTTATCTTTAAAGTCACTAAATTTAATACTAACAATATGGATAATAAGACATTATTTATTTTAATATGTAGGTAATAATGGCAAATTAATAGTCCCCCATTTGTTACCCATTTCTTATTTAAATAGTTTATCATATAAATATTTTTTGTAAGGGTTCCCTCTCAGTGGATGATGGATAAGTCTTCACAGAAAAAAGTAAATTTGACATAGGCAAATAACATTTTGTAATCATTTTACTTTAATGAATGCTTCAAACTTTGTGAAATCAAGAGTACATTTATCAACGAATCTGTTTTTTGTAGAAAATACCACCTATAATTTTGAAACCTATTATTCTACTTACATGAAATTTTAGATATAATTTTTACATAGAATAATGTTGGTTTCTGAATATACTAAACCAAAATATTTAGGCAATATATGGATAGTTAGAATGAAAATAGGAAATCATATTTTTAGAAGTTATTATCATGTAAGTCAAAACACTAAATGGCTTGTTGGTAAATCTATAAAGTGTGAGTTACATTTGACATGAGTTTTGGATCATTGAAAATGTTGAGAGACTTGGCCTACATTTGTCTGATATTATAATAAAATCCTTTCATACGTTTAAATAAGATTCAACAATTTTGCCTATTAATCAGTCTAACCAAAACTTATACTTAACTCTTGTAAAGCTATCCATCACAAATGACTTTGATGTAATACCACTACTTAAAAACAAAAACTTTAATACATTCACTGAAGAACTTTTGTTCAGGAAAGAGACAATTAAGACATCTTTTTTATTGTTGTGATGATGAAGAATCTTGCAAGTCCTTGTGTGATGGGAGATGCCAGTGTACATTTTTTTTTTTTACTTGAAAATTACTGTGGATACCATTTTGACTTTTTTTTTGTGGGCCTACAAACTTCATTTATGAGAAAGCCCATGACAAAGATCTTAAGCTACTTGATCTGATTAGAACTTTGCAAAATATTAATCTCCAAGAAAAAAGCTTGAGCAGAGTCTACTGGAGGTGAGAACACTAAAATGTTAACTGTATTCTGCTTTCAATTTGATCATTAAATGGCAAAACTTTGAAAGATAAAAGAATACATGCTTTTGTTGATCATTATAAATAATCTAAAATGAAAGATGATGCCTGAAGACTGAAGTCAATTCACGAACTCCTCTGCAATGATTGTCTAGAGTGTATTTTCTATCTCATTTGTGTTCATGGGTTGTAATGGAACACATAGCTAAGAACACTTTAGGGCATGTTGGTTAACCTGGCCCATTGCTAGATTCAAGAAGCACCGCCTTTGACTCAAACTGTGGGCATCTCAGAGTATATGATAGCAGAACACCAGGATTAGCTCAAGCCAGACAAAATCCCAGTAGTGAGGAGAAGACATGGCATTAAGTTCCATCCTCAGCCTAGGATTAATTCACAAATGATAGTGTCTGAAAGAGGGAAAGACAATATTCTTCAATGAAGGGAAGGTAAATTGCATATATCAACCGCATTTCTTGGCTGGCCCCATATTCAGGACTAACTAGCCAACAGAAGTTGTACTCTGTGCTTTGTTTATTTGTTTATTGTTAAGTGAAGAAAACATGAAGTTATTTATATTATCAGGTGAGAGAAGATCTGGAAATAGCTGGTGAAAAGGAAAATATATAATGAACTGTATATATGAAATTCCCAAAGAAAGAATAAAAACACTATTTAGTAAAGGTAAGAGAAGATTAAGGAAAATTTATGGGACATAACACACTACAGTCTAATAGCATGTAAAGCGGTAACCTAAACTAGGTTAGGGCCATATTCTAGAGTTTGAATGGTAATTTTTATTTTTCAGTTGAAAAATATATCCTTCTGTCATATAATACATCCAGACTACAGTTTCTGCTTTCTCCAATCCTCTCAAGTCCCTCCACCTTCTGAAACCTTCCTTCTCCCACAGATTCATTCCCCTTCCATTTCTCTTTAGAAAAGAGCAGGTCTCCAAGAAACAACAACTAAACAGAACAAAACAAGATAAAATAAGGCAAAAACCTTCATATGGAGGCTGCATAGGACAAACAAATAGCAGTGAAAAAGCCCCATGAGCAAGCAAAAAAGTCAGAAACACACCTACTCCCAGATTTAGGAGTCCCACAAAAATCACCAAACTAACAGCCATAATTTACACATAAAGGACCTGGTGCAGACCCATTCAGGGGCTGCTTCAGTCTTTGTGAGCCTGCTCAGTTGATTTGGTAGTCCTTGCTCTCCTGCTGTCCTACGTCCCCTCTGACTCCTACAATCTTCCCTTCTCTCTTCCACAGGCTTCTTAAAATTCAAGGGGAAGGACATAATTGGAGACAGATAATTTAGATTCTCTGCATAATGTCTTTCTGTGGGATCTCACAACCTGCTCACAACCCACTGACTGCCAGAGGAACTTTTCTCTGATGATAGCTGGACAAGGAAAAATCTATGATTGATATTTTTCTTTTTGCCTATCATGTTTGGTTTTATAATAACATGTAATCAATGTCACAGAGAATGAGAAGCCGTGGGTAAAGTCAACTTCAAAGGAGGACCACAATAACTGTAGTCTTGGGAAAGAAAATAAGCAAAACTTTGCTTACTTGCAATTATTTACAAGATCAGCATATTTGAAGAACCAGGAGTTATTCAATAGAGCTAAATAAAAAGGTGAGAATAAGTCTGTGGAGAGAGCTGAGCTCAAAGCATGGGATACCTTGTATTTGAAGTACTTGGAAGAAATGAAAGAGTTTTCAACAGAAAAATATTTAAGTCAATTTTGATGTTTGCTTTGTTTGCCAAAGGTCAATTCAGTGTGCTATAGATATGGAAGTAAAATGCCCAGAGCCAACCAAGGAGAGCCTTTTATGATAGTTAAAACATGATGTGAGCTTTGGTTTAGATGGGGAAAAGATTAATGTTTCTGGGAAATGTTTAGTAGGAAGAATTCAGAGTATTTAAGACAGATTGGGCAAGAGTGAGAAATGACACAAAGGACAAATTTCAGAATATTTATGATAGGTTGTTGTCTTTTATTTAGAAAAATACCAATGCAAGTTTCCTTGTTATTGGTATTGAGATACAAGAGACACATCCTAGAAGATATTATGTGCAGTTAGTTGATACTGGGGTAATATTCTAAGTCAGAAAAGATGTGAACTGTGAAAAAAAGAGGTCTGAATAAGATGAGGAGGCCTATGTAATGATAAGGTGATAAAACTGAAAAGAAATAAATAAGTTAATATTCATTAATTTAAAGAGTATTAGATACAGGAATTAGGAATATATCATATAGAACAATACCAGCTGTTTTTAAATTGTGCTTCTACACAATAATATTAGAAATTATTTAATTCCTTTGAACTATGCAAACTTCATTTTTAAGAGGGAAGCTATATACTTATTAATAAGGATTTTATTATCAGCTTTCTAAACAATGCATGGCACATAACAATTATTTCAAAATTTTAGTGATTACTAGAATTATTTTACATATTTTCACACATTTATTAATGTTTATTTCAAGTGACATCTTTATTAGTCACTGGACTGAACACTGAACATGGAGTGTTGACCAAAAGAAATAAATATGTACTTGTGAGCTGAAGAGATGGATTAATGATTAAGAACACTGAGCACTCTTCCAGAGGACCTTGTTTGATTCCCAGCACCCACATGGCATCTCACAGCTCACAATAGCTCCAGTTCCAGGGGATCTGCATCCTTAGACATGCATGCAGGCAAAATATCAATGCACATAAAATCAAAATAAATAATAAAGTTTTAAATATACAACCCTAACTTCTTCCTCAGTCATGTAAGGTTTGGTCTGTGCCTCATCACGTCTGCAGAATGGCACTGTCTAGGCAGAAAAATAAGGAACAAGGAAAGACATACTTGTATCCATGTGTCTGTATTTTATAAAAAAAACTATCCTATTGATGTATTTTAGCTTTAGCTCATATTAAGAAAGCAAATTGAAAACTGTATTATAAAGAATTAAAGTGATGCTTGCCTCAAATTACTTGACAGAAGGATACTTACAATGAAGAGAATTTAGCCTTGGATTATGCCAGAGCTTATCTCATGATCCCTGTTAATACCAGTGAACACAGTAACCACACAGTACACTTTCAGGAAGGCCTAACTTAAAGACCTTAGTCAACCAACCAAATCCCCCAAATCTTGCTTTTCTTTATTGTCTGTATTTGGTAGATCATGCCACTACTTTTGTAGAATGTGTGATACTAGAATCTAGCTCTGACAGAAATTCTTACTGATTTACTGAGCTACATTTAAGTGTAGTGATGATCGCCATTATTTTTATTATGAACCCAAGCATATTAAACAGAGTATTTGCCATAGTCTCTTAATTGTTAATTCTTTTTTCTTCAATCTCAATAGCATTTTATATAGAATAAGTATTTGTTTTCTCTTCAATCAATCATTTAAAAATATCTAATAGCTTTAATGCAATATCCTATCACAGATTTAATATGTGCTTTGCTAATTTGACCAAAGACGTTGTACTCTAAATCTAAGATTTATAGTTATATTGAGTATTTATTTTATTCATCATTGATTAATGAGGCCAAGAATTCTAATTAATAATGATAAATAATTTTGCTCCATCATTCTAAACAAGTTCTCAAAAGTTAATCATAGAATGGGTGTTTCACATCTAGCTTCTCATGAGCAGAGAACTTTGTAGGAAATAGTAACTGAACTAAGTGTTAAGTGGGAGTCACATCACCAGTTGGAAGAATAAACTCTAGGAAAATGGGTAAGAAAACTGGGCGACTATGTTCACTGACAAAAACAGAGAGCTAGGGAGGTGGGCCATGGTGATTAATGGGAATCATGACCAAGGAAGATCTCAGGAGTCACTGGGACCTAACAGTCTAATAGATAAGCTGACTTTCTACTAAGCTCTCAAATTGCATGCTCTTACACACTATTGTAAAGAGGATCTTAGCTTCCATAAAGAGGCAACAGATTAAACCATTAAGACCAGTGAAAAACAATAACAACAATACCCTGGAATATATGTGAGAAGAGTTATGATCGACTTTCTTGTCTTAGAAAATGAGCACCCATTCCCCTGGCCCATTTCCTCATTAGTTAACAGATATTTCATTTCGGTATGTACAAAGATATCAAAATGCCTTTTTTCTCAGAGAATGGGGAAAAGATCTGCTGTTGCCTTTGTTGTTTTCCATTCTCCTTATCTACCACTGAGGTGGATTTTAAGAAAACACACACAGTTAAGGAAGATGGAGTAGATCACACTTCAGTTATTTTCAAGTGAATCTTAGCTAGAATTAGCAATTGAAAACTTAATGGTTACTCTTTCTTGAAAGGCAAAAAATGAATGTCTTTTAGGTCTTCAAAGATCTATGTTGTCACAATTATAAAGGGCAGTAGTTTTATTTTTTATTTTCTTTGATAGATAACATACAAACATACTTGTTGTATCTCTGAAGCATCATTTTCACTTATCCAGTGGCAAGAATGTGCCAGGCACCATGGAAAGGGTTTTATGATTACTGTGCAAGATCATGGATGTAAAACATGGGGGGATTCATCTGTTTCATGTAGTCTGCCTCACTGTGTTTGCAAGCCCTGTGTCAGTTGATATTAAAGTTATTTTTTGTTGGCTTTGTGAAACAAGTCCTTATAAAATCCGTAAGCACAAGGCAATGCTTGCTTCACTTGACTTATATGAACCCTGGCCTTAACTACTTCTATTGCCTTGATAAAGCAAACTATAGCCAGAGAGTTCACAGTGTGGTCAGGCCCCTGATTCCTGAAACCCATATCCATAATAGAATAGAATAAGTACTTAGAGTAAGTATTCACAATATGCATTCTATATTTTGAAACTGAATGATATAATTACCAATAAATAAATATTTTCATTTATATGAATATGCACATATATGGATATGCATGCTTTCTGTGGCATACACTCAGGAAATGACAATATTGGGAGTTTTTTTTAACAGTAAAACTGAAGGAAGGAATACTTCTTTGAAGATGCTATGTGTCTAAAAAGTCTTTCCCCCAAATAAACTGTTTATATTTCCATTGCTGAGAGAAATTTAAAAAATGTAGATATTTTTAACAGAATTGATATTTTTATTTTGTCTTAACTGTGAGGGAGATCCAAAACCCAAAACAGGCTTCATAGCATGTCAAAACCTAAAACTGCAGTTTTCTCAATAATGAATTTCATCTTAAAGCAATACACTAGACACAAGAAAATACTTTCATCTTGACAAATAACTCACCTCAAAAGAAACACATGTTATGTTTTACTATAATTATTGTAATGTTGCATAATACACAATGGTTATTATAATATAATTTTAGACAATGCAAAAGAATGGTTGCTTGGCATAATTTTCTTTCCTCATTTTCCCCCCAGAGTTAAAATGTATCACCTTAGTGATGACTTATCTCACTTTCAGTGGGCATTGAGATTGAAGCTCAGTTTGAAGTTTTGATTCATGTTTTGTATTTTTTTCCTTCAAGGGAGACTTTCTTCTTTTCAGCTTTTTAAAAACCATGATTCACTTCCATTATAAGGATTAGATTTTTTTTTTATACAGTCTCAAAAATAGAATTAGAGAATTGGATTCTTTGTTTACAAAATTTACCCACAATCATTCATCCATAAATATAACATGGTGATTATATTTAGTAAAATAGACAAAGCAGAGAATCAAGTTACTATAAACAATGGAATATTTCACAGCAAATGACCCCTGTCAGTGTCTAACTATAGATCACAAATGTATTCTGCATTTCAAACATTTTCAATTGAACTTGATAATTTTTAATTTTTGTGAAGTAGCCCATATCTAACTTATGTAGTAAGTAAAACTGTAAAATAGTTTATTTGAATTTTTGGATCCAATGTGCCCACAAATACTGTCAGTTAACAATTAAATACAATTGTAGGCATTGTTATAAAAAGATGTTATGGATGAGTTAACTTGTTAAAGTTAAAGGACACAGACTGTTGTTGTGGGATACACCTGATCATAGGAGCTCTCTATATGTGGCATTCAGATTCAGAGCAAGAGAAGTCAGACACTCAAAACCTTGGTGATGAACCCAACTTAGGAGCAACTTTAATGTTGATCAACCATGTAAAAATTGGCATATGGAACTAAATAGAGAATTCTTAATAGAGAAATCTAAAAATGCCTGAAAGACACTTAAGAAAGTGCTCAACATTTTTAGCCATCAGGGAAATGCAAATCAAAACAACTCTTAGATACCATCTTATACCTGCCAGAATGGATGAAATAAGAAACACTAACAGGAGTCTGCTGGAAAGGATGTGGGAATGCAAACTTGTCCAGCCGCCTTGGAAATCATTATGGCAGTTTCTCAGAAAAATGAGAATCAGTCTACCTCAAGATCAAGCAATTCTACTCTTGGGCATATACCCAGAGGATGCACATTCATATACAGAACCTGGTCCTAACCTAGATACCCCTCAACTAAAGAATGGATGGAGAATATATGGTACATTTACACAATGGAGTATTACTCGGGGGGGGGTGTCAATGAAATATTGAAATTAACAGGCAAGTGGATGGAACTGAAAGAAATATCCTGAGATCCTGAGTGAGGTGATCCAGTTACCGAAAGACAAGCATGGTATAGACTCACTCACATATGGGTATAAGACATTGAGTGAAGGATTACCAGGCTACAATCCACACCTTCAGAGAAGCTATGAAATATTTTTTTTCTCTGAGTCCAAAATTCTTTACAATAGACAGTATTCATAATAAAATGTGCTAGTTTTTAGCTCTCATACAAAAATGTGCCATGATATTGTATTGCTCAAGAATATTGTTTATGTTTTTCTAAGTTTAAAGTGAATATCAAGACTGGAGAAAATATACTCTTACAATTCCAAAAAGTAGTTTATCTATGTATTTCAATTTAATGTGAATTGCTTGTATTCATTGTACTATGGCATAGTGTAGATATTTTCCATAATTTGACCCAGTAGTAGATGGTTTCAAATAAGCTCTGGACTTTACATCATCTGAGCTTGAATTCTGTCCCATTTTCTGAAGAGCACACAGTGAACATGTAATTTTCACTGTCCCAGTGTCCTAATTATTAAACTTTGTGATATAGTGCCACAAATTGGGTAGCACAGACAAATGGGGTTGATGCAGTTGTGGAGTCTACAACTTACCTGGCTGTCTGCTACACCATTCTCCCTCTGAGTCTGGCTCAGATTCCACTTTGCTTCTTTCTTCTGGAGATGGTTACTTATCTTTGACATCCCTTAGTGTGTTGCAGCCATTTCTGCTACAATGTTCACATGTCATTACTATCTCTGTTTCCCTATGGTGATTTAGTTTCTTATAAAGATACAAAACACCATGGATTAGAACACTTCTTAAAGACATTTTCTGAACCAGATTATCTGTAAAAAAAAAAAATTCATGTCCAAATTAGATCAAATTAATGGGTTACAGGGATTAAAAATTCAGTATATCAAACCAAGCCAACATAACACGAATATTAGTACAAATGGTATAGGTCAAGTTGTTCCTCTTAACCACTTATAAGGCTAAGACAGTGGAGAATACCTGGAAATTTGAATATTCTAAAAGTGGTGATTATATTGCTCCACAAATAAACCCTTACTTAACAAATTCTACTACAGTTACTGCTTTCTCCATTAAATCTTTTAACATACTCTCACCGATTTTCGTTGCCCATGTTTCAATCTGAAATGGAAGTAGAAATAACACATAAAGGCTACATTCTAAACATGTGAGTATCTGAAGTTAGCTGGAGATTAATAAAAATCATGCACAGATAAAATTAAATTCAGTTAAACTTTAGCAAATATGTTAACCAGAATTAAAATACTAGTGAAACACTACTATCTTCTTACTAGAATGTCTAAATATCAAAACACTGCAAACAACAAATGCTGGAAAGGATGTGGAGTAAAAGGAATTGCATTTGTGACAATCTGGTGTGCAGCTATATATAGACTGGACTGAAGTTTACCAGATACTTAAAATATCTGACTACATTCTTACCATTGTGTCTAGCAATTCTACCCTTTAATACTTACACAAACAGTTCATACATATCCACCCAGTAAACTATTCATGACTCTTTAAGGAAGTCATATTTATAACTGTGATGATTTGGAAGCAATCAAGATGAATTTTGGTAACTAATTGGAAAAATAAAGTATGTTATGCATAGATAAGATTTTTTTTGTTATTTTACATGTCAATCCTTATTCCCTCACCCTCCCACTCCCCTTCTCCTCATACACACCCCCATCCCATTTCCCACCCAATCTCTAGGGAGGGTGAGGCCTAACAGGAGGTATTACCAAAATTTGTGTAGTCATTTGGATTAGGGTCTTGCCCTCCCTCCTGCCTCTAGGTTAAGGGAGTATCCCTCCATGGGGGAATGTACTCCTGAAGTTCTTTCATGCACCAGGAATACATCCTTGTTTCACTATCAGAGATTTCCTAAACTGCCCAGGACTTTTAACTGAGACCCACGTGATGGGAGATGTCATTCTGTATATGTTTCTCATACTGGTTAATGAATAAAGCACTGTTGGCCAATAGGAAAGGAAGATAGGAGGGACTAGGAGACAAGGAGGAAATAGGAAGAAGGAAGGAGGAGTCAAGACGGAGACTCTGGAGAAGGAAGAACCACCAGCCACCTCTCGCTGGTAATACCACGTGGAAATACATAGAAAAGGGTTAATACTTAAGACAGAGCTAGCCCATAAGAAACTAGTAACTGGCTAACAGAATTATATCATATACAGAGTCTCTGTGTTATTTGGGGCTGGCGCGGCGGTGGGACCAGACCAGGCGGAGGGCGGAAAAACTGTACGCCTTACACCCACGTTTAGGGGGTCTGAGTCGGTCCAATGCTGGTTTCCCAGCTATCAGTCTGGGGTCAATGAGCTCCCCCTGTTCAGGTTACCTGTCTCTGTGGGTCTCTTCAGCCTGGTCTTGACCTCTTTGCTCATCACTTCTCCCTCTCTGCTACTGGATTCCAGGAGTTCGAATCATTGTTTAACTGTGGGAGTCTGCTTCTGTTTCCATCAGCTACTAGATGAAGGCTCTAGGACAGCATATAAGGTAGTTATCAATCTCAAGTTTTTAAGTGTTAAAAAGACTCAAGTTGAAAACAAGTGGAAGAATGAATCTTAAAAGCATGGTACTAGGTGAAAGATGCAAATATGTAAGAACAGTACACAATATGATTCCAACTATGTGATTGACTGGACAATATAAAGCTGAGAAATTGGTAAGGAGTTCATTGGTTTCCAGGGATTAGGACATAATGGATTAATAGGTGGAGTTCAGGGCAGTTTCTGGGCAGTGAAACTCTTCTGTAATGATACTATAATGGTGCACAAGGTCATTATACATTTATCAAAACCCATAGAATGTACAACAGCAAATGAACTTTGGATTCTGAGCAATGGTGATGTGCCAATGTGGGGTCATCACATAAAATAAATGTGACTCTCTGGCAAAAGGAACTGATGGGGAGAGAGGCTGTGCTCGTCAGGCAGACTGTGAATATAGGAACTCCATACTTTTCATTACATTTTTGCTGTTGAGTCTTAGAACTCTATAAGTCGCAGCATGGTGCTTTGGTATTCTAAGAACTTTTGAATTAAAAGAAATGAGGGGCTTCAGAGTAGATGTTCTATTCTTGTTTCCCCCTCCAGTGCAGACAGGGCCATATGGTCCCTTCTTTGCAAGTCATTCATATTTTGTATGGCTCTTGTCTTTACATGTGTCAGTAAACTGTTTGTTTTCCCATCCTCAGTTTGTAAATTTGTACTTAGCTCAGTAGTTTTGATTCAGATCAACAGAAGAAGAGTATAAAGTATGCTCAATTACTATATGTTAATACAGTTAGTACTAGAATCCTATGCCATTAGTGTTACCATCTAATTTTAATGATTGATATGTATAAAAGCATCCAAATATGTTCATACAACATAGGTAATGAATTTTAAAGCAATGTTTTTAAACAATGAGAAATTATAAGAAGGATTACAAACATACATATACAGAAAAAGAGTAATCATTCCTCCAAAGTAATCATCTACTTAATGATTCAAAGGCCATCATAAGTTCTTATAATAAAATTATAAAATTCAAAACAGAAAAGCCTTTAATTGAACTGCCTGGGTCCAGATGTGTTTGATACAGTCACATCTTATTCCGTCATCATCTCGGTACTCTTCTGTATTATGAGGCTTGGGAATCTGGAAATACATTCTCAAATTATTTCCAGACAGATATATATTGGTGTTTGATCATGAGAATGTTTTACAGTCACATCTTATTCCGTCATCATCTCGGTACTCTTCTGTATTATGAGGCTTGGGAATCTGGAAATACATTCTCAAATTATTTCCAGACAGATATATATTGGTGTTTGATCATGAGAATGTTTGAGTGGGCCATGGGAAAAAGACAAAAAGCTGCAGCTCTTCTTCACATGGCATTGAGCAATGCCTGGGCTCCAGCAGATACGAAGGTTTAAAGTCTTTGAGGGAATTTTCCTGGAGGTCAAAAGCCTCCAGGATTTAGAGAGCAGCATCATAGAAAAATATCCCCAGTTTTCTAATTTTGGTAAGCCAGTACCAATTTAAATTCTGTAGCAGTTTCTCCATCTTTCAAGTAATGCAAGCAACAGTTTTATTGGTAAATCTTTTTCCTTTTGAAATATTGAACTAACTCTTTTTATTACTATATATTTAAAAATACACATATCAAATCAGTTAGTAGCTGCCAACAAATGATATTTTCTTTTTCTTTTGTTTTTTTTAATAGCTCTTTTTTGACTCTTTGGGAGTTTCTCATCATGCATCCCAATTCTGTTCACTTCCAAGTCCCCCACTATCCCTTCCTCATCTGTACCATGATCCCCTACATAAGGAAAAAAATCAAAGTAAGCTAGCTCATGAAAAAATAGGAAAGTAAGAAAAATAACAACCTGCACCCAAAACATACACACATGCACACACACACACGCACATACGCGTGCACACACACACACACACACACACACACACACACCAACAAAAACAACACAGAAATCTCTTTGCTTCTCCTTTTCTGCCTCTCCAACATCTCTTCATTCATCCTGGTGAGATAGGAAGCTTCAGTGTGCCATATAGTATACCCCTTTGTTCCATCAGTTTTACTGGCATGATGATGGTGTATCAGAAACCAGAAGCCCTGAACCAAACCAGTAACTCATTGTGATACTTTGTTTTTCTGTTACATCATTTGTTTGCTTGTTTCAAATCAATGAGTCTGTGCCTGGTTCCTATGCTAAACTCAGGATTCATTTCAATGACAACAGTTTCTAAAGCCTTAACTAAAACATTTCTTTGAAATTTCTCTTGCCTCTCCTTGTTTTAAGATTCGAGTTCAGAAAGCCTGATCCTCATTTAAGCTGCCTTTTTGTGAATAATCCAAAATTCGTAAGTGCTTGGTCATGTTTAAAACTATGCTACACACATTGCAGTGTACAATTAGTTAAAAGATATATTTCCCCCATCCAGTTGACAAAATAGCAATAACCCTTGGTCCTTCCCATTTCCCACAAACTCCGTTCAGGAGCCTTCAGCTCCTGGCCATATGAGCACCTCTGATGGGGCACAGAGGTCACAAGGCATTAGCTTTGTAGAATCACTGCATCATCTCTGTCATTGAATCACAGAAGCACCACTTGAGTTATTGATCCTGAGAAAGTAATGGCTATTGGTGGTTTTGGAACTTTCCAGAAGTTTACTTTATTGTGGTGCACTGAGAATAGAAATCCCCCAAATAGCTGTTTAGAATAGCCTCCTCTAAAAGAAAGGGGAGCAATGAATCATAAAAACCTCTTCCTTGTAAAAGTTACAGTTTCTCTTATTGATCTTACTGTGTATTTTCAACAAGGAGTTGAAATGAGTTCTGCAAAGATGGAGTACGTCCCAGCCTAAGCTGTCTCCAGACAGACATTTGCGTAAAAATGAAAAAAATAAAAAAAGAGTCAAAGAGTCAAGTCAAACCACACAACTGAGAAACAACAAATGAATCAGCCACGTTAAAAATAAGGGATGTTCAGAGCTCTGGTCAACTTCATTTAACTATTGTCAGCTGATCAGTTGAAGGCATTATCTATGTGCATATGCAAATACCACTTTCTTAATAATTTTTTTATTTTTTTTAAACTTATTTACCTCAAAGATTCAAAAGTAACTTAAAAATCCAATGTACTGTAAACATGATGTGTATTCTAAGTAATAATGAAGTCAAAATTGTATTAAGGTTTCAAATAATCAATGTAATTTAAATAAAGTCTAAAATTTTATTTTATAGGTAAATCTACTTATTAAAAAAGTCAATGTTTGTAAAAAGTAACAATCGCTGACATTCACCGAAACACATAGCTTGCAAGATAGCATGCATTAATTAAATTATGACTCAGTCAATGAACCTCACATAAAGCCTTATTGTAGCAAAAATCTAAGTATTAAATTGTTCAGGTAGGATTACCTAACTTTATTGCTACCAGTTAAACTGGTGACATTTATTCACTCTCCATTTTCAATTAGTGAATGGAAATTACATACATATTTATAATTTCTTTTATATCATTCACTAAATACATAGTATTTTAGCAAACCATTGTTATAAAAGCCATATATATTAAGTACAATTGTACATGGCTGTATCAACTCATTTATGACATAATGTTATATGAAGTTGTGATTTTAAACCCGGCATTCTGGGCTCTAAAATGATGACACACCTTTCTAGAAGTGTTTCATGTTCTGAGCAAAATAAAATGTTTACACAAATTCATCTCACACTACTTTACCTCATTTATGTCTAAGTGATCCAATATCATCTTGGCCAATGAATGACATTGTTCAGAAATATAAATGTGAAATTAAGTTTATATAGTAAGGAAAATAGCATGTCACAAAAAGAACTTTCTTACTGAGCATCTAAAATGAGTAATAAGACAGTATATCACTTATTTAAAATTTTTAAAATTGACCTTACTTTGCAGAGTTCACAGTTGCAGAATAATTGAGTACAAGCTATAGGTATTGCTCATGTATTCTCTGCCCACTCAACATTCATAGTCACCTCCAAAAATCCAACTTCTCTAACCCAGAGGAATGTTTCAGTATATGTAAAGAACACTGCTATGCTGGTCCACCACCACCATCCAAAGTCCATTTTCACATTAGTGTGTCCTCTTATGGGACATTCCAAAGACTTTGAAAAAAGGGCCTTGTTGCATATTCATCTCTTAAGCTTCTCACATGATCTACTAAAGACAGAATAATCACAGCCTGAATGCCTTCATCTTTTAAGTACCCTCCTTTCCCTCTCATCTTGGGCAGCTTTCTGCTTTTGTTTCTGAAAAATAGCCAGCCATAGAGCTGGGATCATGACATGTGTATCCTTGTTGTATTATCATCATTTGTGTTGTCAGCATTTTGAATGTCATCACTTGATTGGGCATAGAGTGACAAGCCACTGATGTGATTAATACTTCTCCAGCAGCATAACATACAGTTCAACACTGTTGACCATCAGTGTACTATCTTTGGTGAGCTGTTTTGGGCCAATTATTTCCTAGTTTTAAAGTGATTGTTCATTTCCTTGTTTTTGATTTTTAAATATTTTTTTGTATATTTTGGACTAGTTATATATTTTTCAGGTATCTGCTATCACTGCAGATATGAGCAGTGTAATTTTACATGGGAATTTTTAGTTGTATTTATCAATGATTTCTTTAATTTATTGTATTTTTGCTTTTATTTCTAAAGTCACTGCCAATCTCCAGGTGATACATGTATTTCTTTTTTTAATCATCTAGAAGAATCTTATGGTTTTCTATTATAAATTATGGTGTACAATTCATTTTGAATGTGTTTTGGGGAGAAAGTAAGGATATTCAGAATAACTTTTTTTGAATGTGAAGAAACAGTTGTTCCAAAACCATTTAATAAAAAACAATTGGGATATTTTTAAATTTTGACAAAAATAATTTTTGTATATAAAATATTTATATATCATTTATCAATAAAGTAGTTAAATAAACAATGAATGGCAAATGTTATATAAACATACCTAACACATATGTATTTATATAGAGGTATTGTTGGATGGGTTATTCTGATATGACTTTTCTAGTCTGTTGATCTGTAGCCAATATAAAACAGCCTTAATCTTTGTAATGGGCACAGTAGATATTAACTCAGATAATGACTCCTACAAACTTGTTTTCTTTCTGTATGCTTCTGACTCTTCTGAGACATTTGGCTGTCCATATATTCTTTAAAATAATTTTGACAATATCTCTATGATAATTTTATGGGATTGACTGGTATTAAATTCAATATATTGTTGAATTTAGAAACAATTGCCGTCTTGTATGGTGCTGACACTTCTATTCATTAATATGAAATATCTCTCATTTAAGTCAATGCTCTCTTTCTATTCAAGCAGAGTTTTTCATCTTTCCCTTATAAAGATTAGGTAGATATACTTGTCCAAATGAAGAAAACCTATAGAATGAATTTGTATTATGAAGTATATTTATTGATTGGTTTTTATGACTGGCAATAATTAATTCAACAGTGAGTGTCTGCACACATATTATACTAAGAACACAATATATGCACTGTCTCGGAAGTGCCAGTATGATGAAGACTTAGAGGACTCCCAGAGGACCAATGCATTTCAGTCCACATTGAAATGCCTCATTAGCTGGAGTCCAACATCTGTGAAGGTTGGAAGCAGCAACAGTTGGATAGACAACTGATTTTTTTTTTTGGACCTGTTTATACCTAGTGGCTCTCAAATCTGAGTTGTGACCCCCTAAGAGTCTCATAAAAGATGTCCTACATATTGAATATTTATATTATAATCATAACAGTAGCAAAATTATAGTTATGAAGTAGCGACAAAAACAATTTTATGGTCAGGGGTCTCCACAAAGTGAGGAACTATATTAAAGTGTCACAGCATTAAGAAGGTTGAGAACCACTGATGTAGATGATCTATGAAGAAAAGAGTAGCGTTCCTTTAGGATTCTGCTCACCATACTCTGTCATGTGTTTTTCTATTATGCAGTCCTACATAGTGTTGGAAAAATGATAATGGAGCCTGCCTTGCTGCAGTTATTACTGGAAAAATATCTTATTTTTAGTCAATAAGGGTGATTTTAGCTATATATTTTCTTAATGATTTTTAAAAATCATATTAAGGAAGCCCTTTCCCTTTATCACTTTAATGTAACTTTTATTTTGAATGGTTACTGGATGTTATCAAGTACTTCTTTTTGTATGTGCTGCTCTATGTGAGTTTTTCTTCTTTTTCTTGTTTGTGAATTGGTTCAAGCACATTAAATGCATATATAAAAGTCCACCCTCAATCTCACCTACAATTCCTCCCTTATCTCTACCTACCACTTTTTATTCCCAGTCACACATGTTCTTTTCTCTCTTTTTAATCATTCGAATCACCAAGTTCACTTATCCTGTGACTTTATGTTTTCTATGTAAACAAACTAGATAACTTAAATTTCAAGTTGCTCAGATTCTCACTTGAGAAAGATGCTTGTCAAGTTCACTATACCTCAGACTAGAAATGGGAAACTGGCTGAATGTTTAATGCTCACTGTTCTGGAGAAAAATGTTCTCTATGGGCAAGACTGAGTCAGAGAGATGAATGAGATACTCTTACCTCCTCAGCACTTAGTGATATCTAGGATGATGGTAGCTACAATACCCACAGAGAAATAGTACATTCTGAACCAGACTGGGATGTGTTTGGTATCTGAGTGTTGCCTTTTGTAAGAGGTTCTCTGCATTCCTCTTAGAACAGGTACTTTGTTTCCTACTTGTGTTTATTACACTATAATTACTTCCCTCTATTAGCTTTAATCAAATTAGAATGCAAGTAAGCTGTACATAAAAATCTTCTGAACAAATTTTAAATCTGTCTATTCAGAAATCTTAAATTTTCATCATTTTTTTCTTTCTGCCCAAGTAGGTATATGTCTAGCTCTATTCTGTCTCAAGAAAGAGAGAAATCATTACCTATATTATATATCACAATTCTATAAATCAAGCAATGATGTACAAATGACTTAGGTCCACTAGCTGCTTTTATATTAATGCAGTTATTGCTTAATGCTTAAAGTTAATCTGTCAATACTAGTATAGAAGTTGATGAATCCAAGATAATTAGTTGAGGTGGCCTGGTATGGCTGAAGACCCCCACAGGCTGACAAATGAGTGCCATTACAATGAGCAAATATATCGTAGAGAAAGAGGAGCAGAGTGGTTCATGTTATGTAGAGAAAGGTGCAAGTGAAAAAGCAAAGGTAGAGATGGACAAGCAGATGGCAGAGGCCTGCACAAAGAGTAGTTCCTTCCCTCTAAGCAGCATCATCCATATAAAGACAAGCAACTGTAGAATGGATTAATCACATGATTCCTTGAGACATGCATCAACAGAAGCATCTTGTTATATAAATCAGGTGAAGTTCCAGAAAAGACAGAAGAAACAACAAACTTGCTGGCCAATGTCACTGCATTTCCATTTCAAGCTGAGATATTTACATATTCGTACAAATTCACAGTCTCAATGTTTAAAGAAAAGGTCAGCTTAATTCAAACCAGGATTCTTCAAATAAGATCTTTACAGAAATACAAACTGGTTGCCATAGAAACGGTAACAAATTGCTTTGACCAGATGTTGAAGATCCGTCATGTATGAAATATAAAAATAAAGACAATTTGTTGGAGGATTTAACATTTGCAAACTATAGACTTTGTTTCAGTCTATGGTTGCAAGTAGGAAGTCTTGGATGAAAAATTGTCAAATATATAACTTTTTTTGGGAAAATAATGTAACATTTCCACCAGTATTTTGTTTTTGGTATGAAAACTTTTATCATGACAATTTATCTTTATATTAAGATTACATAGTTTATAAAATAAAATAACACTTTACCAAACTATACCTAATCACTACAAATCTCCATTTTATAATTCTATATATGTATATGAATTTTATACTTTATTATAAAATTACTCCTGACATGTTAAAACAATATATTAACATTATATTTAATAATTTTCATAGGTTCATTACATAAAATACATTGAAATATATCCTAAAGGCTTATTTATTTTAATAGTTAATGTTTATAGATTATTTATTGGCATAAATATTATTTTAATTACTATACATAAATAAATCATATATAATCAGACACACATGAAAAATTAGTCAGTTTTTAATTACATTGATTTATTTATGATCTCTTATTTTTAAAATAAGCTTCCTGTGCATGGTATAATAAAATCATTTCTATGTGGAAATAATCTTTTCCTTAGCCTTAGAAATTGGTACTAAATGTAGAATTGCTTCTTCTTTCTGGAACTTGCATGTTATGAGTCTTTCTTTTTTTCTTAAAGAAATGTTGGGAGAAAAGAAAATATCAGTTGTAAAGAAAAATGTTCAAGGTAGGAGAAATTGTGTTAGGCTTTGAAATGACTTTCAAGACCCAAATAAACAGGGGTGTTCCTAGGTTATGAGATTTCAACTGAAATGTGTGTCTTACCTCTGAAGTTACTCATTGCTGGCTTTATAGCTTTGCACCTTATTAGTAAGATGTGGACCTTTGTTTAATAGCATCCATCTACCTCAGTCACACTCACTGTATACTCATAATATAGGTCAGTGTCCATCTGAATGTGATCATAAGTGATGGCTTGCTGAAATATTACTATTCCTACAACTGTTTAATTCAGATTTATTCTTAGAGGAATAAAGAATAACGTAAGGAATAAGGTTTTTACTCCCGCCACTGGTCTTGTCCCGCCACCACACCAGCCCCAATTAACACACAGAGACCCTGTATTTAACATAATGCTGTTGGACAGTTACTTGTTTCTTATTGGCTAGCTCTGTCTTAATTATTAACCCATTTCTATTAATCTAAGTATTTCTACGTGGTTTCATCTTACCAGGGAATGGAGCAGGCATCTCATCTCCCCAGTCTTTCCATGCTGACTCCTCCTTACTACTTCCTTGAATCCTCCTTGTCTCCTAGTCCCGCCCATCTTGCTTTCCTATTGGCCAACAGTGCTTTAGTCATTAACCATATGAGAAACATATTTACAGAATAACATCTCCCATCATCTCCTCTTTACTGTCTAAAATAAAAAGAAGGGTTTTAACCTTAGCATAACAAAATATATCATATAACAGTTATCAAATAGGAATCGCAGTTAACACTACTTAGTCCATTAACATTTAGTAAGACTTAAGGAAAATATTCTATCATTTATCCTACCTTTGTGAGCCTAAAGTCTTATATGTCTTATATCTTTAACCCTAACTAAGGAAAACTATAACCATAAACATTTGTTTTCAACTCCCTCAAGAATCAGAGAAGGATAATATATATACTCTATAAATGACAGAGACAACTCACTGCATGGTCAGCTTCTGTAACCTTCCATCTTCAGCCCATACACCATGGTGTGTCTGGCAGACTCTTCAGCAAAGTAGGAAAGTTTAAACTGTCTTCTTGTATTGGCAGTTGGTCAGTCACTTTTCTCTGTGTCCTGCAGAATGTCAGGCAGACTCTTTCATGAAGCAGGAACTCTGTAGCAATGTCCATGTTGAATCAGCAGTCACTTTTCTGTGGGTCCTGCATGTCTAGTTTATACAGCATAAAGTCAAACAGATCAGACAAGAGCAGTATCTTGTCCAAATGGCTAGTCTTGCCATATTGAAAGCAAACTTCATAACCCGTTTCTTCAATGTCCATCTTCCTTTCTGATGCAGGTGGTATTGCCAGGAGCATATATGTCTCACTGTCAAGAAAAACCCTAAACCATTTTAAATGCCATATTCTGTAGGTCTTTGAAAGGTTTGAAGAATGTCTATCCATCTCAAATACATCTCTATATACCTAGAAATCCTAACTCATCTAACTATAAGGTTTGACTATTATAGGTAACTATCTATAATCTGCACTAAATTATACATTACATTTCTAACTGAGGTATATAAACACAATACCTAAACAAGAGGAGAAATATACATATCACAAAATTGACCTTAAATTGTATCAATAAATGAAAATCCATTCCAAAACAAAGTATTCATATCTATTCCATAATTCCTTTTTACCTTTAGAAAGAAATTGGATGTTGTCATTAACCATTTATAACCAAGCCCATTTAAATGAAAACATTTATAAACAATATTTGGGAATTTGTTCTTTCTAAACTGCTTCCTGATGGTAGGGTGCACTGTCTTGGGATTCCTAAGAAGACACCGAAACCTTGGCTGTAGTCTGCAAGGCTATCTTCTTCAAGCTGTTTTGAGTGTTGGATTACCAGGAACGCTGTTTCAGGGGGTCTGGCTTGATCAAACCATGTTAGTCTGGGAGGAATCAACAGCTTTTCATTTTCTGTGGAAACAAAAATAGAAATCATTTTCCCCTGTAACCTTTCCTTAGATTTAAATTTTGAAGTCAAAGCATTTTTAAAATATATAAATTGGATTTGTTTTAATAGTTGTTCTTATTTCCTCAGCAGTCAAATGATCCAGATTCTCTCTGAGCTTGTCATCTATACGTGGCTTTATTATTACTCTGTTTCTTTTAGTTTTTATTTTTTATTGTTTGAGACAGGGTTTCTCTGTGTAACTATTATCTGTCCTAGAGTTCATTCTGCATACCAGGTTTACTTTGCAATCACAGAGATCTGCTTGCCTCTGTCTCCCCAGTGCTGGGATTAAAGGCGTGTGCTACCACACCCAACTCGTCCCTATATTTTTAAAACTATTTTATTCCTTTTCACTCCCAAGCCTACATATATTTTAGAACACACTGTAAACATTTAGCACGTGTTTTTTTTTTTTTTTTTTTTTTTTTTTATGTGAATGTGTCTTTACTGTAAATCTTTATCTTTTTCTGGCCACGAGTCTTTTATCTGGTCAACAACATTGCTAAAATGAAAGTCATAGTTGTTTCTGCAGCGGTTTATCAAAATGACGGCAGGTACCTTTACTGCCAGTAGTGAGAGCTATGATCACAGACTTGTTCTATGCTGCACCTAGAAGCATGCTGCAGGCATGGAGATGTGGTCATTCCCATTGCCAGTTCTCATACAATTGTTAGCAGTGCTTCTTAAAAGCCATGCTTTTTTTTTTTTTTTTTTTTTTTTTTTTTTTTGCCGGTTATGCTGAGTCAGGAAATTTCCCTTAAAGGAGCTGCACAAATATCTGCTTGTCTCTCGCAAAGCAGAGTCCAACTGAGAAAAATGGTGCTACCTAGAAACCTTGCTTGTCTCTGTTATTTTGTTTCTAAAACCCTTTTTTAAGCTTTTGTTAAATTTTAAGTGGAAGTTCTTATTAGCCACGTGGGTGCCATATGTAAGGAATAAGGTTTTTCCTCCTACCACTGGTCATTCTGTTAATAGATTTTACATATTTACAGAATGACATCTCCCATCAGAATAAAGCTATATAACTTCTGGAGTGTTCATCAATTAAAAAAAAAGAAATCACTTGAACTTCGATTTTAAATATTTTAACACTGGCTTTCATATTCAGATGATGTATAAGAAGCAGCCTGGTTGGTTTTCACCTTTGACCTCACTATCAACTCTGGCTCACACAGACAAGGGAAGTTTGCTCTTATTCTATCTGACTGTGAAGCTTACATTGATTTAGAAAACAATAATGTTTTGAAAAATTAAATCTCATAGCAATAACGTAACCAAAGCCATTATAGCTTCAGTTTGGACTTTAAATTTTTATATAAAAGTCTTAACATATGTATAACATAAAGTGAGAATTTAGCTGCTAAGCATTTTTAAAACATAAAATCCATATTTTCTCAGGCTCAGCTCTGTATACTATTTATGAGGAGCATTTAATTTTTTTCTCTGAATAAAGCACAAGAGAAAGTTGTTTGAGTTATATTGCTCTAAATAATTAATGAAGCTTAAAAAACAAAATCTTTAAAGTGCTTATATACCAATCAGTTGGCAGGCTTCTCTCAAAGGCAAGGAAGAGATAAGGTTGATGCAAAACTCTCATGAGGCTAATTAAAACTGAGCAAAGTAGCAAATCCCATGATTGGCTTCTACAGCAAAGCAAATAGTAAAAATAAAGTCTACAAAGGCACTATGGGATGTTTTAATCAGGCTGTAAACAATTCTGAGATATATCTAATATGGCAGATTCATCCCAGGAATATTGTTTCATTCATTTTTGGGTAAAAAGTTTTTTTTAATTATAAAAAACTTTAAAATTCTAACAACTGAAGAAATGTTTTTATTTTCATTATTAAAAACTAGATACTAACCCAGATTGCTGTGTTTTAAGATGTTCCATCATACTTAGGCTCATACTCTGATTTCTGGAAAGTAATTTGGTGCTTTTTAAAATTAATGTATTAATAATGTAATTATTAAAAGGTTATAACATTAAGGTTAGTTGATGATGTTATTATGAGGAACACAAATAACACATTTATGGTATTGAATGTAAATTAAAACATGGCTAACTGAATTTCTTTATGTTCCTTTTCCTGTATGAACAAGTTTCAAATATATAGATTGGACATGACTGTTATTTTAGGACCTTCCTTCTGTTTTGTTTATGTAAAGGATAAATACCATTTATAAGACTTTGTCAGTGTCTTACTGTTTTCAAAAACAGTTTTAAAAGTTATCAAAATAAAGATTTTGATGTTATTATAGAAGTAAAATGAATTATTTATTTTAATTATATAAGAAGCTCTTTAGAATGCAATTAAATGTGTTGTGATGGTTTGTGTGTGTTTTGAAGCATAATTAACTTTGTTGGCATTACACACAATTTCAACCTGAAGACTATGCTTCTCCCAGAGTTAGGTAGTCTTTAATGGCATTTATAAGTAGCCAAGTAACACATTTTTATAAATGCAAACCAACAGGTAGAAGTCATTTATTTGCATTTATCTTCTTAATAAGGATATTACTGACAAACACGCTTACCTTCCCTAATGACTCAAGCACCATGCTCTAGACATGTCCATCTCATCTCTGTTTCCAGGATGCCTCTTAAACAGCTCAAACCGTAAAGCAGCTAACACCTGCCTGACCTGGCCTTGTGGAAATTACACTTGTCCCTTGCACATATTATTCCTCTTATCCTCTGGTCTGCCTCCTTGTGTAACCTCAGCCCTGTGGCATGGTTATTGAAACACACACAAAGGATTTCCTTTTTAATCACAGGTATTGCCTTACAATTTTTTGCCTTATTCATTCCAAGTAGCTGTGAATCTTTTACGAAATACCAATCCCACTCATGAAGACTTGCCTTTATGACCTAGTCATTTATCAATGGCCCAAGATTAGGATTTTCGTATAAGAATTTTGAAATACTGAAATCATGACAATTTCATCCTGAGAATGCTAAGAGTTAAATGCTTTTGTTCAGTTATTATTAATAATTATCATTGAGGGCTATACAAGACCATATTCAATATGTATGTGACATACTTTGAGCACATCCCTTTATAACCCATAACTTTCACCTTCACAACCCTTCATTCTTCTATCATGCCCCTTGGTACCTATGCATTTTGCTTATACTTTCTTTTAATAAATATAACTTCATAAAACTGGAAAGCCTAGAACCCAAAAATTAGGAAAATTAAAGCCAGCTCTATATTTTCAAGTAATTTCTTTAAAAGAAAAGTTTGAAAGTTGCTGTTTGCCTTACAGGTGTTACTAACTAAAGCCACTTGCTATACTAAACAGCTAGAGGCAAGCACAACATCTCATCTTAGAAATACACCAGGCAGCCTTGATAAGCAGTAGGGTAAGACATGACTCAAGCAGATGTTACTGGGAAAAAGATGCACATTTTGCAATGAATTGAAGCATAGAAAATTCCACTCACATCAGGTAAAAAATGATAAGGAGTACAGTTTAGAGGAAACAGCATCCTCCCAGGAGGAGTGAGTCATGTACTTTCTGAACTATAGCCAAAAATCATAAGTAAGGGGGCAGGGTCCTGTATAAATGTCAAGTTATTTTTATTTATTTATCTCTGTTATTTTCGAAAGATAAAATTCCTATACAGGTTTCATATTCCATTTCCTCTGTTGATTTAAGAAATCATTGAAATGTGGGATACTTGTGGGGATGAAAGGTATTCATCCAATCTGTCCCACAAAGTCAACTCTATTTAATATTCACAAAACTACCTGGTAAAGCCATCACTTGCCATGCTGTTTCATTAATATGATCCCAATAAAAATAACAGTAAGCGTATGTCAACTGACAAGAAAAATCATTGATTGAAAAAAGTCATAAACTCGAAAAGCAATATAGAGCACTGGGTTTCAAAATAATGATAGAAAAATTCATTGAAAGTTTACTATTTGGTTTTCCTTAATTGAGTCTTGTTGTATAGCCATAGTTAGTCTCATACTCAAACTTTAACTCAGATTAATTTGAACTTGCCTTATATCTGCTTTACCTCTGTTTTCAATTTAGAGTTTATAATTATAATTGAAGAATTCGTCTGAGCTTAGTCTTCTCAAGCTCCACAGTTGCAATAAGATTAAAATGTAGATTACTATCTATGAGACAGCCATATTTTATTCAACTCTGGGGTTTTATTGCCTACTTTAGTGCCTATCAATAACAATGTAATCAAGGTCTGGAGATAGCTCTTCAGTTAAGAGCATGGACTGCTTTTGTAGGGGACCAGATTTCAGTTTTTACTAACTATATATGTCAGATAAAGTTACATTTACCTACAGCTCCAGAGGATCTGGTGCTCTCTTCTGGCATGCATGATCATCTGCACTTATCTGTATTTACACAACACATATATACATAATAAAAAAATAAATCTTTACCAAATAACAGATGCTGTCAACTTATGCTTGAAGACCAGAACAGGTATCAATAGAAATGCATGTCATCTTGTAGAGGATGATAAGAAGTACATCAGTATGGTTTTAGAAATGACTAGTAAACATCATACCATGTATTAATTGTTTACATTAAGGAAATATTCAACTATGTGGAGGTGCAGGTATGATACATTATACTTATCCTAGCTATTTCTCTCAGATACTCACATACATGTAACTTACTTTCACACTTAAAATGCTGAAGATACAATTTTATTTAAACAAATGAATGCTCAAAGAATTTTGCTCATTAACCTCAACAATTTCTCTGCAGATATTTTATTCCTGCAGTTGTGTTGAGGAAGTATAGCAAGGAACCTGACTTCACAGAGGTTTCATAAGGCAAACTCATACCTTAATAAAGCCAAATGAGAACTGGCTTTGAAAGAGAAAGGAATAGATAATGTCTCACCTGAAAGTACCCCACTGATCTGGCTAGATGAGCTGACCAGTGAGCCTCTGGAGTCCTCCTCTCTCTGCCCACTAGTGTTGAACTTACAGATGCATGTGGCTATGTCATGTTTCTATGCTGTTGGGGTTCTGAAATTAGCAATCAGTTTACCCCATGAGTCTTATTCTATGCCCTCATAATAGTATTAAGAAATATAAATTCTTTATCAGCTGTTATTGTATACTTGTCAAAATACATATACATCTCCAAGAAAGAAGTGCCTAGTTACCTGTAATGGATCTCTTCATCAATCTACTACACACTTTTATTGGACCAAAATGATTCTATTAGAAATACATGAGTTTGGCTAATATAAATTAAATAGAAAATATCTGTGTACATGTCCATGCTGTTGTTGCTGTTGTTATTGTTACATTTAGGTTAGACAAATCACTAAGCATACAACCTTGTTGGGGATATGTGTTAAGATAGTTTAATGATTGTTGAAAATAATTTAAAAGTGATATAAAGGATCACTTCAAAAGTCAACAAAGTGAATTAGAGAGTAGTCAAGATTTTATAAATGTTTCCTTCACTTGGCTAAAGTCATTCAGGAGAATTCATGTCTGCTTGGAGATACAGTACAGAGCTATAGCAGCAAGTATTGTGGTTACCATGGAAAGGAGGCTATGATCACAGAGGCCTGGCTATCACCAATAAGCCAGAGCTAATTTGGATTGAATTATTACATATAAAGAAAAATAGATTTAGAATAAGTAAACATGAAGTTTCTTTCCAAATTACTAAGTTGTTTTATGTCTTAATTGTTTTTCTGATTTTGGAGACTATAAATGATATGTTCTGAAAAATTAAATTGGTATTCTAATTCATATAAAAATGAATGAATAGTAGAAACAAAATTCATATTATTTTATTTTGCCTATGGAAATAAATGGGCATTTGAAACAATTTATATAAAATGTGAAAATATTGTTTGAGAATTTGAGTAATTGTAATTTTGTACAGGGGATTTGCTTTTAAGCTTCTCCATATCTGGGTGGACCAACTGTGGAGACCACAGCAAAGCTTGAACAAAAGTTAGGCAAACTCATTTACCACTGTGAAGACTTAGTTTTAACCTTATACAGAGAAAATAGAGAGTTAGAAAAGAGAAGGATATATTTCTTAAAAAGAAATAGCTAGAATCAACAGCAAAGTAGCATTTCAGCAAAAAAAAAAAATAAATAAAAGATTAAAAAAAATTTTAGTCCCAAATTATAGAAAAACTGTCTATACATGTTTAATGGCAATGGGGAGAGAAACAAAAATCAAACCAAGAAAAATACAAAAACATAGATTGAGATAAAAAACCACTCATCTTGAAACCAAATTTAACTATTTTTATTTTCTGTTTAAACTACCAACTTTGCAAATAAATTTTATAAATATGGTTTAGATTAAAAATCCATTCCAAAATTAAAGAAACACACAGACACAGTCTATAAGCATCCAATACATACATATACATACAAAATTTGGATCATATTCATATGCTTAATAAAAGGAAAAAACAACAGATGATAAACTGAATGTTTTAAATGCCTTAGAGTTAAAAATACATTCTGTAATCCATTATGAATCCCACATATTTTATGTAATTGGTTTGTAGGAAAAGCATGTTTCCTAGCAAAATTTATGCCTCAACCAGGAACTGGGAAATCTCAGAGTACACTATGTTATGGTCTGAAGTTGCTACAGGATGGACACTGCTCTACAGTGAGAACCAACATTTAACAGCACTGCTCTGTCGAGCGCTATCGCCTTGCCTGCAGGAACGAAGCTCAACAACAGGATTCTTCTGCAGCTATGTTTATTGCGTGGCTCATTACAGCAAGTTGAGGGAAGACCCCGAGGAGGAAAAAGGGCTCTGCTTATATATGCTCAGAGGAGTCGTGTCCATTACTGACAGTTGCAGCCCGCAACGCTCTTAACTGTCACCCCATGACGTGGATCGCGCATCTGCGCCTTGCTGGCTTATGGACAGGAAACCGGCACCATCTTCGGGAATGGCACCGGTGGCTAACTACATCTCCCCATTTTTGTTTTATAAATGCAACAGGCAAGGGTAGTGGTCTGATCTCCAGTAATGAGATGGACATTGTAATGACCCTGAATCCTGGTAGTCAGCCAAGTCAGTGCCATACCAGTCCGGCATCTTTTCCCTGGAGGTGGGGCCTTGGACACCAACCCACATGCAACCAGACTTGCCCTTCTCAGAGCTGCTCATGGCCAGAGTCAACACGGAGTGCAGTGCTAAGCCAAACAACCTGAGTGTGAAGAATTTATTACAGTAGGCTAAACTAAAGAAGCACCTGTCTGAGTGCAATGGGAAAAAACCCCCGCAGAACATTAGGGCTGTTTCTGGTAAAAAATGGACACCCTAACCTGGTGCAATGCCATAGAAGACTCAGGGTGCAAGGGCTGTCCTATTGGACAATTAATGTCCATTTTTAAACATGCTTAGCCACACAGTGGGAGAGGAGCCTATCTCCACACAATGGGAGAGGAGCCTATCTCCATAGCAGCTAGGGCTTGAGCGATAACCACTTTGTCATGTGTCTGTTGAGAATGTAGCTGACACACCAACCAGAGCAGGAGCACCACCCCACCACATAACAGCAGGCCAAACCCCATTACACCCGCCCATTCCTTAAAGTAGGAAAAAGCAGTGGAGATCCAGGAGAATGATCCTTCTGTTAGAGAGGCGTCCACATGGGTGGAATTCACATGGACGATGGCCATTCGAAGTTGGTCCATCAGGCTATCAAATTCTCCTGTCCATTCACCTAAAAGATACTGAAAAAGTTGTTTAGAAAGGTTTGCAGCTCTTGTATAATTTTCATATTGTACACTGGTGACACATAAATTGGAATATTTCCATTGACAGCCCAGTTGGGCTAGCTACCAGAGTGTGTCAATTTGGTCCTGCACCAAATCAATTCTCTGACTACCATCAAACTGCCTTTTAATCATGAATCAATAGAGGCCTGTGATTGGCTAAGATCATGCCATATGGCTTTCCATTCCAAATATTGCCCCATATTGTTTTGACTTTTGATATGGCACAGAGGTCACACATAGCCCTGTCATCTTCCATTCCCATCCTATTTGTGCTGCCACAAAGTGTCAATCTGTTCCTGAACTAGATCAATTCGTTGATTTAAGACCATAATACCACCTTTTAATTAAGCAGTGGCTACTTTCGCTGACAGGTTATTTAAGGCAGCTGCAGTCAATAGTGGAATGCACGGCAATGGCATCCTTAGTGGCTCCCACTACTCCAGCTGTAATGGCAACCACGATAGCAGCAGTGATTCCAAAATCTCTCCTCTGTCTAAAGAGCATCATGGTGCTTGGCTCTCTACCGAAACGGGAACGTACCTGGGCATTCTGGTCACAAGGGCCAAAGGAAATTTTCTTCCATCCCAACATAAAAGAGTAGAAGCATACTTGAGGTGTGCAATATAGCATTCTCTCACTAGAGTTTGCAAAGGTGCTATTGCTTAATCACAAACACAAAAGGATTAGAGGCTCCACATTGAGCTGGGTTTTGATTACAATAAGGAGCCCACCTGGGTTGCTGGGGAATAGTGGAGTTACCCCTCTCCCGGGCTCTAGGACATCAACCTCTAATCCAGGTGGCATTACTCTTCCAAATAGTTTCACCATGTGGTGACTAAGAGCTTTCACCTGCCCTATTGCAAAAGCAGTAGTTATTTTGGGGGGTCTGGCTTGCTCAAACCACATTAGTTTGGAAGGAATCCACAGCTTTTTATTTTCTGTGGAAACAAAAATAGAAATCCTTTTCCCCAATAACTTGTTCTTGAACTTAAATTTTGGTGTCAAAACATTTTTAAAATATATAAATTGAATTAATCCAGCAACATTTCCTTTAACAGTTGTTTCCTCAGCAGTCAAACAATACAAAGACAATATAATACCGTACAGTATCCAGATTCTCTCCATCTGTGGCTTTTTTATTATTCTGTTTCTTTTCTATTTTATTTATTTATTTATTTTTTGATCAGTCTCTCGGGGCTCTTTCACTTTCTCTTTGCTAGCCTTTTTCTTTTTGCGCGCACCCAACTTTTAGTCACGTTCTGCTTCTGACATGCTTTCCTGATAGCATGTCTATCAGAACTTACCTTATTTTGTTACCTGTCCTGAAGGGTCCTCCTTGTGCCACTGATGTCAGTTTCCCAGGTTTTGGCACCACTTGTCCAGTGCTATTGCCTTGCCTGCAAGAACGATGCTCAACAACAGGATTCTTCTGCAGCTATGTTTATTGCGTGGCTCATTACAGCAAGTTGAGGGAAGACCCCGAGGAGGAAAAAGGTCTCTGCTTATATATGCTCAGAGGAGTCGTGTCCGTTACTGACAGTTGCAGCCCGCAACGCTCTTAACTGTCATCCCATGACGTGGATCGTTCATCTGCGCTTTGCTGGCTTATGGACAGGAAACCGGCGCCATCTTCGGGAATGGCAACGGTGGCTCTCTACACTGCTCCACAATTTCTGGGTCTGCAATGGCACAGACATCAGCACCAGTTCAGCTGCCTGTATTCCCAACTCTCCTGTTAAGTCCCATTCTCTAGCAATCCCTAGTGTCTCCTACTTCTGATATCTTGTCTCTTGAAAGAGGCCAAATTTCTGCTCCACCTACCTACATAGAAACTCAGATGTTTCTCCCATGTAGGATGCTTTAGTTTCAACCAGAGTTTTTTCCTTTTGGTAAAGCCATCTCTAGTATAATTTTCTGCATTCTATGGAACCTCTCCAACATCCAACCATGTGTATTTTCCCAAAAGTATAACAAAAACAGCATCTTTGAGATACATACCTGTATTTACCGTCAGTACAAGTGAAAGTTGTTTTACTAAGGAAACATCAAAAAAGAAGACCATCACCAAGAGAAGCAGATGAGTCATGCAGTTTGCCACAGAGAAGATGGGAACCTTCAAGACTAACTTTCTTCTTTCCCATCTTGGGTTCCAAAGAAGCTCTTTTGTACTGTCTCCCCTTAGATAATGCTAGTCTATTGTAGCAGTTACTTTTTAATCAATGAAATGTTCATTAATTAAAAGAAATGGTTAATTCTGACTTATGGTTGTAAAGGTAGTGTGTGATTGGGTTTTCTTTTCTTTGGCATCAGATAAAGTAGCACTTAATAGAATGAGTGTAATACAACAACCCAATGACCTTATGAACAGTAAAATAAGGTGAGGAAGATACCCTCTGAGACAATTTCCAGCATACTATGTACCTTCCATTAGATTTATCCCCCTTTCTGCAACATTCTAGAGAGCCACCCTGGAGACTGGGCTTATGGCAAAGAGTTTTTCAGGAACTCATCAAGCCTTGCCTTTCAGGCTCACCTCAATGGAGAGCTTGCTATGAGACAGGTGACATTCTGAAATCTACAAGTATTCTTCCCAACCATTTATTTTGTTTAATTAGGGAAGCAGTTACCAGGATCTCCATTGCATGACTTTTATAACTGAGGTAATATATCTAACAGAATTTTAAATCTTCTAATTATTATTTTAGTACTTGAAACAATACATTTTCAAAGTCTATGCTATGTGTTTATACACATTCAGTTATGGGTTTCCCATATTCTCCACAGGTTGACATTGTTTATAACCAAGCAAAGTACTTGTTTCTCTTTAAAACAGACTAGTCATACTTGAGCTATATCCCTTCAATACAGAATAATGGAAGAAAATTCAATCTTCAACAAATGCTGCTGGTAAAACTATCATTGCATAAATATTAACTTTGAATAGATAAACATCTTGAAATACCAGAAATATAATGTACAAGACAAATCAGATTACATGAAGTACAATGGGAAGTTGTAGTTGCATCACCAAAAGTATGTTCCATGAAAATTTCATTTAAAAAATACTTATTATGGTGACCATTATTGATTGACATTACATTTGCACTACAATGGAAATACAATGGACATATGATGGCTAATTGAATTTGGAAGGAAATACAAAATTATTATTAATTGTATCAGATTTCGAGTTTGTATAAAGCATAAACCATGATATGTTATATTGTAACAGAAATTAGGTCTTAATTGGGTTTAACAGACATCTATAGAACATTCCATCCAAACACAAAAGGACACTCTGCTCCACATGGAACCTTCTCTAAAATCGACCACATAATAGGCGACATAACAAACTCAACAGATACAAAAAAAATTGGAATAGTCCCCTGTATCTTATCAGACCACCATGCTTTAAAATTGGAATTCAACAACAACACAAATATCAGAAACCCTATAAACTCATGGAAACTGAAAATGCACAATTGCACAATACCTGGGTCAAAGAAGAAATAACCTAGAGACATGAGAAGAGTCCTAGTTCCTACGTCAAATGACTTGACAGATTTAGATGACCCCTCCGGAATGGCATTACCCTACATGTGGAGGGGGGAGATGGGAGGGGAGAGTTGTAGGGATGCATGTGAGGGAGGGAGAGAAAGAACGAGGGAGGGTGGGAGGGAACTAAGAAGGGAAGGAGGTGGAGTGAACTGGGATCGATATGTAAAATTAAAAAATATAAATATATAAACTTAGTACAGAGAAATAGAAAAGACAGTGCAGAGATACATGTACACCATATCTGAGTTAATGCAAAGGAGCAAAATCAGTTCAGAGAGAATGTTAGCCTTTTAACAAATGATGCTGGACTATTTTTGTGTAAGAAAAGAAAACTAAATCATTATGTCATACCACACATAAGTTACTAAAATATGACTAGAGACCTAAATGTAACACCTAAAATTATAAACTGACTACAATACAAGAAAATATCTGTTTACCAATATGGTAGTAAATATATTTGTTCCTAGAAAAATCACCATCTAGGCAAACAAGTTAGATTTCAGCAAAATTCATAATTTTGTTCCTTGAGTGGTGATAAAATCACACTATAGACTTGGAAAATATATTTGTAAATTCCACCTATGTAAATTTAAAGAAGTCTAGACCATTAAAATTTCCAATAAAACTGAAAATATTTGATTATTTATTTCACCCTTAATGATATATAGGCAGTAAAAAAGGAAATAATAGGATGCTCATTATTATCAATTATCAAGAGTACAAACTGAAACCACAGTAAAATACTACTGTTTATGAATATTTACAATCACGATCTAATATCTATATGGAAGAACTGAATGAGTACAGAAAATGTAAGAAGAGCAATATTCATGATAGTGCTGACATAGTTTCATTAATATGAAAATAAATTAAAGTTTAAGACATTCTTAAACATTAATGATAAAGGGATGGTCATAATAGGAAATTTCTAATTTATGTATCCTGAAGACTAAACTTTAAAATGTCTTCAAGAGAAATATAAAAATCTCCAAAATAAAGAGTAAATAGATGAATCTCCTGTCATTACAGGTTATTTTAACAGTACTGTCTTGATAATTGGTAGAACAAAAAGTGAGAGAGGAATTGAGAGAGGAGTTACAAAGGCATAAATCAGTTTGATCAAATCATTATTTGTAGAGTATTCAATACCTGATATTATCTCTACTTTTAGTCTCTTCTGAAAATCAATTACTAAGAGTTGAGAAATTGCCCCTATTTATTCTCCAGCTTGTCATAAGAAGTTTGACTGATTATATTTAGCATGGAGGTTGAATTAAAAACAAAGACAACAAAAGGAGAAAAAGGAATAGAGAAAGGGGAGGAGAAGTAGACTGAGAAAGAAAGGTGGTAATACTGTGATCTTTTGAAAGGCCACTTACCCCGGTTTATAAGGATCAGGATAAACAATTAGGCTGAACAGATGTTTATTCAGGGAGAAATAACTCACAACTTAGACAGGTGAACACCAGTAGGTTCCTGCTTCCAAGAATTCCTCCAGAAGTCCTCCTGTCCCCATATGGCTTGCAAGAGAGCTTTCTCCTGAGCCTCCTCCAACCTACTTCCCCAGGTCACTTCCGCCCCTGGCTCCACCCCTAATGGGCGTGGTCAGCGCCACAGAAGGAGCCAAAATGAATATCCCACTACAGACAATCTTGGTGAATCCTCCAACAGGATTCTTCTAATCCTTTCAAAATTATTCCACCTACTAGAGACCAAGCTTTCAATTATATGAGCCTATGGGTGTCATTTTTCTTCAAATTAAAGCACTCCTCATTTATTTTAAACATGCATGCACATATTCACATTCCAGTTTCTAAGGCTAAACTTCGATTGCCCTTTCCTCTGAATTCTCATCCGCTTAGTCAATCAGGTCCTGATTTCCCCAACCTCAGAGCTGATCTCTGTAAATTTCTTTCTTTTCATTTTATCCCTCACATTGATTTTTGTAAATTCTGTTAGTATTTTCCCTTGCCTTGAATTCCACTGTGTGTTTTCTTACTGCCATTTTCTGGTTTAGACCGTTTTGCCTTTCTAATTACCCAAGGAGATTGATCTTTCACTCACAGCTTCCCAGTCTGATTCACCCCACGTTGTGCTGCTCTATGAGTTCTATTAAAAACTTTTTTTAAAATCTTCTTTCCACAGAGCCTCAAGCTGGACATCCAAATCCTCCAGAACTTATCTATGTATTTTCCCAAGGCTGCCTCTCCATACTTACCTTCTTAATCCCCTTATTTCATCCCAGCTGCTTTTCTCATTATTCAACATGTTTCCTGAATCCTACCTCTAAGCCTAAATTCACACCATTTCCTCCAGCTTTCCTAGCTCCATCATTGCAATTTCATTCACTTTTCAGTTTCAATCACACAAGCATTGAACATTCTAAGAAGAAACATTAAAATGAGATTCAGGTCTCTGGCCATTTTCAATCCTAGTCAAACAGTTCTTCCTAAGCGAACAGTTACAATGAAAATACTCATTTTGGTGAGCATTCATTTTCTTTTCTATCTCAAAACTTTATTATAACAAAAATGGATTATGAACAGTTAAAATGAAAATATTCATTTTCTTTTCCATCTCAAAAATTTATTATAACAAAAAATGGATTGCTATTAAATCATACAATCCACATATGTTACCTGCTTAACAGTTTCATGAGTAATGCAGCTGCCCAGGAGTATTTCAGAATTCAGAATTTATTTTAAAGTGCATGTGATGTCCTAGTTATCTGAGTAAAATTTGAACTCTTTTGAGAATAGCCAATGTAGAAAAGGGATTGAACATGGAATTTCCATTTATGCTAGTATCCTTTTTAGCCTGATACTTGACAGTCACATTTCTGAATATAATATTGATCCTGGTATTTCTGTCCAAGGATATTGTTGAATATGTAGGAATGGTTTTTACTGTGCATGTGTCTTGGTTTCATAAATTGCCTAACAAACCTCCCTAAGCTCCAGCTGAGACAGAAAACTTGCATACAGCTGCCCATTTGTTACTGGAAATGCTTCAGTACAATGAAATTATCCACATGTAATGACAGATGAACAAACACCCAGACATAACATTAATAGTATTGTATTTGACATCAAAATAAACCCTTTTTTTGGCAATTATAGTCATTTTAAGGTCTATATAGAGAACTACAATACATTAAAGAATCCCCAGAAACAATTATTCAAGTTTATGTTCATTTTATGGTTATACATTAGCATTAGAATTAATGGGAATCAGTTTACCACAGGACCCGATAATCCCCATCTTACTTAGGCATATACCCAAAGATCCATATCCATGCAACAAAGACATGAGCTTAACTATGTTCATAGCTGCATTATTTGTAATAGCAAGAACCTAGAAGCAACCTAGATGCACCTCAACTGAAGAATGGATAAAGAAGATGTGGCACATCTACACAATGGAATACTACTCTGCAGAAAAAACAATGGAATCTTGAAATTCGCAGGCAAGTGGATGACACTTGAAGAAACCATCCTGAATGAGGTAACCCAGTCACAAAAAAAGGAACATGGTATGTATTCACTCATACATGGATTTTAGACCTAGAGCAAAGGATCACCAGCCTATAATTCAGAGGAACTAGGATACAAGGTATATTCTTAGAGATTCATATAAGGTCCCTTACAGAAGTGGGAAGGGGCAAGTACCCCAGAGCACATGGGAAGTGAGGGGAGGGGAGGCAGTGATTGGAGAATAACTAGGAGAAAGAGAATGGGAGGAGAGCAAAGCACATGGGACTACAAAGTTTGAGTCAGGTGAGAAATAGAAGACAGAGGGGAAAGACAGAGAGAGAGAAAGAGAGAGAGAGAGAACATAAAGAGGGAGCCTATATAGCATTGTAGAGAAAACTGAGCCTAAAGAAATGTCCAGAGACCTTCAAGACTGACTCCAACTAACAATTTGAGCAACAGTGGAAAGGCTACCATAAATGCCCTTCCCTGATAATGAGATCAACCACTAACTTATCCACCATCATGGAGCCCTCATCTCGTACCTGTTGGAAACAGAAGCAAACACCCACAACTAAATACTGAGTCGAACTAGAATCCAGATACAGAGAGGGAGGACAAAACTATGCTACAGAAACCTATAGAGACAGTTGACCTGAACAAGGAGGAGCTAATGGGTCTCCAGACTGATAGCTGGGGATCCAGCATGGGACTGACTCAGATCCCCTGAACATGGATTTCAGCTAGAAGGCCTGAGCAGTCAAAGGGACCTCAGACAGTGGAACCAGAATGTATTCCTGGTGCACAAAATATCTTTGGGGGCATATCACCCATGGAGTGGTAGAGACATGAGAGAAATCCTAGTTCCTACTTCAAATGACTTGACAAATTTAGATGACCCCTCCTAGATGATTTCAGCCTATATGTACAGTGGTGGGTGGGTGGGAGGTGAATGTGGTTGGGGTGCATGTGAGGGGGGAGAGAGGGAAAGAGGAAGGAGGGAGGGATGGATGGAAGAAGTGAGGGAGAGGGAACTGTTATCGATATGTAAAATAAAATAAAAAAAATAAAAAAATTAATGTTTGCGTGTGATTAAGCATGTATTGAGTGAAGATTAACACGGTTAAATAAGGATTAGGATAAACAAATAGGCCGAATAGATGTTTATTCAGGGAGAAATAACTTACAACCTAGACAGATGAACACCAGGAAATTCAACCCGATCCTCTCCTGTCCGAGTCACGCCAGCAAGAGGGCCTTTCCTCTCTGTCCCTCCCTCCAACCTCCCTCCACAGGTCAACCCGCCCATGGCTCCACCCCCCCAATGGGCGTGGTCAGTTCCACAGAACTATCTCACTACAGAAGATTATAAAGAAAATTCCATATAGTTAAAAAAAGTAATAGTTCATAATTGGTGCTACATTTTATAATACATTTTCTGCTTTTGGAGATTTATGTGTCCTTTTGCAAATGACTTATGCTTTACTATGTTACTCACAATGTGGCCTTTTGCCATAGTACCTGTCTTTTTTGAATATTACACTGACATATGGTTCACATTGTCTAATGAAATGTTTCAATGCTGTCTATCAACTCTATATCTATATATCTCTACAATCTGTATATCACATTTTTAAAATAACTATTTTCTTTAGATTTGTATATCACAATTTATAAAGGCTAAAAATATTTTTCTTTTTCTTTCTTTTTTTTTGTTTTTTGGGTTTTTTGTATGATTGTTTTTCTGTTTTTTGGTGTTTTTTTTGTTGTTGTTGTTTGTTTGTTTGAGACATGTTTCTTCTGTGTCGCTTTGGAGCCTTCCCTGCATCTAGATCTTGTAGACCAGGATGGGCTCGAACTCACAGAGATCTGCCTGCTTCTGCCTCCTTTTGCTTGGATTAAAGGTGTGAGCCCCCACCGCCTAGCAAGGCTGAAAATCTTACGATTAGCTACATGGTGGGTTTTTCCATAGGCATGAGATTTCTGTATAGGCTCACACTTTTACAATGGCCTAAGATACAGACAATGACAGGAAAAAACTGAAGCCTACTCTGTGGCTAATAAGATATATGGAATCATTGTTGGTTACTACAATATAATTTCACCTATTATTTTACTATAACCATCAAATGACAGAAGAATCTATCTTATTTTCTTAATACACTGTTGACAATCTAAGATATATTATTTAATTAATGAATGTTATACTCATTTAAGTTGTACACAGATATTAGTTAAATAATTCTGTATTTCCAATTTTATTCCAATAATAGTTGACAAAACTAATATTTAATATTGAATATGAGTAAATTACTATATAAATATTATATATAAGTAATAATTTATGTCGTTTGTTAATGTAGTATAATGCCACATGTTCACCTTTCCCTCTTTTCATCACAAGTAATCAGTGTATGTTTCTCATATATATGAATGTATTCTTTTATTTTTTTCTTGCTTGAATTAACAAATTAACATATTTATCTGTTTTTACACAGAAGGTACCATATTCTATTAATTGTTTTAAACAGGATGTTTCCTCATAGGGTTCTTAGGAGGGCTTTCCTTGTAAGTATACATGATTGTATTTACTCATACTTTATCCTTTATATAAACTGAGGTAGTTTTAATGTAATAGGCTCCAATAGGCTCAACAAAATGTCATTATTTGGAGGTGTGGCTTTTTTTTGTAGTAGGTATGTGTTTGTTGAATGAAATTTGTCACTGAGATGGTGGGTTTTCAGGTCTCATATGCTCTAGATACCCCTAATCTCTCAGATCACTTCCTATTGCCACACATCAAGATATAAAACTCTCATCTCCTTCTCCAGTAATGTCTTCCTGCATGCCACCATGTTTTACTATGATGATAATAAACCAAATCCCTGAACTGTAAGTGACCCAATTAAATGTCTTCCCTTATAAAAGTTCTTGTATTCACAGTGTCTCTTCAGAGCAATAGAAACCCTGAGACACAATCCTAATTTATTTCTTTTCCTAGTGAAAGATATTAATAGGGTTATAGCCTTTGGTTTTACAATCAATGCTGCACATGTTGCATGTGCAAATAATCCCTGTACACTGAATTCAGGAAACAGCATTGCTTGGTGAAAAAAAATTTAAAACATACTGAATAATTTCTGATTTTAGGAGTTAACATCAATTTCTATTTCTGCCTACAATGAATTATCATATCTGATTTTTCATGCCTTGTCAATTAGGAATGTATTCAAATTTAGGAATTTTCATTTTTTATCTTAGAAATTATGTGGAATGAACAATGGCATAGTGTATCTTTAATTTGTATCACTTTTAGTAAAACAAGAGATTTGTGTAAATCTCAAAAATCCAATAAATCATACTTATTTGTGCCTTGGATTCCTGCCTTGCTAGTCAGCCATGACCAGTTCTGCCCTGGCCAATTCTTTCTTGCTTTACTTCATGATTATGCTAACTTCCTGCCTCAAGTTCCAATTTATTTCTCCAGTTTTTTTTTGGGGGGGGTTGGCTCTTTGTCTAACTTGAATACATACATATTTCCTGAGACAATACAAGATGACATGAGTCTTTCATAAGACAAACTTAGTATGTATATATTTTTATTTTCTAATAGAATGTTGAAATATAAAGCACAGTTCTCAGGCTTTTACCTTGGGAAAACTCCTTAAGACCTATGTAAACTCCTTAAAATCTCTGCTTCAGGGAAATTATTAGTCAGAGTGGCTCTGCTTTATACTCCACTGTCTTCCTACTTCCATACCTGATTTGTAATGCTCTCCATTTCCCTACCAGATCCCCTTGTTCTTGCTGCTGTCATTCTTGCACTCTCTCTTCTTTGTCTCTGCCTTTCTGTTCAGTTCACAACTTAAGGCTCCCCAAATAAGGTCAGGCAACTCAGAGAAGAGCGACTTCACGAACTTAATTGAAAATAGAATTCCATGAAGCAGCAGCATATTTAGTGTGGGAAGTGGGGGGGAAAAAGTAAAACAGCATTTATAATAGCAGGTTTGCAAGTAAAAACTTCTGGTAAATTGTATCATGGTTTTGATCACATACACAAAGGACCTAGTTTCACATTTATCTCTCAATAATCCCTGGCTGTGAATCTTAGGATATGTAAAAATATGGTTCTTTGTATTCTACCAGAACAGTTATCATACTGAATTGTAAACACGATGCTTCTGTAAAGAAATACAGTCCTACCTTTCCTGCAGGGCTGTTGCACAGTCAATGTTTCTGTAATTGAAATCTGCCATGAACACTATCTAACATTTACAGATTCTTTCTGACCTGAACCAATATTTTGTAATTTGATTTTGGTAATGTTTTTTATAGATCTGTATGAAGTAAGAAGAATCTTGTTCACTTCTCAATGTTAAATTTGATCTAGATAGTAAGACACTCTTTCAAAGTAAGAATACTTATTAAATAAAATTATAAGTTGCTAGGCAAACTCCTTTATTTTATTGTTGCAGTCCTTTTACTTCAAATGACATACTTTTGCACACCTGGTAGTACTTAAAGTTAACTTAAAAACACTCCAAAACAAACCCTTCCAAATAGCTCAGATGACTCAGTAAGTAAACATCCTTGCTTCAAAATCCAGATCCTGTGTTTAATCCCTGGGTCCACCATGCTGCAAGGAGAGGGCCAATATTTAGAAATTGACTTCTGACCTCCACACCTACATACAGCACACTTAAGTATGTGCATGTGTGCAATTGCATATGCACAAATATGCATAATAAGTAATCATATATAAAAACAAATATTCAAGAGCAAATAAAGGCTGTAAGTCATATAAATTAAGCAAATTTAATTTTTGTGATACTCTTTCTATACTGTTTCCTTGCAAACTGTGTAAGTTCTAATCCTAAAAATTACTTAAATTAATTATTTAATTGTTTCTTAAAACAAAAATTGTATACTTTTACAGGTTATTTTATGACTTAAACTGTATACTACTTAAATCTTTATCATTTCTTTATGGTGACAACTTGCACTCCTTTTTAGTTCTTTTTAATTACATAATAATATTTTAAATTACAGATACTTATCAACTATCTGATATGTCTTCTGCAAACTTACAATTATTTTTTTTACATAGGAATATTTTTTCTTGCAAATAACTTTACTGGTGAATTTGAAGTGCTTTTGCCACATCTTAGTTTATAGATAGACTGACTCATGTTATCTCCTGGGAACACTACAATTAGTCATTTTATTTGTTGTTGTTGATTTCTTTTTTGTGTGTTTGATACTGGTTTTTGTGAACTGTGTAATTACTATATCTTCATTCTTTAACCCTGTTAATATGTGGTTATTAGAGTAGCACTTTCTTGAAAATAGTTTTCTTTACAATATTGTCTACTTATTTGTAAAAAAAATAGTGTAGATTAGAAGCTTTTGTTTTTACTATTAATAAGCAACTTATTTAAAGACCACAGATTTCTTGTGCAAATTTCTTAGTTATAGATGGGAGTTTCTAGGCCTAAAGACTTTCTGGTACTCATGTCATAACTGGTATTAAAAAACAGTGTTGACACCCAAATCACAAATTTCTACTTGGTAGATATTTACTTATGATTTTATCTCTTATTGCAATTACTTATATGTTTTGGAAATGTATTTTTAATAAACAGTCACAACCAACATGGTTTTTTATTACTTTGACTTGTAACTAAAGATATTAAGAGTGCCAAACTTTAGTTATAGCAGAATGAGTTTCTTAACATCTCTGATCAAGACCAGGGAAAGGAATGTGGAGTCACAGGTTACAGTGGAAAATGGCCGCTATAAATCTGCTTAGCCCTAGTTGATTGTTTCCTTCCAGCTCCTGATTTTAGTATTAAATTCTGAATATCCATCTTGTCTTGCCTTGTACAACTGTAGCTGTATATTTCCCCTCTTACTTTGTATTTAAGTAACTCATCACCCTCAAAGCAATTAAACCTGTTGCTTTAATAAACACTAATCAAATGGCAGAATGAAAAGACGTCATGGTATCCAGATTTTAAAAAGAGGATAACCCTCTTCACTGATCACTTTTCACATTGCTCACTTCTGCTTTGAAACTTGGCTTCATCTCAAATTTTTTCTGCATCTAAGATCCAAATATCTGAACATCTGCTGGTATTGTCTCTTTAACACACCTCACATATGCAGCCTATTATCAGTATATTTTCTGCCTAATGGTTTTATTTTAATTGAAATATTCATCAAATTTGCATTCCATAAAATTGATGATATAGATGATGTACCATTAAATTTGCCCCTTTACTTCTTGTATTATCTTTTTTCATTTATCTGATTTGTCTTTCTTGCCAAGAACCTCACATGGTATATAGCTGGCATTCAATTGCAGCACCATTTTGAAAGCCTCAATGCTCCCATCCAAATTAACTCCTTTGTGTTTTTTTAATATATGCTTTCTCTTAAAGTTAGAACTTATATGCTTGCCATTCAAGCCCAGCAGTGGTGGTGCATGTCTTTAGAGCCAGCACTAAGGGGCAGAGGCAGGTAAATCTCTGTGAGTCTGAGGCAAGTCTGGTCTACAGAGCAAATTCTAGGACAGTCTCCACAGCTACAGAGAAACCATGTCTTGAAAAAAAAAACTATTAAAAACATTCTTGGTTGTCACTTAAAAGACTGCCTTAACTGTAATAGATCTCAGTCTTTTTTTTAACCGTTTTTCTTTTGGCCATAATTTGTCATTTTGCAAACAGCATGAGCTTCCCATAGTGACAATGTGAATAAGTCAAACTCCTGTGTAATAATTCAATTACTTTGGTACACTAATTTTTAAAAAGCAGAATTAGTACAACTCAAAACTCAACTTCTGCCATAACCTCTCTATATCCTAAGTAATAAGTACATTGATACTCTTCAAACAAATTATATTATTACTTTGTTTGGAGCTTGTCAAATCCCTCATTTTCCTTCTATATACACTAAAAACAAACCACAATGCTTACATGGTTTTCCTAAATCTGGGCCTAAAACATATAAATAGGTTTGCATTCTTTTCTATGCTCCCAATTATTTTTTTCCACATAGAATTATTTGGACTGTGGTCTTTGAACTTAGAAACAAGCACCTTTAACCATAGATCTATCTCAAGAGACCTAGGAATGTCTTTATTTTAATCATCTCTACACTTAAAATATAGCATTCAACTCATAATAATTTTTGACTAAGTAGCATGAATTATAATAAGATAGTAACTAGTGTTTATAAAGAACAGATGTCATGTATATAGATGTAAAACTTTTGAGAGGCTTACAGAGATATCTTAGTGGTTAAGAATATGTGTCTTTCTTGAAGAGGATCCAGGATCAACAATTTCCACATATGTAGCTGCTCATAACCATTTGTAATTCCACTTCTAATGATCCTACCCCATATTTTGACTTCTGTGGGCATCAGACACACATGTCACACACATATATAAATACAGGAAAATACTCATGCATATAAAATAATACAAATATATCTTTAAAAATATTTACTCAGCTGAGTATATTAAAGACATGGCATTTTAACAAAATAGATTTATAAAATCCCTACTTGTCTATATGTGTATGTACACGTTGTGGATTTCCTTCATGACATTGTTATCAGAAATTATTGTTGTTGCCAAACATTTTTTGCCTTGCACAGATAAAACCAGATAGAATTATATTCCATATTTTAGGAATATTTTTTTGAATATAAGAACAATTTAAAATTCTGAACAGAAGTAGAAAATTTCTGAGGAGTCAAGATTTTTACTAAACCAAGGTATTTGTCACTAATTAGACTGACTTTTCTCTAGGGACTACTATTTGCATGTTCTACATCTATTATTGTTATTAGACCAATGCATTTCTAAGACCTATTCATTCTTTCTTGTATCTTAAAATTTAATTCCTTTAAAGTTAACGTGGCTAGTATTTGCACTTTTCTAAAGCAGAATATTCATGAAGTGAAGTTTGAGGCACATTTGACATCTTTAGTTTCAAATAATGCGTAATTTAATTTGAGAGAAAAAATTGACATTGAAGGGTGAAAAGTTTATACTAAAATAGAAGATGTAACTTTAACTAAGGGAAAAATGTTCAAACAATGAATAAAAATCTCACTTTTGATCTGTGTAACTCAATAGTTACATTACATAGGATAAAGTATAATAATCCTTTGAGACATGACTTTTTACTTTGAAAATCAGTTTAAAGGTACAGAGGTATGGAGATTATTTATTTTATCATATATGAAAGGGAATAATAGGAACCTTGAACTTTCCAAAAGCAGAGCAGTTGCCACTCTTCTTCTCTAGGTTGCAGCATTCAAGTGATGCTCAATAATTATTTACTGATCAAATAACAAATGTGAAGACATAAAGAAATGTGTAAGGAAGATTTCTATATAATTGAATATTTATAGGTACTCAGTATTTGAGAAGATGTCCCTAAAACTGTATTGGCTTTGCATGGCAATAAAATCATCAATTTCTGCTGTTGTTCACCTATTTTCAAGTTCATTTCAGGGACTACTGTAAAGCATCTGAATTTAGGAGATAGACATGTCATTCACCACAGGAATCTTGAAGACCTAAGTTTTAGCTACTTCATTAGTCTGATCTACTCTAGTTCAAGAGCATGTAAGCTTATAAGTCTGGTCAATGAAACTTTCTGAAGAAATTATAGACAGGGAATGATGGAGTGTCCCAAAATTTGACACCTTTTCATCTGGGAAACAGAAGACATGGAAAATTCACTCATATTGTTTTTCTCAATTGTCTACTCTAAAATAGACCAATAGAATTTCCACAAGTCTTTAGTTTTACAGAATGTCTCTTCTGAGCAGAAGTAAGGAATGTCAAAAAGACACACATGAAGATTTGGAGCAAGTAGACCTTCACAAACTTCAACTTTCAAGTTTATTTCTGTCAGATCACAACTTTTCATCCTGCATCCATATTTCAACATTACTGTTCATAAGTGTATGTATCCATTTCTTGGGTCTTTATTTATCAAAGCTCATGTCTTTTGTCAAACTTCAATTAAATAAATTGTGCTTTTTGTCTCATGAATCTGTCTTCTGGTTTATTCCTGAGTCCAGTCATGGGTTCAACTATTTCTGTCTTACACTTTTATCAAGTTGTTATGACTTTTTTTTTTAACTTTGCTGAGCATTGTAATTTGTTAAAATACAGTTTCTTTAGACAGACATTACCAACTGCTTCACTGGAAAAGCAGAATATTTTATATTTTCTCTTTGACATGTATTTTAAATTGTTATCACAAGATCATTATAAAACATGCAGAAACCCACAGAGACAGCTGACTTGGAACAAGGAGGAGCTAATGGTCCTTCAGACTGATAGCTGGGAAACCAGGATTGTAAGGACTCAGACCCCTCTCCCCCTTAACATGGGTCTCAGTTAGAAGGCCTGGGCAGTCTAAGGGACCTCTGACAGTGGAACCATGATATATCCCTGGTGCACAAAAGGACTTTGGGAACACATTCCCCATGGAAGGATCCTCCCTTAACCTAGAGGCAGGAGGGAGGGCCTAGTTCCCACTCCAAATGACTTGACAGATTTTGTTGACCCCTCCTGGAGGCCACCATTCTCCCTGTGGAGTTGGGGGGGGGGGGTGGAATGAGAGGGACAGAAGGAGGGAGGGAGAGGAAACTGGGATTGATATGTAAAATAATAAATAAATAAATAAAAACAGAGTTCAGTGATGTAAGTAAAATGCATTAACCATAGAAGGTATTTCCATGTTTTTTCTTTAAAATACAAAGCTGCTTTTATCATCCTTCTATTTCTGCTCCTCCTTGGAACCTGACAAGTCTGTTGTGGCAGATTAGGGCTCTATGTAAATGAAGATAAGCAGGTCTGTTTAAAGAAAAAGAAATAAATGGCTTCTATCATTGCATGTCACAGAGAAACAGGTTTAAATCACTAGGGCTTTGTAGTGTAAGTCGTGTTTAGAAATCCAACAAGGCATAAGAAAGGAACCTCTAGAGTTGGGTCATGGCATCTGATTGATGCAGCTGTCCTTTGAAAGTGTTTAAATACTTCATTCACCTTGCCATGTGGTTCAGATCGCTCAGAAATTCCAAAGGCTCTGAATACTGCTTCCTTTTACATCAACCCATAAGAAAGACTTTTAGATTCAGTTCTTTGCCAAACATGCTTATTTCACTTTCATTCCCTCTGGAGAGGTTCACTCATTTAAATTTGGAAGGACCTGGCTGAGATCTTAACAAGTAATGCAACTGAAGCAGCCATTCAAGCTTTTTTCTCAAAAGTGGGTTTCTCTACCTTAAAATTAGCCTGCTCTTAATACTCTAAGACAGAAACCAATTAAAAGCAGTTCATTAACTCAATCAATAAGAGATTTTTGAATAAACAGAAAATTATAGCTGCTTCAAACATAACACATGCTTTCACACCTCTCTGGAGCCATAGATTTATGACATTATCCTGGCAAGATATGCCCATGTGTTCAAGAGTAGCACAATATTATGGGAGTAAAAAACAGTTTTTCTGATTGTATTCAAATCTGGTTCCCCAGGAGGAAACTTATACTAGATGCTACAAACCTAACCAAGAATTCTTGGCTGGGGAACTGCTAGGTTCTATGAGTGAAAACACAACCATTAATTTGCTAAATGTATATATTAACCATTTACTTTTAAATATGTAATCCTCTTACACAGATTAGTTAAGTTCTCACTCATCCTCAGAGAAGCATCTTTGTAGAGAATATGATAGTCAATACTGTGATGTACAACTGACTAAATACAGACAACCAGTATTTGTGGAGTGCTTATCCTTAACGAAACATATATCACAAATACACATGTACACTCCCCCACCCCACACACCCTTCCCTCATGTTCAGGGAATATCTTAAGAGAGAGAAACAAATGATTTTAAGAAGCAGAGGTTGAAGAAGAGTAGGAGGAAGGCATCTTATGGAAATGACATGAGTGCATTCAGGAACTAACCACAATCATGCCTGCCTAAGAACTATCCTGTCAACATTCCAGCAGAATGAGGAATGGGCACAGGAGCCCCTATATCTAGCTGAGGAGCAGAGGGCAGTTGATGGCTGATAGAGGGTAAACAATAATTTTTCTAGTGGTGTAGTTCAAAGAGCAGAGAGAGAGAGTGTGTGTGACAGAGGGGTATAGAGAGGAAGCTAAGGAGGAAGGGAGGGAGAAAGGAGACAGGGAGGGAAGGAGGGAGGGAGGAAGAGGTAGGGAGTGAGCAAGTTGGGAGAAACTCTCCGAGGGGGATAAAGGAAGGCAATAGAGTGAACATAGTAAAAATTTATGCATGTATGAATTTTTCAAAGTAACATAGATTATATATTTATAAAACCCACAAAGGCAAAACAAAATGCAAATTATAAAGAATAGGCATAAAAATAAAATTTAGAAAAGTTAAACTATTTTTAAATTTTCCCAAATAGAAATGCTAAACTTCAATGTGATCATTTTAAAAATATGAGAGAAGTCATGACAGTTTATGTTTCCATCCACTAACAAAATAACCTCCCCCTCAGAATAACAAAATTTAAGCTCCTTTCGTTAACACTAGATAGCTGACTATTTATATTTAAATATATAATTAATACTGCTGGCATTGCCTTTAAACATAGTTGCTTGGTTGTCTCATTTGATTCCAGTCTTTATTGCTTATTTTTATTTCCTTCTTTCTTAGACATAACTATCTGGTAGGTATCCAGGGTTCTTTTAACATCATGCATGTGATGACAATGCCTGTCTCCAATTTGATTCATCTACAAGTGCCTTGTAAATATTTTCCACATGTTATTGAGCAATAACTATCTCTAAGTTCTTATGGCTCCAGTGATGTTCGAAATGGGAAAAATCTCCATTATAGCATCCACAATAATTCATGAAGAATGATACATGACTTGTATAAAACAATTGTTTAATTTGCAGCAGCCATTTAAGTTCTTTTCCCAAATATTCAGTTTCTCTACCATTTAAAAATACCCATTCTCAGACCTGTAGAATTTAAGCGAAGCTGACAGCATTTCTAACTAACAAACCAGAACATGATTGTAAGCATATTTGATTAGTTGGTGGGAAAATGGCCCAATCATCATAATTAAATAAAATATGTATTAGTGAGACATTATACAAAAAGATCACTTAATTTTGCTCTGGGAATTCAAGAAGCAGGTAAACACTGTCATTTTGATGTCACACAAAGCATGGGAAAAAAAGATGAGAAATGGATAAATAGCAGCAGGGTATAAAAGGCAATGCTGTGATGATAAAAACGCTTTAGTCTTCAATACAGTCATCACTAAAATTTGCATGACACCAGATATTTCTGTCCTAGGTATTTGGAAACTGACAGCAATGAAAATAAAAATTTAATCCATTATCTGTGCCTCTCACAATACTAAGTCTGAAGTAAATGTTGTATATACTGTTGAATATAGCATGACTGAGGAATGCTAAGGAGGAATGGGATTGGCTGGTGAAGACAGGGACCAAATCCAAAGCTGTTGGAAGTGCCCAATTCTTAATTGTTTGAGGTCTTCTGAGAAGTTAAAGGGTCACATGAACAACATCCTGCAACTCCCTACTTTGATCCAGGGAAGGCATGGTGAGATGTATACAGGGCAACTCCTAACTTCTGTTTATTAGAAGTTAAGCCTGTAGAAAATTATTCTCACTTTTATTTTTTATTTTTTTGAAAGAACAGGAGGAAAGCAATGCTCTAAAGTGCTCCCAGGGGTTTATATGGACACAGCTGCCCTATCCAAACTCCCTACATTGGCCTACTTAAATTAGTCTGTATTCTTAGAGCATGTCCTCAAGAAGAATGTTCATAGCTTATATTTAGAATACCCCCCACCACCAGTAATTGATGAGCACTGATATCTCAACACTGTTTCCTCATTTATCTTTCTCTAAGTGATGTCTGACTCTCCCACTCCTTTATGAACTAAGCCTACTTCTCTAAAGGGATCTCTTATTACCTACCATAGAAAAATTTATTTTCATCATTTCTGATCACTTGGGTTCTGATGATTCTGAACAACATAAGTCCAATATGGAGTTTGGAGATTTGTCCGTCTATTGTCCCTGCTTGACACTGACTAACAAAATACTATTTTAGCAGCAAAATAACACTTTTGTTGCTGTTGCTCGATGTCTTAATTGTCTTTATATTATAGTATCCAAAATTACTGTATGCTCCAAACCTCAGCTGATTGGCTTTTCTTTTTCTAATATGAAGGCAAACAAAATAAACATATAACACACTTTCCTGGATATTTAGCTTTGCCGGTCTTACTTTATTTTACTAATCACTTTGGCATGCATATAATGAGATTCTCTAAAGTGGATTTTATATTGAAAACAAAAATGAATTTAACTTTAACCAAAATTTTTCCCTTATCCCTCTCACATATCAACCCCTAAATTATATCAAGCAGTATATTTTTTTTCTTAATCAAGAAATACCTAAAAGTGATTCATTTTAAATTTTTAATTCATTTATTTGTTTTGCATCCCAACCTAAGTTTCCCCTCCCTCCTCTCCCCACATTTCCTCCCTATAACTCCTATCTATCCCCTCTCACAACTCTTTTTCTGTTTCTGTTTATAAAAGGTATTTATGGATAAGACAATCCAGTATGAGAAATAGATTCCCAAGAGCCAGCCAAAGAATTAAAGGGAGCCCCACTCCTATTATTAAGAGTCCCACAAATAGACCAAACCACACAGTTGTCACATTCATGTAGAGGGCTTAGATTAGTCCCATGCAGGGTCCCTGGTTGTTGGTTAAGACTATTTGAGTGTCAGTTGTTTCTTTGGGTTTTCTTGTTATATCCTTGATCTCTTGCCCCTACCATTCTTCCTCCCTCCCCATTTTCAGCAGGATTCCTTAATCCCAGCAGAATGTTTGACAGTGGGTCTCTGTGTCTGTTTCCTTCAGTTGCTGGAGGAAGGCACTTTGAAGACAGATGGCATAGTTACCTCTGATCACCGAAGACTAGTTCAGTCAATGCATCAATTATTGCTAGGAGTTTTAGCTTGAGTCATCCATGGGAGTTTCCCTTGTATCTGGTATCTACTTTAGCCCCCAAACCACCCTCCTCTCTGATCATCCTTCTCAGGACTCTTCCTGACCCCACACCAAATCCAACAAGTAACCATGTCCACAAACCACAAGCTTATCCAGGAGATCTCTTTAATTTCCCCATCATAAGAAAATCCTGGATAGATATTCTACAAGTACTAAGTAATTGCCAGCCCAGGCTACTATACCCAGCAAAAAACTCAGTCACTATAAATGCAGAAAACAAGATTTTTAATGACAAAACCAGATTTTCACAATACGTACCTACAAATCCAGCCCTACAGAAAGTTCTGGAAGGAAAACTCCAATCCAAGGAAGTTAACTATTCTCACAAAGACATGGGCAATAGATAATTCCACTTCACCAGAACCCAAGAGTAAAGCAGGGCAAATATATTCACAATACCACTGCCAACAACAAATCTAAAACACACAAGCATTAACAATCAATGGTCCTTACTATCAACAACATTAATGTTCTTAACTCTCCTATAAAAAGACACAGGCTGACAGAATGGATACAAATACAGAATCCATCCTTCTGCAGCATACATGAAACACATCTAAGCTTCAAAGACAGACACTCCCTCAGGGTAAAGGATTGGGAAAGATCTTCTAATCAAATTAACCCAAGAAGAAAGCAGGTGTAGCTATCCTAATATCTAAAAAGTTATACTTCAAACCAAAACCAATCAAAAGAGATGAAGACATTATTTTATATTCATCACAGGAGAAATCCACCAGTACTAAGTCTCAAATCTGAACATCTATACCCCAAATACAAAAATGCCCACATTCGTAGAAGAAACACTTTGAAACACAAAGCTCACATAAAACCTCACACACTCATAGTGCAAGACTTAAACACCCTACTCTTAGTATTATACAGGACAACCTGACATAAACTTAACAAAGAAACAAAAGAACTAAGAGTTATGTCCTAATTGGGTTTAACAAATACCTATAGAACATTCTATCCCCCCAAAAAACAAAAACAAAAACCCAAAAAACAAACAAACAAAGAAAACAACAACAATAACCCCCCAAAAGACTGTATCTTCTTCTCAGATCTTCTTGTATCAAAAGATACAAAACATGATTGAACTAGCCCCTTGTATCAGACCACTATGCTTTAAAGTTGTTATTCAAAATGAACATAAATTACAGAAATCCTACAAGCTCATGAAAGCAGAATGATATGCATTTGCACCATTCCTAGGTCAAGGAAGAAATAAAGAAAGAAATTAAAGATTTCGTAGAATTAAATGAGAATGAAGAAACAACATACCCAAACTTATGGGACACTTTGAAAGCAGTGCTACAAGGAAAGTTCTTTGCCCTAAGTGCCCATAAAAAATAAAATGAAATAAAAAAAAAATTAGAGGCTAGTCACATTACAGAATTAACACCACTACTGAAAGCCATAAAACAATAGGAAGCTAGATACCAGGAAATGATCAAAGAATAAATGTAATATAGAGTTGGTTCTTTGATAAAAATCAACCAGATAAACAAATCTTTATCAAAACTAACCAAAAAGTAGAGAGAGATCATGCAAATCAGCAAAATCAGAAATGAAAAGGGGGACACAACAGTGGACAATGTAGAAAACAAGAGACTTTTCAGGTCATACTTTGAAAACACGTACTCAATAAAGGTCAAAAATTCAAAGGAATGTACAAATTTCTGGATAGATATCACTTACCAAAATTAAATCAAGAACAGAAAAGCAATTTAAATAGACCTATAATCCAAAAAGAATAGAAGAAGTCATCAAAAGCCCCCCCTCCAAAAAAAAAAAAAAAAACAAAAAAGCCCATGGAAAGATTGCTTCAGTGCAGAATTCTACCAGAAATTCAAAGACAAGCTAATACCAATACTCTTCAAATTGTTCCACACAATAGAATCAGAAGGCTCATTACCAACTTCTTTTTTACAAGGCCACAATTACATTTGTACACAAAGACCCAACCAAGAAAGAGAACTATAGACCAATATCTCTCATGAACATTGATGCAAAAATACTCAATAAAATACTGGCAAATCGAATCCAACAGGACCAAGTGTGCTTCAACCCTGGGATGCAGGGATGGCTCAACATATGAAAATCAATCAATGTGATCAAGGAAAATCTACGATACCATCTTACTCCTGGCAGAATGGCTAAAATTAGAAACTCCAATGACAGTTTATGCTTGAGAGGATGTGGAGGAAGGGGAACTCTCCTCCACTACTGGTGGGAGTGCAAACTTGTACTGCCATTTTGGAAATCAGTATGGCAGTTCCTCAGGAAAATGGGAATCAAGTCTAACACAGGACCCAGCAATTCCATTCTTAGACATATACCCAAATGATCCACATCCATGCAACAAAGACATCTATCTGTTCAACTATGTTCATTGTTATTTGTCATAAGTAGAACATGGAAGCAACCTAGATAAAGAAGATGTAGTACATTTACACAATGGAATACTTCTCAGTAGAAAAACAAAACAATGGGATCTGAAATTAGTAGGCAAATGGATAGAACTTGAAGAATCCATCCTGGGTGAAGTAACCCAGTTACAAAAAGAGAGACATGGTGTGTACTCACTCATATATGGATTATAGACATAAAGCAAAGGATCACCAGCCTACAATTCACATCACCAGAGAAACGTTGATAGAAGGAGGAAACTAAGAGATTCATATAAGGTCCCTCATAGAAAAGGAAATGGACAAGACCTAAGCATATTAGGAGAGCAGGGTAACAGCAAGTGGAGAGGGAGTTAGGAGAAAGAGAAGGCGAGGAGAGGAGAATATGTGGGACTTAGAAGATTGAGTGGCGAAGGTGAATAGGCAAGTGCAAAAGAAAAAAAAAAAAACAAAAAACAAAAAACAAACAAAAAAGAGATATCATAATAGAGGGAGCCATTGTAGATAGAAAGAGAAAACTGACTCTAGAGAAATGTCCAGAGGACTACAAGTATGACCACAATTAACAATCTGAGCATCAGTTGAGAGCATAACTTACATGCCCTTCTCTAGTAATGACAACTTCCTTATTTTCAATCCTAAAAGCTTCAATGTAGTAGCTGTTGGAAACAGAAGTAGACACCCACAGCTAAACACTGTGCTGAACTCTTGGAATCCAGTTGCAGAAAGGGAGGAGTGATAAGGAAACTGGTCAAGACTGGGCTGCAGAAACCCACAGAGACAGCTGACCTGGACAATGGTGAGTTCATGGACCCCCAGACTGATAGGAAAGCAATATTGGACCGACTTAGGCCCCTGAACATGTGTCTCAGTTAGAAGGCCTGGACTGTCTAAGGGACCTCTGACAGTGAAATCAGGATGTATCTCTGGTACACCAAAAGATGTTGGGAGCAAATTCCTCATGGAGGGATACCCTCTTAGCCTAGAGACAGGAGGGAGGGCCTAGCTCTTACTCCAAATGACCTGACAGATTTTGATGATCCCTCCTGGAATCCCTTTCCTTTTGAGCGGGTGGGGAATGGGAAAAAGGGGGATGGTCAGGGAACATGGGAGGGAGGGGGAACTTGGATTGATATGTAAAATACAAAAAAAAAATCAAAAATAAAAGAAAGAAAATTCATGCATTCCTCCTTTGTCTCTTTTTCTTACCTAGCCTCTCTGGGGGTGAGGATTGTAGCATGGGTATTCTTTACTGCTGATATCTACCTATGAGTGAGTACATACCATGCTTGTCTTTCTTCCTCTGTTTTCCTCACTCAAGATTATGTTTTTCTACTTCCATCCATTTGCTTTCAAATATCCATGTATCATTTTTTTTGACAGCTAAGTAATACACCATTGTATAAATGTACATTTTCTTTATCCATTCCTTGTTTGAGGGGCATCTTGGTTCTTTTCAGGTTCTGGCTATTACAAACAAAGCTGCAATGAACAAAGCTGAGCATCCTTTGGGTATTCCAAGAGTGTTATAGCTAGGTTTTGGGGTGTATTGATTCCCAATTTTCTGAGAGACTATCATATTGATTTATAAAGTGGCTGGACAAGTTTGTACTCCAACCAGCAAAGGAGGAGTGTTTCCCTTATTCCACACAATCTCCAGCATAGGCTGTCATTTGTATTTTTCATCTTTACCATTCTGACTAGGACCTCTCTTAGATGTTGGGCAGACATGTAGAGCTCATTGCAATCCATGTGTGTGTATGTGTTTTTGTAGGCAGAAAATATATTTCTGGTACTTTTTAAAAAAAATATAGAAGTTTTATGAATTCAATAGAATCAGTTGCTATATGGCCAGTGTTTTGAAACAGTAGGCATAGAATAAAGAAAAGAGAGTGGCTTTAGAAAATTCTTAAATGGAGAAAGGCAATGTGCTGTGAGGCATGTAAGGAAGTAAATATACTTAATTCTATTTTGTTTCCTGTTTATATTTTAAAGAGGAGGGTATAGACCTTGGTGAGTAGGAAGGATATTGGAAGAGTGAAGGGAGGGAAACCCATGATCAGAATATATTATATGAAGAAAAACCCTTTACATTAAAAAAAAAAGAAAATAAAGAAGAATGGCAGGATTATTTCCTACTATAAAAAGGTGTTTGCATGGTGTGTAATTATGTTACTTATGTTAGCCATTTATAAAATTGAAAAATTCTAATAAATTTTTAATTCATTTCTTCCAGTCTTTTGTGGATTAGTAAAATGAGTTATCAGTACTAATGTCTTTTTAAAAATGGTTTGCTTCAAATGTAATATATATCCATATCCACTTTGCTCCAATATTCAAAATTGCAACTTATTTCGTTATAAATTCATCTTAAGGTAACTAACGCTATGTTATCTGTCTTCTTTGTATATATCTTACTTTATTCATTTTCTTTACTACTTTTTCCAATATTTTAGTTAAAAATTTCATAGTTATACAAACATATGTTGCTGTTTTTCTTAAATGTTAGTTATTCTATGAACATTTTAATTTGTATTTTATGTATTTCATTTATTTTGTGTCTTCTCTATTACTTTTCCTAACCAAAAATCTATTTGCATTTTATAATTAATTTTCAATCTATTTTATTAAATATACTGTTTATATCTGTTCTAGTTAAATTAACATTAATATTTCTATATTGTCTCCAAATGTGTCTAGTAAAATATATTAAAGGAGACTATCCATATCACTACAACTATACTATTATATATTTAGTCATTGTATATTTTTGTGACCCAGGTTCTATAAGAACATTTTAATTTTTATAAGGGTATGATTAAATTTATAAGGCAAATAACAGAAGATAATAGGAGAATGTTCTTGTCCCCTTAATATTTTATGTGGGTAGAAACCATGACTCTGTGTGTGTATGTGTGTGTGTGTGTGAAAGAGAGAGAGAGAGAGAGAGAGAGAGACAGTTCATGCACACCAGTAGATGTACCTTCCTATACTAAGAGAGGTGGGAAGTGGATCTTTCCTTCTAACATGGCCTCAGGAATCAAACATACCAAACATGATCAAGTTGGAAGGCAGTAGCCTTTACTCACTGAGCCATATCACAGGCCCTGAAGTTCTTGAGCCTTGAAACTTAAGTAGCTAGTGCTTATTTTAGAGCATAATAATTCTGAAATTATGGCATACTAACTTTCAGATTATTTTCATTATAGTTTAGAGATATACCCATAGTAACTTCTTTTATTCTTTTGATGTTAAAAAATGCTTGGGGAATATTAGAAAAAAATTAAAAGAAATGAATATCAATTTCCAAACATAAAAAATGTTATCAGTTATTACCTATAAAATAAATACTCTAGGATCTAATGCAATTAGATCCTGAAAAAAATTACTTTAGATGTCAGTTTGGCAACAGTGTGGGTGGTACTTTACTTAACTTCTTGAAGAGATGTTATAAATTTCAACTCCACTTAGTCACAATTCATGATAATTTGAAATGAATTCAGCATTACCTAGGGAAAAGGGCTGAGATTTAACATTAACAATATAAACATAGTTAACAGAGTTTGATACATCATTTTAAATGTAAACAAAGATATACTAATTTCTAATTTCCCACATCTGCTAAAATCAGGTCCCCAAACACCTAATTTAGGCAGTGTTTGTTTATGCTCAAGTTCCTTTGTGGCTTTCAAAGAAAAAAAAGTTCAATTCTTCTGAAATAGTCCCAAATGAAAATATTTTAGCAGTGTAGATTTAACTTTAAGGCAAACACAAGAACAGGAAAAAAGACATAAATTTCAGCTACTTATCAATATAACTCTTCCAAGTGAAACATAATGTGTGAGCTACCATCTCTATCCAAAAGTACCTGTATGGCAGTGATGGAATTCTAATGGCTGTTCTCTCTGTGCTCAACTATTTGCTTAATAATTAGTGGAGGATCAGAAGCTCACTAGGTTTGATCAACACTATAAATAGATTTACTACCTAGTACAGTTACTTCACTTCTGTAGATATGTACTACAAGTATTGTCACACATTATAAAATACATGTGAAGTTTTATTAACAGGTGATTTTCATAATTCAAAAGGTTGGATTCATTTATACTTTACTGATGGAAACAGTATCACCAAAGAAATCTAAGGAGCTATACATGTTATCCATATACTTATGACTTGCATAACTTTATAGGTTTGATAGTAGTTATCATTTCATATAAACAAAATACCAAGGTAAAGAAAATGCATGTGCTATGTGATGTATAGCTGGTAATCTTGTTTATTAGCCTGACTTAACAAAAAACAAAAATCCTTAGAGACCTGTAAAAACAAACTTACAGATTTTGTTTTAGACTTATTTCCAGAGATTGGCATACAGATTATGAAACTGAGGTGAAGAAATCCACACTGAATACCCTGTAGGACAGTCCAGTATTTTGAGAGCAGAAATGGGGAACAGTAGAATAAAGGAGAAGCATGTATACATGCACACTTCATTCACTGGAATGATACAGAATTTTTGTGGAGAGGACAAGACATCAGACTATAGATTTGTCAATCTGTAATATCATCAACACTCCATGTAGTATCCAGTAGACTGTTAGCCAGGAGCTTCCTTGGTCTTTGTTGTTTCTGCATCTCACAATGAGATGCTAATTAATTTTCTTAGTTCTCCTTCTTTGTTATTAGGCCACTCTGTCCCCATTAATGGTTTAAACTAAACCAACAAACACACTGTTATGGCTATCTATATGGTCTATTTGTTCTCTTCTTTTCTAAACACAGGCAAAATATGCTATGATAATTTTTGTGTAAGAAGGAAGACAAGTGATTATTATAAACGGACAGATTTCCATAGAAATAGAAAAATAATAAATAAAGGAATAAATAAAAAATAAATAAAATAAATAAAAAATAAATAAAGGAATGTGGTAATATGATATAGGATAACAGAGTTTTTTCTGTGAGCATTTATGACATAAAAGTTGAAGCAGAAGAGAACAACTTAAAAAATATCATCATAAAAATGATAGAGGCCCACAAAGACAATGTGAGAAAATCACTTAAAGAAGTGGAAGAAAAAAAAAACAAACAAAAATTGGAAGAAATGAACAAATCTCTTTTTTTTAAATTTATTTTTATTTTATATATCAATCCAGTTCCATCTCCCTCCCTCCCTCTTTCCCTCTCTACCCCCTCACATGCACCACGACCACCCTCCCCTCCCATTCTTCCCCCCACCCACTCCACATGTAGGGTGATGCCATCCAGGAGGAGTCATCTAAATCTGTCAAGTCATTTGAAGTAGGGACTAGGACTTCTCTCCTGTCTCCTGGTTAAGGGAGTATACTTCCATAGGGGATGTGCCCGTAAGGTCCTTTTTTATATCAGGAATACATCCTGGTTCCACTGTCTGAGGTTCCTTAGACAGCTCAGTCCTTCTAGCTGAGATCCATGTTCAGGTCTGAGTCAGTCCCATGCTAGATTCACAGCTATCAATCTGGAGGCCCGTTAGCTCCCTCTTGTTCAGGTCAGCTGTCTCTATTTGTTTCTGCAAACTGGTCTTCTCCTCTCTCTATGTATCTGGATTCTAGTTAGACTCAGGGTTTAGTTGTGGTGTTTGCTTCTGTTTCCAAAAGGTACTAGATGAGGGCTCCATGATGGTGAATAAGTAACTGTTGGAAAGGTTTCTCTCTCTCTCTCTCTCTTTCTCTCTCTCTCTCTCTCTCTCTCTCTCTCTTCTGTCTTCTCTTCCTCCCCTGACTCAATCTTCCTAGTCGCGTGTGCTTTCCTTTCCTCCACTTCTTTTTCCTAGTTTCCTCTCCACTCACTGCTTCCCCCCCCCAACTTCCCTTGTACTCTGAAGAACTTGCCCCTTCCCTCTTCTGTGAGGGACCTTGTATGAATCTCTTAGAATCCACCTTGTATTCTAGTTCCTCTGTTGGTGTGAATTATAGACTGGAGATCCTTTGCTCTAGGTCTAAAATCCATGTATGAGTGAATACATACCATGTGCCTTTTTTTGTGACTGGGTTACCTCATTCAGGATTGTTTCTTCAAGTGCCATCCACTTGCCTGTGAATTTCAAGATTCCATTGCTTTTTTTTCCCATAGAGTAGTATTCCATCGTGTAGATGATGTGCCACATCTTTATCCATTCTACAGTTGAGGAGCATCTAGGTTGCTTCCAGGTTCTTGCTATTACAAATAATGCTGCTATGAACATAGTTGAGCATATTTCTTTGTTGCATGGATGTGGATTATTTGGGTATATAGACAGGTCCTGTGGTAAACTAATTTGCATTATCCTGAGAAAACACCCTACTGATCTCCAAAATGGCTGTACAAGTTTGCATTCCCACCAGCAGTGGAAGAGTGTTCCCCTTTCTACATATCCTCTCCAGCATAAGTTGTTATTGGTATTTCTAATTTTACCCATTCTGGCAGGAGTAAGATATCATCTCAAATTTGTTTTATTTTCATTTCCCTGATAGCTAAAGATGTTGAGCTCTTAAGTGTCTTTCAGCTTTTTTGATTTCCTCTATTGAGAATTCTCTCTGCAGTTCTGTACCCATTTTTTTAGTAGCGTTATTTGGTGTTTTGTTGACTAGTTTCTTGGTTGTTTGTATATTTTGAAGATTGTCCCTTTGTGGTGTAGTATTGGTGAAAATCTTTTCCCAGTTTTTGGGCTGTGGTTAGGTCTTGTCCATTGTGTCCTTTGCCTTACAGAAGCTTCTAAGTTTGAGGAGGTCCTAGTTATTAATTGATCAATATCAGTGTTTGTGCTACTGGAGTTATGTTCAGGAAGCGGTCTCCTATACCAATTTGTCCAAGGGTACCTTCCACTTTCTCTTCTAAGAGGTTCACTGTTCCTGGATTTATCTTCAGGTCTTTGATCCATTTGGACATGAGTTTTGTGCATGGTGATAGACATGGGTCTATCTGCAGTGTTCTACACACCATCATTCAATTGTGTGAGCACCATTTGCTGAAGATGCTTTCCTCCTTCCATTGAATAGTTTTAAATGTTTTGTCAAAACTCAGGTGTTCGTAGGAGTGTGGATTAATATCAGCATTTTCATATCGATTAAGTTGGTCTACTTGTCTAATTTTGTGCCAATACCAGGATCTTTTCAGGACTATAATTCTGTAGTAGAGCTTAAGCAGGGAACTTCTATAGCTGATAAACTCAAAAATATCAGTTGCCCTACTTTATTCAGAGGACAAAGAGGCTAAGAAAGAAATAAGAGAAACATCACCCATTATAATAGCCACAAACATCATGAAGTATCTTGGGGTAAAGCTTAACAAACAAGTGAGAGATCTATATAATAAAAACTTTGTGGGTTTAAAGGAAGAAAATAAAGAAGACACCAGAAAATGGAAAGATCTCCTATGCTCTTGGATAGGTAGGATAAAGATAGTAAAAATGAAAATCTTACCAAAAGCAATCTACAGATTCAATTCTACCGCCTTCAAAATCCTTGCAAACTTTTTCACAGTTTTTGAAAAGATAATAATCAACTTTATATGGAAAAACAAAAGGCCCAGGACAGCCAAAACAACCCTGTACAATAAAAGAAATTCAGGAGGTATCACCATCTCTCACTGAACAAATCCCTTAAAGAAAGTGTGGAAAGCCAAGAAAAAAACATTATACAGGTGAAGGAAATGGTTCAAGACTTGAAAACTGAAATAGAGACAATAAAGAAAACACAAACTGAAGGAATGCTGTAAACAGAAAAACTGGGCAAACAATCGGGAACTACAGAAGCAAGCATAACCAACAGAATGCAAGAGATGGAAGAGAGAATCTCAGGCGCTGAAGATAAAATCGAAGAAATAGATTCATCGACCAAAGAAAATCGTAAATCCAACAAATCCTTAGCACAAAACATCCAGGAAATGTGGACACCGTGAAAAGGCCAAAATAAGAATGATAGGCATAGAGGAAGGTGAAGAAGCCCACTTAAAAATGCAGAGAACATATTCAACAAAATAATTGAATAAAATGTTCCCAATATGAAGAAGGACATGCCCATGAAAGTACAAAAAGCATAATGAACACCAAATAAAGCGGACCAAAAAAAAGGACTCCTTGACATGTAATAATCATAACACCTAGGATACAGAATAAAAAAAGAATATTAAGAGCAGTGAAGGAAAAAGGACAGGTAACATATAAAGGCAGACCTATCAAAATTACACCTGACTTCTCATTGAAAACTCTAAAGGCCAGAAGTTCCTGGATAGCTGTTCTACAAGTACTAAGAGTCCACGGATGCCAGCCCATGCTACTATACCCAGCAAAACTTTCAATCAGTATAGACAGAGAAAACAAGATTTTTAATGACAAAGCCAATTTTCCCAATACATATCTGCAAATCCAGCCCAACAGGAAGTTCGGGAAGGAAACTCAAACCCAAGGAATTAACTATGCTCACAAAGACATAGGCAATAGATAATCCCACTTCACCAGAACCCAAGGATAAAGCTGGACAAATATATTTGCAATACCATTGCCAACAAAAATCTAAAACAAACAAGCATTAACAATCAATGGGACTTATTTTCTCTCAACATTAATAGTCTTAACACACCTACAAAAAGACACAGGCTAACAGAATGGATATGAAACCAGAATCCATCCTGCTGCATACAAGAAACACATCTAAGCTTCAAACACAGTCACTAGCTCAGGGTAAAGGGCTGGAAAAACATCTTCTATTCAAATGAACCTAAGAAGCAAGCAGGTGTGGCTATCCTAATTTCTAAGAAGTTAGACTTCAAACCAAAATTAATCAAAAGTGATGAAGATGGTCATTTTGTATTCATCACTGGAGAAATCCATGAACACAAAGTCTCAGTTCTGAACATCTATGCCCCAAATACAAAGGCACCCACATTCATTAGAGAAATGCTACTAAAACTGAAAGCTCACATAAATTTTCACACAATTTCAGCGGGAGACGACTTCAACCCTCCACTCTCACCACTAGACAGGACCAACAGTCAGAAACTTAACAAACAAACACAACAACAACAACAAAAAGCTAACAGAAGTTATCTCCCAATTGCTTTAACAAATATCTATAGAACATTCTATCCAAGCACAAAAGAATATACATGCCTTCTTCTCTATTGCACATGGAACCTTCTCTAATGTTGACCACATACTAAGTGACATAACAAACCTCAATAGATACAAAAGAATTGGAATTGTCCCCTGTATCCTATCAGACCACCATGTTTTTAAGTTGGAATTCAAAACAACACAATTCACAGAAACTGTACGAATTCATGGAAACTGAACAATGTGCAATTGCACCATACCTTGGTCAAAAAAGAAATAAAGAAAGAAATTAAGGACTTCCTAAAATTCAATGAGAATGAGGACCCAAAAACCCAAACTTATGAGACATCTTGAAAGCAGTGTTATGAGGGAAGTTCATTGCACTAAGTGCCCATATAAAGAAAAGGGGGGATAATCACATTAGAGAATTAACAGCACAACTGAAAACCTTAGAACAAAAAGGAGCAAACTCAGCCTGGAGGAGTTGACGTGAGGAAACATTCCATTTGAGGTCTGAAATCAATAAAGTAGAAACAAGGAAAACAATGTAAAAAAAAATCAATGCAACAAAGAGTTTGTTTTTCAAGAAAATCAACAAGATAGACACATCTTTATCCAAACTAATGAAAAAGCAGAGAGAGAACATGAAAATTAACGAAATCAGAAAAGAAAAGGGGAACATAACAACAGACACAGAGGAAATCCAGACAATTTTCAGGTCTTACTTTGAAAACCTGTATTTCATAAAAATTGAAAACCCAAAGTAAATGAACAAATTTGTGGATAACTATCACTTACCAAAATTAAATCAAGAACAGACAAACAACTTACATAGACCTATAACCCACAATGAAATAGAAGCAGTCATCGAAAGTCTTACAACCAAAAAAAGCCCAAGGGCAGATGGCTTCAGTGCAGAATTCTACCAACAAATCAAGGAAGAGCTAATACTAATACTCTTTAAATTGTTTCACATCATAGAAACAGAAGGTTCATTACCAAACTCTTTTAATGAGGCCACAATCACCTTGGTACCCAAGCCACACAAAGACACAACTAAGAAAGAAAACTACAGACCAATATCCCTGATGAAGATTGATGAAAAAATACTCAATAAAATACTGACAAACCAAATCCAAGAAAATATCAGAGATATCATCCACTATGACCAAGTAGGCTTCATCCCTGGGTTGCAGTGATGGTTTAACATATGAAAATCTAGCAACGTGATCCACAATATAAATAAACTGAAAAAGAAAAAACACATGATCATTTTCCTAGATGCTAAAAAAGCCTTCAACAAATTTCAATACACTTTCATGATAAAAGTATTGGAGTGATCAGGGATAACAGGGACATACCTAACATAATAAAAGCAATATACAGTAAACCAACAGCCAACATAAAACTGAAAGGACAGAAGCTTAATGTGATTCCTATTAAATCAGGAACAAGATTAGGCTACCCCCTCTCTCCATATCTCTTCAAATTTGCACTTGAAGTTCTAGCTAAAGCAATAAAGCAACAAAAGGATATCAGGGGATACATATTTGGAAGCAACATGGCAAACTGTCACTATTTGCAGATGATTTGATAGTTTAAGTAAGTGACCAAAGAAACTCTACAAGGGAACTCCTACAGCTGATAAACACCTCAGCAAAGTGCCAGGATATAAGATTAACAACAACAACAACAAAAAAATCAGTATCCCTACTATATACAGATGACAAAGGGGCTAACAAAGAAATCAGACAAACACCAACCACCCTTTACAATAGCCACAAACAACATAAAGTATTTTCGGGGTAACACTAACTAAACAAGTGAAAGACCTATAAAGCAAGAGTGTTGTGTCTTTAAAGAAAGAAATAAAAGAAGATACTAGAGAATGGAAAGATTTCCCATGCTCTTGGATGGGTAGGATAAACATAGTAAAAATGACAATCTTGCCAAAAGCAATCAACAGATTCAATGCAATCACCATTAAAATCCCAGAACAATTCTTCACTGACTTAGAAAGGATAATAATCAGCTTTATAAGAAAAAACAAAAGATGCAGGCTAGTCAAAACAACTCTGTACAATAAAGGAACTTCAGGAGGCATCAACGTCCCCTACTTTAAGATCTATTACAGAGCTATACTCCTGAAAACAGCCTAGTATTGGCACAAAAATAGACAAGTAGATAATGGAATTGAATTGAAAATTTTGATATTAACCCACACACCTACAAACAAAACAGCTAAAAGTATACAATGGAAGGAGGAAATGATCTACAACAATTGGTGCTAGCACAACTGGATGATGGTGTGTAAAAGACTGCACTTTCTTGTATGTCATCCTAGACCCTTCATCCCATAGCTGATGTAACCTGAAGCAGACACCCTCAGCTAAATACTGAGCCAAACTCCTGGAATCCAGTTGCAGAGAGGGAGGAGTGATAAGAAAAGGGGGTCAAGACCAGGCTACAGAAACCCACAGAGACAGCTAACCTGAACAAGGGCAAGCTCATGATTGGTATCTGGTAAATCAGCATTGGATCAATTCAGACCCCTGTATATGATTCTCACTTAGAAGGCCTGGACTGGTTCCTCAGTTAAGGGACCTCTGACAGTGAAACCAGGATGTATCCCTGGTGCAGGAAAGGACTTTGGAAGCACATTTGTCATGGAGGTATACTCCCTTAGCCTAGAGGCAGGTAGGAGGGCCTAGTCCCTACTCCAAATGACTTGGCAGAATATAATAATCCCTCCTGGAAGTCATCACTCTTCCTGTGGAGTGGGGTAATGGGATGGGAAGGGGTCAGATGGTATGGGAGGGAGGAAAAGAGGGAGATGGAAAGGGGATTGATGGAAAGGGGATGTAAAATATGAAAAAATAATAAATATAAAAAACAAAACAAAAAAGGCACTTTACGATCACTTATCACTCAGTCATCCACAATCATTTTGCAGTATTCTGTGATGTTATTTCTAAATAAATAAAACAATTACTGAAATAGGTCTTGCTTCAAAACTGAATTTGCATAATCTAATATTAACTTACATATTTGTTTTTAGTTAAAGAGTTACATGGTGAATTTTTAGAGTGTGCTCCTCTTAAATATATTTTGTAGTTCTAAAGAATTCACATTTAAGAATACTTTCAGCATTTGTGTTGGGAAAATAAACATTATGCTTCAAAATCCCTGTTACTTTTCAATTTTGAATCTATAGGAAAATGTTTAATTCTATCTTCTTCCTTACATATGTAGATGCCACAATGCAGGTAAATGGTTAGTAAATGAGAAATCTACGGAATGTAGATTTGATGGCACATTTTCTAGCTACTTGTTACAATTAGCATCATTAGGCCCTTTAAACTGTTGCTCCCTTAAGAAGAATGACATTCTCTTAACTCACTTTCCAAATATTTATAATGCTCACTGATTTTCAGCTGTACAGGCACTACTTATTATAGCTATAGGTTTTTATGGAGAAATGTGCTGGGTGAGTTTTTCTACTAACATCCATTTCCATTCGATTATATCTCTCTGCACATCATGCACACGGAGAATTTTAATACGGTCTGGTGAAAATCCCTCCTTGAAGGCATTATATACTTGTTCTATGAGTCACCTAGGTGCCTAAAATTTTATATCCTGATAGAACATATTTCCAAACCATGACTGAAAGGCAACGGCTGCCTAGATAAATAAAAAGGGAGTGTATTGCACTTGTAGACCGTGACTCTCAAAATGTCAACTTACAGTAAGTACATTTCATTCCCTGATGCATTAGTTAGCTCTAATACCCTTGCCTCCAATATGTTAAACATTAGGTTAAAATCATACAGTATTAAGTGGTTGAAGTAGGTGTTTATCAGCTGTAGGAGTTCCCTGGTAGAGTTTTTTGGGTCACTTAAGTAAACTACTATATCATCTGCAAATAGTGACAGTTTGACTTGTTCCTTTACAATTTGTATGCCCTTGATCTCCTTTTGTTGTCTTATTGCTTTAGCTAGAACTTCAAGGACAATATTGAAGAGATATGGACAGAGTGGGCAGCCTTGTCTTGTTCCTGATTTTAGAGGAATCACCTTAAGCTTCTGTCCATTCAGTTTGATGTTGGCTGTTGGTTTACTGTATATTGCTTTTATTATGTTTAGGTATGTTTTTATTATCCCTGATCTCTCCAAGACCTTTATCATGAAAGGTTGTTGGATTTTGTCAAAGACATTTTCAGCATCTAGTGAGATGATCATGTGGTTTTTCTTTTTCAGTTTGTTTATATGGTGGATCACATGATCACATTGATAGATTTTTCTTTCTTCTTTCCTTTCTTTCTCCTCCCCCCCTTGGAATTTCTATAGTTTTAGTTTATTCCCTTCCAAAAGACCAACCACAATCAAATGAGGTGAGTTTATTTTATTGTCTTCATAACAAGATCAGCTTAGAATTGGAACACTTGGCCATTTCTCTTCTTATCGCTTCCCAGTTCAAAATGCTTGCATCTCTTAATAGCCAGCATCCACTTAGATCAGCTGTTAGCCTCAACACACTCAAGCCTCGGCACAGTCTTCTTTGTAGTTTTAGCCTTTTTTGTGGAAAATAGGCTTAGTCTGCCCACCATATCCACTCTGTTTCCTGTCATAACGCTGCGTTTCTTGGGCATACTAAGAGTCCTTGCCCTTCTTGTACTGTGTCACTTTATGGGGCTTGTGCTTGCCACATTTCTTGCAGAATATCTGGCCTTAGGAATGTTCACCATGTTGGCAGGAGTGATACCAGTACCACATTGATAGAGTTTCCCTGCATCCCTGGGTTGAAGTCTACTTGGTCATGGTAGATGGAAATGTGAAACACATAATATCAGCACTCAGGAGCCTGAGGCAGGATGCATCATAAGCCCAAGACAGTCTGAGCTATACAGAAAAACTCTATTTCACAGTAAAACAAGAATAAAATCTATTGGTAAAAACAACTTCATAAATTGGGCTTCCATCTAAGTTAATTTATATTTATGCTTTCAACACAGTACTATAAAAATAAAATTATAAGCCATACAATGAGTAAATATTTATCCAGTATGTGCCTACAATATCTTTGCTAATATCTGTTTATTACTGTGGAATAAATGTCTTTTATGCTATAGCTCTAGTATGTAAAATAGTTCTCCACACATATTAGGTCCTCAATATATAGCTCTTAAATGAAGAAATGTCTAACTGATTTAATAGACATGTAAGCAAAGAAGTGTCATTAGCCTTGACTGACTTGAAAGTGCCTGTGGTTGGACACATCATTTTGCTTCTTGTAACTCTAGTGAGGAATCATTTTGAATCTTGCTAAAATGTAAGACTCATTTAGTTCATCTGGTGGAGCATGAATGGATACATTTATAACAAGAGCCAAATATTCTAATGCTGTAAAGTCACTGTGACTGGGTGCCCCCAGTATAAACAATGACTCAGCTCAAAATACAGGTTAGTTACAAAATTTAGTGCCTTACATTTTTGTTATGAAAGATTTTACAGTTTCATCATAAAGGTACGAGTGAGATCATAAAAAGAGAAATAACCAAAAAGGATAGAATGCTTACTGGAGGAAAAGAAAAAAAAAGTGATAAGTGTTCATTTGTTCAGTTTTGTGCTTGCAATTCAAGATGTAAGCTCTCAGCTTCTACTGAAGCTGCCATGCCTGCCACCTCTGCTCTGCCTTCATGAGCTCTAAATCTCTGGAACAGGAAACCCAAACAATCTCTTTTATAGGCTGTCTTCATTGCAGTATTTTATCACAGCAATAGAAGCATATCTAATGCATCAAATAAATAGACTAAAAAAAAGAAATCATGTGAACATCTCAGTAGATGCAGGAAAGCCCTTGGATGAAGTCCAACATCCCATCATATTAAAACCTTATTAATAGAAAGAAACATAGCTCAACATAGCAAAGTCTAAATACAATAAAATTACCCCCCCAATTGTAAATGATAAAAAAAAAAAACTCAAAGCCTTTTTACTAAGGTTAGGAATGACACAAACTTGTTCATATTTCTATCCTCTTCTATATAGCATGTATTATCTTAGAACATTTACTTGAGAAAAGAAAATGAAATGGAAAAACATTAAGAGAGGTGCAAGTCACCCTAAAGGTCACATATCTTTTAGAACTCACAAAGATTTTTCAGCAATGTAGTAGGATTCAAAATGAACACACAAAAGCAGGAGCTTTCTTATGTGCAAGTCAAGAAAATCTGACAACCAAATCAGATCTATAATACTATTCAAAACAGCCTTACCAGCAAGACTTAAGCCTGTATTAGTTTGTTTTCTTGTTTCTGCCATAGAATATATTGATGTAGATACTTAATGGAGAAAAGCCTTGTTTTGCCTTAAAATGTAACTGTACCCTATCATGGTGGGGAAGTCATGGCAGCAGAATTTGGAGAGACATCCGGTTATACTATGTCTTAAATCAAGAAACCAAGAGTTATAAATTCTACTGCCCAGCTTGCTTCCTCTTTTTTATTCAGTCCATGATCTTGGAGCATGGATCCTGCTGTCCACAATTGAGAAACCTGTTTCCACCATAATTAACCTAATTAAGAAAATCCTTCTTAGAGGACAGGCTTATGCGCAATTCTAGATCCTGTAAAATCAACAAGCCAATCAAACTTCACAAATCCTATTTGAGAAGTAAAAGCTTCCCTACAATTAAAATTTTTTACATCAAATAAAGCAATCCAAGAAGAAACTAGAAAATATAGTATTCTTCTATTTATAGATGGTAAGAGTTTATAATATAGTTCTAGTTCTGAAATCAACCTATACAGTCAATGCTATCTTCATCAAAATTCTAGTAACATTTTCTCACAGAACTAGAAAAACATTTTAAATGACACATTGAAGTACAAATACAATGAATAAACAAATATACCCTGAACATAAAGAATAATATTGGTGAGAAGTATAAGCATGCTTGATTCTAAATAAAACACATAGCCACAGTAAGAAGTGCATAGTTCTGGCACAAAACCAGATATATAAATCAATGGAGTAACATATCAAACCCAGAAATATACCTACAAAGTCATAGCCACAACCACGCAAGTTTTGGCAAGCATACCGAAAAACATACATTGGAGTAAAGGGGGAACTTTTCAAAAGGCTCTATAAAAATGTTTGGTATGTGTACAAATGAAATTGATTCCTTACTGTTAGCTATGTGTAAATACTCAAAATAGTTGAAAGGCCTACATATAAGTCGTGAAACTCAAAGAATGAAGGAGAAACCGTTCAAGATATAATGTATTCTCCTGTAATCTATCTCTCTAATAACAAGAGAACACCTACTAAAACTTCCAATAGGAGAAGCCTCCTTTTGAGTTCTTGGCTGGACTGTCTAAGGGTGCCTATTGCTCTTGCTCTTGGTTGACAACCCCAAAACATGGAAATTAAATCCTAACTGCTGACTTCATGCACTTCAGAATCAGAGCTTAGAGACCACTATGCTAAAACACACCTGAATGTGTCCTCCGTGAAGAGTGACTTTCATGGTAACAGGATGTAGGGCCTTGTATGGATATATACAATCAAGACAGTCAGAGGGAAAGAAGAGGGGGTAAAGGATTAATGGGGATTGAGAGTATATGTGAATTAATATATATTTTTGATGCCTATTCTTATATATAATGCACATATGACAGTAATATATAACATGAAATATCAAACATTTTTTCGCTGATTAATTTTTTAATTAATTGCACAAACCAGATAAATTTTACAAGGCTGTGCAGTCTTCATCGGCTTACTATCTTTGTCTGCTAACAATTCTAAGAAGGCTTGATATCAGAGAAAAGTGGGACTTTAATTCTTCACTTTGGCATGAGGATTTGTTAAACACTTTACTGTTGTATGTTGTCCATTTTCCATTTATATAAGGAAGTAAATGAGAGCATAATTGCATGTGTTCTATATTTGACATAAAATAACATCAAACATTTCATCTGGGTATGCATTTTGCATGTTGTTAAATTTTATACTCTTTGTGACACATTTTAATGAGAAAAGAAACCTTTGAAAAAGTGAAACCTACTCAGTCATTTAAGCAACTGTCTACTGTCTACAGTGCTGTAACACAGCAGGAAACACTACATTACCCAGAGATCACCGGGCCTACATTTAAACATTTCTGTCTTTCTTTTGAGAAAATTCTAATAATTCCTTCAAATTCCAGAGTGTAAATACTGGAAAGCCAAAAATGATGCTTCCAAAACTTCTAAATCTGATTCTGTAACACCTGCGGACATTTATCGATGGCAAGAATTGCAAACACTTTATTACAGTGTTTACACTGCTCATTACTCTTCATTGTACAGAATTGCATCAATAGTAAATGCCAATCTCTCACACTGGAGCAAGGAGCAGCTTTATCCAAATTCTATAAATATGCTAAAATTGTCAAAGTTGAGAATTAGTTTTTGATCCAAGATAAGGTGCAATCTTGTAACCTGTTCATCTCAGTGATATCCTGCTTCTTAACCACTGAATTAAAATCTGAATCCACATTCACACACTTATCTTGATGTGTGTGTGTGTGTGTATCTGAGAACAGGTGTCCATGTTTATCCACAGTTATGCAAATTTGGCAAGCTTGAGGAATTGCAATAATTGCAGTACCTCCATTATGTGAATGAAATGCACAAAATTTCCCTTGACTATTCTTAAGACATCAAATATATGAATGTAGTTTGTGAAACATGTCACAAAAAATAATGCGGTGTTTTCTAGTTATTGTAAGTGTATACACAATCATTGGTCATAATAACTAAATCTACAAGCTTTCAAGATAAACAGTTGGATTTCACATAAAACTCCCATTTACTGTTTTTGGCTTTGAGCAAGCTTATTGACCTTTATAACTTTGAATCAGTTTGCCTTCCAATGTATTGTTAACAGTTAATTTGTATGTTTGGTGGAAAATCAAATGAAATTATCTGTTTGCCTCATTGAAAGTAGCTTCTAAGAGACAGCCTTGATTTCTACTTTTGAGAAATAGTCTAATAAGAGTTAAATTCAATACTTTCTTAACTGTCTTGTTTGATTTAGGTAAATACATCAAATCATTCAGATAAATTCTAATTTGAAATTCATTAAAAAAAGAATCAGCACAAACAATGATTTGTGTCATTACTTCATCTTCTTAGATTACAAGCTGTTTAAGCTTTTAGAGATAAAAATTTATAACTCATGAATACATGATACTGTAATAATATGTAATTTTCATAGAAAACTGTCTATGTTTGTCATAGTCTTATGTAATTTAAGCCCCTCCAGGTTTATCCTAACTAGAATCAGAAGCTTACAAGCAGCCAAAGAAAACAAAAATGTGATATGGTAGGAAAACATAACATTACTTAAAACATTCAACACTGGGAAGAATTTAATTGTTCTTGTTATTTTTTTTTCTAACTTGATTGGACCATCCTTTAACATGCATTTTGCAGATGAAAAATGTCTTGTCACAAGTGAAAAGGTTGAACACACTTTCATCGTAGGCTAACTTTCTTAATCACTTACTGCATGTATTTTACAGAGAGAAAAACTGAGACCTAAGGGGCAAATAGATAGACATCTAAAAAGTTTATAGGAGAAAAAATACCAAAACTTTATAAAATAATGTCCTCTTTAAACATCACCAACCATAATAACAAAAATATCTTCTACAATCTCCAAGTTTCAATCAGGGGAGAAATCAGAGCTTTGAGGACTGAACAGGTGGTTATAATTCCTTAGAGTCTAGTAGACTGCTCAAGGGAGAAAATGTTCACTGTGCAAGGGTGATGAGCAGAGTTTGAATCCCAAAAACTCATGTAAAAGTAGTTGCAGGAATATGGCTCTAACATGCCTGTACTCTCTTTACAGAAAAGGTGAGACAGAGACAGAAGAATCTCTCATAGCTATACCCAAGAACAGGCAATGAAGATTGTCCTTTGACATCTGTGCAGACCCTGTGGCACTCTATTGATTGTACTCACACATACAAATGTGTATCTTCAAGTACGTGAATCACACACAAACACATATATGTATATAAATGTATATATGTATATAAATGACTAAAAATGTCATTATTCATGGTGGTAAAAAACCCATTGATTTAATGTATTTGGAGGTAGATAAAGAAATAAAAATCTTGATACCAGGAGGATAATTAAACAAACAAACAGCAAATAAGCATTGGTTTATTAAATTCCACTCTGGGTATAAGTAGCCAAAAAATCAAATAAATTCTAATATTTTACTCCACACAAGCCTAACAATGTTTCATGTTATTTTTGTCTTTTAATATATTCAATAAAGTTTATCTTTCAATGTAAACTCTCTTTATTTATTTCCACCTGAGTCATTTCTAAGAGTGCACGTGATAAAACTAAAGACATGTTTTAGATACAATAAACTATTCATATAGTGATAATACCTAATGTTTTATCTTTGGGACTTTATACATTTAAGGGATTATTTCCACCATTTCTTTTGGAATTAGATAGACACAAATAAGTGTGTGTGTGTGTGTGTGTGTGTGTGTGTGTGTGTTTAAGTGAAATAAAAAGAAGTTTCTCACTGGTGTCCACAAAAGAAGTCTATATTGCTTAGCAACAAAAGTTCTATGTGTCTGGACACAATGAATGAAAATTAAAAAATAATCCCCTTTCATTGAGGCAACAGTTGAGCCATTCTTTCCCTTCTGTGCCTTCCAATATTTTTTATGGGTTTCAATCCTTGTTACTGATAGACCTTTTGTCAACATTCCACACAATTCAATTTAAACTGTGTAGGAACTTCTGTATATCTGTGGCATTTCTCCCAGGCTAGAAATCATGTTTTCTGCTTTCTTTCATGTATGAAAATTAATCACTTCAGGAGGATTAAAGCATTTTTGGCAATAAGCCAGATTCTATCCCTGGCCCCATTTTTACCACAGTATGAGAATGGAGAGAAAATTGGTGAGATTATACATTATAAAATCCAGTTTCTGAATTTATCTGTTCTTATTTAGCCTAATGTTGGGTTTCAGAAACACTGGAAGTGACATGAAGTTTTAATAGTGTGCTTCTTTCACCCCTTTTTTTATTCTTAAATTGCATATCAATTCCACTTCCCTCTCCTCCCATCCTCCCATGAATCTGCATTCCCCCACCTCTGCCCCATTTCCCATTCACTTCCCAGGGAGGAGAGGGTGAGACCTTCAGGAGAGATCATCCAAATCTGTCAAGTCATTTGGGGTAGGGCCTAGGCCCTCCCTCATGGCTCTAGGCTAAGGGAGTTTCCCCCATGGGGAATGTGCACCTAAAGTCCTTTCCTGCACATGGATACATCCTGGCTCCATTGTCAGAAGTTCCTTAGACTGCCCAAGCCTTCTAACTGAGACCCATGTTTGGGGGTCTATGTTGGTCCTGTGTTGATTATCAGCTGTCAGTCTGGGGTCCATGAGCTCCCCCTTGTTCAGATCAGCTGTCTCTGTGGGTTTCTGCAGCCTGGTGTTGACCCCTTGGCTCATCACTTCTCCCTCTCTGCAACTGGATTCCAGGATTTCTGCTCAGTGTTTAGCTGTGGGTTTCTGCTTCAGGTTCCATCAGCTACTGCATGAAGGCTCTACGATGGCATACAAGAAAGTGCTCAACATCCTTAGCCATCAAGGAAATTCAAATCAAGGCAACTCTGAGATACCATCTTACTGCTGTCAGAATGGCTAAAATCAGAAACACTGATGACAGTTTATGCTGAAGCGGATGTGGAGAGGGGGACACCCCTCCACTGCTGGTGGGAGTACAAACTTATACATGCATTTTGGAGATCAGTATGGTTGTTCCTCAGGAAAAAGGAAATCAGTCTATGACAGGTTCCAACAATTCCATTCTTAGGCTTATACCCAAAAGATGCACATCCATGCAACAAAGACATCTGTTCAACAATGTTCATAGCAGCATTAGGTGTAGTAGGTAGAACCTGGAAACAATCTAGATGCCCCTGAACTGAAGAATGGATAGAGAAAAATGGGGTACGTTTACATAATGGAGTAATACTCAGCAGGGGAAAAAAAGGAATCTTGTAATTTGCAGGCAAATAGATGGAACTAGAAGAAACCATCCTGAATGAGGTAACCCAGTCACAAAAAGGTGAACATGGTAAGTACTCACACATATATGTATTTGAGACATAGAACAAAGGAACACCATCCTACAATTTACACTGCCAGAAAAGCTATGATCCCTAAGGAGGTCCTTAAGGGAGGCATACATTGTCCCCTACAGAAGGGTAAAGGGACAATATTAGAGCATATTGGGAGTGGGGGACAGTGAGTGGAGAGGGAGTTAGGAGAAAGAGAAGGGGAGGAGAGTCAGGGAGAAGTGAACATGAGGGAGCAAGAAGATTGAGTCAGGGGAGGACTAGAGGAGAGCAAGAAAGGAGATGCCATAATAAATGGAGCCATTGTAGGTTTGAAGAGAAATCTGGCACTAGGGAAATGTTCAGAGATCTACCAGGATGACCCCAACTAACAATCTGAGCAATAGTAGAGAGGCTACCTTAAATGCCCTTTCTATTTAATGAGATTGATAACTACCTTATATGACATCCTAGAGCCTTCACCCAAGAGTGTGCTCCTTGAGACATGCATAGTGGCAGCTGAAGTATTCACAGCACAGTAGAGTTTAGGAAAACCAAGAGTTTTGATGGAAGTCCTTCCCTAACAATTCTGACATGTTTCTTCTTGCATGTTAATCAGTTTGGAACTATGCAATAAGTAGATGTAATAACAGAAGTCTGGAATCAAGAATACTATTAATGTGTTTGTGACAGACATTCATAGTTTTGAGTAGTATTGTCATTTTGGGTTTGTGCCTAGCTTACACTGCATGAAAAGGATGAAGGGAGATACAAGACTGTCCTCACCTGGAGCATCAGCATGGTAATCACAAGAAGCAAGATTCTGTCTCAAATTCCTTGCTGCTATTAACAGTCATTAATATTAAGCCTGTTGTTAACATACATCAGTGCAGTCAATAAGTCTTAAAGTTAAAAACAATTCTGAAAACAGAAATTTATGTGGTATCAACTCATTAAATACCAAATACACCAATGATTCCCCTGAAGTTGAGAACTAAGAAATTTTAATACATACATACATACATACATACATATATATCTATATCTATCTATATATCTATATCTATATCTATATCTATATCTATATCTATATCTATATCTATATCTATATCTATATCTATATCTATATCTATATCTATATCTATATCTATATCTATATCTATATATACATACATATATATATATATATATATATGATGCCATGAGTTATGTTATGGCAGGTGACAAATAGTGTTGAGATGTCAACACAACATAGGAATGACTATCTGATGAACATTAATCCTGCCCAGTCAAGATCTGCTGAATGATAGATTCTGAAAACTGTTATTCATTTTTGCTAAATGAGTCTCCCCAATACATAAATTATAATGTGTAATCTTGTGTGATGTGCATAGGTAATCTCATAGCTGCATCTTAATCTAATGGATACATTTATCTGTGCATGGTTAGGAAGATAACTTTTTATTTAGCTATATAATTTTGATATATAGAATACATACTGGGACATGCTTTGCATCTGGATCTATTTGTCCTACAAGGACTGTGGACACTTACAAACCTGCCATGTTCTTTTGCTTATTGGCTGACTTTCCCCCATTTTGTGGGATCTCCAGTGAGAAAATTTACTGACCCATCTAAAACCTTGTTTCCCAAAGTAAAATCTTCACTGCATTACCTGAGGTAAAACTAGGAAGCCAGCTCCCTGCAATTATCTGTTATTTGGTAGTACATATAGTCAGGAGAGTCTTTCAAATAGATCACACTTGGGACATTCAAAGATAGGGATATGGCGTATCTGAGATTGATTCATAGTCTTTTCTGGTTCACCAATAGAAGTTTTGGGGAAAGTGCTAACCTATATATATATAAGTTGGAAACTTTGCAGCACAAAAAAATAAGAATAAAGAACATGATACAAATGGCAAATTTCTGAGCACATTCTGTTACCTCTTAAGACAAAAAATTCTAAGCCCTTTTATTACCCTGAGGCAACTGACCCAAAAGTTGGCAGAGAGTCAGTAGAGTGGGACTCTGCTGGCCCCTGTTAATATAGTACACACATGTATGTATTATAAAATGTGTATCGATATGCTATTTATTTTTATTATCTATTTAATTTTGGGAAGAAATTATTTTTAATATGTTCTTAGCTCTAAGCTTAGGTAAAAGCTCACTTTCCCACTTAATACTTTGGATATAAACCTTACTAAATTATTTTCTTTGAAATAAAATTTAATTCTATAGAGCCACATGTAGAATATACACATCAATTTTGAAATATGAAGCAGGAAAAAGTCATGATCTGTTTTTAAATGAACAATTATATTGAATCACCAGATCATACCTGATTTATTTGTGTATAAAATTCTTTTTGTTATAGCTCATTGCCTAATTTGCTAAATGCCTGTAATATAAATGTAGAGAAGAGTCCTTTGGAGTATTATTGACTTTGAATCAATACTTTCTATGTTTTACCTAACCTGTCTTAATACAGTATCCATGCCTATCAAGATGCTAATGTTCCAAAGGGGTGTTTTAAATAATTCAGACGATCATAGAACTGACATTTTTTATGTATTGGAGCCATGGGGAAAAGAGGAAATCTCATTTTTGTTAAAATGCAATCATGGATTTATTCTGGAATTAGCAGGTTACTTAAGTAGTCATTGTACAAATCTTGGTACTTGTATAGTGTATCTTCCGTTGAGTTGTATTCTTTAGTAATGAACATGATATTTGACAACAGAAATTTGTTCAAGTTCAAACAATAGAGCATTGTTCTGGGTACTCTGTTTGCCTGGATATACCCACTTCCACCCTTCACATTTGAAGAAGCTGGCTTCTTGATAGTTTCCAATGAGAGTCAAAACCCGAATTAGTGACACAAAATCATCTGCTACGTTGCTGTTGGGATTTAAGTCAGGAGTTCTCATGTTTTCTTACCAAAGACAACACTTTTTTGTTTGTTTATTTGTCTTTCAAGACAGGGTTTCTCAGTATTGCTTTGGAGCCTGTCCTGGAACTCCCTCTGTAGACCAGACTGGCCTCAAACTCACAAGAGATCTGCCTGCCTCTGCCTGCCAAGTGCTGGGACTAAAGGTGTGCACCACCAATGCCCAGCTAAAGAAAAGACTTTTACAGACTCCTTTTCAATAATTTTACACTAGGTGAACAAGTCCCATATTGTCCCATCAGGCCAACCAATGAAAATGGATCAATGTTATTAAAAATTCCACAGTTATTCAACTCTCACTGTTGACTTTAATTCACACCATATATGTTTATAGTTGTGGGAGTTGATATTTGCAACCTAACACTTTTCGTATTTCTGTCTCACTTGGTTTCCAAAGATGAGACAATGTGATTGAGAGGTTATAAAAAATGTTGATAGATTGAGATTGGGTTATGTTCCTTGATACATTGTGATGATAAAAGCATTTGTTTAATGTGATTATATGGTACTGCAAAGCTCTTAGAGATGGGAAGCTCCCATCCAAGGACATTCTAAGTATTCCCAAATGAATGAATTAGATGAATGAATGAATCATGAAATTCTATTCACATTATATAAAAATTTTTCATAGTTAAATTTAGACAAGATATATCAAATTAAAAATGATTAATTACTGTAACTGATTGGAATATTATAATTTTATATTAAAAATGCTATATGTGTATCTGTGCAGACTTAATTTCTTTTAGGATTCTGAAAAATAACAAAATCTAAGGATACTCAAGTTCTCTATATAAAATTGAGAAGTAGTTTCTGTAACTCAGAAAATCTTCCCATAGATAGCTATTTTCAATTATGTATGGGTTACTGATAATACAAAACTTGAGATAATGATATCCAAGTTGTTGTTAGACTTTATTGCTTAGGAATAACAGGAGAAATAGGTGTTATTCAGTATAGGTGAAATATTTTCCCAGATTTCTTAATTAAATAAGGTTGGGTGCATCTGTGGACAAAGAATTAAAGATATTGAGGACTTACTGTCCATGGCAAGGATGGTATGAGATTAACTGATTATGTTTTATGAATCATACTGAAATTCTTCCCTGAAAAAAATATATTTGCTGCCAAAAGTATACTTATTTATGAAAGGACCAACAAGATGGTAATTAAACCTTATTCATATTATATTTGTAAACTTGATTTTATAATTCATAATTGGAAACTAAATAAGAAAATTCCTAAATAATTAAGATATAAACCTAATAACATATGATAGAATAAATTCAAACCAAGAACTTTCAGAGGCATTATTATTGTTAGAAAAAAAATCTTCCATATAGCTGTGATGTTAAAATCTAATGACCTGATTCTATATAGTGAGAGTTCTCATCAAGAGTAAATAATGAAGGTGAAAACAGGAACACTTTCTTAAGTGGCTCAGTCAGCTATAAGGAAAGCAGGCAAACAGTGTCCAACCACGATACTGAAAGTGTGTGCTGCTTCATTGCTGTCTTATTTTCACTTAAGTTTTTCTTCTTCAACATACTACATGGAATCCACTTTTTATTTGAATAGTAAATAATATACTTCACTTTCTTTATAGTCTATTAGCCTGTTAAAGTTAAGTAGATTCAATATCATTCATTATAAAGTAATGAACATGACTTTAGGCCACAGTAATGACTTCCAAAACTGTGTACTAGCCAGCATGATTATTTTCTAATAGTGAACATTAGTACACACTTAGAAAGCAGAGTTTTAAGATTTTAAGCATCATAGTCTCTGAGATTAGTAAGGATTTAGAAAAAAAGAAATAAGTTTTTGGGAACATTTAAACTTGAAATTTGAAACAAAATAAGGCCTTGAAAAGTAGATTGCCTCTTAGTTGTCAAAAACTGCAATGGAAATTGCTTTCACAGGCCATTTAAGAGTTCCACCTGATCACAGAGGGGCAGAATGTCAGGAAGTAATGAATCAACACCATGCACACTGAGGTGGCAAGATAGAAATGGGGTTTAGATCAAAGGTCTGTGAAGTATAAAACTTACCAATAAAGTTTTGACTTTGAAGGGTGTGCTATAGCCTCACTTTGATTTCCTTTATATATTCACTAGGGTATGCTGAATGGTCTTTGTTTCTAATGCCCTCTCCTTTGTAAATCTGCAATGGCATTACACATGATATGAAAAGAGCTGAAGATAATTGTAGGGGTGCTGGCCATTCTTCTGGAAATGAATAATTCTATACAAATCTTCATTCATCTAGAGGTTTGCATCACTAACTGAGTAGCTACTTCATTTAACAGGAAAAGTGATTTGGGAATCATGATTCCCAGCTTCAGGGGTAATGTTACTCAAAACATAAGTTAACAACTGCTTTGGCTGAGACCCAGAATTTATCTGCATGAGGTATTGTTGTTTGTTTTACAATATCTATTTACATATCTAGCTCCATATGGCATTTTTCCAACTATGAAAATGTATAGTTGTGAATGAATACTAAAATCTGGATTCCAGAATTTTTGAAAAAAATCACAGGAGGGCAGTGTTAACAGCGGAAAGAAAATTTTGTGAATATTAAACACATAAAATTCTGTTTTTTATAATGCTCCCCCAAAGTTGAGCATTTGGCAATGTCAGATCAATGGGATCCTGAACAATTGAATGCTAGTTGAATGTCAGCACAGGCTGGAAAAGTGTGGACATTCAGTGTGGGCAAATGAAGCACAGACTAACTCTGTAGTACAAATTAAACACAAAAATGGGCGATTCCGTATTGACATTGAGCCATGTTGTAACTGCTCCAGGTGACATAAGCAGTGTGAAGAGCAGGGAAGAACAAGAATGGGAGTTGGGTTTTTTAGCACATTGCCATAGGCCGTATCTCAGAGGAAGCTATCAGAAGGCCACATGGTCAACACACATCCAAAATATTTAGAAACCATTTAGGCATAACTGACTAATGTGCCACATCTGATTTCCTTATTATTTTTGAAATATATTAAACTCTAAGAATACAATGTGAACTAAAATTATAAAAATATTGCCTCTATGTAGAAAATACTTCACTTGTCCTCCTGTGACTGTTCTTATTCTCAACTTAAGAATGGGGATATAGAGTTTGGAGCAATTTTAGAACTATAATGTCTTTCTTAGTTTTATTTATGAAACTTAAAGCAACAGCCATTTGTTATTTCAAAGATTTAGTAGTCGGGAATCCTGGAGTAACTGGGTGACTCCCAGGGGATGGTAACTGACATAGTGTGAGCAATCTGATATAGACACATGAAAAAGTGACAGACATGTATTGGTTTACAACCCAATCTTTTAGTGCCATAGCAAATATGTTTTCTAACTGGCCACACATCCCAACCACGCATTAGCAGAGACATGACCTGAAAGTGTGAAGTGGTCATCATTAAATATACATGTGGCTAGAGCTAAACAGAGCTAAATAGTTGAGAGGGAGCTCAGGAGGATCAGAGAAGCAGCTGGAGGAGAAAGAGTGTGGGATGATGTAAATGTCAATGATGTAAAAATAGTATTCACATGTAACATTCTCACACTATAATAAAGATGCTGAAAAATTGTGGATCATCTTTGTGGTTGATAGTCATAATGATACAATCAAGGGGTTTATAAGGGGAAAATAAACAACAAACTAGTAATCCTATTTGCAGTAGGAATATAAGAAGAAAGATAAAGGTCACATGTCTACATAATCTACAAAGCAATCTAAGCAAGTAGTAAATGAGAAGAGAGTTAATGAGAATCACACATTAAAGTTAAACATTTACCCATGACATACCACACATTACATTTTAAATGTTTTGTTATGAAAAACAAAAACAATTTCATTTTATTAATTCTGGATGGCATTTCAAATTGTTGATTTGTTGCTTTCTTGCTTTCACAAGAAATGGCAAAATGTAGATAATGTATCGTGAAGATAATGACTGCCAAATGATTGAAAGGGAACATCACAAAATAAAAAGTTTTAACAGAAGACACAATACATGCATAGATACACACCACACCACATACATTCGTCTTCCCTGTGAGAAGAGAAATGGTCCTCAAAAGATGTCCACATCCTATCTCATAGAAACTGTAACTATGTTAAATGGAGAAGAGGAATTGAAGTTGCAGATGACATAAGGTTGCTAATCATTTTACTTTAATTTAGAGAGTCATAGACTTGAAAAGGGAACTGAAGAGTAGGTCAGAATTACATGAGAAGAATGTGACCCACCATTGGTAAGAAAGGGACCAGAAACTAGGAACCAGGAAATGTAACTCTGTAGTAGTTGATACTGGGGTATCCCAACAGGATCATGATGCTCATGGGTCTGGAAAGCACGCATAGGCTCTATATAGAAGAAGGTATATAAAAAGGAGACTTGGGGACTGCAGACTCATCTGCATACCAGCTACCTGCTACTCACACTACTTCAGAATTCAGGGTTCTGACTTCCGGAAATACTTAGTACCATAGTGTGCCATGCTTCTTACTTACAGTGTGCTAGGCATGCTGGCTGCCAGATGATGACTGTATTTTCTCCTAAATGTAGGTGTGTCCATCCATGAGTGTGATGCTCACCACTTAGCATTGTATTATCTACCAGGGAGGTCTTCCCTAACTATTAAGCTTCCCATACCTAGAGAAAATTTTGATGCTCTCTCTCAGCAGCCATCAACTGCCTGCTGTTCTTCTTCTACAAGTGGGACCTTAGAAAATTTCCACTATACCCGTTGTCATGTCAACACACTAATTTTCATAGCTTGTTTTTTATCTCAACTCTCAGGATTTGTTTTATTCACAGAATAATAATTTATGTAAAGTAATTAAACACATTTTTGTATTTTTCCTGATTTTCACGAGACATTTTTTGCCATAAATAATTGCTTTTATTTTCTGTTGTTTTTTATGAGTGTGGGAGAGTGCTTGAAAAGAGGGATTTAAGGGAGAAAGGGTCTTCTTAGCTTATAATTCCAGAAGGGATATTGGTTGGATACTGTCCATATGTTGGGGAAATATGGCAGCAGAAGCTGAGGCCAGCTAATCAAAGTATATCAGCAGTTCAGAAGTAGAAAAAGAGCAGGTGCTAGGGTCCAGTCTGTAAAACACTGAAGCTTGTTCCCAATAACATACTTTTGCTAGCAATCAAAGGTTCTTACCAATTAAAGTTTCCACAGTCTTGGCAAACAGTTTCACCATCTGGAGACCAAGTATTAAAGCACATGATCCTTCCGGGGACGTTTTATATTCAATTCACAAAGTCATGCTGCTGTTCCCCATAGGCTCATGGCCATCTTATTATGCATAATGAATTTAGTTCAATTTCAAAAATTCCCATGCTCTTTTAACAGTCATAATACTGTTCAAAAGTTCAGAAGTCAGAGATGCATTTTTTTTTTTTTTCGAAACAGGGTTTCTCTCTAAAGCCCCATATATCCTGGAACTGAAGAGGAAGAGCCAGGTGGATCCCTAGGTTTGAGGCCAGCTTAGTCTACAGAGCAAATTTCAGGACACTTGGGGGTCCAGCAGCAGGATGTCATGGATTGAGTATAAATGCATGCATAATCTTTTAACAAAGCTGCCTATTCAGCAAGAAGCAAACAAATTACCTGTTTCAATGTAAAATACACATTTCCATTTATAAAGAGATAATGAGGGCATAATAAGAAATTGATTCAAACTGAAACTGAAACACAGGAGAACACTATCATATCCTATATATCCATGCTCATCTTGTGGTCTTCTAATATTATCTTATATTGAAAGCCTGCAATATACATCTATCTCTTCAGTTGCTTGTACTCACTGATTCAGTGAACAAAATGCATCTGAGGTGAAAGGGTTTCTGCCTTTTTCCTGGAATATCTCTCACAGATTCCCAAGGCATTGTTCAGCATAGGTCATTCTTTTGACCTTGTTCCAACACATATATATTTATTTTTAAGGTATTTTTAAACAAATTGTATCATTACTCTTTGGTAAGTTTTGTATATTTTACAGACACTTAATACAAATTTTGTAAAAACAAAATGCAAAAGTAAAAAGAAATATCAGAATTTACACTAATAGACACAAACTTCCAAATTAATCTTTGATCTTTACTCCATTTGAGTGAGTATTCGAATTAGTAATTCCCTTATATATTAATAACCTCTTATTTAGTAATTATTACTACAAAAATCCTGCAGAGAGAGAGAGAGAAAGAGAGAGAGAGACCATAATAGAGATACCCATTATAGGTTTCAAGAGAAAACTGACTCTAAAGATCTAGAGATTTACAAGGATGGCACCAACTAACAATCTGAGCAACCGTGGAAAGGCTACTTTAAATGCTTTTCCCTGATAATGAGATTGATAACTAACGTATGTGCCATCATAGAGCCCTCATCTAGTAGCTGAAGGAAGCAGAAGCAAATACCCACAGTTAAACACTGAGCCAAACTCCTGGAATCCAGTTTCAGAAAGGGAGGTGTGATAAGAAAATGGAGTCAAGACCAGGTTACAGAAACCCACAGAGACATCTGACCTGACAAGGAGAAGCTCATGAACCCCAAGACTGATAGCTGGGAAACCAGTTGTACGAACTCAGACCACCCTGAATGTGGGCCTGGGCAGTCTATGGGACCTCTGACAGTGGAACAAGGATGTATCCCTGGTTCACGAAAGGACTTTGGGAGCACATTCCCCATGGAGAGATACTCCCTTAACCTATATGCAGGAGGGAAGGCCTAGTCCCTACTCTAAATGACTTGATAGAGTTTGATGGTCCCTCCTGGAAGGCATCACCCTCCCTGTGCAGTGGGGGAGGGCGGTGGGAGGGGAGTCAGGAGGGGCATGAGAGAGAGGAATAGGGAGCTGGGGTCAATATGTAAAATAAGAAAAAAATATATATATATATATGATAAAAAAGAAAATTTTAAAAATTTAAGAAAGAATGTGTTACCAGAATGAATTATTTGCACATTTGGAAATGGAAATGAGAATGGTAAACTTGATAATCAGAGTTATTGGGAGAGGTACACACACCACAGTAGATAGTGATATAAGGTGAGATCTGGTAAAGTTTAGAGAGCCAGAGAAATACATTGAATTCTAACCATAATAAGTAATTCATTAAAGTTTTTAAGCTGAATGTTACTTCTTCACATTTGTGTTTTGAAAATATGATTATTGAATTGAAGATTGTAATTTCAACTTGTTGGCAATTTACTTAAAGAAAAAAGCTTCTTGGACGCACATGGCAATCTGGACAAAGCATTCAAACCCACTGCAAAGATGTAACTGGTATGGGAACTGTGAAGATGGGAAGATGGTGATGAAATGTCAGCTGCATGAAAACAGGACAGGCATTCTCCAAGGGTGTTCGCAGTTTCATGCAGAGGGATTTGAACAAAGTGCCCCTCCTTGGCTGCACTTCCACTTTCTCTGTTCTCCCTCAAAAATGCCAATAATGGCTTGAACATATTGACTAAAAATTCCATAAATAAACAACTAATATCTTTTAAGTAGTTCAATATTTTCAGTACTGCAATGAAGTTTACACTTTTCAGTATGCTCCAACACAAAAGATGGATTACCTCTTTTCCTTCATATCCATGCTAATATCATGGATATTATCCATGATAATATCAAGTAATGTAAATGATGCTATGATGATGGATTTCTGGTTCACCAGGAAATTACAGTGCTCACATATTATTAACAATAGATACGTAGGGTTGCAAATAGTATAAACCAATTTTTACATAAACACTATTTTATAAGCGTGACCAATAAACATTAGTTTTATGTGACTACTATGTAAGAGTGCTATAAATTGTGTCTCAATTAAGTTATTTGAATGAGTAAAAATTATTGTAAAATGCATATTTAAGTTTTATGTAAGAAATAGATACATTGATTATTTTGGTTCAGACTGTTTCTGAAATTTTACTTAATTACTAGAGTTAACAATATAAGCCAGCATATATGAAACAGGCATGGAGGCACATGCAAGTTGAGTGCTTTGGAGCAAGAAACTGGAGGATTGCTTGCTAAAGCTCTTCCTTGGCTTCATACTGAGTTCAAGGAAAGCCTGCACTACTTGAAAAGAAGAAAAAGGATAGTGACCTTGGAAACAGTTGTAATATTTACAATAAATAATTCTACAAAAGCATAGCTCCTAATTTCTGACTGTATTCAAAGCTGATGGAGATAAGGCTCCAGGTATTCCCATCTTTGATGGTTCCATTCAAACTCCTATGAGAAGTCTAGAAATATGATTGCTGAATAATGTTTTATTTATTTGTTTACTTAAGAAGAGTCTTTACTGTAACCACTATTCCATAACACTTTCCCTTTAGCCAATATCCCACAATGTGAATTTTTTGGAAATTCTTTATGAGTTAATAGAGTTAAAATGACGATTAACTAAGCATTTAGAATATCATATGACTTGGAGACTCTTTCATGGGTAGTTAGTACTAACCATGGGAAAGTAGAAATGATTCAATAAAGACATTAACAGTCTATTCTCATTAGCCATTTCCATTACTTACTGTGCTGTTTTCTTTTAAAAGGGAATTCCCCAGATTGTTTCAAGCATCTATTACAAGAATCATCCCGCATTCTCAAACTATGTTACAGAGATTCAATGAGGTTCTGATAATTTTCAGTATTTAAATCTAAAAAAAAAAATGAGCCATATAAAATGATCCTTAAATATTTATTTGGCAACTTATTTTTTGCTGAAGAGGTTACAAAGATGAAATCAACATATTTCTTAATAGTGTTCAATTCTACAGGAAATGTTTTCAACAATTTAGAGCAATGTAATAGGATTACTTCTATAGCAAAATATGATCAGCTATCTGTTAGTACCATTTGTTTTATTCGGGAAGATGAGAGTTACTGGCGTGTATGTGAGGTATAAATGAAAGCAGGGTAGGACCTCATCATTTAAAGCAACAAAGATAACAAAAACTGCACTTTAGCAATGGAGAAGTATAGGGTGAATTTTAAATGTATTTTAGGGGAAGGGACAAATATATTTGAATAGTTTGTGTTCATTTGTCATTTGATTTAGAACAGATATCAATTTGTGGCATTATGATAAAACCTATTGTGATCAGTAGGACACCTAATGTTTTAGCATCTGTTTAAAGAAGTTATACATATGTGTACAATAGGAAAGACAGCTTGTTTTTCTAAATCTTTCCAGTTTAGCAATTAAAGTCAATTTCAATAACTGTTTTAGGAGACTCACCTTCTCTCAAAAAGACTATTGTTTTCTGTAGTGGAAAAAATATAATTTCCTGTACTCAGGAAATTCATTTGATTCTATGCTTGGTTAATCAAGGAATGTCATATTGAAACACATTATGTATCTATTTCTTTCATGGCACAAAACAACGTGATGTAATTCAAATGAAAATTATGATTTCATTTTTGAAAATGATCTTATCTTTTAAGAGTGAAATTCTTCCAGTCTTTGTGTCACACTCAGAGCCAGGCCAGCATAAGAGGTTATTGCCTTAAATTTTAAGCATTTGAAAAAAAATCATTTGAAAATAATTTTATGATTCTAATATTTTTATGGTATTGTTGTTACTTTTAGATTAAATAATTTTGAAATGTAATAGTACAATTTCATCTATTTCACTGTTAGAAGGTTATCCTTTCTAGTCTATCAGTTAATATTTAATATTTGTAAGAAGATATCCTGCTCTTCTACATATGTGATATAAGAAAAGGTATTTGTAAAACTGACTCTAATCCTGACTAGTGCTTTTGCAAATTGACATGTTCTGGAGTTATCCTGGATGAGGGATTGTATTTGAGAAAAATCCTCCAAAGTCTGTCAAGTCTATAGGACTTTTGTTGTTGTTGTTGTTGTTGATGATTGATGGTTGATCTGGAGAGGCCAAGATCCCTGAAGAGAGTGCCACTATTGAGCAGGTAGTCCTGGATATTATAATACAGCAAGTTGGAAAAAACCACCAGTAATGAGCAGTAGTACTCCATGTCTTCGGCTTCAGCTTTACTATAGTGCTAATAGTCCTGAAAACTGCTTGGTATTGGCAGAAAAATAGACAAGTAGACCACTGGAATTGAATTGAAAATCATGATATTAACCCACACACCTACAAACACATGATTTTTCACAAAACATCTAAAATTATACAATAGAAAGAGGAAAGCATCTTTAACAAATGGTGCTGGAATAAATGGATGCTGGTGTGAAGAAAACTGCAGATAGATCCATGTGTATTGCCATTCCAGTGGATCAAAGATCTCAACATAATCCAGCCACACTGAACCTCTGAGATAAGAAAGTGGGAGGTACCCTTGAACGAATTGGTATGAGACTGCTTCATGAACTTAATAGCACTAGCACTGACTCTGAGATCAACACTTAATAAATGGGACCTCCTAAAACCGAGAAGCTTCTGTAAGGCAAAGGACACAGTCAACAAGATAAAAGGGCTGCCCACAAATTGGGAAAAGATCTTCACCAACTCCATGTCTGACAGAGGACTGATCTCCAATATATACAAAGAACTCAATAGCTAGTGACAAAAACACCAAGTAATCCAAGGTAAAAGTGGGGTACAGACCTGAATAGAGAATTCTCAATAGAGGAATCCAAAATGGCTGTAAGACACACTTAAGAAAATGTTAAACATCCTTAGCCATCAGGGAAATGCAAATCAAAACAACTCTGAGATATCATCTTACTCCTTTCAGAATGACTAAAATCAGAAACACCAGTGACAGTTTATGCTGGAGAGGATGTCGAGAAAGGGAAACACTCCTCCACTGCTTGTGGGAATGAAAACATGTATAGCCATTTCGGAGATCAGTATGGTGATTCCTCAGGAAAGTGGGAATAGCCTACCACAGGATCAGGCAATTCTACTCTTAGGCATGTAACAAAAGATAGATTTATACAACAAAGAAATCTTTTAATCTGTGTTCATAGCAGCATTATTTGTAACACAGAACCTGGAAGCATCCTAGGTTCAAGAAGACATGGTATATTTACAAATTGGAGTATTACTCAGAAAACAAAACAAAACAAAAAAAAACAGAATCTTGAAATTCGCAGCAGATGGGTGGAAGTTGAAGAAACCATTCTGAATGAGGTAACCCAATCACAAAAAGATGAACATTGTATGTACTCATATATGGATTTTATACATAGATCAAAGGATCACGAGCTTACAACTCATGCCACCAGAGAAGCTAGGATACAAGGAGGACCTGAAGAGAGTCTTACAAGGTAGCCCAGAGAAGGGGAAAGGGACAAGATTTCCTGAGCAAACTGGGAGCTCAGTAGGGGGCACTGAGAGTTAAGAGAAAGGAAGAAGAGGAGGGGAGAGGAGAACGTGATGGACCAAGAATATTGAATCCCCGGGAATGAATAGATGAGAGCAAGTAAAGACACACCATAATAGATGGAGCCATTATAGGTTTAAAGAGAAAACTGACACTAGAAAAGTGCCCCGAGATCTATAAGGATGACCCCAACTAACAATCTCAGCAACAGTGGAAAGGCTACCTTAAAAAGCTCCTCCTTGATAATGAGATCTATAACAAGCTTACATACCATGCTATAGCCCTCATCTTGTAGCTAATGGAAACAGAAGACACCCACAGCTAAACACTGAGCTGAACTTCTAGATTCTAATTGCAGAGAGAGAGGAGTAATGAACAAAAGGGTCAAATCCAGGATACAGAAACCCACAGAGACAGCTGACCTGAATAAGTGGGAGCTCAAGGATCTCAGTCTGATAGCTGGTAAACCAGCATTGGACCCACTCAGATCCCCAGAACATAGGTCTCAGTTAGAAGACCTGGGCAGTCTATGGGACCTCTGACAGTGGCACCAGGATGCATTCCCTGTGCATGAAAGGACTTCAGGAGCACATTCCCCATTGAGGGATACTTCTTTAACATAGAGACAGTAGGAAGGGCCTAGGCTCTACCCCAAATGACTTGACAGATTTTGAAGGCCTCACCCTCAGGAGAGTGGGTTCAGAATGTGTTAGGATGGGTTTGGGTGACATGGGAGGATGGGAAGGGGAAGTACCTGGGATCGATATGAAAATAAGAAGAAATAATAATCATTAAAAAAGAGAGAAAGTGATTACTATTGGTAGAGCCCATAGCCATAGCCTTCTCAGACTTTTTTTTTTTTTTTTAAACATAAACTATTGAATTGGTTGCTTCTGGCTCCCAAGTTGATATTTAAAACATAAAATGGTATTGATTAGTTACCCAGAATAATTTTTCTTTCTTTTTGTTTTTAAAATTTAATATTAGAAACACTGTTGGTTGACATGTCAATTCCAGGTTACTCTCTCTCCCATCCTCTCCTGCTCTCATCTGACCCTGTATCCCATCCCCATTCTGCTTCCAGGGAGGGTGAGCACTTCCAAGGGGGAAATCTTCAAAGTCAGTCACATCCTTTGGAGCAGAGTCTAGGCCCTCCCCCCTTGTGTCTAAGCTGAGAAAGTTTCCCTGTATGTGGAATGGGCTCCCAAAGTGCATTCATATACTAGGTATAAATACTGATCCACTACCAGAGGTTCCATAGACTACCTAAGTCTCCTAACTGGCACTCACGTTAAGGCATCTGAGTTCATCCTGAGCTGCTTCCCCACCTATCAGTCTGGAGTCCATGAGCTTCCCCTTGTTCAAGTTAGCTGTTTCTGTGGGTTTCTCAAGTCTGATCTTGACCTCTTTGCTCATCACTCCTCCCTCTCTACAACCTGATTCCAGAAGTTCAGCTCAGTGGTTAGCCCAGTGTCTGTTTCTGTTTTCATCAGCTACTAGATGAAGTCTCCAGGATGGCATATAAAATAGTCATCAATCTTATTATCAGGGAAGGGCATTAAAGGTAGCCTCTCCACTGTTGCTGAGATTGTTAGTTGCTGTCATCCTTATAGGTCTGTGGACATTCCCCTAGTGCCAGATTTCTCTTTAATCCTATAATGTCTCCCTCTATTATGGTGTCTCTTTTCTTGTTGTCCTCTATTCATTCCCTGACTCAATCTTCTTGCTCCCTCATGTCCTCCTCTCCCCTATTCCACTTCTCTTTCTCCTGACTCCCTCTCACCTTCCCTCTGTCCCCAATTTGTTCAGGAGATCTTGTCCATTTCCCCTTCTCCAGGCATCCTTCTTGTTTACTAGCTTCTACCCAGAAGAATCTTACCAGTAAATATTTTCAATATCGACTAGTGTCTGCTTTGGAATTTTTTGTCAAAATATGGGTACAAAGATGATAATGAATATATTAATTCATTTGAATTTTCCAAAAAATATGTGTGTGGTATATGTAGTTCATGCATGCGTTCGCAGCTATATGTGCTATATTTATGTAAATAGAGGTCAGAGTCCAACAATGGATGTTCCTCAATCATTCTCCACCTTTATTTTTGAGGCTGGTTTTCTTGCTTAGTACAGGGATTACAGAATTATTAAGCTACTTGGCCATCAAGTTCCAGAGTCTCTCTTGTGTCTACACATGGACTAATGTTATAAACTGCTTTTTAGGTGGCTGCTGGGATCTGAATTATGTCCTAATGTCTGAAAAATCTAGATTTTACTTACTGAACAATCTCTAGAACCTATTTATTTGAGTTTCTATGAATGTATGTCACATTGATTATCTTTTCAAAAATGAGCTCTCATTTTAATATACTGATAGAAATAAAGACTGCTGAAAATGAAGAATATGTTAAGACCAGTGGATTCCATGAATCAAGGGATGAAAAAAGAAATAATTCCATTCCCATCCCACCTAGTGTCCAATTAGAAAGAAAACAGAAATAAACATTATAAACTATATACACAGTGTTTTAAATTTTATTAGCTACACTACTAAAGGGGTAATTTAATAACTTTGTCATCTTCCTTTACAGTATCTTTGATTTGCTAGTGAATATGATTGAGTCTTAGAACATTTTTGTCAGAGTCAGTATGTCTATTCATAGAGTTATCAACTAATCCATGCATACTTTGACAGGTTTAAGTCACCTTCACAAAAAAGGTGAGGGGGCAGATAGTAAGTTGCTTTCCTGAAATTAGAGGCAAAAATCAATACTTTTAGATAAACATATAAAGCCACATAAAGCCAACCCATTTTTTCACTGATTCAAGATGTATATGCTAAGCATATGCTATGTAATAGCCACACATTTAGGGGTAAGAAATTAGGCTGTTACTATAGGAGATGAGCTTTGTTCTTATAAATATATGCCTTACTAGAAAAACACAAATGAACTGATGAACAAGAAGAAGACAATATACTTAACATTGCCAGACATAGAAACGTGTCTTGTATAAAATCAAAAGGTCAGTGTTTAAGGTGTGGAACAACTTCTGACAAGTTGTTCACAAGAGGATCCCTGCTGCAAGAGCAGTTTTAAGAATGTTGATCATCTGGTCATATAAAGTTGTCAAACAGAAGGCTACAGGAAAAGGGAACAGTAAGTCCCAAGCCTTATCATAATACACTATCTTCTGTATTTAATGAATATAAAGGTCAACAGGCTGGAGTAGAATTAATAAGGAGAGAATCGGAGAAAACGTAATGCTCTGTAGAAAGGTCATTTAAATCCTTGGTAACAACATTAAGGGGGTTGATTTTTTCTTTTTTTTTTTTTTTTTTTTCTTTTGAGTGCTATGGCAAGCCACTGGAGAGGGATTTTATGGGGTGTAACAGAAACTGTTCTAGGTTTGTTTTTAACAATGTTTTTCTATCTGTTAAGAAAGATTCTCTCTTTGGCAAACCCTAATCTGACTCACCTGAACCCTTTCCTTGACTATACCTTGAATTTACTCTTTAAAACCTACAAGCAATTAGCAAATGCTATTTCATACACACTCAAATATTCTACTTCCACAACAAACACACTCAACAGAACATTAGAATAGTTCGGTTCCAAATGTATCCCTAGAATGATGATTTCAGCACAGGGAAGTGAATCAGAAAAGCTATCAAAGACTGTCCTCTTTACTTAAGTACTTTATTCAAACTACTACAAAGACCACAGTAGCCAAGTTTCAAAATAAACCAATTAGGAAACTCCTGCCCTAATCACACTAATTATTTCCTCTCTGCATTTTGAATATCTTCACTTCTCTGGTACCTTTATCTTCTACAGACACCCCCTACCCAAATACACTTTTCGAAAGACCAAGTTCAATTTATATAAGACTTCTTTTCTGCTGCAATAATTACTACTGAACAAAATTTGCCCTATCTCTTTGTTCATGTGTTTGTTTCTCTCTCTTTCTCTCTCTCTCTCTCTCTCTCTCTCTCTCTCTCTCTCTCTTTGTGTGTGTGTGTGTGTGTGTGTGTGTGTGTGTGTAGAGCTGTGTTTGCAAATGTCTGTGCATGCTGGTGGCAGTGAGAGGTGAACATAGCATGTCTTCAATTACTCTTCACTTTATTTTGCAGCAAGTTGTCTCACTTGATTCCAAGCTCACAGTTTCATCTAGACTTTCTTACTTGTGAACTCTATGGATCTACCTCTTTGTCTCTCCACAGTTCTGGAATTATACATGCCCTAGACCAAGCTCAGATTTCCCAGTTAAGTTCTGAGGATACATACTCAGTTTCTCATAATGACTGAGTCTTTCCCTTAATCCCCAAATTGAGAGATGTCATTCTGAAAATATGTTTCTCGAATTTGTTAATTGATAAAGCCCTGTTGGCAAATAGGAAAGCAAGATAGGCAGGACTAGGAGACAAGGATGATTCAGGGAGAGGTAGGAGAGTCAACATGTAGAGACTTGAGAGACCAGAGGTCTGAACCCTCTCTCCGGTAAGATAAGACCATATGGAAATACTTAGATTGATAGAAATGGGTTGATATTTAAGACAGAGCTAGCCAATAAGAAACACTAGTAACAGTCCAACAGCTTTATATATAATACAGTGTCTCTGTGTGTTACTTGGGGCTGATATGGCTCTCGGATAAGGCTGGCGGGAAACTGCTCATAACACCATATCTTATTGTTTTAACTAGTGCTAGCCTTCATTTTTCTTCCATACTGCTTAGTAAGGGAGTATGATAGTTAATATTGGCTGTCAACTTGATTATTTCTGGTATCAACTAAACTCAAGCAGCTGGGCTTGCCAGTGGGTAGTTTTCTTGACTGCATCATTTTAGGTTGGCCACACCTCTAGTGATAGCCCACAAGAAAGGATATGGAAGAAGGAAGCTTTTGCCTGTGCTTGCTTACCCTCACTTTCACAGGTAATTTCAACTATTTTGCTGTTGAGACATTCATTTGATGGTTTCGAACCTCCATCTCAGTATTCCAATGTAGTCTTAGGAACAACAACTGTCTAGGAATTCTATGAGACTCCAGTAATAGATTGTGACTGCCAAGGTAGCTAGTCTCATGGGCATAGTAACTATCAGATGCCTTTTTGTCAGAGGATAACCATGGTTGTTCTAACTGGACCTCAGCCTGTAAACTACTATATCTAATATCTATATCTATATGTGTATGCTGTGGTAATTTTAATATATATATATATATATACATGTATATGTATATATATATACATATACACATGCCCGCATATATATATATAAAACACACACACACACACATACATACATATATATATATATATATTCACTCTAACAATTCTGTTCCCCTTAAAGAATTCTGGCTAATACAGGAAACCAAGATTGAAATAGACAATTCAAGAAGGTAATGAGTTGGTAATGAGATAATGCTAATTATTGGAGTCATAACAGTAGTTATGGGAACAGTAGTGGAACAAGGTAGAATGGTAGGAAGAAATGGACACATTCTGATACATTTAAAACTTTATAAAGAGTTGATGAAGATACTTTCTCCTAGAGATCCATGAAAGAATACTCACTGTAGATTTTTTTGCACCAATTTGGTAGTAATTTTTAGTTACTAACATCATAGAAAGATGCATAGATCTAAAGAGAATAGTTTGTTGTGTATGGATAACATACTACATAGACTTAAGGCCATTAAGTATTTTTCCATCATTCTTTAATGTTCCTTTGGGTGTCTTCCATTCTCAGACTATCTAGTCAATTATAAAACAACTGAAAACTATAATTTTACTTTTTGTCATTGTAGATTAGTTTAACTTATCCTGCAATGTCTTATAAATTGATTCATGATTCATATATATTATATATATATATATATACATACATATTTTTGAAACTCATTTTGAGTTTGCAAAATATATTTTGTTATATTGCAAAGTTTCATATATGAACCTCCATTCATACATTGAAAATATAACATACATTGTGATGTAATTAATAATTTGGACCTTTGAGACAGGATTGAGTTTAGATAAAGTTAGGAAAGATGGGTTGCATCAGGATTTCATTAGTATTCATTTTAAAAAAGAGGAGATATTTATTGTAACTTTCTATTGCATAAAATACAGACAAACGCAGACACTTTCAAGCCAGCAAGAGCATACTCGCTAGAACTCAGCCATTGTGGCATAATGTTCATACACTCCCTAAATGAAAAATAGGTGAAATTAACCTTTTATTTAAGTGACAGTCTGTGAATTTTTTTTTCACTGCCTGAAATAACAAAGGCAGGATATAATCTCTTTTGTTGATTTAACACAGTGTGTATTTTGGCTTGACTGTGCATGAGTAGTTTCCAGCTTGAGCCTGCTACTAATAATGGTATTATGATCACCTGATTAAAGCTTTCTTTTGTAGGTACATCAGAAAAAAAGTTGGTTATGTTTTATATTTTATAAAATCTTTCTGTCCCTACCTAAAATATATAGATAAAAGTCAACCAATTATAGAATTAGAAATCTACTCCTACAGTCTCTATTTCAATTTTAGAGTTTTTCACTGTATGCATTTGAGACTTTCTGCAAGACATTCTCAGATACATATTGACAGTATATATTTGCATTGGGGATACAAGTTAATATCTCTTGTATCTTTATTTGTGTGACACAAACAAAATCAGATTAACATGATTCTCAAACATAATAGAATTTTATTGATCCTAGTCCTTACATTATTAAGTAGCTCTCCAGGCTTGTTCATCCTACATGTCAGCTACCTTGCAAACCTTCACTGATGTATTTTTTATTTAAAAGATTATATACTGATGGGAGATGTCATTCTGTAAATATGTCTCTCTTATTGGTTAATGAATAAAGCACTGTTGGCAAATAGGAAGGCAAGATAAGTGGGGCTAGGACACAAGGAGGATTCTGGGAGATGTAGTAGAAGAGATTTAAGATTTAGGGACTTGAGAGACGAAGGTCCAGACCCTCTCTCCAGTAATATAAGACCACATGGAAACACTTAGATTAATAGAAATGGGTTAATATTTAAGACAGAGCTATCCAATAAGAAATGCTAGTAACAGACCAACAATTTTATATCTAATATAGCATCTCTGTGTGTAATTTGAGGCTGATGCAGCTGTGGGACCAGGCTTGTGGGAAGACTGATCATAACAATATGCTATAGAATTGTGGGAAGTCATAAAGCACATCCTGTAACTAAATCATTTGCAGCTTTGTCTTATTGTGAGTTCTTTCAACCTGGTGTATGTACAACTAAATACCCTGCTACCTTCCTAGGGGAGGCTGAATATATCTATCTTCTCCAAGCATAAAGACATACACACTGTCACCCACCTTGACTCCCAGATAAGAGAAAGAGACGGAGAAAGAGGGAGGGAGAGAGAGAAGTTTGGGTGTGATATATGTGTTTAAGTAACATTTTAGAGAGAAAATGTTTAGTTTTGAGCCTTAAAGTGTAGATGAATAGTGAAAAGAGAAACATTGTGTTCCATATTTAGTTTAAACTCAAGCCTGTAATGTAGCTTCCAGGTTAGAGCCATGTAGTAGCAACTGCTGAGTCTCACCTACAGAAAGAAAATGACCGTCCATTGTCAGCTTCCTTTCAGACAGTATCAAGTTTGGAACTGGTAGACGGACAAAGGTGGCAACTACAGTTTTCATTCTGCATTCCACAGAATGCAGTTGTTTGGTTTAGAAAATAACTACCATAATTTTTAAAATAATATTGTGGCAAGTTTTTCAATGGAAACTCTTTCAATACATAAAAATACATTAAAAAGAAATAATAAGTCACATAAGAATCATGCATTTTTTAACATTTTATCTCTTCCTGGATTCTAGCATTAATTGAAAATCTAAATTCACCTAATTAGTTTTCAATAAGAAGCATAGGGAACTCCTGCTGAGAACATTATGAAATGTATTTATTTATTCATTTATTTGCAGTTGCAGATGTAGAGCTGAGTATGGCTGTTAGTATGATAAGCTCATATTTGGTGAATAACTAAAATGGGGAGTAAAGTAAGGATGATGAATTCAACTCAACTTTTCTCTCCTTCCAAATAGCTTGGTCTTCAGTGAACAAAACACTGAATTCCTTAAAGAACACCATCATCTGCTTAGAATACAGCAAGACAGAAATATTGACAAAATGAAGATATATATTTCTGCTTCAGATTGTGAGCCTCATAGACTTCTTTAAATGCACTGCAAGCCAGTGGGAATTAATATTCTGTAACAACTTTGGCCAGTATGAATAAAGAAATACCACAGAAACTGTAAAAGTCTATAAAAAAGACTCAAAGATAAATATTTTCTGAGCTTTGGAAAAGCTACAGTGGGTTTGGTGATTTCTCTCGCACCTTCTAAATCCAAATTTTATATTCATGAAACCATCAAAATAATATGATGTCTTTGAGAGGCAACAGTCAAAGTTGGCTGAGAATAATAGAGCAGAATGGAAGTGAAAGGAGTTATATTATAGATGACCACAAGGGGAATAGGTAGAGTATCAGAATCTTATAATTCCTGAGGTTAATTTCATGATAATTTCACCTGCAATAAAGCAATGACTATTACAAGTGCTGCCTACCTAAATGATTGAAAGATGCCCTGGCTTTGCTTACCTTCTCACAGAGGCATTAAGGGACAGTAAAGAGGTGACAGAAAGAGAAGCAGAGGGGCTTGCTGGAGCAAAATAGGATATTTTATTAGTTCATTGTTTTAAAATGGATTATTTATACTATAGTAATAAAATGTAAGTTGCTGGAAGAATCTACTCTTCTTTCTCTTTCATTTATTTTTCCTTTATTAATTTTAAATTCCATTTTTCATTCCAAACATAGTTCTTCCTCCCATCCTTGCAAACCTCCATGTCCACACCCTGTCCACCCCTCCCATAGGGTAAAGCCTCTGTGGGGAGTCAACAAAGCCTGGCACATTAAGTTAAAGCAGGACCAAGACCTCTGCATTAAAGCTGAGCATGACATCCTACCATAGGAAATAGGCTCCAACTAGGTAGCTTGTGCACCATGGAAAGATCTTGGTCTCAGTGCCAGGGGCCTTTCAGATAACTCAATCTACACAACTGTCTCCTACATATAGAGGGCCGAGTTTGGTCCCATGGAGACCCTATAGCTGTCGGCCTAGAGTTCATGAGAGCTCTCTCTGTAGATTTCCCTGTTATGAGCTTGACCTCCCTTACTCATTTACTTCCTTCTACTCTCTTCAACTCGATTGCCAGAGCTCAGCTTGGTGCTTGGTTGTGGATCTCTGGTTCTCTCAGTTCCTGAATGAAGGCTCTATGATAACAGTTGTGGTAGTCAGCAATCTGATTACTGGGAAAGGCCAGCAAAATGACTCTGAGACACCATCTTACACCTGCAAGAATGGCTAAGATAAAAAATACCGAGGAAATAAATAAATAAACAGTATCTTGAACTGGTTTATAAGATCAGATTTAAAAAGTTCAATAATGGTTTTCTGTAGTATGTAGAAGTAGAAAATACAGAAACTGCCTAGTCCATGAATCTGAAGAAAACCCAGGACTCACCCCTAGTCCAACACTGAATGCCTGGTTTCCCTGGTGAGGTGTGGGTATGAATCCATAGCCACATTAAAAGGCATATGAAATATAACACAAAAACACACAAATAAGACTAAAAATTGCGCAAATAAATCAAAATAAAAAAGTCCACAAACATGTGTACACATACACACACGTGTACACATACACCCCCACACTAAACAACAAAAAAACCCATGTGTAGGTCAACTATTCCTGGGTGGGATGTGGACATCTACTGGAGTGTGGTTTATATATCCAATGACACTCACTGAAGAAAATGTTTTCCTACTATTGGGCTTCAATTACAAATAGATTCTTATTTAGGTGTAACACTCCCTGTCTATCACTCACTCTTAGTGCTAGAACTCCATCTGGCTTGAACAACTCCTTGGAAATAATATCTAATGTTTTCTTCTGGCTTCACACACCTGTACCACATGCGTACCTGCATCAATATCAATACACATAAACAATTAAGCTATCAAACAGGAAGACAGATGAAAAGTTTTATTGTATCCCTAGGTGATTAAGGCAGTAACAGACAGGCATGTATAGGAAATAACAAGGTTGAGTGTACTGGCTTTCTCCTCAAACTTTTACTCTACCTGGGAGTCAGCATATTTCACACTGCCAGTCAAAATTGCCATGGGATAAGTGTAGTGGTTTCTCAGAACTAGGAATCAATTCTACCACAAGATTCAGAAGTACCGCTCTTGGACATATAACCAAAAGATACTGAATCATAATACAAGGACACTTGTTCAACCATTTTCATAGCAGCTTTATTTGTAATAGCCAGAACCTGGAAACAACACAGATGTTCCTCAACTGAGGAATGGATAAAGAAAATGTGGTACATTTACACATTAGAGTATTACTCAGCTGTTAAGAATAAGGACAACCAGAAATTTGAATTAAAATGGATGGAACTAGAAAAAAATGTCATCCTGTATCAGGTAACCCAGACCAAGAAAGACAAGCATGGCACCCACTTATAAGTGGAAATTAACTGTAAAATATGCTACAACTCACAGACACAGAAAGACTAGTTAACAGGAAGGGTTCATGGAGGTACACTCAGATCTCCCTGGGAAGAGGAAATAATAGAGATGTCATGAATGAACTGAGGGCAGGTAGGGAAGAAATATTCATATTTTAATAGAAGGACATATCTGTATCATACAGAATCTCAAACAATGCTATTATGATTTAATTCCATTTGTTAATGTATTGTAAAGGATTCTGTGTGCACTAAAACTATGACCTATGTATTTCATATTTATTAAGAAATCAATGTTTTAAGTAAATGTTACAAATGAAAATTTAATGTCATTGCAATGAACAATATGTATTTATAGAACTAATCCCTTAGTAATTACTACAAACACAAATGGCTGAACATAGAAAAGTTTGACCTTCCATATAACCACTTGACTCCATATTATTTTCAAAAGCACCACAATGTAATCTAAACCAGACAGTGTCTCCACACTGAAGCCCATCTCTACCTAATGAGACCCAGCTCTCAGGGTGGTGTGTGGCAGTGTCTGGTTGGCATCTCCCTTCGATCCCCTAAGTGTCCAGGTGATTTTGAGGGCAGCAGAATATACCAGTGCAATCCTGATAAATAGTTGTTAAAATGCCTTCCCAACCTACTTAGAAGTTTCCAAAATGACTTTCCTCAAAATAAGATCTTTAGCACAAAAACAGATACTGTCTGCCTATTTTTTTTTTTTTTTTTTTTGGTTCAAGCCCTAGGAATCTCAGTTTCAGGTGATGATCAAATCTTAGTTGAAATAATGCCTTCCTTCATTTTCAGCATAGGATTTTTCTCCTCAGAGATGAACACCATATTAATGCAAACTCTGCTGGAAAAACCAATGAGCTAATTTCTACATGGTGGTGTTCACTAAAGACAAAGGGATAAAGAGCAAATCACAGCCAGTTGCTGGGCACCTAGGGAACTAATTTGCATCTTAATCTTGACCACAATTCCCCAAAGAAAAGATTATGAACATATTCTGCTCATTGTGTCTCTAACTAAACACTAATTAAATATCATCCTTAAGTCATTCTGTCTCAACCTTAGAAGACGGTGATTTTACAGGTCACTTCTTCCATTTAGAATAAAAAACCTACCATCTGAACTACTAGCTATCTCATAATTTGTAAATTGTGCTCAGTATGTTAAAAATTCATTTATAAGAATATCAGTATATTAAATACACAAAATATTAAAAAACACGCATTTTTAGTTGTGTTTCACACCACATGTAAGATAGTAGGGCCATAGATATTATCATGGATACTAGCCACTAACATTTTGAAAATGTTTGCATTTAGCATTGTTAAAATCACTCACTATATTTCTATGCCATAATTTCCTTACATGCCAACAAACAGTTTTCATTAACGTTAATTAAGAGTCTATTTAAGCTAGAAAGTGTATGCTGTTTGGTGTAACATTAAGTTATAATAATCATATTTTAAAGCAAATTCATCTTGATAGACCAAAGCTCAGGGATGATTATCTTAATCTTGGTGCAGACTGACCCAGGGAATAACAGACTGAAGAGATGGGCAGACTTTTCCTTAAAACCTGATTACTGCCATGGACTGGCTCAAGGGAATCTCTCATGAATCTTCAAGGATGACTCTAACTAAGACTCCTAGCAATAGTGGATACATAGACTAAACTGGGCATCTCCTGTGCCTAGCCCAATTGTGATCAGAAAGGCTTCATCCAGCAAATGATGGAAAAAGATGTATAATCACAACCAAACAATAGGCTGAATTCAGGGAATCCTGTAGAAGAGGGGAAGAAAGGATTCTAGGAGGTAGAAGAGTTTAGGACACCATAAGGAAATCACAGAATCTGTTACCCTGGACTCCTGTGGGCTTCCCAAGATGGAAGCAACAACCAGGGAGGCTACATAGATCTGAATGGGCTGGAGAGATGGCTCAGCTGTTAAAGGCTAGGCTCACAACCAAAAATACATGGATCTGACCTAAGCACTCTGCATAAATGGTACAGTTATCTACCTTGGTTCTCTTGTGGTACACCTAACAGTGGGATAAGGGGGCTGTCTCTTACTCTTTACTAGCATTTGGAATCCTACTCCTCATACTGGGTCACCTTGCCCAGTCTTAATACATGGGGAGGTTCTAAGTCTTACTGCTACTTGATAAATCATGTTTTGTTGATAATCATGGGATACCTGTTCATTCCTAAAGATAAAAGTAAGAGGAGTGGATTATAGAGTGGGAACAGAGGAGGTGTTTGAGAGGGACTGGGAGAAAGGGAGAGAGATGGAATTGCAACCTGGATGTAAAATAAATACATTAATAAATTTATTTTGAAAACATAAATGTTAATATTTTTGATATTACTGTTATTTTCCTAAAATATTCATTTCTAGAAGCAGGGAGTCTTTTGTTTGTGGTGTAAATTCTAATAATAATAATTTTTCACTTTGTTTTCTGGATTCTATTATTTTAACATTCTCTACAATTCTAACAGATATAAAACATAATGTACATCATCCTAAGTTTTCTGAGATATTTCCTGCTCCCCTTTTGACATTCCATTTCATGCTCAATAGCTATGCCCTCATGTCGTCTCTTTATGAATACAAATCACTTGATCACATGCCTCACTCAAGTTGATTTCTACCCCGCAAAGGGTAAGAGTAGAGGTCTTTTCTGTTGTTTAATCCTCTACCTCATTCTGTATCTCACTTGTTACTATCTCCAAGAGCAATGTAATCATTTTCTATGGTTTCTTAAACTTCCTGAGCATGTAGTTTAGGAAAGCCACAAAATTTCCATCCAATAGCTATCCATCTTTTTTTTTTATCACTAGCTTAACACAGCTTTATCAGAGCTGACTAGCCACACTAGTCAGCTTTTTCTTGTTTGATGTTTATAACCTGGAGAACATAACACCTTTTGACATACTGCATGGATACATAGCTATTCCTTTAATTTGTTTCTGTCCTTTCCCAAATATAACTAGCACTAGAAGAGGGGTTTTGGTTTTACAACTGAAATTCAGTTGGAATAGAGTTTGAACATAGAAGGCACTTTTTCTACTACTTGGAATTCTTCCTTTGGATGCTTTATATTAAATATGAGGCAAAATACAGACAATTGACTTATGTGATCTAAAGAGGAAAAGTCCATCACATTGCTAATAAAATCATATTTCCTTTGATTTTAATTTTTAAATTAACAAATATCAAAATAGTTATAGTCATAAAAGGCTACCAAGCTATAGAGATCTTTTGCAGTGTTGGGATATGATGAAGATTTTACGTGTGGTTATAAAAGACCAATGTGAAGAAACAGAAATCATGAGCAATTCCCAAGGTAATCTGAGACCTGAGTCTCACAAAAGGAAACTGGTATTGTGCTTATGTTTTCATTAGAATACTTCCATACTAGCATGGTTTTAGTTTGATCTGTAATGCAGTTCCAGCATTTTTGTGGTACATATTTATTCATTTTAGGAATGAGCAAATAATTGTGTACAATGAGAGTTACCAAGATCCAGTCATCCCTAGTGGTATAATGAGTCACAAATATGAAAAAGAAGAAAATTTCCTGTGAGCCTTTGTCTATATCAGTGTTGACTCATAGTTTCCAAAAGCCAGATATACTACTAGATACATAGTTAGCTAGAATGAACATTACTCCAATTATTTACAAAATAATTCATATACTTCCTAGTTTTGTCTCCTTATAGACAGTGGGGAAAGGATCAGAGAGCTCAACCGCAAAAGCACATTTTTTTTTCAGTAGGATTTTATTCTACTTATCATCCTTCACTGAGCAAAGGTGACTCCTTAGAGAAACCGCCACCTTTTCATTACTTTTGTAAATTTCATTTTATATTCCAACCACAGTTTTCCTTCTTAACCTCCTTTCAAGACCCCTTGCCTACCCCCCCCCCAGTTCCACTCCATCCATCCCTCCCAAAGGGTAAGGCCTCCAATGGAAAGTCAACAAAGTCTGGTGCACCTTAAGCCACCACTACCACCCCGAGTTGAGGTTGAGCATGACATCCCAACAAGCTAGCTAATACACCAGGAGTAGATATTTTTCCTACTGCCAGGGTTCCCTCAGATAGCCTAAGCTTCAGAACTGTCTTCTATATACTGAGGGCCTAGTTTAGTCTCATGTAGTCTCCACAGCTGTTGGTCTAGAGTTCATGAGTTTCCACAAGCTTGGCTCATCTGTCTATGTAGACTTCTCCATCATGAGACTTACAGGCAAATGGATATAATTAGAAAAAACAAACAAACACACACAAAAAAAAATCCTTATTGAGGTAAGCCAGAGTCATAAAGACAAATGTGGTATATGCTCACTTATAAGTAGATAAGTAGATGTAAAGCAAAGGAAAATTAGACTACAACCCATAGCTCCAAAGAATCTATTTAACATGGAGGACCCTAAGAGGGACGTATGGATTGCTCTGGGAGGGGGAATTAGATGAGATCTCCTGGGCAAGGGGGAAAGTACAGGGGAGGTTATGGGTGATGAGAACATGAGGGAATGAAATGGCTGAAATGGAGGAGGAATAGAGTGGGAGAGCAATGAAGGAGACATCTTGCTAGAGAGAGCCATTATGGGGTTATGGAGAAACCTGATGCTAAAGAAATTCTCAGGAATCAACAAGGATGACCCCAGCTAAGTCTCCTAGCAATAGTGGAGAGGATGTCTGGACTGGCCTTCTTCTCCTATAATCAGACTGGTGAATACCCTAAATGTCACCATAGAGCCTATGTCTAGTAATTGATGAAACCAGATGCCAAGAGCCACAACAAAAAAGTAGGCCAAGCTCTAAGAATCCAATGAAAAAGAGGGAAGAGGGAATGTTCTCCATAAAGGTACAAATTCCTTGACAGAAATATGAAAATACCTGAGACCAAAAGAACATGTGAGCAAATGCTCACTCAAGTATGAAAAAAATAACTCTTTAAATTCACCACTATAAACTGAAAGTCAATGAGAGCAATCATTTGTAGAAAATAAAGATAACGAACAATTATTGTATCAGCACATGCCTTTATAATCTACCACAAAGTATGGAGTCTATTTATTTGTTCTAGAAGATGATTGTTTCCATAAAACTGCAGAAAAAAGCATATGTAACCAAGCCATGATGTGGAATTCCACCCTTTTTATTAGAATCTGAAAATTGGTTATCAGATGTGTGTATCCCACATAAAGAAAGGGAGTCTCTTCTGCAAGACATAGGTCATGTGGTAACTTATCACACTGGTGTTTCAGAAATGGCATTCTGAGGCTTACCTGTGGCACTCATTAGAAGTCACTTCTAGTGACATTTTGTTTTGAATCTGTATATTTTTCTTGACATTACTTCCTATTTTGATTAATTTCTAAGCACCAATTATATTTTGAAGATTTTTATTTTATTATATTTCATATTTGGGGACTAGGAAATACATGAAAACTGGTTGAAAAAAATATACTTTGGTGTAGTAAATCCATAGAAAACTAGGAAAAAGATATGAAAATATATATCTGAGGGAAATAACTAAAAATCCATGTTCCTGAAATATCCAGTAAGTGAATTATTAATGTTTTATATTGACAGCTTATCAATAATTTCATTTTAAAGTAATCACAAAAAATAACCATTCAGAAAGTGTTTGCCTCTGATGATTTTTTTCATGGAAAGTGAATCTGCCAGTCCTCAATGGAATGGGCAAGACATGATGTACAGAGAATGTCAGTTTCCACTAATTGTTTGCCTTATGAATAAGCTATCAACATTGATCTTTTGCCATTGAGCACTTTTATCAGCATTTTAAAGACCTGCAGTTACTTCTACTATGTCTTTTAGAAAACACAAACTCTCTATAATGAAAATGTTAAATTATGTGATTTTCTGATCATTATTCCATGTTAAAGAAAGGATAACCTAGGACATCTTTTTAAACACTGATTTGTTGTTGTTGTTGTTGATAGGATCTTACTGGGTACTCAGATTGGCCTGAAATCATAATACTCTGGCTCAAGAGTACAGATATGATTTTATTGTGTACTCACATTGGCTTAAGGGTGCAGAGACTAGAAAATTTTTCTTATAGTTTTTTCAACCATGTTTCTTCCATACTTGACTCCAGAATAAATAGAAATTTGAAACATTGGCTAGAGAGAGGAATAGCATTCATGTTCATCATACTAGTGTACAGGAGGACTATGATATTTTGAACATATTACTGTACAATAATTCACAATATGGAAAAATGACATTCAGAAAGCAGCAAAATTGAGATAAAAATGAGAATAAAAATGTCAATTCTGAAACCATATTTTTCTTTCATTGTTGAGCACTGGTACAGAGGGTGGAGCTAACAACCCAGACAAATTCTGGGAACCCGCTGGAATGGCTCTGAACACACTAGACCTACCTATCCACGTGGGACCACCTGTAATTTCCACCTGCCTGGTCTCTGACCCCCACTGCCTGACCTCTACTGGAATTCTGGGCCCTTCCCCAAGATCTGCCTATCTCTGCTGGACCACTCTGAGTTCCTGCTGGCAGGATCCTTGACCCCATCTCACTGACTCTATTAAAGAGGCCTCAGCTGGAGAGTGCCAGGCCCAGGCTAGATCTGCCTATAGGCACAAGGAATATCATGAGTCCCAGCCTTTGGGATCTTTGACCTGCATTGCCAGTATTCTACCACAGCCTGATCACTGACTCCCATCTCCAGGCACCTGCCTGTGGAGAGACCTCCTAGAGCGCTTGTACCTCCTAGAGCTATAGACATCGAACCTCTGACCCACATAAGTCCACCGGGGAAGTACCATAGAGAGAGGGGGAGACCCCACCAACACCTAGGTGGCATAACAAACATCAATAGATACAAGAGAATTGGAATAGTCCCCTGTATCTTATCAGACCACCATGCTTTAAAATTGGAATTCAACAACAACACAAATTGCAGAAAACTTGCAAATTCATGGAAATAGAACAATGTGTAATTGCACCACACCTGGGTCAAAGAAGACAAAAGAAAGAAATTAAGGATCTTCTAAAATTCAACATGAAAGAGGACACAACATACCTCAACTTATGGGACACTTTGAAAGCAGTGTTTCAAAGGAAGTTCATTGAACTCAGTGCACAAATGAAGAAAACAGAGAATAGTCACATAAGAGAATTACCAGCACAAATGAAAGCCTTAGAACAAAAAGAAGCGAACTCACATCAGAAGAGTAGACACCAGGAAATAATTAACTTGAGGGCTGAAATCAACAAAATAGAAACCATGAAAACAATAGATAACATCAATGAAACAAAGACTTGGTTTTTTTGAGAAAATCAACCAGATAGATAAACATTAATACAAACTAATGAAAAAACACAGAGAGAACATACAAATTAACAAAATCAGAAGTGAAAAGGGGAACATAACAACAGACAGAGAGGAAATTCAGACAATATTCAGGTCATACTTTGAAAATCTGTATTCCACAAAAATTGAAAATTCAAAGGAAATGGACAAATTTCTGGATAACTATCACTTACCAAAATTAAATCAAGAATAGACAAACAACTTAAATAGACGTATGTCCTGCAATGAAATAGAAGCAGTCATTGAAAGCCTTCCAACCAAAAAAAGTCCAGGGCCAGATAGATTCAATACAGAATTCTACCAGACATTCAAGGAAGAATTATACCAATACTACTCAAATTGTTCCTCACATTAGAAAGAGAAGGTTCATTGCCAAACTCTTTCTATGAGGCCATAATAATCTTGGAACCCAAGCCTCACAAAGATATCACTAAGAAAGAAAACTACACACCAGTATCCCTGGTGAACATCTATGCAAAAATACTCAATAAAATACTGGCAAACGGAATCCAAGAATACATCAGAGAAATCATCCACCATAACCAACTAGGCTTCATCCCTGGGGTGCAGGGATGGTTTAACATATGAATATCTATCAAGGTGATCTACCATATAAACAAAGTGAAAAAGAAAAACCACATGATCATCTCCCTAGATGCTGAAAAAGTCTTTGACAACATTCAACACCCTTACATGATAAAGGTCTTGGAGAGATCAGGGATAAAAGGAACATACCTAAACATAATAAGAGCAATATACTTTAAACCAAAAGACAACATCCAACTGAAAGGAGAGAAGCTTAAGGCGATTCTTCTAAAATCAGCAACAAGGCAAGGCTGCCCTCTCTCTCCATATCTCTTCACTATTGTACTTGAAGTTCTACCTAAGCTGTAAGACAACAAAAGGAGATCAAGGGGATCCAAATTGGAAAGGAAGAAGTCAAACTGTCTCTATTTGCAGATGATATGATAGTTTACATAAGCAACACAATAAACTCTACCAAACAAAACCTATAGCTGTTAAACACCTTCAACATCTAGCAGGATACAAGATAAACTCAAAAAAATCAGTAGCCACTACTTCGCAGACTTCTCAGAGCAACTCTGAACAAAGGAGACCTGCCTATCCACACGGGACCACCCGTAGTAATTTCCACCTGCTTGGTATCTGATCCTACCTCCAGTCCTCTGCTGGAGTCCCGGGCCCCACCCAGAGATCTACCTATCTCTACATGTCCACTCTGAGTTCCCGCCAGCAAGATCCTTGACCCCCAAAGCAGGGCCTCTGCTAAAGTAAGAGGCCTCAGAAGGAGAGTGCCACTTTCCAGTGAGATCAGACTATCCTGTAGAAACTTCCCAAGTTTCAGCTCAGGCTTTGTCCTCTTATGCCAGCCATTGGATAGAGCCATTGGCTAGTGGCATCTTCTACTGGATACTCAGCCCTGACCTCATCCCTGGGTCCCTGTCTGTGGAGAGACCTCCTACAGAGCTTGGACCACCCAGAGCTACAGATATAGAATTTCTGACCCACATAAGCCCACCAGGGTAGTACCATAGAGAGAAGGGAGACCCCAGCAACACCTACTGGAAGAAGCTATGGGAAGATGACAATACAAGAAAGCACATGAAAACAGAAAAACAAGCATGACACCACCACAATCTAGGGAATCTGCACCAACTAGAACGGAACAAAACAACAAAGCAGAGGAAGCACAAAGGAACAACTTAAAAATTACCATCATAAAAATGATAGAGGCCCTCAAAGAAGATGTGAGAAAATCCCTTAAAGAAATGGAGGAAAAAAACAAACAAAAAAGTTGAAGAAATGAACAAATTCCTTAAGGAAAGCAAATAAATTACAGAAAGCCAAGAAAAACAATTAAAAAGGTTCAGGAAACAGTTCAAGACTTGAAAACTGAAATAGAGAAAATAAACAACACAAACTGAAGATGCTGGAAATAGAAAAACTGGGCAAAAAATCGGGAACTACAGACACAAGCATAACCAACATAATTCAAGAGATTGAAGAGAGAATCTCATGCACAGAAGATAAACTAGAAGAAATAGATTCATCGACCAAAGAAAATCAGAAATCCAACAAATCCTTAACACAAAACATACAGGAAATGTGGGACACCAAGAAAAGGCCATACCTAAGAATAATAGGCATAGAGGAAGGTGAGGGAGACCAACTCAAAGGTGCCGAAAACATATTCAACAAAATCATCGAGGAAACCTTTCCAAATCTGAAGAAGGACATGCCCATGAAAGTACAAGAAGCATACCGAACCCCAAATAGGCTGGACCAAAGAAAAAAGACCCCTCGACATATAATAATCAAAACACCTATCATACAGAATAAAGACAGAATATCAAGAGCAGTGAAGGAAATGGAGAGGTAACATATAAAAGCAGACCTATCAAAATTACACCTGACTTCTCCATGGAAGCCCTCAAGGCCAGAAGGTCCTGGATAGATGTTCTAAAAATATTACGAGAACACAGATGCCAGCCTAGGCTACTATATCAGCAAAACTGTCAATCACTATAGATGGAGAAAACAAGGTGTTTAATGAAAAAACCAGATTTTCCAATACATATCTACAAATCCAGCCCTACAGAAAGTATTGGAAGGAAAACTCCAACCCAAGGAAGGTAACTATGCCCACAAAAATGTAGGCAACAGATAATCCAACTACACCGGAAACCAAGGGTAAAGCAGAACTAATATATTCACAATACCACTGCCAACCACATCTAAGCTTCAAAGATAGACATTACCTCAGGGTAAAGGGTTGGGAAAAGATTTTCCAATCAAATGGAACCAAGAAGCAAGCAGGCATGGCTAACCTAATATCTAACAAGTTAGACTTCAAACCAAAATTAATCAAAAGAGATGAAGACAGTTATTTCCTATTCATCTCAGGAGAAATCCTTCAACACCAAGTCTCAGTTCTGAACATCTATGCCCCCTAATACAAAGTCACCCACATTCATAAAAGAAACACTACTAAAACTCAAAGCTCATATAAAACCTCACACACTTATAGTGGGAGACTTCAATACACCACTCTCAACATTAGACAGGAAGACAAATCAGAAACTTAACAAAGAAACAACAGAAGTTATGTCTCAACTGGGGTTAACAGACATCTATAGAACATTCCATCCAAACACAAAAGAATTTGCCTTCTTCTCTGCTCCACATGGAACCTCTAAAATCGACCACATAGTAGGTGGCAAAACAAACCTCAAAAATGTGCAATTGCACCACTCCTGGGTCAAAGAAGAAATAAAGAAAGAAATTAAGGACTTTCTAATATTCAAGGAATGAGGACAAAATATACCAGAACTTATGGGCCACCTTGAAAGCAGGGTTACAAGGGAAATTCATTGTACTAAGTGCCCATATGAAGAAAACAGAGGATAGTCACATAAGAGAATTACAACACAACTAAAAGCCTTAGAACAGAGAGAAGCGACTCACCCCGTAGGAGTAGACACCAGAAAATAATCAACTTCAGGGCTGAAATCAACAAAATAGAAACAAGGAAAACAATATAAAAACTCAATGCAACAAAGAGTTGGTTTTTGAGAAAATCAACAAGATAGACAAAACTTTATCCAAATTAACGAAAAAACAGAGAGGGATTATGCCAATTAACAAAATCAGAAATGAAAAGGGGAACATAACAAGGGACACAGAGGAAATCCAGACAATTTTCAGGTCATACTTTGAAAACCTGTTTTCCACAAAAATTAAAAATTCAAAGGAGATGGAAAAATTTCTGGATAACTATCACTTACCAAAATTAAATGAAGAACAGACAAACAACTTAAATAGACCGCTAACCCACAATGAAATAGAAGCAGTCATCGAAAGCCTTCCATCCAAAAAAAGTCCAGGGCCAGATGGATTCAGTGCAGAATTTTAACAGACAAAACTCAAGACCAAATGGATCAAAGACCTCAATATCAATCCAGCCACATTGAAACTCTTAGAAGAGAAAGTAGGAAGTACCCTTGAACAAATTGGGATAGGAGACCGCTTCCTGAACATAACTCCAGGGGCACAGACACTGAGAGAAACAATTAATAAATGGGACCTCTTCAAACATAGAAGCTTCTGTAGGGCAAAGGACACAGTGGACAAGACCAAACGTCAACCTATAGACTGAGAAAAGATTTCTCACCAATCCTATATCCGACAAAGGTCTGATCTCCAAAATATACAAAGAAATTAAGAAAATAGTCAACAAAACACCAAATGACCCTATTAAAAATGGGGTACAGAACTGAAGAAAGAATTCTCAACAGAGGAATCAAAAAGGCTGAAAGACACTTAACAAAGTGCTCCACATCCTTAGCTATCAGGGAAATGCAAATCAAAACAACTTTGAAATACCATCTTACTCCTGCCAGAATGGCTAAAATTAGAAATACCAATGATGACTCATTTTGGAGAGGATGTGGAGAAAGGGGATCACTCCTCCACTGCTGGTGGGAGTGCAAACTCCTACAGCCATTCTGGAGATCAGCATAGCGGTTCCTCAGGAAAATGGGAATTAGTTTACCACAGGTCCCGGCAATCCCCCTCTTAGGCATATACCTAAATGATCCACATCCATGCAACAAAGACATCTGTTCAACTATGTTCATAGCAGCACTATTTGTAATAGCAAGAACCTGGAAGCAACCTAGATGCCCCTCAATTGAAAAATGGATAATAAAGCTGTGGCCCATCTACACAATGGAATACTACTCAGCAGAAAAAAATAATGTTATCTTGAAATTCACAGGCAAGTGGATGGCACTTGAAAAAACCATCCTGAGTGAGGTAACCCAGCCACAAAAAGAGGAACATTATATGTACTCACTCATATATAGATTTTAAACCTAGATCAAATGATCACCAGCCTATGATTTATACTACGTGAGGAACTAGGATAAAGAAAAGTCTAGAGAACTGAAAGACTGCCACCAACTAAGAATTTGAGCTTCCCTGGAAAGGGTTCCAGGATAGTGAGATCAACAACTAACTTATCCAACGAGCCCTGAACTAATGCCTGTTGGAAACATGAGCAAACACCCATACATAAACACTGACTCGAAGTAGAACCCAAATGCAGATAGAGAGGACAAGGCTAGGTGGCAGAAACACTTAGAGATAGCTGACCTGAACAAGGAGGAGCTAATGGGCTACCAGACTGGTGGGAAGTCAGCATGGGACTGACTCAGGCGCCCCTGAATATGGGTCTCAGCCAGAAGGACTGAGCAGTCTAAGGGACCTCAGACAGTGGAGCCAGGATGAGTATCCCTGGTGCACAAAAGGACCTTGTGACCACATCCCCCATGGAGGGATAACTGCCTTAACTTAGAGACAGGAGAGAAGCCCTAGTCCCTACTTCATATTACCTGTCAGATCTACATGACCCCAACTGAATGGCATTCCCCTACATATGGAATTGGGGTGGGAGATGGGAGGGTGGTTACGGTGCATGTGAGAGGGTGGAGTGTGTAAAAGGCAGGGAGGGAGTGCAGGAGAGAGGGAGGGATAGAGGGAGAGAGAACTGGGGTCGACATGTAAAATATTAAATTAAATATAAAAAAAAATGCTTTGACTCCAAAATTTAACTTCAAGGACAAGTTACTAGGGAAAAGGATTTCTATTTTTGTTTCCACAGAAAATGAAAAGCTGTGGATTCCTTACAGACTAATGTGGTTTGATCAAGCCATACCACCTGAAACAGAGTACCAGGTTACCCTACATTCAAAATAGCTTGACCAAGCAGCCCTACAGACTACAGCCAGGATTTCTGCATCTTCTTAGAATGCTCCATGAGAGCACCCCTTACCAGCAGGAAGTAGTTTGGAAAGAACGATGCCGAAATTCCCAAATGGATCAAAGACCTCAACATCAGCCACACTGAACCTCATAGAAGAGAGGAGATACCCTTGAACAATTTTGTATAGGATACAGCTTCCTGAACATATCTTCAGGAGCACAGACACTGAGATCAACAGGTAATAAATGGGTCTCTTCAAACTTAGGAGATTCTATTAGAAACAGGACACAATGGACAAGACCAAAGGGCATCCCATAGACTGGAAAAAGATTTCTCACCAATCCTACATCCAAGAAAGGTCTGATCTCCAAAATATACAAAGAGCTTAAGAAACCAGTCAACAAAACACCAAATAACCCTATTAAAAAATGGGGTACAGAACTGAAGAAAGAATTCACAATAGAGGAAATCAAAAAGGCTGAAAGACACGTAAGAAATTTTTCAACATCCTTAGCTATTAGGGAACTGCAAATCAAAAGAACTTTGAGATATCATCTTCCTCCTGCCAGAATGGCTAAAATTAGAAACACTAATGACAACTTATGCTGGAGAGGATGTGGAGAAGGGGGAACATTCCTCCACTGCTGGTGGGTGTGCAAACTCCTACAGCCATTTTGGAGACCAGTATGGCGGTTCCTCTGGAAATGGGAATTAGTTTACCACAGGTTCCGGCAATCCCCCTCTTAGGCATATAACCAAATGATCCACATCCATGCAACAAAGACATGTGTTCAAGTATTTTCATTGTAATAGCAAGAACCTGGAAGCAACCTACATACCCCTCAACTGAAGAGTGGATAAAGAGATTTATCAATCTACACAATGGAATACTACTCTGCAGAAAAAAAATAGTGGAATCTTGAAATTCACAGGCAAGTGGATGGCACTTGAAGAAACCTTCCTGAATGAGGTAACCCAGTCACATAAAGAGAAACATGGCATGTACTCGCTCATATATGGATTTTAGACCTAGAGCAATGGATCACCATCCTGTAATTCACACCACCAGAGGAACTAGGATACAATGCGTATTCAAAGAGATTCATATAAAGTCCCTCACAGAAGAGGGAAGGGACAAGTCCCCAGAGCACATAGGAAATGGGGGAGGGGTGAATTGCGAGAGAATTAGGAAAAATAGAAGGGGAGGAGAGAAAAGCATGTGGGACTAGGAAGAGTGAATAAGGGTAGGAATAGAAGACAGAAGAGAGAGAGAGAGAGCAAGAGAGAGAGAGAGAGAGAGAGAGAGAGAGAGAGAGAACATAAAAGAAGGAGCCATTATTGGTTGGAAGAGAAAACTGAACCTAAAAGCATTATAGACCTACGAGACTGCCACCAACAATTTGAGCAACCGTGGAAAGGCTACCAAAAATATCCTTCCCAGATAGTGAGATCAACAACTAACTTATCCACCATCATGGAGCCCTCATCTAATGCCTGTTGGAAACAGAAGCAAACACCCATACATAAACACTGAGTCAAACTAGAATCCAGATGCAGAGTGAGAGGACAAGAACAGGTTGCAGAAACACATAGAGACAGCTGACCTGAACTAGGAGGAACTAATGAGCCCCCAGACTGATTCCTGGGAATCCAGCAAGCGACTGACTCAGGCCCTATTGAATATGTGTCTCACCCAGAAGGACTGAGCAGTTTAAAGGACCTCAGACAGTGGAACCAGGCTGTATTCCTGGTCCACAAAAGGACCTTGCAGACACATCCCCCAATGAGGGATACTGCCTTAACCTAGAGACAGGAGAGAATTCCTAGTCCCTACTTCAAATGATTTGACAGATCTACATGACACCACCTGGATGACATTGCCCTATGTGGAATTTGGTAATCAGGATGCATGTGAGGGGGCAGAGATTGTAACAGGGAGGGAGGGATAAAGAGAGGGAGGGAGAGGGAACTGGGATGGCATGTAAAATTAAAGAAACCTATAATGGCATGTGGAGGAGACAGCGAGGGAGGGAAGGAGGGAAAGAGGAAGAGAGGGATAGGGGTCGGTGTGAAGGAGGAAGTGATAATTGGGATCTATATGTAAAGTCAGAAAAATAAAAACCTATAATGGCTCCTTCTATTATGGTATCTCTTTTCTTGCTTTCCTCTATTCTTTCCCTCATGCCTGTCTCTCCCATGCTCTTACTTACTCCCTCTCCCAGCATGCTCCAAATTTGCTTAGGGGATGTCGTCCCTTTTCCCTTCTCCAAGGGACAATGTATGTCTCTTTTGTATCTTCCTTCTTTCCTAGCTTTTCTGGTGGTGTGGATTGTAGGCTTTGCTCTATGCCCAAAAGCCATATATGAGTGAGTACACACAAAATGGTATAAAAGGAGAAAAATAAAATAAAACTATTTTTATAAATCACATGAAAATGTAAATCTTCAGTTTCGTCTGAGCTAATTTTTCTCAGAATATCCATACACATGCTTGAGATGATCTGGCCTAATTTGTTACCAATGCTGTCAAGTCTGTCTTATTCTGCATTCCACTTTTCTGCTTACTGTTTCTGTGATCCTTTCCATTATTGTTTCACCCTGGGTGCTGGGTGGCCATCACCTATTTTATTTATTTTGTCCCTTTCCCCTTCTGTGGGGTACTATGTATGTCTCTCTTATGGTTGTCCTTCTTTCCTAGCTTTTCTCCCAGGATTGTAGTCTGGAGATCCTTTGCTTTAGGTCTAAAATTACATGCTATGTTTGTTTTTTTGTGATTGGGTTGCCTCACTCAGGATGGTTTCTTCATGTCCATCCCTTTGCCTGCAAATTTCAAGTTTCCATTGTTTTTTGCCCACCCACATCTCCTGCCTACTGAGTAGTACTCCATTGTGTAAATGTACCACATTCTCTCTCTCTCTCTCTCTCTATATATATATATATGTATATGTATATGTATATGTATATATGTATATATGTATATACATATATATATGTATATATATTTATATGTATATATATACATATATATATTTATATTTATATATATATATATTCTTATTTTACATATCGATCCTCATTTCTTCTCCCTCCCTCCTATGCTCCCCTACCCATCTCCATTCCCCCAGCCCCACTCACGGGGACAGTGATGTGCTCCAAGAGTAATATCAAAATATGTCAAGTAATTTGGAGTAGGGACTCAGCCCTCCCTCTTGCCTCTAGGCTAAGGGAGTATCCCTCCATTGGGAACTTGCACCCAAAGTCCTTTCATGTACCTGGGATACATCATGGTTTCACTGTCAGAGGCCCCTTAGACTGCCCAGATCTTCTATTTGGACCCATATTCAGGGAGTCTAAGTCAGTCCAATGCTGGTTTCCCAGCTATCGGTCTGGGGGATCATGAGCTTCCCCTTGTTCAGGTCAGCTGTCTGTGTGGGTTTCTGTAGCCTGCTCTTAACCCCATTTTCTTATCACTCCTCTCTCTGTGCAACTGGATTCCAGGAGTTGGGCTCACTGTTTAGCTGTGTGTGTCTGCTTCTTTTTCCGATAGCTACTAGATGAGGGCTCTATGATGGCATATAATTTAGTTATCAATCCCATTATCAGGGAAAGTCATTTAAGGTAGCCTTTCCACTCTTGCTCAGATTAATATTTGGGGCCATCCTTGTTGGTCTCTGGATATTTCTATAGACTCGGATTTCTCTTCAAGCTTATAATAGCTCCCTCTATTGTGGTATATCTCTTTTTTTGCTCCCCATACTCAATCTTCCTAGTCCTCTCCTCTCCTCCCCTTCTGTTTCTCCTAAATGCCTCTACATTCACTGCCACCCCACCCCTTACCAATATGCTAGGAGATCTTATTCCTTTTCCCTTCTGTGAGGGACATTGTATGAATCTCTTGGGTTCCTCCTTGTATCCTAGTTTCTCTAGTGGTATGATTTATAGGCTGCAGATCTTTTGCTTTATATCTAAAACCCATATATGAATGAGTACATACCATGTTTCTCTTTTTGTGACTGGGTTACCTCAATCAGGATTGTTTCTTCAAATTCCATCCATTTGCCTGCAAATTTCATGATTCCATTGTTTTTCCTGCTGAGTAGTATTTCTTTGTGTAAATGTGCGGCATCTACTTTATTCATTCTTCAATTGAGGGGCATCTAGGTTGCTTCCAGGTTCTTGCTATTACAAATAATGCTGCTATGGACATAGTTGAACACATGTCTTTGTTGCATGGATGTGGATCATTTGGGTATACGCCTGTGAGTGGGATTCCCTGGTCCTGTGGTAAATTGATTCCCATATTCCAGAAGAACTACCATACTGATCTCCAAAATGGCTGTACGAGTTTGCACTCCCACCAGCAGTAAAGGAGTATTCCCCTTTCTCCACATTCTCTCCAGCATAATCTGACAGGAGAAAGATAATATCTCAGAGTTGTTTTGATTTGCATTTCTCTGATGGCTAAGGATATTGAAAACTTTCTTAAATGTCTTTCAGCCATTTTGGATTCCTCTATTGAGAATTCTCTCTTAAGTTCTGTTCTCCACTTTTTAATATGGTTATTTAGTGTTTTGGTGACTAGTTTCTTGAGATTTTGTATATATTGGAGAACATCCCTCTTTCAGATGTGGGGTTGGTTAAGATCTTCTCCCAGTCTGTGGGCTGCCAGTTTTTGGATGTCCCATTTATAATTGTTGATCTCTGTGTCTGTACTAGTGGTGTTATGTTAAGGAATCAGTCTCCTGTACCAATTTGTTCAAGGGTGCCTCCCTTTTTCTCTTCTCTGAGGTTCAGTGTGGCTGGATTTATGGTGATTAATTTGTCTTTGATTAATTTGGACTTATGTTTTGTGCATGGCGACAGACTTGGGTATATCTATAGTATTCTACACATCATCATCCAGTTGTGCTAGCACCATTTGTTGAAGATGCTTTCCTTCTTCCATTGTATACTTTTAGCTGTTTTGTCAAAAATCCGGTATTTGTAATTTTGTGTGTGTTAATATCAGGATTTTTTATTTGATTTCACTGGTCTACAAGTCTATTTCTTGCCAATACCAAGCTGTTTTCAGGACTATAGCTCTATAGCAGAGCTTGAAGTCCGGGATGGTGATGCCTCCCAAGCTTCCTTTATTTTCCAAGGTTGTTTTGGTTATCCTGGTTCTTTTGTTTTTCCATATAAAGTTGATTATTATCCTTTCAAGGTCAGTGAAGAATTGTGCTGGGATTTTCAGGAGATTGTATTGAATCTGTAGATTGCTTTAGGAAAGATTGTCATTTTTACTATGTTTATCCCACCTATCCAACACAATGGGACATCTTTTCATTTTCTGGTATCTTCTTTAATTTCTTTCTTTAAAGACACAAAGTTCTTGCTATATATGTCTTTCACTTGTTTGGTAAGCATTGCCCAGGATACTTTATGTTGTTTGTGGCTATTGTAAAGGGTATTGTTTCACTGATTTCTACTCAGCCCCTTTATCATCTTCCTGTATGAAGTATAAAGTAGGGCTACAGCATTTTTTTTGAGTTAATCTTGTATCCTGTTAATTTGTTGAAGGTATTTATGAGCTTTAGGAGTTCCCTAGTAGAGGTTTTTGGGTTACTAATGTAAACTATCATATCATCTGCAAATAGTTACAGTTTGACTTGTTCCTTTCAAAGTTGTATCCCCTTGGTCACCTTTTGTTGTCTTATTGCTTTAGGTAGAACTTCACATACAATATTGAAGAGATATGGAGAAAGTGGGCAGCCTTGGCTTGTTCCTGATTTTAGAGGAATTTCCATAAGCTTCTCTACATTCAGTTTGATGTTGGTTATTGGTTTCCTGTATATTGCTTTTATTATGTTCAGGTATGTTTCTGTTGTCCCTGATTTCTCCAAGTCCTTTATCATGAAAAGTTGTTGGATTTTGTCAAAGGCTTTTTCAGCATCTAGTGAAATGAACATGTGTTTTTTCTTTGGCCAGCATCTCTTTACAGAATCCAACATATGTTGCTAATAGCTACTTATCCTGGGGTTTTCCCTAGTTATAGACTATACTCCCTTCCATTTCTCTTCCTAAAATTCAAATCCAATTATGTCAGTCTCTCTTTTAACAATTTTGTTGATTCCCTGGTAGCTCCCTATACTTCAAGTGACTGCACTGCATTTCTTTAAGCATGGAAAGAACAAAAAATGAAGTATTTCCTACAAGGCAGCCACTCATTACACCATTTCAGTTGTATCCTAGAAAAGCATGTATTTTCTTCCAATCAATGTATGACTTTTCCAAGGAATATATTCAACTGTATTTATTGGGTCTTATTTGTGAAATATTCATATATATATGCTATCTCTACATAAGTAATGCACTCTTAAAAGAGTGAAACTGTAGATGTGGGTTGGCAAGATTACTAATCTGATGAAGGCATTTGCTGACATACTTGATGACATAAATTCAATCTCCTGAAGCCACATTATTCTTACTCTTCCCAATTTTCATCAGACTTCAAAATGAATGTTGTGGCATGAACACACACACACACACACACACACACACACACACACACACACAAACATACAAACACATGTAGTAACATCCATTTAAAATAAAAGATAAGTATGACATGCTTACTAGGAAATTTGAAAACAGTAAAAACATGATGTAATATCAGGGGCCAGCAGAATGCCAGGTGGAGGCTTAGGTAAAAACACAACCCTTTTACACACATCATTATAATAGTTCTTATTGATTTTGTATTATGCCAGTTGAATGAACTGTCTTAAATAAAAAGACTATGCTCTGTGTTGGAAAGTATCATTAATGTATAATAGTTATAATTAAGTAATTTTAATATCAAAGATAAAGCCAGATATTTTTACTTTATTGTTGCCGTGAAAAAAATACTCATTAGAAACAATCAAGTTTCTAATGTGTGGGGTATATGTTGGCAAATAGTTTCAGGAGATTCATCTACTATGTGGGTATAGCCTGATGGCTGGAATGCCTCCATCTGTAATGGTGGACACATAAGACTGTCATGTTTCATATTCATAGATTAGGAAGTAGAGAGCAAGACTGGGAGTAGAGTGCTGTAAATCTTCTGGCCTATGTTCTCCAACCAGTCTTATGCTTAAAAAGCTCTACATCCTCTCAAAACAACTCCACGCTGGAGACCAGATGACCAAATACAGGAGTATATTTGAGACAGCACATATTCGAACCATAATACAGAACTATTGTTTTTGGTTGTATTTTTACAAGGTAAGGTGTAACAATCCTCATTCCTCAGTTTCTTAATTCCCAGAGTTACAGGAATGGGTCACCATGTTCTAGCACAATCGTTATATTAATTTATGTCTATACATTAAATATAAGGGGATTCGCAAGTTATTTAGTTACCTGAGTCTATTTCATTGCATGTGCAAAGATAAAAAATAAATGATGCTATGTCATAATTTGAGCATGAAATATTCCTCCAGAGGCTTATGTATTTGTCTACTTCGATTTAAGTGGTTGACACTTTTGGGGAAGGTTATGGAACTTAGCAGTGGAGCATTGATGCAGGAAGTATGTCAATAAGGAACTTTCTTGAGTTTTGTAGCCTGAATAATTTGCTTTTCTCTTTCTCTCTACTTCCAGATTAACTTCATGCCTCTGTTGGCAAGCCTTCTTTGCCATGACGGATTGGATTACTCTGGAACAGTATGGGAAAATATCTTTACATCACAAACGGGAGGTGAAAAGGTGGGTATCACCACACTAATGTGCTTTCATCTGAGTATTTTATCACAGTAACAGAAAAGAAACTAATAGGGTAAAATACTAGCCTAGGGACTACACATAAGTGGTGTGTTTGGATTTGTGTGGTGTGTGTGAGTGTGTGTGTGTGTGTGTGTGTGTGTGGTTATAGGCACTGTATAAAAACTCTAAGCATATCTTAGAAATATCTTTGTTTTAATTAATTTTTATTTAAATTAAATTTATTATTTTTCATACCAATCACAGTTCCCTCACACTCCTGCCTTCCCATTTCCCCCACAATCTCCCCTCCACTCACTCCTTGGAGAGGATAAGGCCTCCCATAGGGAATCATCAAAGTCTGTCACATCATATGAGGCAGGACCTTGTTAATCCCCTGTGTATCCAGGCTGAGAGAGTATCCCTCCATAGGGAATGGGTTCCCAAAGCCCTTTTATTCACTAGAGATAAAAACTAGTTCCACTGCCAGAGGCCCCATACACTGCCCAAGCCCCAACTGACATTAGGGGGCCTAGTTTGGTCTTACATAGATTCCCCAGTTGTCAGTCTTGTGTTGTGAGCTCCCACTTGCTAAGGTCAGATGTTTCTGTGAGTTTCTTAAGTATGCTCTTGACAATTAAGCTCTTTCTCAAATTTCTTATAAAATAAAATATTTTCATTTTAAATGTTGTAAAGACATAAAAGGTACAGAAGTCAGAGAAATTAAGCTTAGCAGTCAGTGTACAATGATAAAAGAACTGTTCTAGATAATCCCTCTGAAATCACAACTAACAAGAGACTGACATCCTTTGGATCTTAGGAGAAAATCCCCTTAGAGCACTGCTTCTTCAATCCAACTTCAGCAGAGATTCACGTTTGATTGCTGTTTTAGCTTATAATATCCATTTTATCTGACTCTCTTGCCTGTGAGGATTTGTGGTATTTTTGCAGTAACTTACTTAATTAAATTTGAGATTAATTGCTGTCAGAGAGTAGGCTTTGGAAGCAATTACAATATTTTAAGTATTTTCTTACTTAAAGAACAGTGTATGCCAAATATACAGTTCTGAGTAAAATTTTGTGATTATATGCTAACACCACACAATTTATAGATCCCTAAATTTATAAAGCATCAAATGTTTAACCTTAAAGTTATAGGAAAAAATATACTATTAATAAAAGTATTGACATAGAGAAGCTATTCAGGTTTGAAACCTATGTTTGGATGAAAGAAATTATTTAAAGATGTATACAAAACATTATCAATCCAAGGCAATGGTAGAGGTAGGGGAAGAAAAGAAAAAGGAAAGAATGAAGCTGGTATAGCGAAGGAAGGAAGATAAAAAAATAAGAACATTCAGTGATGTGTTTGAAACAAAAATAATGTGTAGTGAAAGAACTATAACCGGACTTGGAACATGTTTACAATTTACAGTCCAAATGTAGACATCATGTAAAATAAGACAAGTTAATCAAAAGTCCCTGAAAATGCTTAGAAATAAAATGTTTTCACTAAATAAAAATAAGAATAAAATGCTGAAAGCAGAGAGAAGTGATAGTTAGAAGATGAGGGGTTCTGCTAGAGTCTTATTCAAGGCGACAAGACTCAGATACAACATCCTTAGCCACCAGGAAAATGCAAATCAAAACAACTTTGAGACACCATCTTACTCTTGTCAGAATGGCTAAAATAATAATAATAATAAAAAGCCAGTTGTTTATGCTGGAGTGGATGTGGGGAAAGTGGTACACTCCTTCACTGCTGGAGGGAGTGCAAACTCCTACAGTGACTTTGCAAATCAGTAAGGTGGTTCCTCAGGGAAATGGGATCAGTCTACCTAAAGATACAGTAATTCCACTCTTAGGCATATAAGCAAAAGATGCACATTCATACAACAAGGAGATCTGTTCAACTATGTTCACAGCAACATTATTTGTAATAGTCAGAACCTGGAAGTAACCTAAATATCCCTCAACTGAAAAATTGATGGAGAAAATGTGGTACATTTACACAATGGAGCAGGACCCAGAGGGTAGAAAAATGGAATCTTGACATTTGAAGGCAAATGGATGGAATTAGAAGAAACCATGCTGAGTGAGGTAACCCAGTTACATAAAGACAAACATGGTATGTACTCATTCATATATGGTTTATAGACATAGAGCAATCCACATCTTCAGAAAAGCTAGGAAACAAAGAGGACCCTAAGAAAGACATGCATAGTACCCTGGAGAAGGGGAAAGGGACAAGATCTCACAAGCAAATCGGGAGCATGGGGGGAGTGGAGAGGGAATTAAATTAGGAATGAGGCAGGGAAAAGTGGGCATGATGGAGATTGAGCCAGGGAAAGAATAGATGAGAGCAAGAAAAGAGATACCATAATAGAGGGATTAATTGCAGGTATTAAGAGAAATCTGACACTAGGGAAATGTTCAGGGATATAAAAGGATAAACTTAACTAACAATCTGAGCAATAGTGGCAAGGCTACCTTAAATGCCCTTCCCTGATAATGAGATTGATGACTACCTTATATGCCATCCTAGAACCTTCATCTAGTAGCTGATGGAAGCAGAAGCAGACATGCAAAGCTAAACACTGAGCCAAACTCCTGGAATCCAGTTGCAGAAAGGGAGGAGTAATGAGCAAAGGGGTGAAGACCTGGCTGGAGAAACCCACAGAAAATGCTAAACCAGGGGGAGCTCATGGACTTCAGGCTGATAGCTGGGAAAACAGCATAGGGTGGACACAGCTCGCTAAATAGATAAGGTATAAAAGAATGGTGAAAAATAAACTTGTACCATTTCAGTATTGACTAATCTGCCCTCCTGAACTTAAAATAATAATAATAATAATAACAATAACAATAACAATAATACATGAGAATGTGTTGATTAAAATTATCTTTATAAGTATTGCAGAAATATCACTTGTTCATTTGGCAACATCTAGCAAATATCTGCTGGAAATAGTGAGTTATTTCATTTTATTTATTTTTGTGGCTTTAATGTTTCCTTTGGCCAGTAGGTGCAGAGAATCTGTCATTGCCTAGGTTATAATAATGTATTTATTGTCTGCAGTTACCTTGTTATTTTTATTGTTCTTCCATTGTAAGTTTCCTCTTTGTCTTTTATGTCATAGCTGAGAGCCTTTTTTTCTAGTTTCAAATATATTCATGTGAAATATGTAAAAACAAAAACGATGATAATGGTTTTGTTTGTAGGCAAATGAACTCATTGGAGATTTTCTTCTTAAATGAATGGAGACTCAATGATAAGTGTGTATATTTTCTCATGTGAGTATGGCAGAGGGTTGTATAGACACAAATCATTAAAATACACATTATATAAATATTAATAGTTGAAGATTATTTAAAGTATTAGACAATAGGTAGAAAATATAAAATATTAGAAAAGGTAACAAATGTATGATAAAAAGATAGAGAATAAGACCCAACACAAGTTTACTAATTATAAAATATGAAATGAAATACAATATATAATATGAATATGTTTAATATATAATTATAACATATATTTATAAATGTATATTAACTTTCACTTTAATATTTTTGTGATATTCATGACTGTGCTGATTCTTGGGTTCTTTTTCTTTTATTGTCCAAATTGATATGATCATTTTGTTTTATCTTATTATATTTTACTTTGTTATGTTTTGTTGTTATATCTGGGAAGCCTGGTCTTTTCAAATGAGAAACAGAAATTTAGATGGGGATGCAGATGTGGAGAGTGGGGAGTAAATGGGAATAAAAGAGGAAGGGAAAACTGGAATCATGATATCTTGTATGAGAAAATAATAATATTTTCAATAAAATCGTAAAAAGTTAATAAAAATAAGTAAACAAATCTTCTCCACACACCTATGAACACCTAAATTTCGACAAAACAGCTAAAAGAATACATTGGGGAAATGAAATCATCCTCAACAAATGGTGCTGGCACAATTGGATGGTGGTGTGTAAAAGACTGCTGATAGACCCATGTCTGTTTCCATGCACAAAACTCAAGTCCAAATGGATCAAAGACCTCAACATCAATCCAGCCACACTGAACCTCTTAGAAGAGAAAGTAGGAGGTATCCTTGAACATAACTTTCTGAACATAACTCCAGGGTCACAGACACTGAGAGAAACAATTAATAAATGGGACCTCTTCAAACTTAGAAACTTATGTAAGCCAAATGACTCAGTGGACAAGACCAAATGGCAGCTCACAGAATGGAAAAAGAATTTCACCAATCCTACATCCAACAAAAGGCTGATCTCCAAAACATACAAAGAACTCGAGAAACTAGTCAACAAAACAGCAAACAATCCTATTAAAAAATGGGGTATAGAACTGAAGAAAGAATTCTCAATAGAGGAAATCAAAAAGGCTGAAAGACACTTAGGAAAATACACAACATCCTTAGCTATCAGGGAATTGCAAATCAAAACAAGTTTGAGATACCACCTTACTCCTTCCAGAATGGCTAAAATTAGAAACACCAATGACAACTCATCCTGGAGAGGATGTGGAGAAAGGGGAACATTCCTCCACTGCTGGTGGGAGTGCAAACTTGTACCACCATTTTGCAGATCAGTTTGGCACTGCTTCAGGAAAATGGGTGTTAGTTTACCACAGGACCTGACAATCCCCCTCTTAGGAATATACCCAAATGATCTACAATCATACAACAAAGACATCTGTTCAATTATATTCATAGCAGCATTATTTGTAATATCAAAAACCTGGAAGCAACCTAGATGCCCCTCTATTGAAGAATGGAAAAAAAAAGGTGTGGCACATCTACACAATGGAATACTACTATGCAGAAAAAAATAGTGGAATCTTGAAATTCACAGCCAAGTGGATGGCACTTGAAGAAACCATCCTGAATGAGGTAACCCAGTCACCAAAAGAGGAACATGGTGTGTATTTGCTCATATATGGATTTTAGACCTAGAGCAAAGGATCACCAGCCTATAATTCACACCACCAGAGGAACTAGGATACAAGATATATTCTAAGAGATTCATATAAAGTCCCTCACAAAAGGGGGAAGGGACAATTCCCCCTGAGCACAGGAGAAATGGGGAGGGGGCAGTGATTGGGTGACTGGAGAGAGAAGTAGGAGAAAGAGAAGGCAAGGAGAGGAAAACAGGTGCGACTAGGAAGATTGTGTCAGGGTAGGAATAGAAGATGAGAGAGGGGGGGGGGACATAATATAGGGAGCCATTATTGGTTTGAAGGAAAAACTGAACCTAAAAAAAGGTAGAAAAGTCTAGAGATCTACAAGAGTGCCACCAACTAACAATTTGAGCAACCGTGGAAAGGCTATCATAAATGCCCTTTCTGGATAGTGAGATCAACAACTAACTTATCCATGAAGCCCTCATCTAATACCTGTGGGAAACAGAAGGAAACACTGAAACCTAAACACCGAGTTGAACTAGAATCCAGATGCAGATAGAAAAGACAAGAACAGGTTGCAGAAGCACATAGAGATAGCTGACCTGAACAAGGAGGAGCTAATGGGCCACCAGACTGATAGCTGGGAATCCAGCATGGGACTGACTCAGGCCCCCCTGAATATGGGTCTCAGCCAGAAGGACTGAGCAGTCTAAGCGCCCTCAGACAGTGGAACCAGGATGTATCCCTGGTGCAGAAAAGGACCTTGTGACCACATCCCCCATGGAGGGATAACTGCCCTAACCTAGAGACAGGAGAGAAGTCCTAGTCCCTACTTCAAATGACTTGTCAGATTTACATGACCCCACCTGGATGGCATTGCCCTACATGTAATTGGGGTGGGGGAATGGGAGGGGCAGGTGTTTAGGGTGAATGTGAGGGGGCAGAGTGTATAAAAATGAGGGAGGAAGGGAAGGAGTTAGAGGGAACTAGGATCAACATGTAAAATTATAAATTAAATAAAAAAAAAAGAAAGGAAAACTTCTACCATGATATTTCAGGAAATGGATAGAACTGGAAGTCATTGTGCTTAGCAAAATTAACTTGATTTAGATAGTTAAATAACCTATTTTCTCTCACGTGCAAGTGAGATGTTAAAATATATACATATTAGAACACACATATTATATATATATATATATATATATGAATGTTTTTAATATATGAGGAGATATCTTAAGGGAAAAGAGGAAAAGAAAAGGCAAAAATTACATGTGACTGGAAAGCAAACAGGAGGAGCAAGAGGTAAAAAGAAGTGGTGAGGAAGGACAGTTATGGAGGCAGAGGGATTAGAAATGTTTAGGGAAGTGTTACAACAAACCCACTACATTTGTAGTGAATTTTAAAATAGTAGACATACTAGATACATTTACAACTGAGGAAATGTGGTTGACTTGTTCTACAGATGAGAAGACAAGTTCAGAAAGAGAGAGAAACTTAAGAGACACAGTCAGGGAGTGAAGGGGCAAGGCTAGGAAAGTCAACCAAATCCTGTCCATGCTCTCTATGCTTAGATTTGCATACTTATCTGCTTGAAATAAATGTTCTCTTTGCTTTGCCATCTACACAAAAAAGAAAAAACAGTGAAAGGAAGATTTTGTCCACAAAATCAAATTATTTTTAATTAAAAATATAAAGCTACTAAATCAATTGAAAATTGGAAAACTGGAGAACTGATAGGAAAATCTGTAGCACCAGAGTTTTTCAGGTGGTCCATACTGTTTCTAGCTTTGAAGTAATAGATTTGCAATCTTCAGGAGAGATGATACCACAGGAAGAGATAAAAGATGTTTTCAAATTTTCTCATGCCCTCTCCATGCCCCTTTTCCAGTCATTTCCCAAATGCTGCCTGCCCTGATAGTCTCTGCTGTACCATCACCACATACAGCCTCAGCCTGGACTCTTAGATGACTAAGCTCTTCTTTCAATATTTTTTATTAATTTTTATGTAGATTAAAACAATCTTATTTTGCATATCAATCCCAGTTCCTAATTGCTCTACCCCTATAGAGAGATGGTGACTCCCTTAAATTCCATCATAGAGTCTTTATCCAGTAGCTTATGGAAGCAGAAGCTGCGATTCACTGAGTTCAAACTCTGAGAATCTAGTTGCACAGTGAGAGGAGTGATGAGCAAAGGGTGATGACCATGCAGGGGAAACCCACAGAAACAGCTGACCTGAGGAAGTGGGAGCTCACAGACTGCAGGCTGACAGCTAGGGAACCAGAATAGAACCAAATTAGGCCCCCTGAATATGTGTGTCAGTTGGGATACCTTGGCAGTGTATGGGGCCTCTGGCAGTGGAACCAGTATTTATCAATAGTGCAGGAATGGACTTTGGGAGTCCATTCCCCATTGAGGGATACTACATCAACATAGATACATGGGGGATGGCCTAGGCCCTGTCTCAAATGATATGTCAGACTTTGATGATCACCCATGGAAGGCCTCACCTTCCCTGGGGTGTAGGTGGGGGTGTGTGATGTGGGGTTGGTGAGGGGAATGGGAGGACCATATGGAGAAAATATTTTAAAACATTTAGAAACATAAGGCTGTAAGGGAGATGAAAGAAAATAATATGTGACAATACCAGACATATAACATATAAAGTGGAAAGAGGAAAGAAAAGGTACAAATATTGCAATTATAATTTCAAATAATTTTAAAATAAAATGACAAGCAAATAAGATGAACAGCCCTAATTAGAGGCAAGTATGCATCCCTGGATGTGATCATATGATGTAGATTCCATGCTTTGTGAGCTACCTATAATCTCTTACCCATATTCATCTTTGACCACTTATTATTTCTGTAGGTTTTCTTAGAATACTTTAAAAATACATGATATATTTTAAATATTATTGGAATAAAAGAAAAAATGGTATTTGTTCCAGATCTGGCCATACTTTGTATACCTCTCATCTGCACCAATGATTTATACTTCAAAATTAAACATATAGTAAAACAAAACTGTTTCAACATTAAATTTTTTAAAAAATGAATATAGGCAAGAACAAATGCCCATAAACAAATCAGTGATCTCACAAAGAAAGGGACTGAAGTCAAATTCTCTCCAAATATTATTCATATTGACAAACTTCCCATTTCTTTATCCATAATAATTTTCTTTCATAATTTCTGCCACATCAAAAAATGGCACCCAAGTGGTTAATTAATTGATTATGATAACATTCATTTAGGCCCCTAAGAATATTTGGACCCCAAAACATGCCTTATAAATTGATTTAATGTCAGATAGTACTGACACACACCTTTAATCTCTGCACTTGGGAGGGGGAGGCAGGTGGATCTCTGTGAGTTCCAGGTCTTCTTGGTCTACAGAGTTAGTTGCAGGACAAGCAGAGCTGTTACACAGAGAAACTTTGTCTCAAAAAAAAAAAAAAAAACAAAACAAAATAAAAAGCAACAGAAACCAAACAAACAAAAAATAAAGCACCAAACAACAACCAAAACAAAATAAAAAACAACAACAACACACACACACACAAAGATTTAACAATACATTGACTATCAGCCTCTGCTTTATAAATGTCAGATCCCTTTACTGTGTTGACTACGACACTCATTGTCATAGTAGAGAAAATGAAAACAACCTAGCAAGCATTATAAAACAGTTGTTAACACAATTCATAACAAGTGAACTCTCCTGCTTATTGTTTAATCTCAATGTACAACTCATATGAGTGAATTAAACTCACCCAAAGGCAGTGGCATGGTGACGGGGCAGTGATACAAGACTAATGCCAAGTATTTTATGTCAGCCTTGGCTTCAAATGAAATGTTAAGATAATTTGAGTTATATAAAAGGACCCTGTGTCTAAAACCAAAACAACACAACAAAACAAGAAAATGTTGACAATTTTAATAGGTAACTATGTTTAATGAACTTCTTATAATCATAAGCATTGCCAATGATATCCTACCAAATTATCTATCTTGCACATTAGTTATAATTCTTAGTTATAGGAAAAAAGTCAGTAAGATTTATTCACTTCATGGTCTCACTCATAGATCAGATTCATAAAAGGAAAAACACTAGTTAAGACTTTAAAAAGAAATAAAGTATTGCTTCTAAACACTTTGTTAGACGATTCACTTATGGGCCACATTTACTTCACCAGACCTTATGTATCTTAAAATAAATACAAAAAGCCCTCGAACCTAGTATTAAGATACTGTGTTGGCTGTGTATTAACTTGATGCAAGCTGGTGTTATTTGAGAGGAGGAAACTGCAATTGAGACTCCACAAGGTCCTGTTGTAAGGCATTATCTTGATTAGTGATTGACAGTATAGGACCCAGTCCATTGTAGGCGAAGCCAACCCTGGTCTGGGTTCTAGAAGAAGTTGGCCAAGCAAACCATAGTGAGCAAGTCAGTAAGCAACATCTTCCATAAGCCCTGAATCAGCTCCTGCCTGCAACTTCCTGTGCTGCTTCAGTTCCTGTCTTTTACTGCTTTTGATGATGAACTATTATACAGAACTGTAAGTGAAATAACCCCCGCCTCCTTTTCCCAAGTTGCTTTGGTCATAGTGTTTTATCACAGCAATAGAAATCCTAAGACATAAATTAAAAAGTTAATTGTACTCAGAGAAATTATTTTTCATAAGATACTGTGATGCCATTTTAAAATGTACTCCACCGTACAAACTAAATGTTCCCATTTTAGAGATAAACAAGGATTCAAGACTGTCTTTTAATAGGAATGTTTATCAAAAGCTTTTGGGGGTGTTTTTGTTTTTGTTTTTTGTTTGTTTGTGTTTTCATTTGAGACAGGATTTCTCTGTGTAGCTTTGGAGCCTGTCCTGGAACTCACTCTGGAGACCAGACTGGCCTCAAACTGACAGAAATCTGCCTGCGTCTGCCTCCTGAATACTGGGATTAAAGGTTTGTACCACCAGTGCTCGGCAAATTAAAACCTTTTATCAGGAACCAGAAGCATTTTACATGACTCACAAACAAAACAATGAATTATTACATAGGCAGTGATACAAAACACTAAAATAAACTATTACTTATTTTATTGTCTGATAAGGATGCAGCTACCTTTTCAGTATGTATCATCAGTAGTAATTTGCTGTGCTTTGAGTTGTTCATTTATTTATTTATTATTTGATACAGGGCCTTGCTCACTATATATTACTGACTGGCCTTGTAATCAGTATCTTGTCCTTTCCAGCCTCAAACATATGCAGTCTTCTTTCTTAGAAAAAGGAATTCCAGGCAGGAGTCTCCATCACCATCTTTCATGTAAAATCCTACACAAGAAAAATTTCCTCTGCAATATGCAAACAGAACTGTGGTAACAAAGGTTTAAAAATGAAGGACCTGTTTTGTTTGTTTTCTTTTTGTTTGTTTCTTTTTTCTTTGTATTCAGCATATCACAGAGCAAAAGGAAATGCCATAATCATAGCTTTACTTTTCAAGCCTGAATGTTTGTTAGTATGTTAATATGTTTGGCTTTCAGTAACAGATCCCTCTAAACACTCAGAAGACTGTGGGCCTCTGCATATTTGAGTGATCTATTAGACCAACATTACTAACACAGGATCACAAATGAGGGTATATTTGGAAATGTAAACTTGTATGAAGCCAGACTCCAAGGTACAGCCATTGTAATTAGATGGGTCAGTTTTGATCACCAGAACCAAATTCAAGGCTTTTCAGGTATTGTGAAAGTAAAGTTGAAATTAGTAGTTATTTTATATGTTATATAACTTTTACTCCACTGGCAATAACATAATTCTTGTTTTTAACAGCCTAAAATTTAAAGCTTACTTCTAAAAGACAAAGATTTCTATTAATTTGAGGGAACTAGGTTACTCATTGACTTTTTTCAAAGAAATATGTGACCACAAATGAGATTATATACATTATAATTATCATTAAAATTCTAAGGGAAATCATTCAACATGAAACATTAAACAGAAGTAACATGTAATAACATGATTTATATTGGATTGTTGGTAACATAGAATACTTCATCCTTGAAATAACAACAGGAAATTAAAGAAGTTGTGACCCTGAATGAATGCAAGTACAGTGGATAATAAATTAAATAATGGAGATGAACTACAGAGATATGCTTGCACAAAAGGGCTTCCAATGTGAAGAGGATTAATCACACTTCTTGCCAGATTCCTTTGAAATCCTTCTAAATGAATTGATGGAAATAAAACTTTCAGAATATTTCAGGGTGTAGGTCAAAAGCTCATGAGGGTTTTTTGTGATATGAATATCTTCTTTTGATAATTTTTTATTTAAATTTGAAACAAGCTTTTTTTTTTTTTAAATGTCAATCCCAGTTCCTGTACCCTCCCGTCCTTCCCTGTTCTCCCCCACCAACCCTCATCCCATCCCCTTTCTGCTCCCCAGGGAGCAGACTTCATGGGGAGTTTTCAAAGTCTGTCATATTATTTGAAGAAGGGTTTAGGTCCTACCCCATAGGTCTAGGCTGAGGGAGTATCCCTCTATGTGGAATGGTCTCCCAAAGTCTATTCATTTACTAGGGATAAATACTGATCCGTTGCAAGTTGCCCCATAGAATGCCTAGTTCTTCTAACTAACACCCACATTCAGGGAGTCTGGATCAATCCAATGCTGGTTTACCAGCTGTTAGACTGGACAGACTGGAGTCCATGTGCTTCCCCTTGTTCAGTTCAGCTGATTCTGGTCTTGACCCAATTGTTCATCATTCCTCCCTTTCTGTTTCCTTTTTTTTTTTTTTTTTTTTTTTTGTTTTTGTATTTTACATATCGATCCCAGTTCCCTCTTTCTCCCTCCTTCCCATGTCCCCGGAACACCCTCCCATCCCATCTCCCCCCTTGCCACTCCCCACATACTCCATAGGGAGGGTGATGTCTTCCACGAGGGATCAACAAAATCTGTCAAGTCATTTGGAGTAGGGACTAGGCCCTCCCTCCTGCCTCTAGGTTAAGGTAGTATCCCTTCAAGGAGAATGTGCTCCCAAAGTCCTTTTATGCACCAGAGATACATCGTGATTCTACTATCAAACCAATAATGGCTGCCTTTAGTATGGTATCTTTTTTTCTCTCCTCTATTTTTTCTCTGACTCAATCTTTCTCATAAGGTTTCATATTACTAATAAAGCCATTATTAACAAAAGACCCCTGTCATGAGAGCTCTGGGAAACAAAGGGACAATATTATTAGGACAGATTACTGTTTTCTTTCTGGAAGATGTGTAAGGACTGATTGCTCATGTATAGCTGCAACCCAAACACACAAAGTCTGTGGACCCTGTCAGTGTCATTCTGGCCAAATAAGTGTGGGACTCTCAATTTGGCTTAGAAAAATGTGAACCCAGGAAAATCATTAAGGCAATCACCAAGTTGATGAATTATAATACTTTCCATGTGGTTACTTGTAAGGAGTAAGGTTTTTCTGCCCGCCGCCGCACGAGCCCCAATTAACACACTGAGAGTCTGTATTAGATATAATTCTTTTGGCCCGTTACTTGTTTCTTATCCGCTAGCTCTGTCTTAATTATTAGCCCATTTCTATGTATTTCCATGTGGTCTTACCAGGGAGATGTGGCTGGCAGTTCTGCCTTCTCCAGACTCTCCATCTTGACTCCTCCTTACTACTTTCTCTTTCCTCCTTGTCTCCTAGTCCCTCCTATCTTCCTTTCCTATTGCCCAAGAGTGCTTTATTCATTAACAAGTATGAAAAACATATACAGAATGGCATCTCCCATCAGTCACTGATTGCATATTCCTTCACCAGCCCTTTTTGTGGCCATGGAAGAGGACACATAAGAAGTGAGCCAGTGAGCAGCACTCTGCCATGGCCTCTGTATCTGATACTGCTTCCAGGACCTTACCCTGTTTGAGATTAAAAAATTTGTACATTACACCATTTTCAAAGTTGGAAAAGTAGATGATCTAAAGGTAATGCATCAACAAATATTTTTAAATGTTTAATTACCTTACTAATCTATCCAAATGCAAATCAAAGCTACAATAGGTAATTATCACATATCAAGTATGAGGGTAAAATGTTTAAGGAGTTTTACTAACTGAATAAAAAACATAAAACAAACTACTTGTTTATTTCTAGTAGAAGCAAGGTTGACAAATCATATAAAATAGGAAAGTTTCATATTTATGTACATCAACATTCATAATTTTCAGCAGTTGGCATCAGACTTAGTTTGTCACACAGGCTCTAATCATATGATTATGAGATTCATTAATATGGTTAGATAAAATAATAAAATTGCTCAAATTCAAACCAATTATTGATGAAAATTTACTCTTTTAATCAGAAAAAATATTGCAGGGTGTAATAAATATTATGTGAGCTATCAAGCATAACTGAGATATAAGTTGCAAAAATTCTGTTATTAAATGTTACAGTGAACACACACTACAACCACCAACTCACATGTTGAACTAATAATCCCTAGCTTTAGTATATTTGGAGATAAAGCCAAGATTAGAGTAGGCCATAAGGATAAAAGCATACTCCAAAGACTTGTGTTTTTATGAAAACATACCAGAAGTGAGAACACTCAGAAGAAAGTTCATATAAAGACACAGAGATGACTATCTTCAATCCAAGAAGAAATACCTCACCCAAAAGTAACACCTTTCAACCATCATGTTTAGATTTGCACCCTCCACAGCACAGACACATCACTCAATATGAGAGTCAAAGCAATCAATTAACTATGAACAACTACAAAGTCAAGGTATTTTATGTACTCCTACCTAGAGTGGTAGAGCACAAATATTTCTACTCCTAAAGATAGGAATTGGAGAGTAACAATGAAATACTAGATTAAAACAAACACAGTAGTACAAACCATGAGCCCTGAAGTCTCTGGAACTATTATTTGCATCATCTGGACTGAATAATGTGACCTAGATATAAAGACATCAAATGAAAATGTACATAACAATCTATTTTGACTTTCATTTGAGGGAGTGTGATCCATCACTGTTGCTTCCAACCAGAGTCCTTCAGCCTTTCAAATTGGACTTAGTAACATCAACTCTCCTAGGAGCTGCAGACCTGCAATATTGAATTCAGAATGCTGAGACATCCAACTTTCTAAATGAGAAGCTATAAGGACTTCTTTCTCTCTATCATATAAGTTACCAGTTTTTAACTAGACGATTTCCTATCATGTAAGCCAAAATAGTAAATCTCCATCTATTGCATTACCTCTGTTCCAAACCTACCTGACGCATCTACCATAAACAAGGTAGTAAATATTGATGTCTAAACTTAATAAACTGCAAACAAGCAAAGTCATCTGCTTTAGAGATATGCTGATGAAGCAAGCCCCAAAAAAATGTCATTCCAGGCTTATATTACTTTATAGGCGGAAGACGTGACTCCATGGTTAAAGAACTTGCTCTGTATACTAGAGTGTGAGCCTTCAAAATAAACTATAAAACAAGCCCAGTGATATACATCTGTAACCCCAGTATTCCTATATCAAGACTAAGACAAAGATGGGAGAATACCTGGATATCTAAAAACCAAACAGCCTGGAATATACAGAAGCATTCTACAAAAAGATCCCATCTCAAACAAAATACAAAGCAAAGCCTTACACCTGAGGTTGTCTCTCCACATAAAATTTTGCCATGATATACTTGTATTCATACATAAAAACGCATAATTCACATGGGAAGAGGGGATTTGAAAGGGTATTTGTCAATTAGTTGACATTCTTAATAGAGAGAAAGAACTAAAAATTTCAGTATTAGTATTGTATGATAATATATCATATCAGTTCCTTTTGTGTGGCATGACAAAGTATATGACCAAGGTAACTTATAAAAGGATTTATCTGAGCTATGGTTTCAGAGGAGTAAGAGTCTATCATAGAAGTATGTGTCAGGCAAGGTGATTTCTGCATTGGTTACTTTTCTGTTACTGTGATATAGCAGCTTAAGATAACTTATGTTAGGAAGGGTTTGTTTGAACTTATAGTTTTAGAGGGAGAAAATTTCATCATGGCAGCAAGCAGCAGGCATGGCAGCAGGACCAGAAGCTGAGAGTTTATATCTTCATATTTAAGCAGGAAGAAAGAGAGAGTCTAGAATTAGGGTGGGTGAAGCTTTAAATTCTCAAAGCCAACCTCAAGTGACATAATTCCTCCATCCTGACTATAGCTCTTGAACATCCTCAGCAGTGACATCAACTGGATACTGCAGTTTAAATGTCCAAAACTCAGGGACACTTCAACATCAAGCCACCATGTTTATTATAATAAAAAATAAAACCACTTTAGAAATCTATGCCAATCATTATTTTATAAGATAGGTATGTGTTTCTACATTAAACTATCTTTCTTATTTAAAACCATTGTAACATTTTATAATTCCACTTATCAGTTTAATACATTTAATATCATTTAAAAAACATCCACCCTGTGTAAAAATTAAAATATCCTTAAAAAGTTGAGAAGTCTTAAAAAATTTTCTGTCAAATTATTCAGTGACTTTCAAGTTCAGGGATATTCTTAATTCTACAAATGAACATCATCTCTGAATATTTCTTTTTTAGTTATTTTTATATCATGTGCATTGGTATTTTGCCTAGAGTGCCATGTAGGTGATAGGAATTGAACCAGGGCCCTCATGAAGTGTAAGTAATCAGTCCTCTTAAGCACTGAGCCAGATTTCCAGTCCCCTTCTCTGGGAATGTTAATTCCTTCAATGTTTGGTTGAATCTACAGTTCTTTAGCAAACATTTTTACATTTGGCTTTATAGACATTTTTTTCTTTTATTAATGTAGAATTTGATAATTTCACCCATTCAAAATATATACTCCAGTCTTAGTGTTTCATAAAGTCACAGAGCCATGAACCTATCATTACCATCTAGTTCTAGAATAGAAAACAAAACTCTCATTAGCAGTAGCATCCCAGCTCTCCCTTCAGCCAATACCTGTGAGCTTGTAATTTGATTTTTCAGCTAAGGCCTTACATTTTCTTAACATTTCAAACACACAAATTCATATTTATGGCCTTTTGTGACTGGCTCCTTTAAGAGTTTTCATGGTTCATCCACATATTGTATTGTAAATTGATTTTGCTCTCCTTATTATAGCTGAATTATATTCCAGTATATGGATAGCTCTCTATTTATCTCTTTATTGGTTTACAGACACTGAGTTTGGCTCCATTTTTTGGCTACTGTGAATGATGTTGATAAGAAACATGTTCAAGTTTTTGTGTAAATACATTTTCATTTGCCTCTTGTCTTTCCTGTAAGTAGAATTTCTGAGGTTCTATGTTCTCTGTATGTGGTCAATGCTGCTAGATCTTTTGTGAGGATATGTATTTTGTATAATGATTTCTGTATATTGTACATCTTTGCATTCCTGCTGTAAAATCACCTTGGTTACCCACAGAAAAAACAAACAAAATGAAACAAACAAAAAACAGTACAAATATCTTTTCTTAATTACTCTTACATGTGCACCCTTGTCACGTGATTTAAGAATGACATTATCTCACAAGGACACAGGCAATGCAACATCTTGGGGAAGTTCCAAAGGACCATGAATTTCTAGGTCTCACTTCACAAAATGGCAAGATAGCTACAATACACCCAGACATTAGAAAGGTGAAATACATAAACCAGTGAAGTTTGAGAACACTGAAAAGCTGAATTTTAAATGATCAAAAGTGAATCCTTTATCTATAGGGTATAAATATGAAGATTCATATTCATTGACAAGTTGTGCTGCACTATTGAGGAAAGGAGAGGCTTTGATATGATCACTGTAATGAGCTAACTACAGCAAAAGAAGAACAGTTGGGAGAATCCCCATGGTGACCACACATCTTCAGTGAAAAGGATTTGTCACTCCACCTCCATAAGACATAACTGGAGTTATTATAATATTTTACTAGTTGCAACTCATTTTTTTTCATTTAACAGCCCTAGTAAAAATTAGAGTTGTGGGTTATGAGTAGAATTAGGTAAACCATCATTTAATTCAACTATTCTGTATACTTTGAGTGTAATCTTTTTACACTGGCAACATCTTCTTACCTGCTTTGTTCTCAGTTACATCTGGTTTCAGAGAGTAAGGTGACTTTGTCAAATAGTGTTTTGCCTTTGAGAAAGCAATGTGATCATTTTTAGAGTGTGTAATAGGAGACAGTAAATTATGGAATTTGCAGAGATACTGTGACCTTTTCAGTATTCAGTGCCTTGCATAGCTGGTCTTTCCATCCTGCTTGATTAAAGATCCACTAATCATCAAGCAAGTTAATGCAAGATAAAACATTGTTTTAAATGGCACAGCATTAATCCTTTCATATGGCAGAAGTTAGAATGGAGACTGTTAGACATTTGTAACAAATTTCAATGCCTCTGCTGTAGTTGCAAATCTTTAGACGGCAGCCATTGACTTTAGATGATGAAATTGTGACCGGGAGAAAACTTGACCAAGCACCTTTGAAGTAAAAATATATTACTAAAGTGCCTGACACACACACACAGTGGCCATGACCTTGAGAGATAACATGAATGATTCATTCCCATGAAGCATTACAAACAAACTGTACTTGCAGAGACTCTTGATTATAAACATATCCAGGGACATCAATTTTAGAATACCTTCCAGTAACCCACTGAAAATAAAACTTTTGGTGTTGCTCAATAAAGTAACTTGCAGATATTATAAATGCATGCCAAGCTGGTAGTTAGCTATTTATTAACTATTCAATAAAAACTAATTTATCAGACACTAGTATGTAATAAAATTTTGCCTAACATTGCAAAAGCAGAAGGTTCTAATATATAGTTATAATCAAGAATCAAAAATGCTGTGTCATTGACCAGTGCTAAATAATATTTGATCAAATTTGGGGGAATGGAAAGATTCTATAAATAAAAGAGACCTACTATTGGATTCATTAATTCCTGTTATTTAATTTAGCATATTGTCATAAGGATGAACATAAGAACTGTAGTTAGTACTGTATTGTATTCTAGGAATTCAATGAGGGTTTGGATACTCCACCCACTAGAAGAGTGAAGGTGAAATGACAGACATATGAATGGAATCACTGTATAATTATTTAACTGTGAATATGCAGATAAAATTACCATGCTTTATGCCATTAGTATATACAATTAATATTTATTTTCAACACATAGAGATAAAGGAAGTCATCTATGTTTCAACACATTGGGGGATGTCTTACAAGTAGATTTTCCCGCCAGTCTGTTCCCACCACCGCAACAGGCCCAGATAACACACAGAGATGCTGTATTAGATATAAAGCTGTTGTGCTGGTACTAGTGTTTCTTATTAGCTAGCTCTGTCTTAAATATTAACCCATTTCTATTAACCTAAGTATTCCCATGTGGTCTTATCTTACCGGATAGTGGGTCCAGAGTTATTCTCCCTCAATTCTCTACATGTTGAATCTCCTCCCACCTCTTCCTTCATCCTCCTTATCTCCTAGTCTTCCATATCTTGCTTTCCTATTGGCCAGCAGTGCTTTATTCATCAATCAATATGAGAAGCATATATAAAGAAAGACATCTCCCATCAGGGATGCCTTGCATTATATTTTCATGCATAATACACAAGATATTGAATTGTGTTACAAGCAGTAGCTGTTTTTTGTACTGTTCATAGCAAACTTTTCATATTTGAAACAATATGAATGATCAATAAATATGATGATAAATGGCTGATGGTGAATGAGGAAATGAATATTACATGTATGGACATTTTATTATTTTGATTTAAAAAAAAACCCTAAAAATATTTATATGAACTTGTTTTCAGTTGGATGACAGATTTAGAAAGTGGAATGAACAATATTTTTAAGAGAATATTATAAATGTGAGTTTATACATATAACAACTACTGTTATGTGAGATTCAGTCTCACATAACAGTTTGGAGAATATTAACTAAGTTTATGAAATTATCAAGTCCTGAAATTAATTAAAACTTAACCAATATCATGCCAGGTGCTGGTGGTGCATGCCTTTATTCCCAGCACTCAGAAGGCAGAGGCAGGAGGATCTCTGTGAGTTCAAGGCCAGCCTGGTCTACAAGAGCTAGTTCCAGGACTGCCTCCAAAGCTACAGAGAAACCCTTTCAGAAACAAACAAACCAAACAAGAACCTAACCAATATCTCGATTAAAAAGTAGCTGTACTTTTGTAAGTTTAATAGAGAAAGTAAACTTTTTGTAACTTTGAAAAGGTTGGAGGTGAATAATTTTCTGAATTAGAATTAACCATTTCCTAACAATGTTATTTATATTTAGGTCTCATAAAGTTTTCAACTGGTATTTTATTTTTGTAGTTGTTGTCTATGTGTTTGTTAAAGACCATTATGTTTTCATGTCCTCAACACAAAAATCACCATTAGATTATTTTTAAATTGCTACTATTTTTTAATCTCTATTGATTCTTTATTCAAAATTCTAAGCTCTAGTCTAAGTAAGACAAGTATTGAACAGCTACATAACTGTTTCTTATTTATGTCTCAGTTACAAAAAATATGTCAGGTCTCTATTAAAAGACCACAATAGTGACTTTAATTTATACTTTTTTGTAAAATATGAATCTATAATCAGGAGAGGAGACAGTCATGTATAATCAATATATGGAGATAGAATGTGTAAATAAGTAAGAATATAGCATAGTTTCTACTTAATTTATATATTTTCTGTTTAAGACATTAAAATGACTTTGTTATTTTTATTTTATAGAGAGAACAAGATAATAACTAACAGAGTAGTTAACCAGTATTGCTTGAGGTGAATTTGTTTATGTTGATGTATATTTAGTCACTTATCTTGTTAACTATATTTCAGTTCAATTATTTTACTATTGGTTCACATTCAATGGATAATATTTACTCTGTATTGTAAATATCAATTAGCTCCTTCACAATAGGGGAAAATATAGACCTCTCAATGTATGAGTGAAATAACATACAATGCCAGACCCTACATGTATGATGACTTTTCTAGAGTATATATATATATACTCTAGATATATATACTCAATGATAATGTCAAGACAGTATAGTAATGGTAATAACTGTCTACAAAGTAGAATAAACATGACAATAAAATGTGATAAATATGACGTAAAACTTAGCAATCACTTATAGAACAATCTACTTACTATATTGGACTCCTTCAGTGGAGCATGAGTAACTGAGGCTGTAGAAAGCAAAACCATGGGTTGTAGTTGAATGTTTTTCTCTGTTCTATCTGGTCCTGCTGAGCCAGTTTCTCTCCTGTTCCAGGTCCCTGTAGTTGTTTATGAAATAGCACTCTGATGCTTAATATTAAATATAATTGTTTGACCAAAGATTTGGGTTTTTTTACTGGTTAACTCTCTCTTATAAATTATTTCTATTAATTTGTGTATTGCCTTGACATTGTGGCTTACCATTAATGCTTCAGCATGTTACTACTTTGGAAATTACATGGCATCTCCCCAACCCAGCATCTTTGTTTGCATTTCTGGCCTAGCTATAATGTTCCTGGCTACTGGCTAAAAACAGCTTTATTCATTAACCAACAAAAGCAATGCATATTTGCACCACACAGAAGGTCATTCCACATCAGTGGGTACTAAGAATCTACTATAAATGAAATAAAGTTGGCAAGTTCTCCTTTCAAATCTAATCTAATAAGATTTTTTATTATATATTTTCTTATTTTACATATAGATCCCAGTTCCCTCTCCCTCTTTCCATCCCTCCTTCTCACATTCCCTCCCTCCCATGCTCCCAGACCACACTCCCATCCATTCACCTCAACCCACACTCTATAGGGAGGGTGATACCTTCCAGGAGAGATCAACAAAATCTGTCAAGTCATTTGGAGTAAGGACTAGGCCCTCCCTCCTGTCTCTAGTCCAAGGGAGTATCCCTCCATGGGGAATACGCTCCCAAAGTCCCTTCATGTATCCTCATTCCACTGTCAGAAGTCCCTTAGAATGCCCAGGCTTTCTGAGACCCATGTTCAGGGGGTATGAGTCAGTTCAATGCTGGCTTCACAGCTATCATTCTGAGGGGGTCCATGAGCTCCCTCTTATTCAGATTAGCTGTCTCTATAGGTTTCTGTAGCCTCATCTTGTCCCCACTTTCTTATCACTCCACCCTCTCTACAACTGGATTCCAGTTATGCTCAGTTTAGCTGTGGGTGTCTGCTTCTGTTTCCATCAGCTACTAGATGAGGTTTCTATGATGGTAGATAAGTTAGTCATCAATCTCAATATCAGGAAAGGGCATTTTAGGTAGCCTTTCCACTGTTGCTCAGACTGTTAGTTGGGGTCATCCTTCTAGGTCTCTGGGCATTTCTCTAGACTCAGTTTTCTCTTCAGACCTATAATGGTGCCCTACTTTTTTTTTTTTTTTGCATGTATCACAATATCAATATCAACCGACGATCATGTGTCAACTTTCAATTTTTTCCCTTGTGTTAGTACACCAATAGAGAAGAGAGTTACATTTTATAAAAATGAAAGAGTGGTTGAAATACTAGTATCTGAATTTTCTTGATCTGTAGTACCGATAATTTGTTTCTGTTCCCTGAAAAATGTGGCTGGAAAACTAATTTCTGTGTACAACTGATGAGTTTAGTATTGAGTATGACTCATGTATCTGATGGGAGATGTCATTCTGTAAATATGTTTCTCATACTGGTTAAAGAATAAAGCACTGTTGGCCAATAAAAAATCAAGATAGGCAGAACTAGGAGACAAGGAGGAGAGAGGTAGTAGTAAGGAGGAATTAACATGGAGAGTCTGGAGAGAGCAGAACCGCCGGCCCCCTCTCTCTGGTAAGATGAGACCACATGGAAGTACTTAGATTAATAGAAATGAGTTAATGATTAAGACAGGACTAGCTGACAAGAAACTAGTAACTGGCCAACAGCATTATATAAAATCCAGAGTCTCAGTGTATTATTTGGGGCTGGCGCCACTGTGGGTCTAGTGAGACCAGACTGGCGGCAGGGAAAAACCTACACATAACATTTATCTGAAGGAAGAAAACCATTAAATTTCAAGGGAAATCCAAGCTTCTCAAATAGGCTTGTCTTTTAATTTCAGTTATGGGTCACTGATAGAATAAGGCACTAGAGCAGCAGACTGCACTTTCAGAAAATAAAGATACTCCTAAGGCAACTACATTTATGATAGAGTCTTTGTGAAGTGTTTACATTAAGAAGCAAATAACTTTTGGTTCATTTATGCCTCATCATATTCATTACAGTAAACACTTGCCAGGAGATCAGCTCCCAGAAGTGGAGTGCTGATATATTAAAAACGTGAACATAGATTATGTCCATATTTTTGAGTCTCTGTACTATTTCTCACTGAGTCAACATCATCTTACTTGTTTCCCATTGCATATGCATGTTGACCAGCTGAGAAATTTTAAAGGGGTATATTCTACATCTATTTGCAGAGGAAAAAGAGAAAGCAACATGAGAAGAGGTTATTCTCAGTTAATTTTAGAAAATTAATCCATCATTTTTTGCTTCTACATATTTAATTAAAATTTCCTTTGACAATGTCAGATTTACCTTATTTGATTACAGGTCTTAAGTCACTGTTATGGTTGTGAATTAGGAAGACTGTCCTTTAAATGTTGAAAGAAACTTCTGATTACCAAATGTTAAAACTTGGATTTATCTTTGTGTGATTTCCCTTGGGGTAATGTGCAATAAATCATTCAGTACAGCCTTGTGAGTTAGGCAAGATGTAAATGCACAGGAACAGCTGAAAAGAAGAATTTATGGACTAAGCACCTAAATGCCGTATTTACTAACATGTATTTACTGCTACTGTAGCAGATTTATATCTATGCCCTGGTTTTTCTTAGATTAATGTCTATTTGCTTCTTTTCCACCAAAGCAAAATTTTGATTATCCCGAGTCCTTTACCATGTCTATTCTTAAAGAGTTGTGAAATGCTGTCCCTCAGCAGTTACCTGTATCTCCAACCTGATGTGTTTTGCACTTACTGTAGATGAAAGAAAACAAAAAATCATGTACAAGAGTTATCAGAATACAACTTGACAACATACTTTACTAATGCAGTATAATAAGAGGACATCCATGTCACTACATTTAACTGCTTTAGATCATGGGAATTCATGTTTCCTGAAAACTTATCAACATCAGTCATGCTGCTATGTATAAAAACAGCATCCTGTGTATGAATGGAAACTAGAGCTTTGCCTTGCCTAGACTAGAACCCACCAATAGGAACAAAAGCTACAACAAAATCCTTAATGTTTGCACAGAAGTGTAATCTACTCATAGAGCTGGGAAACTTGTATCTCTCATATTTAAATGGGTCCCCGTAGTTGGAAATTTTTCTCTGTCCTGTTGATTCCCCTGGTCAAGTTTCTCTCCTGCCTGCCCCGTCCATGCAGCCAATTACAACACAATCACTCAGAGGCTATTATATTAAAGATATGTCTTGTCACATTCAAACTAGGGCACTCAATACACTTGCAGATGATTGGACTTCAGTGGGTAGATAATAAAGAAAGGTCCTACACATGGACTAGATACCTGAAAATTATCCCTGAAAACATGTAGATACTTGACAGAGGATCCAGCTTACATCAGATTTAGGAATTTTTCCTATCCCTCTGAACAGCTTTATTCATGTATGATAGGCAACATGATTTTGTGGTGCTATGTCCAAATTATCAACAGGGCAGGGAACCCTCTGCAGAGATTCTACAGTACTGCTAAGCTCTGTTTACTCCAAGGATCCTGAAATGTACAGCTATTGACAGCTCTCATGACTAGAATTGAGTATTCTACAGAGAAGGTAAACTATTGATTTTTTTGTTAGGATACAGTTCAAACAGGAAAATGATATTGCCTTCTCCGGGAAATAAGAGAATATTTACTTGTGAAAGAGATTCTTTTCAGGGGAAAAACATAGGTCTGCTATGACATTACTGAAAAAAAAATATAATTTTTAAAAATTGACCCTTTGATATTAATTTATTCATCTAAATTCTATCAAAATATTTGTGTCATGTAATTTCTCTGAAAGTTACAATTTAAGAAAAAATAGGACCAGCTACCCACAATAGGAATTGATAAAGCTTTTAATATAACTGATTAATTTTTACCTAGAATTCTTGCAGTTTCCTTTTCTACTGGAAAATATGTTTCATTTCGGAGCATAATTAATGGAAGAACACCAAGACAGCCTGTGAAATCACAAAGGTATAAAAAAAATAATTTAGCAGAAAAGACATACAATTTCATGGTTGCATTAATAAATCTTAATCTACCAAATACAATAGTGAATTTTTAGTTGTCAGTGGCCTTCAGAACCAATTTCTAAACCAATATGATTATTGAGAGATACAAATGGCCCTAACAGGAATCAGTCAGAAGCCTTGTAGTTTATCTTTATCTGGGATTCATAATCTAGGACCTTTTACTCTAGGGTCTGTATCAGAGCTTCACAATAGAATCTTATCTTAAGACAGAAGAAAAGGCCACTACACAGGGAGAAGTAGAAACCATGTTTAGAGATAAGTATACAAGCAACTTTGCTAAGATCTCAACTTAAGAAGGGGCTGAAATGAATTCACTCTCTTTAGTATGCTGTGTTGACTTTCTAGCATTGATAGTTCTCATTACTCAATAAAAAGATGTCAAACAGTACTGGATTGATAATGATAAAACACTATTTTATATTCATTTTTATACAAGATTTTATATCTTTAAACAAATCACTTCCTTTGTTTCTGTCTGATCATGTACTAAACAATGATCAATGGTAAAGTAATTTCTTATTTTTTCTCCCTATGAGATCGACTGTTCCCCCATGTAATGAAATTCCTTTATCTGGCCTTTATTATTTATTTTAATTGATTTTATTTAATTTTATATTTATATGTTTTCTGTGAACATAATTGCCTAGAACCATCACATCCATTGCAACCATGAGATGCCCGCAATTAATAAGAGAATGTAGTCCCCATACTGTTAATGTTTAGTGCACTATTTATTAGATTAACAAATAAATTAGATAATTTCAACAATACAACAAAGTTAACAAGTGTAATGAATTTTGACAAGGGTTATATATGAAAGAGAGCTGCGAAATTTAGCAAGCCTAATTGGAAAGGTTTTACTACAAAAGGAAAACTTAATATGAAACTTAAGTATATAAAAAGTAAGGATAGAATGATTTTGAGAATGTAGAAAGATTTTCAAGAGTTTTGCTAAGTTTGCTTTGACTATAAAGAAATGATTAAGGCAAAGAATCATGAACCAGGATTCTTGATTCACTGCCTTTGAATAATCTGATTAGACAGGGCTGCAGAGGTAACCATTTTTTCTTCTTTATTTGTACCCTAATACTTTTGGGGGTGGGGTTCTTTTGAGAAAATAAGACAGAGGAAAGATTAAAGATTCTATCTTAAACAACCATAAATGGTGGACATGGGAAAAAAGAAACCATGGAACTGCACATTCACACTGACTCTACTCTCTTGCATGCCTAGAATCACTCAACGATGGAGCTGATCTTCATTTGTCCCACAGCAAACAATGCCACCCCACAGCTTTGTGTGTGCACTTGAGCATGTGAAATATTTTTAGCAAATCTGAAAAGCTGATTCAATCTCAGCTATGTTATTTTACCCAGAAAGATTTAGAATTATTTGGGGAGAGTGACAATGCTCTATCATTTTCTATCAGTCCAGGACCATTAAAAAGTGCATCATCCTGATAAAAGCTAAGCAGAGTATAAACTGCTTATATAGCTGAGATGATGTTGGTAAATAGATATTATGTTTAGATGTTTAATATTCTGAACACCTCCTAGAATTTCATAAAACACTTCTTTCTGCTAGAGGATTAAACACATTGATATTATTTTTTCTATCAGAGTTTGAATACCCACTAGTAAAATAAATACATCAAAGCAAAACACATCGTTATTTTTACACAGAAGTATGTTTATGGATTCTTTGATCAAGATTTATATAAATGTCATTTCCTTTTTTTCTACCTCTCCCTGTTTGTAACAAATGACAACACCTATGCAAATACCATTTTAAGCTTTAATATCGTAACTGAGCTCCTGGTGAATATGATAACAATGAACTTGTTAAAGCTAGCATCTCAAAGCTTGCTCATACAAGGCCTCATAGTAAATGGGAAATAAAGAGTATAAAAAGTGCTGGGATGTTTTAATCCATCACTTGGGAGTTCAAGGCCAGCCAGGTCTACAGAGCAATTTCCAGTACAGACAGGGCTACGAACACAGAGAAAACCTGTCCTGGGTCCAAGGTTGGGGGCAGAGGAGAAACTTTGTCTTTCAATAGATTATAACAGGAATATACATGTGACGGTGCCTGATTAATTTTATTGTTGTTGATGGCAAGCACATCTATAGACTTTCATTGCGAAGAACTGTGTTTAGAAGAAATTCAACATCTACTCATCCTTTGACTCGACTCATTTCTTCAGTTTGGAATGTGCAGATTTTAGGTGTGCCAAGGACAAGGAAATCTTTTTTTTTTTTTTTTTTTTTTTTTTTTTTTCTTATCCTACATATTGATCCCAGTTCCTTCTCCCTCCCTCCTTTCCTTCTGCCTTCTCTCCCTCCCTCCCTTGCCGGTTGTGGTGCCAAGGAAATCTTATACTTTAAAATGGTACATCACAAATGCACTTCAGCAAAGAAAGGCAGATATATAGAAATCTAAAACACATAAAATGTAGAGGTTAGTTTCAGGGACACTATCAGCTCCAAATATCTTGTGGCCTTTAAAAGGATCTTGGCTGGCTTAGTCTCCAAACATTGAATTTTGTGCTATATAACACCTCCCTTCAGATTCCTGTCAATATTTTTGTTTAAATTTATACGTTGAAAATAGAGTCCAATTTGTCATTGAAATACCCCCAGGATTTCCTGTGTCCCTCTGGATGAATTCTCTGCCATGTGCTCCCCTGCAGCAACACAGCTATTGTTCTCACCTTCCATGAGACAGAGGTATACCCATAGGGTGGGACACATCAGTGCACTGAGTTGTGGGGTAGCACTCCATGTACAATTAAGAGTCTATACTCCTTCCATGAAGGTCTTCATGCCAAAATAAAACACCATATATCATTGAACAGGAAATGAAAATCACCATGAGAGGTAAAAACAGAAACAGTGAAAGAAAAAATGTTCTCTTGGATTTTGAACAAGTCTCAACATTTTCCTTGGTGAGAAAATACATGAGTAGTCAGGCAGTGGTGGTGCATGCCTTTAATTCCAGCATTCGGAAGGCAGAAGCAGGTGGATCTCTGTGAGTTCGAGACCAGCCTAGTGTACAAGAGCTAGTTCCAGGACAGCATCCAAAACCACAGAGCAACCCTGCTCCCCCCAACCCAAAAAAAGAAAACAAAAAATCAAAACAAAACAAAAAAAGAAAAGAAAAAGAAAAAAGGAAAAAAGAAAATGTGAGTTATGTAGCTGGTCCTGATTTCAGATCTATTGTATTATTTACCATTGATTCTCCATCCAACAACCAGAGATTTTGTTTTCTGCTATAACATGATGCTCACTGTAAATAACATAATCTTGATAAGAAACAGGTCATTAAGTTGACTGATGGTTATTTCAGATTCTAAATCAACTTAAACATACAACGTTATACATCATCCACAGTCAAGCCATGGGGCAAGATATAGTCCTCAAGTATGACAACAGAACTAGAAAACACTTCTCAGAGAACTCATTTTATAAATCTTCCCTAGGTTTACACACTCTAATCCCATAGTAATTATATCATAGATTAGACTTGATAAAGTCACATGGCTTAGATAAAAATTCCACATTCTAGTGCAACATTGCCATTATTATGTTTCCACAGCAAAATGTGTCTGTGTCTTAAAACAGAGCAAGAGGAATTTGACATTCCATTGTGATTGTATGCTGGATACAGACCTACAGTGATATGTTTGGGGGGTGATTTGAGTTATAGATGTTAGGAATATAGAAATTAAATACTGCTGACATACCCTTCCAGCTCTACTCTGCCCTGTATTTATAATTAAAAACTCTCATGCTAGCATCAAAGTTAGATCTACATCCTCCCTCCCTTTCCAGTCATTTGTACTTATATTTCTTCCCCTACCCATCTCTGTATCTTCACTCGTTAAAATTTAAATGTTCAAAAGCTCATGCGAATTCCTAATTGGAACATAAAAGGGCACTAAGCATTCATAAAAAAATGTTTAGAACTTCTGGCAGGCTTCCTCCCTCTATGGTACTGAGGAATGAACTATTTCATGGAGTTTCAGCCTAAAACACAGACAAGTTATTTTATATGTCATGTTAAAAGTAAATACATCTTGGAATCCTGTTTCTAATGCCTAATTTAACCACAAAGGCAGAGTAATTGGAGGGACATCTTCCCACTGAGGGGAATTTAAATTTATAAACATAGCATGCACTTTTCACTTTCTGACAGCCACAACAAAATATAATTTACAATCTGGGCTTATTATCAGGTACTAAGCACATCAAGCATCTCCCCAACTAGCTTCTATGAGATGCTGACAGGCAGTATTTAAATTCAGGTTCAAAGATGTAGATGCTGCTCCACTTTTTCATGACACAAGTTGTCAAGAGCACAAGGAAAATAAGAACTAGATCTGACTGCAATCAAGTACTCTAACTGATATACTATTTCACATCCTAAAGGCTTATGTTCTTCATGGGAAAAGAGATTCTACACTTCTTCTTTTATGGACTAATATTATCTCCAGGTAAGATAATAAAATTATGTATACTTAAAATAAAAGACTTTTGAAAAACTAAAGGAAACTAACAAGGAGTGTTTAAAATGAAGAGACTTGGAAATTAGTTATGGGAGGTGAATCTAAAAAGTTTCCTCTAAGAAAGCAAAGAGAAGTGAGCTGTTCAATTCACTGAGCTAAGAATAGACTATGAAGCTCCATGGTAACATACATGAAGCACTGATCTGATCTTCTCAGTTATTCTATAAAAATTTCTCAAGCCATATATTCAGAATTCAAGGAGAATCTTATATTGAGAATGACATAAATTGTATCCATCATCATCTCCATGACTAAGGATCTAATTTTTAAACCAAAAGCCTGTCTTCCAGATACTGTTATGTAATATATGTGATAAATTTTGACATATTTTCTCATAGACTGGCTAACATTCCCATGACTCTACTCAGCTATGTTTCTCAAATATTCGTATTTTTTTCCTAGTTCCTTTTCTAATATTTGATTTACATTTTTTCCAAATACAGGTGATTTGATTATTTCCTTAATAATTTATATTTATACTAGACTCTATATAAAATGATACAATGTAATTACAGAAAAAAACATGTCTCTAATATTTTAGTTTGCAAGAAGAATGTCATGATATCATATTGAAGGCAGACATTTGTGTGCACATACAACAAAGATTCTGTTTCCAGATACTATATAATTAATTAAATTTCATGTTATATTGAAACTTTTCATATTTTCCTGTTTGTAAATTATGACTGGATAAAAGATCGAACATCTTTAGATTAAAGTGGCCTTCTCAAATCATCTATGAAATGAATAAAACTTAGAAAATTATAAACAATAACATGAAATCATTTTGTAGAAATATTATTATCAATTTGGGTTTTTTAATTATGATTTTTTTTATTTTACATATCAATCCCAGTTCCCTCTCCCTCTTTTCCTCCCATGTCCCCTGACCACCCTCCCATTCCATCCCTCCACTCCACAGGAGTGTTCAACAAAATCTGTCAAGTCATTTGGAGTAGAGATTAGGCCCTCCGTCCTCCCTCTAGGCTATGGGAGTATCCCTCCATGGGGAATGTGCTCCCAAATTCCTTTCATGCACCAGTGATACATCCTGGTTCCATTGTCAAAGGTCCCTTACATTGACCAGGCCTTCTACCTGAGACCCATGTACAGGGGGTCTGAGGAGGTCCAATGCTGGTTTCTCAGCTATCCGTCTGGGGGGGTCTATTAGCTCTCCATTGTTCAGGTATCAATTTGTTTTATCTCAGCTTTTTGCTAACACTAATGTATTCTAATCTTGATGTACCTCCTAACAAATATCCATATTTTTGCACTGAATAACATATATTATAATTCACACATGTACTCTCTATTTTAAAAATTTCAAATAGTAATTTAAGAAAATTCCTGGATAGGTATCACTTACCAAAATTAAATCAAGAACAGTTAAGCACTTTAAATAGACCTATAACCCCAAATGAAATAGAAAAAAAAACCCTAGGGATAGATGGCTTCAGTGCAAAATTCTACCAAAAATTCAAAGAAGAGCTAATACTAAATCTCCTCATTATTTGTAACAGTCAGAACCTGGAAACAACCTAGATGCCCCACAACTGAAGAATGGATAAAGAAAATGTGGTACATTTACACCATTCAGCAGAACAAAACAATGGAATCTTGAATTCACAAGCAAATGAATGGAATTAGAAGAAACCATCCTGATGAGGCAATCCAGTCACAAAAATACAAACATGTTATGTACTCACTCATATATGCATTTTAGATATAGAGCAAAGGATCACCAGCCTACAATTTACCCCACCATAAAAACTAGGATACACGGAGAACTCTAAGAGAAGCATACAAGGTCACCCACAAAAAGGGAAACGGGTAAGATCTCCTGAGCATATTGGGAACGAGGGCAGGGGTGGGGTGGCAGTGAGTGGAGAAGGAGTTAGTTGAAAGAGAATGGGAGAAGAGGAGGGGAGAGGAGAACATGAGGGACCAGGAAGATTGAGTTGGGGGATGAATAGATGAGAACAAGAAAAGAAGTACCATATTAGAGGGAGCCATTCTAGGTTTGAAGAGAAAACTGGCACTAATGAAATGTCCAGAGACCTACAAGGATGACCCCAGCTAATTATCTGAACAATACCTTAAATGCCCTTCCCTGATAATGTGATTGATAACTACCTTATCTGCCAGCCTAGAGATCCTAGAGCCCTCGTCTAGTAGCTGAATGAAACAGAAGCAGACTCTCACAGCTAAACATTGAGCCAAACCCCTGGAATCTAGTTGCAGAGAGGGAAAAGTGATGAGCAAATGGGTCAAGTCCAGGTGTCAGAAACCCACAGAAAGAGCTGACCTGAACAAGTGGGAGCTCAGAGACCCCAGACTCATAGGACTAACCCAGCCACCCTGAATATGGGTCTCAGAACTCCTGACCAGTCTATGGAACCTCTGACAGTGGAATCAGGATGTATCTCTAATGCATGAAAGAACTCCGAGAGCACATTTCCTTATCCTAGTGACAAATGGAGGGCCTAGTCCCTACCATAAATGACTTGACAAATTTTGATGATCCCTCATGAAAGGCCTTACTTGCTATATCCCAACATCCTTAGATAAAATTTCACTGTGCTGAAAACAAAATTTAACTGTTTGAATTTTTTTAACATATGCATTTTAAATGTTCTCACTAATAAAGGTTATGTGTATATTGAAATATTTATATTCACTAACTTGAGTAAATAATTCTATAATATATATGCATAAGAAAACATTACTTTGTAATGATAGATGCAAAAGATATTCAGCTAAATATGTAAGTCTTAAAAGAATACCAACAAAAAATTAAAGAAATAACTAAAATTAATAACAAATTAATAAACTTTATGGGAAGGATTTCTTGTATTTCACAGAAATTGTGTTGCTTCTTTGTTGTTTTATGAAAGATGTTTCCCTAGGATGATTGGACTAAGGTGCAGCTGAGACTGAGAGGGTTTCCATGTGTGCTGTGCAGGAGAATGTGAGTATCTTATATTCACATAGCAACTGTCGCAGGGAAGAAACACCAAAGTAATCTTTTAGTAGTTGATGAAAATGGTAAATAAATTGTCATGGCAGTTTCTCTTTTTGAGTAGTATTCCAGATAGGCAGTATTGGTATCTGTGAATTTGTGTATGTCTACGTGTATTTGTCATTTCACCACTTCATATACCCTAGAAAACTATTCATATTGTTTTCATTTATCAGTTGAATGTAATGAGGCACTGATAGGTAAATAAGGGTACAGCTTTCTCTCATGCAAACTAGGAAGCTAGCCTTTGACTTAAGATTGAAGAATAAAACATTTAGATGATTATTGGGCTCTTAGACGCAGATATTAACATATCTGAAACTATACATAATTCCTTTGCTCCCTTTGAGAGTCCCTGTGAACCTACAAACAGATGATCATTTGTGTGAAAATATTTCTATTTAATGAGGCTGTCACTCAAGTTATCTGAATCAATTCTTCTGATGTCTCTTTAATCATAATCATATATTGCTTTATGATGCACTACCCAATTAGGTGATAAAACATTTCTGCAAAGCAATTACGCATATGTTAAAAGAGTGATAATTGCAAATGACAGGAAGGAAAATAAATTCAATAAACCCCATTACTGTATTGGTAAGTTTTGCATCACTGTGACAAAAAAAAAACTGAGAGAACAACTTTATGATGATTGTTTTTGTGCCATGAAGTCAAACCATGGTTGCTGATATCCATCTACTTTATTGTGGCAGGGACAAGGATAGGAGGAGAATTTTCAGCTCACAATTGTCAGGAAGCAGAGAGAAAAGGGAAATAGAGTCCAATGGTAATGATGAAATCATGTTCTTGAACCCTACTTACTCATAAAGAAAGGGCTAAACCCAATTCTGAAATGTTCTTCACCTTACAAAATGAAGACAACACCTAGACAATAATTATTGAATATATGATCCCGTTAGAAAGATTTCCTATTCATCATAATACACGAATACACACACATACAGAGAAGGAGGGTGGGGAGAGGATACAGAGAAGGATGACAGAGTAAAATAAATGGCTCAGAATTAGCTGAGAAAATTTTGAGCTTTGGACTAATAACAGAAAAAAGCTTAGAGTGTTAGTATTACAACTTTTTCTTTCTCACTCGTCATAGGTTTTGTCTTGACATATGTTATGGTGAAATAATTTTGTCTCCCCAAAACTCATGTTGACATTCTAATCCCAAAGTAATAAGAGTCATATGAAATGTCATTTGGTCATTAAGCCAAAGCTCATAGAACAGGAGTTTTATGTTCCTGTGATGGTTAGACTTCCTGTTAACTGTCCACTTTGTACAAACTATGATCACCAAGAAAGCCCCAGTGAGAAAGTGTGTAGATTACATTGATCTATGGGTGCTCGTGGGGGGTCACTATCTTTATTCTATCAGTTGAGGTAGAAAGGCGTATCTTCTGTGTGTGGTACCATTTCCTCAAAAGAAAATTGTGATTGTATAAGAGAAAATAAAGTGAGTTTAACACTTGCATGCTTTAATTAATTGTTCTTGCATCTTGAATACAGATAGATATAATGTCAGTTCCTGCCACTGTAATTTCCCTGTTATAATGCACCATAATTTAGAATTGAAAGCCAAAGCCAATCCTTTTCCCTGTAATTAAAAAAAATAAAATAACTGAACCTAAGATAATATTTTCTCAAGAAGAGAACAATAAATAAGAAAAGTAAACTAGAATAAATTCAAAATATGAGTAGAAATTAAATAATTTTATTGAAAGGACAATAAAGAACTTTGCAGTTAAATAAATTATGAAATAATATATACATATCAGTAAAATTTAAAACATATATGAAAAGAGTGAAATGCATAGAACCACCATAAAATGGCAAAATTGAAAAGGAGGAATCTTGAATATACAAGTGTTATTAAATTTATTAAATGAGAAGAAAGTAGAAAATCGTAAAGAAAATATACATTTATAAATGATACACTGATACAATAGAAAAATTACATATGTGTCATACCAAATATATATGACATGTTAAATTTGATAGGATATGTGTCAATTAAAGCAGATACTAATGGAAAGTAAATATGAGAGGAAACATGACAAGACATAAAATATTTAAGGTATAAAAAATATAGAGAAATAAAGATTCTTAAACTCTATAACGATCTCTAAATTACTAGTGGAAAATAAAATAACAAAGGAAATTTATTTAAGAACATATTTTCAAATAGTTTTGCATGAAAAAAAGGAACTTAATGCCTCAAATCCCATATCGACCAAATGGTAAATATCTCAAGGATGCACAATACAGACTGTCTTGCTGTTGATAACTTTGAAAGATATTTCTGGGATATTGGGTGTAGTTTACATAAGTAAAACTAAAGAATTGGTATATGCAATGACATCTGCCTCCCAACATGTCCACCCACATGACAGCTATTAAAGGTTTGTCTAGTCATCTATCCTCACTTCCTTTTGCCCTCTCATATGGCTGCTCTCTTACCAGCATGAGTCCCTTCAGTTCTGAGCCCAAAAGATATTTTATTATGAACTGGTTGATACAGATTTTCAGATCAAGTATCCAGTGTTGGTAAGCATTGCTTCCCTTCAGGTCAGAAAACTTCATTATCCTTCATTTCCCCTCATTCTGATGCCATAAAAATATTATCAGTCATTAACGGAGAATGGCATCCTCTGCTCTGTCACAGTACCATGAAGATTAAAATCTCACATGTGCACTTGCTTACAGTCACTCTCCAAACTCAAGAAAAATACAAATGGATGGATTTTTGGAATTATTAACTCTGGAAGAAAATGGAGAAAAATATCTTAAGTAATTAGAACCTATTAGAAATCAAATTGATTAATACAATTAAGAAAATTCATGTTATACATTTTTTAAAAATCTGGGAGGAAATGAGCAAGGAAAAAATTTCTTGTGTGTTGTCTGTAAATGTCTGTGTTCATATGTGTGTAGAAGAGCGGGCATATGTGTGTGCATGCCTGCAGAGGGCAGAGGCCACTAATGGTGACCTCTTCTATTGCATTCCACCTTGTTTTTGAAATGGAGTCTCTCATTGATAGTTAGCTCACCATCTCTACAGGAATAGTTAGCCAAGGCAGTCCATGGTTGCTCCAGTCCCTGCCTCTGAAATTCTAGGATGATTTCTCATGTACCACTTCCAGGTAATACACTCAAATATTCTTGCATGTGTGGAAAGAATTTTACTGACTAGGTCATCTCCTCAACCCTGCTATTTTGGCTAATAGACTTTATGTAAATTTCTGATATCTTTGATTTAAATTCAAATCAAAGTTAACAAAAGGACAGACAAAAACAGTTAAACTACTATTATTAATACTGGAATTTCCATCACATTTCACTTGTATAACTATTGCCCAAAATACATCTTTGTTTTAAATAACAACAAATGTTGTTGTTAACATACACAAAGCTTTGTTATACACCCTGTGTCAATGCAGTATTAAAGATGTTTAAATTATTTTTCTTAATATGTAAAGTTAAAAATTAATTTGCTTTATTCAGCTTTTTCCAGGACAGAATGATTATGAATCTCATATGAACTCATAGTGTATAATGATATCTGACCATTGCAGACAGATATCCAATACAGTATAGAAAATTGAAAATGCACACATATCTAATTGATTCTATCTTTTCCATCACCACTCACATAGGATTTATTTCTCTTACTAGATGAACTGCAAGGTTTTTATGAAGGTAGTTCTTCATTCTTCAAGGGCATGCATATTTACAATATTTATAAGTTACAAACTACATAATTAACATTGATTCATAGTTACTCTACTAGTGATTTAGACATACGAAACCAAAGAGAAAATGTTAGCATAATTATCTAAAAGATTTTTGGAATGCATTTCCATCTATGTTCTCTGCTATATTTTCTTCAGAACAGACACAGTTGTAATGCTAGATAAGATTTTTACAGAGAAATTGAAAATTAAGATCTAAAAATACATAGTCATTAAAATTTAAATTTATTTTCATAGCATTGCTTCAAATTAGAATTTTAGTGGAAATACCCTGAACTTAAAGTTTTGCACAAAGTTTTACATTTCATTAAGTTTTTATACAGTAGACACTGTAAATGACAACAGGATGGCATTTTTAAACAGATTCATAAAAATATTTATTGAACTATAGCCAACTTTAACTAAGTGTTTACTGAGATCATAGTAAATATCTCATGGATTAAAAACACAGCAGTGAATGAATGTTGCCAAATGCTTGATGTCTATCGCTTATATCCCATCCATCTGCCTGGTAATTTAAAAGAATGCACATCTGGCTTAGATTTCTCAATGAAATTTGGCAATGCTGAAGCTGGGGTATAAAAAGGGGAAAGGGAAAGGCAAGCATACAGTATTTTAAGTATGTCAAAGTAAGTTACTTTGACATTCAAGTAAGGATAAGCGAAACTTGAATTTGTCATTGACTGTGTGAGCCACAATACCTGTGGTATAAATAAACAGAGTTTATATTGGAAGGAAAGTATGAATTTTTAACTAGACATGTACAGAGATGTAGAACTGGGTTGCATAAGATACTAGAGTTTAATAAAAGGCTTTTAGGGCCCACCGCTAGAGATGAGTATTGGGCCAGAGTGCAGTTCCAACACCACCCACCTCCATGGAACTTCCAGGGTCTGGTGTGAGCACACTGGACCCACCTATCTAAGCAGGAACACTTTGAGGCTGCACTCACCTGATCTTTGGGCCCCATCACCTGCCTTCTGCTGGAGAGAGACATCCAAGAGAAAAGGGATCCTCCAGAATTCCTGACCAAACTAGAGACACCATGAGAACAGGGCAGACAGAAACAGGCACCACCTGCACCCACTGGAAGAAGCGATGGGAAGACAACAATACAAGAAAACACCAAACAGACCATTCTTTTCCATGCTCTTTCTGTTGGGCCAATGGAACGCTCGGGTGGTTCTTTGTATTTTCTGTATAATAGTTCACCAATAAACACCCATTTGTCATTAAAAAAAGAAAAACAAAATAAGAAAAAAGAAAACACCCAACAATAGAAATACCAGTGGGACACCAACAGAATCTAAAGACTATAACAACTAGACCTGAACAACCAAAGCATATGAAGCAGAAGAGAATGACTTAAAAAAATAACTTCATAGAAATGATAGAGGCCCTCTAAGATGATATGAAAAAAAATCCCTTAAAAAAATGGAAGGAAAAGGTGAAATCTTTATATGATATGAAACCAGAGTATAAGGGAACTGGGATCGACATGTAAAATAATAAATTAAATAAAAAAAAAAATGCTTTGACTCCAAAATTTAAGTTCAAGGACAAGTTACTGGGGAAAAAGATTTCTATTTTTGTTTCCACAGAAAACGAAAAGATGTGGATTCCTTCCAGACTAATGTGGTTTGATCAAGCCAGACCGCCTGAAACAGAGTACCAGGTGATCCTACATTCAAGATAGCTTGACAAAGCAGCCTTACAGACTACAGCCAGGATTTCTGCATCTTCTTAGAATCCGCCATGACAATGCCCCTTACCAGCAGGAAGTAGTTTGCAAAGAATGATGCCCAAATTCCCAAATATTGTCTATAAAGGTTTGTTTTCAGTTAAATGGACTTGGTTATATAAAATAAATTAATAAATTTTAAAAATGGAAGGAAAAAAACAAAAAAAGAAATTTGAAGAATTAGAGGGAAAAAAACAAACAAAAAAGGCAAGAAATGAACAAATCTTTAAAGAATGTAAGGAAACTCAAGAAAAAAGAAAAAACAGATGAAGAGATGAAGGAAACAATTCAAACAGTTCTATACCTGAAAATTGAAAGAGCGACAACAACACAAAAAGAAAAGGAAACATAAACTGAGGGAATGCTGGAAAAAAAACTGGTAAAATGATCAGAAAATACAGACGAAAGCACAATGAACAGAAGGCAAGAAATTGGAGAATCACAGTCACTGAAGATAAATTAGAGAAAATAGATTAATCGAAAAAAGAAAATCTTTTTTTCTTTTTATTTATTTTTCTTATTTTACATATTGATCCCAGTTTTCTCTCCATCTCTCCAATCCCATGCCCCCCCAAACAACCGCTCATCCCATTCCCACTCCCACTCCACATATAGGTTGATGCCTTCCAGGAGGGGTCATCTAAATCTGTCAAGATATTTGGAGTAGGGAATAGGCCCTCCTCCTGCCTCTAGATTAAGGGGGTATCCCCCGATGACAAATGTGCTCCCAAAGTCTTTAATGCACCAGGGATACATCCTAGTTCCACCATTAAAGGTCCTTTAGATGTCCAGGCCTTCTAACTGAGAATCATGTTTAGGGCATTTGAGTCTGTCCAATGCTGGTTTCCCAGCTATCAGTCTGAGGGCCCAGTAGCTGCTCCTTGTTCAGGTCAGCTGTCTCTGTGGGTTTCTGTAGCCTGGTCTTGTTCTCCCTCTCTGCATCTGGATAAAAGTTGGGTCAGGGTTTAGTTGTGGGTGTCTGCTTCTCTTTCCATCAGCTACTAGATGAGGGCTCTATGATGGTGAATAAGTTAGTCATAAATTTCTTTATCAGGAAAGGGCATTTATGGTAGCCTTTCTACTGTTGCTGAAATTATTAGTTGGCATCACTCTTGTAGGTCTCTGGATATTTCTATAGAATCGGTTTTCTCTTCAAACCTATAATGGTTACCTATTTTATGCTCTCTCTCTCTGTCTCTGTCTCTCTTTCTCTGTCTCTATCTCTTTCTTTCTTTTTCTCTGCTCTCATCTATTCCTCCCCTGACTCAATGTTCCTAGTCCCACTTGCTTTCCTCACCTCCCCAACATTTTCACCTAGCTCCCTCTGCACTCATTGTCCCCACCTACTCCCAATATGCTCAGGAGATCTTGTCCCTTTCCCCTTCTGTGAGGGACATTATATGAATCTCTTAGAATATTTTTTGTATCCTAGTTTCACTGGTGGTGTGAATTATAGGCTAGAGATCCTTTGCTCTATGTCTAAACTCCATTAATAAGTGAGTACATACCATATTCCTCTTTTTGTGACTGGGTTACCTCATTCAGGAGAGTTTCTTCAAATTCCATTCATTTGAATGCAAATTTCAAGATTTCCTTGTTTTGTTCCAGAGTATTATTCCATTCTGTAAATGTGCCATATCTTTTTTATCCATTCTTCAGTTGAGAGCATCAAAGGTTGTTTCTAGGTTCTTACTATTACAAATAATGCTGCTATGAACATAGTTGAACACATATCTTTGTTGCATGGATGTGGATCATTTGGGTATATGCCTAACAGAGGGATTGTCAGGTGTGGTAGACTGATTCCCATTCTCCTAAGGAATGGCCATACTGATTTTCAATATGGCTGTACAAGTTTGCAATCCCACCAGTAGTGGAGGAGTGTTCAAATTTCTTCACATATTCTCCCAGATAAGTTGTCATTGGTGTTTTTAATTTTAGCCATTCTGGCAGGAGTAAGATGGTATCTCAGAGCTGTTTTGATTTGCATTTCCCTGATAGGTAAGGATGCAGATTACTTATTTATCTTTCTGTCTGTTTTGATTTCCTCTATTTGGAATTTTCTCTTCACTTCTGTACCCCATTTTTTCACAGGGTTATTTGGTTTTTGGTGACTAGTTTCTTAAGTTCTTTGTATATTTTGGAGATCATCCCTCTGTAAGATGTAGGATTGGTGAAGATATTTTCCCAGTCTATGGGCTACTGTTTGTTCTTGAAAACTGTGTCCCTTGCCTTACAGAAGGTTCTATTTATTAATTGTCGATATCAATGTCTGTGCAACTGACTTATTTTCAAGAAGTGGTCTCCTGTACCAATTTGTTCAAGGGTACCTCCTACTTTCATTTCTAACACTTTCAGTGTGGCTGGATTTATGTTGAGGTCATTGATTCATTTGCTTTTGAGTTTTGTGTATGGCAATAGACATCAGTCTATCTGCAGTCTTCCACACAGTAACATCCAATTCTGCCAGCACCATTTGTTGAAAATGCTTTCTTCTTCCCATTGTTTGCTTTTTGCTGTTTTGTCAAAACCCTGGTGTTTGAAGGTGTGTGGATTAATATCAGGATTTTGGGTTTGATTCCATTTGTCTACCTTTCTATTTTTGTGCCAACCCAGGCTGTTTTCAGTATTATAGCTCTGTAATAGAGCTTAAAGTCAAGGATGGTGATGCCTCCTGAAATTCATTTATTGTACAGGGTTGTTTTGGCTATCCTGCATCTTTTGAATTTTCATATAAAGTTTAGTATTATCCTTTCAAGATCAGTGAAGAATTGTGCTGGGGATTGTATTGATCTATAGATTGCTTGTGGCAAGATTGCTATTTCTACTATGTTTATCCTACCTATGCAAAAGCATGGGAGATCTTTCCATTTTCTGGTATCTTCTTTAATTTCCTTCTTTAAAGACACAAAGTTCTTGCTATATAGATCTTTCACTTGTTTGGTAAGCATTACCCTAAGATACTTTATGTTGTTTCTGGCTATTGTAAAGGGTGATATTTCACTGATTTCTTTCTCAGCCCCTTTTGTTGTCTGTATATAGTAGGGCTACTGATTTTTTTGAGTTTATCTTGTTATCTGCTAGTTTGCTGAAGGTGTTTTCCAGACCTAGGAATGCCCTGGTAGAGATTTTTTGGGGTTGTTTATGTAAACTATCATGTCATCTGCAAACAGACACAGTTTGATTTCTTACTTTCCAGTTTGTAACACCTTGATCTTTGTCTTATTGCTTTAGCTATAACTTCAAGTACAATATTGAAGAGATAAGAAGAGAGAAGAAAGCCTTGTCTTGTTCCTGATTTTAGAGGAATCACCTTAAGCTACTCTCCATTCAGTTTGATGTTAGCTGTTGGTTTACTGTATATTGCTTTTATTATGTTTAGGTATGTTCCTGTTATCCCTGATCTCACCAAGACCTTTATCATGAAAGAGTGTTAAATATTGTCAAAGGAATTTTCATCATCTAGTGAGATGATCATTGATGGGAGATGTCATTCTGTATATGTTTCTCATACTGGTTAATAAATAAAGCACTGTTGGACAATAGGAAAGGAAGATAGGAGGGACTAGGAGACAAGGAGGAAAGAGGAAAGAGTAAGGAAGAGTCAAGGTGAAGACACTGGGGAGACCAGATGCCTGCCCCACTCCCCGGTAAGGAGATCATGTGAAAATACATAGATCAACAGAAATGGGTTAATACTTAAGATAAAGCTAGCCGATAAGAAAGAAGTAACCGGGCCAACAGCATTGTATCAAATACAGAGTCTCTGTGTATTATTTGGGGCTGGCACGGCAGTGGGACAAAACCAGCAGGCAGAAAAACCATACTCTTACAGATCATGTGGTTTTTCTTTTTCAGTTTGTTTATATGGTGGATCACATTGATAGATTTTCATATGTTGAACCAGCCCTGCAACCCAGGGATAAAGCCTATTTGTTCATGTTGGATGATTTGTCTGATGGTTTCTTTAATTCTATTTGCCAGTATTCTGAGTATTTTCGCATCAATGTTCATGAAGAATATTGGTCTATAGTTTTCTTTCTGAGTTGTTTCTTTGTGTGGCTTCGGTACCAATGTAATTGTACCCTTATAAAAATGGTTTGTTAATGAATATTCTGCTACTATTGTGTGGAACAATTTGAGGAGAATTGTTATTAGCTCCTCCTTGAATTTCTGGAAATAGTCTGCACTGAAAGCATCTGTCACTGGGCTTTTTTGCTTGGGGGGCTTTTGATGACTGCTTCTATTTCATTAGGGGATATAGGTCTATTTAAGTTGATTATCTATTATTGATAATCCAGAAATTTGTCCATTTCCATTGAATTTTCAAATTTTGTGGAGTACAGGTTTTCAAAGTGTGACCTGAAAATTGTCTGGATTTCCTCAGTGTTGGTTGTTATGTCCCCTTTTTGTTTCTGATTTTGTTAATTTGCATCTTCTCTCTCTGATTTTTGGTTAGTTTGGATAAAGGTTTGTCTGTCTTGTTGATTTTCTCGAAAAACAAACTGTATGTTTCATTGCTTTTCTATGTTGTTTTCTTCTTTTCTACTTTATTGATTTCTGCCTTCATATTACTTATTTCCTGGTGTCACTTCTCTGGGCTGTGTTTGCTTCTTTTTATCCTAAGGCTTTCAGGTGTGCTGTTAATTCTCTAATGTGACTATCTACCACTTGCTTCATATGGGCACTTAGTGCATCATAGCACTACTTTCAAGGTGTCGCATAAGTTCAGGTATGTTGTGTCCTAATTATCATTGAATTTTAGGAAGTACTTAATTTCTTTATTTCTTCTTTGACCCAGTTATGGTGCAATTGTGCATTGTTCAGTTTCCATGAGTTTGTAGGGTTTCTGCGATTTGTGTTGTTGAAATCCAATTTTAAAGCATGGTTGTCTGATAAGATGGAGGAGACGATTCCAATTTTTTTGTATCTGTTGAGGTTTGTTATGTTGACTAGTGTGTGGTGGAATTTAGAGAAGGTTGCAGAGCAAAGTAGAAGGCATATTCTTTTGTGTTTGGATGGAATGTTCTATGGATGTCTCTTAAGTCCAATTAAGACATAATTTCTGTTACTTCTTTTATTTCTTTTAAGTTTTAAGCCTTGTCTAGTGTTGAAGTCTCCCACTATGAGTGTGTGAGGTTTTATGTACGCTTTGAGTTGTAGTATTGTTTCTTTTACAAATGTGGGTGCTTTTGTATTTGGGGCATAGATGTTCAGAACTGACACTTCGTGCTGATGGACTTCTCCTGTGATGAATACAAAATGACCGCCTTCATCTCTCTTGATTAACTGGTTTGAAGTCTAACTTGTTAGACTGCTTGCTTCCATTTGATTGAAAGAACTTTCCCCAACCCTTTACCCTGATGTAATGTCAGTCTTTGAAGATTAGATGTGTTTCTTGTATGTAGCAGATGGATGGATTCTGTCTTCATATCCATTCCCTTAGCCTGTGTCTTTTTATAGGTGAGTTAAGTAAGGACCATTGATTTTTTTTTTTTAAGTTTATATAACCAAGTCCATTTAAATGAAAACAAACATTTATAGACAATATTTGGGAATTTGGGCATTGTTCTTTGCAAACTACTTCCTGCTGGTAAGGGGCATTGTCATGGCGGATTCTAAGAAGATGCAGAAATCCTGGCTGTAGTCTGTAAGGCTGCTTTGTCAAGCTATCTTGAATGTAGGATCACCTGGTACTCTGTTTCAGGCGGTCTGGCTTGATCAAACCACATTAGTCTGGAAGGAATCCACAGCTTTTCATTTTCTGTGGAAACAAAAATAGAAAACCTTTTCCCCAGTAACTTGTCCTTGAACCTAAATTTTGAAGTAAAGCATTTTTTTTATTTTTTTTTAATTTAATTTATTATTTTACATGTCAATCCCAGTTGCCTCTCCCTCCTCCCTCCCAAACTCCCAAACTCCCTCACTACTTTCGCAGTTATATAAGGATCAGGATAAACAAATAGTCCGAATAGATGTTTATTCAGGGAGAAATAACTTACAACCTAGACAGATGAACACCAGGAAATTCAACTCAATGCTCTCCTGTCTGAGTCACGCCAGCAAGAGAGCTTTTCCTGGCTCTCTCTTGGGCCTCCTTCCATAGGTCACTTCCGCCCATGGCTTCACCCCCAATGGGCGTGGTCAGTGCCACAGAAGGACTATCTCACTACAATTCCCCTTTTAGTCTAAAGAAAAGATTTAGGCTTAATACAAAACTATATATAAAATAGTGAATAACAAGTGTGCTCTAAGAAAAGGAAAATCGAGAACAAAATGACCTACATATCTAGTCCTAGGATGAAGGCATAATGGAGTTTACAATAGAGTTGTCCTAAGCTGGAAAACATAAGTCTAGTACCTAATATATCTAACTAGGAAGAGAGAATAATAGTTGTGATAGTTTAATCTTCAACCTCATCAAGACTTGAGAAGGAAAATAACAATACTAGAGTAGACAGGAAGTGCTGATGGACAACTTCCAAAAGGTGCAGCAAGGACAGAAACAGCAAGCCACCTGGATAGTCACCCAAGTTCTCACAGCAACGTTGGTACACCCAGTTTTGGCTAAGGCCAAGAGAACTTGACAGACCACAACAACAGCAGGGAGGTAGAATGGCTGTCTTACCCTTTCTTGGCAAAGTCAAGCAGTCTTCTATATTTGTCTCCTGCAAGCACATAGGACTGCATGTCCAAATCAGTGGTCAAAGTGGGGGCAATTCTTTGCCCAACAGGCCATTAGCTGAGGCAAGAATGAACTCCAGCAGGAGCAACAACAGTGTCCAACATTTTTTCGGGAAAATGCATGGTGCTGTCAGGAGCAACAGTGTCTCATGTCAATGGAGTACTAATATTAAAACATTTAAATGCCAGGTTCTGCATGTCTATGAAGTGATTGAAGATTAAGCATCTATATCTGACTAATCTCATAGGTACAGGAAACATGAGTGAAGATAATTTGTAGTACTCAGGAACTTAGCTAAAAGACTGATTAAAACTTCCCTAAGTAAAGCAGGAACAAATACTTAAACAATATAACTATATACATATACATACATATAAATTCCTAAAATAGAGGTAGAGTAGAAATGTCAAGACCAAAGGTAGAACTATAAAGGGCAGTATGATAAATATCCCAAATTATATCAATATACAAATGTCTTGAATACAAGAAAGGTATATATGCATAGAATATTTTAAAAATAATGTGCATAAAACATCATAAGTGGAAAGATTTCACATAATATAACAAAATATAAACTTAATTTTACATAGCTTACCAAATATAAGAATATATAACAATGTAAGCTGTAAAATACTATCTCATTCTTACTCAAATTCACAAGAAAATAGGCTAATCTACCTATATCCCATCTAAACCATACCTTTCCCAACCATTCCCTATTCCTGTCTAAAAGATAAACCCAAGTGTAAGCATCACCTTCCATACCCAACCCTATATAACTAAAACCAACCCAAAGACGATGACTATTATCCCAAAATTCCAAGCGTAGGGAAAGGGGGCATCATCATCTTAAGGTTACTTCCTGCTGAAATGGGATGATGATTGCTCCAATGGATCCTATAGGAAGAAAAATTTTTAGCAACCAAATTTCTCAACAGAACTGGCTGTGACATATGTAGCTAGTCACTGTGTGGCAGAAAATTCTTGACTGTAGTTCTATTTGAAACTCTGGCCAGTGTGTAATAAAAAGGTGCACCATTACAGCTAGCTAGTCATGAGTTGTCTCGAGCAAAACAGTCTCAAACCGGTTTTAGGGTGATGTTTGTAGTTCAGATGCATCAGGTTGAGTCAAGTGGAAACGATGATGTGGGGCCTCATCTTCTTTCTGGAGAGTTCAAAGACTTGCATATATCAGATTCTGCTTCATTAAGTGATTGTTTCTGAAGAGCTGTCTTCTCTTCTGTAGGCACCTACAAGTTCAGTGTCTTTTGGCTGTTTGATGATAGGTTTTCTCTGTTTTCCTGTAAGAACAAGAACAGAACACTTCCCCTACCTTTGAGAGGCATCCGCACACCTCATGGGACCTAATTTGTTGGATGACTTGTCATTTCTCTTCATTAAGATGTTTCTCTTGTTCAACTCGGATCTTGATTAACTTAGATGGTATCCATAGTTTTTCTTCTCCTGTAGATACAAATGCAAACCCCCTACCCCAGTGTAACACATATCCTGCTTTCCATTCTGAGGTCAGTACATCTTTGAAGTACACTGGCTGATTTAGTTCAGAAGTTTTTTTCTATTATCCAGTGTCTTTCTGCAGGTGTTTTTCCTTTTTGCATCAGCATTAGGAAAGTTTAATGTTAATAAAGCATTATGTAATCTGTGTTTGGTGTCTTGGTTCCTCCTGACTGTTTATGGAGCATTTCTTTTAAAGTACGATTGGATCTCTAAACCACTGCTTGTCCTGTAGGATTGTGTGGTATACCAGTTATGTGCTTTATGTTATAATACTCAAAAAAAACTGTTTCAATTTGCTGGAGACATATGCTGGAGCATTGTCAGTTTTTATTTGTGCAGATATGCCCATAATGGCCATTACCTCTAATAGGTGTGTGATAACAGAATCAGCCTTTTCAGAGCTCAGAGCAGTAGCCCATTGAAACCCTGAAAATGTATCTATAGTGTGATGTACATATTTTAATTTTCCAAATTCTGCAAAATGAAACACATCCATTTGCCACATTTCATTCCTATTTATAACTTAAGGGTTACTGCCTGGTGGTAAAGGAGTTTGGTTATAGAATGAACAAGTAGGACATTTCCTTACTATTTCCTTGGCTTGTTCCCAAGTGATAGAAAAATCCTTTTTTAAACCTTTGCTGTTCACGTGGTGTTTCTTATGAAACTCTGAGGCTTCTAGCACACTTCCTATCAATAAATGATCAATTTCATCATTGCCTTGTGCTAGAGGACCTGGCAGACCCGTATGGGATCTGATGTGTGATATATATATATATATATATATATATATATATATATATATACAAAATTTAGGTTCAAGGACAAGTTACTGGGGAAAAGGTTTTCTATTTTTGTTTCCACAGAAAATGAAAAGCTGTGGATTCCTCCCAGACTAATGTGGTTTGATCATGCCAGGCCGCTTGAAACAGAGTACCAGGTGATCCTACATTCAAAACAGCTTGACAAAGCAGCCTTACAGACTATAGCCAGGATTTCTACATCTCCTTAGAATCCCCCATGACAGTGCCCCTTAGCAGCAGGAAGTAGTTTGGAAAGAATGACACCCAAATTCCCAAATATTGTCTATAAATGTTTGTTTTCATTTAAAGGGACTTTGTTATATAAAATAAAAAAAGAAAAATAAAGAAAAGAGGACTATAGGATGGAGAATTATCAAAACACATAGGCCCAGAAAATTATTTCTTTAATTGTTTATTTATTTTCATATCTTTCATAACAACCACAGTTCCCCTTCCACCCCTCCTTTTGCTTGTCCCCAAACTCCCACGAACTGACTCCCTCATGAACATCTCCAAAGGAATAAGGCTTCCCATGTTAATATAACAAAGCCTGTCATATTAAGTTGAGGTAAGACCAAGCCCTTTCCCTATATCAAGGCTGTACAAGACATGACACCATTTGGAGTGGGCTCCAAAAAGTCAGCTCATATACCAGGTTCTATTGCCAAGGGCTCCTGAAAAATTCCAAGTCACACAACTTTTGCCCAGATGCAGAGGGTCCAGCTCAGACCCATGAAAGTTCCAAAACTATCAGTGGAGAGTTACTGAGTTCCCAAAAGCTTACCCCTTGCTTATTTTATCCCTCCTCCCTGTCTTCACCAGTTACTGGATGAAGGCTTTATTATGACAGTTAGGGTAGTCACAAATCTGATTACAGGGGAGAGTCAATTTGTGCATCCTCTCCACTATTGATAGGAATCTTAGCTATGGTCATCCTTGTGGTCTCTGGGGAATTTCCCTAGCAACAGGATTCTTCCTAACCCCATAATGTCTCCATCTATCAAGGTATTTCTTTCATTGCTCTCCCAATACATCCTTCCTCCAACTCAACCATTCCATTCCCTCGTGTTCTCAAGATTTCATTTATTCCCCCTTCTTGGGATGATCCATACACTCCTCTTTGGGTTATCCTTTTTACGTAGCTTCTCTGGAGCTGTGGATTGCATTCTAGTTATCCTTTGCTTTACAACTAGTATCGACTTATGAGTAAATACATAACATGTTTGTCTTTCTGACTCTGGGTTATCTCACTTGGGATTTTTCCTAGTTTCATCTATTTGCCACAAATTCCATGATGTATTTATACAGTTGAGTAACACTCACGTAAATTTACTATGTTATTTTTTATCAATTATTTAGTTGAGAGGCATCTAGATTGTTTCTGGTTATAACAAATAATGCTACTATGAACACTAAGGGTAGCTTATGTTGGAAAGAATGTGGAGTAAGTGTAACATTTCTTCATTGCTGATAGGAGTGCAAACTTGCAAACTTGTGCAGCTCCTTTGGCAATCAACATGACTTCTCAGAAAATTGGGAATCAATCTATTTCAAGACCCAGTGATACCAGCTTTGGGCTCATACTCAATGGATGCTCATTCCTATCACAAGGACACTTGTTCAACTATGTTCATAGTAGCATTATTCATAATAGCCAGAAAAAACTTTCAACAAGATCACAGGAGAAAATTATATTTAGCTAAAGAAGGAGATGCCTTTAAACATACAAGAAGTTTACAGGTCACCAAATATAGTGTATGAGAAAAGAAAGTCCCCTTGCCATATAATAATCAAAACACTAAACACAGAACAAAGAAAGAATATTAAAAGTTACAACAGAAAACGATTGAGAAATATAAAAAGGCAAACCTATTACAATTACACTTGATTTCTCAGAGGAGACTTTAATAGCTAGAAGGGCCTGGAGAAATGTGCTACAGACTCTAAGAAACCACAGATACCAGGGAAGCCTACTATACTTAGTAGAAAATTCAGTCACCATAGATGGAGAAAATAAGATGTTCCCCAATAAATTCAAATTTAAACAATTATCTATCTGCAAATCCTGCCCCATAAAATGTTCTAGAAGGAAAAATGCAAAGTAAGGAGGGTAACTACCTATAAAACACAAGAAATAAATACTCATACATGAGCAAACCAAAGGAAGTGAAACACACACACACACACACACACACAAACACACACACACACCAACAACAACAACAACAAAAACAACAGGAATTTACAAGCATTGGACATTGATGTCTCTCAACATAAATGACCTCAATTCTCCAATAAAAACATACAGATTAACAAAAATTGGACCCATCTTTTGACTACATACAACAAACATACTTCAACATCAAGGATAGATACCTTAGAAAAAAAGAGTTGGAAAAAAATATTCCAAGCAAATGGACCTAAGAAGGAAGCTGGTATAACCATTTTAATGTCAGGCAAAATATACTTCAAACATAAATTAATAAATAGAGGTGGGGATGGACATTATATATTCATCAAGGTAAACTCTGTTAAGATGGCACTTTAAATTTTAGCATATATTCTGAAATACAAGGACATTCATTTTGTAAAAGAAACAGTACTACAGCTTAAGTTGTATATTGAGACATAAACACTGGTAGGAGTAGATTTCAATACCCTACTTTTCACCAATGGACATGTCATCCAGACAAAAATTAAACAGAAAAATGGTGGAACTAACTGATACTATCAACCAAATGAGCCTAACAGATATTTACAGAATATGCCACCCAAATACAAAAGAATATACCTTCTTCTTAACACCTCCTGCAACTTTCTTCAAAAATGACTACATACTCAGACACAAAGAAATTCTTAATAGTTATAAGATATCTGAAATAACACCTTGCGTACTATTAGATCACCATGCACTGAAGCTGGATATCAACAGCAGAAACAACAGAATGCTTAAAATATCACAGAAACTGATAAACTGTCTATTGAATGAAAAATGGGTGGCTACAGAAAGAAAGAAAGAAATCAAGGACTTTCTGGAATTCAATGAAAATAAATACACAACATCCCCAAACTTATGGGGCACAATGAAGGTAACAACAAGAGGAAAATGCATAGCACCAAGTGCCTACATTAAAAATAAAAAACTGGAGAAATCTCATTCTATCAACTAAATAGCATACTTGAAATATCTAAAACAAGAAGAAATAGTAGTACCAAAGGAGTAGAAGTCAAAATGAAAGTTGTGATTAATAAAATAAAAGCAAAATGAGCAATAGAATCAATGAAACAAAGAATTATTTCATTGACAAAATCAGCAACATAGCAAAACCCTTACCCAAACTGACTAAAAGGGTGAAAGAATATTTAAACTAACAAAATCAGATAAGAAAAAATGGACATAATAGCAGACATTGAGAATCATATGGACATGCTTCAAGATCCTGTACTCTACCAAACTGTAAGATCTAAATGAATGATTTTCTCAATGGATATTTCCATCAAGATTAGGCAAACATTTTAAATAGACCTATAAACCCTAGTGAAACAGAAGCAGTTATTAAAAGTTTCCCAAACATAAAAATTCCAGAACCAGATGCTTAGTACAGGCTTCTACCACACTTTTAAAGAAGAGTTAACCCAATACCCTCCAGTACTTATTCCACAAAATTGGAACAGAAGAAACATTGCCAAATTCATTTTATGAGGACACAGATGTGATAACCAAACCATATAGACTCAACAAGTAAATCATAAGACAACTCCCCCCCCCAAAAAAAAACCAAAAACTCTCCAACTGAATCTAAGAAAATATAAAAGTCATTTATCATGATCAAGTAGATTTCATACCAGAGATATAGGGAATATTCAAGATACATATATCAGTCAAAATTATCGACTATGTTAATGAACTGAAAGAAAAAAACAACATCATCACCTCATTGGATGATGAAAATGCCTTTGATAAAATTTAGCACCCATTTACATTAAAAATCCTGGAGAGATAAGGGATACAATGGACATACTAAAATAAAAAGCAATTTGGTACAAGTCTACAATCCACACCAAATTAAAAGAAAGGCAACTCATAAAAATTTCACTAAAATGACCAACAAGGCAAGGTTTCCCATGTATATTCAATATAGTACTTGAAGTTTTACTAGAGCAATAAGTCAACTAAAGGAGTTCAAGGGATACTAAGTGGAAAGGAAGAAGTCAAAGTATCATAATTTCCAAATATGCATATATATGAACTTAAAAATTGCACTAGAGAACTCCTATAGTTGATAAACACTTTCATTGAAGTGAATGGATAAAAGATTAACTCAAGAGAATTGGTAGCCCTCCTATATACAAATGACAAACAAGCTGAGAAATACATCAAAGAAACAACACTCTTATAAAACCCTTCCTATGAGGAGTATCATGTTCTATTTGAATATAATGAAGACAAAATTATGTATCTCTCAGAAAAGTTTAGCCCCTAGCAACTGAATCTTCTTCAGGGATTCCCTTTCATAGTTTGAGCTCAGACATTTTTGAGAGAGAATCACCAATAGTGTGAGGTACTCTTTCCAACTTAATTTCCCATGGACAGAGTTCTGTAGACATTCTAATTTTAATTTTAGTGAGAATCTTAAAAGACTAGAATCAGTAATTAAACTCTAAATATAGTGGACAGCTCTAAATGTAATAAAGGCCAATATATTTTTTCCTAAACAATGCAGAAAGATAGTTTAGATTTAGAAATTAGTGAACTAAAGTTGAATTTTCCCCCCACTGAGTAAGAACAATGGTACATTGGGAAGCAACTAGTGGTCACATCTAAAGTGACACAACTTTCTCAGTAGTCATCAACTGCTTATAGAACCTCAGGCCTTCATGATGGGAGATGTTATTCTGTATATGTTTCTCATACTGGTTAATGAATAAAGCACTGTTGGCCAATAGGAAAGGAAGATAGGAGGGACTAGGAGACAAGGAGGAAAGAGGAAGTAGTAATGAAGAGTCAGCATGGAGATGGAAAGACCTGGGAGACCAGACACCTGCCGCACTCCCCGGTAAGGAGACCACGTGGAAATACATAGAAATGGTTTAATAATTAAGAGAGCTAGCCGATAAGAAGCAAGTAACTGGCCAACAGAATTGTATCTAATACAGAGTCTCTGTGTGTTAATTGGGGTTGGCGTGGTGGCTGGACAAGACCAGGTGGCGAGCAGGAAAAACTCTACTCCTTTACACCTTCAGCTTAGCCTGGGGCCTCCTGGGCCACTTTTCTTTGCCTGATGCATTTTTAATAGCTTTGTCTTTGTAGGTCTTCTGCAGGTAAAGTCCTGATGCTTTGTTTTGACATCTACATTAGCAATGCCATGCCTCCTGGACATTTCACAGGACTACCCTTCATCTTTTCTCCCTGATATTCTTTCTACCATTCTTTCCCAGATGATTTCTGAAACTCAGGAAGGAGAAAAAAAAATCATTAATATTGTTTCTTTCCCAGAAGCCTACACAGCAACTTCTAGCCCCACAAACTCTATCCAGGAGGGAAATATTTTTTCTGGTCATTTGAAGAATGACTTCTATATTTCTTCCAAACAAAGTAAGCCAGTGTCTTCAGCATTAAGATTTTACCAACAAGCTATGGTAGGCAACCAAGAGCATGTGCAAAAGCCTGATTATTCTACTACTTTTTTATTGGATTGTGAGATTATAACTTCCCAAGTAGTTCCTTCATTTTGTTTACCCTTTCCATCCCCATCACTTCCTTCACCCTTGAGCCCATTATACATATTGTTCCCCCTCTACCTATATTTCATTTATATTTAATTATATTATCTCCCTAAAAGTACTCTCTTTCTAACTGCCCAGTTCTAAATTCCTGGTTTCTACATGTACTCTAAGTTAAACATGTAAATTGAAAAATTCCAGGCTCTATATATGAAATAGTATATGCAACATTTTCCTTTTGGACTGAGTTTATTTTTTCCAGCTCTACACATTTATTGAAATTTCCATAGCTTGATTTTTATTTAGAATTGAGTAAGACTTAATTGTGCATATGTATCTCATTTTCCATCCATCAGTTGATAGACAACTAGTTTGATTACATTAATAATGGATATACAATTATCCTTTCTTTAGAAAGATATAAAGTTTAATGGGCATATGACCTGGAGTGGTATACCTGGATCTCATTATAGACTGACTGTTTTTCAGATTCTTTTGAGAAATGTCCAGACTGATTTCCAAAGTCCCTGGACTACATTACCAACAACAGTGTGTAAAAGTAGCCATTTCCCCACAACTGCATAGGAATTTACTGTGATATACAGTAGTGATTATAGAAAATTGACTGGGGTGAAATGGTTTTAAACTGCATTCATCTACTAACTAAAGACTTTGAACACCTTTCAAGTGTTTACTGGCCATAATTCCCTTCTTCTGTCCTTTCCTTCCTTCATTCCTTTCTTCCTTCCTCCATCCCTTCTTTCTTTCTTCCTGTCTTTCAAAGTTTCTGTTTGGTGCCACATTCCATTATTTAATTGAGTTAATTTTCTTGGTGCTTAAAACAACTGTTTTTTTTTTGTTTTTGTTTTTGTTTTTATTCTTTGTATATTGTAGATAGTAATCCTCTGTCAGATATATACTGACAAACAACTGCAATTTCTCTGCATTAAAAATTTACTTGCTGTGTGGAAACTTGTAATTTTCATGGGATATCGAATAACATTTGTCCATTGTTGTTTTTCTGGTGTTTGTTTGATTGGTTTTTTTGCCCCCTTTCTTCAGGAGTCTTATTAAGAAAGTTCTTGCTATGGTAGTAAGTTGAAGTTTCCCTCTATCAGTTTCAGTATGTAGGTCCTATACTGATATCCATGATACATTTGAAATAGTCTTTGTCAAGTGCCATCAGGATCAGATTCCCTAGGAACAAAGTTAAAGAAGGCTTTTAGCCATCATCAGGATGCTGGGAGTCAAGACTTAGCCATCTGAAAACACAGCCAGTGAAACCACAGTCATTGCTTTATTTGACTTTTAAGCTCCCTTGAGAAGGTTATTTAGTTCATAGAGTTTTGTTTTTTTGAGGAGAAGTTTAAAGAAAATCCTCAACACTAAATTTTTACTGCCAATTACATGTTAAATAATCTTTCAGGATATTCTTAAAAAAGGAGGAAAATTGAAATAATGGAGTTAATTTTTCAATCATAATAAAAAGACAATTATCTTCAATGCAATTAATTGATCATTGGCAAAAATACAATTGTAACAATCATAAGAGAAATCGAGTGTCCAAAACTCTCTTAGCATAAGTGTAAATCATTATGGAAATTATTGCTTTGGTTAAAATGAAGTATTAATAAGAATATTTCAAGTAAGCAGAATACACCATGAATATGATAGCAGCATAATAAATAGTTAAATAGATATGTTTATGATTCCATCAATTTAGAATAGAAAAAAATAATTCAGTTAATTATATTGAATGCAAACTTCCAAGCAATAGAAACTACAGATATGAGTAAAGTACACTATTTTCTTGATATTCCAGCAGATATCAGATTCTAAACAATAAGTACGATGAGCACAAAGACAAAGAAAACAACACATATATTTAATGACATTAAAATAGGTTTCCTTTTGTTTTTTTCCATTAAATGCCATTAAAAAAGTATGCTTTCTTAGGCACAATATTTAAAAAATGGAAATAAAGAAATAAAGGCAAAGCCTTTCAAACAAAATTATCATAGCAAAAACTGTGATTTGTTTGCAAAAGAGCTACCTTTCAAATTACTCTGCTATTTACTTCCTAGTTCTCAGAATCAAAAACAATCCTTAAGTATTACAATAAATTTTTTTTCTCAAAGTCAGATTTTTAAACTGTCAAATTTTGGTACAGTAAAGAAAGTAAAATGGAGGTTCCAGCTACACTGAAGATTCTTGTTTAAGTTTAGAAAGTGCCAGGAGCTCAGAATAAGCAAACTATGGTAACACATTCTTCATTCTCTGCCCCCCCCCATCATTCATTAACATCTCACATATCCCATCAAATAAGAAAATTTAAATTCAAAAATAGCTGTTGCTTAGTTTTGATTTTAAATGAACTTTTAATGAACATTTATCCTGTGATATATTTCACTCAATTTTGAGATTATATAGAGATATTCTATGTTAGAAATGTGACACCCTGTGGGAATTTATTTTAGGCATGAGCTCTCATTATATCTAATATATAATCTCTTTCTATATGTTTTTTGTTTGTGAAATTCATGAGAGTTAATTTAATTTAATTGGTTATCATCAAGTCTCCATGTCATTATCTGAATCTGATAAAAGGTATTGAAAAAAAATGTAGAAAATAGGAAAGATTTACTAGAAACTAATACATATAAATGGGTAGCCTTGTAAGAATAAATTGATAAGTCAGTTAGTCAGTATTACTTACCATTTCCATAAAATGTTGAAATATTTAGGGAGAAGAAAATGAATTCTTTTATAATACAAAATTATAATATAAAAATATATTGAAATCCTGCACAACTTAAGACTTTTTGATGAACTCTTAGTTTCAGATTTTAAGTTAACAAGCAGTAACTTTAACAAAGTGGCTGAATAGGCATGCCTGGCATTCGTATCTCCATAATGGAAGACCAATAGTTATCAATGAAAACCTTCAAAAACACATATGTATATTGACTACTGTAAAAGCTACCATATACATATGTGTGTGTTGGGGGAGAGGCGAGACAGACATTGACAGAGAAAGTCAAAATGGATTTACCTTAACTAGAGATATTGTGTGTTGTGTGTGTGTGTTGTGTGTGTGTGTGTGTGTTTGTGTGTGTTAAACACCAGAAGCTAATAAATAAACACAATGCCAGGGATGAGTTAATTCTTTTGGAGTTGTTGGTGCATTGAGGTCCCATAGACTCAATACTTGCAAACATTACAAGCTCCAACCATTGTTCCTGGTTAACACCCAAATAAGATCCTGTTCCTGAAGACATCACCTCCTTTAGTCATAAAGCTAACCAATCAACAACTAGGGCACACCCACAGGAAAAAGAAAAAGGATTTTAAATGTTACAAAACAAGTGTAGGGAAATAAATGACCTGCCCAACGGACAAAAGAAAATGTAGTGATATAAAGAAATGAAAAAATAAGGCAACCTGATACCTCCAAAGAAATCTAGAACTTCTATAGCAATCTACTCCCCAGAAGAAAACTGTATTCCTTGAAAAAGAATTCAAATAATATTTTTAAGTGTTTAAGTTGTGTGTCTCCACCACCCAGTGGTGGTGTAAAATAAAATAACTCCAAACTAATGGGAGGTGAGATGTGGCCTTGTGGAGGAGGTATGGTCTTATTGAAGGAAATGTTTCACTGTGGAGGCAGGCCTTGAAATCTCATATATGTTCAAGATACTGAAGGTGTCTCAGACTACTTCCTGTTGCCTTCAAGATATAGGACTTTCAGCTCTTTCTCCAGTACCATGTCTGCCTACTTCCTGCCATGTCCTGCTAAGATCATAATGGACTGAACCTCTGAATTTTAAGTGAACTACCCCAACTAACTATTTTCCTTTATAAGAGTTTCAATGGTCATGGTGTCTCTTCAAGCAATAGAAACCCTAACTAAGCCATTATATGAATGGAAAATTTGACAAGGAGTTAGAGAAACTTGAAGAACCAAACAGAAACTGTAGCTAAAGGATTCTATGAATGACTGGTTTTCTGATTTCTTCCATTGCAGTTCAGTAGTGTGTTGTTTAGCTTTCAGGAATTTGCATACTTTCTGTTCTTTCTTTTGTTGTTGATATCCACTTTTAAACCATGGTGGTCAGATAGAATTAAGAGTGTGATTACAATTTTCCTGTATTTTATGAAACTTGCATTGTGTCTTAATATGTGTTCTAATTTGGAAAATTTTCTATGGGCAAATGAGAAGAGCATGTATTAATCAGCATTAAGGTAGAATATTCTATTAGTACCTGGGTTTTAGAATGGACCCACCTGCTTGCCTCTTCAATTTCCTTGGAATACATTTTCCTATCCTTTTTCCTGAAGGTAGCATATATTATTAGTCATCAGATATATTTCTTGGTGTATCCAATTAAGAAAGATCCTATTTTCTGATAAGCAGTTAGTCTGTGTCACTTTATTGGGAAATTGGAGAAATAACATTAATCGTTTTATTTTACAGAGCTTATTAATTCTTGCTCATTTGTGTTATTTATTTATTTAGGCTAAATATTCCCAACTACCTGAGACTCATTAATTAAGGTAGAATGGTTGACTAGTGAGACACAAGTGACCAACCTAACTCTCCTTCCCCAGCCCTTAGATTGTAAGTACGCAATCGCAATCATGCTGGGTGTTTAATGCAAATTCTGGGAATCCAACTCAGAACCTCATGCTTGCCTCGCAAACACTCTACAAATAGATGTTTTCCTCATTCTGTAATTTTTTAAAAAAATTGATTTTGGTTACAAAACCTGAGTGTTTTCCCTTTTACCGATTTAAAACTATATTAAAATGTTCCACTGTGTTAATATTTAATATGTAAATATTAAAGAATAAAATATTACATTAATATTTTAAAACTAAATTTTGAATCACAAATTTCAAAATTCAAAACTAACAGTATTTTTCTGTTGGTGACCACTATTCAATTCTCCAAATATAACTGTGCTTGCTATACCTGCAAACTTCCACCTGTTCTGGATTCTTTTGTGTGTCTTTATCAATTTCTGTTCGAAGCTAATGAATCATTTTACAGTAATATGTGCTTCTATCACTGCATATTAATCTTCTCTAAACTTGAGGGTATATTAAGACAGGGTATATTAAGACATAAAAATACAATTCAATAAATACAGGAAAATGTCTATGAATTTTTATTTGAAATAAATATCCAGATGCTGTTCAAACCGTTGCCTAAGGAAATATGCTTTGGCAGTTATTGCTATATAATTTCTTAAAAATCTATTATACTAAATGTCTTTATTGCTTCTTAAGCTTTAGGATATAATTAAAAGTATTAATCTCAAATAATGGGAAGGCAATCCAAAGGATATTCCATCTAACATTCATTATTTGTTCTACTTTTAATATGAAGAACAACTTACTATTCCCCTTATGCTTTGTATTGCTACACTCTGCAGAAGGAGTTGTATCAACCTTTGCTAGGACTTCACCTAACTTTATGACTACAGTGACAATCTTGAGAACACAGTATGTTTTGGATTGATAAAAATGGATCTTGTGTATCACCTAAGATGATTATTTGAATAGATATGTAATTAGATATTGTGATGCCCTGACTTAAGTATGAACTTATGCCCCAGTTGATGCAGGGATCACCTTAACTGAAGATTCATCTAGCTAGATCATCCTTTCCAGGGATTACTGACATGTTTTGAGTGTCTGTTAACATCTGTTTCATTCAGTCCAAGGAGACACAGCTGTCAGGCCGTGTTAGCTCTCAAGTAGCTCATGTTCACTCAACACAGTTACTCAGTTTTATGTTCCTGCCAAATTTAATTTTTTAATTATCAAAGCTGTTAACCAAACTATTCCCTCTAAAGGAACAGAAACAAAATAATACTATCTCCTAAATTAGTAAGCTTCAAATTCCCAAAATAATAATAATAATAAAAAAAACTGTCTTGACTCTAAGCTAGACAAGTCTATAGCAACTCCATACACTGTATTAGAAAAAGAAAAAAAATTCATGGGAAGAGGATTTATAATTAAACTGGAGCATGAGATCATAATCTGTGTACAGTTCTGTTACAGATCCTGGAGGAAGCAGGACCGATGTGTCACTAAAACATCACTTTGTTCCCTAAAGATAAATCTGCAAGCTATGAACTTGAATGCACACTACTCACCAGATATTAAATGCAGAGTTTTAAATGCTAACAAACTATAATTTCTTATAATTTGGTTCACATGTCTATAACACCTTTTGCTTTCTGTCCAGCATTAATTCATTCACAGTCTTGTACATAATTACAGTAAAATTATTAGTGTTTATTAAAATGAGTGAGCAAAATTATTATTCACTATTCCAGTAATATTTAATTTCCTTTGTTCATTGCACATTGGGCATCAGAACATCTCAGCAAATGACCAAACTGGCCTTGAAAGCACACAAATCTCTTATCACTATAGGATAAATAAGGTCATTAATAATTAGTATAAGAAAATAGTAGCTTGCCAGTGGTGTTGCATGCTTTTAATCCCAGCACTTGAAAGGCAGAGGCAGGCAGATCTCTGTGCATTTGAGTCCAGCCTGGTCTACAAGTGCTAGTTCCAGGACAGGCTCAAAAGCTATACAGAGAAACCCTTTCTAGAAAATAAATAAATAAATAAATAAATAAATAAATAAATAAATAAAATAGAAACATCTTCACTTTCTGAGAGTAGCAGATGATCTAATGATTTTCAAATAGATCCATATTAATAAGCTAATTAAACTGGCAGACCGTCCTGCCACTTTCTTTGTAAGTTTGCTTCAGTTGTCAACATTACCTGTTTTTGATTCCTCTTAATATGAAGTCAGAAATGTAAAAGTTAAACTATATTACTTCAAAATTTTTTTGTCACTTCCTATTCTACACCACTACTTTAATGAAAAGGCTCCTCCCAATGTCTTAGCCCTGTTGTACAATGGTACTTTGCCTCAGGCCATGCGACATATATGCCTGTTTTGCTCAGTTCTCTGTTGTACAATAAAACATCAGCAAAAACGATTTCATGGGTATATACATTCAACAGGAAAATGAGAGTACTAGCACCTACTAGACCACCCTTGTTGACTGCAAACAGGAATTAATGAATACATGTTTCTTCTCTTTGTTCTCCATGATAGTTATCCATGATAAAATAACAAATTCAAGCACTTGCACTCCAAATTTCAAATTTGATTTCTTCTGCACTTGCTTCTTATGGTGCATTCTCAAATAAACATCCATTATGTTCATGTTTTTCTTGGGATGTTGCTTACTGAATAACTGTTGTCACAGAGCTATTATCGAGATTTTAGAAAAGAAATTCTAAGATAGGATTTCTGTTCCACCTTAGTTAAAAATTAAAAGTGACAGTAATGCCCAAATATGGCCAACTACTCATATGGAATGGTTGTATTATGTCACTGTTACAGTTGGTAAAAACACTTTTCTGTGCTTCACTAGAAGGAAGCTCAAGTGCAAGTAGGTTATTGAGTTACTCAGTAGTTATGACACACAAGAGGAATGGAAGCAAGTGCAATTGTCCACATTATGGAATTGGCTAGATTTTTAAACAATGTGTAAAACTTTTATGACATACAAATGTTTTAAATTATCCAAATCTTAAGCTGACAATAAAAGGAAGTGAGATTCCCTGAAACTACATGGATCTGATATTCTGGAGAAAGAATATCCTGAAAAGGAAACCAGAACTTTCACTTGGGGTTCTAAAACTACAAATGAAACTAAAAATATGTACTGAAGTTGTTCAGTGTCAGCATCGGAACAGGTTTTTCAAACTGGGAAAGTATTGTTTACATGAGCTTTAGACTTAGTATTATAGATACAAACTACTGAATTCTTTCAATAATCTCCATTAGCTTGTAGGAAGACCTTAATTGTCAAAGAATGTAAATGACAACACCTTGCTTTCAGTCACATGGCATCCTGAATAATCTACATAGTTTGTACACAGACTTCAGATCTCATAACCATTACTTGGTGTTACTCTGGACCACTGCGTTTCAGATTATTTATAGTGGATCATTAATGCTTGGAATTGGAAACCCTCAAAGGATCTATAACCAAACTACAGTTCAGTTTTGTTAATATTTCAAATCTTAGAAACAAAAATTACAGATAATGAGAGCAAAATGCCAGAAATAACTTAAAATTATACCGAGCAATAAGAAAGATATCTCATGTAGATAATGAAGTGAAAACAGAATTGCAAGACTCAGGACCAGGTTTTTTGAAGAACATGGTAACATCTATACAACAATAATCCATTCTGTATGCTACATAAGCATTTGTGAAATTCTTAGAAGTGACTATTTTCTGTGGATTCAGCTTGGCTATTTAGCAGGTTAGTATATTGTGACACAAAGAGATTAAAAGACAGAAAGGTGGAGGGCAGAGGTGACTGAATAGAATTCAGATGAGTCTGTTCCACTCAATCCAGATAGTCTTGGGCCTAAGCACAGAACAAATCAAAATCTCTATTTTTCAATGCTTAGGAGGTCATTGAGATATCTGAATTTAATTTGATATCATTAATGTATTCAAAGCATGTACTTGATGTATGTGAGGGTAAGGTGATGAGGAAGTAGATGGAGGTATCAAGGCAGACATGATATAGGCTAATGGATAAGCACTGATAAATACAATGGAGAGACATCAAGCTGCCAAAATGTTGCAAGATTGCACAAAAGGACCCACAATGGATAGGGTTTGGAATATTTTTCCTTTCAGTAAATAATGGCAAACAAGCAAACAACAACAACAAAAACCCCACATTCACAATCATAGGGTTCTTTCTTGAACACCTGGTATAAAGACACGGTGAGACAATAAAAATGGTGGTAGTGCTTATGAATCAGGACTTTGATTCCACGCACATTAAAATTTGAATAACAGTGCTAAACAGGTAAGTATAGATATATACAAAAAATAATATGTTTAGTGATATCAATTTCATGGCAATAAATATAAAGATGTGGTAGACATAGCAAGGAACCTGCATAAAATCACCCAAAGTCACAAGGATGAGTACTGGGATATTCCAATAATTAAATGTCAAAAGGAAGGGAAAGAAAAGAAAGAATAGATTAAGTGGGGAATACATGTCTTAGATTAGATTTGTAATGCTGGCTCCCAATACTACATAAATAGTAAGATGGGTACTATTAAAGTTGAAGTATCATGAATGTTGAACAAAGACTGCCTCCCAGCTATAAATGAAATACACAGAGCCCAATAAGTGATAAACTATAAAGGGATTGACAGAGATATCTACAATTTATACATTTAACTAAATTCACTCACATGCCTTAAAGAGAGTTCAAATCTCAATATAATATATAATAGCAGAAGACCCTAGACAATAGACATCAAAGCCCCAGTGGTTCCATTCAAAACAATTGAATGCATTTGCTTCACTCTATGAAATGAAGGTAAGTTTGTTTTTGAATCCAGGAAGCATCTTTATTTCTCTGAACCAAGTCAGGGTAAGTTAATCCTGGCAGTATATCTTTCTTGCAAACAATTCTATATAAAAATTGCACCGTGCCTTCTCTCAGCAGACAGCTGCAATTGTTGTCAGAGGAAATCAAGACAAACAAAATGTGTTTGCTGTGCATTAAGGCTGCATGAAAAAAATTCCCACAATAGCTGTTTGCTAAAGGCGATGTTTTATAGTCTTAATTATAAAACCTCTAGAAAATCACAGGGCATACACAAATTCATTTACCTCATTTACTTCTTACCCTTAGGTGTAATATTATAAACAAGTGTATTTGAAATCTGAAACAGAGATTTATTTCATACCACTGTTTATTCATTTCTAGTAAAATGGACTTTCTTCAAGCTGCATGTCATCACAGATAATAATTGGCAAGCCAGAGTTTTAATTTCATTATATGGTACATATTTTATAACACCAAATGTTTATCACTCCAAATGTTGCTGAAGAACTTAGTAATAATTAGAAAATGTGAACTTCTGATTACTGGGAGGATATTTTGGTAAAGTAAGTAATTAAATAATTATGGCCTCTATAAAATTAATGTAAATGAACAAAACAAATATGCAGAAAAGCCATCAAAATGTCTTGCTTTGTCCTGAATAAAAGTCTACTCATCTCTGTGAAGTATATGCATTGGTTTTGAATGGAACAATACAAACTGAATAAATAATCTCATGAATTCGAACCAGGAAATCAGACAGATGATCTTTCCCAACTGCTACTTCCATATCTTAGTGTTCATATCTAAAACAATCTTTGCATTTTTAATTCCTTACTGTCAAGGATTCAACTCATGACATAACAAAATTATACATGAGTGAAAGGTTTATTTATGAAATTAGGATTAAAAGGCTCACAGAGGATGAATACATCCTACATACCCCACTGATAAAGATGACAGGTTTTTTTTTTTTTTGAATCCTGTATCCATTCTACCATGTATCTTTAAGAAAATCACCATCTTTGCATGTGGAATTGACTTTCAAAATCCTGCTTCAAATGATATGACAGACATGAAGATCCCCATGGAAGGCCTCACCCTCCCTTGGGACCAGAAAGGGAATAGGATGGGTGGAGGGGAACAGGGGGTAGGGAGGGAGGGGGAACTGGTATTGACATGTAAAAAAGAACTTGTTTTAATTTAAATTAAAAAATAAAAGAAAAAGAAGAAAAAGAAGATTAAAAAAAAATCACCATCAATAGGAAAAAAACCTTCGCAGAAATAAGCTGTGACAAATAATAATAATTACCTCTCAGAGATTTGTTCATTATTGAGCTTCCCAAATTCCATTCCATTCAATGACTCATCAGGGAGAGACAAATGAACTAATGAAACTAGATTTCTTCTATTAATTAAAATTATAAAAAGGAAAATTAAAACTGAAAGTCAAACAGTGATTAAAAAGCATTGAGAATTAATGTTATCAAAACTTGTAAATCCCTTAGAACTGGACTTCCCAGTCCCTACCATTGAACCTATCCTGACATCTATTGAGATGGAGCCCACATAGAGCACCTGACTTTATCCTGTCTACCGATGAAGTTGCACACAGGAAAATTGTTAGCTATTTCAGATTATTTTGTGAATGTAATGAATACCAAAAGAAGAAACCATAACTAGAATAGATAAGCATCAATATTTTACCTAATATAATTGCTGCCTCAGAATCCATTTTTTTTTGGGGGGGGCCTGAGAAGTTATATAAAAGCCACTCACAGATGTGCTGATTAAAACATCTTCTCTATGGCCAACTGGCACATAGTCTACATTTTTTAGTACCTTTTAAACCCATAAACATGCCTATGATAGGTACTTACAATGAGATATGGTAATTAATAATATTTTGTAAATGTGTTTCTAACAACTCATGAAATTTGTATTTGCAGAATTGGATGAGTGAAAAATGTCCCAGGTAGGATGTCAAAAGACAGGCAAGATCCAATGGGTAAGATTCATATTGCAATACCATCAGACATCAGAACACCATGATTGCTGCCATCTTTCCTGCCTGATGCTCTCAAAAAACTTTGTGATAATTTTTTTGACTGTCACATTAATATATAATGTATAACGATGTGAATCTCCATGTAGTAAGCTCAAAAGGTTTTGTGCATGTTACATAACAGCTAAAAATACTTAAGTGAGATGCGAAGCATTCTGTAGTGAGTCACCTCAGTAGAGTGTTACATCTTCCCATTGAATTAGAATCATTCTTTAGACAGCATAACCTTTGTATTAACACAATATTGGGTACACAAAAAACAACCCCCCCCAAAAAAAAACAAAAAACAACAACAAAAAACAATTCTATAATGAAACCCCACATAAATACTAAATGTGTAGCTTAAGCTTTCCTCCAAAATGCACAGCCAAGTTCCTCACTGGACTCTAACTCTAAATTGATACCATTCCTGGGTAACACTCAATAAGATTTGAAGAACAAATGAATCTATGTTTTTAGACTATCTTCATAACCAAGGCAGTCCTATTTAGATGCTAAAGTATGTTTAGCATTCCAACTTCTACCACTTCCAGAGAGTATAGTTACTGGAAGTAATATAAACATTTACTAAAATGTGTTTTGTGGCAGAATCTTTTGTCATTATTATTAATGGAAGGGCAAAGCTAATTCAGTTCATTAGTTATAAGAAGATTATAAATAAAAGCAATCATGTCTCATTTTAAAAGTCAAAGAGGTAAGCATCACCAGCTAAAGAAATAAAGTAATGCTTTACATGACAGCTCATTTAGGTACCATATTTGACCAGAACCAAAGACAGATGGGCTTTTGAGAATGGCTGAATTATCATATACTTAATTAGGTGGGGTTTCTAATTGCAGCTGCTGTTCCAGATGTGTAGCTAGAGCAAATCAATAGAGTAGAAAAGGACATAGAACAGTTAATGCCTTCCACTTGAAGAAAGTTCTTATATCAAATTTTGTAGCCTCTTTAGCATCATGGAATGATAGCCTAAAGTAAAAACACATACAATTTCTGGTCAATAGGATATATATATATATATATATATATACATATGTCAATTCCAATTACTGCAACCTTCTGTCCTATTCTCCCTTGTTCCCCCCCACTGACTCCCATCCCATCCCCTTTCTGCTCTCCAGGCAGGGTGAGGCCTTCCATGGGGAGTCTTTAAAATCTGTTATATGACTTGGAGCAGGACCCAGTGCCTCCCCTATGTGTCTAGGCTGAGGGAGTGTCCCTCTATGTGGAATGGGCTCCCAATGTCCATTCATATACTAGGGATAAATGCTGATCCACTCCAGAGGCCCCATAGACTGCACACTCCTACCAACTTCTTAACTCTTCCAAATTAGAAATAATAACAAAACCTAACTCAAAAGTTAAAGCCTTCTTGTCACTACTTACTCCTTAACAACTTGTTTTAAACTCATTAAAATTTGCACAGTAATCTACATGTGGACCATTTATTTTCCTTTTAGGCTTTCATTTTATAATTATGTTGTGAGCAGTGTGCTACAGGAGCTGAGCATTTGTATTTTTAAGTAATTCTTTTAAAAACCACATTGTCTTTTCATAACAGAAGTTAATTGGCAAAATTACTTTAAAATATATTTCTATGGCTGCTTTCCGAATGCTGAACACATTAATTGGTAGCAATCAGTATCAAACTACTGTGGGTGTTATTACCTTCCTTTATTTCAGGAAAATATGTAAGGAGGGAAATGCAGAAGCTTTGTGAGATTGATAGCATATAAAGTATGCTAAGAATTAAATTGTTTGCTAAAATAATGTTTATTTAATTTTAACCCTAGAGTCCAGATAATTTTCCCTATTTCAAGGGCAGTAAGTATAATTACCATGAAGATATAGCAAGATAGAGTCTGCATATCTGGATAGGTCTGTCAGTGCTGAAAGTAAAACAGGAAAGTCTTGCACAAATCAATGTTTCACCCTGGTGGATCTTGACATGGCATTTATAGTTTCAATATGAATGTTTACTTTGGGGAATTCCTTGGCAAATGCTGACCAAATCAATTAAAACCATTTTCCTCTATGAATAGCCTCCATGAATAACTTTGACATGCTAGTTTCCAACCCTGTCTATGTGGTATTCTCTCATGCAATTTATAATATGTACTTATTCTGATTCTAGGAATATTTCATGGATCCATAAGAGTTCTCCTAGACACTACAGTTCTCTTCTTGCTTTCTGTTTCCCTGTCTCTGTCTCCAAGTGCCTTTCCCTCTTCCTCTTCTTTCTCTCCCCTCTCTATTTCTCTATCTTCCTCTGTCTCTGTCTCTGTTTCTGTCTCTGTATTTTTCTCTCTTTCAGTGTGTGTGTGTGTGTGTGTGTGTGTGTGTGTGTGTGTGTGTGTGTGCGCGCGCGCGCGCGTGTGTGGATAGGGGTCATACAACAGAACCACACAGATTCTAACCAAAACTCAATCTCTGATAAGTTTGTATTTTGAATGTCTTTAAAATATAAATCTACTCCATCTGAAAATGTATATTATAGAATTATTTTTTTACTGTATCAAAATATAATTTTATTGTGTTCATTAATTTACACATTTTGAAAAAGTCATCCTGAAATTGGTACAGTAATGATCAAACTGGATCTAGTGCTTCCTTAGGTTACACTGCTGTTTTTCCTCCATGATATCCATTTTACCCCGAGATTCTCAATGGGAAAATAATGCTTCTTCTTCCAAAATACAGAAACTGTTATGATCTTCTTTTCTATGATATAAATTGGTCTTCTCTTCTGTGATATAAATACTTCTAATTTCTCACTTGTTTCCTCATGATGTCTTTGTTCTTTTCCAAGTAGAGGTCTAATCTGGAAGGACTTAGAAAAGTTTCCTTTGAAAATAAATTTTCTACGAGTTTTCACTCCCACCAGCAGTGGAGGAGTGTTCCCCTTTCTCCACACCCTCTCCAGCATGAGTCCTCATTGGTGTTTCTAATTTTAGCCATTCTGGCAGGAGTAAGATGGTATCTCAAAGTGCTTTGATTAGCATTTCCCTGATAGCTAAGGCTGTTGAGCACTTTCTTAAGTGTCTTTCAGCCTTTCTGATTTCCTCTATTGAGAATTATTTCTGTACCCCAATCTTTAATAGGATTATTTGGTGTTTTGTTGACTAGGTTCTTGAGTTCTTTGTAGATTTTGGAGATCAGCTCTTTGTCGGATACAGGATTAGAGAAAATCTTTTCCCAGTCTGTGGGCAGCTGTTTGGTCTTCTCCACTGTGTCCTTTGCCTTACAGAAGCTTCTAATTTTGAAGATGTCTCATTTATTCATCGTTGCTCTCAGTGACTGTACCCCTAGATTTATGTTCAGGAAGCGGTCTCCTATCCCAATTTGCTCAAGGGTACCTCCTTGTGGCTAGATTGATGTTAAGGTCTTTGATCCATTTGGACTTGAGTTTTGTGCATGGCAACAGACAAGGGTCTATCTGCAGTCTTCTACACACCCTCATCCAATTGTGCCCACACCATTTGTTGAAGATGCTGTCCTCACCCCATTGTATAATTTTAGCAGATCAGTATGGTGGTTCCTCAGGAGAATGGTAATTAGTTTACCACAGGACCTGGCAATCCCCCTCTTAGGCATATACCCAAATGATCCACATCCATACAACAAAGACATCTGTTCAACAATGTTCATAGCAGCACACTAGTTGTAATAGCAAGAACGTGGAAGCAACATAGATGCCCCTCAAGTGAAGAATGGATAATGAAGGTATGGCACATCTACATAATGGAATACTACTCTGCAGAAAAAAATAATGGTATCTTGAAATTCACAGGCAAGTGGATGGCACTTGAAGAAACCATCCTGAATGAGGTAACCCAGTCACAAAAAGAGGAACATAGTATGTACTCATTCATATATGGATTTTAGACCTAGAGCAAAGGATCATCAGCCTATAATTCACACCACCAGAGGGACTAGGATACAAGGTGTATTCTAAGAGATTCATATAAAATCCCTCACAGAACCAGGAAAGGACAAGTTCCCCAGAGCACAGAGGAAGTGGGGGGGAGCAGTGAATGGAGAGAGAAGTAGGAGAAAACGAGGGGGAGGGAAGGAAAACATGTGTGACTAGGAAGATTGAGTCTGGTTAGGAGTAGAAGACAGGGGAGAGAGAGAGAGAGAGAGAGAGAGAGAGAGAGAGAGAGAGAGAGAGAGAACATAAAATAGGGAGCCAATATTGGCTTGAAGATAAAATTGAACACAAAGAAAGGTCTAGAGAACTACAAGACTGCTCCCAACTAACAATTTGAGCTTCCGTTGAAAGGCTATCATAAATGCCCTTTCCGGAGAGTGAGATCAACAACTAACTTCTCCATGGAGCCCTCAACTAAAGTCTGTTGGAAACATAAGCAAACATAAACACTGAGTCGAAGTAGAACTCAGATGCAGAGGGAGAGGACAAGACCAGGCTGCAGAAACACATAGAGACAGCTTACCTGAACAAGGAGGAGCTAACTGGCCCGCCAGACTGATAGCTGGGAAGCCAGCATGGGACTGACTCAGGCCCCCCTGAATATGGGTTTCAGCCAGAAGTACTGAGCAATCTAAGGGACCTCAGACAGTGGAGCCAGGATGTATCCCTGGTGCACAAAAGGACCTTGCTAGCACATCACCCATGGAGGGATAACTGCCTTAACCTAGAGACAGTAGAGAAACCCTAGTCTTTATTTCACATGACCTGTCAGATCTACATGACCCCAACTGGATGGCATTCCCCTACATATGGAATTGGCGTAGCGGGATGGGATGGGAGGGTTGTTAGGGTGCATGTGGGAGGGCAGAGAGGATAAAAGGGAGAGAGGGAGTGAGGGAGGGAAGGAGGGAGAGGGAACTGGGATAGACATGTAAAATAATAAATTATATAAAAAAAGATGGAAAGAGAGAAAGAAAGAATGAAAGAATTAAATAAAGAGGAAAAGGAAGTTGGATTGATGAATGTATCACCCTTAAGTAGATAGTAAAATGTAGGTTATCTGGGTGTTGAAAAAAAAAAAAAGAAAATTTCTAGAATGGAAGAGAATATTAATTTTGGAGCTGTATTAATCCAAATTATTTATTAACAAGATTAAAGTGGGATCCACCAAAACCATAGAGTTGGTATTAAAATATATTTGTGTATGAAACAATAGGTCTGAATCAGCAAATCAGAAGCTGAACATCTCAGAGATAGAAACAGCCAAGACAGCTTCACCTCATGAATGGTTAATGAGAATGTAATAAATACACAGAATAAAATTCTTTTCTGTTATAAAAAGATGAAATCGTGAAATTGGTAGGTAATTTGATGGCATTTGGAAAATATAACACTGACTGATTATAACATGAAAAATAAAAGAACCAAGAGACAGTTTTTGACGTTCAAGCTTCAAGTTGAAAATCAGAAAAGCAAAGCAGCCAGGCACTAGCTCTCACTCTACCTCAGACTGAAAGGTGATCCTGGCTTCACCAAACCTCAGACTGAAATCCCAGATTTCTATGATGTCCTCAGCATGGATGAAGAATTCTGAGAGTTCAATGTCTTCCTATCCTCCATGTGGCTGGAGAATAAATGTCTTCTCTAAGACCTTGTTGCTGTCTTAAATGCCTCTCATGAGTCCTTTGATTCAAAGACTCTGATACCAGGTGCTAAGATAAAAGACATGGGCTCTCTTACTGTTCACTCTTGTGTTGGCCATGGTGACCTTGAACTAACAGAGTTCTGCCTACTTCTTAATCCTGAGTCCTGGGATTAAAAGCAAGTACCACCACTGCCTGATCTCTATAGCTTGAGGATGACTTTGATTTTCTGAAGCCACAGGCAAGTTTTAATAAATCATAAATAATATATCACTACAACTGATAACAAAGACCCAAAAATGCTAACACTGCCTTCTCTCTTCTTTGTGGATATTATTTCCAAATCCTTAGATTTGTGTATATAATATGAAATAACTGCTGAAGCCAGGAAGGTGGAAATGGAAATGCAGGAGGGAAAATGAATCCTACATAGGTATAAAGTAGAACACAGGTGTTATGAAAGGGGGTGGGGGATGGAAGTAGGGCTTTTTGGAAAGTCATATAGAAACCTACTATTGGCTCTCTGCTAAAGAGGCCTCAGCTGGAGAGTACCAGGTCCCAGTTAGAAACTCCTATCAGTGCAGAAACATTCTGAGTATCAGCCCAGCCTTTGTCCCCTATTGACAGGCCTTGGCTATAGGTGAGTCTGGGACCAATTTGGGTGAACTCTCCCCTACACCCTTCCCCGGGAACTCCTGGGGTTGGCCCCAGATCTCACTGCCCTTGTGTCCTGACCCCATCGAGAGCACTCTTGAAGCTCTGATACACCCCCATCCACTCCACCAAGACCCTGCCCTCCCCCTATCCTGTGCCCTATCCTGCCCATTGTCCCACCACTCTGCTTGAGCACTGGGACAGAGGATAGAGCCAACAATCCAGACACCTTCGAGGAACTTCTGGAGCTGCTTTGAACACACAAGACCTGCCTATCCATGCCACATGGGACCACCGGTAATTTCCACCTGCCTGGTCTCTGACCTCCACTGCTGGTCTTCTTGGAGTTCCGGGCCCCTCCCAGAGATCTGCACATCTATGCAGAACCACTCTGAGTTCCTGCTGGCAGGATCCTTGACCACAAACACAGAGCCACTGCTAAAGATGCTTTAGCTGGACAGTGCCAGGCCCAGGCTAGATCTGCCTATAGGCACAAGGAACATCCCAAGTCCCAGCCTTTGGGATCTTTGACCCCCCCCCATTGTCAGTCTTCTGCTGAAGCCTGATTTCTGACCCCCATTGATGGGTCCCTGCCTGTGGAGAGACATCTTGGAGAGCTTGGATCACCCAGAGCTACAGACATCAAACCTCTGACCCACCTAAGCCCACCAGGGAAGTACCATAGAGAGAGGGAGAGACCCCACCAACACCTACTGGAAGAAGCTATGAGAAGACAGCAATACAAGAAAACACCTAACAACAGAAAGACAAGCATGACACCACCAGAATCTAGGGAATATACACCAACTCTACTGGAACACAACAAAGCAGATAAAGCAGAAGGGAACGACTTAAAAATTATCATCATAAAAATGATAGAGGCCCTCAAAGAAGATGTGAGGAAATCCCTTAAAGAATGGAAGAAAAAACAAAGAAAAAGGTGGAAGAACTGAACAAATTTCTTAAGGAAATTAAAGAAAGTACAGAAAGCCAAGAAAAAAACAATTTAGAAGGTGAAGGAAATGGTTCAAGACTTGAAAACTGAAATAGAGAAATTAAAGACAACATAAACCAAAGGAATGCTGGAAATAGAAAAATGGGGCAAAAGATCTGGAACTACAGAGGCAAGCCTAACCAACAGAATTTAAGAGATGGAAGAGAAAATCTCAGGCGCAGAAGATAAACTAGAAGAAATAGATTCATCAACCAAAGAAAATCATAAATCCAACAAATCCTTAACACAAAACATCCAGGAAATGTGGGATACCGTGAAAAGGCCGAACCTAAGTATAATAGGCATAGAGGAAGTTGAGGAAGCTCAGCTCAAAGGTGCTGAAAACATATTCAACAAAATCATCAAGGAAAACTTTCCAAATCTGAAGAAGGACATGCCCATGAAAGTACAAGAAGCATACAGAACACCAAATAGGCTGGACCAAAGAAAAGAGACCCCCTCAACATATAATAATCAAAACACTTAACATACAGAATAAAGAAAGAATATTAAGAGCAGCGAAGGAAAAGGGACAGGTAACATATAAAGGCAGACCTATAAAATTACACCTGACTTCTCCACGGAAAACCTCAAGGCCAGAAAGTCCTGGGTACGTTCTACGTGCTAAGAGTCCATGGATGCCAGCCTAGGCTACTGTACCCAGCAAAACTCTCAATCACTATAGATGAAGAAAACAAGATATTTAATGAGAAAGCCAGATTTTTCATAATACATATCTATAAATGGAGCCCTACAGAAAGCTTTGGAAAGAAATCTCCAACCCAAGGAAGGTAACTATGCCCACAAAGATGTAGGCAACAGATAATCTCACTACATGAGAATCCGAGGATAAAGCAAAACTAATATATTCACAATACCACTGCCAACAACAAATCTAAAACAAACAAGCATTAACAATCAATGATCCTTACTCTCAACATTAATGGTCTTAACTCACCTATAAAAAGACATGGGCTAACAGAATGGATACGAAGACAGAATCCATCCTTCTGCTGCATACAAGAAACACATGTAAACTTCAAAGATAGACATTACCTCAGGGTAAAGGGTTGGGAAAAATCTTCCAATCAAATGTATCCAAGAAGCAAGCTGGTGTGGCTATCCTAATATCTAACAAGTTAGACTTCAAACCAAAATTAATCAAAAGAGATGAACCAGATCGAGCCAGATAAAACAGGTCTGTACTGGTCTTAACAGGATTGAACCAGTCTGAACTTGTGTGAGGTTTTATGTGAGGCTTGAGTTTTAGTAGCATTTCTTTTACGAATGGGTTGCCTTTGTATTTGGGGCATAGGTGTTCATAATTGAGACTTTGTGTTGATGGATTTCTCCTGTGATGAATACAAAATGAACATCTTTATCTTTTTTGACAGGTTTGATCCAGTTCATACCAGGTTTATCCTGTTTAACTGGTTCAGACCGATTCAGGCCGGTTTAGACTGGATCAAACTGGGTCTGTGGGGTTCAGACCAGTTTAGACAATTTTGTTCCGGTTCATACCAGGTTGATCCTCTTTAGACTGGTTCAGATCGGTTCGATCCAGGTCAGACTGGTTCTATCTGGGTCAGAATGTTTTGATCAGATTCAGACCAGTTCTATCCGGTTCAGACCGGTTTAGACCGGATCAAACTGGGTCTATCTGGTTCAGACCGGTTTAGACAGGTTTTTTCAAGCTCAGACCTGTTCAGACCAGTACAGACCAGTTGGATCCAGTTCACTCCAGTTGGATCTGGTTCATATTGGTACAGACCTATTTAAACAGGTTCAGTCTGGTTCAGAAAGTTTTGATCAGTTTTACACTGATTCAGACCACTTTAATCTGTTTCTATCAGACTGGTTTTGTCCTGTTCAAGCCAGTTCAATCAGGTTCAGATCGGTTTAATCACTATAGATTTGCTTTCTGTTGAATTTAAATTTTATTACATCATGTTCAGACAGATGCCCTTACATATTTCAAATTTTATGACACAATAGTTCATTTTACAAATCAATAAATTAAGCCAGAGAAATAAATGATGTACTGAGACTTACATACTAATCAGTAAAGCACTGAAATACCAAATGCATTTCCTTAAGCACACCATTTTTCTTTACTAATTAAAAATGTTGTTCCACATGTCAGCATCCACAGATTAAAATACCAAAATCTCTTTAAAATAATAAGCTCCATTTTCATGCTAATCTATTAATGTACAATAGTCTTAACTCCTTTTTAGGGATAAGGTAGAATAGACATAGATAAAAATCAATGCAATTACAGGTGGAGAATATTTGAAAATTAATCTAAATGTCTTTAGTGTAGAAGTCAGTGTCTCTTATAGAGCAGCCTGGGAAGAATAGTTTCACCCACAGCAAGTGGATACCAGTATCACAATGAGTCATGCCATGCCTAGTACTGTTGGGGACCGTCACCATCCTCACAAACTCAGGTCTCTCAGGCAGAAAATTACTGCCTCTTATTAATGAACATTCTGTTCAGCAGAACATTCCAAGGTACAGGCTTGTGGTCTCACAACAAGTTAAAGAATAGCTCATGGCTCTCTCTCCTGATGCAGATTAACAGCCAGCTAAAGAGTAGATAACCAGCATAGGGCTATCTCTCCTGCTGCAATTTACAGCCAATTACAGGTTAGCTAAACAATTCAGGGCATTCCTTCTACTGACCTTCTCACTCTGCCTATGTGCTAGGGCCCATGCCCTGGTTACTCTCAAACCCTGCTTACATCCTAACCATGGTACTATATAAGACTCCCCTGAGAAAGTAAAATTTATCAGCTTGAAAAAAAATGCTTTGACTTTAAAATTTAAGTTTAAGGACAGTTACTGGGGAAAAGGATTTCTAATTCTGTTTCCACAGAAAATGAAAAGCTGAGGATTCCTTCTAGACCAATGTGGTTTGATCAATCAAGACCCCCTGAAACTGAATCCCAGGTGATCCAACATTCAAAACAGTTGGGACAAGGCAACCTTACAGATTACAGCCAGGATTTCTGTATCTCCTTCAGATCCCCCATGACAGTGCCTCCTACCAGTAGGAAGCAGTTTGGAAAGAATTACATCCAAATTCCCAAATATTGTTTATGAATGTTTTTTGTCACTTAAAAGGGCTTGGTTATAAATGGTTATGATCACAACCAATTCTTTTAAAGGTAAAAAGGGGGATTATGATATAGAGATGAATACTTTGTTTTAAAATGGATTTTTATTTATTGATACAATTTAAGGTCAATTTGGTGATGTGTATATTTCTCCTCTTGTTTAGGTATTGTGTTTATATAGCTCATTTAAAAATGTAATGTATAATTTAATACAGATTATAGATAGTTACCTATGATAGTCAAAACTTAGAGTTAAGTTAGTTAGGTTTTCAAGATACACAGAGATGTATTTGAAATGGATAGGCATTCTTCAAACCTTTCAAAGACCTACAGAATATGGCACTTAAAACGGTTTAGGGTTTTTCTTAACAGTGAGGCACAATTGCTCCTGGCAGCACCACCTGCGTCAGAAAGGAAGATGGACCTTGAAGAAACACGTTATGGAATTTGCTTTCATTATGGCAAGAATAGCCATTTCGTCAAGATACAGCTCTTGTCTGGAGTGTTTGACTTTATGCTGTATAAACTGGACATTCAGGACCCACAGAAAAGTGACTGCTGATACAAGATGGACATTGCTACAGGGTTCCTGCTTCATAGAAGAGTCTGCTAGACAGTCTACAGGACACAGAGAAAAGTGACTGACAAACTGCCAATACAGATGGACAGTTTAAAGTTTCATGCTTTGCTGAGGAGTCTGCCAGACACACTATGGCCTATGGGCTGAAGATGGAACATTACAGAAGAACTTCAGGTGACTGACCAGTTGGCGAGTTGTCTCTGTCATTTCTAGAGATTATATATTATCCTTCTGTGGTCTTTGAAGGATTTTAAGATAGTTATGGTTACAGTTTTCTTTATTTAGGATTAAAGATAAGTTGCATATAGGACTTCATACTCACAAAGATGGGATAGATGATGGAATATTTTCTTTAAATCTTGCTATTAGTGGACTAAATATTGTTAACTGTGATTCTTATTTGATAACTGTTTTGTTATACATTTTGCTATGGTAAGGTTAAAACCCTTCTTTTTATTTTAGACAGAGAAGAGGAGATGATGGGAGATGTCATTCTGTAAATATGTTTCTCTTAGTGGTTAATAAATAAAGCACTGTTGGCCAATAGCAAAGCAAGACAGGTGGGGCTAGGAGACTAGGAGGAGAAAGAAAGTAGGAGGGAGGAGATCCAAGATGGAAGATAGAGAGAAGAATGTCAGCCCCTCTCTCTGGTAAGATAAGACCATGTGGAAATACTTAGAAATGGTTTAGTAATTAAGACAGAGTTAGTCAATAAGAAAAAAGTAACTGTCCTACAGCTTTGTATTAAAAAAAAAAAAAAAAAAGGAAGAAAGAAACCTACTATTGTAGGATTCTGTATTAGTTAGATTTGCCATTGCTGTGATGAAACATCACAACCAAAAGCAACTTGGAGATGAGAGGTTTTATTTCATTCATACTTTCATATCACAGTACCTCATCAATAGCCCATAAGGCGATAAATAACACAGGGCAAGAATCTGGAGGCAGGGTCTACAGCAGAAGCCATGGAAGAATGCTGCTTAGAGAAGCTCAGTCTGCTTTCTTATAGAACCCAAAACCATCCAGCCTGAGCCCTGCCCCATAAATCACTAATTAACCAAGTGCCCTTTAAGCTGACCTCCAACCCTTTTTTAAGGAAGTATTTTCTCAGTGGATGTTCCTTTCTCTTGAATGACTTTAGCTTGTTTCAAATAGACATAAAACCAGCCATCACAGATCTTCCTCAAATATACAGATAAATGAAACTAATTTAAATGAAGTCACCAGATAACAACAGAGCACTCCCAGTACACATCTTACATAAGCACATGAAACCTCTAATGCCACGAATCATCACAGCTTATTGAATCATTGGACAAAGGAGTTCCTCAGAAATCTCAAATTATCACAAGCTATTTCCAAGGTAATTGGTTATTCTCCATAATATTGCTGATGACAACACTTACATTATTGAACTTGGAGAAATTTCAGTGCTGTTGCCCATCTAGAATCTTCACTCCTACAGGCTAGTATTCATGGTGCTGCAAGGTAGTTTGTACAACACTTGAGGAGAAATGAAATCATTATTATTCTCCATTTACAAACCTTGAGACACACAAGAGAGACCTACCTACAAGATATAGTGATGCTTTAGTGACTCAAGTATTATGGGAGTAGCCAACCACTTTTTGATTGGATGTAAGACTCATGAGATGCAACCCATATCTTAAACTATTAAATATGTCATGAGTCCTAGGGGAAACCTACTATTACTATTCTGCTTAAAACTAAAAACCCACAGTAATAAATAATGCCTAATAATATGTCTATACCCATAGATTAGGGCATTACTAACATGTCACTAGAGAAGCTTCCTGTGAGCGATAATAATTGATACAGAGATACTCACAAATAGAAAAAATGTGCTTAGATTTAGAGACATTGAAGCATACAAACATGAATAGTTTTTATTAAACCCTTGCTCTTAAAGCTCAGGGATTTTTTGTTGTTGTTGTTGTTCTTCTTCTTTTTAACTTAAATTTGAAACAAGGTTGTTTTACATGTCAGCCTCAGTTTCCTCACCCTCCCATCCTCCCCTATCACTCCCACAAAACCCCAGCCCATTCCTTTTCTGCTCCCCAGGGAGGGTGATGCCTTCCATGGGGAGTCTTCAAAATCTGTCATATCATTTGGAGCAGAGCCTAGGCCCTCCCCCATGTTTCTAGGCCGAGACATACTGATCTATTACTAGTGGCCCCATAGTCCAGACCTCCTAACTAGCATCCACATTCAGGGGGTCTGGGTCAGTCCTATGCTTGTTTCCCAGCTATCAGATTGGGGTGCATGAGTTCTCCTTTCCTCAGGTCATCTGACTCTGTGAGTTTCTCCAGCCTAGTCTTGACCCACCCATTTGTTCATCACTCCTCCTTGTCTGCAACTGGATCCCAGGAGTTTGGCTGTGTTTAGCTGTGGGTGTCTGCTTCTGCTTTCATCAGCTACTGGATGGAGGCTCTAGGATGGCATATAAGGTAGTCTTCAATCTTTTTATCATGGAAGGACATTAAAGGTAACCTCTATACTATTGTTTAAATTGTTAGTTAGATTCATCCTTATAGATCTCTGGGCATTTCCCTAGTGCCAGATTTCTCCTTAAATCTATGATGGCTCCCCCTATTATTGTATCTCTTTTCTTGTTCTCCTCTATTCTTTCCTTGTCTCAATCATCCTGCTCCCTCATGCCCACCTCTCCCCTCCTCTTCTTCCCTTCTTTTTCTCGTAACTCTCTCTTCTCTCTCTCTCCATGCTCCCATTTTGCTCTGGAGATCATGTCCCTTTCTTTTTCTCCAGAGGACCATGTATGCCTCTCTTAGAGTCCTCCTTGTTTCCTAGCTTTCCTGGCAGTGTGAATTGTAGGCTGGTAATCCTTTGTTCTATGTCTAAAATCCATATATGAGTGAGTACATATCATGTTTGTTACCTCATATTAAGTGCAGCAAGGGCCAAGTAACATATAAAGCCAAAACTATAGAGACAGTGGATAATGACTCCAGTGAAACATTGCCATTCAGACACAACAGGATTAATGCACACATGGACCCACAATGCATGTGACAACACACACAAGACCTGCACATGTTCAAATCTGACAAAATGCCAAGAAGAAGAGAAGGTAAACAGAAAGTTCCAACCCTAACCATGAAGTTATTTGCAATCTCTACCTGCTGGGAAAAAAAATATTGTTTGTTTGTTTTTTGTTTTGTTTTGTTTTTATTCTAATAGACTGTCATTCTTACTGAATTTATCAATCACATTCCAGGACAGAACCCATGCCCAGCTATAGTTAGTTAACATAAAATGGACTGCAGTGTGTGTGTGTGTGTTTGTGTGTGTGTGTGTGTGTGTGTGTGTGTGTGTGTGTGTTTGAGTAGCTTTTCATTTTGCTGGTTTTTCAAAGTTAGCTTGCTTAGATACTTTTTATGGAAGATGGACAGAAGAACAAGAAGTTTGGTAGATAGAGAAGTAAGAAATATCTGAGAGTAATTGGGAAAGGGAAATATGATCAATGACATGGGAAAGATTAAATGAAAATTTAATTTAAAAATAAATAAATAAAACATTACAATGACTCTGATCCTGTTTTAATGGTCTGCTGAACATTCTAAAAACCTTTAATCTGGATTTTTGTCAGCAATGTCAAAATGTTTTACAATATTACCTTAGCAACATTGCCTCCAGTAAAGCTTTCCAGTGGAATTATTAAAACGTGTGGCTGCATGTGGATCCCATTTCTGTGGATCTGCAATATACCACATTAAAGTGAACTGAGATTTTCAAGGTTTTATTTTTCAACATTGTTATTAATTTAGGGTAATTCTTGATTCTCAATTATTCCACCCATAATATTACTTTCTCTTAATAATGTTGTATTGCTTGTAGATGTGATAAATGTACCTTCATTTGAGGTGTAAATTTTTGGTTTTTTTTTTTTTTTTTTTTTGCTAAATAGAGAATCTTGTGATATATCACATAAGACATCTTTTCAAGAGAAAATAATTTATTACACAACACATATGATGGTATCTGAGCATTTATGGAGCTGCTCTGTCATTTAACACATTTCTTTGTCTTATCTACATCTGTGTCCTGCCCAAGAGGATTTCCAAATGCTACACAGCATTCTGATAAGATTTGACTGATACTGCTCTCTGTTCACAAATCTAGCAGAGTTGGTCTTAGTGTGGAAAGAAGTGGACATTTATTGAGCCATTACGCCTTTAAAATACACGATTTATTTGTAGATAGATTCTGAGATGACCTTCTTATGCTCCACAAACAAGACTACAAAAAGGACATCAAAAAACTATAGATACTTGATGTCATACTAGAATGTCCTAGTCTTTTGCCACATCTAACTGCTTACTAGCTGTTTATCATTAAATGCTTTTTCAATATTCATATACATCATATATATTAAGACATGATAAAGTATTAACATTTATTTGCACCCTAAATTCTGCTACCTGAATCACAATAAATGTAACATAAAATGAAAGAAAATGATTAAAATGACAGAAATAGCCTGAGCTCTTCATTTTGTTTTTATTTATATGTTTAGGAATGTATATTTGTATGTCTTTGGGTGTGTGTAACAACAATTAAAGAAAATAAGGCTTTGAGAGAAAAACATGAGATTTACCTGGAGGGGTTTGAAAAGAGCTAATGATTTAATTATATTTTAATTTCAAAACATAAAATATTAATTAAAAAGTTCCTAGTGTGGAGTATAATGCCAATGCTTTACACATTTAATGATTTCTTACATGTTTGCTTGCTTTGAAATAATTTTAATATTTCTATGACTGCCCTCATACATGCTACTTCCTGTACTCAGCCTCTTCAGTGCTTTCATTACAAAGGAGTTCGAAGCATGCCAAGGGACACTGAATTTACTCTATCATATTTCTGATCATGCAAATCCCACAATCTTGAGATGAGCTCATTTTCATGATTGTGACTCTAATTCTAATGATCACACAAACACTAGAGATCATCAATGGTCAGGAAGAATGTACCCAAGAGATTTATTTCAGAAAAGAAAGTTACATGATACTTCTCCTTAAAGTAGATCATATGGCCCTGTTCTTCAGCCAGGAACACTAAAAAGAATAAAAGAACATGACAGCATTATATGCACCTCCTATATTCTAAAGTACAAGTATTATTATTATTGGGTGGAGAAAATGTATCTTGAGAGAGAACAAATATCTATTATAAATAACTTAAAAATAAAAACTAAATTTTCTTTTTTACTATTTTAAGAACCTTCAGGGATTCCAAAGATGTGAACTGTTGTCATGATTAAAATGTGTTCAAATGTTGGGTTCAAATATTCATGTGATTTGTCTAACTTTCAACAAATATTTTGAAGTGTTCCAGACAACAAAAAGGGACATGTGTGTTTTAAGAATCAACAAAAGAAGCCAGGCAGTGGTGGTGCATGACTTTAGTCTCAGCACTTGGGAGGCAGTGGCAGGCAGATCTCTATGAGTTTGAGACCAGCCTGGATTACAAGAGCTAGTTCCAGGAAAGACTCCAAAACTACAGGGAAACTCTGTCTCAAAACCCATCCCCAAACCAAAAAAAAAAAAAAAAAAGATTCAATAGGAGACATGGTCTTTATCCTTAAGTCACTGAACATATTGTGAAGGAAATAGAACTTTAATAAAGTATAATAATTTTACTATAAAATTATGTATGGAAGGATTAAGGAGAAGAATAATAATAAATTAACTAAGCCAATAAGATTTGAGTAGCTTCAAAGTTATGTTATATTGACTTTTTACAGTTAATGAGTGACAATAAGACAGGGAGAAACTTTGTCTGGATCAAGTCAGTAATACAGGTAAAGGTTACATTAGAGTAAGATTAACAGCATAATGTAAATAATGATTAATAGAAAGAAGCAAATGAGGGGAAACAAGGTTCTCAGATGTTAGGTGTCAACTCACGTATATCCAAAAGCAATAATATGCATTGAAGGATTTAAATAGAGGTGTGGATAAACTCAGTGGAGTTCCTTGTTTGGTCATTGCTAGTAACATGTGTAAGGAGTACAGTTTTTCTGCCTGCCACCGCTGGTCTTGTCCAGCCGCCACGCCACCAGCCCCAAATAATACGCAGAGACTCTGTATTAGATATTATGCTGTTGGCCCAGTTACTTGTTTCATATTGGCTAGCTCTATCATAATTATTAACCCATTTCTGTTGATCTATGTATTTCTCTTACCTGGGAGCCGGCGGCATACTGCTTTCTCCAGACTCTCCATCTTGACCCCTCCTTTCTACTTCCTATTTCCTCCTTGTCTCCTAGTCCCTCCTATCTTCCTTTCCTATTGGCCAACAGTGCTTTATTATTAACCAGTATAAGAAACATATACAGAATGACATCTCCCATCATCTCCTCTTTTCTGTTTAAATAAAAAGAAGGGTTATAACAGCAAAAAAATATATAACACAACGGTTATCCAATAAGAATCACAGTTAACAATATTTAGTCCATTAACATTTAGCAAGATTAAAGGAAACTATTCTATCATCTATCCTGTATTTGTGAATCTAAAGTCCTATATGTATCTTATCTTTAAACCTAACTAAGGAAAACTATAACCATAACTATTTGTCTTCAACTCCATCAAAGACCACAGAAGGATAGTATATAAACTCTAGAAATGACAGAAACAACTCACTGCCTGGTCACCCGAAGTTCGTTTGTAATCTTCCATCTTCAGCCCATAGGCCATAGTGTGTCTAGCTGACTCTTCAGCAACGCAGGAAACTTTAAACTGTCTTCTTGTATTGGCAGTTTATCAGTCACTTTTCTCTGTGTCCTGCATACTGTCTGGCAGACTCTTCCATGAAGCAGGAACTCTGTAGCAGTGTCCATCTTGAATCAGCAGTCACTTTTCTGTAGGTCCTGAATGTCCAGTTTATACAGCATCAAGTCAAACAGTCCATACAAGAGCAGTATCTTGTCCAAATGGCTAGTCTTGCCATATTGGAGGCAAACTCCATCATGAGTTTCTTCAATGTCCATCTTCCTTTTTGACGCAGGTGGTGTTACCAGGAACAATTATGTCTCATTGTCAAGTAAAACCCTAAACCATTTTAAATGCCATATTCTGTAGGTCTTTGAAAGGTTTGAAGAATGCCTATCTATCTCAAATACATCTCTGTGTATCTTGAAAAACCTAACTAACTTAACTCTAATCTTTGACTATCATAGGTTACTATCTAAAATCTGTAGTAAATTATACATTACATTTTTAAATGAGCTATATAAACACAACATCTAAACAAGAGGACAAATATACTTAATCACAAAATTGACCTTAAATTGTATCAATAAATGAAAATCCATTCCAAAACCAAGTATTCATATCTATACTATAATCCCCTTTTAACCTTTAAAAAGAATTGGCTGTGATCATTACCCATTTATAACCAAGTCCATTTAAATGAAAACAAACATTTATAAACGATATTTGGGAATTTGGGCGTCGTTCTTTCCAATCTACTTCCTGCTGATAGGGGGCGCTGTTATGGGGATCCTAAGAAGTTGCAGAAATCTTGGCTGTAGTCTGCAATCTGCCTTGTTCAAGCTGTTTTGAATGTTGGATCATCAGGAACTCTGTTTCAGGGGGTCTGGCTTGCTCAAACCACATTAGTCTGCAAGGAATCCACAGCTTTTCATTTTCTGTGGAAACAAAAATAGAAATCCTTTTCCCCAGTAACTTGTCCTTGAACTTAAATTTTGGAGTCAAAGCATTTTCAAAATATATACATTGAATTAATTCAGCAGCATTTGTTTTAACAGTTGTTGTTTCCTCATCAGTCAAACAATACAAAGACAATATAATACCATACAGTATACAAATTTTCTCCATCTGTGGCTTTTTATTATTCTGTTTCTTTTCTATTTTTTGAGACAGGGTTTCTCCTTGTAACTCTTATCTGTCCTGGAATTACTCTGCTTACCAGGTTTACTTTGCAAATCACAGAGATCTGCTTGCCTCTGTCTCCTGAGTGCTGGGATTAAAGGTGTGTGCTACAACACCCAGTTCCTCTTTGTCTCTTTAAAACCAGTTTTTTTTCATGTCTACGTATATTTTAAAACACACTGTAAACCTTTAGAGGTTTTTCTTAATATGAATCTGTCTTTACTGTAAATCTTTATCTTCGTCTAGCCACAAGTCTTTTATCTGGTAAACAACAACATTGCTAAAATGAAAGTCAGAGCTGTGTCAGCCGCGGTTTACCAAAGATGGTGGCGGGTATTTTTACCGCCAGCACTGAGAGCTGCGCTCACTGCCTTGATCTGCATGCTGCCGGCTTGGAGATGTGGTCACTGCCATTGCCATCTCTCATACACACCAATAAATTGTTAGCTGTGCTTTGTAAAAGCCATGCGGTTTTTTGCTCCTATGCTGAGTCAGGAACCTTCCCTTAAAGGAGCCGCACAAATATCTGCTTGTCTCTTGCAAAGCAGAGTCCAACAGAGAAAAATGCTGATACCAAGAAACCTTGCTTGTCTCTGTTCTTTTGTTTCTAAAATCCTTTTTTTTAAGCTTTTGTTAAATTTTAAGTATAAGTTCTTAGCCACGTTGGGTGCCATTTGTAAGGAGTACAGTTTTTCTGCCTGCCACCGCTGGTCTTGTCCTGCCGCCACGCCACCAGCCCCAAATAATACGCAGAGACTCTGTATTAGATATTATGCTGTTGGCCCAGTTACTTGTTTCATATTGGCTAGCTCTATCATAATTATTAACCCATTTCTGTTGATCTATGTATTTCTCTTACCTGGGAGCCGGCGGCATACTGCTTTCTCCAGACTCTCCATCTTGACCCCTCCTTTCTACTTCCTATTTCCTCCTTGTCTCCTAGTCCCTCCTATCTTCCTTTCCTATTGGCCAACAGTGCTTTATTATTAACCAGTATGAGAAACATATACAGAATGACATCTCCCATCAAACATGAATGTAATATCTGAAACAGGAAGACAGCATAGGAAAAATGGTAACTGTACCAATAAGTAATTAAAATGAGAAATGGTGAATGTGTTACATACTATGAGAAGGTGCCTTCCCAAAGTCACTCATCCTTTTTTTGGCTCAGAACTATCTTGTAAGGTTGTCGAGTATTTTAAAGTCTAGAAATTATTATTCATGAGGGAGTAAAGATATTGCTAGATATTATGAAACTTTCAGTTTTCTTATCATGCATTATTCCACTTATTTACTATTGCCCTATTTATTTTTCTTTTCTAAAACAGCAGCTTCCAGGACTGAAAATGATAAAAATTAGTCATAGCTTAGAAAATATGTCACAAACTTCTCATGAGCTAGTTAATTTCATGTTCTGTATGCTTATAAAAGTAGTTACCTGAATGTGAAGTGCTATTAATTAGAGAAGGTAAATAATTTTTATAAGTGACACAGTGGGAAGTAAGTGGAATATATATACATAATCAATTGTATCTGTAAACAAGTAAGGTGTTTGGTTCCCGCATTCTCTATACCTGTTCATGTGTTGTATACGTATTTTGTTTTGTTAGTAATGAGCAACAGATATCGTTGCCTTCTATTTGTAACCATTTGGGTAAGTTCATCATGTGTTGGACCTTCTTATAGAGTGTTGTTGTTCCAAATAAAATTTCTGTTCTTCAAAAAGTATGTATCAGAAGGAAATTCTGATGTGTGAAATATAATACTGGGAGGGTGTTTCAAGATGATAATGTGTCTACACATAGACTTACAGCCTATTCGAGCAGAGTATTTTAAGTAAGAATTCTTTTTGGATTATGGTAAAATGTCTGAAATTACTCTCTCAGTTGTATTAGTCTCCCTTTACCAGACTACAATTTAAACACAGTTTATTAACAATAAAAAGGTTTCAGTTGCCTAGATCAGTTATTGCAGAACATAATTTGATAATGCTATCAAACTTGTAATTATGTCACTAATAAATGTTCGTATTCCATAAAAATTAAGCATTCTTAACATTAGCCACAGTTACTTTCAAAAATGTTGCTTCACCAATTTTGATGCTAGATATTTGTTCAGTATTCAGCTTTAGAAGGATTATTAAAAGAATTGTTCTTTAAAAAACATGATAGTAATATGCAAAAACTGAAATATAAGAGATAAAATCAGTAGCATATTAAAAAGCAAAGACAAAAATTATACAGCAGCATTTGGAGCCAGGAAGCCATGTTTTCTACTAAAACAATTTCTATGACTCCCTACTTATATGACCTCACTTAAAGCATTTAGCTTCACTAATGTTCAGTGTCTTAACCTGTAAAATGTAATTTATAATCCTTTATTATAGGTTGTATTAAATAAAGTATTGTAGTTGGAAATATCTGGGATAATGTCTAAACCCGAGGTGATAAGAGACTGCTGATCTCAGCCTACCTAAATCAAAACAGGCACAACCTGAATTATAAGGGAAGCTGGTGGAGGTAAACTAATTTAAATGAACAGTTTAATAATGGAGGCAACCAGGCCCACAGAAAACAACAAATAAAACAGATGGCACATATCTCACATCACTGTTTCAGTTTAGCCCTTTACAGGTGATCTCACACCATATTAACCCCGGGGAAAAATAATTTTAGATTTCTTTGTGAAACTACTTGATAAAGGAAAGAATTAAACCTCAATAGTATAGCAATGCTGTAGAATCTTTTTTTTTTGTTTATTTTTAGTGTGTGTGTTTATGTGTGTGTGTGTTTGTGTGTGTGTGTGTGTATGTGTGTGTGTGTGTGTGTACTTGTGTGCTCAGGTGTGACAAAACACAGGTGTATCCTCTAAACATCCATTCCAAAGATATTTACTAGGCATCTCTCCAGTATTCACTTATACAGAGACTTAGTCAGCTCAAACTATCTCCTCTTGGTACTCTTTTTCACCCTGTACAAGAGTTTCCAGGGACATATGCTCAGTACATTTATTTGTTTTAACATCTACCTTGATGATAATGCCGTAGAATCTAAATGCCCTGCTCTGTGGACGAAAATGAAAATCTGCTTTGGAATCTAACTGTCCTAAACCATAAAAGAATGGCTTTTAAAAGTACAATGAGAGCCAGGAAGAAATGAGAGCAAGAAAAACAATAAAGTGAAAGAAATTGAGTTCAAGGGGAGGGAACTGTTTGGCTCTACCTGATTTGTGATAATAAAAAACAAACAAAAAAAAAAAAAAAAAAAAAAAACCGGACGTTGGGACAGTAAACTGATGATATTAGAAGTCGAATTTGGAGTAATACAGAGAGAAACCAAAGAAAAGTCACTAGAAAAAAAGAAGTAAAACTACCAAGCGTTGCTTGGTACAACAGAGAATTCCGATATTATTGGCAATAGCTACAGTGTTACTTAGAGATTACAAGAGATTACAAACTGCGCTGTATGCTGACTGCATGCAATCCTAAATACAAATGCTTTTGAAATATTTCAGTAGAAACACTGACAAACACAGCAGAGCTTTAAAGTGGTAAACTAAGATGTAAACCCTCCAGAGCTTGCCATCTTTTTCTTGCTGAACTCTGCTAAACACTAAACAATTTCTAAACCCAAAGTAAGGAAAGGAGCAGTCATGAAGGTCATGCAGTTTGACTGTTTTTCAATCCTGATGATCCCTGAATTGCCCTACAACCCTCTTTCCTACTGATCCTTAGGATGCTTCCCATGTTTCAAGAAAAAAGGGCCTTATAACACAGAGAGCAATCATGCTGTCCTTTTCCAGTTAATTTCCAAATCCCATTTTCTGGTATGCTGTATGAAACACCTCTTCACAGACGAAATAGGATCCTTGGAAAAACAGAGGGCACCCGAATTATAAAGTAACCACAGAGCATTTTAGTGCATTCAGGAGCCAAGTACCTCCACTCTGCTCCAGGCTTAACTGGTAGATCTTGAGATGTATGATGGATGCATCTAAGTGACTGGAGAAACAATACATAGGTTCCAGGGAAAGGCCAAGAATGCAAAGCCACCAAGAAGGGCTCTATTTGAAAGACACTATCTTGGCATACTGTGGATTAACAAGGGTTGGTGTTAACTCTATGCCTGACCTGGGTCAGCAAGACAAAAATGAGATGCTGTTGGGGCTCAAGGAAAGAATGCTCCCAAATGGCATGCTGCAGGTAAAACTTTTTTACTTCCTTCTGAGAATTTCAGATATGACTGAGTTTGAGCCTAAAATGAGTTACAAAACAAACATCAAAATGACCGCGTGATGACATTTCCTACATTACATTTTCCTGCCAATGTGTAGAATGTGGCAGAAATGTCTTGAGGTAGAAATGTCATTCTGTTTTATAGGAATCAAAATAAATACCCTTTCTTGTGTGGTTATATTTGCAATTTCTAAAATATTATAAATGACAATAATTTAAAAAACTAGTGTATCAAATAAAATGGCATAATAGAGTTCTTGACAAGATTTTTTATTTATTTATTTTTTATATTTATAAAGAAATCAAGTTCCTTATACATCTCAGTTTACATACACACATTGCAGAAGAAAAATATTAAAACATACCAAAATTAATCCTTTGGAATGTCAAGGCTGTTTGTTCTATACCTGAAATAATGACAATGTCTCTTTCCCATTCTATGCCAGTATGATGTTATTCTATAAACATGAAACTAAAGCCTCTATTCCGTTTCTAAAAGAACTGATCAATATTTTTTCCATTCACTGATAGTGGGAACCAAGATGAGATTATATCGTTAATGAGTCACAGACAAAGTAATGATGCTATTTCATTGATAAATTTAAAGAAATTCCCTAAAGCTTGTACTTTCTTTAACTGATGGAACAAATTACCAGTGAAGTGCTTACACAGGGGAACAAATCTGCTTTAATATTCTTTTGTTTCGGGTAATGTTAAACCTGCATTAGAGAGAGAATAGTGGGAGAATAAATTGCCTTACTGGTAGCTTCCCCCTTCTTTCTACTTAACTAACCTGAGATTCTTTTATTCTAAGTTAAACAAGCTCATGCTTTAATGAATCAGGTAATATGTTTGCTTTCTAGGACGTTTCTTGATGGATTGCAGTCTGTGGTCTCTGAAATAGATGTTTTGTCTTGGATGGTATATGCTTTTCTGAAATTATGTGCACATTCATGCTGAAAAGTGATTATACAAATGTTCTGTGCTATTTTATATTTTTATATAAATAATTTTCACCTTCAATATATTTTAATTAAACTGTAATTGCATTACTTTCTACTTTGCTGCTCTCTCTCTACCCCCCCCCAACGTCCCTCCCTCCAACTTAGTCCACATCTTCCCCTACTCTCAAACTTATAACCTCTTATACCTGATTACTATTGTGGCACACACACACACACAAACACACACCATACATATGTATGTATAAACATGTAAATACAGCCTGATGAGTCTGTTTTTTTGTGTTCGTGTGGTCCCAGAGATAGTCACTTTATATTGGATGAACAATTAGGGGACTCAAGCCTGGAAGAGGCTGACCCTCTCTCAGCAGTCATCAGATGCCTGTAGTTCATTATACAGGTGAAAGGATGAAAAAAATACATCCTAACTCTTCAATGATCACAGGAAACTAGAAGTCTAAAAAAGCCCTAAATACCTTAAATTCCAGACCCTGTCCCTGGCAGTAAGTAAACAAAAGGTCACATTCTTTGCTGCTTAGGACAGGACCTGTGAGTACAGGAAATGAGCTTTGCCACCCCACCCAGGATCCCCCCACAAATGCAGACCTCCGGGGCTATAGAAAACTCATTGGTTTATAAAGCACGGGCTTGGAGGGTTTAAACTGATTGATCCACACCGAGCAGACTCTGTATGCTATGAAATGATTGGTTTAAGATGTGCGGGCTTTGTTGTAACCCTATAAAAGCTGTCTCAATTCTGTACTCAGGGTCCTCGGTCCTTTACTCCTGCGTGGCATATGACTGTGAACCCCAGTGCACTTGGAATATAAGGAACATCATGTTTTTACATCAAGACGCCTTCTCATGACTGATTTGGAGGGGGGTCATCTTTCCTGAGTCAGGGCGTGAGGGTCACAGGGTCCTATGAGAACTTTTCCCATCTGTGTACTATGTCTATTCTTATATCCATTGTTCACATCTTATCTATCCAGCCATTTCTTCAAGAGACCATTTCATATCATCCTTCCCAGTACTCCATACAGGGTCTGTGATGCAGATGTATACACTGGTGCTGGGTCTACCACAATCTGCTGATCACTTCATTGTGTCCAGTCGTGGTTTTCTGTAATGGTCTCCATTTTCTGGAAAGGTAAAGTACTTTGATGATAGGTGACACACAACAAACAGAAAGCATGACCAATGGATGAATTAGACAAAATAGAGTCTTCAAATCACAGTCTTAATTTACCTACTTACTGCACCCAAGACAACCTCCTAATGTTTCTAGAGTCTTCCAAAATAGCGCTACCAGTAGCGGCCAGAGCTCCAACATACATGTATAAGGGTGACACTTTATAACCAAACCTCAATACTAAAACACCTTTTTCCTTTAAAAGTATTCTTCTAGTGGCTAATGGAAACAGAAACAGACACCCACAGCTAAACACTGAGCTGATCTCCTGGAATCCAGTTGCAGACAGGGAGGAGTGATGAGAAAAGGGGTCAAGACCAGGTTGAAGAAACCCACAGAAACTGCTGACTTGAAAAGAGGGAGCTCGTGGACCACAGTCTGATAGTTGGGAAACCAGCACATGACCTATCCAGACCCCCCCAATGTGGTTGTTATTCAGGAGGACTACAGGGCCTCTGATAGTGGATAAGTATCTATCCCTAGTATAAGAATGGACTTTGGGAGCCCATTCCACATAAAGAGATACTCTTTCAGCCTAGACAGATGGGGGGAGGGCCTAGGCCCTGCTCCAAATGATATGACAGACTTTGAAGACTCCCCATAGAAGGCCTCACCCTCCCTGGGGAGCAGAAAGGGGATGAGAGGGGGCTTGGGGTGGCAGGACAGGGGAGGACACAGGAGGGTGAGGGAACTAGGATTGACATGTAAAACAAGCCTTTGCAAATTTAAATTAAAACAATTATTTAAAAAAAAATAAGTAAAGTAGCACAAAGGAAAAGTCAAGGTAAGTAACAACAAAACATACTACTTCATAACAATGGCAAACACTTTTCTCCAAATCTGTAGCATAGTACTTTTGATTTTATTTTATTATTTTCAAAAATAGTGTTCTGAAGTAGTCAATAGTAGTGGTTGTAAATTTCCAGATTCTAAAAATTATTAAATATCTGATATTGCTTAACTTCAGGAGACACAATCCACCAAAAAACACCCTTGTTTCTCTCTGATCTTTCCTATGTTTCTCATAACTCCAGTAATATCTGACTGTTTATTCACAAATTAAAACAGATTCCTTAAAACTTTGTATGTTCAATGTTATGTTGAAAAAAAGAGGGAACATGAAAAGATCGTAAAAACTTCTTATGAGGAGAGTAAAGTCCTTAGCTGAAATAATAAAGTTCTTCATCTGGATATGGAACATATTCAGTAACAGAAAATATGATTAATTTCTTTCTGTAAGTAGACTCAGAGGGTGAAGATTTCAAAGGACATACACAACAATGGAAAGAATTATATTTTCACATCTACAGTATCCAGCCTGGTTAAGGACATCGTTTAAAATAGATTGAGCCACAGTGAAGATTTTAATAATGGATTTCACCCTGTCTTAGAAGTACTTAAATTAAAGATGAAACTAACTATTGCTTTATCTAGGTCATGCCCTGGGGGGAATAGCAGGATTGTTCTTTACAATTTAATGCCTTTGATTCTGTGCAGTCTAACTCCATATGCTTCTGGCAGTGGGGTATCCATAGTATCATTTGCAAAATTCACTTTTTCACAATTGATGTTATACTTAGGAAATCTTTTCCGATATTCTGACTAATTTTCTCATTCACTTAATTATACATACACTTTTCCAGTTAAAAAAAAATCTGCATACTGCATTAAATACTGGTCATAACATAAGCAAAAACACACCCAAGTTTTATTTTGCTAATAGTCAGTGAAGTTAAGTAGTACCAAGAGATGCACTCAAGATAAGCACCACTTCCTCAATTGGGCATCAGAGAGATACATAAAAGGTGGATTCCTTTGGAATGCCTCAATTACATTTTATTAATACATTGTAATGGAACTAGTAACTCATTCATCTTGTTTGGATTGTCCTTAGTGCTGAACTAATTAGACAATTCTAACTGATGCAATTAAACTATCTAGATCAGAGTTTTAAAATGGTAGTCTAGGGAGCCAGAGAAATGACTTAGTGGGTAAAAAAAACTTGCTGTGTACACATGAGTACCTGAATTTAGATAACAATCCATATGGAAAGGGCAGTGCAGCCTTGTTTTCTGCAATCACAGTACTAGGGACAGTGCAAAGGGTCACTGGAATTATTAGTTGCCAGCCTGGCTTCAAATTTAATGAAGGACCCTGTGTCAAGGTAATGAGGCAGTTATGGCACTGCAGGATACCTAAATTCTTCCCTATGCATGTGCATGGGGTGTGTGTGTGTGTATGTGTGTGTGTGTGTGTGTGTGTGTGTGTGTTTGTAAAGCTCTCCCCTCCCCTCTCTCACATATATACCCTCCCACACACATTTGCATTGCACACATTATCTCTTGCTTATTGTACCTCTTAGTTGATACTTAGTAGACACTGGAAGCCTGTAGGAAATGTGGCTTTAACATTATCATTGCAAATAGTTCAAGCACAATAAGAGAAAAGGAGGAAAAATGGAAATGCTAGCAATGAAGATGGGGGAGGAATAAAAGAAAATTGAAGGAGATGGGGGATGAATAGGAGGGGACGGTCAGCACCTCTGGGCCAACAGAGCTTTTTGGTAACAGCTACTCCTTTGTGCAGCACTACTCCAAATTTCCTGCAATTTTCTCTATGTCCTATTCTTATACAGCAGACCCTTTCCACTTCATTTTTTTTTAAACATATGCTATCACTTATGCTTACTTTGCCTGTAGTATTTAATTTAAACATCAAGTTTTAAAAGCAAGTTTACTACTCAGTTGTTGTCTAATCCACAATAACTATTTTTTTTCCAGTGAGAACCAATCACCTTCCATTTTTACTCTTTAAACAAGCAAAACATGAGGCGACTCTTACAGTGAACTTAAGCAAATAAACGTGCACTAAGGGATACACCTGGAGATATGCCCTATCATCTTTGGTACCACGAAGGCCTTTGCCTTTTCCATAGAGAAAACGTGTACATGCCATGGCTTTTCCTTCATGTGCTCGCTTTCAAGTGCATTCACTTATAGTTTACAGAGTTCTTTCTAGAAGACTACCTTATGGAAAAAACATTCCGCACTCCATCAATACTTGTAAGTACATAGATTTTTTTTTTTACATAGGCTCCCACAATTATAATCTCAAACACAAATTGTAAAAAGATATTATCAGCCTTGATGCAGGAGGAGGGAACTGTTCCTTCCTCAACTTGGTATGCTAGACTTTGTTAACTCCCCCAAAGGAAGCCTAACTCTAAGGAGTGGATAGGGGGTGGGAAGGGAGATGTGGGGGACTGGAACAGAGGAGGAAGGGGAACTGGGGTTGAATGTAAAATGAAAAATAAATAAATACAAAAGAGAAAGATTTAATGCAGTTTTTGGTCATGGATTTGAGCTCTAGGCTCTGCTCTTAAGACCTAAGAATTAGACAGAGGCAGTTGCTAGAGTACTGGGGAGGATCCAGGTATAACTTAACAGTCAACTGTTTGCTCAAGGTTGGCAAAAGGCTAAAAGAGGTCCATAAATGGGATAAAGAAAGAAAAACACATTTAAATAGATTACAATGTGTTTTACAATGTGGCTAGGCTCAATGGGTGTAGACAAACTTAGAAAGAAATAAATATTTTTTAAAAAAATAAAGTATTTGCTTGGCATTGGTGGTGTGCACCTTTAATTCCAGCACTTAGAAGGTAGAGGCAGGGGCGGATCTCTGTGAGCTCCAAGCCAGCCTGGTCTACAGAGTTAGTTCCAGGCCAAAGCAATACAGAGAATTCTTGTCGCAAAAAACAATAAATAAATAAATAAAGTATTTAAAGAAAGTAAAGTAGTATAAGACAAAAAAAAAAAAAAAAAAAAAAAAAAAAAACACATAAGAAATGCACAGGGACTCTCGAAATTTGGTACAGAGTACAAGACTCAATAGTGCGTGTCCCAATGGCTTTTCAGATCTTTGTCCTTTAGACACAGGGTTTAGTTTTTACTTTTTCCTCTCTGCCTCTGTTGGCATTCAATGCCAATGAACATTGTTCTCTTTTCATCTTCTCTAAACTGGCAATGCTTCATTACCAGCATTTTCCATCATCACAAGCTTCCCATAAAAGCCAGTAGATTGTATTCATTTTTGCATTAACATTTTTATATTTTGAAGATTTCATATATGTATACAATGTACTTTGATCATATTCATCCATTACTCCCTCATTCAAACTCTTTCTCTAAAGGATTCTATTTCACCTTTATCAGAATGTCCATGACCAAGCAACAATAAATGTTAGTGTAGATATGGGGAAAGAGGAGCGATTATATACCGTGGGTCTGAGCAAAACCTAGTGGAGGCACTTTGGTAATCAGTTTGGAGGGTCCTCAAAATCTAGAAATAAAACTACATATAACCCATCTAGATTACATCAAGAAATATACTTATCAGACTTCATATTTTATTACATGAACACTTGCCTGTCATTTTTGCTCTGTTCACAGTGTATAGGAAAAAGAATTAACTTGCATGTCCATTGACTGATGATAGCATAAGGAAAATGTGGTATATAAATAAAATAGAATACAAGGGAACATTGCTCTGCTATAAATAAAATTTAAATCACCAACTTTCCATAAAAGTAGATAGAATTTAGGGAAATTATATACAGAGTAAGCCCATCTGAGCCTTGGAAGAGCATTTCTGCATGTTCTCTTTCACTTGGCGGAAAAATACTGATGGTGAAAATGTCCAAGCAGAAGTGGTCTAGAGTGACAGAGAAAGTAGAATTGCACAAGAGAGACAATAATAATGGAATATTCATCAACAGTTTTCCCTCAGGCCTGGTCCCTTAGCCGTGCCAGCCCCAAATAACACATACAAACATTGTATTAGATATATAGTTTTTGGACTGTTATTAGCATTTCTTATTGGCTAGCTCTGTCTTAAATATTAACACATTTCTATTAATCTACGTATATCCACATGGTCTCATCTTACCAGAGAGAGGATCAGGCATTCGTCTCTCTCTGTCCTCCTTGTTGAATCTCCTCCCTACTTCTTTCTCTCTCCTCCTAGTCTCCTAATCCTGCCTATCTCACTTTCCTATTGGCCAACAGTGATTTATTCATTAAACAATCAGAGAAACATATTTACAGAATGACATCTCCCATCACAAATATATAATGAATCTTGATACCTATAATGCTGTAACCTATGTAAAAATGATTAGAGAAGTGTGACAAGTAAGAACAGGGAGATACTGGAGGTTTAATGTGTAAATAGGGGAGATCAGGAAAAGAAAGGACAGGATAGCAAAACCAAAGATTATAAAGAAGCCTCATAGAAAACTACTAGTTTGTAAGATAACTAAAAATGGAGTTTTGAAAGAGGATTCTCAGTCTCTTAGACTCCATCATGGTTCATCTAAAAAACAAACAAACAAACAACAACAACAAAACAAAACCCAAGAAATTTTGGTCACAAAGTAATTCCCCGTATTCTGTAAGTTTTCCTCATCAGATCAGATTAGAAACAATATGCAAAATTCACCTCCCTCCCATATAGTTGGTGCTAATTTTCAACCTGGTAAAACCTTTGGAGAAGGCCCTTTGGACTCACCAGTAGGGACTACCTTTATCACATTATTTGAGGTAGGACCCCTTGACCACTTTGTAACACCATTCTTCACTGGGATACTAGAGATGATAAGAAAGCTTGCTTGGTTTTGTCTGCTGCTCTCTGCTTCTTTATTGCAAGTGCAATGAAACTAATGACCTGCCACTGTAATGCCACAATAGGCAATAGATGATGCTTTGACCTGTGAGCTAAAATAAGCTCCCTTTTCTGTTGTTTTTGTTAGAGTACTAGGTTTCATTTTTACATTTTATTTTAAATATATGTACATGCCTGAGACTGTGTGTGTGTGTGTATGTGCATGAGAATATCCAGAAGATGATATCCTTACAGTTGTATAATTATGGATCATCTGCAATAGTAGTATATACTCATAACCACTGGGCTATCTTTCAAGCCCTTGTCAGAATATTTGATCCCAGCAACAGAAAAAGAATCTGGAACAGATACTAAAACCAAGAAATTAAGTTGGTGTTGTGACAAAAGTGATTCTGTGGTGGCATTTAGATCTTTGTAACAGTGGGTAGAATGGGTAGAATGTGCTATTTTTAGAGCTTTGGTGTAGAAAGGCCTTGAATTCTAAAAGCAGAACTTTATAGGCTGTTCTGGTGAGAATTGGAAATCAAGAATGGCAATAGAACTAGAGATATTGAAAAATTAACTTAAGAATTTAAGAGAGGCATGTGGGATTAGGAATATTAGGTCAGAGGAGGAATAGATGAGAGAAGAGAGAGAACATAAAAGAGGGAGCCATTATAGGTTTGAAGACAAACCTGACTCTAGTGAAATGTCCAGAGACCTACAAGGATGACCCTAACTAACAATCTGAGCAACATTGGAAAAGCTACCTTAAATGCCATTCCCTAATAATGAGATTGATGACTAACTTATCTACCATCATAGAGCCCTCATGTAGCTGATGGAAACAGAAGCAGACACCCACAGCTGAACACTGAGCCGAACTGGAATCCAGATGTAGAGAGGGAGGGGTATTAAGAAAATGGAGAGAAGACCAGGCTGCAGAAACACACAGAGACAGCTGACCAGAACAAAGGGTAGCTAATAGACCCCCCAGACAGATAGCTGGGAAACCAGCATTGGACCGACTCAGTCCCGCATGAACATTGGTCTCAATTAGAAGGCCTGGGCAGTCTAAGGGACCTCTGACAGTGGAACCAAGATGTATCCCTGATGCACAAAAGGACTTTGGGAGCATATTCCCATGGAGGGATACTTCTCTAACCTAGAGGCAGGAGGGAAGGCCTAGTCTCTACTCCAAACGTCTTGACAAATTTTGTCGATGCTTCCTGAAAGTCATCACCCTCCCTGTGAAGTGGGGGGTAGGGGGAAGTGAATTGGATGGGAGGGTGGTCTCCAGGCATGGGAGGGAGGGAGAGAGGAAAGAAGGGAGAGAGCAAGGGAGGGAGAGACAACTGGGATCGATATGTAAAATAAGAAAACAAAAATAAAAGAAATATGAATTGTAAAAGAAAAACAAAAAATTTAGGAGAGGAAAAGGGACTCTAAAAAGAAGTGGGCTAGGGGTCATCCATGGGACTCTTTGGTCAAAATCTAGTCTATGTGAAAATTCTCATTAAACAGAATTTTTTGAAGGGTTTTTAATGGTGGCACACAAATTGAATCCCAGCATTCAGGAGACAGAGGCAGACAGATCTCTGAGCTCTCACCCAGCCTGGTCTACAGAGTGAATTCTAGGATAGTCAAATCTGTTGCAGAGAGAAACCTTATCTAAAATAATGACAACCTTGAATGAGCAGGGAAGGAATGAATTGTGGAAGACTTGTGGAGATTAATTTGATCAAAACCTACTCTATGAAATTCTCAGTGAATTAATAAAAACTTTAAAAATATCATTTATTACATCTAAAAGTTTAAGGAAATCAAGAAAGCATGTGATTTATACTCTTAACCATATATATCTTAGTATAATATTTTCAGGATGTGAAGAATTTTTCCTCCCATTTTATAATATTATTTACATTGTCCAGACTGTTTCAATATTTTTTCACTAAGAAAGTCTTCAAATTACAACATATCAGGAAAAATTCAATATTCAGAAATATTGATCCTCTCAATATTTGTTTTTATCTCATTTCAGAAGTCCCACAATCTGTACGCATTTCACTTTAAGTAAAGCTCCTAACCTTCATGCATGGAGGTAGAAAAAATGAACAACTGACATTTTTGGTGTCAAAACAATATATTATTTCTTGTTAACTATTCTAGCATATGGTCTTTAATTTAATATACTTAAATTAGAAAGATATTAATTTCACTACTGTCTTACTATCCCTATACTGCTTGCCACTACCCCATCTCTTTCCATTTATCTGTCTTTTATCTCATTACTTTCCATTCTTATTTTTAAAAATCCACTTTGATCATCATGGTATAAGTTCAATCATTGTAATTTCCTGGCCTTCACTCTGAAAATAGAAATGGCCTCCTAATCCTGTAAATTTCACTGTTTTAAGAATTCTTAACATGTCCTCACTCCCATTTCTCCTGTTCAAAAATCAAGTATAGTATGATATAAGTGCTATTTATTATATGTTGAGCACTACTTCTAATTAAGAAAGTTGTAATATCACATTTAATGTACAAATTAGTCTGGAAAAATTGGTTACAAATTATCAGTATTTTATAATGCATCTTTTGTCTAATAATACATCCAAGGCTCTGATGCCAAAACACACAGAACTGGACAATGTAACACTTCAGTCTTTTATCAACCAAAACCTCAGTGGCTGCAGCAGCTCTTGTCCTTCGTCAACTACTGGCATCATTTAATCATGTATGTGCATACATGACTAAATGTATACTATAGCCAAATCTAAATGAGACCCTCCGTTTCCAAAACTTTACAATGCCTTCAAACTGCTTGACAAAATTTATTGTTTTTCAGGCTCAGTGAGTTTTATGAGAGTTTAAAAATTCATCTCAATTCAACCTAATCTCTTGATGTATTTTCCTTCAAGTTATCCTCTTAATGGCAATAAACCTCTTAATATGGGAACCTTCTTTATAGAGAATGTCTTTCCTAGTCCCATGGCATGATGTATCAGTAAATACATACTGAACTACTCAAGCAAATAAAACTAAAGGCATACTACAGTGATTTAGATACTAATAGGAAATTGTTCTTTCCAAATAATTGCTCATAATGGCAATTTCTATAGGAAATTAAGGGCTAGATTTCTACTCATTTTGAAGTATTTCAAGCTTGAGGATGATAGTAGCTTAGCCAACAGAGCAAAGGTTGCTGTCTGAATCTCCATTCAAGTTTAATCCCAATTTTCATGAGCTAACTCTGGAAGTGACACAGTGACTCCTACATAACCTTTTTTGCAGTACCTTAATTACATAAGATTGTCATTAATCACATAGAGCCATAGTCCCCAAATGTTCCTCAGTCACTGCTCCTCCATTGCCACAGAACTAAAAGCAAACAAAAGCAAAATAATCCCAGAAAAATGTACCAAACTGGGTAAACTTTTCTTCCACTTGTAAATAAAGACTATGGTCATTTGCCTGGAAGCAGCTTTCTAGATGGCATCAATTGTTGGGAAACACCTTTGTTATATCCCTCATATCCCATAGTCAATACATAGTTCCTATTAGATGGGAAGATTTATTTTAGAGGATATAAAAGTTTATGATTCTTAATATTCTCAACACCTAACACATTTCTTGGCAAGTAGATTGAATTAAAATGATTACATGAAATATAATATGATATGAAGCACACCTTCCTAAAAGCTATTCCGATAGCGTAACCCTCCACAATAGGTGATAGAAAGGTTACATCCAATATCTTACAGAAATGAATTAAGTTTATGTATTTTTGGCTAAAAACCAAGTTATTAAGTTTAGACAAAGAAAAGGCAGAAAGCTTTATGCATAATAAATAAGTAAATCTTAAAAAAAAAAAACAAAGAATAATGGTGAACATGTAGGGTACCGAATAAAAATTGAACTCAAAATTACAACTAACTGGCTGAATACATCTAGAGAGAATTTTGATTTGGATTGTCTTAAAGATGGAAAACATGGCAAAAATTTTCATAGGATATGGAAAATAAACAATTTCCTCTAGTTTTCTCAAGTTTCTAGACTTGGATCCAATTGTTCAATTGTTTCATACTAAGCAAAAAGGAAAAAAAAAAAACCACAAACCTCCTTCCTCTCAGGTATTCAAGGTTAATGATGTCTAATTCTGGATATTCTCAGTTGTCAAAAGAAGTATACTTTCTCAAGTAACTGAATAGTTATATAACTAAGCAGGCATATTTTATTACTGGAGTCAGGATATTTTGAGTGACTTTGCTTACAAATATGTTCCAAGGTTATTCTGGAAAGGTGTCTTACTCCTTGCTGTCTTGGGCTGTCTTTTTCATTTCAAAGAGAAAATTTAAATGTTAGGTTATTTTGGCAACACAAGTGCTAAAGTACACCTCGGGAATGAAACAATTATTACAAGTGAACTACATTTTCCTAAGCCCTGTGTCAAAAATGAAATCCTCTCATTATGTTCTCACTCAATTGTTTGTTTTTGTTTTTGGGTTTTTTTTTTCCCATTTCCTTATATCCTGGCTTCTAGATCTCAGAAATCTGTCACTTGTGGAAAGCTAAAGTCATCAGAATATGTTCAAGATTTTTGAGGAAGTGGAGGAGCTTTCCCCATGTTTCAGCTCCTCAATTTCATGATCATTGTTAATCTAGTATCCCCATTGTTATTGGCAGCTGTACAGAGGCAGCAAGTGGTGAACTCTGTGAATACATGATATTGGTGAAGAAAGAAGACCTTGTATAGTAAAATGTCAATTCATGTTTTTTCTGCTTTTGAACCTGGTGCCTGACAAGTAAGAGTTCTGAACCTGTACTGTGTGTTGCCGTAGAACACGACATCAATTCTGAACCATCAAATAGTTAAAACACAACAGGCAGCTTCAGAAACATATTTGATTGACCCAGTGATGTCACAGTTCTGCCTTAGCACCATCTTCTAAGGCCAGGAAGAAGGAAGACATAGGAGATTATTAGCAAAACAGCATGTGAACTATAGGCACAGTTGCTGTGGACACAAAACTTTATTCAGTTCCAAAAACACTTATGAGGGTTGTGACTATCTCTGTTAGTAACACAGCACATCATTTGTCTTCAAAGACTTTGCATACTTGCAGATATAGGATCTCAGGGCAATATGAGTTGATAATTATAAAAGAACAAGCCATGAATTACGAATTATGAGCCAGCAGAATTTAAAAAAAAATGGTTTCTATCTACTTTGTAAAGGGTCTCTATCTTCTACACACCTTCTTTAAATGTAGCAAACCTTATTGGGAGCAAAAAAATTGCTACTACATCAAAAACCAGTTTGCTATTACCATTTTAAGAAGATGAATGAAAGATTTTGGTAAGTTATTACTTGTATTATTTGTATGGGGTAAGATTAAGCTATGCTTTCTAAATTATCAAAATAATTCTATTTGTGCAAGTTGATGCTATCATTTGTTTGTATAAATATGTAGGGAAATAAATGTGTGAGTGTACCTTTATGTACATGCGTGTGGAAACAGAGGTTAATGTCTTTCAATAGTTGGTATCTTTCTGCCTTCCACAGTGAGGCAGCATCTAAAATGTAAAAATAGTATTTACTGATTGCTAGTCTATCAAGGCAGATTGTTAGTGGGTTGTTCTGCTTCTGCCTCCTGAGTGCTAGGCTTACATGCAAGCTTCAAGTCCACAAAGCATTTAGATGGGTTCTGGCCCTCTGAACACTGGTCTTTATGCTTCTGTGGCATGCACTATGAGCCATGATCATCAATAAATTAACTCTCTTCAGAGAACAAATCACCAAATTAATTTGACTAACATAAAATGCTTATGAAAATTTCTTTTTACACTTATTAAGTAGTAAAAGATATTTTGAGGTTTATTATACCTCAAAAATTATATTACAACTTTTTTGAAATAGATGATTATTACAAACCAACCAAATAGTTTTCATTTTAAAATAAGCTTTTGAGATTAAAACCACCTAGGCAAAACTCTTCATACCTAGAAATGCAAAATTGAGAGGTACTTTGTATTTAAAATGTGCAAGCACCCCACTCTCTAATTTTGAAACATTTTGATATCCTTAAAATAAAGCCTATAATCATTAATATCGAACTGTCTTAATTGCCCACCATCCCTATACCCAGTTCTACAAGACAATTACGTCATGTTATTTCTTTTATTTGCTAATTTCAGATATTTTATATGAATGTCATTAAGCAATAGACCACTATCTGGGACTAGATTTCTTACTATAACATTTTAAGTTTTGTCAAAAAATATTTTTTTCTGAGCTGCAATGATATCTTTTCTTTTCTTTTTTTTTTTTTTTTGTTGTTTTTTTTGTTTGTTTGTTTTTTGTTTGTTGTTGTTACTTTTTCTTATTATACAAATCGATCCCAGTTCTCTCTTTCTCCCATTCTCTCTCTCTCTCATCCCATTCCACATCCACTCCCTAGGGAGGGGGAGGCCTTCCAAGAGGAATCATCAAAATCTGACAAGTCATTTGGGGTAGGGTCTAGGCCCTCCCTCCTGTCTCTATGTTAAGGGAGTATCCCTCCATGAGAAATGTGCTCCCAAAGTTATTTCTTGTACCAGGTATACATCTGTTTCCATTGTCAAAGGTCCCTTAGACTGCCCAGCCTTTCTAACTGAGACCTATGTACAGGGAACTGGGTCAGTCCTATGCTGGTTTTCTAGTTATCAGTCTGGAATCCATGAGCTACCCCTTGTTCAGGTCAGCTGTCTCTGTGGGTTTCTATAGCCTGGTCCCAATCCCTTTGTTCATCACTCCTCCCTCTCTGCAATTGGATTCCAGGAGTTTGGCTCAGTCTTTAGCTGTGGGTGTCTGCTTCTGTTTCCATCAGCTACTAGATGAGGGCTCTAGGATGGCATATAAGTTAGTTAGTAATCTCATTATCAGGGAAGGGCATCCACTATTGTTCAGATTGTTAATTGGGGTCATCCTTGTATGTCTCTGGAACTTTCTCTAATGTCAATTTTCTCTTCGAACAGATAATGGCTAACTGTATTATGGTATCTCTTTTCTTGCTCTCGTCTATTTGTCCTTCGACTAAATCTTCCTGGTCCCTCATGTTCTCCTCTCCTTCCTTTTCTCCCCTTCTCTTTCTCCTAACTCCCTCTCCACGAACTTCCCACCCTCCCCACTCCCAATGCTCAGGAGATCTTGTCTCTTTTCCCTTTTGTGGGGAACCTTCTATGACTCTCTTAGGGTCCTGCTTGCATCCTAGTTTCTCTGGAGGTGTGAATAGGCTGGTGATACTTTGCTCTATGTCTAAAATCCATGTTCCTCTTTTTGTGACTAGGTTACCTCACCCAGGAAGGTTTCTTCTAGTTTCTTCCATTTGGCTGCAAATTTCAAGATTCCATTGTTTTTTGTTTTGGTTTTGGTTCGCTTTCTGCTGAGTAAGTACTCTATTGTGTAAATGTACCTCATCTTCTTTATCCATTCTTAAGTTGAGGGGTATGTAGGTTATATCCATGTTCTAGCTATTAGAAATAATTCTAATATGAACATAGTTGATCAGATGTCTTTTTTGCATGGATATGCATCTTTTGGGTATATACCTAAGAGTAGAATTGCTGTATGATGGGAGATGTGATTATGTACATATGTTTCTTATATTGGTTAATGAATAAGGCACTGTTGGCCTCTAAGAAAGCAAGATAGGCAGGACTAGGAGACAAGGAGAATTCAGGGAGATGTAGGAGAAGTTTCAAGATGTAGGACCAACAAGGTAGAACTCCCGGCCCTCTCTCTGGTATGCCAAGACCACATGGAAACTTAGATTAATAGAAATGGGTTAATATTTAAGACAGTGCTAGCCAATAAGAATTGCTAATAACAGGCCAACAGCTTTGTATCTAATATAGTGTATCTGTGTATTTGGGGCTGGCACGACTCTGGGTCCAGGCTGACTGGAAAACCTGCTTGTAGCAGCTATATCCCCTGGTAGACTGATACCCATTTTCCTGAGGAACCCTCATACTGGTCTTCAAAATGGCTGTACAAGTTTGTACTCCCACCAGCAGTGGAGGTGTCTTTTCCTCTACAACCTCTGAAACGTAAGCTGTCATTGGTGTTTCTAATTTTTGCCATTCTGATAGGAGTAAGATGATATTTCAGAGTTATTTTAATTTGCATTTCCCTGATGGCTAAGGATATTTGGCATTTTCTTAAGTGTCTTTCAGCCATTTGGAATTTCTCTATTGGGAATTCTCTATTCAGGTCTGAACCCCACTTTTTTTTTTATTTTATTTAATTATTTATTTTACATATCGATCCCAGTTCCCTCTCCCTCCCTCCCTTCCTCCCTCCTTCCAGTCCTCACTCTTTTCCTCTCCCTCCCCCTCACATTCACCTTGACCACCCTCCCATCCCACCCCCCCACTCCACATGTAGGGTGATGCCATCCCGGAGGGGTCATCTAAATCTGTCAAGTCATTTGAAGTAGGGACTAGAACTTCTCTCCTATCTCTAGGTTAAGGGAGTATCCCTCCATGGGGGATGTTTCTGCAAGGTCCTTTTGTGCACCAGGAATACATCCTGGTTCCACTGTCTGAGGTCCCTTAGACTGCTCAGTCCTTCTAGCTGAGACCCATGTTCAGGGGTTCTGAGTCAATCCCATGCTGGATTCCCAGCTATCAGTTTGGGGGCCATTAGCTCTTCCTTGTTCAGGTCTGCTGTCTTTATGTGTTTCTGCAGTGTGGTCTTGTCCTCTTTCTCTGCATCTGGATTCTAGTTATATTCAGTATTTAGTAGTGGGTATTTGCTTCTGTCTCCAACAGGTACTAGATGAGGTCTCCATGATGCTGTATAAGTTAGTCGTTGATCTCACTATCAAGGAAGGACATTTATGTTGCTCAGATTGTTAGTTGGGGGCAGTCTTGTAGGTCTCTGGACATTTCTTTAGGTTCAGTTTTCTCTTCAATCCCAATGGCTCCCTCTTTTATGTTCTCTCTCTCTCTCTCTCTCTCTCTCTCTCTCTCTCTCCCTCTCTCTTTTCTGTCTTCTATTCCTCCCCTGAATCAATCTTCCTAGTCCCATGTGATTTCCTCTCCTCCCCTTCTCTTTCTCCTAGTTCACTCTCCAATCCCTGCCCCCCACCAACCCTCCATGTGCTCTGGAGAATTTGTTCCTTCCCCCTTATGTGAGGGATCTTATATGAATATCTTAGAATCCACCATGTATCCTAATTTCTCTGGCGGTCTGTACCCCACTTTTTTTATTGGATATTTTTGGTCTTTTGGTGACTAGCTTCTTGAGTTCTTTGTATATGTTAAAGATCAACCCTCTGTCAGATGTGGGGTTGGTAAAGATCTTTTACCAATCTGTTGGTTGCTGTTTTGTGTTGTTGACAGTGTCCTTTGCCTTACAGAAGCTTCACATTTATTAGTTGTCGATCCCAGTGTCTGTGCTACTGGTGGTAAAAGGAAGCGATCTCTTGTACCAATTCATTCAAGGTTACCTCTCACTTTCTCTTCTAAGTGGTTCAGTGTGGCTGGATTTTTGTTGAGGTCTTTGATCCATTTGGACTTCAGTTTTATGCATGGTGATAAACATGGGTCTATCTGCCATCTTCTACACACCAGCATCCATTTGTTGAAGAGACTTCCCTCCTTCCATTAGATAATTTTAGCTGTTTTGACAAAACTTAGGTGTTCGTATGTGTGTGAGTTAATATCAGTAGTTTTAATTCAATTACATTGGTCTACCTGTCTATTTTTGTGCCAATACCAAGACATTTTCAGGACTATATCTCTATAGCAGAGATTGAGTCAGGGACAGTGATGTCTCCTGAAGTCCCTTTAGTGTACAGGGTTGTTTTGGCTATCCTGGGTCTTTTGTTTTTCCTTAAAAAGTTGAGTATTGTCCTTTCAAGGTCAGTAAAGAATTATACTGGGATTTTGATGGGGATTACATTGAATCTGTAGATTGCTTTGGGCAAGATTCTTGTCAAAATTCTTAAATGGGTCAATAGTGCATTACTATGTGTTACAGAGTAATTTCCAATGTACATATATGCCACATTTTTATTTATGCATTCATCAGGTGGTGGTCATCAAGGAGTTTACTATCACAGATGGTTATAAATAGTATTTCTATGAATAATAGAGTGTAGGTTTTATGTGGAATAAGTTTCTACTCTCTAGGCTTAGATTAGATAATCAATATTCGACAACCCTCTATATTCCTCTTACAATGTAGATTTGCATTAATCTTTAATTTTTCTTCACCCCTCTGAAAAAGAAGGCCATCTACCCAACAATTACTGTTTTTAAAAATCCATTTACTTCTTACATAGTGTGAAGAACAAAAGATCATCTATTCAGAGGAGATACATAGTGGGAATCCTGCTGTACTTAGAGAATAGATATTGTATTTATTAGTATGATTCATTAAGAAGTGTAACCTCTAAATTATTCTAGCCGAGTTTTAGGAAAACAAATTGATTTTAAAACTTTATTGATAGAATAAACTGATGGGAGATGTCATTCTGTATATGTTTCTCATACTGGTTAATGAATGAAGCACTGTTGGCCAATAGGAAAGGAAGATAGGAGGGACTAGGAGACAAGGAGGAAATAGGAAGTAGTAAGGAGGAGTAAAGATGGAAAGTCTGGAGAAAGCAGTATGCCAGCCGGCTCCCCGGTAAGAGGAATACATAGATCAGCAGAAATGGGTTAATACTTAAGACAGAGTTAGCCGATAAGAAACTAGTAACTGGCCAACAGTATAATATCAAATACAGAGTCTCTGTGCATTATTTGGGGCTGGCGCAGTGGCAGGACAAGTCCAGTGGCGGCAGGCAGAAAAACCGTACTCCTTACAATAAACTGCATCCATGTTAAAGTCACATATAGCTGGACTTGAATTACAGATATAAAACTTTCTTTTAATGAGAATATTTACTCTTCAGCCATGTTTGAGTATCTACCATGGACTACAGTCTGTTCTATGTACTTTGCTGAATAAAATGAAGACCTCAATTCCTTTGAATTAATACTTTAGCAGCAGATCCATATGATGCCAATGTAATAATAATAAGTAACTATCTTTATAAAGTGTGACAGAAGATAAGGAAAATGAACGGGAGAAAAACCCAGAGAAGTTGAAGCTTTAAAATATGAAACTCATCATGAAGATAATATTTTCAAACATGAAGGTTTTCCCAAGATGATACATGGGGAGTAGCATGCTAAGCTTTGGAACAACTCAGAACTCACATTAAGGTTGCAGGCATATGCCTAAGAAATTCAATAAATATCAGAAACAATAGTTGCACTAGTCAGGTTTTGTCAAAAAAAAAAATACCCTTTAAGAGGAAGGGGTTTGCTTTGGATCATAGCTTTAGCAGCATCAGCCTAGGTTCAAGAGGTCCCTTTGCTTTAGAACACTAGATGATAGTTGCAGGGAGTACATGGGAGAGAAAATCACTTCATGCCCAGGAAGCAAAATAATGTGGAGGATGTTGCCAGTAATGACTCATGTCCCCTTTAGAATCTTATTTCTAGTGACCTAAAATTTCACTCAAAACCCATCTTAAAGTTTCTGCCACCTCCAGTGTACAACAGCCTGGGAACCAAACTTGAATCTATTGTTCAGGGTGATTTATCCAAACCTCAATTTAGGCAAAACAACATGAGTGAGATGTGTGTGGGAGAGGAAGGCAAAATACCTGTGAGGCCTAAAGGATACTGACACTTTTAAACACAATAATTTATTGTTTCTGAATATAAACTCACTTGTATAATATCCCATATATACATATTGTAAATCTATACATGTATGGACAAATTTGAATAACTACAAAAAAGGTTATTTACATATCTATCCGCACTATATATACAATAACAAGTATGGTATTATAATTTTATGTAAGCATCTTCAAGATCAAACAACTAAGTTTTTATAGTTTTTATTTCTAACATTAAGAGTAGAAATCACTGGAGAATTGTGCTTGTTAATATAGCTTTATATCTGATGAATTTTCTGATAGATATGTATAGTTATTATTTTATTATGCAATGTCAAAATCAAAAAAGAGTGCACTGAAGTAAATGGATAGTTGAAAGAATTATTAATAAGCCAACATTTAGGAACTAAATCCCAGATGCAGACATGAATGCTTTCAGTAACCTAAAACATCCATGTCTTCCTACTCAGCATGCTGATCTTTGCTCTAATTACTCTTCTGCTTTTCATGTTGCTTCTAACTCCCAAAAAGTCTTTTCTGTAAAGAATAAATAATCTTATTCAGGTTTCTCAGCCGTCAGTCTGGTGTTCATGAGCTCCCACTTGCTCAGGTAGCTGTTTTTGCGGGTTTCTCCAGCATGGTCTTGACCCAACAGGCCTTCTAAATGTGGGTGTCAGTTGGGTTCTTGGGTAGTCTATGAGGCCATTGGCAATGCAGTAGAACCAGTATTTATTCCTATTGTATGTATGGGCTTTTGGAGCCCATTCCTTATGGAGGGATACTCTCTCAGATAGATATATGGGGGAAGACCTTGGTCCTAACCACAAAGACAGACTTTGATGATGCTCCATGGGAGACCTCAACCTCTCTGAGAAGTGGATGGGGTTTAGGATTGGGAGACAGAGAAGGGAGTAGGAGAATTGGAGGGAAAAGGATCTGAGGTTGGTATGCAAAATAAGATTATTCATAATTTAAATTTAAAAAGAATAATCTTATATTATTTAACTTGAATAAACTCATTTATATAGTTTATATAGTTATTTTGAGGCCATTTTTAACTGAATAAAAGTTTTAGGGTAATAACTATTTTATGGATTATATATAAATTATCCCATAAAAAAAACTCAGGTACTAAAGCTTATCTCTAATACAAGCAGTGTTGTGCACCTGGATTTTGGGAATGTCATTTGATCATGTGAACTGTGACTTCATTAATGAATTAATACACCAATGGATTCAGCATCTGGGGGTTCTTTTAGGTGGGAGAAACATGGTTAGTCCAGCCCATTTGGGAAAATTGGGTCATTGGCAGCATGTCCTGGAAAGCTATCCCTCAACCTTGATCTTTTCCTGACCCCCCACCCTTGATTGTCATGAAGTGAAAGATTTGGCTCAGTTGTCAGGGTGATGTGGCTTATTATAGGCCCACAGAAATGGAGCCAGACAACCCAGTGAAACCTCTCCTATGGTGAACCAAAATAGAGTTTGCCTGCCTTTCATGTTCTCAGTGGGGATGACAAGTCTAACACCACTACACTTCCAATACATGTAGTTTGAATGTGCAGGATCTGTTGCTGAATTGTCTTCCACTTTACTAGTCAAACAATAAGTATCTATTTTCTTAGTGATTTTTCAAAAGAAATTGCATCCATTTTTAAACTGTGGAAAATAATGCTACCTTGAATGCTCTTGAACATGCTTCCATGAAGGCACTCAGGCATGGATGTAATTGTTTCTGTCTGTGGTTTTGTTGTATATGCATGCTACCACTCTTGTCTGAGAATATGAGACTGTTTTCACAAGTGAATATATAGACATAACTTTCCAATTAATGTGTAAAAGTTTCTGAGGCTTTTTCTTAATTACTCTTTGATAAGACTTTCAGATATACCATTCTGTACTGGAGTACATCATTGAAACTTGGGTTTCCATTATTTGTTATAAATGAGATTGATAAGATTATGTATGCTTTTGTTTTTTGAATGTTTTTACATAAAACTGCCATTGTTAGGTTATGTTTCACCTTAGAAAGTTTCAGAAAAAAAAAAACGAATAAATTAACATGTAGAGATTCTGTATTTATTCTGGATATGAGTCAGTTCCTTTATAGATTTCTCTTCATATAATTAAAATTTTCAAGTTCGCAATGTTTAGACATAGATGCAGACAGGGCTTGTTGTTGTTAGTATGGTGATTGGTGGTTGCTTTGATTTGAGGGGTTGGACCTAGTATGCTAAACAAGAACAGGATGTTGACAGTTCAGTTCACATAATATGACGAAGTTAAGATGGTCTTTGATGAAAATTTGAACACACAAAATTTTATGTCAAAAAAGAAAAGATACAAAACTAATGAGAAGGAGCATGTGGGATGGGTTTTCCAAACATTTTTAAAATAACTTTTTACAACATAAATTAACTGTTCCCATTAATTTTTCTGGAGACAATTATAGACTACAGTTAGTTAGGTCCTGCTTTGCTATAAAATCAACACATTTATTTTGAAGTTAATTTAAATTCTACAAATCCCACTGAAATGAATAAAAATGAAATGGCAATAGTGATATATTGATTTTAGGAGTTTTATTTTTATTGAAATCTATTTAGAGACTTGGAAAATGTTGGTACTTAATTTCTCTAAGTAATTGAGTCTGTTCTGATTAAGTTACCAAATAATTTGTTGTAGAGAAAATTAAATGGTCATAGATTATAAGTCTGTGAATACTCTAATTACTTTTAAGATATAAAATGTAAGGTTCAGATTTGCTTTCTTATTCTTTCTGTTTTTGAATAGGAAGTTAGCTGTGTCAGTTCTGAATTGAATGGCTTTCCTGATTCTTCTTCAGTTGGGCCTTTGGTTTGTCAATTTTCAGCTTTTTTGTGGTCAGTAGGAACTGAAAATGATAAAAGCTTGAGAGGTTACACAGCAAAATGCAACAAACAGAAAACCACCACTAACAACGACAAAAGCAACAAAAGCAGCTTCCTGATGTATTTGTCACCTGAGACGAATTCATCATTCCACAGGAGACTTTTAATCTATATATTAGATTTCACCCTGGTACACATGCAGCCAAAGTTTTAGTTTGAACCTGTAGTCTCTATCAAGGTACTCATCGCAAAAAATTGCTTCAGCTCAAACATTGTATAACCATTACAGAAATGTGAGAGTATTCCATGTTCTTATGTTTGCTAGCAGTCATTTCATTAGCCGTTTGAATATTAAACAACTGTCAATGAAAAAATCAGAACATTATTACATTTGCAATGAATCACTAATGTGCTGTGATTCAGATCATAACGTTTTTGCAAGCTTTAGTTGACCAGGAAGCTAGTGAACTGTGTTGTTTGGCCTCTAACATTTTCGTCATTTTCTTCCGTTTTTTTCAGTTATTGGCCTGCAAGTTCCAGGGTGTAAGCTTTGGAGATCTGCCATTCTGACTCCTGAAATAAAGTTATGGTAGAAATAGCCAATACCCTCAAAATTATAGCACTGAAATCTTTTAGGTACTTAAAAGAAACAGGCAGATAATACTTGGAAGGGTCAACCATGGATATTTGGGAAAACACTAATGATGTTTTCACTAAAAGCAAAGTGAATATAGGATCAATTAAAACCTCAGCCCCATGGAACCAATACCAGCTATCTCAAGTATAAAAAAACTAAACATTCTTGGTGTGTGCTAGCTCAACATCAAGCACATTTAAGATACAGCTTCAAAATTTACCCTGGTGTTTGAGATAGTTATTAAACTCTGAATCATTGTTTCTTCTATTTTTGCATCCTATATCCATAGGATGGTTGTGTGACTAAAGCATTAATAAACAAGATTATATTTATAAAGCCATCAACCATAAGGACATATAGATTGTCCTTATGTTTGTAATCATATATTGAGGAATCCAAATAAATGCTCTCATTTAATTTGGAGGATATTATTACAAAACAAACTTGGGTGACTAAGAACACAGAACAGATAATATTTAATGAGTAAAGAGTTATATAATTTTCTTGTTGAGTAATTTTACTAGATATGACATATCTCTTAACCGCTGAGCCGTCTCTCCAGCCCTAGACATGACATATCTCAAGAAATAAGAATTAAATAGTTTCTCTACTATAATTTTGTGTTAGGTTGAATTAAGGCTAAAATACATTGAGAGGCTATATTTAATAATCATGATAATGATTATATTATAAAGTGCAAATACAAAGTCATTATAATGTCCCAGACACCATCACAAATGGTCCCATGTGTTTATTTTACTTACTACTCATGACTGTACCCATTTTGTGCAGGGGGAAACAAGAGTTAAGGTATTGTGATCAATATTTCCAGTAAGTTCTGGTTCAAAGCTCATTCAAATTGTAGAGTTTATATGCCTATCAAATACATAGTCATTAATTATTTATACTTATTAGAAACAGGCATTTTTCATTTTTCTTATAAAATTACTATTTTCATATAACATGTAAGTGATTTCTTGAATGGATACAGTAACATATATTTTTTAATTTTAAATTTAAATACAATTGCATTTTATGTGTAAGGGTGTTTTACGTGAATGTACATATCTGCTCCACTTAATTATCGGGAGCCTAAAGGGGCCAGAAAAGAATATTAGATCCCCTAGAACAGGAGTTACATACCACTGTACATTTCTACATCATGCTAATAAATAAATCCAGGTCCTTTGGAAGAGCAGCCAGTGCTCTTAAGCACTGAGCCAGCTCTCTTCCCCTTCATCTATTTTTTAAATTTCACAAACTCAAGATTCTAGGAAGAGATAGATATAACATTTTCATTTAAGATTCTTGGTGCTATATCCTATAAGATATTTCAGCCTTAAATTGTAAGTTTCACATGTTAAAAAATAAATCACTGCCTAAACTATTGAAAATACTCCTTTTTTTTTTCCTTAACTAAATGTAATTTTTCTAGCTGAGTCAAGCAATGAAACCAGAAGATAGCTCAGTTATAATACCTGAAGCAAAGTACACACAATAAAATGAATCATTACTGTAGCCATAGGTTCTGACATAGTTACTGAAGTAGAATTGCACTATTTGGGAGACGACTGGTTTTTCACTTTTGTGGCATTGGGTATTTCTGTAATAACATATAAGTCAAACAATGTATAATAAAAGATATTGATAACTGAGATTTGCAAATGGCAGTTATAAATTGCTGAGAATAGCATGGAGAAAATATAAAAGCTACAGGCTCCACAGTTTTCTACTTCCAGAGTATAAATTCATTCCTCCATAAAGAGAAATAATTGTGAGGGTGGAACTATAAAGGGCTGTGATTGATTTCTTGGGTGACCAGAAGCCATCAGTCTCCTTCTTTTGAATTACACCTCATATGTCACAACTCAAAGAGCCTTAATGCCAGTTAATGTCTGCATCCAGGAAGAACAAATAATGAATTCATGCATTGCCTTTCTTTCCACACTTCATTTACAAAAGCTAATTGTTTAGGGAATAGTCGTTTCTTGGCTCATTGCCTTAATAATACAGGAACCTCTCTTAGAATTCCACACAAGGAAGCCAAACTAAGCCTAAATGAATAATCCTTCCTTAACTCACACATGCGACAAGGAGGAGAAAGCCTTATTAAATCTAAACTGATAGTGAATGAACTTACTAACTATTCTTCCCTGCTGGGGCATTTAGCCTTCAGTAGCCTTAAGCGCTAAACTGTGCTGAGAGTAAATTCTCATTAATTTGAAACAAAAGAAAGCCACAAATGTAACATTCACTTCACAAAAATCTATTCAAAATGATAGGAATCAGAAGAGAAAGAGAGAGAGAGAAAGAGAGAGAGAGAGAGAGAGAGAGAGAGAGCCCTATTTTCTAGGCACAGGTCAATTTTCATGCCATAGACATAAGCAACAAAAGTGTCTCTATGTCCTGTCAAAACTGGAACTCAGGTCTGGGACCACAAAAGTTACACAGTGAGTGATAAAGCCAGGGAACAAATAAAAGTCCGGGAGATGAAATTCCAAGGAATGCCCAGCCTCATCAAAAGCGTCATGGTTAACAGTGTTTTTTCTTATTTATCATTCTGGTTCTTCTTTCTTGGGTCTGTATTCTTCCATTCTATCCTTGACCAATCAGTCAATCCCTTGACTCTATATCCCTTGTCTCTCCATGTGTCCTAATTAGAAAATTACTTTCATGGCAATTTGAGGACAGTCTATGTTTGTGCATGAACAAATTGACCTGTTCTCAAGTTATAAAAGTACTCTCTTTGCCAAGAACTTATTAGCAATCTATGTTGAGACCCCTCCTTGCTGAAGGGAGCTGTTACCCTATACTTCTCAGTAAAACCTTGCTTTCTAGCCTGGAACAAATGTCTTAATTGTTCTAATAAAATAAAAACTTAGGAGTCATAAATAGAGACAGTAGATAAATCCAAGGACAGCAGAGATGTCAATTGGCTGACCCTCTCTCCATGGTTTTCAGTAGCCACCACATCAGGAAACCCCTTCTCTTCTTCTTTGTCTTCTTCTCTCTTCCTGTCCTCTCTAGCAGGCCTTCTCAATCCTCTAAGAACCCTATGACTAACCCTGGTCAACAAATTACTGACTCTGTCCTTTGATTCAAGGTGGCTTTTCAGTGGAATGGCTGTAGTAACAATTCTTCAACACTAGCCCTTCTTTTCTCTTGTAATTTTCTAAGTCCATTGTGAGACAAGCTCTGAGCCAGGCACCTCCTAACAAAAGAACTTCTGCTGTAAGAACAGTCATTTGTGGATAATATGCTTCATATTGTACTATATTACTTGTTTTCATATTAGTTCTGATAGAGACTCTACAGTAACATAATTCTCTTGCATTTACTTCCTGAAATGAAATTTCAGAATGGATTTAGCCACTATTCTTAGAATGGTTATGTTGTCAGAGTTGCATGTCTTATTTGTGAAAATCACTATTTACATGTTTGAAAAATTGACAAGTTAAGAATAAAAATGAGTAACATTTTATATTTAATTTAAAGAAGAAAACAATTTTCATATTCAAAATTTACACAAATGGAAGAGGAAAAGAACATATATACAGTTTTATATTGCAAACATGCTGACATAATAGTTCAATAAGTAATACAAGTATGACTATGACTGATAAAATAGCACTACTGAATTCATAATTACAATGTTTGGAAATTGTGATATATAGTACATTTTACACATGATTTCCTACATTTGTGACTTAGTATTTTTTTATTTTTGTTGTCGTTTATTTTTTTATTATTTTTTTTAATTTTTTAATTTTTATTTTTTTGAGACAGGGTGTGTTTCTGCAGTCCTGGCTATCTGAAACTCTCTCTATAGACTAGACTGGCATCAAACTCAGATATACACCTGCCTCTGCCCTATCCCCAAATTCTGGGATTAAAGACATGTTCCACCATGCCTGGCTCATGACTTAGTTACTTTATATTTGCATATAAAGTAACTCTGTGACCAATAAAAAGTATTATCAATTAATACAAGGCCATGATCTAAATCAGATATCTATAATTTTATAATGCAATGACAGTATGTTCACACTATTTACATATTAAATTTATATCAACTTTTCTCAAAGATAAGGAAGAATAAAGTTGATGTAGAGAAATGTAAGAGGTAAAGTGAACACTGTTGCTTTCTGAAAGGTAATCCACTTTTCTTCAATTTATGCTCTCAGTTAATTCCTCTAGCATTGATGTAATCCATAATTGTGAATAATATACCACTTTATAGAGTAAAGGTACAATTTCTGTCTCCAAAAGTTAATGTTGAAATAATCCGAAGGAAACTTTCCTTGGTTTTGAAGATGAGTCCCTTACTAGCAATCAAACTTCTCTTTAGTGTGTCATATTGAAGTCAATTTCTCTCAATACTACAAAGGTTCTAGTCTTTATATCTGTTGAAATAGACTTGTTGACAAACCAATAGTGGACAAAACACAAATTTACTAATGTTCATATGAATACACATCATGTAAGTTTGTAGAACTAGAATTACTAGGTAATTGTGGCTCAAATCCCTTCCTCATGGGGAGATGCAAGTGCTGATGTATTTTTATAGCAGAAGCTAACTATGTTTAGGAGAAATAATTGGGACCAAACAAGCGACAGTAGCTGGGTTCCTTGGACTACATACGTAACGTCTGTCAGTCTCTTTTGTTTGGCGATTTTCTTAGTGGTACCTCATAATGATGCTTTCCTTCTAGGAAGGGAATTTGGCTAGAAAAGGGAACTTCAGAGAATGTCACTCCCTATACATCCAGAGAAAGGGGAATGAAAACAGATGAGACAGCTGGGGTGGGTGGAGATCAGAGAGAACTGTTTTCTGAACTGTGTGAAAGAACTTATTCTAAAAGACTTACAGGAGAAAAACTGGGAAGAACTCTGAATATAAGAATAGATAAAGACATATATCAATAAGCTTGAGAGAGAAACAGAGGAGACAGAGAGAAAGAGAAAGAAACCCAGATACACAGAAAGAGATAGAGACAGTGAGAGACAGTGAGGATCAGTGAATTAACAGCTACACAGAAGGTCTCAAGCAAGAAAAGGACATTTACCAAATTCAGACAAGTATTTTTCATGAAAGTAGGTCACAGATTTAAGCACTTACTGTGAGAAGAAGAACTTGATCTGATACCAAGGGTGAGGGAATCTCTTAAATGATGCCAGTTTCCTTGTTAACACTCGATCTGGGAAGGACAGTCATGGAATTCAAAGGAATAAGCCCAATTCAGTGAAGAACCCAGGGCAGCCTCAGTAAAACTTGATCAAGGAGTACCTGAGCACCTGTTGGCACAAATGTCAGTCTAAAAGCCTTGCAGAGACCCCCAGTTTTGAGAGGAACAGAAATGGACCCACACCCCAACAAGGAAACATAATACAATGAGACCTTTCTCATCACTCAGTGAAGTTTCCTAAAGGGTGCAGAAGCTACATAGGAAAGTTGTTGAGTAATTTAAGTCTAGATATGCTCCATGTTTTGTCATCGTTGCTTGGTATAGCACACACACAGATCTTGATAGGCTCATCTTTGTGACTGCCATTTTATATTTTGAAAAACTGTATTTTCTCTAAGATAAAATGAGAAACATTACCCATCACCTGTCCCTGGATACTTGTAAAGCCTCATAATCTTCCCCTTTGTGGTTTAGAAAATGTAATGAAGGCACCCTGAATGGAGTCTAAACAAGATGAACAGAGACGGGGACATTTACATTACCATTAAATCATAGAGAGAAATGGGGACTCACACTTAAGCCAGCATGGAACATATTTGCCAAGTCCGTTTCTTAATGTCTCTATGAAATGAAGCACAATGGAGGCATTTTGCTTTATGAATTACAAATTCTTACTGCTTAGTGATATGTATTTATTAAATGAATTTATTGCTTTTAGAACCAAGAAAAAAATCAAACTTGGGAAATAGAGCATTAACATTTATAATGACTTTAGTGATCTATATAAAATTGAGTAAAATGTAGTCTGAACCCTCCCTAGTTCCCAACCTCCTGACTCTAGGTTCACATGGGGATATGTAGAAAGCCAGGAACTTTCATTGGCATTTACCCAGTGCCTATATTCCACAGCATATCATAAATGACATGTTACTAAGCCTCTGTAGCTATAAAAAGTAGTAGGCAAATCAGATATACTTTATGGTCTTTCCCAGCTACAATGTCCCATAATTCCCAATTTTGTGATTCACTGACAGAGTTCTTACACATACTCAGATTTATTATGCTAATTAGGAATTTCATTTGGGTTTTAAACTACTACCTTTGAGTCTATATGAATGGAGACCTAGGATGGATGAAAATTGAGGCACAGTCCATCAGGGCAGGGGGGATGTCTTGGGTGTCACCATGTGTGACTTGGAACAAGATACTTCACTTCACTGCCTCAAGTTTTACATCTAAAAATAATAACAACACTATCTGCACAACTCATAGCATTGGGTGGGAAAACAAATTATTTAAGTAGGAAAGTATATACTTAGGAAAGTAAATGTTTAGGGTGTATTTGATCTATGTAGAATGACTATTAGCTATTGTTATTATCCTTAATTCCTTAAGGAGGAAAAATGAGATGAGACAAATGAAAGATGTAGTTCATTGAGTTGAAGTAGTTTATCCTGTACTGGTACAGGACAGACACAATATCTGTAGAAACCTTATTAACTTTATCTTGGCTTCTCCTCCAAAGTCTTGTCTTTACGCTTAGTAGCATATGGGGGAATACTTGTGGGCATGGTGCTCAAGATAATGAATTAGTTCTGAGACTCTTGCTGATGACTGAAGGATTCTGTGTCTAACTTATTTTCCATACTCAATTCTCACCCTGCCTTTAAGGTCACTTAACTGCCATCACACTATGCTGTCAAGGCCACTCAAATGCCCCTTTCTCTGTGAAAACTTACTACTATGTTTTATGTTGACATATGCATTACTTTCCTCAGTCTAATTGAATGAAAGAATAAAGTGTGTTAAGCAGTTTTTGAATGTATACATGATGGTGTGTTACACCCAAGTTCTAGTTTATCATTCTAAAATCATTCTCTCCTTCCATCCTTATGGAGAGACACAAAATCAGCCATGATTCTTCATGGCTTTTTTTCATATCATGTCTTAACTATGCTTTCCTGATTTCTTCTCTATCCCCTCAAATCTCTGTTATTCTGAGAATTTGTTTTGCTAGAGTAGAAGTGGTATTTGTGTTAAAAACTGAGGCTTCAAGGGTCAATGCCTGTGAATAAATATAAACCAGATGTAACATTATTCCCATGCTACAAATGAAAAAGCCTGATATGGTACAAAGAAGAATTTGACACCTGTTCTGTCTCTACAGACATCTAAAACACACAGGAACCATGCTTTGTTAAAATGAATCTGAGTGTTGTATATGTGACAAATCCTCAACAAATACTAAGCATAGATCACTGAGGGAAGAGCAGTCAACTTTTGTTTAATTTATCACACACTTCCTTTTATAAATAATGTCATTTAAGTTTTTTGTTTATATTGTTCCACTGAAGATCACATATGCCACAAAATATTTCATACTTGCCTATATAACTATTAGGAATCATGATAATAGCCTAACAATGCCTACACAGTAACACATATATTTTTCCTCTTTTCTATATATTCCAACTCAGTATTTAGGAACTTTGGTGACAATCATCGTAAAGATGTGAAAACTTGAAAATTTGTGAAAGAGAAGGTAGTTTGATAAACACATGCAGACAGAATGCTCTGTCACAGATTCTAGGTTAATAGGCTTTTAATCTAAATATATGTCAGGAAAATGAAGGTTCTATAGTGAATAACCATATAATATTTCATCTCCATGGAGAAAAATCAGGAGTTCTTCATCATGATCTTTATGGACACACACACACACACACACACACACACACACACACACACACACACACACACACAAACACACTTCAGTTTTGGTTCAATAGGACTTACTTAAGTTAATTTCAGAGAAGACACCGCAGATAACATATGTGAGCCTCAATTGCTACCACAGCCTAGCTACTTTTGATTTATAATTAAATGAATAAATATCACAAATCCTTAGCAAGCTTAAATCTCAGGGCTGCTGACCTATTCTGATGCTAATGTCTCATTGAAGTCTTTGCTGCCTTTGCCTCAGGAAAATAGGACTCATGGGAGCATCTTGAATGCCAGCCCCAGGAGGTTGAACTTTATCAACCAATGCAAACACCAGGAAGGTAGGCTCTCTGTAAGTCAAGAGGATGCTCCCAAAGGAAGTATAAATATAAACATTCTAATTTTCCACCACTGCTGCTCTCCTGCCACACATGGTACCTTTAAACATTGGAGACAAGTAAAAAATATGCCAATTTAATAAAATGAGTTCACTGTCAAAGGTCAAAAGTGGAAATCACATTAATTGCAATTTCAGGTAATTTAATGCAAAAATCTGCACATTCCACACAAGACTGTTTGTTACCTTGGATGAAGTTTAGTTTTAGATATGGAATTATACATTAGATAGCTGTGTGGCGTTTTCATTGTGGCTAATGTTAGGTTTAATAAAAAGTCAGAAACCAAAGAGTAGTCACAAGAAGGTAAGGAGAGGAGAAAAAGAGGCAGGATATTATTATAAAAGTTTGAAAAAGTAGATTTAGAAAGATAATAAGATTTGTACATTTCATTATTTCTTTTTTGTCTTTGTATTTTCTCCTCTTACAGAAATACATTAGTAATAGGGATATTAAATCCCAGGATCTGGACTTAGAACTTAATAGTTTCAGTGCTGATACAGTTAGTAAAAGATCATGTTCATTTCACTGTGCATACAAACAAAGCTAAGAATTATCTGGATTTAGAATAAGCTATTCATGTTGATGACATAGTATGTATTCTCAGTTTCTGCCTTCATAGGTGAGGGGATGTGTTCCAAAGCCAAGATATCACATTTCTTTATGCATTTTCTCTACAATATTTAACAAAAATATTCTCACAAAAAATGAGAATAAAATAATTGTTTAATCTCAATATAGGATAAAAATGTAGTTTAGCTCTAGATCCAAATTGGCACTTCCTCTGTCTTTATCTTTCTATATACCCAGAAATATTCTAAAATTAAGTTGTGGGACCCATAAGACTGGCAAGCTCTGAACATATAGGCAGACATTTGAATGTAGGGTCAAGTTTGTTCAATACTCCAGGAGAAAAGTACATGGCAGAAGAGGAAAGACACAGAGCAGCATGGCCTTCAGAATCATCTTAATGAGCCCACAGCACCTATACTCTTGGATCACAAGAAAAGACCATGAGAGTTGAGAAGTAGTCTCACGTGCTTTAAATATTGCTTCCTTCCTCAAGCAGAACAGAATGCCACCAATAAGTAAGTGATAAAGACAGGAAAAATTTGCCTGATCTGGTAAAATGTTAGAAATGGTTAACCTCATCATAAACTGGACCAAACTAACACTGATTAGTGGGTTCCTAAAAGACAACAAAAACACATCTCTGCGAGCCTTTTGTTACTTTAATAATGCAATTTAGACATGTGAGGCTATCAGTTCATCAAGAAGGAGAGGCGAACAAACAAACAAACAAAAGAGAAGGAGGGCAAGGGTGGTGGTAAAAAGGAAGGAAAAATAGGTCATAGGATACTATCAAGTATAAGGTCTAGTTAAAAATGGGGGGGGGGAGTACAGACAGAGAGGTATACAACCATTTAAGAAAAGAAGGAGGGCATTTAATATTTTCTTTCTTAAAAAAAACACTCCACTAAGATTTTGTCAAATCCAAAACAGTACTAAAGTCAAACATGCAAGAGGATATTATTCCAGGGCATTCACATTGCAGAGCAAGTTTGACCTCTGCTCCCAAGAAGCTGAGGGTGCTCAAAGCTCTAGACAGGGGGGAGGCTAAGACTCAAAAGCCACCTGTGTATGATTGTCTTTACCTAAGTGAAAGTTATATGTCCTTTTATTTTCTTATTCCTTAAACTTGAGAACTTGAGGCAGTTTAGACCTTGGATAGTCTTCAGCAGGATAAAATTCCAATCCTCATGGGAAAAAAAACAAAAACAAATAAACAAACAAACAAACAAAAAAACCTGATGCCAAATTTAAGTGGAAGCACAAGAGACCCTGGAGAACCTAAGCAAATTTGAACACAATGAAAACACAAATCAAAACCTGATTGTTTCACTTCAGTTAGGATGTCTGTTATCAAAATACAAGAAACATACAACAGTGACGGCAGTGAGGAAAGTAATGCTTGCATACTGCTAAGTGTGTAAATTAGTAGACCCCTTATGGTGATCAGTGTGGAATTTCTGTATAAAGCTGTATTCAGCCTTAAGCACTGTGCCCAAAAGAAATGATTTCATCCTACAATAATAATATCTGCCTTACTGCTTTTCTATAGTACTATCCATGGAGTATCATATGGGATCAGTGCATGGCTCCCATCAATGGATATGATTAGGCAAATAAATTATGGCGTATATACACAAAAGAATATTACTACTTGGAACTGGCTTGGAACAAAAGTGGATAGAAATATTCTTCCTCATAGTTTCCAACTGAAGTTACAGAAAATAAAGACTCTGCATCCTTTCTCGTGGAACAACTTCTACCCCTCCAAATAAACAAACACACAGACCAACCAATGTTGAAATAAAAGAAGAAAATAAATAGGTGACAGGTGGGTGAGGATAGAAGTGGAGTGGATACATTAACCAGTGCATGCTTGATACATGTATGGAAGTTCCACACTGGACCACATTAATGAAATCAATGTCTGCAGTAAACGTGTGATCATAAAAAAAAACAAAAACAAACAAACAAACAAACAAACAAAAAAAACAAAGTTCACTACCACCATTGCATTCTCCTATACAGACAGAAACTAGCATGAGCATGTAGCATCTCTCTCTGACTATATGTCAAAGAGACAGTTTCTAGATCCTTGGAAAAAGATAGTTTGGGGTTGAAAAATGAGGAAAAAGTTTCAGAAAAATCTTTACATCTCAGAGGCAGAGCAGTAGTTTACAGTAACAGATGATCATAAGCAGTGTGGTTGTGGTTGTAGGAAGCAAAGTGTACACACAGGAAACAATTCTGGGGACTACAAGTGGGACATGCTGGAATTACTTGGACTTGTTTTAAATGGGTCATAGATGTGGAGGGGGAAAAGAAAGAGGTATCGGTATGCAGTATTTGACTCATTCCTTCATCTACAAATACTTTATGGAATGAGATATACGAATCCTGGATGTGGTACATGAATAATTAACTTGAAGCTGGGAGACATACATGCCAGAGCTATTTTCCCATTTGCCCTTATATGTTTATTTGGTAGTGGTGGGAGGGTGGTTAGAGAGCTTTGAACGCTCTGAAGTTTTATAGCTGGTGATGATTTTGAAAATGCAGGAGGGCATCAGTCTTTTAAAAATATTGTCCCATATGAATAGACAAGTGAGATCAGCATATCCCCTGTTATGTGCAAGAATGAGTAAAGTACAGTATGATGAGGAGGGTTGACCATTGTCTCTGGTCCCTGATTTTCTGCTTAGCAGCCATTTCCTTTTGTGATAAAATAATGTCAGAGTTATCAAAAGCATAAGAGTGCCAATAATTTAGAACCTGGCCCCAGTTCTTGAATCTTTGTAGACTTACATTTCAGAAATAATCATAAGAAAACTCAAATACATAAAAAGACAATTAATAAATGGTTACTAATACAAAAGGAAGGAAAAAGACCATGCTGAGTTGGATGTTGTGGTACTAATAGAAAGATGAAAGGCCCTTTAACCACAGAACTCTTAAATAAAGAGATCACATTAAGACAGGAAATTAAAAAGCAAACATCATTAAAATGAAATTAAGCTCCAATATGAATTATGATAAAAGCACACAGGCATTTAAAATTAATTTACAACCCAGAACCAAGTTTCCAAAAGCAATCATGAGGCTGAACAATTCAATATATCTAGGAAGACTGGAATATTCAGAATGCATAAGTTATATTAATATTGTTTAAAAACCATACAAAACAAAATGGGTATTCAAACTACTTTTTATTTTTTAAAAGGTGAAAAGGGGTAAATTGTCTTTAAAATTTTATGAGCAAAATATTTATTTATATTTAATCTCTTTAGGGACTTGAAATGATTGATGATTACTCAATAACAAAGAATAGTAATTTAAGTGGGGGGGAATTGGATGGGAGGGTGGTTGGGGGGCATGGAAGGGTGAAAGAGAAGGAGGGAGGGGCAGAGATGGAACTGGGATGGATATGTAAAATAAGAAAAATAAATAAATAAATAAATAAAAGAATAATAATTTTTTAAGATTTAAACATTTCTTTGTAATACATAGTGCATAATTATCATGGCCCATATATGTACATGCATAGGTCTATCCACTGATCATAGGATGCCTTTCAAGGCAACTTCCTATCCACCAGCAACATCAGTGGTAATAGTTCTCAGCTGGGTCTTGAGTTGGTAATTACTACCTCACCCAGGCTGGAATGTTGTCTGATTCTGTGCTTATCTTCTGAAGGTGGCCCCAGCTACTGGGAGTTCATGTCTGCAATAATCCTGTCATGTCTAGCAGACATTTTTTTTGCAGGATTGTTTTGAAGATGGGTGATGGGAGATGTCATTCTGTAAAAGTTTCTCATCCTGGTTAATGAATAAAGCACTGTTGGCCAATAGGAAAGGAAGATAGGAAGGGCTAGGAGATAAGGAGGAAATAGGAAGTAGTAAGGAGGGGTCAAAATGGATAGTCTAGAAAGAATAGAACCGCCAGCCACCTCTCACTGGTAAGACCACATGGAAATACATGGAAATGGGTTAATATTTAAGACAGAGCTAGCCTATAAGAAACAAGTAACTGACCAACAAAATTATATCAAATACAGAGTCTCAGTGTGTTCATTGGGGCTGGCGTGGCACCAGGACAAGACCGGCTGCGGGAGGAAAAACCGTACACCTTACAATGGGAGGGTGAGAGAAGGAGTAGGAGTTGAAGATTGAGATGTGGAAATGATAAAAATGCATGTTAAATGTTTGAAAATTTCAAAGATAAATACATATGTAAAAAAATTAACTTCCCAGGAGGCAGAAGCAGGTAGATCTCTGTTAGTTTGAGGCCAGCTTGGTCAACAGAGCTACTTCCAGGACAGGTTCCAAAGAAATACAGAGAAACCCTGTCTTAAAAAAAAAAACAAAACCAAATAAACAAACAAAAAAAAACCCACAAAAAATTATTATGCATATTGAAACATATATGAAACATATTATGAATTTTTCACTTATGAAGACTAAACAGCTATTTATTTATGATTAAGCTATTTATTTATGATTAAGGTACAAATGATTAAATCAAATAGAGTATCTACTTTCACATATTAATAATCCTTCAGTTTTAAACACATGTAAGGAAAGTCAGTCCTGAATATTTTCATTCACTTTCATGTTATTACCATTATCTTGTATCTCAAACATCTCTTAGTAGTACTATCAATACTGCAGGTAATAATTTAAGATTTCTTTGCTGAACATAAACCTTGGAAAATCAGACAGGTGAAGAGTGAAGACTGACCAGAGAATTCTATTCTTCCTTCTTCTTCTTCTTCTTCTTCTTCTTCTTCTTCTTCTTCTTCTTCTTCTTCTTCTTCTTCTTCTTCTTCTTCTTCTTGTTTTACCATATTTAAAGAACCATCAAATGGCTGGTTGGTTCACTGCCATTTCAAAAAGCATCCCTCAGGAAGACTATGATATCAGTTATTACACTTATTCATAAATTAGCTTCCTTCTTCCACCAAGTGCCATTGCTTTGAAGTAGTCCATTCACCCACATTGTATCATTTAGGTTTTTTTATTCATTCCCTAGCACTATGTTGATACTACAATAACTCAAAAATGACTTTTACTAAAAAAGCATAAGAGCACAGCATTCAAAGACTGTGCTAAATCTACTGTCTCTTTGGAATACAGGTACAAAGAACTGATGATAAAATCATTATGGTAACACACCAAAACTAATCCAAAGTAACTATGAACAGATGCCCACCTTCTAACAGTGGTAATTTATTTATGACATTAAGGCTGCCATTGTAGGAGAAATAATTATCTTTCAAAAAGAGATTGTTCCCCTTAAGCAATGAAGACTTCTTCATAATAACATACAGAATCAAATGGAGGCCACACCTTATTAGGACTGAAGGTTTCGTATATCTCTGTCCACTGCCAAATTTTCCTTGTGATCAAACTGAAAGTTCATATCACTATTCTGAAAACAGAATCGGAATCACTGGAACTTTTGACCTATTCTTCCCAAGAACAATCTTTACTTAATTTCTGCTTTACCTCCTTTACCATTAATTATATATTTAATTGGTGTACTAGGTGAGTGACCTGTGCAGCATGAATACTAAAATCTCAGAGACAGATATTGGGGTTTAACATAAAGATCAGAAAAGCAAAGCAGCCAGTCGTTAGCTCTTACCTCTACCTCAGACTGGGGTAATCCTGGCTCCATGAATCCTCAGTGTGGCTAAAGACTGAATGCCTTTCTGTCCTCAATGTGGCTAGAGACTACTTACCTCATGAGACATTTTGCTTTTTCCATATATACCTCTTTAGTGCTGGGATTAAAGGTGTGAGCTCTGTTACTTCTTTAGACTGATTCACACTCAAGTAACCCTGCCAGGTCTTGGACTCACAGAGATCCATCTGCCTCTGTTCCCTGAGTCCTAGGATTAAAGCTGTATACCACAACTGCCAAGCTTCTATGGCTAACTAGTGTTGCTGACTTTATATTCTGATCCTAAGGGACTTTATTAGATCATAAACAATATGTCATCATAGGTCTGTGCTTTTAATAAAAAGCCAGTAAAGAGCACAGTTCATATATTGCAACGTGAATTCTTAAAGCATCTATTTAAACTTTGATTATTAAGTAAATAGTTAATTCATTAAGTTTCATGTCTCCTAAAGTTTCCTAAAACAGACTCTATAAATTTCCACTCATCTGTCACAATATTATTCCATAATAATCTTGTTGCTTGTTCCTTTAAAAATTAAATTTCCCTGCATCTTCTGTTGTTTACCTGTATGGGGTAAACATGCAGGTGCATGTGGAGGCCAGAGGTAGCCTGAAGATGTGACCTGCCCAACAGGACAGATGTGCACTAAACCTGGGCCTTTTGGAAGAACTGCCATGCTCTGTTCTTAACCACTGAGACAGCTCTCCAACCTTCACACCATAACATTGTTAGCAAGCATTTGGCAGTTCAGGTTCAGTGACAGCTGCTCTTTTATTGATTCAAGCAACAATATTTTTTTCTTGGCTTACTTCATTAAACAAGCAAGTGTTGGCCAGTTTTTGCATTCTATTCTTTTTTTCTTTCTGACTATTGTTTATGCATGTTCCTTGAGAAACATTGACCTCTTGGTTTTATCAGTAACAAAGATATGATGTGCTCATCCAAGTAAACAGTTGAATTTCAATTCCTTCTGTTGGAATGAAGTTACTGCTCTACTGATGAAGCTATTTCATACCACAAGATTAGGCATGTATGAGGGAGGGTCCTAATATCTTTGGGAAGCCTTCCTATGCTACTCTCAAAATCATCCCTCCCTTGCCTACTTTCTCTTGCTACTAATTTATGTATGGCTATGTGCTTTATCAATTGAAAAACCATTTCCCTATGCCATTGTTTAGAAAAATGTAAGTGGTATCTTTTAAAAAAATATATCCAATTCATAGATACTCAAATCATTTCAATTTCATTACAGATAATTTTTAGTTAATGTAGAGTTTCCATTACCTTTATATTAACATCATGAATGCTCACATCAATAATAGGAATGCCTTATAGTTGATACCAGGTGACTTCAGAAATAGCCACTATTAAAATAATTCCACTCCACAAATAATGTCATATAGAAATATTTGTTTTGGGAAGAGTGATAGAATTGGTATTAAACATTTCAGTAGTTGCATCCCAAAATTTTAGAGTATGTGCTGTTTTGACAGAAGAAAGACAAAGCATCATTAAATAAGCTTTGTTGACACTTTGCAGATTCAAAATCAGTTCCTCTAGTTGCACAAAAAAAAAATAGCATTTGTAAACATGAAAAGAGTAGTCTAGTCAGGATAGAATTAATTATTTTGCCAGTCTTTCTGTGGAAAATATGAGGTTTCATGATCATCTGTCATAAAGCCAGTCATTGTTGCACATTATTATATTTTAACCTGATTTTTTGTGCTATTTTCATCTGCCTCTCTCCCCCATCACCCTGAGACCTCTCTGATTGTGCCCTTTGCCTACAGTATTCCCTCAACAACTTTCTTTTTACATGTGAACAACAGTAATGATTATGAAAGTTTGAATATAAGTAAGTTCACTCTTCAGGCTTACTGATAAGATATACATTATCCACTCATTGTCCCTCCAGGGAGTTAGGAGAAAGAGGAGAGGATAACATGGAGGACCAGGAAGATTGAGTCAAGGGTGAATAAACAAGAGCAAAAAAAAAAAAAAAAAGGGGATACCATAATAGAGGGAGCCATTATAGGTTTGAAGAGAAAACTGACTATAGAGAAATGTCCAGAGACCTACAAGGATAACCCCCAAATAACAATCTTAGCAACAGTGAAAAGACTACCTTATATGCCCCACCCTGATAATGAGATTGATAACTAACCTGTGTGCCATCATAGAGCCCTCATCTAGTACCTGATGGAAACAGAAGCAGACACACATAGCTAAACACTGAGCCTAACTCCTGGAATCCAGATGCAGAGAGGGAGGAGTGATAAGAAAAAGGGTCAAGACCAAGCTACAGAAACCCACAGAGACAGCTGACATGAACAAGTGGGGAGCTCATGGACCCCAGACTGATAACTGGGAAACCAACATTGTAAGGACTCAGACTCCCTGAATGTGGGTCTCAGTTAAAAGGCCTGGGCATCTAAGGGACCTATGACAGTGGAAGCAGGATGTATCCTTGTTGCACAAAAGCACTTTGGGATCACGCTCCCCATGGAGGGATATTCCTTTAGCCTAGAGGCAGGTGGGGAGGGCCTAGACTCTAGTCCAAATGACTTGACATATTTTGATGATCCTTCCTGGAAGGCATCACCCTCTTTTTGGAGTGTGTGGGGGGTGGGATCAGAGGGGGTGTTGGGGGGCATGGGAGGGAAGTAGGGAGAGAGAACTGGGATAAATATGTAAAATAAGAAAAAAATAAATATGAAAAAAGATATACATTATATATTTAAGGAGCTTACATGGGAAGATACATATCAACTTGCCTTGGAAACATAGTCTTTCTCCTAAATTTTTTCATAACACACACTAAAATATATAGACTCTTTTTTTTTTTTTTTTTTTTTTTTGGTAAAGAATTAGCCCTCAGCTTTAGACAAACTGTCAATACAACTCCTACTTACTCTCTTGCCGTCTTTGGCCTCCTACAGTACTTATCTTCCTTTTTGTCCTACACTTATTCATTCTTTCCCTCATAGCATCACCCCTCATAGTTAGCCACACCCTATCACTACTTGGAAACCTGGAATGGAAAGAGTTTACAAAATGAGGATGGATGTGGCTGGAAAATAGATTTTATCCTTTACAGCCTGTCTGATCTTTAATCTTGTCTGCGTCTGTCCCTTTATCTGTAGAATAAGAATAAATATGATGTAACTTAGGAATTTATATGTAGATATAGTTAAACTGCCTGAAAGGCTTTGCAAATCAGAAGACTTGAAACCTCAAGCTTTGTTAGGCAGTGTTCTAACACTAAATACCAGATAACAGCTTATAATGGGGGTAGATCCAGATTAGCTGAAGGATTATCCCATTTGGCTTAATAGCACTGACTCCTTTATGTGTCCTTACAATCAGAGATAATGACACTGTTTGTAGAGCTGCCAAAAGAAGCTGAACTAAGAGATTATTGTGAGAAACTGATTCATGCCATCTAACAGCACCCTGTCCCTGTTGCATTCAAGCCAGTGAGCCAGAAGATTTGGGAGTAGCATCCTAGTCTGAAACTAAAGCTCCAAGAGCCAAAGGAATCTAGGATGTAAATCACAGTCCAAGTATAGGAAATACCAATTCTGTTCACCCCATCACCTAAGAAATACAAGGAGAAAGATTGTCTTCTCTGTTCTCCTCAGTGGATTAAATGGAACAGACTCTGAAACAGAGTCAAATTCTCATCACTCCTAAAAACACCTCCTAGACACTATTAAAAATAGTGTTCAAAGTTTGTACCTACTGGCAAAGTAAAGTTGATATAGAAAGCTAAGTACAGATAACCACATTCTTTTTAAAAATGGCCCCATTATCAACAGTCAGCTATTGTTTTCTATTCCAGGACTGACTATTCACAATGTTCCATAATTATCATTCAAGATACCACCCTTTTTAAAATTTATTTATTTATTTTTCTTATTTTACATATCAATTCCAGTTCCCTCTCCCTCCTTCCTTCCTTCCCTCTCTCCTTCTCACCCTCCCTCCATTGTCCACCAATCACCCTCCCACCCCATTCCCCCCCACAGGGAGGGTGATGCCTTTCAGGAGGGGTCATCAAAATCTGTCAAGTCATTTGGTATACAGAATAGCCCCTCCATCCTGCCTCTAGGTTAAGGGAGTATCCCTACATGGAGAATGTGCTCTCAAACTCTTTTCGTGCACCAGAGATACATCCTGGTTCCACTGTCAGAGATCCCTTAGACTGCCCAGGCCTTCTAACTAAGACCCATGTTCAGGGGGTCTGAGTCTGTCCAATGCTGGTTTCCCAACTATCAGTCTGGAGGCCCAGTAGCTGCTCCTTGTTCAGGTCACTGTCTATGTGGGTTTCTGTAGCCTGGTCTTGTCCTCCCTCTCTGGATCTGGATACCAGTTCAGCTCAATGTTTAGCTGTGTGTGTGTCTGCTTCTGTTTCCATCAGGTACTAGATGAGGGCTCTATGATGGTAGATAATTTAGTTATCAATCTCATTATCAAGAAAGGGCATTTATGGTAGCCTTTCCACTGTTGTTCAAATTGTTAGTTGGGGTCAGTCTTGTAGGTCTCTGGACATTTCTCTAGAGTCAGTCTTCTCTTCAAACCTGTACTGACTTCGTCTTTTATAGTATTTCTCTCTCTCTTTCTCTCTCTCTCTTTGTCTCTCTCTCTCTCCTCTTAACCACCGTTTACCACATTGTCAGGGTCCATCAAGAATCTCAAAGCATTGTATACCCAAAAAGACTGACCCTCAAGTTTTTCTGTCTGAGCCTCTCTATGCTGGTAAAAATGTGATCAATTATGTTAGACAGAAGCAAATGATATTTAGAAAATTAATTTGCTTTGTTTCAATCCCTCCCATGTCATCTGTGAGCTATCCTTCTAAATGCCTATTAAAGGCCTTTTCCTCAAACAATACAAAAAATCAATGCAACAAAGAGTTGGTTTTTGAGAAAATCAACAAAATAGACAAACCTTTATCCAAATTAATGAAAAAGCAGAGACAGAACATGCAAATTAACAAAATCAGAAACAAAATGGAGAACATAACAACAGACACAGAGGAAATCCAGACAATTTTCAGGTCATACTTTGAAAATCTGTATTCCACAAAAATTGAAAATTCAAAGGAAATGGACAAGTTTCTGGATAACTATCACTTACCAAAATTAAATCAAGAACAGACAAACAACATAAATAGACCTATAACCCCCAATGAAATAGAAGCAGTCATCGAAAGTCTTCCAACCAAAAAAAGTCCAGGGCCAGATCGATTCAGCTCAGAATTCTACCAGACATTCAAGGAAGAATTAATACCACTACTCCTCAAACTGTTCCACAAGATAGAAACAGAAGGTTCATTGCCAAACTTTTTTTATGAGGCCACAATTACTTTGGTACCCAAACCTCACAAAGACACAACTAAGAAAGAAAACTACAGACCAATATCCCTGATGAACATCAATGCAAAAATACTCAATAAAATACTGGCAAACCGAATTCAAGAATGCACCAGAGAAATCATCCACAATGACCAAGTAGACTTCATCCCTGGAATTCAGGGAAGGTTTAACATATGAAAATCTATCAACGTGATCCACCATATAAACAAATAGAAAAAGAAAAACCATATGATTATCTCCCTAGATGCAGAAAAAGCCTTCGACAAAATTCAACACCCTTTCATGATGAAGGTATTGGAGAGGTCAGGGATAACAGGAACATACCTAAACATAATAAGAGCAATATACAGCAAACCAACTGCCAACATCAAACTGAATGGAGAGAAACTTAAGCCAAGTCCTCTAAAATCAGGAACAAGACAAGGCTGTCCTCTCTCTCCATATCTCTTCAATATTGTACTACAAGTTCTAGCTAATGCTATAAGACAACAAATGGAGATCAAGGGGATCCAAATTGGAAAGGAAGAATTCAAACTGTCTCTATTTGCAGATGATATGATAGTTTACATAAGCGGCCCAATAAACTCTACCAGGGAACTCCTACAGCTGAAAAACACCTTCAGCAAACTAGCAGGATACAAGATAAACTCAAAAAAAATCAGTAGCCCTACTTTTTTCAGACGACAAAGAGGCAGAGAAAGAAATCAGAGAAACATCACCCTTTACAATAGCCACAAGCAACATAAAGTATCTTGGTGTAACGCTTACCAAACAAGTAAAAGACCTATATAATAAGAACTTTGTGACTCTAAAGAAAGAAATTAAAGAAGATACCAGAAAATGGAAAGATCTCCCATGCTCTTGGTTAGGTAGGATTAACATAGTAAAAATGGCAATCTTACCAAAAGCAATCTACAGATTCAATGCAATCCCCATTAAAATCCCACCACAATTCTTCACCGACCTTGAAAGGATAATAATCAACTTTATATGGAAAAACAAAAGACCCAGGATAACCAAAACAACCCTATACAATAAAATAATTTCAAGAGGCATCACCATTCCTGACTTTAAGTTCTACTATAGAGCTATAGTTCTGAAAACAGCCTGGTATTGGCATAAAAATAGACAGGTAGACCAATGCAATCGAATTGAAAATCCTGATATTAATCCACGTACCTATAAACACCTGATTTTCGACAAAACAGCTAAAATTATACAATGGGGCGAGGACAGCATCTTCAACAATTGGATGAGGGTGTGTAGAAGACTGCAGATAGACCCATGTCTGTCGCCATGCACAAAACTCAAGTCCAAATGGATCAAAGCCCTCAATATCAATCCAGCCACATTGAACCTCTTAGAAGAGAAAGTAGGAGGTACCCTTGAACAAATTGGTATAGGAGAGTGCTTCTAGAACATAACTCCAGGGGTACAGACACTGAAAGAAACAATTAATAAATGGGACCTCTTCAAACTTACAAGCTTCTGTAAGGCAAAGGACACAGTGGACAAGACCAAATGGCAGCCCACAGACTGGGAAAAGATTTTCCCCAATCCTATATCAGACAAAGGGCTGATCTCCAAAATACACAAAGAACACAAGAAACTAGTCAACAAAACACCAAATAACCCCATTAAAATATGGGGTACAGAACTGAAGAAAGAATTCTCAATGGAGGAAATCAAAAAGGCTGAAAGACACTTAAGAAAATGCTCCACATCCTTAGCTATCAGGGAACTGCAAATCAAAACAACTTTGAGATACCATCTTACCCCTGCCAGAATGGCTAAAATTAGAAACACCAGTGATGACTTATGTTGGAGAGGATGTGGATAAAGAGGAACACTCCTCCAGCGCTGGTGGGAGTGCAAACTCATACAGCCATTTTGGAGATCAATATGGCGGTTCCTCAGGAAAATGGGAATTAGTTTACTATAGGACACGGCAATCCCCCTCTTAGGCATATACCCAAATGATCCACATCCATGCAACAAAGAAATCTGTTCAACTATGTTCATAGCAGCACTATTTGTAATAGCAAGAAACTGGAAGCAACCTAGATTCCCCTCAGTTGAAGAAAGGTTAATGAAGATGTGGCACATCTACACAATGGAATACTACTCTGCAGAAAAAAATAATGGTATCTTGAAATTCGCAGGCAAGTGGATGGCACTTGAAGAAACCATCCTGAATGAGGTAACCCAGTCACAAAAAGAGGAACACAGTATGTACTCACTCATATATGGATTTTAGACCTAGATCAAATGATCACCAGCCTATAATTCACACCACCAGAGGAACTAGGATACAAGGTGTATTCTAAGAGATTCATATAAAGTCCCTCACAGAACTGGGAAGGGAAAAGTCCCCCAGAGCTCAGGTGAAGTGGGGGGGGGGGACAGCGAATGGAGAGAGAAGTAGGAGAAAATGAGGGGGAGGAAAGGAAAACATGTGAGACCAGGAAGATTGAGCCTGGTTAGGAATAGAAGATAGGAGAGAGAGAGAGAGACAGAGAGAGAGAGAGAGAAAGAGAGAGAGAGAGAGAGAGAGAAAGAGAGAGAGAGAGAGAGACAGACAGACAGACAGACACAGAGAGAGAGAACATAAAAGAGGGAGCCAATATTGGTTTGAAGATAAAATTGAAGACAAAGAAAGGTCGAGAGAACTACAAGACTGCTTCCAACTAACAATCTCAGCTTCCGTGGAAAGTCTATCATAAATGCCCTTCCCGGAGATTGAGATCAACAACTAACTTCTCCATGGAGCCCTCAACTAATGCCTGTTGAAAATAGGAGCAAACACCCATACATAAACACTGAGTCGAACTAGAACCCAGAAGTAGATGGAGAGGACAAGACCATGTGGCAAAAACACATAGAGACAGCTTACCTGAACAAGGAGGAGCAAAGGGCCACTAGACTGATAGCTGGGAAGCCAGCATGGGACTGACTCAGGTCCCCCCTGAATATGGGTCTCAGCCAGAAGGACTGAGCAGTCTAAGAGACCTCAGACAGTGGAGCCAGGATGTATCCCTGGTGCACAAAAGGACTTTGCGAACATATCCCCCATGGAGGGATAACTGCCTTAATCTAGAGACAGGAGAGAAGCCCTAGTCCCTACTTCACAGGACCTGTCAGATCTACATGACCCCAACTGGATGGCATTCCCCTACATATTGAATTGGGGTGGGGGGTGGGAGAGGAGGGTGTTTAAAGTGCATGTGAGAGGGCAGAGAGGGTAAAAGGAAGGGAAGGAGGGAGGGAGGAAGGAATGGAGGAAGAGAGGGAGGAAGGGTGGGAGAGGGAACTGGGATCGACATGTAAAATAATAAATTAAATTTAAAAAAAAAATGCTTTGACTCCAAAATTTAGCTTGAAGAACAAGTTACTGGGGAAAAGGATTTCTATTTTTGTTTCCACAGAAAATGAAAAGATGTGGATTCCTTCCAGACTAATGTGGTTTGATCACGCCAGACCGCCTGAAACAGAGTACAAGCTGATCCTACATTAAAAACAGCTGGTCAAAACAGCCCTACAGACTACAGCCAGGATATCTGAATCTTCTTCGAATCCCCCATGACAGCGCCCCTTACCAGCAGGAAGTAGTTTGGAAAGAAAGATGCCCAAATTCCCAAATATTGTGTATAAATGTTTGTTTTCATTTAATTGGACTGTTATATAATTATTACTGTAATGCACATTAAGTTGCGGTCACAAAATGCATTGTTTGAACAAATTATTATCTTAAGAACACTGTTGTTGAAATTTTTATTGTTTTGCTGTGTGTGTTTGTGTGTTTTAACTTACTAGTATGAGTGTGCACCACATCAGAAAATTTGATTGTGTCATATCCTGTGAAACTGCAATTACAGATGTTATGAGGAGTCATGATTGTGTTGTAAACCACCACATAGGTCCTCTGGAAAATCACACTACTCTAAATTACTGAATCATCTCTTCGGAGCCTGAAAAGTTATGTTGGATGGTTTATAAGATGTCTCAACTAGCAAAGGCTTGTCCTCAAGCCTGATAACCTGAGTTCAATCTCTTGAACCCATATGTCAAAAGGAGAGAATCCATTTCTTCAAATTGCCCTATGTCCTATATACCTACACACCACACCCCCAAACAAGAATGAATAAAAAAAGGTAAAAATTTAACAAAGTGATTACAGATTACAGACTATTAATGTATTGTTTTTAAATTTAAAATTATGAATATGAATGTGGGTCAATGTTTAGGTACATGAATGTGGCCTGTGGCATCAATCTCCTATAGTTGGAGATACAGGGAGATGTACACTTTCTGATGTGGATGCCAGGAATTGAACTTAGATCCTATAAAGAGAAGTGCTTGCTCTTAACCCCTGGTATTTTCATTGCTACTGGATAGCTTTTATAGTGATGAAAGGTTCCATGCATGCTAACATAGAAGAAAGGGAATTTCTGAGCTCATTCGGCTGTGAACCATGGGACTCATAATAATGACTAGCCTGGCACAATGATGGCAAATATGTTGAGGGAAAAACCAATTACTTTATGATTGGATTTAATATCTACTCCATGTGCAGAAATTCATACAATGTCTAAGAACCTGTAGTTATAGGGGTCACAAGCCCTGAGAAAGAATACTATATTGCTTTGATAAATAGGCATTATATTAAACACAGTCATTATATCCATGGATTAGCACATCTCTCAATACTCAATATGATCAAAGTACATGGAACAAAATTCTCAAATAGCTAATATAAGTATGAAGAAAACCCATAACTTTGAAAGATTATTATGTATTAGATCAATTAAGACTAAGAAAAATAAATTATTTAAGTTTTGCCCTTCTGAAAGCATTTCTGTCTTTATGCTTCTGGTTGCTGACCTGTATCATTGTCCTCTCACAGTATAACTTGGTAGGAGGACATATTGTCATCAATGCACCCAAATTTTTCACAAAAATATTTATCTTTAGGTAGTAAGCATTTTGTTATAATAATTGGCTCATTTTCTTTGTATTTTAATGGATTTTGCAAATGTTTCTCTAATACTACCCCACAGAGTGTAAAATTTTTTCACCTGGTCTCTGTTTTATCTGTTTATCTTCATTTCTATGCAATTTGGCTCTCTGACATATCTACATATAATTTTATGTTTTCTTTGAGGTTGTAAATCTGCTAGGTAACTTCTGAACTTTTTGAATTTGTGACTTAGAGAACTTTAACTTACAGGAAAATCAACTTCATTACTGTTTCACAGGTATCTTTTGTCCCCTCTAAGATTATCATTATAATGAGGATCAATTTATGTATTTTTCTATATTACTTGCATATTCCCATCCATCTCTTCCTCTGCCTTCTCTTTTTCTTAGTTTTAGATCTCTACTCGCGCATTCTAAACCTTAGAAATTATTTTCTCATTTTACTCATGGATCTATGCAAATATTTTAAAACACCATGAGACTCTTTCTTATACCTCATTTTTTTGTTTTTTATTATTGAGATTTCCCTGTTTACATTGCTCATGCTGCCTGTTTTACCCATTAGTTCCCTAAATATAATAATGACAGTTGTTTTAAGTTTCAGAACCATTAGTTCCATAATTCCTTCAACAAAAGACTACAGTTTAGTTGCCTGTTTTCATTCTAAAAATCACCATGGCATTCTTAGTATGCAATATATTTTTTTTTTCTTAAAAGCCAAACGTGGTTAGCAGGTGGGAAAAAAATGTAAAAATAGACTACTCATGATGTGATGGGTATATAAAAACCAATCTAGATTCCCATGAACAGTTTTCAATTCCTTTGTGAGTTAGTATCTCTAGATGGTAAACATCACAGTGTTAGCCAGCCTACCAGGCCACTTAAACAGGCAGCAATAACTGGAGCATGATCTAATAGGATATTACTCTTGACTAGGTGAGCAAGGCTCTGATAAAGCCACAGTAAAGAACTTTGTAGTAAAATAGCCTTTCTTAGGGTAGATCTGGTGAAAAAATTTTCCAATTACTCCCTTCTCTCCCTACTAAGTGTGAGATATTAAAATCATAGGAACTTTCTAGATACTGTTCTTTCCTTACAGGTCCTAACCCTAAAGTGTTCATACAGAATTATCAATAATTTGAATGACAGTACAGAGTTTTTTACTAAATGGTTTCTGCAAAAGTTTCTGTAAATGGGTTTCAAATCCAATGTACTCTGCTTCTCTGCCTTCATCTATCTTCAGTTTGGAAGTTCTTACTCTGTTACTTAATTCACTGGCAAACCAAAGAAGAGGTAGTATGTCTTTATGAGGCTTTTGGTTGTCAATGTGGTCTAATAGTGACAGCTAATGCCCATATGTGTAAAATCATAAACTTTCTAGTATTTGTTTGATCTACCTATTCCCCTACATGACTTGTTATCTACCACAACTATCCAGTTGTCTCAATAGCAAAGTTGAAGTCCTAAGATTTTTCTATCTCCCCTTCTCTCTCCCTCCTTTTGCTAGTCTCTCATGTATACTAGGCAAATGCCTAATTAGTTATATCTACTGCCTTTGTTTTGTACTTTGAAATTTTAAGACAATTTCAATGCAGTTGCCCTGGCAGACCTTATACTGCCTCAGCTTCTCTGTTATTGGGGTTATAGTGTGTTTTCCAGTTTTTACTTTAAAATACAGTAAGTACTTTCGTATCATATAATGTCTTCAAATGTGTACTATTAAAGTGAATTCTGTGCAATAGCTTCCTTATCTCCAATACAAACCACAAAACAGTAAGCTTTTTAAAATTGCATATCATCCTATATATAATACTTATATTTCATCCTAGTAAAACTATCAAAGATGACTCATGCTACCTATATTTTCTTCAACTGAAGGTCTTGTTTAGACATATTCATTTAATTGACATGTATGTGTGTGTGCCTGCCTGTATGTATATGTACCTCATGTATTTAGGTAACACAAAGGCCAGATGGGGGTGTCAGATCCACTATAGCTGGTGTTACCAGTATTAAAGAGCTGCTATGTAATTACTGGAAACTAAGCTTGAGTCTTTTCAAGAGCATTAATGGCTCTTTACTACTTAGCCATCTCTTCAGTCCTCAATCCTTTCTTCAACCCAATATAGCCAATATTGCTTCTTTAGATGCTTGAAAAACTATCCATTTCAAGGTCATTGATACATTTGATCTAACTAACCAATATCAAATACCCTATTAACTGAAAATAGTTGATGCATTTCAGAAAAAAATCATATTATTTATTATTCTGAAATTATTTTTCTTTAATTGGTATGCTTCTTCTTATGATTTGTATCTCATAAGCTCCTTTCTGGTTTTTTATATATAGGCTTGTATATGTATGTATGTAATATAACATGTGTGTATATACCCTCATGTGTTTCAGAGCAGAAATATATATAAATTTAAGAGGAAGCTTGCAACACAAATAATATAAAGCCAAAGACAGTATTAGTGTTCAAGCTGAAGATCAGAGAAGCAAAGCATCTAACCACTAAAGAGTGTTCACTTTTACCAATGGCCAGACCAAAGGGAATATCCACTGAACCTTCTATTGAATCTCCAGACTGTACTTCTCTCCACTTAGTCTCAGAACCCTAGACTGCCCTCTGAAACCACATTGAGCTCCTTAAGAAACCTACTGAAATTTTATTTCTTATAATACTGGCACATAGGAAGTCCAGAAAAATAGAGCTGGCACTTTTAGTCCCCAGTAAGGACTTTCACCTCATAAATACCAACTCTGGTTGCATCCATGCTTATAAGAGGGGAAAATAGCATTCTCTCCCAAATATCTTTTAGAAGGTCAAATATCACTCATGACCCAATTAACTCTCAGACTACTTTTTAGTGCTAGAGTTTTTACAAATTTCATGTGAATTTGTGAAAAGACATTCAGACCATTAAATCACCTAGCTCCCAGATGCTGAGTTCTCTACAGTCACCTCTGCAATGTGGAGCCATTGCTGCTCTGATCTCATTGGCTACCTGTCATCACTCCCGTTTGACCTCCTCACTCTGGTCATGTTGGCGGCTTCTTGTCCAGAATCTTTACACTTTGTTTTTGACTTCCTTTTGGGAAATGGTGGTTTTAAATTTATGTAACAATAGAGTGAGGTATACTCTGAATTCTTATATGCCCCTTCAGTCTCTCTAGTCTATTATTATTAAAGTCTTGCACAGTTTCTGTGTTGCAACTAATGAATTAACATCAGTAAATAACTGGCTGCAGCCCACTGTTTGTGTATTTACATTAGTGTGACTCTACAAGTTTCAACACACAAACACACAACACTTTAAAGGGAAAAAAAGTTTATTGTAGATCCATTTTGAGTGACCATAGTCTGAGAACACAGATTAAGACATCCCAAATTCCAAATTCCAATGTGGATAGAATAAGTCCCTCAAAAATTTTATAGTTTTACAGAACAGAGACTGCCATAAATCAAGGCTAGTGTCAAAGATATTGATAGTCCCATAAGAAAGCATGTACATCCAGGTGGGAGTAGTTTTTCTATAGGGCTCAGATGCTACTGATGACATTCTTAGCTTTCAAATCAGTAGGCACTAGTTGTCTGATAATTCTAAAATGATTGTGCCTATTGTGATAAGATGTTAGTTCCTATGTGGATGGGCAAGGAGTGACTGTTCTGGGTGGGGTCAGGATGCAAGAACTTAGCACAAAGTAAGGTAGCTAGCCTTTGGACCTGCAACATTCCAGTCTGACATTTTAATTAGCCAATCAGTTTCTGCAGACACAGCTTCATTTTGGGAGCTCTCCTTCACATAGATTTATAGATTTTGAAAATCTATAATGGTGCATATTTGTTATCCATTCATAATTGTTTAGACGCCCCGAGAATGTCACATGATCAAATGATTTGTTCTTCCTTACTTCTAGAGAAAGCCTGTGCATAATATCCTTCATTTTACTTTTCTACAATGATCAAGTATTGGAATTCTCTATAATGGAGTTTTCTCTCTCTCTCTCTCTCTCTCTCTCTCTCTCTCTCTCTCTCTCTCTCTGTGTGTGTGTGTGTGTGTGTGTGTGTAAAGCTCCTTTATTTTAGATTGCATAGTAATCTATCATATAAATGTACCACAGCTTGTTTTTCAATTCTTGAGTTTTAGAAATTATGATCCCAATTTCTTTGAATGTTCATTTTCATGAGTTTGTATTGACATAAGCTCTCATAATATTTGCACTTCATGACAAAGAATATGCTTGGTTTAAATTAGAAACCTATCCAATGACCTTCCAGAATTTTTCCTTAGTTGCCATTTTAGAAAATTCTATATCAACTTCTAACTGTATTCCTCTATCATAACCTTGATATTTTCAATATCTAGACAAGAATGATTGTGTCCTCCCAAACTAATATGTTGATTCTGGACTACCCAGCCTCCCCATTCTTGTCAACTCCTTTATGGTGGTATTCGGTGTTGATACTTCCTGGAAGTGTAAATGAATTAAGACAAATCCTTCATGTATTAGTATCCTTGATCAATAAGAGCGATAACACCTTCATCTCTTCTGCCAGGAAGGATTCATTGAAAATGTGGCTATCCATAATCCAGGGAATAGGCCTTCATCAGGCACCAAATCTATCAGTGACTTGATTCAAGGTCTTTCCAGCCTTCCAAAACATAGAGAATAAATTTTTGTTGTTTATAAGCATCCAATCTGTTGTATTTGATTATAGTATTCTGAGTTGGTTAGGATGTCATGTTACCCTCTGTGTTTACTTCAGAACACTAAGCTGAATAATAAATTGCACATCATCTGATACCATTATTATATAATTCAAATGAGAGTGGAGATATTTTTCTTCTTTAAATACCTTATTTCTAAATAATAAAAAGGTAGATTACAAACACTATTTAAATATTTATTAACTTGTAGGTCATTTAATTTCCAAAACATTATAAGGTCTGAGATCTTATTCTGTTTGTAAGCTGAATTAGATTATCATGATTCCATAGGTTCTGGAGAATATAAGAGGCCACTATGTTAGACAGGAAGGGATACACGAAATATGGTACAGCAAGAATTAGGGGTTTAAAGGTCAATACTGAGATGGGCCCTGTTGTGTGTTGCTTTGCATTAGGGTTGTAGAAACTTTTCAAGAGTAGAGAAATCTATTCCTTCATAATAAGCTTAAGCAAATCTTGGCTGTGGAAGAAGATAACATCCTTAATATAATTAATACAAAATAAATTTATCTCTGCTTGAAATGTTTTTAATAACACCCTACAAATTATATCTTAAAAAATCTTTGTCATGAACTCTGTATAATGTGGAGAACTTTCTCTTAGCAGTAATTAGCAAGCTACATTGTGGGTAGTAGAGGTGGGGGTTCTGCAAGCATGATGGCAGGCTAGGAAACAAACTACAAAGAGGTGAGAATAAAAACTCAGTTCAGCCAAACATAATCAGTCTGGATGCGTCAAACTTCCAGCATATCAGATGCCAGGTGGTTTACTGTAGCCACATTTAAATACAGAAGAATTTGGAAAAAAAAAAGTTTTGAGGCAGCAATCATTTCAATTTCAGGTGCAGAATTAAGTTTAAGGTGTGACTACATAAAAATTCTTTTCCAAAGTATATTGTGACCATGAACGTCAAGCGCTATCACCTTGCCTGCAAGAATGACGCTCAACAACAGGATTCTTCTGCGGCTCATTACAGCAAGTTGAGGGAAGACCCCGAGGAGGAAAAAGGGCTCTGCTTATATATGCTCAGAGGAGTCGTGTCCTTTACTGACAGGTGAAGCCCGCACCAGTCGTAATGGTCACCCCATGACGTGGATTGCGCATCCGCGCCTTGCTGGCTTATGGACAGGAAACCGGCACCATCTTCGGGAATGGCACCAGTGGCTAACTACATCTCCCCATTTTTGTTTTATAAACGCAACAGGCAAGGGTAGTGGTCTGATCTCCAGTAATGAGATGGACATTGTAATGACCCTGAATCCTGGTAGTCAGCCAAGTCAGTGCCATACCCGTCCGGCATCTTTTCCCTGGAGGTGGGGCCTTGGACACCAACCCACATGCAACCATACTTGCCCTTCTCAGAGCTGCTCATGGCCAGAGTCAACACGGAGTGCAGTGCTAAGCCAAACAACCTGAGTGTGAAGAATTTATTACAGTAGGCTAAACTAAAGAAGCACCTGTCTGCGTGCAATGGGGAAAAAACCCCACAGAACGTTAGGGCTGTTTCTGGTAAAAAAAAAAAATTGGACACCCTAACCTGGTGCAATGTCATAGAAGACTCAGGGTGCAAGGGCTGTCCTATTGGGCAATTAATGTCCATTTTTAAACATGCTTAGCCACACAGTGGGAGAGGAGCCTATCTCCATAGCAGCTAGGGCTTGAGCGATAACCACTTTGTCATGTGTCTGTTGAGCACGTAGCTTACACACCAACCAGGAGCAGGAGCACCACTCCACCACATAAAAGCAGGCCAAACCCCATTACACCTGCCCATTCCTTAAAGTGGGAAAAAGCAGTGGAGATCCAGGAGAATGATCCTTCTGATAGAGAGGCATCCACACGGGTGGAATTCACATGGACGATGGCCATTCGAAGTTGGTCCATCAGGCTATCAAATTCTCCTGTCCATTCACCTAAAAGATACTGAAAAAGTTGTTTAGAAAGGTTTGCAGCTCTTGTATAATTTTCATATTGTACACCGGTGACACATAAATTGGAATATTTCCATTGACAGCCCAGTTGGGCTAGCTACCAGAGTGTGTCAATTTGGTCCTGCACCAAATCAATTCTCTGACTACCATCAATCCTCCTTTTAATCGTGAATCAATGGAGGCCTGTGATTGGCTAAGATCATGCCATATGGCTTTCCATTCCAAATATTGCCCCATATTGAGGCATGCTTTTGACTTTTGATGTGGCACAGAGGTCACACATAGCCCTGTCATCTTCCATTCCCATCCTATTTGTGCTGCCACAAAGAGTCAATCTGTTCCTGAACTAGATCAATTCGTTGATTTAAGACCATAATACCACCTTTTAATTAAGCAGTGACTACTTTCGCTGACAGGTTATTTAAGGCAGCTGCAGTCAACAGTGGAATGCATGGCAATGGCATCCTTGGTGGTTCCCACTACTCCAGCTGTAATGGCAACCACGATAGCAGCAGTGATTCCAAAATCTCTCCTCTGTCTAAAGAGGGTCATGGTGCTTGGCTCTCTTCCGGAATGGGAACGTACCTGGGCATTCTGGTCACAAGGGCCAAAGGAAATTTTCCTCCATCCCAACATAAAGAATAGAGGTGTACACATGAGGTGTACAATATAGCATTCTCTCACTAGAGTTTGCAAAGGTGCTATTGCTTAATCACAAACAAAAGGATTAGAGGCTCCACGTTGAGCTGGGTTTTGATTACAATAAGGAGCCCACCTGGGTTGCTGGGGAATAGTGGAGTTACCCCTCTCCGGGCTCTAGGACATCAACCTCTAATCCAGGTGGCATTACTCTTCAAAATGGTTTCACCATGTGGTGATTAAGAGCTTTCACCTGTGCTATTGCAAAAGCAGTAGTTATTTTAGGGGGTCTGGCTTGCTCAAACCACATTAGTTTGGAAGGAATCCACAGCTTTTTATTTTCTGTGGAAACAAAAATAGAAATCCTTTTCCCCAGTAACTTGTCCTTGAACTTTAATTTTGGAGTCAAAACATTTTTAAAATATATAAATTGAATTAATCCAGCCACATTTCCTTTAACAGTTGTTTCCTCAGCAGTCAAACAATACAAAGACAATATAATACCATACAGTATCCAGATTCTCTCCACCTGTGGCTTTTTTATTATTCTGTTTCTTTTCTATTTTATTTTTATTTTTATTGTTTTATTTTTATTTTTTTGATCAGTCTCTCGGGGCTCTTTCACTTTCTCTTTGCTAGCCTTTTTCTTTTTGTGCGCACCCAACTTTTAGTCACGTTCTGCTTCTGACATGCTTTCCTGATAGCATGTCTATCAGAACTTACCTTATTTTGTTACCTATCTGCCACAGTTCTGAATCCTCTCCAGCTGACTGAAGGGTCCCCCTTGTGCTGCTGATGTCAGGTTCCCGGGTTTCAGCACCACTTGTCAAGCGCTATGGCCTTGCCTGCAAGAACGAAGCTCAACAACAGGATTCTTCTGCAGCTATGTTTATTGCGTGGCTCATTACAGCAAGTTGAGGGAAGACCCCGAGGAGGAAAAAGGGCTCTGCTTATATATGCTCAGAGGAGTCGTGTCCGTTACTGACAGGTGCAGCCTGCAATGGTCTTAACGGTCACCCCATGACGTGGATTGCGCATCATTGCGCATCCGCACCTTGCTGGCTTATGGATAGGAAACCAACACCATGTTCGGGAATGGCACCAGTGGCCCTCTACACCGGTGGTTCTATAGATTAAAAGTTTAAGATATGTTCTTGTCTCTGATTGAGATATCATAAAGGTCAGCACGCTATCTCCCTTAAGGGCATGTTCTATTAATTGGAACAAAAGATAAAGGTCTAAAGAGAGAGAGAGAGTCTGAGATGACCATACTGGGAGATTTGGGTGAGGTCTGGCTCTACAGATAGCAAAAGGACACCAGGTATTTAGCGATGTTCAATCTCAACTTTTTGAGTAGAATGCAGGAACCTTATTTCCTTCATTGAGGAGGTTCCCTGCATGTTTAAGAGTCCTAGTTTCCCTAGTGCTTATATGTGAATAAAAGGACCTTTGTGTCCCCAACACTATGTTTTATATTCCATAGCATTCCCCAACTTATTTGTGAAAGATACATATATTCTTGGCCTTCTTTTCTGGAGTATCATTTGTTATCTTTTCTTCCAAGATCTTCCACCTTTAAGTATCTCTCATTGCTTTAGAATGGAAGTAAACTATCATTTTGCCGATAAAATTTCCCTCTGTATTGTTATTTCTCACATAATTGCTTAGATAAATATCTGTCCAAACACTAAAGGTTATATGTTTTCATGTAGAAATATTTTAAAGGTTTATTACATTTTAAATATTACAATATAATTACATGTCCCTTTTCTCTCACATGCACTATAGATATTTTATGTAGATAGCTAACTGTGTGATCTGTTATGACTTGCTATACACCCGTATTTTACCCCTGCTATACTCTATTTATCATTTTTCTCTCCCCTATTTTAAATACCTCTCACTTGGCTTGACATGTGCTGACCACCTTGTACTCAAGGCAGCCAGACACCAAGAAAATTACAAGTGTGAGTTAAGAATCAAGTCTTGGGTCTCAGCCAGAAAGACTGAGCAGTCTAAGGGACCTCAGACAGTGGAACCAGGATGTATCCCTGGTGCACAAAAGGACCTTGCAAACACATCCCCCATGGAGGGATACTGTCTTAACCTAGAGACAGGAGAGAAGTCCTAGTCCCTACTTCAAATGACCTGACAAATTTACATGACCCCACCTGGATGGCATTGCCTTACATGTGGAATTGGGGTGGGGGGGATGGGAGGGTAGGGTGGTCAGGGTGCATGTGAGGGGACAGAGAGGGTAAAAAGGGAGAGAGGGAGGGAGGGAGGGAGAGGGAACTGGGATGAACATGTAAAATAATAAATTAAATTTAAAAAATTAAATAAAAAAAGAAGTCAAGTCTCTTCCAAGTATCTAGAACATGTTCTCAACCTAGAAGTCAATATTGTTGTATCATATTTTTCCTTTATTTATTTTAGAAGGGAAAATAATTTATTTAGGACATTTAAACAGGCAATGAGTCAGATAGTAACAAAGGTGCTACATGTGTTCACTATAATCTCTCTCATTTAAGGAAGTATCTTAAAATATAAAAATAACATTGAAAGGAAATATTTAACATTGAACAAAAATATTTTAAAACAGTCCAAATTTCTTAAATGACAAAGAAGAGACAAAATCCAATGCAATATTATTAGTAATAATTACCTTGTAATTCCAATACTTTATATCTTACCATTATGCCATTTAAGAAATAAATAATTTCCCTTCTATAATAAAGTTTAAAAAGATACAAAAATACTGTTGTCTTCTATGTTGAAAACATGTTCTAGACACTTGGGAGTGACTTGACTTCTGAACTCACACTTGTTGGACTTTTTCTTGGTGTCTGGCTGCCTTGAGTACAACGTCCAGTGACAAGCAGGACTACCTTTTTGCCAGATGCAGCCACTTTGAACACTTAACAGATAACACCTGGAGGAAACTACAGGACTAGTGATTGAAGCTGCAGTACAACTCAGGCCCCTAAAGATGTGAAACCTCAACCCTTCCCAGCCTCAACTGTTTCGATGTACAGATTATGAGACAATGACGATGTACAGGAGATAATTCTGCAGCCTTTTTAATCCCAACTAGTAAAACAAGCAAGCAAACAAACAAACAAAAAATCATTTTTTTGTTTGTTTGTTTGTTTTTCCCTGGGAGTGTCAATGGAGGACCCATTTGCAATTTGTAAAAAAGGAACAATGTCATGAATGTTTTAACACAACAGTTAACCTTCATGAAGGTCTGCTATGGTTGCTGCAAACATCAGTTTTCTGTGAAAGTAAACTGGCTCATAGGCAAGCTGGCTAGGAGACACTGTATTTGGTACTTTTCTACTTCTGTGATAAGACACCATGACCAACACCAGTATTAGAAAGAAGTTTCTAATGTGAGCTTATTGTAGTAGAGGTTTAAAGTCCATTCAGGTAAAACGACAGCAGTGTATGGGCAGCAAAAGCAGCAACCAAGAGCTTACTTCTCCAACAACAAGTAGGAACATGGAGAGAGCACACTCAGTGTGTAAGTCTTTTAAAATCTCTTATATCCAGCAATGCCAAACATCATTATCATCAAGAAACATTCACCAACTGAGGACTAAGCATTCAAATGCCAAATACCACAGACATCTTCTTGTGCTGCTGCCTCTGGCCCTTCAAACATTAGGACTTTTGAAGTACTTACTTCCTAATTTTGACATCCATCTTTATTAGAGAATGCTGCTTTGCTAACAAAGATGACGGAATGGCAGTGGCCCTGGGAAACAGAGCAGCAATGACAGTGAAGAGGCAGACAGTGGCCAGTAACTTCAAAGTTGCTGAAATGACTTTGCCAGCATCAGCAGCATATTAAGAGGCACTTCACAGCAGCTATGATGATGGCACAATCAGCAGCAGAAGCAGAAGCTGCTGCCCTAGTGGTAGCAACCTTGTCAATGGCCTCAGTAATAAGAAGCAGCTACTAGTTCAGGAGAGCACTCAGGAAAGGACAAGGGAAACTGCTGAAGTAGAGCGAATCCAGGAGAGAGGCTGAGCTCAAAACTGTGGATGGAAGGCTGTAAAGAGACAGAGAGAAGCCACAGACAAAAGTCGCTGGAAAACTTCCATACGACACTCAAATAATAGGAATAAAAGGGTCTCAAACTCACTAAGCCCAGGATCTGAGGCATCGCCTTCAGTCAAGGACTCAGGAATTCTGACACACTGGCTGAGAAGTTGCAAAGGCAGTCTGTCAATACAAGACTCTCTAAGCCAACACAAGACAGGACACTTTAAGGATAACGGTTCCAGTGTCCAAAGCCTGCAGAAGAGCTATGACTCTAGAGGGAGCAGCTTCTAGTGGTCCAAGCAGTCTGCTGCTGTCACTTGCCACTGTAAACTGCCAAGAAGACATATGCCAATGCTGGAGGAATTTGTGTCCAAACCGGGATTTCTCTCACATATTAGAAAAGACTGACTCCAACTAGCTGATAGGTGATCATGTGATGCTATTCAAGGTCATGCTTTTTCAAAGATACATTGTAGAGCAGAAACTATAAAAGAATTAAAGTGTTATTTTTGTAGATTTGGATCAGAGCCCTTAACTCACTCTGCCTTAAGAGCAAAGCAGCTCCATTAGGTTCCTTTGCTTCCTATGCTGAGAACACTGCAGTTGCTTTTGTGAGGAGTTGGTTGCACAATTTCACAATTGCACTTAAATTTATTGCTTACAATATTGTTAGAAATTTGTGGTGTCACTATTTAATAATAGAATATATTCATTTTTATTCATCTAACTTTGAATAACCTATCTGGCTTTTATTAACAAGGTACTTAACAATTATTCATATTCCTAGTTATGCCATCAAATGTATTTATGAATTAATAAAGTAAATACATTTACATGCTGTAAAACAAAAGAAATAAATTTACATGGTGTAAAAGAAATATTTCCATGAAACTCTGAAAGCTTAAGAGGAAACCTAGGGCTACTTAATGGTGTGTTTAGCCTGAAATCAATTCATATTCACAGGTAGGATACACACTGTTTTAAAAAGAAAATAAATGATGTGCAGTAAAACATGATTATATAGGCTTAATATACAGTAACAATGAAAGCATAAGTGCATACTTCACAAATCAGTGGCCAAAGCACATAGGAAGATCATGAATGGACCTGTCCTTTCTAGAGGATGATATGATTATTCTCACATGATGTCATAACAACTACCTGCTATAGAGTGGAGGTTTGTTATGCTGTAAGGAAAAAGGCACCATAGTGAAATGAGTAAACTTTTGGGATTATCTAAAAATCCAGTAATATATCTGCCAATTTTGTGACCTTGAACAAATTTTGTCATTCTCTGAACTTTGTTATTATTTTTAAGATGGAGACAAAAACATATTTTGAGTTTTAAATTGTTTTGGGATAAGAATTAGCACATTACATATATCATTTTATTTAACCATCTTAAAGCAACTGTTATAGTTGAAGAAACTGAAGACTAGAAAGGCCATATCATCAGTTCAAAGACAAAAAGAACAAAGAAAAATGCAGATAGGCATCTAGATGTGTCTATTGAGGCAGCTCTCCTTACAGGTAGACAGCCATCCCTCCCTGCATTCACATATGCTCTTCTTTCTGTCCTTCTGCCTCAATTTTCATAAAAAAATGTTTATTCTGAATGCACGCATACTCACTCCCACAGGCTCCTGCTACCCAGTGAGTGCCCATAAGTTGTACCAGGACCTCACTGCAGAACTACATCACACATTGTCTACTTATAGGCCCAAACTCAGAAATCCTCCTGGAGATCAAACAGCAGCAAAGACTGAGTATGCTCTGATTCTGGGCATCATTTCCAGGCTTTGGGTCACCCCACTTTTCATGTGTTTACAAAAGAGCAGCACAATTGACTCAATCAGGAAGTTTACCTCAGGCTGCTTTTCAAATTGCTTCAATATCCTTTTTCTGATATCCCTTTTATTTTGATTATTTTAGCTGGCTTATTTAGGACCAGTGACTGAACCTAGCTTGTAGCATAGGCTGTGAATCCCAAGTGCGGTAACTCTCTTCCCACTGACCTAGGGGAGTTAGGACAGCTGGTTCTATGGTCAGCAATGAGCTTTGGACAATCATCCTCCCTTATATTAGTTTAATTCATGGAGGACCCAGGTGTCTGGAAGGCAAATTTAGAATTTGATTCCCTTTGTTTACCAAGCCTGGTGGCAGATACAAGACTGTTCCTTGTGACTCTCTTCTGTACTTGACCAGAAGGAGTTCACCTGGCTCTACAAATACATTTTTCATGGGGACAATTGACACTTGTGGTTGTGTATATTATTTACCATTTTAACATTTTCCAGTGCCTAGATATAATTGCTGAGTTTCTTTATAATAGTTCCCATTTTCCTTTTCTTTCTGTTTTTCTTTTTTAATGCTGTCCTCAGGCCAAAGGGACTAGGTGCATCATGTAAATTCAGTAAGAAATAAGCAGATTTAGCAAAGAGGAAAATGGCATGTGCTTTGGAAGTGATCATAGGGGCTTAGCGGCGGCATATTTTGCAAATTGGTGATCCTGGAAGACTACTGTTGAATAAATTATAACCCTCAATGAGTGTGAGAGAGGCTCTACTCCCTCAGTCATTGTCAGAAGAAACATCTAGAAAAAGAACAGGGCTCCATCTGTACTTACATTAGAACTACTTTGACAGCTTTTGCTTCATGTATATGCATTCATTGCTCTTGCCTTAATTGTTATTTTTTATCTTAATCACTTGAGGTTTAGTATTTCTTCCTTCAGCAATGAAAGCAAACTTTCAGAGAATGGCCCATTAACCACATTGATTCTAAGTCATTAGCAACTTTTAATTATATAATAACAAAAGATCCACAAATACAGCCTGTAACTAATCACAAAACCACAACACTTTTTGATTACTTAGAACTTGATTTGTGTCAAACTTTCTACAGTTGTCTGATATTACATTTAAAAAATAATTTAAGGCTGGAATACAGTTAACTCCACTGAAATGAATGGTTCCTATTTCTTTCATGGACTGCTTTTGCTCTTGGTTTCCCTTTGCATGTCACTTTTAATATCACAAAGCTTATGGATAGCTATTCTTTGACTAAAATGAATTCCATTTTAATATCAGAGTTTTCACTCTAGTGAAAAAAATGATTGATTAATCATTTAAACCAGTGAGGTTTTTCCTTGAAATGTGGAACTGAAAGGAATATTAAGTTCTCTGGCTTTGTTCATGCTGAATTTCTGGAAACATTCCAATGAAACTATCATTGTTTGATTTTTCTCCCCAATCTGGATGATATTGCTAAACATTACAAGTGGCAGTACCCATGATTCCCTATGTTATTTTCCTATACTTGGTGCTTGATCCACACCACACAAATGAAGGACTCAAAGAATCAAGAAAAACAAAAGCAGAGTAATTATGTACATAAAATATATATTGCTTGGTCCTGCCTCAACTTGGTATGCCAGCCTTTGTTGACCATACAAAGAAGGCCTTATTCCCTCTGAAGAGTAGGTAGGGGTGGGAAGGGGGAAGGTGGGGTGAGAAAAAGAGCAAGAGGGAACTTGGGTTGTTATGTAAAATGAAAATTTTTTAACTAAAAGAAGAAAACATATATTTCAACATTTCAAAGCTAAGGATGGTGATTTCTGTAATTCAAGCATTGAAAAGAATGAAGGAAACCACAACACATTAGTTAGGCCAGTTTGTGTTTTGTTATTCTTCCTATGTGAAATGACCTCAACTACACTAAATTGTTCACTTGTGATATAAATCCAAATGAAAAGAAATACATTGCATATAATGGCTTCCATCTGTATCACATTAAAACCTATTTTAATATTTCAGCATTTCTTTTTCTTTGTTTTTCTCTGTCTTCCTGTTTCCTACATGTATCATGACACTATTCCTGGGGATACACAAGTGTCTACTTGCCTAATAGAGACTCAATGGCAGAACAAAATAAGGATACCACCAAAGCCCAACTTGGTGACCTAATGAGTTTTATTTCATCTACTTACAGGAGTATTGGTAAGGATTACTCTCAGGGCCAGAAGTAACTGAAACAGCTACATGACAAAAATTCTACTCTAGCATGAGTGACTTGCTCATAAACAAATCTGCATAAAGAACAAACAGTGTGAGGATGTCATTTCTGGGTCTGTCAGTTTGTGTGAGCCTCTTCTGTGCAGGTTGACTGGCTTCCACTTCTTCTAGACAGGTTGGCTGGTCTGTGTCCAAAGCACCCAGCTCATATGAGCATCTTTAAGGCCACTTAGACTGTGTGTCTCTTTGTGGGTGATTGACTGGTTTGAAAGCATCTCTCAAATGTCCTTTCTACTTTCATGCTTAGGGAGGAACCTTTCTAGATGCTTAGGATCTTTGTAAGCTTAGAGAGTTCCCTGAATGGTGGAATATTTCACTTCTTAGAACATCATGCAGTTTTACCTTCCTTTAACATTTGGTGTCCTAAGGCACTTTCATCTAAGATGGACAGATTTATCTCAAATATAATGACATAGCACACCTTCATTTCCCAGTATCTATTGTTTCTTTCAGTTTCTGATCATTTTTCATCCACAGATCTTGGATCTTGTTCTTTTCTTAAAAGATCCTTTATTTAAACTGATTGAAATTATTTTATTTTAACTGGTGCATAAAACCCACAGAATTTATAGCTTATAATGTACTTTGAAATATTTCAATACATATGTCTTATATGGTATTTGATTGTGATTAAACCTATCTGCTGAAATAGTTCTCATCTTTGTGGAGGAAATACTAAAAGTCCTTTGCTCTACTGTACAAGACACAGTTCTTATGCCTGTTTAAATACAGCTCAGGAACTATAAGCTCACTCAATGGCTTCCTCCTTTGACTCCTCCTACCATCTAACAGTAATCATTCTGTTCTTACTTCTTTGAGATTTATTGGTTTATAGTGAATGAGATTAGATTGACCTAGTCTCCTCATGCCTGAGTTATTGCAACTTAGCATAACTCCAGCCCCATTCACTTTACCGAAAATAGCTAAGATTTCATTCTGTTTGGGGGACTGAATTGTAGTCCATTGTGCATGTGCGCGTGTGTAGATGTGTGTGTCTTTAACTGTATTTATTTTTACATTTTCTAAAAATGTTTTAAGATATAGAATAATTGTATAATTTGCCTTTTCCTTTCTCCAAACCTCTACTTGTTTCACTTCAAATTCAAGGCTAATTTTTCTTTATATATATATATATATATATATATATATATATATATATATATATATAACTTTTTCTGTTTGCATAAAGTTCTTGTATGATTTCATGGCTGAAAATTTGTTATTAACCAATTTTTGTGATCTTCTGTGAGAAAAACTATACTCTCACTATTTCTTATTTGTCTCTAATTCTGTATATAGGATGGGGCTGCTAAGGCTTTCCCCCTTTCATGTTACACATCTATTAGTGTTGTCTGTTTTCAGATCATATTTAAGGAGGTATGTTGGTTTTACTTCATTGGTGTAGCTTCTGAAATTCCTGGAGTACACAGTCTCATAGCAAATTCCCTTTTCTTCTGTAACTTACAATCTTCCTACCTCTCTTCTCTAATTATTCTTGAGCCTTTGGTTGAGAATGTGTCACACACACACACACACACACACACACAAACTGTGACTGACATACACAACTCTGTATTTTGACTGGTTGTGGTTTTCTATAATGGTCTCTGTCTGTTAAAAAGAGAAGTTTCCTTGAAGAGGATTGAGAACTATAACGATCTTTGTGTATAAGAACAAATATTGAGTACGAGTAGGGTTTATGCTGTTTTAGTAGTGTCAGTTGTAGGTTCTCTTACAAGTTCCACAATTTCACTACTTCTGTGTATTTTACTAGGTTCCCTTTACTGGACATGAATTTGCTCTTGTTCAGGCTGGATCAGTGGGTGATTTAATAAATTATAATATATTTATGGCATATTTTTCAGAATCTGAGTTTTGATTTCACGGTTCCCTGGGAAAACAGATTATCATTAGGAAAAGGACCAATGTTAACAGTCATTAACAGAAAGGAACTTTTAATCTCCCAATGCAAAGATAAAGGTGTTATTAAAAAAAAACCAACAACATGATGTTACAGTTTTACCTTGAATTAAATAAAATAAATACTAAAGCCAAATATGAAAAAAATCTAATTTCCAGAAACAAATTTACTTATATTTGTTGGAAAATAAACTTTATTGTTATGCTATGAAAGGAAGTATTTTGGCATATTTGAATGAAAAATAAACCATTTTTTAAAGAGAGGTTTTTAAAGAAAGGTCATTTAAAAGAGAAAATTTGTAATAGCAAGTTTAAGGCAAACATCATAGAATTCTTATTTATCACCTTTAGATAATTCGTGATTTGCTTTTCAAAGATTTATGTACACTTGATTTTTAAAATTCATCTCTGCTGGCTAGAAACATTTTAAAAGTGCACAAAACTACAATTACATAATCCAGATCTTTGCAGCCAACAGGATTTTCAGTATAACTGAATCTACTGAGTCTTCACCCATCCATTGTTTCTTTCTTGCTAATTAGGCAGTTTAGGCACCAGTGACTAATGGATAAGTCCTTTAAGTGAAAAGATAACGTTGCAGTACTTGATGACTATTGGAAATTTAGAATGTGTTTATAATCCAGCAAAAGGAAATAGAATGGAAACAATGAAGGGATAAGAAGTTATTAAGCTGAGCATTTAGCATTATGCTTAAAGGAAGCTCACTCTTTTTGCTTTACTTTTAACACAGTTTTTTTGCTGTGTCTGTGATTTCATAGCTGCACAAATGTAGCAAGGAGCTTTCTGCAGCCAGCTGTGACTAACGCCAAGACCTTTCTAAGTCTTGGGAATCCTGAGAACTATTTTCTGTCGTTCATAGAAATAACTTTATTTTCATAAAGTACATACATTCTACATTAATTTTCTATAAAAACAATTCCCTAGAGTTGAAGATTGATTAGTTATTGTAGCAAAGAAGGAACACTACAAACACAGGCTATTTAAATAAGGTTTGAACAATGAAAGACTAGGTAAAGAAGCATAATGATCTCAGGAGTAGCCATACAAAGAATTTCTCAAATTGCACATTTCAAACTAATACTGAACAACTTAGTAAGTTAAGATATATGAAACTAAACAAAATAAAAGATAGGATTTTATTTTAAGTCACTTAGACACAAGAAATCTTCCATGGAATGGTATGGAGGAGAAAATAGTTATTGACTCAGAGATGCAAATTATAGAAGAAAGATTAAAATAAAATTTAATAGTGTTAGTTATATGTGGTTACCCATATTTAATGTGTTTTAAATTTTAAATGTAAAATGGATTACCATCTCAAATAAAGAATAACATAATTTACTACAATGTATAATACTGAATATATGTATATCCATATTATGTAGATGCATGGTAAATATAAAATCAACTTAATAATACTGAAAAATGATTGTACAGTTTTACAAATGGTAAATTATATGCAATGGATTAAATTACATATAAATACTATATATAAGTTTACTTCATGTATATTTGTGACTCTGTTTGTAATTATATCTTGATAATAATACTTTTACTAATATTTGTTCTATAATCCTTGACCTAGTAAAGTAGAGTTGCTAACACATGAATAGGGATACTCTAAGTGATCATTGCCTCAATACATAAGTAAATCTCCTAGTTCATAGAAATTTGGCAGAAGCTCAGGCTTCATGATGTTTTATTTTCTTCTGCCCTGTTCTGTGAATGATGTAATTTATTACCTTGAAATGGAATAGCCTTAGCTTTTGAGTCATTTGGACTCCTAGGAACATTTTGCTGAGATCATGTGTTCATAGCTCAAGGAAACTCTATATTGTGACAAATATCCAAAAGCCTTTCTCAGCTTGTCAAGATGACTTATTTAAAGGCCATCTAGCACAATGATCCAACTTCTGAATATGCCTTGAAATGGAGAAGTGCAATAGAGAAAATGACTTATTCAATTCACTCTGATAGGTTAACAGAAGACAATAAATATTCACTTATTAGAGTAGAGCTAGTATAAGGAAATCTGAAAAGACAAAGACAACAGCAAGAATAGCAACCACAAAATGGCTGAAAGCAAGTTTCCCTCTGTGGTAAACAAAACCAAAAAACAAACAAAAAAGAAACAAACAAAAACTTTGAGTCCTGATCTGGTGACTACCATTGGATTCCAGGGATAAATCCTGTTTAAATATAAAGGGTAATTTGAATTGGGCTGGTACCAGAAACACTGTAGAGAATCTTAGGTATGTTGTAGTGCATGTCTTCTATTTCTGTCTAAGTCTTAGACCATCAAAGCATGGTTTCCACACGTCACCTGCCCTTGTTTCTGAAAAGAAACTTGAGCCAAGTGTGTCACTCTTGTCCTGAGATGGTCTAACCTTCTTTATCAACTCAAGAATTATTTACATTTCTAAAGAGAATGAGAAACCTCACATTTTAGAGGAAATGGGAATGAATCTTTGGTGGTGAATGTTCATACATCAGTATCAGAATATGTGGCTGTTTGTTGTCATATGGCAGTACTGGAGTTCCATGTTCTTCAAATTATGTCATGCAAGGATCTAAAATACATTTGTTTTTAGCTAATGATTCAAGATTCCTGGCATAATTATTAAAATAAGTAATAGCTGTATCATTCTAGCTTTAACTATCGACTTGAACAACCTAGTATCAATTGGAAAGAAATCTCGATGAGGGATTGGGATTCTCCATATTGGTTGGACCCTAGACCAGTCTGTGGAGATTATTTTACTAAGATAATTGGTGTAGGCATATTAAACACACTGTGTATGAAGCATTTCTAGGCAGGGACCTTGAGCTGTATAAAACTGAAAAGACTGAACTGAACACAATCAAGCAAAGGAGCATGACTGCACCCACTGTTTTTGCTCTCCACTGTAGATGTGATATGATGACATGTTTGAAGTCCCTGCCTTGACATATCCACAATAATGGACTCTAATCTGGAGCTGTAAACTTAAGTAACTCCCTTTTGTCCCCAGCTGGGTTTTGTCATTGTATTTTATCACAGCAATTGAAATAAAAACAGAACACTCTATAAAACTTGCATAGCAACTATTTGATTAGAAACACCAAGAACAAAATTATAATTAATTAATTATGACACTCATCTGTGGGGAGACACATACATAGTCAATTGATTATAAGATTACATGAAATTATAAAGTGATTAATGATGAAGCAAACTCTTCACTCACAAGAAAGTGTATTAATCATCTTTCATATATGTTAAAACAACAGAAGATTCTTTAACTTCTTAAAAAGCTAAAAAGAAAATCAAACTTTGTTGAAGGGGTGCTTAGATCACTGAATAGCTACCTTATATTCCTAGAGGACACAACATACTCAAACATTGCCATAATATATTTCCCGTAATTATTCTCACTTGTCTACACACTACAATTTAGAAATAAAAAGATAACATTTATTTAAGGTAGATAAGTGGTTCCAATTATCTGAAGTTCTACGGGAATTTAATAAATATAGTTATCTTGGAATCAAAACAAAATCATAGTAAAATAAGATTCAAACCAGCATATAATGAGTAGCTTTCAGGACTCCAAGCCTTAGGTCACTAGTCATTACTATTACAAAAGCTTTTCCACCAGCCTGGACCCAGAGCCATGCCAGCTCCTAAAAATACACAGAGACACTATACTAGATATAAATCTGTTGGACTGTTACTAGTGTTTCTTATTGGCTAGTCGTGTCTTAAATATTGACCAATTTCTATTAATCTAAGTGTTTTCACATGGTCTTATCTTACTGATGAAAGGGTTTGGACCTTTCTCTCAAATCCCTACTTCTTGAATTTTCTCTACATCTCCCTGAATCCTCCTTCTCTCCTAGTCCCACCTATCTTGCCTTCCTATTTGCCAACAGTATTTTATTCACTAACCAATAAGAGAAACATATTTACAGAATGGCATCTCCCCTCATCTTATCTTGATAATCCTGCTACAGGCAGAGGGACTGCACCACACTGATTCCTTCAATAACTTTTTGTTCTAGAGTCCTTTAAATAAACATTTCCAGGAATGGGAGTGTGAGCATATGCTTCTAGGAAAGAGTGAAGAAACATAGTATTTCCAGATAAACACAAGTGACCTTGACAAATGAAACAAATCAAGCAGGGAAGGAAAGCCAAGCTCTAAGATTTCCCATGGTGTACAAGGAATAACAGACATAGCAGTAGAGCTTCAATGGTCACTTTCTATGTGACTCACAGGAGTGGAAGAAAGTGCTTGCTGTAACTTACCATAACACATTATACAGAAAAGTAGATACATGATAGTTGCAACCAGTCTTCATCCTAGTATTCCACAAGTTTTGAGGTTTCTGCAGGCATATCATTTGACAAGTACATAAGATAGGCAGCAGATTGTTGTTAAGAATGTGCAGGGGAGAACTGAACATCTTCACAGACATCTCTTTAGAGAATAGTTTAATCCCTATTGTCTGTGCACATGTCTCCCTGTGTAATTATCACTACTACTCTATTTGACTTTGCTTTCTGTTTCTAATTGTAATTTTCCACATGTAACATACTTTGTGTATGTGTTATCTGTTAGGAACTTTGGGTCTCAATTGTACCTAATAATAACTAATTCTAAGAAAACTGGCCCACAGAGAGAGATTAGATCAGGGACAACATGATATGCTGAAACTTACACTTCTCATACTTGAAAATATGTGCGGTTTAGATCTAAAGGTAATAAAAACCCTGTAGCATGCAACTTCTTTTTTTCCTGGAGAAAGAAAAATACTCATCAACAAAAAGTAATTGTTTTTCATAACTGCCTTTACTATTCCATATTTTCCTGTTTCCTCACTTCCTGGAAGGGAGGCACCTGTGTGGATAAAGCTGACTACAAGGCTTTTGCACTAAAAGAATACAATCAGTTAAAATGAGCTGACACCTTGACTTGATTAAGCCAGCCTGCAGTAAAATGTTTTCTACTTAGGATAGTAATCTTAGTCAATACACATTCCTAGAGGAAATATTTACTGTTTAAAGTTTCATTAAAAGAAAGAAAATTACTAGTGATCAGAGCAACTTTTCAGTGCTGGCCTGTAGGTGCTGGCATAGTTCACCTTGAGAGGATGTACACAGCTCCATATAAATTGCCTCTTATTGCATAGTGCTTGGCCCTATAGAAATCAAGCAACACAGTCATTAGTAGGGTAAAACTCAAGTTTATATTCAGCAACACATTAACTAAATCCTCCCAATGCAGTGAAATTCACCTATTTGGTAGATAATTTCAGTAACATTGGACTTTCTTTAATCTTAAACCAGAAAAAATACAAAGGTGTGAGAAAGCAGGGCCTCCACAGTCATATGAAATCCTCAGTGTTACTATTTCATGAAAAGCAGAATCTACTACTGAATTACATACGCATAATTAATTTGATCAAATCACAAGCCAGGTTTGTTCAAACAATATTGTTCACTGGGAATTCCATTGCTTGTTGCCTGGGATGTGAAGAATATGAACTGTATTATAAACACACTTTTCTAAAAGAAAATTTAAATTATTACGTATGGTTTTATGCCTGTAATATGCCTGCAGACAAGAAGAGGACACCAGATTTCATTACAGGTGGTTGTGAACCACCATGTGGGTGCCAGGAATTGAACTCAGGTTAAGCAGCCAGTACTCTTAACCTCTGAGCCATCTCTCTAACCCCTACTTAGCAATCTTGGTTTCAGCAGGTGTCACTGTGCTCCTGAGTAAAACACTTTCACTATGGCAAGGAAGCTGACTCATAGAACTGCAAAGGACCAAGTGGGAGTCGTATTAAATTCCCTGCTCTAAATATGTGCCAGAGAAATTCTCCAATTGTTGGCTTGTTTATTTACATATAGGCTGCTACAGTCTCACCTATTTCAGAGTGAAAATATGCCATTGGATGAGAGACAGTCTATGCCTTAAAGTGGATGAGATTTGCGCTCGACTGTTAGTGTGGATCTTTTCACCCTGACATAGGATGTATGCATAAGATAGCAAGAAGAAAAGAAAATTTCTTATGCCACTACGGCTTCCCTTTCCACTATAACTGTCATTGTCTGTACTGATCACATTTGCAACATAGTAAATTTTGCATGCTAAACAGTCAATCCATAGAGTATCTATCATATTTGCTTGAATATTTGTGATGATTTTTCAAAGACATGACATCAAAAACAGACTCTTTCTAAGAGAACATGTCTTTCAATAATCAATAGGAAGTTTCTTCATGAGAGTAAACATGTTGCCCTAATACTTGTGCTATATTTTCAAGTGTAAGAGTATTGTACAAATGAAAATTTGAAAAATGGTAGAAGACTTTTTTCATAATTTTTTAAAATTTAAATTTGAAGCAAGCTTATTTTACATGTCAATCCCAGTTCTGACACCATCCTGTATTAACCCACACCCATACGAACACCTGATTTTTGACAAAGCATCTAAAACTATACAATGGAGAAAAGAAAGCAACTTCAACAAAAGGTGCTGGCATAACAGAATGCTGCGGTGTAGAAGACTTCAGATAGATCCATCTCTATCTCCGTGCACAAAACTTAAATCCAAATGGATCAAAGACCTTAACATAAACCCTGCTACACTGAACCTCTTAGAAGAGAAAGTGGGAGGTACCCTTGAAGGAATTGGTACAGGAGACTGCTTCCTGAACATAACACCAGCAGCACAGACACTGAGATCAACAATCAATAAATAGGACCTACTGAAATTGAGAAGCTTCTGTAAGGCAAAGGATACAGTCAACAAGACAAAATGGCAACCCACAGAATGGGAGAAGTTCTCATCAACCCCACATCTGACAGAGGGCTGATCTTTAAAATATAAAAAGAACACAAGAAGATAGTCACCAAAACACCAAATAATCCAATTAAAAATTGGGGGTACAGAGCTAAATAGAGAATTCTCAATAGGGGAATATAGAATGACAAAAGACTCTTAAGAAAGTACTCAACGTCCTTAACCATTAGGGAAACACAAATCAAAACACCTTTGAGATACCATTTTACTCCTGTCATAATGTCTAAAATCAAATACACCAATGACAGTTTATGCTGAAAAGGATGTGAAGTAGGGGATCATTCCTCCACTGGTGATAGTAGTGCAAACTTATACAGCCACTTTGGAAATCAGTATGGTAGTTCCTCAGGAAAATAGGAATCATAGGAATCAATCTACCACAGGTTCCAGTAACTCTGCTCTTAGACATATATCCAAAAGATGCACATCTACGTAACAAAGTTATGTTTATAGGAGCATTATTTGTAATAGATAGAACCTGGAAACAACCTAAATGACCCTTAACTGAAGTATGAATAAAGAAAATATGGTACATTTACACAATGGAGTACTACTCACCAAAAAAAAAAAAAAAAAAGGAATCTTCCAATTAAAGAGGCAATTGGATGAAGCTAGTAGAAACCATCCTTAGTGAGGTAACCAAGTCACAAAAAGATGAACATAGTATGTACTCGCTCATATATGGGTTTTAGACATAGAGCAAAGGAACACAAGCTTGCAATTCACACCGACAGAGAAGCTAGGAAACCAGGAGTACTCCAAGAGAGACATACATGGTCCCCTACAGAAGGGGAAAGGGACAAGATCTCTTAAGCATATTGTGAGTGGGTGAGGGTGCATTGAGTGGAAAGGGAGTTATGAGAAAGGGAAAGGGAGAAGAGGAGAGGAGAACCTGAAGGAGCAGGAAGATTGAGTTGGGGGAGTAATAGAGGAGAGCCAGATAAAAGATACCATAATAGAGGGAGCCATTATAGGTTTGAAGAGAAATCTTACCATGGTTTAATAAGGATCAGGATAAACAAATAGGCCGAATACATGTTTATTTAGGGAGAAATAACTTACAAAATAGATGATGAACACCAGCAGGTTCCTGGTCCCAAGGATGCCTCTGGATCCTCTCCTGTCTGCCTCCTGCCAGCAGGAGAGCTCAGGGCTCCTCCTTAGACCTAGTTCCCCAGGTCACTTCTTCTACCTCTCTCCACCTCCAATGGGCATGGTCAGTGCCACAGATGCTGACAAGTGAATATCTCACTACATAGTCTGGCACTAGGAAAATGTCCAGAGACCTACAAAGATGACCCCAACTAACTAAGCAATAATGGAGAGGCTACCTTAAATGTCCTTTTCTGATAATGAGATTGATGACCACCTTATATGCCTTTCTAGAGCTTATGGAAACAGAAGCAGACACCCACGGCTAAACACTGAGCCAAACTGTGGAATCCAGTTGCAAAGAGGGAGGAGTGATGAACAAATGGGTCAACCAGGCTATAGAATCCCACAGAGACAGCTGACCTGAACAAGGGGGAGATCATGGACTCCAGACTGATAGCTGGGAAACCAGAATTGGACCTAACCAAACCCCCTGAACGTGGGTCTCAGAAGTCCTGAGCAGTCTCTGGGACCTCTAATAGTGGAAACAGGATGTATTTCTGGTGTGCGAAAGAACTTCAGAAACACATTCCCCATGGAGGGATACTCCCTTAGCCTAAAGACCTGAAGGAGGACCTAGGCTGCACCCCACATGATGTGACAGATTATGATGTTCCCTTCTGAAAGGGCTCCCCTTTCCGGGGGAGTGGATGGGAAATGGGATGGGGGCAGTCATCGGGAATGGGGATGGAAGGATGTGAGGGAGAGGGAACAGATATTGACAGGTAAAATAAGAAAAAAAAAAGATGAACAGTTTTCTAAAGCAGAAAAATGATAAATAGTTAATGGCTAGTTGCAATTCAGAAGTTCAAGATGAATCCCATATGAAAAATTCAGTTCCCAGTGCAGAAGAAGTCGAAGTTTATGGTTGTTCATTTCCCCTAAAATTTCACTTTATAAATGTATGCTACTTTGTTTAATCTTTTCTTCATTATCTCTTATACTCACCCTTTGAACTATTCTTAATCTTTACAATTAAAGTATTTATTATTTGAAGAATCACAAGTTTTATCCAGTAATTGATGGTAAATAATATCTTTTCACTGTTAAATTTGTTTGTGTTTGTGTAGAAGGTATGTGTATGTGCCATAGCATGAGTATGGGACACAGAGGACAACTGTCTTCTTCTACTATGTGAACATCAGGCATCTAAATCAGCTAGCTTGTCAGGCTTGACAGCAGGTTCTTCTCCCTGCTGAGCCATCTTGATGGCCATAAAATTATTCTTTAAATGAAAAAAAAATACAGATACCATTTATGCCATTCCATCCAACTATAGAACAAAATCTAGGTATAACATAAAAGAATGTCTTTAGACATAGTGCATTGAAGTCAAAATAAAGAACTACCAACTAGGAAAGGAAGTCTTTCTATAACTAGTTTGAAAAAAGTTGATCAGTGCCAGACATTGTTCTGAATATCTGCTAAAGAATAATTGTAGAACCAGGGAGCCTTTTATTACATACAGCATGATATGTGCTTCAAGAAACCAAGTATAAGAGATGGGTTTTATAGACAGGAAAATGTTGAAGAAAACATAAACAATACTGAATAGTGTACTTCACATTTTAAAATTACTGCTCCTTTAAGGCAAAGGATGGAAAGATAATTAAAAAAAATAACTGGACAATTAGCATGGGGTTGCCTCCTGCTACTTTTTACATGCATAGATTAAAGCAGTGCTGTCTATATCAGGCTAAAAGCAACAGGATTCATCTTGAGAGGGGGCTGTGTTTTTCTAATTTTAATTTCTAACAATAACTTGGTTCGTCAATCCTTTAAGAGTATACAAAACAATAAGATGCTGTACATATTACATGTTGTAGCTTGAAGATATATCATAAAAATTTAAGTTAATAGAAAAGAGGTCTTGATTTCTCACCTCTCTCTCTGTCTCGGTCTCTCTCTCTCTCTCCCTCTATCATGTTTCCTAGCATTAGTAAGAAGTTTGCATGTGAATCTTTCTCCTTGCTATTTAGGGAAAAATAGAGGAAGAATATGTAAAGCTGATAATAAATATTTTCCTATTCATAATAAACATTACATTCGCGATAGAAGAAAATATTAAATTTCACTTTGGATTTTCAAGTATTTAGAAATAGGTGGGAAAACGTTACAAAATAAATTTGAGTGGTGTGTGTGTGTGTGTGTGTGTGTGTGTGTGTGTGTGTGTGTGTGTGTGTGTATTCTTCAGGTAGACACATAGCACTAAGACCATATATAAGAGAAAGAAAAAGGAGAAAGTTTTTGGTTAAAGAAATCTGTATTTGTTTTCCCCAATAAACACTAAAATGAAGATTGTAATCAAGAGACAATTCAAAAACCTGTGATACAGAAATACATCTACAGTGTCCTTAGAGAAGTTTCTTCCTATAGTACATGGGAAGTAATAAAGAGATTCACAACTGGACACTAAACAGAGCGTGAGAAACTATGGAACTTCCAATCTTTCCTAACTGGTTTGCCTTTATCAAACCCCTCCACTCAGGACATGGGGAACTATATGAAAGAGGATGCAGAAAGATTCTAAGAGCAATAGGTAACAGATATTGCCAAGAAACAGTGTCTTCCAGACAACGGATTGATGAATATATGAACTCACAGAGAGAGTGGCACATGCCCAGAAACTTCACAGGTTGAAGCCAGCACTATGGTCCTGGGACTAAGAGGTAAATTGGACACAAGTTCCTATCCCTAACAAAGAAGTTATCTATAATTGACATCTGCAAATAAAGGAAAAATTAGCTTTCTCCAATGGAGTCTTACTTGATATGTCACATAAACCACAATTGAGGACAAACCCTATATTCCCATCAGTTGGCCATTACAAAATAAACTCAAAGGTATTTTTTTATTTTTTGAGAGATTTTTTTTTGTCTCAAATTTCTTTGTTTTGGTATATTTTTATCTCATGATCAGTTGCTTTGTTATTGCTTTCTATTTTGTTTCTGTGGTTGTGTGTGTGTATGTGTGTGTGTTTATTTTGCTTTTTCTTTATTTCTTTGTTTATTCATTTACTTTTTAAAATGTTTTAGACAGGGTTAGCCTATAACTCAGACTACTTCTGCCTCACAAATGCTAGAATTAAAGTAGTCTGAGTTTCTCATATTGGTTAATGAATAAAGCACTGTTGGCAAACAGGAAGGCAAGATAGGCAGGACTAAGGGACAAGGACAAGAAGGATTCTGGGTGTAGGGACATGAGAGAAATAGTCTAGACCCTCTCTCTGGTAAGAGAAGACCACATGGAAACACTTAGATTAATAGAAATGGGTCAATATTTAAGACAGGGCTAGCCAATAATAAATGCTGGTAACAGGCCAAGAGCTTTATATTTAATATAGCATCTCTGTGTGTTATTTGGGGTTGATGCAGCTCTGGGACCAGTCTGGCAAGAAAACTGCTGGTAACAACCACCAGTCAGTTTGTTTTCTAAGAAGAGAGTAAAGAGAGTCATGAAGTTAGATGGGTAGGAAAGTGGGGAAGATCTGGGAAGAGATAGGAAGGGAAACCATTCTCAGATTATATACTTTCAATTAAAATAATGTGGAAGAAAGATAAGGAAAGGACACAAGGGAGCTAACAAAAGAGGAGAGAAAAGGACAGGAGAATGAAATATCACACATCTAATAGGAAAGAAATATGGTCTGGCAGAGAAAACATTAAATGCAGAGACTAACATAGTAGTTATTATTGCTCCTTAGGTGAAGATGATAAGGGTCTGAACTTGAACTTGTCATTACAGTTGGAATAGGTATTTTATGGTCTCTTTGATTGGTTCGTCCTCATTTTAAAGTCTGTCTTCTGCATTAAAACACCAGACATAACAAATAGATGGGATAGAAACACCATGCCACAATTGTAGAAAGTAAAGAAAGATGCTTAAAACTGGGAATAGAATCAGCTATTGATATTCTGCTATCAGTTATCACCATGCTTTAAAACAGCATGGAATACTCTATCCAAAATATATTTTGTTGGTCTAAGCTCTATTTTTTTCTTTTATTTGTTGGATTTATTGGTTTCCTTTTAGTGTGAAAACATTTTAGTATTTTATGATTGTATATATCTTATTAGTATATTTATATTGTTATATCTTTGAACATACTATATTAAAAGTTTAAAATCAAAAGTTTCTGTTTGAGTTGCTAACTTGAGTAGCATATGCATACACATGCATAAGCACACACACACAGCACACATATACACACACTTGACACCTGCCCAATCTTGTGTGGAAGTGCAAGCATGTTTTATAACTGTCTCCTGGTCTTTGCCCAGAGATTGACAAGTGTCAGAGGGGCTTCTTTTGTCTGTAATTACATAGGTTCTATGTTGTCAACTTTTTTGGCAATAGTATCTCAGAATAGGAGAAAAGAAGAAACCTGTGAAATGACCTCCATGGAATTACCTGAGTCCTTAGACTGCCTTTTTGTAGCCTATTATAGTTAGAGAACAAAGACAAATCTAAACTAAACTAAAAATATGGCCTAAGCTTTCTTCACTATTAACTTTTTTTTTTTTTTTTTTTTTTTTTTTTTTTGGTTTGTGTTTCACTGAAGGCCAGAAGTAGCATGTCAACCATATATTCAACTGCATAAAACTATATGGATATATGGGGAGAGAAAAAGAAATCATCAACCTCATTAGCTGCTTTCAAGTTTTTCAGTGTGTGTGTGTGTGTGTGTGTGTGTGTGTGTGTGTGTGTGTGTGTGTGTGTATGTGTGTGTTTTCATCAATTTTACACACTGATCATTTGGAAAGGAAGCATTATAGAGCAATTTTAGTCCATTTTACCTCTAATACTTTATGTAACCTTTTCTTTCAAAGAAAGAGCCTTTGATATAGAGCCTTGGTTCCTTGTAAGTCTAGTTGAGGCCAGACAAGTTTTAACCTTTACTAACAGAATAATAGTATAGAAAACTCAGACTCTAAACCTTATCCTAAGGGAAAAAAAGGTAATAACTCATACTTACGAACATATTGCTAGCATGTCAATCAAGCACTTCCCATATAGTTAACTCAAAAACAAAAAAGAAGATGTAGTACTTTAGGTCCCATGGTTCAGAACTTTTGTAATATTTAACAAGAATGAATAATGACTTGTGTGTACCATTCTTTAAAGAGGCAGAGATAAGTGGATCAGAATTCACATTCTTACTGAATTTATTTTTAATTATAATTCTACTTGGACTGCTTCATTAGGAAACAGTTTTCAGGCATAGGCCTTATGATTTGTTTCTGGGATTTTCATACGTGATCACTGTGGACATTATATGTCTAGGATTCTTCATCAGCTGACTTGTACTTTGATTAGGTTCTCTCTTAGGAAGTGAGGGTGACTATGGAGAGGTTATAGTTCTTACTAGGTTGTTTGCCCCTCTGCCCCTATCAATAAGTGATAGTGATGGTTAATTAATTGTATAAGGTCACCATTTTTTGTTGTTGTTGCTGTTTTCTAACCAGATTAGTGATAGAAAGCTATGCTTGTATATAAATTGTATCCTAGAAATCTTCTCAGTGTGTGTGTGTGTGTGTGTGTGTGTGTGTGTGTGTGTGTGTGTGTGGTCTGTACATGTGTGTATACGTGAGTGGGCACATGTATGTACGGGTGTAGGTGCATATGGAAGTCAAAAGTTGATATCAGATATCTCCCTCACCTCTTTACAACTTATATATTAATAGATCCTCTCACATGAGCCCAGACATTTTGGATTCAGCTTGTCTAACCGGATAATTTGATCCATCCTAAGTGCAGAGACCTGAACTCTGGTCATCACATTTGCAGAGCAATCTTTTACCTGCTAAGCAGTTTCCCCAAACCTCTGAAATCATCCTCATGATATTATAGCCCTTTCAAATATCTATCTATCAGATACACAATACAAGTGGTAGATGTGGTTTTGGAAGCCTGGCAACCTTTCAGTCTCTATCACTTGACCAGTGTTTTGAATGTCTATCAAAAAATACTGGGACCACTAACTTCTCAAAATTATATGCACACATTGAGAGAAGATGCTTTCCCAAAGCCCAATTAGTTAATTGAAGGTTAATCATACATGTTAGGTAACTTTTATAGCCATGGGTAGGTACCTCTTTATATAATGATACTATGTAAAACAAACAAACAAACAAGTCCTGAAATGAATGTAGTTTTTTAAACTTCCAAGGGATGATACTCATAATCTTCATATGCTGGAAGAGAGGACATTACAAGTGCCACCCACACCCTTCCTAAGTCACTGTAAAGAAAGTTGAATTCTTTCTTAAGGATATTTTTGCCTCTCTCGACCCATTTTTTTTTATTTTTAGCTAGACTTTATGGTGTTTTGTATTTATTGCTTTGAAGAATCGGAAGCATAATTGTGTGGCTTTTGATCAGGAAGTGCCTGTCCCACATACCCGGGAAGAAACACTTTTTATCAAGAGTGACCTTTCAGCATGCTGTTGACATTTTTGTCTTTTGCTTTGTAAGACATAACATCCCAATTTATTGTGGAAAGACTTTTCAATCTGGTTATCAGTGAAAATAAATTTTCAGTGTTCTATCAAATGAGGTCTTTCTTCTCTTGTTGACTGGGGGTTTATTAAGTAACACATGGGTATCTGGATCTCTCTCTACCTCAATTTGAGTTCTGTTTAATCTTTCTAGCATTCAGTTTTAACTATTCTTGCACTATGGTGTTTTAAGTGAAAACTGAGGATGATAAACATATTTTTAAAGAAAAGTCAGTAGAAATGAAAGAATTCTAACACATTTTCCTTTTTTTAATAAACACATAAAGCTCTTTGCCATTTCCCTTGATTATTTTTTGATGAATATGATAATAGGATCTTTTAAATCATCATTGTACCAATTCTCTCAGCCTGATGTAAAAAGATTCATTTCACTGAAATAATCATGATTAACATTGGTAGTTGAATGTTGATGCCATAACATAACAATAGAAGGCATATTTACACCATCTTAACATACAGAAACACCATACACCTATACAAAAGAACCACAGATCTAGAACAAAGGAAGTTCAATCTCCAAGACAGCTTACATTTATAAATTTTGCCTGAAACTATATATATGTATAGATTTATATAATTTATGCTTTATTTTAATATTTTTTCTTTCATAGCAACAAACAGATCTTTCCTATTTCTTGCGTTTTATTTGTAACATTGTGTTCATGCAAAAAATAATACTTGTTTTATTGCATTAACATTTAAACTTTTGTAGATTTGGATTCTAAAACCATCACCTAAAATTTTATTATTGTCTGAGTTGGTGTGATATGAAGATTTTTTTTGTTTGTTTGGTGAGTTACAGAATGACAAACATGTCCAGGTGACCACAGTTCAAAAATCAAGATTCTTAAGTGTCTTCATCATGCACCATATACTTTTGTTATTACAAAATGGCTTGAATTATATATACCATTTTGACACACATTTGTTGGATTCATTTTTCTTTTTAAATTATGTTTCTAAAAACAACAGCAAAAGTAATGAAAAAAAAAATACTGTCCCACACATCCACTGTTCACAAAAAAGGAAGAGCAGCAAGAATCACACCTACCAAGAGTCAGGTGGTGACATTGTAGTAAACATTGAATGCCATTAAAACAAGCCAGGATACCATCAAGACTACAACCCATACTTCTGAAGCAGTTCAGATTGCCACTGGCGTTTGCGCTCGGGAAAACAATCTGGAATGTGGATTTTTTTAAAATCCTGAATACACTTTTTCATCTCTTCCTCCACACTTAGCTTCTCACAGACCTTCTTTTTGGAGAGATTGGTTTCCCGGGACTTGCTGATGAGTGACTGAAAAAGTTCACTGTTTCTGCGCTTGTCTGGTGGTGGCATCCACTGGACTGGAGCTTTTTTGGAGGGTCGATCCAACGTTAAGGTGTTAGGCTGGTGAGCTGCAGCCTGCTGGGCATTGGGCGGGTTGTCCTGTGGCGTGCTGGCCTCTGAGTGGCTGTCACAGCTGGATGTGGAGAGCTCATTGCAGGAAGTCCCACTCTCACTTCCTTTGTCTGTGACTTTGTCGCGTTTCCTGTCTTCATGTTCTTGCTTGGGTGATACTACTCTCTGAGGTGGCCCTAAAGAAAACGAGTAAGGGGAAGGACAGAAAAATTGAATTAGTAAAATTGTGCTTTCAATTTAAATATAACAATATCTATCTGAAGAAAAAGTGTTGGTCTAGCCTGCATTTGATAAGTTGAAAAACAATTTAGGTTTTTATTTGCTCAAAACCAATTCACTACTTACAACTGAAATCTTTTAGAGCTATATGACTCCTGCTGGAGCACATGAAGGGGACAAACCAACAGATACAAAACAGCAGTGAAATCCCATTTTCTGTGGTGTAGCTGAAACCAGAGGCCTCTAACCAGACTAATGACTCCTAGCAATGAATATGTGCAAGTAAAGATGAACAGACTAAATAGTAAGCTGTGTGACTTAACAGGCCACACTACAACTTCCATGACAAGATTCTCCTGTTTTGTCTCTTTGTTTGCTTAATTTGTTGTTGTTGCTGTTTGTCTTTTAAATTTGGTTTTGATTTTTAGGGGGCTGGGGAGGTTACAAGGGCAGGGGCACATTGGAGGAGGTGGGGAGATAAATGGCATTGGAATGCATGATGTGAAATACCCCCCCCCCCAAAACAATAAAAGTTAAACAAAGAAAAAGATGCCATGTACAAATATTCCCACGGCCTTATTTCTGTATCTCTAGAAGCTGTGATTTCTTTTCTGGCAATCACAGCCATAGATGCTGTCCTTTGCCTGTTTTCCACTGCAAAACAGGGAAGTAACATTGTGCAGTTTTGCAATGTAGTGGGCTCAGCCCAGAGGTATAATCATATTGTCAGTGCTCCCAAGTGGGAGGCTGATTTAAATGAAATTCTCAAATTCTTCATTCTGTTTCTTTGGAAAATTATGAAACTGCTATAATCTTAATATTGTGAAGACCATAAATAGTTAAAATAGGGTACTCCTCCAAAATATGGGGCTTTGCAATTTGAGATGAAACACATAGGAGGACAATTTTCAATTATTGTAAGTTTTCCAAAGGATATGCAACACCATTCAATAACTGTGAAAAGGAGATCCTCATCCCACAGTACATTAAAAAAACAAAACCTCCAAAACACTAAACAACAACAAAGAGAACAAGCTAAAATAGGTTCCTTCTTAAAATAAGCTATTAAAATATTTAAAATAATTTCCATGGCATTTATAATTTTAACTGCATTCTCAATATGTTTTTACCCACAGACAAGTGTCACTCTCATCCCTCATCAAAGAAGCTTCTTGTGCAGCTGATGGAGGTCATTATAGAAAAACACAACTGAGAAAAATATGGAGAATAAGTGACTGTGGATGCCTAGCCCCAAATGATATGTTGAAAATATAACCCTTAAGTTATTTTCTATTATGAAATTCTCTAAGTTAAAACGATAAATGGAATATGAAGGGACAATTACACCCTAGAAAAGCAAAACGATTTCAATTTCTACTGTGCACTGATAGAATAACAAAATACAAGTGAAACTTTCCATGAGGTTAATGAAATTCATTCCAGGGAATATAATTAACTTATATCTGTTCCATTATACATATTCTTAGTCTTCAAACACAGGCAAGAGAATGTTAAGTTTGCATAGTATGCTCAGTGTGGGTGTATAGTCTAGTTCAACAGTTTACAAAATTTGGCTTCTCTGGCTATGTTTTTAAATTTCAGAGACTGAATTTCTTTATGTTTAAACTTCCAAACTTTTTGCAGGGAATCTATATATGGGGTGTTTTGATTGATTATGGTATGCTCAAATGTTAATTTTTCCTACTTAGAATCTGTAACCCTGGGCTGTTGACCATGGAAATAAGACATTATTGTTCATTTGCAAATTGACTTGACATTATAGACTCAGGAATTCAAATACTTTCATTCTAACTTTGGCCCTGCACATGTTAACTATACACGGATGAATAGATTTTTAGCTTCAGTTTCTTTGATTCTAATTTTTTTTAGTTTATCTGTTGAAATGAAGTGAAAATGACAATACCTGCTTACATGGCTATGGTAAAGTTTAAATGAGGAGGTGATGTATGTGTGAGCAATTTGTCACCTTCTATTTTAAGTAAACTATTATTAGTTCAGGGTCTAAATTAAACTTTTATGTCCAAGAAGAAATTTGCTTAAGAAAATAAAGGTGCCATCGTATTTTCCAAACATTTTAATTCAAAGCAACTATAGAACTATGTATGTACTTATTGGCAATGTGCTTTCTTAGGAAGAGCACATCCCTGTGTTTGAGGACAGGCATCACAGAAATAATAGTAATAAAAACATCAATAACAGTTTATACATCAAGCCAAATAGACTGGAAGATGTAACACTAGCCCCAAATTTGTTGAATTCAACAAAATAGGGCTTTTGATGGATTTACTGGGCTTTCTTATATTGCAATAAAAAGGAAGAAAATGATAACTTTCTCAGACATTTGCGAAGTGGTACAGAAATTAAACTCAATTCATGTATCTGTCAATAGGCCATGCAAGCTCTGTGAAGTAATGTGGACATGTTCAGTAGAGTTGTTTTTAATGCAGAGTGTTTTCTAAATGAAGTCTGTGTACACTGCACACCTTAAAATTGTATTATAATCTCTTTACTTGCACAGCAATGATAAAAAAGACTGGGCATATAAAGTTTTCCTCCAACAGATGTAATTCCCAGAAGGTGCTAAATGTACCTGTGTGTGAATGGTTATATGGTCCTTAAAGAAAGAGCAACCCATCTTAAGTATTTTAAGTGTTAAGCAGTTGATCAAAAGAGAAGAAAAACAAAGGTTTGTGACTGAAAAAACAGTGTTAAATAACTACTTAAAGGATATTGAAAAGTTCACCTGAAATTGTCCTGGTATCAATTATTACTGACTTGTTGGAGAGACAAGTACATATGTAACTGAAGCTTAAATACACATGGACAAATGTGAAAAACTATAATGTTACAGAATCGAACTAAGAAACAGAAAGCATTTTAATTAGTAAATTTAAATGTAAATTAAATTAAATTTAATTAGTAAATTTAAATTAGTAAAATTCCTACTCTGAACTGAAACTTCACATAGGAGAGGCATTTGTCATCAAGTAAAAGGATATTTAAACGAAGAAAAAGTAATGGGTATTAGAGAAAATGAAGTTATTTCTATGTATTTCTAAAATTTTTTATGGGAATTACATTTTATGGCTGAAGGGGAATTAAGAGAAAGAAATACCAAAATTGTTTGATAAAGTATCAAGGAGTGATATTAATTTATATTTAAAATTATATGTAATGCATAGAATACTTAATATGTTATATATAAGTTTAAATGAAGTTATGCCATTCAAGCTGACAATGCTCCCACAAGGGCCATAAACCACATTTTTTAAAAAATGTCGTGAGCAACCCTTTGTCAAGTGATTGGTCAGGATAATACAAGTGACTGGCAAAAAGTTGCCTTCGGTGGCACCTCAAAGATTAAGAATAAATAAGTCCCCACTGCTAAAAACATTGTACACTTAGGATACAGAACTCAGATGATTTGAGATGGATCTTGCCTGGAAACTTCCTGTAGTCTAGCTTTAATAATAGCAGAAATATTATGCAAGCTACCAAAGGTAGATCTATCCATCTGTGATTTCTATGAACCACAATACAGACCAACAATGAAAGAATTAAATTCTTAGAGATTCAGTCTTACACAAAGAAATGCAGGCTACTAGTGACTGCCAGTAGAGAGAGAGAGAATTAGCCTATTACAGTGTTGAGCCCCTTATTTATTAATTACAGTTTGATCAGCCTTAAAATCATATACACAACAGAAGTAGACTTAATAGTGTGTGTGTGTGTGTGTAAATATGTCCATAAATTTCAGAGGAAAACAAAGGTTGTGAGGTATTAGAGGGTATAGAGGAAGGATTGTGGGAGATAAGGAAAAGGGAAATGATGTAATTGTATTTCAAGTAAAATAAATTGCATAATAAAAGAAAGACAAAGAAGAAAGGATAGGAGAAATGAAGGGAGGGATGAGGGAAGGAAGGAAGGAATGAAGGAAGGAAGGAAGACAGGCAAGCAGGTGAAAGAAATGTGTGATTAAAAGGGACATTGCTACTTCCTGCATTTTCATATAGGCATGTACCTTACCAGGATAGTCTAATTTTCCCAGTCATTACTTTTTTATTTTATTGTATTTACTTATAGTGTGTCTTCCAGTCCAAAACCCAGACTCCTTAAAGACAAAGCAATGCCTTTTTGTGTTTTAATGGGTCTTTGATCAGAGAACTTGTTTAATGAAAGTTATGAAATGATCTTGTCGATGAATTTGTGTAGTACTTAAATTGACTCCACCATTTATCCAGCTGCTTGAATTTAGCACTTTCTTTGTTATTAAGTATCTTTGTGAAGTAGTATGTTAATCATGTGTCCATCTTTGTAACAAAATACCTGAGATAACAATGAGGATGAAAATTTGATTTTTTTCACAACTTCAGTGGTTCATCCATAATGAGAAAGTTCTTATTGCTTTGAGCCTAGGGAAAGGCATATATTCATGATAAAGGATAGGTGGTACAGCATCTTACTTCATGACACTGAAGGTGTTCATTACATGGTATCAAGGATGTATAAAACAGACCCTAAGAGAGACATAAATGGTCCCCTAGAGAAGGAGAAAATGACAAGATCTTCTGAGCAAACTGAGAGCATGGAGGTAGGGGAGAGGGAATTAGGAGAAAGAGAAGGGGGGAAGGAGGGGAGAGGTGGGCATGAGGGAATAGGAATATTGGGACAGGGAAAGAATAGAGGAGAACAAGAAAAGAGATACCATAATAGAGGGAGTCATTATAGATTTAATGAGAAATCTGGCACCAGGAAATGCCCAGAGCCTATAAGGATGAACCCAACTAACAATCTAAGCAATAGTGGAGAGGCTATCTTTAATGCCTTTCCACAATAGTGAAATTGATGACTATTTTATATACTATCCTAGAGCCATCATCTAGTAGCTGATGGAAGCAGAAGCAGACACCCACAGCTAAACACAAGCTGAACTCCTGGAATCCAGTTACAGAGAAAGAGGAATGATGAGCAAAGGGGCCAAGACCAGGCTGGAGAAACCCACAGAATCTGCTGACCTGAATAAGGGGGAGCTCATGAGCCCTAGTCTGATAGCTGGGAAACCAGCATAGGACTGACCCAGATCCCCTGAATGTGAGTGTTAGGAGGACTAGGCAGTCTACGGGGCCTCTAGTAATGTATCAGTATCTATCCCTAGTATACGAATGAACTTTGGGAGCCTCTCCCACATAGAGTGATACTTCTTTAGCTTAGGCATATGGGGAAGGGCGTAGGCCCTGCCCCAAATGATATGACAGACTTTGATGACTCCCCATGGAAGGCCTCATCCTCCCTGGGGAGCAGAAAGGGGATGAGCTGGGGTTTGTTGGGGGGAGGTGACAGGGGATGGGATGGTGAGGGAACTGGGATTGACATGTAAGCCAACCTTGTTTCAAATTTAAATTAAAAAAAAAAAAAAACACACACACACACACCAAAGATAGGTGCTCCAGCATAATCACATTCCACAGGTTTAAAATTCTAATATTTTAACATTTCTCCATGAATGTGACCAACCCCTTAAAGATTTAAAAGCCACCCAGTATTGCTAGTCTGGGAACCTAACTTTGAGCATATGGACTTCTGGGAAGCTCTTACAAACTAAATCATAACATGTTACCTCCTATCATACACACACACACACACACACACACACACACACACAAAATGGGTCTCACAGTTACACATTGGTGACCTGTCTCCCTCAAAGAATTATCGGTTTTGGAAGCACATGGCTGTGCTTCTTTGTTTCACTCAGGTAATTTAGAAAATGTATTTGTATTATATCTAAAAATTTAATAAAAATATAAGAAAATGTAGTGTTGTATTAGGATAAGAAAATGTATTTGTTCAGTGGAGCATGTATTAAAGGACGTCTCTAACAGTAATCTTTCCTTCTGTTTTTTTCATAAAATATATTCTGATATGGTTTCCTCTCCCCCAACTCCTCCAATAGTATTGATTTCTTCTTAAAAAATGCAAATCATCCCAGGCATGGTGGCATACACATGCCTGTTTACACAGGAGTTCCAAGACTAATAGAGCTAAATAGATGTGTTTTGTTAAAAAAAAGAAAGAAAGAAAAGAAAATGTAAATACTCAAAGCCTGTTCCAAAAACTGCATTCAGACTAAAACCTTCTCAGAGCTGAGTGCATTTTTTTTTCTTAGTGACACATGAGTACTTATTTATCCATATATATCATTTAAAGTTATTTTGTTTTAATAATAGTTTTCCTGTAACAGATTTGATACTGTTTTGTTTCAAGATACACACACCATATACATACAATGAACACAGAATATATACACACTCACTATACCATAAACTTCACACACTGCACATATATACTACACACATGCACACACATGTGCACACACACACACACACACACTACTATATTTAGGGTTAGAAATTATTTTGTTGTAATTCCTGATGCACAATTGAAGTAATAGCTATGAAATATTATAAAACCATATCTGAGGCAGGTTTGTTTTTAAAGACTTTGTTTTGTGTTATATAAACATGAAAATGTAAGCAAAAATGTAATCAGGTTCAAGTGATATGACAAAAGTGAACAAAAACCCAGGGGACTGGATGAAATCAACCTCTGGCAGTGGTCCATAAAGAGGTCAAGACAGTGTGAAGTTAGTGAGCACATCACTTTTTGGGGACAGTCCTACATAATGAGGAAATGGTTTTCTTTTATTTATTTTTTTTCTGATTTTTTTTTAAATTTTATTTAATTTTATATAACATAGTCCAATTAAATGAAAACAAACATTTATACACAATATTTGGGAATTTGGGCATTGTTCTTTCCAATCTACTTCCTGCTGGTAAGGGGCGCTGTCTTGGGGGATTCGAAGAAGATTCAGGAAATGGTTTTCTGTGCTCTGCATGGCGTGTGAATTCTATTCCTCTTCCATGGTTGCTGCTGACACTTGCAGCTGTGTGTGTCTAGAGAAAATGTGTTGGGTCTATTTATTTGCCCAGGGTCCTTGTCATCAGCAAATTGTTAGAGAAACCTCACCAAGGCTCTGCATTTAAGAATTATCTTAACACTGCACCCACAGAAGCTGATTCTCTATGCTTTATTACCATTCTCCTGCTCAAAACAAACAACAGAAACAGAGCTGCCCATGTTCCTTTGGGGTCTTTGAATTAAGACTGTGGAACTTCTCTGTGGACATTTCTGTTTCATTTATTTGAATCTGCCATTCCTTATTAAAGACGTTGACATATTTTTCTTGTGTCACAATAGCTACCTCCTTTTAATAACCTCCTTTTTAATTGACACATAATACAAAGAGAAAGTGACTTATCTGCTTTTGAAATTTGTGAACAAAAGCCTATGCTTGCTTGTTTCACATCTATAAAACCAGGATCGTAATACCTACAAGATTCTTGGCAAGGATTAATAAGACTTTGTATCAACAGCATCTCTGATAGCTGGGGTGGGGTTGGGGGAGAGGATCCTCTATAAATAAGAATGGAAGTTCTTCTTATGTTGTGATATATATATATATATATATATATATATATATATAACAAATTTACATGACTATAAAACCATGGCAGTATAAAATATGGTTGTCTCTTATACAATACCTATACAATACCAAACAACTGTTACAGAACTGATGAAAACTATATTTTTCATTCAGACATTTTCACACGTGTATATCATTATTTTTTAGCTTGCATCCACTTTTTTTACCACCTGCCACAGGCTACCCCTCAACTGTCTTAGAAAAGGCTTTTGCATGTGGAGGCAGGAGGCTAACCTTAAACATTGTTTCTCTTAAGGTGAACCCTTGTTTTCAGTGGGTTTGGATGGGAGCCTCCCTGCCTCTACTTCATTCCTAGAAGATTACACACATGAACCACCACACCTGGCTTTGCCTGTGGATGATGGAATCAAGCTGAGTTCTACATTTTAGCATGGCAAGAGCTTTAGAGACTGAGCTCTTTCTTCAGGCTGGAAATATGGCCCAATATGAAAATTATGGAAACAGATTAAGAGGAAGCTAGATGGTGGATCCTGCCTACAATTCCAACACTCAGGAAGCATGGTGTAGGACTGCTACAAATTCAAGCCCAGCAATACACAGCAAGTGCAAAGCCTGTCAGAGATATACACACAGACTATTTTGGAAAGACAGTAACAACATAATGAAAATTTTCAGGATGCAGGAAATAAGCCAACAATAATACAAGACTTAGATTTCAGAAGCAGAAGCAATTGCAAGGAGAAAACCAGAGGTCAGTAGATTTTTATCTGCTGGGTATTTGCAGACCTCAAGTGCTTATTTGGCAATAAAGATTTTCAAGTATTTTCAGTAATCTGCAATGAGATACAACTTCTTGTAACTGCCTTATCATTTAATGTGAGTGTTGCCTCTTTTCCCTTTGAGATTTATAAATGTTTGTCTCTTATAGAAGTAATTTGGCACATAGTCATGAGGCTGAATGGGAAACAGAAGCATGCATGTGCATAACTGAATCTAATTTCACTTTGTGGCACAATTAAAAAAAAAGTGCTTTATCTTTGAAACTTGCAAAACTGTGCTCATGGAAAAAGTTCTGGTACCTACTTGCTAGGTCTTTAAAAAGTCAGTTTTCTAGCATTGGACCAACTCAGACTTCCTGAACATGGGTCTCAGTTAGAAGGCCTGGGCAGTATAAAGGCATCTCTGACAGTGGAACCAGGATGTATCCCTGCTGCACGAAAGGACTTTGGGAGCACATTCCCTATGAAGGGATACTCCCTTAGCCTAGAGGCAGGGGGGAGGGCCTAGAATTTTTTATCCCTCCTGGAAAGCATCACTCTCCCTGTGGAGTGGGTGGGGGATAGGTCAGGACAGGGACCAGGGGGCATGAGAGCTAGGTAGGAAGGGAGAGGTAACTGGGATCAATATGTAAAATAAGAAAAATAAATAAATAAATAAATAAATAAAAGTCAGTTTTCTACCTTGTTTCAGAAGGATAAAGAGTTTGACATCAGTTTGCTAAGGTGATTTTCTGTCAGAACGTCTGTGGGGCAGACCTTTGCATTGGGCTTACATGTAGCACATTAGACAGAACGAAGGAGACTGAGTCACAAAAAGTGGGAGTGTGTGTAAGAAGGAATTTTAATTTAGCGGTGATAATTATGACAACTTTTTTTCTTTCAGAACTGATGATAAAACACAGGACTTTACATATACCTGATAATTTCTCTACTGCTAAGGCACACCCATAGTGCTTGTAACATTATACAGTGACTGGTCGATGGACTCATGTATATTAATCTTCAAATTTATGAAAGTGTGCAGATTAACATATATGACTATCTTTCATAATTAAGTAAAATACATAAAATATGGATTTTTATTTAATTATGAAGAAGAAAATGATGTCATTTTCAGGAAAATTGATATAACTATACATTATCAGATTAGACAAAATACATCAGAAGCAGAAATCTAAATATAGCAAGGTCTTTCTCATTTGGAGGTCCACAATTTATGTAGGTTCATTTATGTATATAGGGCATGAAAAGAGAAGCAGAACTCTAGTTAAATGGGGTGGGGCTAATGGAAGAGGGAGGGAAGGAAAACTTATGGGTAGAAGGGATGCGTGTTGTAAAAGTATATTTTATACCTGTATGAAAATGTCCTTGTGAAACACTGTACTGTATACAATGACTATACACAAATTTAAAAAATATAAAACAAAAAAAAAGATTTCCTACAAAAGAGAGAATCCTATAAATATCACTTTATGTGACAAAAGTCTTTGCAGGCACGATTAAGAATTTGGAAGTGGAAATATACTGGATTGTCTGGTTTGCGCTTTTAATTCATTGAGAGATTAACTTCCAGTAGGAACTACGAGGGACATTAGCACACAAATAAGAATGGCACAAACCATAAGCTGGGAGTAGCCAGCAAAGAACTCCCTAAAGCTTCCACAGGGAGCAGAAGCTTTTTAACTTCATGGTAATCTCTGATTAAAGTGGAGAAGTGATAGCATTCCTCACACCTCCAATGCTTCTGGATAACACATTTCTGTTTCTCTAAAATTTCCAAGTTTATGTAGCTACAGAAACTAATGTAAGTCTGGCCAAGTGCCAGGCACTTGGCAGGTGCTTATACCATATAATTCATGTAAGCATGATTCAACCCTTAATGGAAGGGTGCATTGGGTCTTTTAATAGGACCTCAGTTTCTCTGTTACAATAACATGCCTTTGGAGAATATGTGAGGGTCTTACCTTGTTGCTGTGTAAGCACATCCCATGATGAAAAACTCAGAATATCACAGAGCATACCTCTGACTTTTGGGGATATCCTTGTTGGTAGAAAACCCCTTCAGTTACTCAACATTTGCTTCCCACTGACAATATCTCCATCTTTCAGGGAAATATCTGTTGATGATTCTATTCTTTACATTAATGGCCTTTGTGTGTGTGTGTGTGTGTGTGTGTGTGTGTGTGTGTGTGTGTGTGTATGTGTGTTGAAGAATATATTTGGTGCTCCATGTATTTCTTTATTTAAGAGAGTCAAAAACCAGGCTACAGTAGTAGATTTATGATTGCCACACCCATTCTGTGTCCTCCAATTAATATAAATTAATCACCATATGGATGGCATTGAATAGTTTCCTTGCATCACCTATAATTACAAAATATATTTTCTTTCTCCTTCTGAAAACAAACATAGCTACTCACCTATCTATTTTAATACACATGTAAACATACAATATAAGAATAATATAAGATATGGTAAATCACTTAATAATCCTTTTGTACCACTGACAGCACACATCCTTACCACCTGTTCATTCCTTAATATTCTGATCCATATTTCCTTCCTTGTCCTGTACTTCTAAAACTATATGCTAAATCATATTATTGTCATTAATTTTTAAAATTATGTGAATATATGTGTTGTAGCAGGGGTGAGGCAACTATGTGATTATGGAGGGAAATCAAAGTGCTGCAGCTAGAATTACAGGCGGTTATTAGCTGTCTGACCAGGATGCTGGAACCCAAACTCAGTTCCTTTGCAATAACAGCATGTAGTTTGAAACTACCAATCCATCTCTCAAGCCTTATACCATTTTCCTTTTCAACCAGTTCTTTCATCTATGATTTTTTTTAAAATAAAAACATAATAACCTCAAGTGTACAATCATGTACTTAGGAATTGGGTTATTTTGATTTCTCCTGCATAATGTTTGCCTCCACATATGAAACTATCTGTCTACATCATGCATGCTTTTAAAATTACTTCTCCCATTGGCCTCTTGATCTTCTCACATCTATAGTCTTCATCAACACACTGAATTTATTTTAAAGATTCAATTCACTTCTATTTTCTATTATCCAAATACCAAGGTCTCAAATTCCACAACATTGTAACAGCTTTTAAGAATGTACCTATTCTCATATGCCTTCAGTGTCTTTTGAAAAAAGTCCCCATTTCTTAGCCCCATTGATGACAAACTCAGTCTACCCTGTAACCTAGTCTCTATTTAAAATCAAAACACACTTATTATTACTTCTGTCCATTGTTTATTCCAAGTTGGAGGAATTCACATGTCATTTAAATCTATCTAAAATTAGCCACCTGTGTAACAAAATGTTGATTACTGTTTTTTTAACTCTACTTGTCTGCATAAAGTAAGGGTGTGTGTGTGTGTGTGTGTGTGTGTGTGTGTGTGTGTGTGTGTGTGTGTGTGAAGAATATATTGGTGTTCCATGTATCTCTTTATTTAAGAGAGTCAAACACTGGGTACAGTAGTAGATTTATTATCTAGACTGAGATGTTAATAATACCTTACTTAGCCAGCCCCATGATCTACTGCAAGTGCACATATTAGAAAGAATGTAATTATGGATGCTCAACACCAAGAAGTTTATGCCATGTATTAAACTGCTCATGAAGGGAATGAAATCAAAGATCTCTACAGGATTGCATCTAACTGTCCATATACATCCAGGGAGAAGAAAATATAAACAGAAACCCCTATAATGTTAGAATGTTAAGTTGACTAGATCACTAATTCCTTAGAGAAGCTCTAAGATGAGCAACTATAGACTATATAAAATATAAATCTAGCTGGCAATTAAAGTCAGTAGTGGAATACCTGTGAGGTGATAAAAATTTAAGTATATGTGGGTTATCCCCCCATCTTTTCTCTCATTCACTCTCTCTCGTGTGTGTGTATGTGTGTGTGTTTGCGCATGTGCGTGTGTGTGCACATGCACATACATGTATGCAAATATTTTGGATGTAAAACAAATGAGAAATATATTTTGTAAACTCACCTACCTACTTTAGCTGCAACTAATGATGAAAGATAACTGGAGCCTTTCTTGAAAAAAGATATGTGATGTATTTGTCATAAATATCAACAGAAAATACTAACCTGTAATGTTTGATGCATGAATTAAGACTCTAAAAATGAATGTTTTAGTTAATTGTGGAAACTTTGTGGAAACGTGGAGTATGCCAAACATTAAAATGTAATCAATGTGCATCTCTGAGTAAATAATTTTGGAATAATATTTCAAAATGATAGAGTAATTTACAATTATTCTACATCATGAGTAATAGGTTCTTTTACCCTTATTCCTAGTGCCAGAATGGGATTTAAGGACCCCATTACTATTTTAGGCCTGGTCTCAACTTGTGATCCATTTTGTGTTTTAGGTGAAAATGTATGTTTCATAGGTTCCTGTCTTCTGGGGGGTAAAGACACGTTTCATTTTTATTTGTTTTAGGTCAATTTTATTTTGTTCATAATTCACCTCATAAGTTAAAAGTTGTAACAATAGTAACATGCCTCATGCATTGTACATAGTTTTTCATTTATAGTCTGAAGTAACCTGGCATCATGTTATAGATTTGTCATGCCACACATCTTATGCTGAATTACAGTATGGTATAAACTGCTAGTAAAAGGCTGAAGACTCTACTGAAGTGCCCCCAATATTCCTGAAAATGGTACTGATTTTTGAAATCCAGATCTGTGAATGGAATAAGTCTTGATGCCTATCTGTGAAAGTTGAAGATTAAGTGTCTACCTTTATTGAAATGATCGTGTTTATTAAGGTTGTTCACAGTACTATTTTTAATATCATGCATGCCTTTCAAAATGTTTCCTGTTTTCTAACTCATTAATTGTGCTATTATTGTGGTGCAGCCTCTTTAGTCCACCCACTTATCAATTAATCTTATATTGGATTTTCCCATTTCAAAACAAAGACTGAGATTATATAGTCTTCTGAAGTGCATATTCCGATGAATTTATCAATAATATAAAAACTGTTTTCAATTAGAAAGATGGGACCAGAATGTGACACCCCTATCATGTAAGAGAAAAAAAAATGCTTATAAAATGAATCTTGTAAAAAAAAAATTGAGAAAGATGTAAGAAACAGATAAGCTTTCAAAAGAATAGAACAGAACAAGTCACATATGTCAGGGCTGGGACTTGTCAGAAATTGTGCTCTCTAATACTCAGAGTTACATTTGTACAGCAGGATATTCCAGAAGCACTTTTCACTGATACACACATCTCTATCAGAGAGGTTCTGACATAAGGGCAGCAATTTCTGTAAGAGCTCCCACAACCTAATTTTGTAATGAGTGAATTCTGCCCCTGTCAAGCTGCCTTCAACTTTTCCTGTCACTTCATAGTGCACTTTAGTGCAAAGTTAATATTTTAAAAACAGCAGCAGTGTCAATCTTCTTTTGCCACTAAAGCAAAAAAAAAAAAAAAAAAAAAAAAAAAAAATTAAGAGGAAGATAGTGTAATACTGATCCTGAAACCATTTTAGGATGAAATGACAGTTTTAAACCTTCCTTGCAGACACATCCAAATGGCTGTATCTAAGTATTTCCACTGGAGAAGACTGTGGAAATCCATATAGATGAGGGTCACTCACTAATAACTCAAAATACTTTATATGAACTATTGGTAATAGAATCATATCTTAGTGTAATTCGGTTGTAAATATTTCCATGAAACTCCACAGAAACAGGATTCATAAAACCTGCCCACTGTTTATGTCTTGATGTAATTCAGTGAAAGGAATCAGTAATACATCCTCTTTTTTCATGTTACAAAATTTAATAGAATAATGTGATCTTTTAATCAAAGTTATCTACAATAAGGGACTAAACTAGAGCCCTAATTAGCTATTTAAAATTACACTGATTGCTAATTAATTATACCTACATTTTACAATATAATTGTCTTGCTGCAACTGTAACTTTATATTGACATTATATAATTACCAAGAAAATGTATTAAATAAGGACTCATACTCCTTTGTTTGAATAGTCAACTGTTGACTTTGTTTACCATGTGCAAATAAATCTATAAGATCAAGTCAAATATCAAATAGAAGATAGAGATTATGATTTTATAGCTCAAAGAAAAATTAAAATTGTAATTGTGAGGTTGTTACTGATTTTCTCTGTTTATTTAATCCTTTTGAATATCCATAAAATATGGCACAATGACACTAGAAAAATTATAATCAAAATCTGTAGTATGGCATGGCCAAGTTGCTCAACACTCAATAATACAATTATTATTTTATAATTTAGTTTGTGTTTATACAAATATATTTAGAATATATACATTTGTCAAAGTAGGTCTTCAAGAATTCAAATTACAGGACAAAGTAATAAACCCACACAACCTTTATTGGTGTCATATATGTTTAGGACATAACCAGGGAATGGGGTATTATGCTTCTAATTTTATAGAATTAAGGAGGTTACTGTCTTGTCTAGAAGGGCCGGGAGAATTGATGGAGTTGGACATGATGATGAATAATTTCTTTTAGAGTCCCAGATTTCTAACACAACTCTTTAAAATGGTTTTCATGGGATGGAATTATATGGGAGGAGTAGAAGGGAAGGGAGAGAAATAAAATCAACTTTGATATTTAATCTTCTTTACCAATTTGACTATATTTAAAATTAGCACAGAAACGCACACCTGAGTGTGTCTCTGACAATGTTCTCAGAAAGGTTTCACAAAGAGGAAAGGCACACCCTGAAGGTGGTATCATTATCCCATAGATCAAGTTCCCAAAATGAATAAAATGTAGCAGCAGCATCCTCCTCTCTCTCCACTTCACTATTGGAGGGCCAACATGAGCACCTCCCAGTGATCATGATCCTGACAGCACAACTTTATTGCCATGTTGGACTATACTCTCAACCTATGAGCCAAAATAAAACCCTTTTTCCTTAAGGTGTTCCTGTTATGTATTATATCACAGCATAGAAAATAAATAATACAACATCCAAACAATGTAAGTTATGGGGTGGGAGAGTAGCTGAACACATACATATTTGTGCTTTTATATCAATCATCTTGATTTGAGTAGGGAAGTTTGGAGATGTAATAAGAAGTCCAATGCTGTGTAACAATATTGTCATTTTCTAAGCAAGGTCATGATATATTAGAGCAAGGTGTGGGTGGTAGTAGTGGAAAGAAATACAAAATATGACACATTTTCAGAGTTGAGAGGGAAATGCCTATAGCAATCAACAGGCTTAGGTTCTCAACCTTCATAATAACAGACTGGATTAAAATAACATATTGAGAAAGTTGACTATGGATGAATATTATGTTTTCACTACAATAAAACAAAAGTATGGTTCTATTCTTTCAAATACCTTGGTTCTGGAGAGCTAACATGTCCACATGGGAATTCAGATATGCCCTAGGGCATATATATGTCTGTTTTAGAAAGCAAGTTGATTCTGAATTCTAAAGAGAGAGAGAGACAGAGACAGAGACAGAGGCAGAGAGGAGAAAATGAGAAAAAAGTAGACAAAGAATATAAGGGTAATTGTTGAAGAAAATAAGTTATTAAGTCATGCTATCAATGATTATTAGCAGCATAAAACTAACATCTAGATGATCACACAGATAAAGCAAGAGGACTAATAAGAAAGAACAAACAACGGACACTATTTTGTTGACAGTATATCCCTGCTGATTACAATCAAAATCGAAAGCTGAATAAAATACATGAATTATAAGCATATATAATTTTCAACAAGTTAAGAATGTAAACATGTGACAATAACTGTGAGTAAATAGGCAGAAAAGGAAGCTTACTGGCAGGCAACAATAGCTATACTATTTGTCAGATCTAGAACTTGTTAGAATATGGAAATCAAGGAACAACATTTCAAGAAGTTCATTCCAAATAATCAATAGCTGGCATCAAAGGATTTAATTACACAACTGTCTGTGATGATGTAAAAAGATAAATTCATAGTTCTCTTTTCTCCTATTCCTTCTCTGTTTATCAGTAAATTAAAAACAGAAGATTACATACTGAGTGTATTTTGTGTAGTGGTTCACTGTTCTAGCAAGAAATACAAAACAAAGCAGAACAGCAGGAGTGATTTTGGAGATTGTATGTACCAGTGAGCACCAGGTGAGCTATAGAGCACAATCTTTTTTAACACACACACACACACACACACACACACACACACGAAAATTGATATTGTTGGGCTGGAAGATAACTCAGTCAGTAAAACAAGTACCCTGTTATTATGACAGCTAGTGTTCAGATCCACATAACCACATTTTAAGAAGGAGTAGACATGGCTATGAACATTAGAAAACCAAGTACACACGTGCACAAACAATGTTTGACTATCAATATTCTGGTTTGGATATTTATATATGACATATCACCCACAGACTATATTAAAAGTTTGGTTCTGCCTGAGAGGTTATTGAGTCATGAAGGTTCTACATTTATTCATTTATTAGTGAATTAATTTACTGAATCATAATCTGATAACATTATTAGTATGTAGTAAAATCTTCTGGAGGAAGTGACTAGCTGAAGAAAGTAGGTCACTGTGGTGTACTCGTCAAAGCAGTGTTGTGCCCTACCTCCTTTACTTTGCCTTTTCTGCAATGTTCTGAACAAATTTATACCAATTCCTTCCCCTAATCAATGTTTTTCTGCTTCACTGCAGCCCATGGGTACTAAAGCCATGGAAGCATGGAGGAAAATCACTGAGCTCATGGGTGCTATATATCTTTCTTCTTGACTATTTCTCAACATTATTTGTCACAATGAGAGATAAATGAATGACCAAAATGAACAGCAAAATTTATGTTGATAACTTTAAATTTTTCTAACTTAAATATGTTACAGATACATACTTAGACACTGAACTCACTATAACAAATTGAGAGAGTATCTTAGTCAGTATTCTATTTCTGATAAGAGATATTATTACTGCAGAAATTTTTATAAAGAAAGAATTAAATTGGGGCTGGCCTACAGTTTCAGAGGGTTTAGACCATTATCATCATGGTGGAGATCATGGCAACATACAAGCAGACATGGTAGTTGAGAGTGGTATATCCAAATCCACAGACAGTAGGAAGAGAGAGAGACATTGGGTTTGGTTTGGGCTTTTGAAACCTCAAAGCCCATACACTTTCTCAAAAAAGGCCTACTCCAACAAAGCCACTTTCCTAATTGCTCTTTAGTAGTGCCATTCCATGATGACCAAGGATTAAAATATATGATTCCATGGGGGCTATTCTTACTTTAGCCATAACAGGTAGGAACCACATGAGAGGAAATCAATGTAATTTTTCTACGTGTGAAAAATTTCCTCCAACTTTTTGAACAAAAGATCTCACATTCTTTCTTGGGTTGGACCATGCAAATTTTAAGTTTATTTTAAAGAAGACACCAATGAGGCTACTAAGTACCAAATTATGTAGGAGACCTTCAAAGTGAAGAAACTTATAGTCTTAAATATATTTAAGTGAAAGTGAAAAATGGTAGAGATATAGGAACTAAGTCTTCAACTCAATATTCAGGAATATAGTAAAATAAAACTAAAAAATAGGAGCTGGTCACAGATTTTAAAAGTAGCAAAAAAAGGTAGAAAATAACATAAAAGATAAGCATATTACTCAGCAGGTTGTACATACATATTACATATAATACATATGTATGTAATAAATATGAAAAAAGGGCTATTTAATTGAGGGGGCATGAGAGGGACTCAATGGAAAGTAGCTGAGCGGATATGGAGGGAGAAAAAGAAGGAGTGATATAATTATATTTAAATTAATAAGTATTAAAAAATTGATAATTTTGGGTTTTTTATTTGATAAAAATGGAAGAAGATGCCCTTAAGACTGAGAAATTGGGACTTGCTTCAGTAATAAAAAGGATTATAATAATTAAAGATATAGAGGATTTAAAATGTTGAAAATGAATAATTAATAATGTAGTAGCAATATATTTGAAATTAATAACCTCCTAAAAGTCGCAAACATAAAACTTTTAAATTTCCATCATTAAGAAATATAAAATATTAAGAAATTCATTGAACCAACTGAGTTCAATCAAAATGAATCAGAAATAATTTCAGGGTGTAGTCCTTTCAAGGAAGCTGTGGACCAGCTTCTGAGAAAGGAGTCCATGAAAAAGTGGTAAGATCTATCTATGGTGTACACATGCACTATTTACAAGTATAAATCAAAGATTTGACAACTGATTCTGTAAGCACGAATCACTCTTAAGCTAACAAACTAAATACATACAAATCAGAATCCTTTGAGTTCACCCACTTTCTAGACTTAAATGTAAAATTCTTATCTAATTAAAGCTATAGTGTATCAAAAGAAATAAATGATATATAGCTAAACAATATTTACTTCGAATGTGGAACTCTACCATCATTAATCATGTGCTACCTTCTCAACAAAACTAAGATTATAAAAGTAATAGTAATACCCATTGAAAATGAACTTTCACTTTTTATCACATTCTTTTAAGCATTGCACTTTACCAGTTTTCATGATGATATAACTACACAAAAGCATCAGAGAAAAAAATGCTCGATTCTCAAATAAAAAACTTAGTCTTTGGAGATACTGTGGCTTGTGAGCTGTTTGAGTTTATACAAATTCCTTGAACTCTTCATATGTTAGATGCTTAATATTACATATAATTCTGACCCATCATTACAGAGAAATCAAGGCAGGAATCTGAACCAGCTATTAATACCCATAATCAAGAGCAGAGAGAAAATAAATATGTACATGACTACTTGTGGTCAGGCCACTCTCTACACTTATTGCATCCAGAACCGGACTTAGGGAATGATGTTACCACTGTGGGCTGGGTTTTCTCATGTCAATTAATATAGCCAACATAGTCTCCAAAAGAAGTAGCCACAAGCCAACCGAATCCAGACCATCCCCCATTCTAACTTGTGATAAGTTGATAAAATTATCAAGGCAAATATTCAATAAATTTTAAAGTAAGTGAACAAATCTTCAAATCCACTGTAGATATTAAGGCATGATAGTGATTTTATTGTGTGTTCTTCCATGTATTTGACAAATATCATGTTCCTCCTTTATCTTAAATTGTAAATCAGCCCCATCTCTTTCTGATTCTCCTTCAATCTCTTCAGTATTTGATATAATTTACATTTTATATATTTTTATCTCCACTTTACTCCACAGATACTTAACACTCAGCATACATTACATGGCCCACATATCGCATGTCCTGGATAAGGTTCATTTTCAAATTTGTTGATTTAATAAACTAATGAATAATATATGGAAATAGCCTCAACATTTGAAGAAAGCCCAGATTACATTGGGTTAAGGAAATCTGTGATTGTCACAGAAATTTCATTTTGGATAGAAAATTTGAACCCCACCTTGAAGGGAAGAGGCATTTCATGTCGCTTTCTTAGAATTGTTCTCAATTTCCTTGGCAATTGTCACTCTTCTTCCCTTGCCCCCCTTGGAACACCACTTCTGATCATTAACATAATTGTGATATAGTAGCTGCAATTGGTGTTTAACCAAGGCACCATTAGAATTACTCTTACAACAGTTTTACTAAGTAGTACCGATTGGTGTCATCTCTTACATTTGGCCCTGCATATTCTGGCACTGGGGAAGACCCACTTGCAGAAGTAATAATCTTAGAGCACAGCCACAGGGACCTCAGAGAAATGCACCACTAACAGAATGCATCTTAATGAGTGGTTGAAGCTTCACCTCCACCTCTCCTCATTGCTTCCATAAAATGAAGGTTTCTTAAATTAGAAGTATAACATCCGCTCACAATACAGCATGCAAATTGAATTCAAAACTGAAAAGAGCAGCATCAAAGTAGTTTCGCATGCTCCTATAGTAAAATGTATGCACTTTTGTCATCCTAAAGAAAAATTATCATGTTCAAAGGAAGAATAATTATCTGTTATTATTGACACCTGTGTTCCACAAAGTCTCGCTGATATATTGTCCTTTAATTCATTTTTCCTCATAAAAGTCAAATAGACTTTTCTCCTAGCTTTACTGCAATGGCTGAGTATCTCCATATCAGGAGTAAGAAAGAAAACTGGAATATGTTTATTCTGACAGTGCTTGCCAGATCCAATTTGAAAGGGGGAAGTTCAAGACAGAACATTACATAAGCATATAAGGTCCCCAGAAAACTATCTGGGGAAAATTGAAGGTAGTGTATTTGTTTGTTAGCTGTTTAAGAAGCATTTGATTTCCTTCCATGAAGAAGTTATTAATGAGTTTGTTATTTTAGTGATGGCACATGATACCTGCTAAGTATCCTAACAGAGAAATTAAAACAAAAAGAATAAAAGTGCTTGATATAGAGTCTTGGATTTCTAACTCCTTATAGTAATAACACCTAATGATCTGTTAAAATGGTGTTTTCTGGACAGCTTTTAGTATGCATACCCAGCAGGACTTACTTTGGAATGGCTTCTCTTACAAGGGGGAATAGAGAGAAAGTGACATGATGGGCCCAAGCACTTAATAAAAGAATATGTGATTCAGAAATTCTGTTTAAAGGCAAGATACCCACCAGGGAATCAGAAGTAGAAATATGATTTTCATCTTTTTGAGTTCACTGTTCAAAGCTAACTAAATGTGTTATTTTAGAGATTTGGGAAGAAAGGACTCTTCTCTCCATTTATTGCTACTTGTCTAAGATAGCACACCACAGACATTTTATTAACATTTTATTAAAGATACAGTTAGATTCTAGAGTGGAGAAATAGTTTATAGAAAGCAAAGCTGTAACAGAGGCACAAGAAGTTACATTAACCTCTCTGAACTTGCTTCTTTTGTTGTTTTGAGATGGAATCTCCCTGAGCAGTTATGGCTAGCTTAGAACTCACTATGTAAAAGAGGCTGAATTCAACTCACAGGATTCTGCTTGACTTTACCACCTAAATTCTGGGATTAATGATGAGTGCTGGGATGAACAAACTCTGACATGCCATGCTAATTGTTTGGATGCGGGAATATGGGGGGAAAGAATGCTGATATATTTCCCTTTCTTTGGGTTATATACCTACTTCTATCAGTTAGCCTGTGGTTTTTGGTGTTTCTTTGTTTTGTTGTTCTTTCTGAAAACAAGGAGAAATTATCTGAAAAATTTTAAATAAATTAATCAAAGAGGAACTCTTGCCAAATAAACTGCAAATTCAAGTGATTAGGAAATTATAGCTGCCATCGTGGAACCACCATTCATTAACTCATGAAAGCAGATGCAGAGCTCCAGAGCCAAGCACTAGGCTGAGTTCTGGTGGTCCTATTGAAGAGAGAGAAGGGATTATATGAGAAAAGAGGGTCAAGATCATGACAAGGAAATCCACAGAGACAGCTGACCCAAGCTCATGGGAGCTCATGGACTCTAGACCAGCAGCTGGGGAGCGTGTGTGGGACCGAATTAGCACCTCTGCATGTGCTTGACAGTTGTATAGCCTGGTCTGTTCGTGGGATCCCTGTGCATGAGCTCCAGTTAGATTTTTGAAGCCCATTCCCTATGGTGAAATGCCTTGCTCAGCTGTGATGGGGGTGAGGGTGGTGCTTGGTCCTGCCTCATGGTAAAATATCAGGCTTTGTTGACTCCCCATGGGAGGTTTTACCTTTTCTGAGGAGTGGATGTGGGTGGTTGGGGGTGGGGGAGAAGCAGGAGGTGAGGGAGTGAGAACTGGAACGGGTCTGTAAAAAAATAAAAATTTAAATAAAAAATGCAAAAAAAACAAACAAGTGGTTCCTTTGCTATTGTTTCTTTTCTTTTTCTTTTTTCTTTTCTTCTTTTTTTATTTTTTGTTTTTTGTTCTCATAAAGCATCTATGCTAAGTGTATTGCTATGATTATACAGGAAGAAAGTAACTGAAAAACAATAGCTACAACATTTAAGTCAAATAGCATGAATTAATGCTAAGAAAATTTCATGAATGGAAAACAAGAATGGTATAAAGTCAATATCTAAAATGAATGCCAATATCAGGTAGAATTGCTTGTCCAAGAGCAATATGAGGTAGAAGAGGACCACACTGTCTGCTTCTAAGATGCCTGGAGTCTGGGTCAATTCTTACTGTCTGGACCTTAAATTTGATATTCAACCAACCAATAATATTATTAGGGTATGATAGAAACTCAGGGGTGGACACTTACTGGAGGCAAAAGGTCATGATGATGTGCTTCTTGAGGGTATATTTTGTTTCTGATCCTTAACGCCCCCACTTCTCTCTCCCCTCTGTCCCTCTGATAGGACAAACTGAGCAAGTTTCCATCGACATTCCCTTGCACTATGGTGTCCTTTCTCATTAACTGAGGAACGGTCAGCTGAAATAAATTCTTCCTCCTTTACATTTATCTCAGCAATTTTGGACATGGTGACAGGAAGCTAACACAGTCCTGATATGAAGCACTGAACAGATAGATTTCCTCAGTAGCTTCTGTTAACAGTTCAAAGACAGATGTATGAAAGGTTGCTCTCTGAAGGCAAGCAGACAGTGGGTGTCATCATCCATGAATGCAGCCTTGAGGTTTACTGGCACTATACAATCAGCCATTGTGCATCCGGACTGTTAAATACTTGCTCTCAATACTCCATTTTGGAAGTGATTTTCTTTTTCACTAGCTGGCTTTATCCTTAAAACTGTTTTCCAGTTTGAGAATGGAGGCTGTTATGAAACACAGATTAGTTATTTAAATTCATCATATATTATTCATAGAGAGAAAAACAACAATAAGGTTATATATAGCAAGGAATAAGAAACATAGCATCAAATTTGAGAAGTATATTTTTTCTCAGTAACCTTGAAGTTGTTGCTGTTTCCTTGCTGTCATGCTTCAACATACCCCATGAAGATAGATATTGTCTTAAATCTTAAAAAATTTTCCCTTCTTTTAAAATCCATTGTTTGTTTGTTTTTTGGTTATTGATTATTTTGAGCCTGCTGCTGTGAAGACTTTCAAATCATAAGTAGGTCCAAAATCCTTTGTGTAAAATAAACATCTATCATCTGTTATATCTTTGGGCTTGATCTTGTGGGGAGGGCTTCTGTACATACATAATTAAACTTATTTTCTAGTTAATCTTTTTCAGGTAAGCTTTATTTATAACTAAACCAAGGAATCATTAAAAATAGAGGAAGTTAATTTTCCTACCACTGATAAATGTAAACTCTTTGTCTTCTGCTTTTTATTCTTGCACTGAAAATTTAAAACATACCTAGTTATGACCTACATATACTAATAACATCAGTGATATGCAGTATTTCTTAGTACAAAATCAAATATAGAAAAAGTCATTTTATTATTAAGTAAAGAAATTAACATTGATACAACAAAAATTAAAAGCTTATTTCATGACAAATCCTAGATGGTAGAGAGGGGAGGAACTAAGGGATATTAATCAGCTAATATTTGCAAACAAACCCAAGGGAATAATTACAAATACTGACCTGAAGCATTGATTTAAATATCATTTCTCTGAAGTCATTGTTCCTTGTTTACAAATAAACATATAAGATTGTTAACCCAAGGTTATCTAGAAATAAGAAATCCCCTGAATTTCACTCTCATTGCAAAGATTTATCTGCTCTAGTTTCTCTACTTCACACTGCAAATTTGTCTCTAATGTAGGTCACTGGATTTTCCTTTCTCAGGTGTAAAACAAATGTTCTTCAGTCTGGTCCAACTGCTACCTTGCTCTGCTTCTGGTCATTGTGGGAACTTGTCCCAAGGTCTGACCCTATTTTTGGCTAGCACCTGTCAAGTTTTACTACATCTTTTGTAGTAGAAATATCATCTCTAATATCTCAGTAGAACAATGTCATAAGTCAAAGGGAATTTTTAAATTAGAAATACAGATGATGAATAATTCAATTAAAATTATATGTATGTTTATTATTTTTAATTGTATATTTAATTGCATTTTAAGTCCTTTATGGTATTTGTAGAAAACCATTTGTCATTGTTAATGTGATGATGAATGTATATATATAATCACACCTTTAATTTCTATTGTCAATATCTAATTAGAACATAATAAAGTTATAACTATTTTAATTAATTAAAACATTAGTATTTTGTTATGATTATGTTAAAATTCTGATATATAATTAATCATGCATCAAAATTCTCCAAGGAAATTGTTGTAAAATTGTTCTTGAATCTTACCCATAGTCTACTCTGAGATATAGTTGCCTTCTTAATTGGTAACAAATATCTCATTGAGTTTACACAGGGATTTAATGAACCTAGAATTGCACAATAAAAGGGAGCATGTCAAAACTGGTGGACCAATAATAACTTTTTAGTTATCTTAAATGAAGGTGCCTCCTGATGAGAGAAGGCTGTCTGCTCCTACTGATGTGTCCTAGATTCATAGGATGAGTAGCAGTATCTTAGGCTTGTCTTCTGAGAAGCTTCTAAAATGTACTAAAAGTTCACAAAGTAGTCAGCTGCACAAAGAAGCCATAACTAGAATTGACTGATGTCACTGATGTTCACTGATACCAGCACACTTTCAGTTTCTTTTGATTCAGAGACTACAGGCAAAAGGAAATAGCAAATACGGGAAATGAGTATTTGTGAAAAGTATCACTGATACTAAGTTTTTCTGAGAGGCAACCTTGCCTTAGCAGGTAGGACACAGAGTGATTATACTACTGAAATCATCAGTGTATACATCTTAATTTCACCATTTAGTTTTCTGACTCCTGCTTGCTAATGCAACATTTCAATTTACAGATATGACTGGATGTGTTGGTTTCCATCTCTTGCTATTGCATAGAGAAAGTCTTAAGTAACTATTAAATTTCATTGTGTGGTTGCTAGATGTTAACAAAATTATATAATAAATGATAGCAACAAAACATTTTATGACCCAAGAAAGCAGGAGGTAATCTGAATCTAGTACCCTAAGCTAATATGATGGAAACTCTTGACACTATAATTAGTACAAAGAGAGCAATATTCACAAACCAGCAGGAGATAGGAAACATTGTAGACTGTAAGGACAGTGGTGGGTGGTGCCAAACACAATGGCAATTTCAAGATTTCTGTAAACAATGAGATAAATTGTGTAACTCAAAATTAGGCCTGAGGATATCTGAAAGAATCCCAAAGGATTCACATCAATGCAACAAAGACATCTGTTCAACTATGTTCATAGCAGCACTATTTGTAATAGCAAGAACCTGGAAGCAACCTAGATGCCCTTCAATTGAAGAATGGTTAATGAAGATGTGGCACATCTACACAATGGAATACTACTCTGCAGAAAAAAATAATGGTATCTTGAAATTCGCAGGCAAGTGGATGGCACTTGAAGAAACCATCCTGAATGAGGTAACCCAGTCACAAAAAGAGGAACACAGTATGTACTCACTCATATATGGATTTTAGACCTAGATCAAATGATCACCAGCCTATAATTCACATCACCAGAGGAACTAGGATACAAGTTGTATTCTAAGAGATTCATATAAAATCCCTCACAGAACTGGGAAGGGACAAGTCCCCCAGACCTCAGGTATAGTGGGGGAGGACAGCTAATGGAGAGAGAAGTAGGAGAAAATGAGAGGGAGGAGAGGAAGGCATGTGTGACTAGGAGGATTGAGCCTGGTTAGGAATGGAAAATAGGAAAGAGAGAGAGAGACAGAGACAGAGAGAGAGAACATAAAAGAGGGAGCCAATATTGGTTTGAAGATAAAGTTGAACACAAAGAAAGGTCGAGGGAACTACAAGACTGCTCCCAACTAACAATCTCAGCTTCCGTGGAAAGGCTATCATAAATGCCCTTCCCGGAGAGTGAGATCAACAACTAACTTCTCCATGGAGGCCTCAACTAATGCCTGTTGAAAACAGGAGCAAACACCCATACATAAACACTGAGTCAAACTAGAACCCAGAAGCAGATGGAGAGGACAAGACCATGCGGTAGAAGTACATAGAGACAGCTTACCTGAACAAGGAGGAGCTAAGGGCCACTAGACTGATAGCTGGGAAGCCAACAGGGGTCTGACTCAGACTCCCCTGAATATGGGTCTCAGCCAGAAGGTCTGAGCAGTCTAAGAGACCTCAGACAGTGGAGCCAGGATGTATCCCTGGTGCACAAAAGGACTTTGCAAACATATCCCCCATGGAGGGATAACTGCCTTATTCTAGAGATAGGAGAGAAGCCCTAGTCCCTACTTCACAGGACCTGTCAGATCTACATGACCCCAACTGGATGGCATTCCCCTACATATTGTATTGTGGTGGGGGGTTGGGAGGGGAGGGTGTTTAGAGTGCATGGGAGAGGGTAGAGAGGGCAAAAGGGAGGGAAGGGGAGGGAGGGGAGGGCTTGGGGGGAGGGAGGGAGGGAGGGAGAGGGAACTGGGATCGACATGTAAAATAATAATAATAATAAAAAAAAAAAAAAAAAAAAAAAAAAAAAAACTTTGACTCCAAAATTTAAGTTGAAGAACAAGTTACTGGGGAAAAGTATTTCTATTTTTGTTTCCACAGAAAATGAAAAGATGTGGATTCCTTCCAGACTAATGTGGTTTGATCACACCAGACCGCCTGAAACAGAGTACAAGCTGATCCTACATTCCAAACAGCTGGACAAAACAGCCCTACAGACTACAGCTAGGATATCTGAATCTTCTTCGAATCCCCCAAGACAGCGCCCCTTACCAGCAGGAAGTAGTTTGGAAAGAACGACGCCCAAATTCCCAAATATTGTGTATAAATGTTTGTTTTCATTTAATTGGACTTTGTTATATAAAATTAAATAAAAAATACTCTATATGCAAAAAAAAAAAAAAAAAAGAATATGAAAGATGCTGGATAAGACAGAGCCAATAATGCATTCATTTTAGATATTGATTTATACCATTCTTGTTTTCCATTCATGAAATTTTCTCAGCATTAATTCATGCTATTTGACTTAAATGTTGTGGCTATTGTTTTTTTAAGTTACTTTCTTCCTGTATGATCATAGCAATGCACTTAGCATAGATGCTTTATGAGAACAAAAAACAAAAAAAAAAAAAGAAGAAAAGAAAAAAGAAAAAGAAACAATAGCAAAGGAACCACTTGTTTGTTTTTTTTTGCATTTTTATTTAAATTATTATTTTTTACAGACCAGTTCCAGTTCTCACTCCCTCACCTCCTCCTGCTTCTCCCCCCCCCAACCACAAACATCCACTCCTCAGAAAAGGTAAAGCCTCCCATGGGGAGTCAACAATGTCTGATATTTTACCATGAGGCAGGACCAAGCACCACTCTCACCCCCATCAAAAAAAGTAGCATGATAACTAACTATATACAGTGTGGCAATTTTTCGGTTGTTAATATTTCCTTTCTATGAAGATTGTTTTCCTGACCTGAAGAGCCAGTAATGTATTGCCATATAGAAATAAATGTTTCCTTGTTTCTTAGTGCACCAAATAAGGGAAAATGCAGCCCTCATAGTTTACATGAGACATGTTCCACATATTCTTATGTATGAGCAGTTAGTCCTGGGTTGATGGTGCTGTTCAGTTGAAAAATGGGACATTTATGAGGTGCATCCTTGACAGAGGTAATAGATTAGTAGATTCCCATTAGTAGACTTAGAGACTTAGCATTATCACACTTGTTGTTCACTCTTTGCTTTCTATATGGTAGTTGAGATGTGAGCTCTCAAATCCTCCTCTTTTCACCATGCTTGCTGCTTGCTAGCATATACCCCCACTGCCCCAACCTCTCTCTCGCTCTCTCTCTCTCTCTCTCTCTCTCTCTCACACACACACACACACACACACACACACACACACACCCTGATGGACTCTTATCCCTTTGGAACTGGAAGCCAAAACAAATACTTCTGTGTGGAGGTTGCTCTTGGCCACAGTATATTATCATAGCAGTTGTGACAGCTGATCTTGCTTGAGTGGAAAATTTTCTACATTTCTCAACTCTACAATGAGATTGTAGAGGCACTCAGCCTTGTGAGCTGAAAAACCAATTACTGGATTCTCAGCCTCTTCAGTATGTGATAGCTATTGGCAGTGTATCCAGAACCTATCCTGTAAGCCAATCTAACAAATTCCCTGTTAATACTTATTTTTTCATTTTAATAGTTATGATAATTTAAAAGAACCTTGGTAAATACAGCAGCAAAATTTAATGATATAATCCTTAACTATTGCATCTGGTTGCGAATGCATTTAAAAAGAAAAACTGTAGTATTAAGTGTAATAAAAAAATTAGCAGCTACAACCTTTATCCATTCCAATAGGTAGCAATTAAACTTAAAAAGAAAACCTGATATTAGGTGAAAGAAATCAGGCATAGAAAATAAACATCATATAATGTCACTTAGAGGTAAAAGTTAAAAGTTTTATCTTACTCATATATAGATTTTAGACATAGGCAAAGGATTACTACCGTACAATCCACACCACCAGAAAAGCTAGGAAACACGGAGGACCCTAAGAGAGCCATACATGGTTCCGCAGAGAAGGGGAAAGAAACAAGTTCTCCCAAGTAAATTGAGATCATGGGAAGAGGGGAGAGGAACACAGGAGGGAGAGGAGGGGAGAGGTGGGCATGAGGGAGCAGGAAGATTGAGCCAGGGAAAGTATAGAGGAGAACAAGAAAAGTGATACCATAATAGAGGGTGCCATTATAGATTTTAAGAGATATCTGATGGAAACAAAAGCAGACACTCACAGGTAAACGCTAGCCGAACTCCTGGAATCCAGTTGCAGAGAGGGAGGTGTGATGACCTAGAGAAAACCAGGCTAGAGGAACCCACAGAACAGCTAACCCAAACAAGTGGGAACTCATACTGATAGCCGGGAAACGAGCATAGGACTGACCCAGACTCTCTGAATGTGGGTGTTAGTTAGGAGGGCTGGGCAGTCTATGGGGCCTCTAGTAATGGATAAGTATTTATCCATAGTATACAAATGGACTTTGGGAGCCCATCCCACATAGAGGGATACTCCCCCAGATAGACACATGGGGAAGGGCCTAGGCCCTGATCCAAAGTATATGGTAGACTTTGAAGACTTCCCATGGAAGGCCTCACCCTCCCTGGGGAGCAGAACGGGGATGTGATGAGTTTTGGGGAGGGGCAGGAGAGAAATGACGGGTGCAGGAACTGTGATTGACATATATAACACATTTGATTCAAATTTAAATTAAAAAAATGTTTTATCTCAGTAGACCATAAGGTAGCGAATATCAGAACCTGGGAAGGATGTGAGATTTAATGGCAGAGAAAGGATATTTAAGAAGTATGAGAAATAGCTGAATGAAATAGCAATAACTTCCAGTCATTTACAGCACAGTAGACAGTTGTGGTGGGCAACAATGTATTGCATAATTCTGCAATGCTACAGAGAGCCTTGTGCATGTTTTTAAAATAAAGAAACATGTCTGATAATATAGTCATGCCAATTATCTGGTTAGATCCTTACAGTACATATGAGTATTGAACTATTACACAATGCCCCAAAAATATGTGTGTCAATTAAAAGTTACATATATACTCTGAGATCCTCCAGGCTGGATCCTTGACCCCCATTGCCAGGCCTGTGCTAAAGAGGACTCAACTGGAGAGTGCTGGGGCCAGGCTAGATCCAACTATCAGCACACAGAAAATCCTGAGTCCCAGCCTTTGGGATCTTTGACCCCCATCACCATTCCTCTGATGTAGCCTGTTTGTTGACCCTCATCGCCAGGCCCCTGCCTGAGGAGAGACCTCCAAGAGAGCTTGGACCACCCACAGCCACAGACATTGAAACTCTGACCCAACTAAGCCCACCTGGGGAGTACCAGAGAGAGAGAGAGACCCCACCTACAACTACTTGAAGAAGCAACGGCAATACAAGAAAATACCTAACACTAGAAAGACAAGAATAATACCACCACAATCTAGGGACTCTACACCAACTAGACCTGAACATCTAAAGCAGATGAAGCAGAAGAGAACAACTTAAAAATTATCATCATAAAAATGATAGAGGCCCTCAAACATGATGTGAGAAAATCCCTTGAAGAAACGGAAGAAAAAATAAAAAATTGGAAGAAATGACCAAATTTCTTTTTATTATTATTATTATTTATTTTTTATTTTACATGTCGATCCTAGTTCCCTCTCCCTCCCTCCCTACAAGCCCTCCCTCCCTCTTACACTCTCTGCTCCCTCACATATACACTGACCACCCACCCCTCCCATCTCCCCACCCCAATTCCACATGTAGGGCAATGCCATCCAGTTGGGGTCATGTGAATCTGTCAAGTCCTTTGCAGTAGGGACTAGGACTTCTCTCCTGTCTCTAGGTTAAGGCAGTTTCTCTCCATGGGGTATGTGTTTGCAAGGTCCTTTTGTGAACCTGAGATACATCCTGGTTCCACTGTCTGAGGTCCTTTAGACCGCTCAGTCGTTCTAGCTGAGACCCATATTCGGGGGGACCTGAGTCAGTCCCATGCTGGATTCCCAGATATCAGTCTGGGGGCCTGTTAGCTCCTCCTTGATGAGCAAATTCCATAAAGAAAGTACAGAAAGCCAAGAAAAATTAAACAGGTGAAGGAAGTGAAGGAAATCATTCAAGACATGAAAACTGAAATATAGACAATAATGATAACACAAACTTAGGGAATGCTGGAAATAGAAAAATTGGGCAATAGATCGGAACTAGAGACTTAAGCATAGCCAACAGAATACAAGAGATGGAAGAGAGAAACTCAGGCACTGAAGATAAACTAGAGGAAATAGATTCATCACCAAAGAATATAGTAAATCCAACAAATACTTAACACAAAACATCCAGGAAATGTGGGACACTGTGTAAGGGCCAAACCTAAGAATAATAGGCATAGAGGAAGGCAAAGAAGCCAACCTCAAAGCTACAGAAAACATATTCAACAAAATCTTTGAGGAAAACTTTCCCAATCTAAAGGAGTACATGCCCATGAAAGTACAAGAAGCATACTGAAAATCAAAAAGACTGGACCAGAGAAAAAAGACCCCTTGACACATTATAATGAAAACACCTAAAATACAGAATAAAGAAGGAATATTAAGAGCAGCAAAGGAAAAAGAACAGGCAACATATAAATGCAGACCTATCAAAATTACACCTGACTTCTCCATGGAAACCCTCAAGGCCAGAAGGTCCTGGATAGATGTTCTAAAAGTGCTAAGATTCCACAGATGCCAGCCCTGGCTACTATACCCAGAAACCCTCTCAATCACTATAGATGGAGAAAACAAGATATTTAATGACAAAGCAAAATTTTCACAATACATATCTACAAATTCAGCCCTACAGAAAATTCTTAAAGGAAAACTCCAACCCAAGAAAGTTAACTATGCTCACAAAGACATAGGCAACAGACAATCCCACCTCACCAGAACCTAAGGGCAAAGCAGGACAAATATGTTCACTCAACCAGTGATAACAACAAATATAAAACAAACAAGCATAAAAAAAATCAATGGTCCTTACTCTCCCTCAACATTAATGGTATTAATTTGCTTATAAAAAGAAACAGGATAACAGCATGGACACAAAGACAGAATCCATCCTTCTGCTGCATACAAGAAACACATCTAAGTTTCAAAGATAGACATTACCTGAGGGTAAAGTGCTGGGAAAAGATCTTCCAATCAAATGGACCCACGAAGCAAGCAGGTGTGGCTATCCTAATATCTAACAAGTTAGACTTCAAACCAAAATTAATCAAAAGAGATGAAGAAGATCATGCTGTATTCATCACAGGAGAAATCCATCAACACAAAGCCTCAATTCTGAATATCTATGCCCCCAAAACAAAGGTACCCACATTCATAAACAAAAGGCTACTAAAACTCAAAGCTCACATAAGACATCACACACTTATAATGGGAGACTTCAACACACCACTGTCACTACTAGTCAGGACCACCAGTCAGAAACTTAACAAAGAAACAAAAGAACTAACAGAAGTTATGTCTCAAATGGGTTAAACAGACATCTATAGAACATTCCATCCAAAGACAAACGAATATACCTTCTTCTCTGCTCCACATGGAACCTTCTCTAAAATCGACCACATACTAGGCGGCATAACAAACCTCAACAGTTACAAGAGAATTGGTATAGTCCCTTGTATCTTATTAGATCACCATGCTTTAAAATTGGAATTCAACAACAAAACCAATCGGAGAAAACTTACAAACTCATGGAAACTGAACAATGTGCAATTGACCATACTGGGGTCAAAGAAGAAATAAAGAATTTAAGAACTTCCTAAAATTCAACCAGAATGAGGACACAACATACCAGAACTTATGGGACACCACGAAAGCAGTGTTTCGAGGGAAGTTCATTGCACTAAGTTCCCATATGAAGAAAACAGAGGATAGTCACAGACAATTAACAGCATGACTGAAAGCCTTATAAAAGAAGCAAACTCACCCTGGAGGAGTAGATGCTACGAAATAATCAATTTGAGGGCTGAAATCAATGAAAAAAGAAACCAGGAAAACAATACAAAAAAAATCAATGCAACAAAGAGTTGGTTTTTCAAGAAAATCAACAAGATAGGCAAACCTTTATCCAAACTAACCAAAAAGCAGAGAGAGAACATGCAAATTAACAAACTCAGAAATGAAAGGGGGACACAACAATGGAGACAGAGGAAATCCAGACAATTTTCAGGTCACATGTTCAAAACCTGTATTCCACAAAATTTAAAAATTCAAAGGAAATGGACAAATTTCTGGATAACTATCGCTTACCAAAATTAAATAAAGAACAGACAAACAACTTAAATAGACCCATAAACCTCAACGAAATAGAAGCAGTCATCAAAAGCCTTCCAACCAAAAAATGCCATATGGCTTCAGTGCAGAATTCTACCAGAAATTCAAAGAAAGGCTAATATCAATACTCCTCAAATTGTTCCACACAATAGAAACAGGAGGTTAATTACCAAACTCTTTTAATGAGGCCACAATCACCTTGTTATCCAAGCCACACAAAGACACAGCTAAGAAAGAAAATTATAGACCAACATCCCTTATGAACATTGATGCAAAAATACTCAATAAAATACTGCAAACTGAATCCAAGAATATGTCAGAGAATTCATACACCATAACCAAGTAGGCTTCTTCCCTGGCTTGTAGGGATGGTTTAACATACAAAAATCTATCAACGTCCTACACCATGTAAACAAAGTGTAAAAGAAAATGGGAGGAGGAAAGCATCTTCAACAAATGGTGCTGGAACAAATGGTTGATGGTGTGTAGAAGAATGCAGTTAGACCCATGTCTATCGCCACATACAAAACTCAAGTCCAAATGGATCAAAGATACAAACACAAATCCAGCCACACTGAACTTCTTAGGAGAGTAAGTAGGAGGTACCCTTGAGCAAATTGGTATAGGATAATATTTCCTGAACAGAACTCTAGTAGTACAGACACTGAGATTGACAATTAATAAATGGGACCTCGTCAAATTGAGAAGCTTCTGTAAGGCAAAGGACACAGTGGACAAGACCAAACAGCAGCCCAGTCTGGGAAAAGATTTATACTAACCCTACATCTGACAAAGAGCTGATCTCTAAAATATACAAAGAACTCAAGAAACTAGTCAACAAAACACCAAATATAGCCCTATTAATAAATGGGGTACAGGATTGAAGAGAGAATTCTCAATAGAGGAAATCAAAAAGGCTGAAAGTCACTTAAGAATTTCCTCAATATCCTTAGCTATCAGGGGAATGCAAATAAAAACAACTTTGAGATACCATCTTACTCCTGCCAGAATGGCTAAAATTAGAAACACCAATGACAACTTATCCTGGAGAGGATGTGGAGAAAGGAGAACAATCCTCCACTGCTAGTGGGACTGCAAACTATTGGAAATTAGTACAGCAGTTTTTCAGAAAAATGGGTATTAATGTACCACAGGACCCGGCATTCCCCCTCTTAGGCATATGTACCCAAATGATCCACATTCATGCAACAAAGTCATGTGCTCAACTATGTTCATAGCAGCATTATTTGTAATAGCAAGAACCTGGAAGCAACCTAGATGCCCCTCAAATGAAGAATGGATAGAGAAGATGTGGCACATCTACACAATGGAATACTACTCTGCAGAAATAAAACAATGGAATCTTGAAATTCACAGGCAAGTGGATGGAACTTGAAGAAACCTTCCTGAATGAGGTAACCCAGTCACTAAAAGAGGAACATGGTATGTGCTCACTCATATATGGATTTTAGACCTAGAGCAAAGGATCACCAGACTATAATTCACACTGCCAGAGGAAGTAGGATACAAAGTGTATTCTAAGAGATTCATATATGGTCCCTCACATAAGGGGGAAGGAGCAAGTTCTCCAGAGTACATAGGGTGTGGTGGTGCATTGAGTGGAGAGGGAACTAAGAAAAAGAGATGGGGAGAAGAGGAAAGCTTGTGGGACTAGGAAGATTGAGTCAGGGGAAAAATAGAAGGCAGAAGGCAGAAGAGAGAAAGAGAAAGAGAGAGAGATTGAGAGAGAGAGAGAGAGAGAGAGAGAGAGAGAGAGAGAGAGAGAGAGAACATAAAAGAGGGAGCCATTATAGGTTTGAAGAGAAAACTGACCCTAAAGAAATGTCCAGAGACCTACAAGACTGATTCCAACTAACAATGTGAGCAACAGTGGAAAGGCTACCATAAATGCCCTTCCCTGATAATGAGATCAACAACTAACTTATCCACCATCATGGAGCCCTTAGTACCTGTTGGAAACAGAAGCATATACCACAACTAAAGACTGAATGGAAATAGAATCCAGATATAGAGAGGGAGGACAAGACCAAGCTGTAGAAACACATAGAGACAGCTGACCTGAACAAGGAGGAACTAAGGGGTCCCCAGACTGATAGCTGGGAATCCAGCATGAGATTGACTCAGACCTCCTGAACATGGGTCCCAGCTAGAAGGCCTAAGTAGTCTAAGGGACCTCAGACAGTGGAACCAGGATGTATTCCTGTTGCACAAAAGGACCTTGTGGGCACAGCCTCCATGGAGGGATACTCCTTTGACCTAGGGAGAGGAGAGTGGTCCTAGTCCCTTCTTCAAAAGACTTGACAGATTTAGATGACCTCTCCTGGATAGCATCACCCTACCTACATGTGGAGTGGTGGGGGGAGGGGAGGGTGGTCAGGGGGCTTGTGAGGAGGGGATAGAGGGAAAGAGGGAGGGAGGAAGTGAGGGAGGGAGAGGGAATTGAGTTTGATAGGTAAAATAAAAATAAAAAAATATTTTTAAAATTACATATACATTTAAATGAATTAACTCTTAATATTGCATGAGAGGACTCACTAAAAGCTACAAGCAATCCACACATAGAGTTAACTAGTAATTCCTTTTTTTTTTTTTTTTTTTCATTTGAATTTGAACAAGCTTGTTTTACATGTCAATCCCAGTTCAGCTGTCTCCCAAACTCTCTTGAAGCCCAAAATCCCCATCCCAGCCCATATCTGTACCCCAGGGACCTTGAGGTCTTCCATGGGGGAGTCTTCTAAATCTCTCATATTATTTTCAGCAGGGCCTAGGCCCTCCCACATGTGTTTAGGCTGAGAGAGTATTTCTCTATGTGGAATGGTCTTCCAAAGTACATTCATATACTAGGGATAAATACTGGTCCACAACCAGTGGCCTCTTAGACTGCCAAGTCTTCCTAACTAACACCCACTGAACCAATAATTTTTACCAAGATTATTATTTATTCAAAGAGTGCTATGGGTAAGATCTAGGGTATCGCAAAAATTCAGAGAAACTGTATTGGACTGGTCAAAGACTAAGAAAGTAGATTTACTCCCAAAGATTATTTTTCCAGACTACATAAGAGGTATAATATAAAATACTAAATTAATTAGTCATGACCATAAATGAAGGTACAACTCGGGAAGTATATGATTTAGATTGGTCTGTAGGATATGTTACTTACCAAAAAGGAACATATGCACAAGAAACAAAGAAATAATAGCATCCAACCTGGAAGTTACAGAAGTAAGGAAAAGGAAATACTGAATGTTATACACAGAGTATATGCTTCCCACCACAAACAATGTTCAAGTTCTGTTTTCTTGAATATGTGCCTATGATACTTTGTAGCAACAAGGTCTTTGCCAGTGTCATTAAATTAAGAAGTAATCATACTAGATGTAGGTGAGACCAATGACTGGTGTCATTAGAGAAGTGTGGCATATAAGGACTAAAGAGAGATCAAGCTGAGAAGCAGTCATTGATGTACCTTATGTGTGGACTTAATGTGATCATTGACATCCTGCCCCAGCTCCCTTAGTTGTACTGTGATTGATAATATCTCCTGCAGTTTTGAACTCAAATAAACCTTTCCTTGCTTCTTAGGTTATTTCTACTAGGTGTGTTCTAGTAGTAACAAGAAACCTAGCTGATATAACATACACAAGAGGAAGGCTGCTGTGTGAAGATGGAGGCAGAAGCAGGTATTTCACAGACACAAGCAAAGAGAGGCCAAAGATCAGTTGTCATCATCAGAATGCAGGAGTAGATAAGAATGTGTTTACTTGGAGTTTTACATGGAATTGGTTATCTTTATTTCAAACTATTAGCTTTTAAACATGAAAGATAATATTCATGTTCTGTTTTAGTCCACTTAATTGTGATTCCAAAATCAAATATTTGTCTTGGTAATGGCAATTAGAGAGACTTTTTTATGACTATATTTTCATAAAATAAATTTTACAGTCACAATTCTTCCTAAGATTGATCTGAATAAGTGAGAATTTAATTATGATAATCTAGTTCTTTGATTCCAAGCAAATCATTTGTCACATTCAATAACATATAATTTAGGAATATGAACATTCGACCTGTTTAATTTGCAGTTAGTGGAAAATGATTGTAGTACTAATAATGTATCCAAGTTTCTTCAGTATAAAGTGATATAAAAATAATAAAAATATTATAACTGGTTTATGTGCTCATATTGAGGGAAAGCACACTTTTTTATATATAAATGTAGCAAATCAGTATATTTTGTTCAAAAAACTTTGTCATAAATAATTTTACCAACTGTACTGCCTGTTGAGTCTTGAGTTTAATTTTTAGTTTGCAAATATTTTTACATGCTATCCAATATTCACCTAAGCTAAAGAATAACCTCTGTATATCTGTATAACTATTGTATATCATATTGTAGCCATTTGAAAGAATGCATAAATTCAGATAAACAATGTTCCTTGTCTACTGTACTTGATTCTTCAAGCAGAACAAAGATTTTCTTCTGAAATAAAATATTCTCTCTAAGGACTTATAAGTAAAGCAAAACAATGCTAACAGCCAGCATTATATTGGTTACAGCAATGCTTACATGTGAAAGGCTAGTAGAGAAAGAGACAGAGCCATCAAAGTGACTGATCTAAAAAACTTACCGTCTTCAGGAAATGTGTTGACTGATTTTTCCATAAATGTAGTCAGTAGTACCCATGACAAAATGATAAAAGGAAAAAGGAAAAGAAAAAAGAAACCAGCAAGAACATTTCTTTGGGAAGTAATACTGGCAATCTGGATAAAGTCTCACAATGCTGGTAAACTTAATGCAGATTCATGGAAGCCCCTTTATTTGACTTAATTTCTCCAAAGTATTTTTAAATTTCATTATCATATAGAGGCCTGTAGAAAGAAAGTATGGTTGAAGATGTGAATACAGAAATGTTCCATGATAGAATGCAGAACATCAGGTATGTGTGTGTGTGTGTGTGTGTGTGTGCGCGCGCACACACATGTGTGTATCCAGTGACTGGACAAGTTGTTGCTGTTATCAACAATTAAATAACCACAACTGTGACAACCACAATGAGAGAAATGTGCAATACAATTGACCCATTTAAAAAAAGAGGACTCTGAAGACGATTTAAAAATTATGTTAAAACTTATGTTAATGTCCTCTCATAGAAATATGATTTCTTTGAAGTCTTAGAATAAGGACATTTTTGTAGGGAAGAGTCAATACACAGTCATGAAGGAAAGCTGGAAGTAGCTGAGATACAGGGCAACCTGGCAGAAGGCAACTGGAAGAGACACAGTAGAAACTACATGATCTTCTAAAACTGTACTCATCTTTCATGAACTTCAGCCTCACTCCAGTGGTTGACCTACAGAAATCTGAACAATTTCTCCATAGTTTTGGGGCATTTCCCTAATGCTCACAAAAGTTAAAGATGATTGAACTGAAGTTGGAGGAACTTGGGCTGTGCCCTGAAGCACTATTCAGAGTTTAATGTGACTGTCATTTACTTTCACATTTGTATCTCATTAGAAGTCTCTTTTTTTCTTCTCTGGGTGTTCTTGTATATGTATGTGTGTCCTTATGCGCGTGCTTGTGTGTGTGTGTGTGTGTGTGTGTGTGTGTGTGTGTGTGTGTAGGTGCACCCTCTCATGCCTGTGTGTAGAGGTCAGAGGTTGACATTGGCTCTTTTCCTTACCTCAATATGTTTGACTAGACAATCTGCACAGTAACCAACTAGATTCCTTCTTTGTCCTTTTCACCCAGGACTAGTGCTATACAACCCATACTGCCATGCCTAACTATTGTATGTTAGCTGGGGATAAAAACTTAGGTCCTTGTGATTACATAGTATGTGTTTTGCCCACAGAGTATTCTTCTGTCCGGCATCATATTCATAGTTAACTGAAAATTATTCAAAGAAGATTTTGGGAAGTCTAGTCTGGTACGCTAAGCAACAAAGGCTCTAAATATGGTACTATGCAAAAATGTGGGAAAGAGCCAGGAAGAAAGAAGGGGAAATAGCTGGAAGGAAAAGAAGGACTATGTTTTGTTTTTGTTTTTTGTTTTTTTTTTTTTTAATGAAATACTAAGAACATGACTTAGCAAAGAATTTTGATAGTAGGTTAGGAATGTAGTTAAGTACTAATCATAGAAGAAGTCCTTGTTGGTTACGCTAAAAGAAGTTTGTTCTAAATTCAACAGAAAATCACATACCAATTTTAACCATTACTGATTTTATTAAGTATATAATGCAAAGTATGTATTGTTCCTGAAATCATGAATGTGTTGCCATAATCCAGAGGATATTGATGTTGGGAGGAAAACACAGATTCATATAAATGTCATGGCTTTTTCTTATTCACAAAGCTCAGTGGATACTCTGGAACAACTTAAAACTTTTTTTCATTATGTTCTATATTCATTTCAGCAAATTTTACCCAATTACTTAGTTCAATATTTGACTGGGGACTTAGTATGTTCTCAGCAATGCCAATAATTAAACTGAACACAGAACATGTTACACTGGTGCCACAAGTTCATTTCCTTCCTCTTTCATCAATCCATTGGTAAATAGTTGGTAGCCTTCCTACATACATTATGAATCAAGAAAATTTCACATAGACTTGCCCACAGACCAGTCAGAAGAAGGCAACTGCTTTATTGAGGGTTCCTCTTTCTAAATGTGAACAAGATGATCTTCTGGTGGTTCAAGCACATATGATTCTTTTTTGTCATGGACTTTTCACTTGCCTTTCCAATGCTTGTGTTCTTTACTGCTTTATGAACATTTGGATTTTCCTATTCTCATTGCCATCTCCTAAGAAGTTTCCAAGCCAACCAATGTAAAGCACCGTGACTGCCCTCTCTTCCCCCATCACTGTCTAATGCAGCTCATTTAATGTGTATTTCCCTATTTATAATAATACTTCCCCTAGGACTCATCTGTCACCCTACTCCTGGATGGATAATAAACTATGATATATCAAAGTGCCTCAGTACACATATGCTTGGTTGCTTTCCTTTCTAAAATAAATGAATATTCTTTTTAAAAGAAAAATAACTGTTTTTTAATTAAAATACCCAGATTCTGAATCTACTTCCTGTATATAAAGCTTTCCCATACAATTCCATTGTTCCTAGGGCAAGTTGAGTAACCACATTTCTATTTAGTCTTCACAGCTACAAAATGGTATTCATGGACTGTTATTCACTCATGGTATTCATGATATTATTATATATTATATATTAGATGAAATATTCAGTATTATTTGCTATCATTGATCAAAGGAGATGAATGCTCTACTCACAAAGATTTTATTTATCAATAAAAAGACTATGTAAAGTGATTCCTATCATGCTCAGCTTTATTACTTAAGGCAATTAAATGATTCAAATATGAAATAGTTCTAACTATGAGAAAAATAAAGATAATTAACTTGGTTTTGCATCATATAGCTATCCTCCTGTAAAGATTATATTTATTATTGTGTTTTCCATCTCCCTTATTCTGTGTTCCAAGTCTTATGATTGGCAAGGAATTTCTGTCAATTGCAAGTTAACTCATTATGAAATATATCTTTAAAATTTCTCTTCACTGCTGGGCATTGAACATGCTTTCTCTGGAAGAGCAACCAATGATCTTAACCATTGAGCCGTCTATTCAGCTTGACAACACCTTCTCCTCCTCCTCCTTCTCCTTCTCTTCTCCTTCTCCTTCTTATCCTTATTCTTTTTCCTTTTTTGAAACAGGCTTTGTCTGTGGTTTTGGAGGCAGCCGGGAACTAGGATGATCTCAAACTCACAGAGATCTACCTGCCTCTGCCTCCTAAGTGCTGGTATTAAAGGTGTGTGCCACCATTATTGCCCAGCTTGACAACACATTCTTAACACATTGTTTTGTATTTAAAATACAACTCCTATAGAGACAAATCTACATCAGCAAACCCATAACTCAACTATTTAAGATTTTTTTTCTGTCATCCAATAAACGTTATGTGAGTATTAAAATATTTACAGTAAGCACTTTTTGGAATTTGAATTAATATTTTATGCATATATTTTGATTACATTTACTTTACTCTTCAAAAATTTTGTAAGTATTTTTTATCAGTTTTTCCTGATAATGAATATCTAGAGCTTTTCAGGGCTTTGTTGTTGTTGACACTGTGATGAGCCTTTGTGTGGTCATCTTTAAATTGTCTATATCTAATTGTTTTCTTTGTAAATCCCCATGAAGTCTAATAGTAGTCTGGGTTGCTGAGCTGCAGTCATGTAAATTCATAACATATGTAAGTGTGATGTCAGGTTCCAGAATAATTGGCTCAGTTTCTTAATAGGACCAGATATGTTTTTTACCACTGTTACTCACATTGACTAGTTAATATTTAAAAAAAAAACTTATGTAATTAGGAGAGAAAAGACTACATTTTATTAAGAGAAATAAATATATTTTTTAAATTGCTCTATACTATTGACTGTGTATGTGCATATTGTGTATGCCCCAGTATGTGCCTAGAATCTAGAGAACAACTTTGTGGAGTTGGTTTTCTTCTTCTACCATTACTGGTTCTAGGGACTTAACTCAGATCCTCAGAATTGTGTAGCAAGGGTTTTAATTGTTAAGCCATTTTACCGATCCCAAAAGTTAGTTATTAGGAATAATCTACATGATTTGTTAATTTTCCTTTAGTGGTAAATAATCATTGCAGAAGTGGATTTCTTGGAGCTCTTTATGTTTATTAATATTAGTCTTTATGCATATGTCAGGGATACTGTTTACTCATTACATGTTATATCTATGTTTATGGTATTTTCATCACACAGAATTAGCTCTTTATTATAATTAAAACACTGTTATTTCCCTTGTTAAAAAAATCTCTCTTCACATTGTAAAGAGACAACAATCTGGTGGAAATCTATAACAGAAAAAGAGATGGCTCAGCCTTTCAACTGACAACTGAAAGTTTACTATTTGGTGGATGAGAAAGAAGACTCAACAGTGAAGAGTTTCATTCAAAGCATCCACGGGATGGCTTACAACTGCAATCTGGAGATCTGAATCCCTCTTCTGGCATTCAGAGCTAATTCTTGCACATGATGCACAGGCATACATGCAGGAAAAACACGCACTTAAAATAAAAATAAATGTGGTTTTCTTTTTTTTAATGTTTGTTGTACCCTAAGTGTTCTTTCTCATAGAAGAATTCTTAAGCCAAACTCCAACTTAATGTTTAAATTTCTTGATATTCTATATCTTTCTGTAAGATTTAGAAATCTTAAAACACACCATTTCACTAGCTAATTGTTGAAAATATCTACACTCTCAAAACTAATGGATGGAAAGCAATGTGATTTCTGAGACCATCTGGTCATTTTTGCTGGACAGCTCTAAGCAAACACCATGAAAATATTGATTTTCTTTGCAAACTTGTAAATTGGCTCCTAAATTCTCTGAGTTTGTTTAGTGTTCCTGCACTGGGCAGGAACAATGCTAAGAGGCAATGACAAACTCAGATATGCATATTAAGGTGATTGTTTTGGTTTCCAGACACCTGTGCTAAAAGGGTGTTGCAGCTGCAGTGTGACCATTTCACATGTAGGTTAAGAAATGACCATGCATCTCACCCTCACTCCTCCTTATATTGGCCTATCTCTGATTTTCAGGTCCTTCTATAATTGTTCCAATCAATGCTATTACATATTAAGTGGATATTTATGGAAAAATCAATTCAGAACTCTGTAATTATCAAGCACTGTAAGTCTCAAAATGTTAATGTGAAGCAGCCACTCTAAGCAGAAATTTACCCATAATGAAACTTGTAAGAAATTACCTCAGACATTTATCAATACTGACTTGGTTGATAGTCAATAGTGGTGTTAATTTGTTTATGTGAGATAGCACCAAGGTCTTATCATATTTCCACAAGCAATGAAGTGTTCTAAAACTGCATTTTGCCAAAATGGAAAATTATCACTGATATGTGGTCTAAACGTTTTCAAAATTATATTGTAAGAAATCCAAGTTCACATTTTCCTATTAAATATTAATGTTTTTCATATGCCAGGCGAGAATACCACAAAATTAATTGTGTTAGTGTTTCCATTTCTGTGATTTATAAAGATACTTTTCCAGACTCTGTTTTTCCTTCACCTGCTCCTTTTTCTCCTTTCCCTCTACCTGTCTCTCAGGAACAGTTGTTACTACTTCAGGTCGATTCTAGGCAATGATTGCAGCAATGAAGTCAGAATGACTGCTATTCAAATCAAAGCTCCAGAAAGAAGCCTCTCTAGTGTCTCTCTCTTCACAGTAAAATAAATGCCTTTAAATTAGAAAGTTCTGCTATTCTCACTGGTTCCCAAACCTTATTGTCCATCAGACTCTTATCTGTGGAAGGATGTTTGTTTGTATGTAAACTTATAGGTGCTTAGCATACAAAGTCTAATTCATGAATGACATGATGCTTGTTTTCTTGAACACTCTGGTAAGGCTTTAGTCACCCAGAACACTATTCTCAGAAATGACAATGCTTAGACCAAAAGGCTTTTTATTGTTGCTCAAATATTACTATTTTTCTTTCATCAATTTTTAATATTTTGTCTATACTCTTTTAAGAGAAAATATTATTTGTTTATTAATAATTAAAATGGTTTATAGAGCTATGAATCCCTGAGCAGTATAGCAAATCTTACATCTACTCTTTCTCTTGTCTGTTTTGTTTTAGCTCCTCCCCAATTACAAGCCATAGTTAATTGGCCTAGATAAGGATGAAATGTGACAATCAGTGAGGCAGTAGGAATCATTAGCATCTCTCAATGTAAAGGGAGTTGACTGGGTGGAGAAAGAAGTGGCCACTATCTGTTGAATGAAGATCACCTCACAAAGGAAAAGGAATTGAGCAGCACCTATAGTTCCATCATTGATGAATTTGCTTTGCATTAATGTTGCCTTCTAAAATATGGTGACATATTCACCAACTACAGTTCTAGATTAATAAAAAATAATGACACAGCATGAGAATAGTGGCTTTTTGTTTTGGAAAGGCCAATGCAGATTTGCCTGGATTATTCTAGCTATAATAATTCCAACTATATTTAGTCGTATTGCTTTATTTGCTTATTTGCAGTGCTTGAGTTCAAACATGAGGCCCCTAAACAAGACATTTATATAGTCTCTCTCCAAGCTATGTTCCCAGCTGGTTTGTTTTACTTTTGAAGTTGAGACACAGCCCTTATATTGTTATGTGCACTTTTTTTTCATTTAGGGAATTGGCTTAGGGTGAGAAGATATCTCACTAGGTAATCCAAGCTATGTCACTTGAAATCCTCTGACCTCACCATCCCTAGGGCTGCGATTTGCTGTTTGCTGTTTGTTTTGTATTGAATATATATACGTATATACATACGTATATACATATATATGTATATATACGTATATACATATGTATATGTATGTATATACGTATGTATACATACGTATATGTATGTTATATACATACGTATATACATACATATGTATATATACGTATATACATACGTATATGTATGTATATACGTATATATATATGTGTGTGTGTGTGTGTGTGTGCATGCATGTGTGTATGTGTTTATAGTCCTACTATTGAAACTCTGTCTTGGAACTCACTCTATAGACAATACAGGCCTTGAACTTAGAAATACACTTCCCTCTGCCTCCTGAGTGCTGGGATTAGAGGGGTGCACCACCACCACCTGGCAGTAATGTGGATTTTGTATCTATTTTTATTGAATACTAAATGAAATGGCCTTAGATGCTTATTATCTAGAAATGAAAAAAGTATTATTAAATATAAAGCAAACAAATAGAAAACCATTGTCTCTCATTAGCTTAGACTGAGAATGGAAAAGTTACAAAATTTAACATACAAGTGAAACTGGTAAGCTACATACTGCACTATTCAATGTAAATTTTAGTAAAAGCTTTACATTTGTCAGCAAGTGTCTTCATATGTTTACCTTTTGATCTTTACTCCCTTTTATTTTCTTATTTTGTATAAGAAAGCTGCTTCATTTGGATGGGACTGATGCTGCTCCTTCCAGATGAGAAGCTGAAAGCTTTCCTGACTTCTCATGTGTGTGCTTATGTGCACATTGTTTTAAATGTGTGTGCTTTTCATGTTGAAAGTGTTTCATTCATCTATCCTCTGTTTTTTGTCTTCCAAAGCTTTTATTGTTTTTATTCAAGATCAAGTTTTCCTCTCATTATTTATTAACCTCATATCAATCAAAGTGTTTCAAAACCTAATAGCCAGAAATTCAATCTTTTCTATTTCAAGTGGCCTCAAATTTACCTAGGGGCTATTTGGTGGTGCATTCCACCAACTTTGTTTTCCACTGTAGTAAGCTTGAAAGTATGTGAAGCCATACTCTGATTTCATTAAGATTAGATTGCTGTAAAGAAATAGATACAGTTGACCCTAGATTTAGATAATGAACTAATGGACAGAAAACAGGTTATTGTCATAAGTAATTGCCCTATGTCCTAAAATATATATTCTGTATCTATGGGGAGGTACCAAAGGCTACCATCATTTTGATTAAGATTGTGGCTTACCACAAAAACGTTATTCATTGAAAATGGAAAAGCATGCATTATATTGTCCCTAATAATTTTTATTTTTTCTCAGAAATATTTCTTTCTTGAAATCAAGTGTTCCTGACCTATGAACAATATAGAATCTTCATTATGGTATTAGTTTCTATATATTGTGGTTTCAGATGATTTACTGTGAATTCATTTGTTGAATTTTTCCAGTTGGCTATATGATTTTGAGAAATCTGTCTAACTTTTCTCTCTACTCTTATATTTTCCTTCAGTGGAGTGAGACTTGTAATAATATCACCGTTGTAAGACAAAATGTTTCTAATAATAAGAGCTAACATTATGTACATTGCTCACCATGTGTCAGGCCCTGTTTAAGCTCCACAGGACATAATACTTATTTAATTCTTAAACAGATCAGGGCAGAGTTCTGCCTTAACAACATCTGGATCTTGTATATGAGGATACGGATGCTGGCTGGCCCATGAAGACAGTGCTGTCTATGACAGACAAGGGTTTTACCTACCAAATACAGATAATAAGCTATTAGAATAGAGAGTGTCCAGCATCCACACATGGGCACTGAGAAAGGACAGAATGTAGGCCACTCTGCAAGATGAAGGAGTAAATTCGAGAGCAAGTGAATCAGGTAAAACGGCATTGTGTGTTCTGAAGATGACAGCTCAAGAGGACAAGGATAGTCTCTGCCAGTGATCTTTTTCAGGCAGATATCAAAAGAGAGCTGAAGCAAAGGCCTTTTCAAATTAGTTAGGGAGAATGGATGCTGCTTTTAGTCTCTTCATATTAGTGCTTGTCACTGGACAGAGGAAGTAATTGGAAAGCCTTGTCCAAGGGCAGACAGCATGCATAGTGAGGTGACATTGTGTCTCTGCTTTGGCTCCACAGGGACCAAAGCAGAAGGTGATTCTGTGCCACACCCCTCCCTGCTCCTTTCAGTCAGAATAATGGAAATGCCTCTACCCTGTGGCAGACTCTGCTGGGAAATAACAATGAGTGTGACAGAGAACATTTCTGCTCTCTGGGCCTGGATATACTTGGTGACCTTAGTGAATTACCACTTCTATATGGGTGATGTTTTGTTTGTTATGTTTTGTTTTTTAAGAGATATCCTCAAACACTTAGACTTATATTCTATTCTGTCTTACATTCATTTAATGGCAACATTGGCAAGTGCATTTATGTTGAAATGAAGCCATATTCTAGGAAATAGACCATATGAGAAGTGGTCTGGCACTAAATGGACTCTGTCGTCCAACTTAATGGCAAGTCAACGTCCTTAAAAGAAAACAGTGAATTAGAAATGTGAGGCCTGCCTCATGCATGAGGAACACATCCTCACACACCCAAACAATGCCTGGAACCACATACAGTGCTGCTGATCACTTAGATAGTGTTTCTCATAAAATCCATAACAAATTTTAATTTATGAAATTATTGTAGGGTGACCTCAAGCACTTTAGTACTCACACAGGGATCTTACAACTGAAATAGGTACTGAGTGACTAGTTGCCCACAGTTAACATAGCAAAGACATACTAGACACGGCACAGAGGAAACTAAATGACCTGTGTGCCAAATTATTTCAGACCAGTGTAGTGTAAACCATGAAACTTTCCATTTAATATTTGGGACTGGACTTGTCTGCATGTAATTACAACTTTGGAAAGCCATGTTGTGGATAATAGAAAAGTGAGCATTAAAGAGATGACAAGAAGTGTGATAGGGTATTGAAAGGTGTGTTGGTTGTCCTCACTTGGAGGCCTGATCTTTTTGGAAGACGACCAGTGGAACTAGGTGTAAGGGTGATGTGGGGGGCTGCAAGGAGTTGAGGGAGAGAAAACCTTGATTTGAAAGTATTATATGAGAGAAGAATCTATATTCAATTAATAAAAGAAAGACCACATCTTACTTAACACTCAAACGCTCCTGTGCAGAAACTTGAGGAAAGTAAACAGTTCAGAGACAGAGAAACTGAGAAAAACAGACTTAAACATTTGTTATATAATTTTGAGCCCAATAAAGCATCTCCCTCTCCCTTCTCCCTGCCTTTCTTACTCTCCATTCTCTCCCTCTGCCTTTCATGCTGAGAAAGATTGTTTCTCATACCCAAAAGTTGTGCATGCTTTTTTAATGTTCATTTTCTGGGTACATCAGAACCTCCTTACACATGGCTTGGCTTTCCATGATTGCAGTAACAATATCATTTAGTGAAATATTTTAAGTTATTTTAAGTGGCATACACTCCACACTCCCACTAATCTGACCTTCCTAAAATATTCACTAACCACTCCAGGCTTTTACACTGCATATAGCTGTCACCTGAAGGATGGTGATTGACCATGGTTAAGGAAAGGCTAATGACAAAGGTGTGGTGAGGTTAAAAGGGATCCAAGAGATGCTGATCCACAAGGAAGGATGTAGAACATTCAGGGTACAGGGGGTCAGCAGTTACTCTGACTTAGAGAAAGTGGCCACACTGAAGCCATGAACTCAATCTCTGTCTACCCGCATCCAGGAGGGAGGATGGGGAATGTATACCCTGACACCCTCTCATTCATATTCTTTCCTGCCACATACTGCCTGAACCCTAGCAAAAGTTTATCTCCTGGATAGTTCTCGATGGTTTCAAGGCTTCAGCTAAGCAGGGGATCAAAGTTATGACTTACTCAGTAAAGCAATATGAGACAGATGAGGGATAAGTGTATGTGTTTGGTTTGGGTTTTGAAAGGTCATTGATTGGTGTACTAGGCTATTCTCAAACTCTACATCCTCTTGCCTTGTGGCCCAAGTGCTGCAGTTATATAAGGATGTACTATCAAAGTTGGCTGGACAAATGTATTCTAATGAATATTTCAGTTTTATAATATGTATTTACTCCACAGTTTATGTCTTTCATTAATTCTGGCTATGTTGACATGTGATTCTGAAGCTACTAATATAGAAAGAAAGGAAAGAAGCCTTAAATGCTGTACTTGGCATTCTATGTTTGTATTACTTGAAATATATTCCTTGATACATGTTATTAGGTTAAATGTGTATGGAGAGGGTGAACTTAAACCTTCCACAAGGTATTGAGGAAAAACAAATAACAAAGAGAGGAGAGATAGAGAAAGAAAATGTATACAAATATCAATGGGTTTATTTTCCACTACAAGCCCTTGTTTCTAGACTATGGAAAAGAGGACTGACCTTTTACACCTCTCTTTATCATATTGTCTTAGTTATGGTTAATATGGCTTTAATAAAACATGACTTCTAAAAGCAAGTTAGGAAGTAAAGTGTTTATTTGGCTTATACTTCCACAACATAGGCCACCATCAAAGGGAGTCAAAACAGGATCTCCAATTGGGCGAAAACCTAGAGGCAGGAACTGATATAGAAGTCATGGAGGAGTGGTGCTTACAAGCTTTCTCCTCACTTAGTCTGCTTTCTTATAGAACCCAGGACAAGTCTATAAGTAGCCCCACCCATAATGGACAGAACCCTCCTCCATCAATCACCAATTAAGAAAAGAAAATGAGCTACAGGATTGCCTATAGCCCAATCTTATGTAGGCATTTTCTCAAGTGAAGCTCCCTCCTGTTGGATGACTATGCCTGTGTCAAATCAATATAAAACTTGGCAGCACACATTCCTTGTTACTTTTCTCCCAGGAAAGGGGATGATATCTGGCTGCTAAGTAGTTCTAAATGGTATGCTGCCTTACCTTTTATTTTTTTGACAGTTATCCTTTTTATGATGCACAGTAGATCCTGCTTTTCTGAAGGACAAGGTTCATATCATAGATACAGACTTGTTAAAATGCTATTAAAAATGGGCATGGTAGACAGGAGTGGGGTTGTCTATAACACAGGCAAGTAAACCTATTCATTCATATAATCATGTAAGAATGATCAATGGTACCCTTGATGTTAGCTCTGTTTTCCCACTCAGTTTGTCAATAGTGATGCTATCTTTAGGTCTCTGGCAGTTGCACACACATATCACTTGAATGGTTTTCTGGATACAAAAGAGAGGAATGATCTTTACTGCTCTATGCTGAGAAACCCAGTAGCAACTATCTTGAAGAATGAGCAGCAGAAGAACTCTCTAACCCTTCACAGAGACAATTTTATAACAACTCTCACCCACCCACTGGGTTTGAACAGGGCCATCACAGGAGCAGAGAGATGATTGTGTAAATGGACCTCAGGTGCTGGAGAAGCGATGAGCTGCTGGGAGACTGAGCAGAAACCAGTGCAGCAGCTGAGGACCAAATTTGAGCTTCTATTCATGTGCAGTTAACACCTAAATCTGCTTCTGTCACTCATTACTCCCTTCCCAAATGACCTTCTAAAATCAACAAGAAATAAACGACACAAAAACAAACCTTCCCAATATTCTCCATTCTCCCTCTCTGGAATAATCTTATAACTCAATTACCTTTACCCTTTCTGGTTCTTCAAACTGAATAGCCATCCTCTGCCAGAGCTTTTTGCCTGCACCATTTCCTCTGCTGAAAATGTTCTCTCCATCTGGGTACTAGTTTCTTCTGCCCATTATCCTTATTCATGTTAAGCTTTCCTCATCCAAGGAAACTTTTATATAAGACCATATTGCTGATATATTTTTTGTACCCATTTTATTTTTCAATTATAGCAGAACTTGTCACTGTTAGCTTTAATTGTCAACTTGAAAGAATCTAGAATCACCTGTGAAAAGAACTTCAAAGAAGGGGCATGTAGAGCAGGTTTGCCTGTGATCTGAGTACTGAGTACTAAGCATCATCACCAATGCATTCATTTCTCTGTGTTCTTGAGTACAGTTGTGATGTGACTCTGCGTCAAGTTCCTGTTACCTTGCCTCCCCCACATTGATGAACTGTCACCTGGAACTGTGAGTCAAATAAATCTTTCTGCTCAAAAACAATTTTTTTTTCATGAAGATTTTGTCACAGCAGCAAGAATGAAACTAGGACAGCTGTTGCATGCTCTCAAACTTTTCCATCCATCTTCTACTTCTTCTTCAACCTTGTTCCAGTTTGATTTCTGCTGCTGAGAGAAATCCCATGAGCAAAATGCACTTGGGAAGAAAGGTGTTAATTTCAGTTTACCAGTTACAGTTCATATGTGTGGACACCCAAGAGAAGAGATTGCTGCAGAGACAACGGATGAATGCTGGTTACTAGTTTGCTCTTTTTCTGGCTTGCATAGCTGGCTTTCTTATACAGCCCAGGCACACTTGTTAAGACATGGCACCCACTCACTCACAGTGGTCTGGACCCCTACATCTATTAGCACTTAAGAAACTGCATCAAAGTCATGACCACTGGGCAATCTGATCTAGGAAGTTCTTCAGCAGAGGTTCCACTTCTTGAATGCCTCTGGTTTTGTGTCAACTTGATTGCTGAAGTTAACCACGATGCTAATTGTGGGGTTTTTGTTTTGCTTGCTGATACTTGGTTAAGGATTGTTTCACTTCAAATTATGGAGACTAGGTGTAGTATTTTGCTCATCTAATATTTATGATGTTTTTGATTAATGGGAAAAGATTGAATGCAAATTAATGAGAACATCTAGTCACCAAACTGTGCATATATCATCTGGCTATACAGAGCACCAGTGACAAAGTCGAATTTAGGCCTAGATATGACTAGGCAGTTGGAAAACTTGTTACTTTTTCAGAGGGCTAAAGAATCTGACACGTTCTTCTGCTCTCCATAATTGCCAGGCATGCAAATACATACATTTGGATAAAATGCTCTTATACAAAAATTAAAATAAATTTGAAAAAGAGATTTTATATGTATTAAGATACAGGGATTTGATATATTTTTTAATTATATGACTGTATATTGGAAAGTAAATTATGTACATAAGACTAGGAATTTTTCTCTGTTTTACAAGCAAAAATGCTTATTTTATTTCTATAGCCTTAAGTGTAAATTACGCTGATATACAAGGAAATAATTTTTAATGTTCATATTATTACCCGATTTTTAAAGTTTATATAATTCACCTGTGTAGTAGCAACAGTATATACTGTGTTAAATATCAACATGCATAAATGAGTTTTCTAAATTAATTCATTCCCTAAATAGGATATTTCTGTATAATCACCAAAATCTGTTTTATCTTGTCCTTAGACAAGATTTTCCTCTGTACCCCAGGCTGGCCCCAGACCAGGAGCTATCATCTTTTACCAGTTGCAATAGTCTGTTCCATACATACTTATATCAACTAATTGAGCTCTGCTTTCCCTATCTCTGTTTATAGTGTCAATGATACTAACTAGAAAAAAAATGGGTTCACTTTTAGTGTTTTATACTTCTCAAACTAACTGTTTACTCCTGTAATTTCTAATGATTTTGTGATTAGTTTCTTTTTGGCTGTTAACATTTTGTCACTAATCATACATTTACTAAAAGCTACTTTGTTTCTCTCTCTTCCTTTTTTTTCTCCCCCACAGAACACTTAACATAATATCTACCTCCATAAACTTTTAAATACAAAATATACTCCTATTTACAGTAGATTCCTAGAATTGTATTGCCTTGTAAAATCAAATTTTAAACCATGGCAACCATTCTCTTTGTTGCTATGAAACTATTTTAGATATTTTATACAAGAAGAAATGTATGGTTCTCGTCCTGCTGGCAGGCTTACTTTATTATCTTGATATACCCTACAATTTCAGTCTAGTTTCCACCTGTGGTTATGACTTCTTTCTCTCTCTTTTTATAAATTTATATTTAATTTAAAAACAATCTTATTTTACATATTAATCCCAGCTCCATCTCCCTCCCATCCTCCCAGGCCCCCAATAACTCCACCCAACCCACCACCAACTCACCTCACCCTCACCCAGAGAGGGTGAGACCTTCCATGGGGGGGGGTCATCAAAGTCTGTTCCATCATTTGGGGCAGGGCCCAGGCCATCCCCCATGTGTCTAGGCTGGGAGAGTATCCCTCCATAGGGAATGGGATCCCAAAGTCCATTCATGCACTAGGAATAAATACTGGTTTCACTGACAGAGACCCCATAGATTGCCCAGGCCTCCTTACTGACACCAACATACATGGGACCTGGGTCTGTCCTTTGCAGGTTCTGCAGCTGTTAGACTGGGGTGCATGAGCTCCCACTTGCTCAGATCAACTGTTTCTGTGGATTTTCTCAGTGTGGTCATAACCCCTTTGCTCATCACTCCTCCCTACCTCTGACTTCTTCCTTTTAGGATGAATAACATAATGGCTAATAGTTTATAGTGTGGTGCTATGTTATAGTTTATATGATATTTTCTTCATTTATTTCTATATGAAGTTTATGCTGTTTCTAAATATTGGCTAACCTGAAAAATGGTATAATGAACACTCCTCAAAAAATTGAAAGCTTCCCTACCATGAAGCAAACTACTCTTTGGTTTTATATTCAGAAAATGAAAAATGGAATTTTGATAAGATATTATAGATTTTCACTATTTTTTCTGCCTCTAGTTTTATGTATTGCCATTTTAAATGCATATATGTGCTGCTGGTATGACTTGATTTGGTTTTAGAGTGGTAGTGATGGAATGCAGAGCTTCAATGATTTTGTCAGCGGGCAACAATCTCATCTAGTGTGATATTTTAAAATTTGTTCATGGCTGTGTGTATAGCCACTACCTACCCCTCAGATTAATGTGTGGTTATGAGTGACCACCTGAGCAAATCATCTCCAGTGTAACAGGAGCATATGTTGTCTGTGTGCACTATCCATAGGTATAAAGCCTTTAAAGGCTGCCACTCAATATTCTTTAGAATAGAGACACAAAGAATACCAAGCATTCATGGGTCATGACCCTACTGTTGTAACTCATAGTTGATAAAAACCCAATGTGAAAAGTCCTTTTACTTACCTGGAGGGAGGATTTTCTTTAGACCCTTTGGCAATATTATATCCATTGCCTAATTAGCTTGCTTTACTAACTGGCTATTCTTCCTAATATTTAGGCCTTAAATACATTTTGTCAATTCTGGGACTATTATATAAAATAATTGTTACCAATTATAACTACCCCATACTGGTTTGCAGGAAGATATAGAGTAAACAGAGGCAGATTGTTCTGAGAATTAAGAGATGCACTGAGACAAGAAACTCTACTTACAATCCAGTTGGGATGTGGAGTGGTTGTATGATTCTCATGAACAATAAATATAAGCTGTTGAGTTTTTTGTTTCTTTGTTAATAATAAAATATCGGCCTTTCCAGTGTTTGAATTTGAAAAAAAAGGTACAATTAGAGAAGTTATCAATAAAGAGATCTTAAAAAGATAACTCAAAAGCTAATAATTTTACAAATTACTACATTCTTATTTTTTGAATTATAAAGTAATTAAGTGAATGGGAAATCTATACATCACTCTGTGCTGGACATTGGCATTTTTACTTCTGAAGAGTCGGATAAGAATTGTTTTAGAATTACTGGCTATTGTTTCTATCACAATCATGTTATTCTGCCATTGGAATGAAGTGTACCCACAGGTAAGAGAGGTCATCAGCCTTCATCCAGGAAAATTCTCCTTGCAACTGACAGAGCCCATTACAGAAAACCACAACCGATCAAATGCAGTGTTGGGGAGCTCAGTCCCAACAGATACATCTACAAAACAATTGCACCTAAGGGTCAGGGAACATTGTGGAATATGGGGTGTGGTGGAAAGATTATAAGAGCCAGAGGATCAGGGAGTTTTCTTAGAGGCTCCATCCCTAGTGTCTCACCAACACAGCTGCCTGCCTCAACAAGAGCTGGACAAAGACACCAACATTATACTTATTAATGTGGAGAGCAGAAAGCTCAAAAGACCTCAACCCCACACAAAGCACTACAGGCAACTAAGAAATGCTGAGAGTAGGAGAAACAGACTTCCCCACCTATGAAGACACAAACTGGTTATACAATACCAAGTGGTCAGCCTTCAAAAGTAACATTATACAGACTGAGCAGGTTGTACTTAGGAATATATATCTATGTACATACACATGCATGCAAGCAATAAAAATTAATGAAAAAAGAGGCTATGGATTTGAAATAGAGAAAGGTGTGTGGGGATTTTGGGAGGGTTTAAAGGGAAAAAGTGGAAGAGGTAGATGATATAATTATAGTCTCAAAAAGTAAAAGAACAAAATAAAAATTAACTGTAGTAATTGAAAACATAAACATGGATGGTCGTTCATAGAAAAAAATCCACAAACTTTATTTAAACAAGCCAACACAGCCTGTGCAATTTAGCCAATGTTCTATAAAGTTCCTACTCCATATAGTTTCTACCATAGTAACAAAGGAAGTCAATAGACACTACAAATTGCTATCATATTTTTAATCACTTCTCACTCTGTTCCTCTTCAGTAACCATTCTTCTCATCTTTTTCTACCTTCCTTCTATTTCTCTCCTCTTCCTCCAATATGTAAAATATTATAGATTGGGATAGAGCCACCTGAAGTTCCTACTGTTATTTTAGGAAAGTATTTCTATCAGATAATTTTCTCTTCACATGTGTCACAATATTATAATTACCATATTTTCTATGTCTTAATATTTAGCAGGATAGATTATTTATATCTATGGAAATATTAGGCTGTGTCTGTCTTTATTTCTGTTTGGACATTTTAGGATCCACTTGAAAAGTTAAATAAATAAAATCCAACTACTAATTTAGAAATTGTTTGAAGATTTACGTTAATGTGTGGAGAACTGAAATCTTTTATTTTTATCCACTCTTCATGAACATAATCATAGAAAATCTCCCCAGTTGTGACATTTGTATGTATTTCATTGAGAATTTATATTTTTCTACTAATGTTCTACATGTCATTATTTAAAATTATTCCTAGGGTTTGTTATTATTGTAACCAATATTCTTCTAAATGTTTCAGTTTATAATTGTTTATTGATGTTTTATGAAAACTATGGATTGTTTATGGTTATTGGCTTCTTTGGTTTATATTTAAAGTGAAGTATCATTTCTGTATTGACACTGATTCATGGTGGAGTCTATAGATAATGACTTTATTAAGTAAAACAGGGTTGTTCCAGTTTTTTCATTTGGTATACATTGTTTTCAAATGTTTTCTTGTATATGTTATAAGAGTATCTCATTATATATAAAGAAATACTTCAATAGTAGATTTAAGTAGCTCACAGCCACCTGTACCTCCATTTGCAAGGGACTTTAGATCATCTTCTGGCTTCTAGGATCACATGCATACAGATGACATTGACCCTCCCGCAATTTAAAATAAATATTAAAAATACTCTAATGTTCTGCCCATGTTACGATAAAGTCATGTATGGACTATTATTTTTATTATTTCTGTTCCCTAATTTATGATATTTCCCCTTTACTCTTATTGCACTTAAATGGATAACTGAAATTCACTAGACTTCTCAAATAAATTTTTAGTTTTTACTGTTTCATGCAGATTATTAATAATATCATCTGGACCTGAGGTTTTTAATTTTCATACAAACGTTTTATTACAAATGCAAGTTTGATTCATATTGGCACCTAATGATTTTTTGTTTCCTCAGTTTCAATAAACTATATTTTAAAAGTAGTGCTTTCTGTGGGTTAAAGGAGGGCTTACTTGTCTTTTAGAAATAAACATACAGTGCTGTTTTGAGTTTATATTTTTATTAAATCGATTAATTTTTCCCAATTTCATCACAGTTTCCCCTCCCTCTCTCCTCTCCTCCCATTTCCTTCCCCCAACCTCCACTACCCATCCATCTTCATCCATTCTTTCTCCATCACTTCAGAAAAGTGCAGGCCTCCATTGAATATAACCCAGCCAAGGTATTTTTTTTCCTGTTTCTCTTCAGGCTGCTTGTTCAAATATGTTTTTAAGAATTTCCCACTGAGGGGTCCAGAGCCACACAAACTTCATATGAAATATATTACATGGACAAACACTAGCATCTTTATATATAGATGGGTAAGCCTGCATGATATCCTATAGATGTGAAAGTTACAACTGCAAAATGGGATGGGGGGTGTGGAAAAGCAGCAGAAAGAGAAGAGAAAGAGGATCAAGATTACTGAGAAATAAGCATGAGCAGTAGAGACTGTCCTATATTTCTTCTGTCTCTAGGATTCTTCATTTAATACAGTTATCACTATCTGATCGTGCACACTGTAGCAGTCCATGTTCTGATTTCATATGAGTCACGTTTATGTGTTTTCTTTCATTGTTGACCCAGATTTGGCTATTGAAAGGAGATTTTCTCCTTACAAATAAAAATACAATTTATTGATAGAGAGCAGGAGTCCTCATTGGAGGATGACCACTATAGTGATGTGTCTTTTCTTACAACTATAGAGTATTCATCAGTGCTAATCTCAATGGTGTTGGGGGATTTTTGTGCTTTACCTTAACTGTGTGCTGGGTTTGGCCAATAAAACCCTAGGTAATCATGGATACATAAGGTCTGAAGCCAGCACATAGGGTATTTCAAGGTTCTACTTACTTCTAAATGCTCATTCTACACAGAAAAGCCAAGAAAAGAAGCGAGCTGGAGGAGATGAAGAGAGGAGGCAAAAGAGGGAAATGATATAAATATTGTACTTGTATATGAAATCTTAAAAGAATAAGCTAATTAATTAATTAACAAAGGAAAACACTTGCATGGTGAATCCTAGTGGACATGGAGAGAAGTCTGAACATTTCACTCTTTCTTTTTCTAATCTTCTGGAATCTATGAAACTCTCTGTACCATTCCCCTGGGCTGCTCTCTGACTATTGCTTCATTAGAGGGCTGAGGTGAGATCAGGGGATTAGGTGATTGCTCAAATCACATGTTCAAAAAAAAAAAAAAAACTCATACTTGAATGCTCCTGTATTCTGCCTCTGGAAAGCCGCCCAGGTTCCACCAATGCATTATTTCATCAAGGAAACCACACTTCCCAGCTGTCTCTATGTAGTTGTAATTTTGGACTATCATATTACCAAACCCAAGTACTTTCTCTTCTGCACACCTTAAAATATGGGCTACATGTTTTAATGTTTTACTATTGTATCTTAAAACAATTGTGCATCTAAACCATTTTGCTATCTTCCCAGATATTTTTTCTGATCATTTAATTTTTCATGAATTCTCTTCATAATAGGACATATTAATTCTAATCATTTTCAAATCCTCATGTCAGCAACACAGTCTCACTATTTATAGCTTTAATGTCTTTTGTCCACAATTCTACAAGTTAAGGAAAAGCATGTTCAGTTGAGCATCCACAGAAAAATTTTATGCTTCTCTGATATTATAAACCAAAATCTACCACAGATAATTATGAAAGGAAAATTACTCTATGACACTGAAACACACAAGGAGCTACTGAAATAAAGGTTTCATCATAATAGAATAAAAATTACAAATTTATTTTTAATATATACATTTAAGTGTTTCTGTTCAACCAAAAAGTGCATGAAAAATACAGCCACCATCTTGATCCATTCACAAGCATTTGCATTGTATAAGAGACAAGGAACTAGAGGGGCTGATGAAGAACCTTTGGCTACATAATGTATAGATGCAGGAAGAAATTGGTGGTATTTTGGTATATAAAAGACTCTCTAAGATTCAACTAAAACTCTAAAGGTCAACTAAAAGCAGCCAGCGAATAAGCTAGACTCTCCAAGAAAAAAGTACATGTCTGAATATGGAATAAACATGTGTAAGCTGTGTTGCTTCCTTAGTTTTCTTGTCTACTACACAGCAATTTCTTTTAAATTGAAGCAGTCGTTCCAGAGAGAAACTCATGAGGCACAAGCAGTTTGGGAAAGCTGAAACCTCCAAGATTCACAAGGAATCTCTCCAACATTACAGAAGCAGTGAATAATTGCTGGGGAAATTCTCATAGAACTGGAGCCACCTGAGAAGAAATCTGTGCAGCTGCTTGCAAGTCATGCTTAGAGCTCCTGGGATGCCTCTCCTATGGGTAGAATATGATCAGTGATATAGGTTCCTCTGAGATGTACCCTGTCCTGAAGTAACCCTTCACCCATACTCTTGTTTCCCAAATTAGACTTGTTTAGAATCTTTTCTTGGATTCACCATTAGTGCTATATTTTCTCAGGAAAAGCTCAGGCCACATTATCAGCAATTAATGGGGATGTAAAGAAAGAAATCTTCATATGTTGCTAGTGGGGATGTAAGGAAGTGGTACATTTTGAAAGTGTTTGGCAATGTTGTGAACTCTAAACATAAGACTTGGCATCACCTGTGTGACAGGCAGATGGATGCTCCCAAATGGAGTCACAGAATAACCATCAGAATTTATGAAAGAATCAGTTCTCTTGACAAAAGAGATTGAGGTGATGTGATTAAAACCAGGCTCCTGAGTGTTTATATAAGTTTGTTTATATAAGCAACCCTAGATGAGTTCAATACAATGACAAGAGTTCCCATGAGGAAGAATCAGATGCATACTCAGAGAGGAGTGGTAAGCATGGAATAAGGAAGTAAAGGTGATGTGAAAAAATTACGGAATCAAAAGAACTCAGGTATCTTCAGGGTTGGGGATAGTCAAGTGGCCTGGGATGAAGTACAACTGTGAAAGTATATTTCATTAGACTTCTGAGTTCCACATTTATTTGTGTTGTTTAGATCTATTCGATATTCATTTATTGAATAACAGAATATTTTTGGTTGAACCAAACATTTTTTTACTATACTCTATCATGGACCATAATTCTCAGAAGAGACACTAGAATTTCATAGCAATGAAGTTTGTTGCTTTAAGCTTTAAGCAAATTCCTTGTCTAGAGTATACTGAATAAGAACTCTGTGAGATGTTCTCACCACAGGACACATGCAGTGTTGAAAAAATGAATGATTTCCCGCAGACTGGGAAAACATGTTCACCAATACTATAACCGATAAAGTGCTGATCTCCAAAATATACAAAGAACTCGAGAAACTAGTCAACAAAACACCAAATAACCCTATTGAAAAATGGGGTACAGAACTGAAGAAAGAATTCTCAATAAAGGAAATCAAAAAGGCTGAAAGACACTTAAGAAAGTGCTCCACATCCTTAGCTATTAGGGAAATGCAAATCAAAACAACTTTGAAATACCATCTTACTCCTGCCAGAATGGCTAAAATTAGAAACACCAATGATGACTCATGTTGGAGAGGATGTGGAGAAAGGGGAACACTCCTCCACTGCTGGTGGGAGTGCAAACTCACATAGCCATTTTGGAGATCAGTATGGCGGTTCCTCAGGAAAATGGGAATTAGTTTACCACAGGACCCGGGAATCCCCCTCTTAGGCATATACCCAAATGATCCACATCCATGCAACAAAGACATCTGTTCAACTATGTTCATAGCAGCATTATTTGTAATAACAAGAACCTGGAAGCAACCTAGATGCCCCTCAATTGAAGAATGGATAATGAAGATGTGGCACATCTACACAATGGAATACTACTCTGCAGAAAAAAATAATGGTATCTTGAAATTCGCAGGCAAGTGGATGGCACTTGAAGAAACCATCCTGAATGAGGTATCCCAGTCATAAAAAGAGGAACAAGTATGTACTCATTCATATATGGATTTTAGACCTAGATCAAAGGATCACCAGCCTATAATTCACACCACCAGAGGAACTAGGATACAAGGTGTATTCTAAGAGATTCATATAAAGTCCCTCACAGAACCGGGAAGGGAGAAGTCCAGCAGGGCAAAGGGGAAGTGGGGGGGGGGCAGCAAATGAAGAGAGAAGTAGGAGAAAACGAAGGAGAGGAAAGGAAAACACAGGAAGATTGAGCCCAGTTAGGAATAGAAGACAGGAGAGAGAGAGAGAGAGAGAGAGAGAGAGAGACAGACAGACAGACAGACAGACAGACAGACAAAGAGAGACAGAGACAGACAGACAGACAGAGAGAGAGAGAGAGAACATAAAAGAGGGAGCCAATATTGGTTTGAAGATAAAATTGAACACAAAGAAAGGTCTACAGAACTACAAGACTGCTGCCAACTAACAATTTGAGCTTCCATGGAAAGGCTACCATAAATTCCCTTCCCAGAGAGTGAGATCAACAACTAACTTATCCATGGAGCCCTTATCTAATGCCTGTTGGAAACAGGAGCAAACACCCATACAGAAACACTGAGTCGAAGTTGAACCCAGATGCAGATGGAGAGGACAAGACCAGGTGGCAGAAACACATAGAGACAGCTTATCTGAGCAAGGAGGAGCTAATGGCCCCCAGACTGATAGCTGGGACTGACTCAGGTCCCCCTGAATATGGGTCTCAGCCAGAAGGACTGAGCAATCTAAGGCACCTCAGACAGTGGAGCCAGGATGTATCCCTGGTACACAAAAGGTCTTTGCAAACAACCCCCCGCCCCATGGAGGGATAACTGCCTTAAACTAGCGACAGGAGAGAAGTCCCTACTTCATTTGACCTATCCGATCTACATGAACCCAACTGGATGGCATTCCCCTACATATGGAATTGGGGTGGGGGCATGTAGGGGAGTGTGGTTTGGGTGCATGTGAGAGGGCAGAGAGGGTAAAAGGGAGGGAGAGAAGGAGGTAGGGAGGGAGGGAGAGAGAGGGAACTGGGATCGACATGTAAAATAATAAATTAAAAAAAAATGCTCTGACTCGAAAATTTAAGTTCAAGGACAAGTTACTGGGGAAATTATTTCTATTTTTGTTTCCACAGAAAATGAAAAGATGTGGATTCCTTCCAGAGTAATGTGGTTTGATCAAGCCAGACAGCCTGAAACAGAGTACCAAGTGATCCTACATACAAAACAGCTGGACAAAGCAGCCTTGCAGACTACTTCCAGGATTTCTTAGAATTCCCCATGACAGTGCCCCTTACTAGCAGGAAGTAGTTTGGAAAGAACAACTCCAAAATTCCCAAATATTGTGTATAAATGTTTGTTTTCATTTAAATGGACTTGGTTATAAATAAATAAATAAATATGTTTAAAAAAATAAAAAAGAAAAATGAATGATCTATAAATATATGAAATGCTATGAATGGTATTACCCACATAATACTGCTAAATTTTCTATGTAAACAGTAAAAAGTTGTATGATACAATGTGTCTAAAACAAAAATATCATATGGCAAAAGAGAATATACTTTGAAACTCTGTACTAGGGAAAGCTGAGGCAAGAAGATCCCAAGTTTTAAAGCTTATCTCCTCTATAGTGAGAGCTTGTCTCACAATTCTAAAGCAAAACTGATTATGGAGAATCTGAATAGCTGCTTGCTATGTTTGAACAACTTACATCTGGGATGAATTCCCAGGGTCCTGAAGTGTTGCTAATGTTCATTGCCTAAATTTGGTCAAGATTGACAAGGATTCTTGGCCTGTGAAATCTATCAATTTTATATATTTTGTATACACATTAGCTAAAAGTGTGACAATAGACTAAAAGCATGACACAGGAAATTTAATGTGATTGACAAGATTAAAATATGTGTAAATTTGAAATCATTAAAAATTTAATTGATTTTTAAAAGTCATCTTGGATAATTTATCAAACTGCCAACCTAGGACTTTCTGAGTTCTTATTTAAAACCTGAAACATTTTCTTAAGGCCCCAAAGTCTTGCCTGAGGCTAGAAATGTCCCTAGGGTGCTATCTTTAGGCTATGCATGTTTAATTAAACAGTTAATTGAAGTACACATTCAAAATATTCCCTCAAGATGACAAAATAACTAAATTTTCCTCTCCAATTATTTTGTTCATATCCCTCTTGGGAATAGGACCTTAATTTATGTTAATTGTTTAGCTATACTCACTTTCTATTTCTAGCAATCAACCAAGTATTGTTTCCTTATACTTAAAGGTACGATGATGTCCTCAGTGCCTGTGGCTTTCTGCTCCAAGTACCAAGAACCAAAATCAGGGAACATTGGACATAGTCTACATTGCATGGATGGGGTTCCTTCCCATCATCTGCTGTTCCTGTGGAAAGCAGCCACTGTCAAGATGCAGACCTCTTGATTCATTGGCTGAATTTTGTAAAAGGCACATAACTCCATGGTTGGTGATATGCATGGATAACCTCATCTTGACTAAATTGCACTATACCAAATTCCTTCCAGTTTACATTTTTATTACAATCAGCAACAAATTTAATATATTTTGCATTGCTTATTATATTTCAAGATGTGTTTCAGAAAACTAGCAAGGTAATTAGACACAAGGAAGTTGTGCATTCAAGGAATGCAGATATTTACAAGGCAAGTTTTCATACTTTACTGCACCTTGCTATGGCATTCAAGAAATTGACTTGGATGTTTCAAAATAACTAAATATTCATGATTTCATGATTTGTATTATGAATAGAATACTGAGAATTCAGGAAATGCATGTATACTCCTATTAAAATACTCACATGCCTTTTACTTACTGTGCATCATATATGTAATAAGAAAACCTTACAAGCCAAAATTTAAATTTCACTTACAGGCAAGGTTTGAGTTGCAACATAATGCAATGAAGGTCTTACTCTATACTTTGGGATTAATTTCTCAGTTTTAGTTTTGCTACTGGAAATGTGTAAGTTATTTTCAAATTTTTGACAACCTAAAAGTCTACATTACACTCCATCTTCCACTCCAAATGAAATTCTCATCCTAATTTGTTGACTAATATTTTTACTGGTCTGATCTATGCTTGGCTATTACCAAAAGCCAACTAATCATCCTAATGATAAGTGATTAGACTAGAAAAGGTCAATTAAACCATGGACTTTCAATGTTAGAAACCCTATAAAACATTCAAACATGAGATCAAGAAAATTCAAGAGTTATATTTGATTCAAAAATTAAAAACACAGATAGTATCAAGAATATCTCTGAGAACTGTGAGAAACACAAGTTAACCAAAGTTATCATGAAGTCATTAATAAGCAGAAATCAATAGATATAAAAATAGAGTCATTGAGAGCAGCAACTAGATTGGCAGATGTAAAACAAGGATGGGTTGTAACACAAATGCAGGGCAGTGCACATCCCTCCAAATGGAAAGCTGTGAGCTTACATCCTGAACACAGAAAGGAGAACCTGTGCATCTGAGTCATGAAAAAGGCAAACCTAAAAGGTGAATAGACATTCCTCTAAGAAACAATTGTGTCTGTTAAGCTTGTGAAGAGCCTCTGAACATTGTTGGTCATTAATGAAAAGCCAGTACACTGAAAATGAGATACTACTTCTCATTCTCTACAATGCACTTAAGCACAGTCAGAGAACAGTAAGTGTTGACAAAGATACAAGGAAAGCAGATGGTAGTGGCATTGTAGAAATCCTTCCATTTCTTGAAAGAAAAAAAACACACTGACAAATGTCTTCAAATTGTTAAACACAGCTGTATCAAGTGACTCACCAAGTATATTTCTTGTTAGATATGTAAGGAAAATTAAACTATAGGCATCAAAATGTTCGCAGAAGTCTTATTCATAATTATCAACAAATAGAATCAACATAAATATCCATCATCTGGTGAATATAGGCACAATGTTTTGTATCTTCATACAATTATATATTGCTCTGGGAAATGAAGTATGCTAAAATGATGCATGCTAAAATTGCTGTGTGTTGAAAAGGCCTGTCCTTAAGGAACAACATTGTATAAAGGCATAAAAGAAATTCATGGTGATGGAGATCTGATAGAGAAGATGTAGAATGGCAGTGAGTATGTAAAGGGACTGTGTCAGGAGTGATTAAAATGTCATTACCAAGAAATGAATGATCTTTCCACATAGAAAACAGAGCAAGGAAAAATGGTATGAAGTTGGGACTGAGGAATGGAATAAGAAAGCAAAGGAAGAAAGGTTCTCTTTAAGTAGGCTTATTTGGTATCATTCTTATTATGTGTATATTTATTTTAAAGAATATCACTAGAAAAAGTTAATACAATCATGTATCAATTTACATAGGAATTATTTTTCATCTTCCTGTATAGCTTATGAATATTCATAACTTTTGGTTATATGCTTGTACTTTTACAAAAGAAGAAATTCTCCTCCTATAATCTAGTATGTGGCTATTATTAGATATCTTAAAATTTTTATTACTTTTAATTTTGAGATTAAAATCACATATTTTCCCCTTGCATTTCCTTTCTTCAACCCCTTCAACATAACCGTCCTTGCTCTTTCAAATTCATAGCATCTCTTTAAATTAATTTTTGTGTATATAGACATACAAATATATACATATGTGTGTGTGCGTGCGTGTGTGCATGCATGTGTGTGTAGATTTGCCCCTAATTACAACCTTCTCAGTTTTCATAATGTTACTTCTTCCTTTATCTGTTCAGGAATAACTATTTATTTTTGGATGACAAATTGATGTTCTCATCCCTGAATTAGACTTAATTCTTTAATTCTTTAGCTTTAAGCATTCCATGGTTGCCCCTACTTCTTTGTGAGCATCTTAAACTTTAAATGGCTTTAATTTGATGATTTTCTTCTAAATATACTTTATTGTAGACTGCTTCCTCACATTTTTCTTAAATGATTTGACTGTATATTTTATGTCTAAATAGAGTATGAGAAATAGCATTTAATTTCAGTGTTTAAATGGGTGAATGAGTGGCAGGTAGGCTCTATAGCAAGAATATTTGGCTTCCAACTTGATTCATAACTTAAAAGTTATTTTCTCAGTCAAGTGGTTATTGTGCACAGCTTTAATCCTAGAACTATGGTGGCAGAGGTAGGTGAATATCAGTGAGTTCCAAGACAGCCTGGTTTCACCAAGTGAGTTCAATGACAGCCAGGACTGTTATGCAGAGAAACCCTATATCAAACAAACAAACAAAACAAAACATGAATTGATTTTCTTAATCACTTAATCTCTCTGTTTTATTTTTGTTAACTGTACAATGAGGATAGTAACAATTATTTTTAAAGTTCACTGTGAGATATCTCTCCTAGTAATATGTGAAGCTATACTCATAAAGTCTCAACAACATGACTGCCTAACAGGAGCTGCACAAGAATAAAAGCAATAGACATGACAAAGTGGAGACGGGAGGGCCCATAAGACCTCATTCCTACACAAATAACTGTAGAGAACGAAGGGATAGTGAAAGCAGGAGCAAGACTCTTTTCTAATAAAGAACACACCAATTGGCTATCAAAAACCAGATGGTCAGCCCTGAAAATATGCGTGCAAATAACATTATACAGGCTGAGCAGATTGTAATTCGGGCTATAAATGCACATTCATGTACATTCAATGCACATAACAATTCTTGAAGAATTAGTTCATGAATTTGAAAAAACAAACAAACAGACAGGAATTGTATGTGGGAGAATTTGATGGAAGTAAAGGGAATGGAAAAATACTGTTACTAGTATTTCAAAATTAAACATAAAAGTAAATGTTAAAACAAGAAAATAGTATATAGTCTATAGATAGGGGGCATCAATAAATTGCAGTTGCTCACGTGCCATCTAGAAAGCAACTGGTTTCTAGATAGTATTTCCAATATTAAAATAGTCTTTCAACATTCCCCAATGTCCACTACATCCAACAATTCAGGTAAAGTCTGTTCTGAATTTGGTAAAAAATGTATCTTTTTATAAACTTGAAGGCAATATTTATGGCTTGGTTATGCAATTTTGTTGATTTTTTTTGTCTGTCCTTCTTAGATGAATTTTTTATTTCATCTTATTTATGTGGTGACTTCCTTGTTTGTATGTTTGTGATCCTCAAGAGTGCCTGAAAAACTCAGAGATCAGAAGAGGATATCAGATCCCCTGGAATGAAGTTACAGATACTTGTGAGACTCTGTATGTGCTGGGAATTGAACCCGGGTCCTCTGGAAGAGCAAGAGTGCTCTTTCCTCTGATTCATTCTTTCAGGACTGGAGACTTTTAGTGATTAATCATGTATAAACTTGACAGGAAAGTAAGGAAGAAATGAAAGGGAGGACAGTTTCAGGCTTCTTGCCCCATGTAGAAGAAGGCATGCTATCAATATCTTAAACTGGATTATACATCAAGTCATGCACACATTAAGATTTTGAAATTATCAAAAAACTACATTTCTTTCAAATTGATTCAAGAGAGCGGGAAGATATTAAAGCATTTATTTAGTTCCTTTCCTATAACGAAGTACCACAATCACCCACCAACTATACTACCTAATTTGCAAAAACATCTTGACAGGGAATGTAAATCCTTAAGCAACCCATTTCAATTTGTAAATTAATCTTTACAGGTAATAAATTGTTTCCTTTTATTGAAAGATTTATATTTATTTTTAATTCTTTGTGTATGGTAGGTATTTTCCGGTGGAGTATGAGCCCAGAAAAGGATATCTCATTCCATGAGGTGTGGATATAGGTGCTTGTAAAACAGTCCAACATGGATTCTGGGAATGAAAGCTGTGTCCTCTGCAAGAGCACTAAGCACTCTTATCAGCTAAGCCATCTCAGCCCCCAAGGAGTTGTTTCTAAAGCAAACCTGAGAATAAGAAGATGTCAGGCACATTTTCATTACAGCTCTTTCTGTATGCATGATGTTGTTCTGCACAGAGGCTGTCTTAGGTTTATTGCCAATTTGTGAGATGTTTAAAGCCATTAATGCAAGAAATGTTGATGCACATAAAAACATTCTAAGATACAAATTGTGCTTTATGGATATGTTCTTTGAGGTACATTGAACTTCTTCATGATTTTTCCTAGGCAAAGGCAATCCTTAAATATGCCAAGTGATCCAAACTAAACATTTTGAAAATATGCTTATATGATCAGTTCTACATCATAGGTTTAATATAAAAGGAAGGCACTATTTCCACATATATGCATTAGTATGCTATTATTATTTTGATGTTAGGAGCACAGGCCAAATGTGTAAACAAATTTCAAATGTTTCAAATGCTAAAATTGTCAGAGACTCCCAAGCATATTGCCTATTGCCATTGACCATGGTTACCATGCAGAAGTGGACAGTAAGTTCCTATTGCTGAACATAACATGCATCTTAGTCACAAGGCCCTAAAAAACCATGAGCTACACTGACCATAATGTTTCCTCCATAGGGTTTAGCTAATATGGTACCAGTCAGAGATCTGTAAAGCTTCCAAAGAAGGGAGGCAGGAAGCAATCCTATGTAGCTTTGGCATCTATGAAACACATCATCTATTAGCATAGTGTTATGATCTTAATGGTATATTAGTGGCACACATACCTTTGCAGTAACCAACATTTTTCTAATTGGATTTAAATCCTGCTCAAAAAGAGGGATATAGAATTTGCTATTAAAAATCTTGCTAACTAATCAGCATTAGTCACATCATGGTTATTAGAGGAGAATCTACAACCATTTACTAAACCAGTAGAAGCACTACTTCTTGTCCTTACACCACAGGTAAGTGTAGTTTCACATCTCCTCAGATAGACTCAACAGGTTATATTTGGAAATAATGCTACAACAATTAGTGGAAAAAGAGGTCATGAATGTGGAAAGTGGAAAAGAATATGTGGGAGGATTTGGAGATAGAAAAGAAAAAGGAGAATGTCATAAGTGAAGTATAATTCCTGAAACAAAAGAAGGAAGAATCACAGCTACCTTTAGACAAAATGAGAGCATTAAAAAGAAGGCAAATAACAAAGCTCAATGTTTGTGTCAGATCTATTGATAAGCAATAAGATATTTTGATAATACCATAATGAGGACAAACTAAATAATATTTTGAATATGTTTCAAAAAATTTATGGTGTGAGAGTCAGGGGATATGGAAGCAGTTGTTACAACTCAGCTTTGGTGAACTGGCCAATTGTTATGTAGCAAGCAATGGTAATGCAACAATGGGAAGCACAAGCAAAAAATACCTTCATGTGCCTAACATGGATTCGATTATGCAAAGTTATACATAGCATGCATTATATGTGATAGTTGTTTTGAAGAAGAATTAAAGTGCAATTAAGTTATCAATGAGATATTAAGCTATAGAAACAGAATATGTTCCTTGTGTTGCTATCATTTCATTGAAGGCAGAAGAATAATCATTTCTCTCAATGGATATTTACAATGTGTTTTTTTTAGGTCAAGAAGCTAAGAGTATCATGCTTAGAATTTTCAAATCAACAGAGAAACAGAAAGTCAAACACAGCTGGAGCTTGTAAGTATACAGAGAAAAGTGGTCAAAATGAGTCATAGGTGTTTTACTGATGCATAACTGAACTATGAAGGTGTTTGGAATCATTGGACAGTCAGATGTGTGTGAGCACTAGTCTGTGCATTTTGCTTTAAAGAGCATAACTTCAGTTGCTCATATTAAATAGGCTTCCATGAAACAAGATCATTAAAGCAAAATGCTAGCTACTCTCCTGAATCACAGTAAAGGAGCCATTTAGTTGGCTTAGCTTCAGTTTGGTGATGAAGATCATCTTACGTCTTTAAAGTTCATGCATGTTGTTATGAATGGCAGGCTTCCTTATGTCCAGTGCTGAATAATGTTCTGTAAAGAAAGAGACAATTGTATGTGGTGATTTTCATTCTGAGTGAGCTGGTTCTGGTAATCATTCACAGATATATACTCTAGTACATTGTATTGCTAATTTTAGAGTAAAATGAATGTGGGTGTCACATATTTAAAGTCTGATCTCCATAACCCTGCACAATATCAGTAGTGAGAAAATCAGGAGAACCAGGAGTGAGAATAGAAACAGTTAAATGGAGACATAAGGCCCAGGAAGGTATGATGTTTATAAGACAAGGGATGCAAACACTAAAAAAGAGAAGTATGTGTCCCCATCTAATGATGATAAAATATGAACAAGAATCTAAAAGTACTAGATGGCTGCTTTGTCTTTGTTGTTTTTCATTTCTGAGACAGTATATATATTCATCTAAGGCCGGCCTAGGGTTCATGCATTGTCTTTCCCAATATTGAAAATATAAGCTTGGAATATGACAACCTGCTATCATGGATGATGTTAGTGTTAGTTTAACTAAGTGATTAGTAGAAGTATAGAAAGACATTTGGTTTGCAATGAGTTTAACAGTAAGTTAGAGATTAGGAAATAGGTAACTCACAATATTTCCCAGAAAGAAGAGAAGCAATTATTGTAATAGAAATGTGTTTAATCTCTCTTCTCTTCTCTTCCCCTTCCCCATATAACAATCCTATAGAGGAAGCTAAAAGAAAAACATAACTACATTTTAAAAACATATCAAATAGCAATACGTGGAAGGATACACATTACACACACAAAGACATGTCTCTTTAAAATTATGATATAAATGGATATTCTGGCTGCATGTGTCTATGCACCCACCACTTTCATGCTTTTTGCTTGTAAAGACCAGCAAAAGGCATTAATGCCTGTTAGATTAGAGATAGAGATGAATGTGGGCTACCATATGAATGCTGGAATTTAAACACAGGTCCTCTGGAGGCTTCCAACTGCCTATAACTACTGTTCCTTGGAATTTAACAACCACTTCTGGCTACTGGGAGCACTGTACACACACACACACACACACACACACACACACACACGTACACATATATACATCCCATCAAAAAGAAAAGTAAAATACTTTTCAAATGTTCTTATGAACTACACTAAATTTTATTCTCACCTCCTTTTATAGTAACCAAAAATATCTTTTCTTCCTCCTTCCTTTCCTCCTCCCCCCCCCTTTTATACACAGACTCACACACACACAATTCTCCCTTGGGCTTTTGTATGTTAATTAGGTATAGTTATTTATCACTAAGAACACTTGCACACATGTGCAGTGCAGGTACACAGCCCAGAACTGCTCTGCTCATTGTTGAGAATAGCAGCTTGCTTAACAGTTATGATATGACATTATCTATAGTATCTTTTCAACTTTACAGTAAGACTGTTTGATGTAATTTGTATGAAAACTTGAGAGAAGTGGAATAGGCAGTGTTACGAAATTAAACATATGTTAAATTACCACAATAAAAGATCATCTTAGGTCTGGGGGCCCCTTGTTATCGTGAATACTTGGTAATTCTTTTTATTCCACACATGACAATTCTAAATTTTTCTTCAATGTGTTCTTTCTCCTGCCAATGTAGCAATAAAAAGCATATGACATTATTTTGGTTCTATATTTTGACAACTTTTATTTTGTCACATTTTAGATATATCAGTAAGTTAAAAATCTAGTTCTTTTTTTTACTGTAGATAAGCACATATTTCTGTGTTAAAACTTTGGCATACTAGGAAATTGAGTTATTTTACTTCTTAAAAATGTTAGCTCTACAAACCACTGCTATATCTCTAGGCCCTTTCAGAGAAAATAGGAATATCTATGTTGTCTTTGCTTCCCACCAGTGCTCAATATGGTGGCTTCAGTCATAAAACACTGGCATTTGGGACCTAAAATTGATCAGTTCTTAATTACTTACTTTACTATTTCTTTAAGCCTTTTAAAGCTATATATAGAAACAATACATTTTCACTGTCTGAAGAAGGATCAATATGCAGCCCAACTATTATTTTTATATTTGAATACATAGAACTAAAAATAGAAGGAAATGGATGGAAAAACAAGGAAATAAAGAAGGGTAAAGATAAGTTAGACAAGGCTGTATTCATTATGGAAAAATACTAAAATGTCTCCCAGAGAGCATCCTTAAAAAATGAACATGAACCTGTGTGTCATCAAGACAGGAAGCTGATACATTCATTTATGAGCAAGAATACATCACTGCATCCAACATTGGAGACATCTGTACCTATATCCTTAGCAGACACCTGTGGTCCTCTAAGGAAGGCTTCTATTTTTCACTGATAGCCTGACAATGAAAGTCTTTTCTTTGTAGGGGACTGTCCCTTTTCACCAAGGATAACGAAGACACTGAGATATGAAACGTTATTTGACTGTACCCTCAGGACATAATAATTCAGAGTATGTTACCAGGATTCTTGTGCCTTGGTTTAATCATCAATAAAAAAGTCATACATTAAATCTCACCTTGAGTGGTTATTGTAGAGATTAAATAATTAACAAATGAATATGCTTTAAATCATAGGGGATATAATGTAAGAATTAATTACCTATTGGTAACTATAAATTATTACAAGTCTTAATTAATTTAATGTAGCCACTACATTTTAGTCTGTAAATTCAAGACTGAACCTGTCTTTGAACTCTAGCTTTCTCTATTAGATCATTTAACTGAAAGCTTTAGGAACCCTAATAGTCAAAAATTCAGTATCTGCTTCCCTTATTCTTTAACCACTATAAAAGTCAAATCACCTTGTAGGTCTGCTGGAATCTTGTATTATCTATTGTCTTTAAAAGGTTATTTATTTATTTATTTATTTATTTATTTATTTATTTATATGTACAGTGTTCTACCTGCCTGTTTGCCTGCATGTCAGACAGGGCTCCAGATCTCATTATAGATGGATGTGAGCCACCATGTAGGTGCTGAGAATTGATCACAGGAACACTGTAGGAGCAGTCAGGGTTCTTAACCTTTGAGCCATCTCTCTATAACATTAGTTAAATAGTTGAACAACCTATGAGAAGCTCAATTAAATTATGTGTTCTACCTCTTCATATTTTAAAGTAAATTAAAATGTAAGTAGACTAAGTTACTTTTTAAAACACTTAAATTCCATGAAAATGATAATATGTATAGAATATTTTAAATTACCACTGTAATAAATTACCAAATTAACTTTCTTGAATAATTTGAATTACTAGAAACTATATGTGGAATATATGTATGTGCATTGTGTTCATACATTAATCATAAAGATGTACTTTTATGTCAGCCATGAACCAGGCATTGTGCTGGGTGACATGGTTAGTTAGACAATCAGGGTCTAATCTCTGAAATGCACAATGTTCTCTGATGCTGATCACATTTGGTGATTAACACAATGCCGCAGTCATGTCTCCTATATTGAAGGCTTTATTTGCATTTCTATGTGCATGGTTTGGGAGAAGGGAATGGATCCTTGATTGCATTGCTGTATTAGTTGATTGATAGCATCATAATATGATAGATTACTAGGTGGTGATGATAATTTAGGAGATAGGACTTAGCTGTAAGTCCTAAAGCCTTAAGTGTAAACCCAGAAGTCTTTACTTTGTACCTGGCTCTCTCCTTTCATGCATTCCATTTCCTTCTTGTGTACGTGTGATGAGCTCATATGCTCCATGACACACTCCCTATCATGATGTCTCACTTCTTCACAAGCTCAGATCAACAAACAGAGCCATGGGATTGCAGAATAAGACCTCTGAAAACAAAATTAATCATTCCTCTTTTAAGTTGATTTTCTCAAGTATTTTGTCGCAGGTTTGGATAATTGACTCATGTGGCCACTGAAACAGAGAAGTACAAATGCTTCAAATACAAAAACACAGAATTTTATTCTAAATTTACCAGCATTTAGTAGGAACATGGTTGTTGAGATCTCAAAGGAGAGTATAAATGCACTTATGTGCATGGTTATCTCTTCACTTCTGGGCTACATCATCGAGTCAGAAACACAACCTGTACTTGACTTGAAGGTTAGGAAGCTGTCAACATAATTAGAAAATGGAAAGAATAATGGATGAATCGCAAATCTTAAATAGTATATGACAGTTCATTTTTCTAGAACCTTAGTCCCTAAAGCAATATATTTCCATATGTAAGGGAGGCATTCATAAATATTCAGAAGATGGCATTTTTCCATGTGGCATCACACATAATTCATCACTTCCTCCATGCTACCATTATGCAAGTATAGTGCATTGAAAGAGAGCTGAGTGACCATTTGAATTTAGAAGTTTGGTCGATCAGTATCAAGCTCACAAATAAAAAAGTAAAACCTTCCCAAATATGTACATTTTCCAAATGTATATTGACAGACTGTTCCATAAATATTTTCTAAGAGAATCGAGCTAAGAGTGAGAATTGTAAAATTTTAATGACTTTTCATAACTGAGAAAGAACAGATGTTTGCTATCTGAATTATAAATATTATAAAAGCTTAGGTATGTTTCTCAATGCAACAATTTGATCACAATGAGGAGGGTGACAATTACAGGAAAATTAGTCAGCTTTCACTAACCTTTGAAAATCTCACAAATTCTTAATTTATCCTCTGGCTGTTAAAGTTTCATTCTTTCAAGAATGCAATAGTGGAGTTTTTTTAGAAAGTTAAATACCAACAAAAAAGATGTGACAAGGAAAACCCAAAATTGTCAATGTTTGACATCTGGGAGACCCATCACCCCCACATCATACTTGGTCCAAATCCGGATCAGGAAGTTAGTTTCTGGCATTGAGAAAGAAAATTTAGCCTTTATATCAATTTTATGGAAAAAAAAAGAAATTTTCTACCTCATTCAATTGTTCTTAATATTAAATTAATTGGCACAAATAGCACAGTACCTGGAGATGATAAAAAAAAAAAAAAAAACCTGGTTAATGTCTAAGTTTGTTGACATTTATGCTGGAAGATATGATGGGGAACCAGCTGTAAAAGTGAATACTCTGTGAGACTAAACATATAAAACCTTCAAAAGAAAAGACATTTATGACAAAATCCTAAAGAAAATGAAACAAAAGATGTTAGAGTCATTGTTCTCTCGTTTCTCAAGTTAGGAAATTCTCTTGAAGTTTGAATGTGTACCATTCCAGATTCCTCAGTAGAGTTCAAGTAGAACAAAAAGAGTGACTGAAATTATACATCAGCAGTTTCAGTAATCAGCTAGTCTGGAGCCTCTATGTTTAACCTTCTGGCCTCTTAAGAGAAATGACAACTGCATGTCCATTCCCGGCCACAATGGAAGGAGTATCTACTGACTACCAATGCTGTCTGCATGCACTCCTCAACATTTTCCTACTTGATGTTGTGTGTTCCGTAACTACTCCCTGCTGACTACTATTTGTCCTTGTCTTCACAGGTAGATTTTTTTTTTCTTAGATAAGTGGGTACTGACTACAAGACAATGCATGGACTTTGTAATTCAATATTAATGTTTTTAAGCACATATAAGCTATGTAACTGGGATACTATATGTACCTCTAAATATGATAAATGAAAGTAACATCTTCATCAAAGTGTGTACATTTTCTATTACCATATAGTAAATTGCCATGAACTTACTAACATAAACATGTTTTTTCATAATTTTCATGAGTCAGTTCAGACACAATGTGTTTCACTGAAGCTTTCTGCAGAAAATACCACAAGGAAGATATAAGGGAGCTCAGGCTGTGTTCAATATGGGAGGCAAAGTGGGCAAAATGTTTCCAAGTTCATTCATGACATTGACATAATCTAGGTTCATTATAGTGGCATCTGTGTATGTTCAACTGCACCAGTCGGAGGTAATTTTTATCACACTGCATGCACTATCATCTTTAATTCTACTAAGCTCAATCAGCTTAGAAAATTGTCTCTAATCATCTGGAGTTATCCATATTAAATAATGCTGGTCACATCCCTTTTACTGATTTGTGATTTTTTCTTTTTGATTATTACAGAGTTGCCATTATCCATTCTGTTTTCATAGAGCCTTCATTAACTGTAAGACATACATTGCCCCACTCAGGCATAGAAAGAAGACATGCCATCCTGCTTTACCCCATGCACATAGCAAACAACAAATGACAACAGTAACAGGGATGTTTGCTTCCAGTGGCTTCTTCCAGACATTGCTCAGAGCACAGTCATGTGTACACTCATTAAACACTGGATTTTGACTGATAAGAGTTTTCCCTGGGCATCCTGCCTAACGACATTAAGACAGAGTTCCCAATTTATACTTGTGGTGATTTACTATTTCTGTCCCAGTTGTAATGACAGAAAATACTTCTTCACTATCATTTAATTAGTCCAGCAATCCTGGTAGAAATTAGTGTTTAAAATGTGCCAGCATAGAAAAATATTGAGAGAAGCTACAAAGCACCTGCATTAAGTCTGTACAGTCTTAATAGCATTGCATTGATATTAAACACCATCAATAAAAAGAACAATCATGTACCAAAAGAAGATTGGAAGCAGAGGTCCTACATCCTAGGGAGCTGTTTTCCATATCTTAATAAAGATATGGAAGAGTATTCCCAAAAATATATGCAATATTACTTCTGATCCTGAAACTCTATTTCACACACACGCACCCCTCCAAGAAATTGGCCTACATGAAAGTTGCCATGGGAATTACTGACATGATAAAAAATATTCTTAAAATGATCACGAAATTATTTTCGGGCAATGAATAAAGTATGCTTTGATTAAACACACATGACTGATCACAATAGCTAAGTCTTTAAGTCTTAACTGCAACAACATTTTGAAATTGTATGTGAGTGTATCTGTGGCCAGGGGGACTTAGAGTTGCCAGTAGAATAAAAAATATATTAGAAATAAGGTAAATTAATATGCACATAATAAATACACTGAAAATGAAACACACGCTGATGTATGATTCAGAATTTTATAATGATTTTTGAACTATGTTGTTCAATTTAAGCTTCTCAGGTGACCATAGAAGTCCCTCAAATGAGAACTTATCTTAAGCTTTATGAGATAGAAAAACTTTGTTGAATCAATGTTAATAAAAAAATAAATACTTTCTTTCTATGTTCTCTAGGTTTGTTGTTGTTGTTTTTGTTGTTTTTGTTTTTGTTTTTTTTTTCCTTTGGGTTTTTTTTTTCCAAAGTTAGAAATTAAAGACAAACATTGGATCTAATACATGAAACAGATTCAATCTTTCAATTACTTTCTAACTCTCAGGCATGAAACTCTAAGGTTATTGATATTTTCTGGGTTGGAATCATCATACTGCCTTGAGCCTTCACTTTTTTTTTTTTTTTAACAAAACTACAAGTCAATCATGATGACCCTAAGTATAAGAACCATAAACTGAGGTAAGGAATTTTATTTTCATGTTGTTATGTAGATTATTAATTGTAGGAATTAATTCCCAAAAAACTTGGAAAATTATGAAGGCAATTAGAAAAAAAAATCTATGAGTAAATTATATGTCTGTCTGAACTAAATGCCTCTCTCTCCCATATCAAGAGGCAAAAAACCCATCAATACTTTCAATACTTTCATTACAGGAAGAAGTGATTCCTCTTTCTAGTGTCTGAAATATTAAAGCAAGATATTTTGGAACAGGGGCCAGAAATTGTGCTGTTTCATAATTTCAAGAGTGAGAGGTATTCCTACTCTAACAGTTTCATAGACAGCAATGTTTGCAGTAACAGCTGATCTGTAAAACACTTAAATGTATTTCATAATGGAAAGTATTTTGTTTCTCTGACTTTAAAAATGAAAAAAAATAGCATAGCATTTAATGTGTTAGTGTCACTGAAGTCCACATTCTTAGTGGAAAAGATATAATAAGTAATTTGCCAAATAGTTTCCCCCTTTTGAAATTGTCCCATTTTAAAGGAAAAAAACTTAGTACTTTTGTCCACTAATGACTTCCCTTTCTGTTTCTCTGTTAAAAAGAAAATCAGAAAGAACTTTCCTGGTCTTCCACAGCATGCTGTATCTACCTGTGAGTAGTTAAGTGCATATTGTAATCTTTCCTAAGAAGGAGCCATCTGTGTTATCCAATGGCAATCTCCGTATTGTCCCCAGAAATCCTATGCTTCCTCACAAAGCCAGAGACCTTGTTCATCCTGTCTAATTTCATATCACTGAAATTTTGATTTTCACCTGCACATTTCCATTCACACAGGAACAATAAAATTGTGATGCAATTTCTTCCATTACAAATAAAGCCAACCAATCAACAATTGACGTGAACTCATTGTGTACTTCAGCTACAACCCACATCAGTCTGTTATCTGTGTATAGTTTCTTAATAGAAATGTGGAAGTTTGCTGTCTCTAGCCCCAAATCCATTTCTCTTAAAACCACCAAGATTCCAACTCCATCATTCCATGAAACATTCTTATCAGGGACAGGTGGGTACTCCTTGTTATCATTTCAAATGGCTCATTTTACCTTTATAGTTTATTTGATTTATTAACAAAAGTTGAAATTGATAGTCCCCTATGAATATATATATATATGCAATATACCTGTACATGTATGTGTGTATGCTTGTGCACATGTGCATGTATGTGTGTGCACGTGTGCTTTCTCTTCTGTGAGTGTGGTGTACACTTGCCACGGAGCACAAGTGAAGACTGAATTATAATTTCAGGGGTCTTTTCTCAACATTCACTTGTTTGAAGTAGGGTGTCTTTGTAATTCATCACTGTGTATGTTAAACAAGCTAAGCCACAATATTCCAGAGATGCTCCTGTCTCTGTCCTGAGATTTTATATGGGTTCTTTGGAGTTGTATCTTACTTACCCTTGTGCATCAATTTCTTCATGCACTGAGCCATTTCTCCTGTCCCCTTTTTTGTCACTGGATATTTTAAGAATTGAAGTCTCCTCACTAATCAACCACTCCTTCTGGGACTTCAACACATATGCCACTTCTCTGCCCAAGCATTCTTTTTTTTTTTTTTTATTATTCTAATGTTCCACAGAGGAGTTTTAGGTCCCTCATGTTGCAAATATCTACTTTTGGCTAATGAAGGAATATATGTGACTGTTATATAAGTATATTCTAAAGTTCACAAATTCTACTGAAATGTGTATTTCTTTTCTTTTTCAACTACAGGTTAATATATCTAACCATTAGAAGACTCAAATCCTCAAATCAAGCATTTCTCAAGCTGAATTGCTTTAAATCTACTGCATACACAATCTCATCTGTTAATCAATGATATTTGATCTTTCTAGTAAGTCAGACAAAAACTGTAGGTATATTTGTAGACTCCCTCTGTTGGAGCTGGAGAGATATGTCAGCCATTAAGAATGTGAGTTATGAGAGAAAGAGAAAGGGAGGAGAGGAAAACACATGGGACTAGGAAGATTGAGGAAAGGGAGGAATAGACGAGAGGAAAAAAGAGAGAGAGATACCATAAAAGAGGGAGCCATTATAGGTTTAAAGAGAAAACTGACTCTAGAGAAATGTCCAAAGACAAACATGACTCACCCCAACGAACAATTTGAGCAACAGTGGAAAGGCTACCATAAATGCCCTTCCCTGATAATGAGATTAATGACTAATTTATCTACCATCATACAGCCCTCATCTAGTAGTTGATGAAAACAGAAGCAGAGACCCACAGCTAAACACTGAGCCAAACTGGAATCCAGATGCAGAGAGGGAGGACAAGACCAGGCTACAGAATCCCACAGAGACAGCTGACCTGAACAAGGGGGAACTAATGGGCCCCCCAGACTGATAGTTGGGAATCCAGCATTGGATTGACTCAGAACCCCTGAACATGGGTCTCAGTTAGAAGGCCTGGGCAGTCTAAGGAACCTCTGACAGGGGAACAAGGATGTATCCCTGAGGCACAAAAAAACTTTGGGAGCACATTCCCCTTAACCTGGAGGCAGGAGGGAGGGCCTATTTCCTACTCCAAATGACTTGGCAGATTTTGGTGACCACTCCTGGAAGGCATCACCCTACTTATGGAGTGGAGGGTGGTGGTAGGATGGGAGGTGCTTGGGGGGGCATGAGAGGGTAGTTGAGAGGGAGGGAGGGAGAGGGAACTAGGATCAATATGTAAAATAAGAAAAAGAAAGAAAGGAAGAAAGAAAGAAAGAGAAACGAAAGAAAGAAAGAAAGAAAGAAAGAAAGAAAGAAAGAAAGAAAGAAAGAAAGAAAGAATCTGAGTTATTTTTTAGAGGACTCAAGTTTGGTTTAGCAGAATATACGCATGGCTCACAACCTTTGATGCCTCAAGTATCAGTGGTCAGGGGATCTGATGCCCTCTTCAGGATTCCATGACCATTTTCAGTCATATGTGCATGAGCTTGCGCACACATACACACACCATACCACACATCACTGTAGAGGGATATTCACTTTGTCTCCTTCTGTGGCACTTACCACGCCCATTGGGGGTGGAGCCATGGGCAGAAGTGACCTGTGGAAGGAGGTCTGAGGAGGAGCAGGAAAAAGCTCTCTTGCTTGTGGGTTCCAGAGAGGAGAGCATCTGGTGGAGCCTGCTGGTGTTAATCTGTCTAGGTTGTAAGTTATTTCTCCCTTAATAAACATCTATTCGGCCTGTTTGTTTATCCTGATCCTTATTTAACTGCAATATCACACCACCCCAACACACACACCTCACACTCATATCTATAGAAATAATTCAACAATAAAAACAAAAAAATCTTTGAAATGTCCCTGTTATACTTGTCAGGGTATACAGGATATAATATACAACTGTCATAAGAATCTGTTAAGAGTGTATGAAATAAGAAAGTAATAGGATATTATATAAATAAAAAAAAAAAGGAAAAGAAAAGATAAGATGACTTGGCTGCTAAAAGGGGTGTGAGGTGAGAGCGGGAGCAAGAGAAAGCAGAAAGGAGGCATTACCTCTGACCAGGAAGGATGGTGAGAATGGATAAGGAGGCCATATTGAGAATTGAGTTAGAGAATGTTGATTTGCTGGGTGGAGGGAGGGAGAACAGTATGAAAGTAAATCGCTGCGGCAGTCGTGTAGGTTGTAGGGCTAATTATGAGTTTAGGGATGATTCAGTGATTACAAGTTCACAGCATCTTCAAGTGTATAATTTAAAGTCAACTGCTACCAGTTAAATATTCTATAGATGGAAGCCATGGATATGTTCCTAAGTTCACTAAAATGAAAAACTGAAACATTTTTATATATGTACTAATTGTTCCCTACTTTAAAATTAATTTATTAATGATACTTCAATCACGTTGGAAAACTACTTTCTACAATTGTTAAACTCATCTATTTGGCAGGTCCTATAATATTCAATATTTCTCAGTCATAAGCCTACATGGTGATGTGGTAAAAAAAATTACCATGAGTAAGTAAACTTATACAAAATAATTTCATATTAAACCCAGTTTTTAAAACCTTTCTAATTACTCACTGCTTTTCCTCATATTGAGCCAAGTGTACTACCTAGGGGAGCTTTGCAATAATATTAATTCTGCACTCTGCTGTTAATAATGATCATCTAACCTAGGATGAATCGCATTTTTCATTCTTGTACATTTCTATACTCGAAACAGACATTACAAATCAATTTCTACCATGTTTTGTTAATGTAATAAAATTGAGACTCATTCATAGAAATTCTGGGTGTTGCTATAAATCAATAAATAATAAATAAGTTCAACTCAAAAGAGCATTTTTGAGTGTTTATAATGTCTCTATGTCTACGGTACTTGTCTATACATATACACAAATGACTATAAAGCAGCTTCACATAAAATATGCTAAAAGGAAGTATAGAATGCAGTGAAAATACAGAAAACAGTTGCCCAAGCCAGATAAGACAACTTAGAAATATCTTCCTTTTTTAAACTATCACTTAGGACAGATATTATATATCTCCTGGGTTGTTTGTTTGCTTGCTCATTTATTTATTTATATATTTATTATGTGAGTTGTTTTTTTTCATGGTTGTCAGGTGACCTGGAACTTAAGTTACAGACAGCTTTGAGCTGCCATGTGGATGCTGGGAATTAAACTGAGATCCTCTTGAAGACAAGTCAGTGATCTTAAACACTGAGCTATCTCTACAGCCCCATTCTGGGTTTTTTTTTTTTTTTTCTCCAGATTATGTGTGCTTAGGAAAATTCTGATGTATGATGTGTGAAAGCCACTTGCAGCCTGAATGTCATTAATATTAGAATATAGTTGGGGAATTGATATAGAATTCTATCATGAAAGTCTAAGTGAACAATTATTTGCACAGATAGTGCTCCACAGTAAACAGAGGCTTTAGTAACTATTATAGAACCAGACAATTAGAAGAGAGAAAAAAAGCATTCCATTAGATGTGCACATCAGACTGACATTGAAAACTAGCTAGCCAAGAGTAGTTAATCACAGTCACAAATAGATAAATAGTAGTAATCATGAAATAGTAGTAATGATGAAAATTTTATTTATATTAAAATGTAAGTTATGAAACTTTAAAAATTTTAGGGGGCAGTTTCTTTTTCCTGGCAAAAAGTCAATAGATGTTTTGTAAAGTACCAAAAATCAAATATGTATTCAATCCACTATGAGAATAAATTTCCAACTTTTTGATGAAGAAGTATTTATTTCCAGGTCAACAATGACTTCAGTTTTGGTTCAGTTGCACTAAAATAACAAGTGAATATTTTTATTTTTATGTAGAAATTTTAAATCCCAGTTTTAAAATTCATTTTTCTGACTGTCTAGTTCTCCCTCTTCATTTATGCATACATTTTGAAAATTGTAAATATATAATGCAGTGAGAATGATAATTAAATCAATTTTGGAAGATAACATTTTGAATTGTTTAAAAATAATTCCACATAAATATACATTGCTTTTTCTATAAAAGCAGTCAAGAGTATGTAAGGTATATTTACATTGAATTTAACACTTATTTATAGATTATAATTTTGTATCCAGAGTTCTCATTGTAAAGTCAATCTGACAATTTAAATTTTAAAATTCTTTATTGTTACTCAGTATGAAAAAATAAAAATTTGTTAAAGATGTCATTATTTATAGCAGTTATTATCATAAATATATATTGTTATTGTCTCAGCAGAAGACCTAACAGCTCCCCATAAACACCAGGAATAACACAGTAAATAACATAACCATTGTCCAGACCCATTTATATAGTCACTTATGCAATGAATAACCTTTCACTGTACAAATGGGCAGTGATATATACAGACAGCCATCCATATTTCTGTATACTCTGCTCCTGCATGCTCCACTGTGGATCCAAATTAACAAAAACTGAATTTGTACCAAGGATGCACATACCTTTTTTTTCTTGTCATTATTCTATAAATGATTGTATTTTCATAAGACACATTTGTATTGTAGTTAGAGTTAGAGTAACAGAATTTATTGAGATAAATTTAAGATGAGGTGTGTAGGTTTTATACAAATAGGACACCATTCTATGTAAAGGATTTGAGTGTAGGTGTAACCAGATGTTTGTAATCCCTCTGTATATCAAAGGATGACTAATTGTAAAAGAAAAAAATTGTGAATTAAAGGCTTTCAGTAGCAAGAAATCTAATTCATTTGTTATTCTGAGACTATTTCAGAACAGCCAGGCAGCAAATTTAGAAACATAAACATGGGTGACATCTTCATAATACTAGGTTTCATTTTTTAATTGACTTATAAAATTATAGACATTTCTGGGGTATCTTGTGACAGTTCAATACATTTATACAATCTCCACAATCCACCCTTTAAAAAAAAAATATTTATCTTATTTTTAACTTTGTGCATGCTTGTGTGTATGTCCACCCAAATTCAATTCCAGTATGTTATTACCTAACACGTATTGGGGCAGTGGTATTTGCATGTTAGTGAAACATTGTGCAGGCCAGAGGAGAAAGAGAAATTCACCCAGAATTAGTTACAGGCCTTTGTGAGCTACCTGGTGCAAACTGAATTCAGGTCTTGAAGGAGAACAGTGTGCACTCTTTAACCACTGAGCTAACTTTCCAGCTGCTCATCATGTATTAAAGTATGTCAGTTATATATGATTTACCCTTATAATGGAAGTGAAAATGTATGTATTGAAGTTTACTTTTAAAATGTGAATGTAAGAAAAATATTTTAAAGGTAATAATCTCATTACTGAAAGATTATAACCATAAAAGATACCTATAAATTCATTCAATACACTTGAATAGACTTGTGATAATTCTCTTTGATTTGAGTTTTTTAAAATAGACATCCTGCTACTTATTTCTTCTCAAAAATTAGGTGTAATTGTACTTGACAATCACCTTTTATCATGTAGCAACAGTCTCCTATAATAAGAATAAAGTGTTTTAATTAAAAATGTGATGCAAATGTTCATACAGTTGTGTTTATTTCCTTTTTAATAAAATATCACACAACCTCTGAGTTGTATATATACATATATATAAACATATATATGTATATATATGTATATGAAAAAATCAGACTTAATATATATTAGCACATTTTCTTTTTGCTATGTATTTAAGTCTACTTACTTGCAGGTAAATTAGGATAGCCTTAAGCCTGAAAGTGTGATATTTATCAGAGACACATTTTGTGTTTCACTTTCCTTATCATGATTTTATGGCTAGTCATAAAAGCAATAATAACTGTTAAGCACCTTCCAAAATGGGTTTATTTCCAATGATGCTGTCAGAATAAAGAATATAGTCACATAGTTTATGAGGAAATTCTACTTTTACATCTTTTTTAAATGAGAACTTATATGTGCCATTAACATTAAGAGATGGCAGAAAAAGAAAAGCATGAGATAAGGATAATGTTCAGAACTGATGAGAACCTGAAGGCCTGCATTTTAATAATAGCTTCTCAGGCCACAAGATGGCTCATCAAGAAGAGGACTTTATTGCATGAGTCTGATAAGCCTGTGTTCTATTCCCACATGCTATGGTGAAAAGAGAATCAACTGTCATAAGCTGTCTTGACTTTACCTAAGAGTAGCCTGTGGCAGTACATTCCCTTTTTCCTCTACCATCAACTGCTTTCATGGAGACATTATTTAGCTCAAAGTATCTGTCAAAGGATTTGAGTTTTTGTAAGTTTCTTCAAGATAACATTTTCATATGTTAGACAGTGAAATCATGATTGTTAGATAGCTGGGTGGTCTACAGTTGATTTTTAAACCCAACAAATGTATACTTTTCAATCAGTTAGAGAATTACTATACACTCTATTTTACAGATTGTAAATTTGAGAAGTAAAAAAAACTCAATAAATATCAATACCTTGGTTCTGGATCATTTGACTCCAAAGTCCTGTAATTTCCCTTTTGATACATCTTGTTCTTTGGACTTAATATTCACTTTAAAATTACATTTACATGTGAGAAGACCAAGATGCCAATTGTGACATATGATAAAGTTATTCTAAGTAAATAATGTAATATAATTATATATCTTTACTTAGAAATAACACATTCATATCTTGGCCAGATGATCAAAACTGTCCAAAATTTCACCTCTATTATTTTTCTAAAGAGGGTATTTTCATTATGTTTCAAGTTTTGATTTGTAAAAAATAAAATAGTAGTATCTTTTTTCTATTTATTGTTTTTTCCCTTATTTTATATATCAATCCCAGTTCCCTCATTCTCCCATCCTCCCATGCCCCCAACCCTCTTCCTATCCCATTCCCTACCCACTCCAGAGGGCAGGTGAGGCCTCCAGGAGCAATCATCAAAATCTGTTAAGTCATTTGGAGTAAGGCCAAGGTCCTCCTTCCTGTCTCTAGGTTAAGCAAGTATCCCTGAATGGGGAATGTGTTCACAAAGTCTTTCTGTGCACTAGGGATAGATCCTGGTTCCACTGTTAGAGATCCCGTAGACTGCCCAAGCAGTTCAAGGTGTCTGGGTCGCTCTAATTTAGTATCTTAAAACATTTTGCTTTCTCAGTGTAGTAGTGATTTCAAGAAGTTAAAGATAGCCTGCCAATTCTCCAGCATCTTTCTTATGATTCTGCCCTTTCAGTTTCGGCAAATGTTAGTTCTTCTTTGGCACAACATGGATGTTCTGCTTCTTGTTTCTGAATCACAAGCAGACAGGTCAAAATGTTAACAGAGAATTATCTATCAATTGGAGTCAATTACTTTGTAAAGATAATTTCATGGAATATTTTTGTGTTTATATGTGATTTCCTACAATTTAATTAATGATCATATTAGAAAGAAACCTGGAATTGTATTGGATCTACATGCTATAAACCTATTTCTATTTAAATGAAAGTGTTGCATGTGATAGGCAAGACAGGCAAGCATTCTCTCTTTTTAACTCTGTTATAAAAGAGAGGGAGTGATAGAGAGAGAAAAAAAGAGAATCTAATTAAATTATGTGTTCAAATAGAAGGCAAGTCCTCTAGACCAGAAAGTTCAGAGAAACCTAAGATACATTTAAAGGTGCTTGAGACAGCTTGTCTTTAAAGAGTGATGTGCCACCTATCTTTAGACACGAGATTACTTACTAACTGTCAAAGACACAGACATGCTCAGAACAATTATTATGAACAAACAAAACTGAGCTTGAAATAGGGGTGATTCTGTGTATGAGCTAGCTAAACAAAAACTAGGTAAATAAGCACGTCCCCATATATAAAAGAGGTCTTAAGTCTCAGTGAAAGACTGAGTCCTATTGTAGAAAAGTTACTGGTCAAGGTGGGAGTTTAGATTGTAAAAAGCTGAAAATGACCTCTAAGCTTGTGGTCAGATAATAGCAATAAAAACAACATTATTCCTTTGTTTATGGTGTACACAATTACTCATGTATCATGTAATCTAAAAAAGTAAACTTATCCTAGCCCATCTGCTTATTCTCTAAAACTTGTCTCTTATAGGAAACACACATTTTCCAATTATAAAATCACTTCATCCTTGTCATTCATGGTTAATTTTAAGGATAATATCATTGTAGAAGATAGCCCAGAACTAGATAAACTTTTTCAGTAAGTTTCATTCAAGATAACAATGATATATACTCAGGTTCAGTGTACCAATGTGATGAAATCCAATTATAAGTAAAGCATAAACCACCTTATTTAAAAAATGGGCCACTGGCCCAAAACTCACATTGTAATTTATTTTCTAATTAATTGCATAATTAGCCATCAAATGCCAAGACAAAACACACTAATTAGCCTATGATTTCCATTACTGCATCGCCTAATACAGTGAATAAGTAGGAATAATCATGAGATGCAAAATGTACACATAACTTTTGTCAAAAATTCAGATATGTATAGCTAACACACCACACATATAAGAGTAAATAAAATAATTAGGCAAAAATCATGAAATTATTATACATTTAAAGTCAGGTGGAAAGCAGACTCATATATAACAACAACAACAACAAAAACACCCTGAAACATTTTTTTAAGTGATTTTAAGAACATAGAAGGTCCTTAGAAGAAGAGGAAAGAGACGAGCTCTTCAGCAAACTGGGAGCACCAGGGAGGGGGAATGGAAGGAGGAGAAAAAGGAGGGGAAAAGAGGAGGGGAGTAAAAAACATGAGGGATCAGGAAGATTGAGTGAAAAGAGGGGTGAATAAATGAGAGCAAGAAAAGATATATCTTAGTAGAGGGATCCATTATAGGTTTAAAGAGAAATCTGTTATAGGTTTAAAGAGATTCCAAAAATTCACAAGAATGACCCCAACCAACAATCTAAGCAGAACTGGAGAAACTACCTTAAATGATCTTCCCCTATAGTGAGATTGATGACTACCTTATATGCCATCCTAGAGCCTTCACCCAGTAGCTGATGGAAGCAGAAGCAGACACCCTCAGCTAAACACTGAGGTGAACTCCTGGAATCCAGTAGTAGAGAAGGAGGAATGATGAGCAAAGGGGTCAAGACCCTGCTGGGGAATCCACAGATACAGCTGACTTGAGCAAGTGGGAGCTCATGAAGTCCAGACAGATAGCTAGGGAACCAGCATAGACCTGAACCAGGGCCTCTGAAGCTGGGTGACAGTTGGGAGACCAGGACAGTCTATGGGGCCTCTTATGGTGGGACCAGTATTTATTCCTAGTGCACCAATGGACTTTGGGAGCCCAATCCCCCATGGAGGGATACTCTCTCATTCTAGACACTTGGGGGGTGGGGCGCTAGGTCCTGACATAAATTATGTGACAGACATTAGTGATCCCCCATGGAATGCCTCACTCTCCCTGGAAAGTGGATGGGGTTTGGGATGGGGTAGTGGGGGGACATGGCAGGATGGGAGGGTGAGGGAACTGGGATTGATATATAAAATAAGATTGTTTCTAGTTTAAATTAAAAATCTGCCGACATTTCATATCATTCATTACCAAATAGTTTGTAATTTTTAATATATTATGCTATAATATTGTCATGAAAATATACCATTTGCATGTACACGAGTGTTCTTCAACATATAGCTGAGTGGTCTGAGTTTATAAATTAAATAAAATACTAGTAAGTTAGAAAATGAGATTATTTTAAATATGACTATGTCCCATGGCTAAATGTGATCACAAAATTTTCATCTGAGAGATAGTGTAGCTAAGTCAGCCATGGAATGTTTGCAAAGCTCAAAACCTGTGTCCACAGTAGGGGGGAAATTACAGTAGGTCCTTTCTTCTTTCAATAAGAGTAGAATTTGCTTCCTATTTAGACAGCAAAGTTTTCTAGATTATATTTGTCTGATACAACAAATCATATGTGCTATTCATAAGCTAAGAGTCATAAGTGAGTAGAAGACAAGCAATAAGAGAAAGTAATGATGTTATATTTCAATGTCTTAGTCTGAATTTTACATTTTAAGGATACTTTTTGTGATGTGCTGGAGAATAAATGAAGGATCTTGACCATACTAAGCAAATGTTGTAACCTTAGCCCCAGCAGCAGAAGTGTGTGTGTGTGTGTGTGTGTATTTTTTCCTGTGCATTCTTTCGTTTATTATTATTTCTTATTTCACATATCAATCCCAGTTCCCTCTCCCTCTGATCCTCCCATGCTCTCAACTACCTCTCCCATCCCATTCCCTACCCACTCCAAAGGAGGGGTAAGGCCTTCCAGGAGGGATCATCAAAATCTGTCAAGTCATTTGGATTAGGGTCTAGGCCCTTCCTCCTGTCTCTAGATTAAAGGAATATCCCTCCAAGGGGAATGTGCTCCCAAAGTCCTTTCGTGCACCGGGGATACAATCTGGTTCCACTGTCAGAGGTCCCGTGAACTACCCAGGCCTTCTAAATGAGGTCCATGTTCAAGTGCTCTGGGTCAGTCAATGCTGGTTTCCCAGCTATCATCAGTCTGGGCGATGTTTTTTTTTTTTTTTTTTTTTTTTTTTATTCATTTTACATACAAAACACTGTTCCCCCTCCCCTCCTTTTCTCTTTCCAAACTTACCCCCATCCACTCCTTAGAAAGGCTAAGGACTCCCATGAAATCAAAGTATCTTTATTAGAAGATGCTATGAAAGTATACGTAACAGATCATGAAATTCCACCAGAAAAGAATACCACAACTGATAAACACCTTAGCAAAGCACCTAGATGCAATATGAGTTCATAAGTACCAGTAGCTCTAAAATTACAAATGGACTGAAAAATAAACTAAGGAAACAATACCTTTCATAGTAGCCTCAAATAATATAAATATCTTGAGGTAACTCTAACCAAGCAAATGAATGATTTGTATAATAAGACATTAAGACCCCAAAGAAAGAAATTGAAGAAGATATCAGAAGATGGAAAGATTGCCCATGCTCATGGATCCATAGGTTTAGTGTAGTAAATATAAGCAAACTACCAAAATCAAGCTACATATTTAATTCAATAATGCAATCTCCATCAAACTTCTGATGGAAATCTTCATATAATATTG